>NC_090391.1:14519968-15719968 GCF_036365525.1 Heterodontus francisci
TATAATACAAGACCATTCGTTGACTCTCCCTTTGGAGATGCTACAATAACATATCAGCTCAAACAAGCTCCTTGAGGAGATATTATACTAACCGGCCTTCTCAGTGACACTCAATGTGGAAATACTTTCAGAACAGTCCCAATTATTCACTCTCCCTGTGGAAAGACGATAATAACAGACCCATTAAGTCAGCCTCCCTGTACAGATATTATAATAACAGATCTGCTCAGCCACTCTTCCTGTCGAGATACTATGATAACAGGCCCCCTCACTGACCCACACTGTGGAGATACTGTAAAAAAAGACCCATTCAGTCAGTCTCCCTGTGAAGTACAATAATAACTGACCCCATCAATCTCTATCCCTGAAGATATACTACAATACCGAGCCGCTCAGTGACAATTCCTGTTGAGACTCTTTAATAACAGACCCACTCAGTGTCTCTCCCTTTGGAGATACTAAAATAAAAGACCCACTCGGTGACTCTCCCTGTGGAGATACTATAATAACAGCTCCACTCAGTCACTCTCCTTGTGGAGATGCAAGAAGAGCAGGCCCACTCACTCTCCCACACAGTGGAGATAATATAATAACAGATCCACTCGGTCACTCTCCCTGCCGAGATACTATACAGTCCCACTTGGTGTCTCCCCCTTTGGAGATACTACAATGACAGACCCACTCGGTGACTCTCCCTGTGTAAACATAGAAACTTAGAAAATAGGAGCAGGTGTAGGCCATTTGGCCCTTTGAGCCTGCTCCGCCATGGCTGATCATCCAGCTCAGTAGCCTGTTCCGTCTTTCACCCCATACCATTTGATCCCTTTCGACCCAAGAACTATATCTGACTCCTTTTTGGAAACATTCAATGTTTTGGCCTCAACTACTTCCTGTGGTAACGAATTCCACAGGTTCACCACTCTCTGGGTGAAGAAATTATCTCCTCATCTCAGTCCTGAAAGGTTTACCCCATATCCCTAGACTATGACCCCGGTTCTGTACTCCGTCACCATCGGGAAAATCCTTCCTGCATCTACCCTGTCATGTCATGCTGGAATTTTATGGGTTTCTATGAGATTCCCCCCTCACTGATCTGAACTCCAGCGACTAGAATCCGAACTGATTCATTCAGTCCCGCCATCAAAGGAATAAGTCATGCATAGCTTCGCTGCAAGCCCTCTATCGCAAGAACATCCTTCCTCAGACAAGGCGACCAAAACAGCACACAATTTTCCAGGTATGGCCTCACCAAGTCCCTCTATAATTGCAGCAAGACATACCTGCTTCTGTATTTGAATCCTTTCGCTACGAAGGCCAACATACCACTTGCCTTGTTTATCGCCTGTTGCACCTGCATGCTTACCTTCAGCGACTGGTGTACGAGGACACTCAGGTCTCACTGCATATTCCCCTCTCTCAGTTTATAGCCATTCAGATAATAATCTGCGTTCCTGTTTTTGCAGCCAAAGTGGATAACCTCACATTTATTCACATTGTACTGCATCTGCCATGCATTTGGCCACTCATTCAACTTGCCCAAATCACCCTGAAGCCTCTCTGCATCCTCCTCACAACTCACCCTCCCACCCAGTTTTGTGTCGTCTGCAAATTTGCCGAAATTACATTTAGTTCCCTCATCGAAGTCATTAATGTAATTTTTGAAAAGCTGGGGTTCTATCCCCGATTCCTGCGGTACCCCACTAGGTACTGTGCCATTCGGAAAAAGACCTTCCCTGTGGCGATATTAAAATAGGAAATCCATTCAGTCACTCTCCCTGTCGAGAAACTACAATAACAGACGCACTCAGTGACGCACACTGTGGAGATAATGACGATCCACTTTGTCACTCTCCTGTCGAGATACTATCAGAAGAGGCCCAATCACTGACCCACACTGTGGATATTTTATAATAAATGACGCTTTCAGTGACTCTCCCTGTGGAGAAGCTACAATAACAAATTCAACCAGTTACTCTCCTTGTGGAGATACAACAATAATGGACCCATTCAGTTATTCTCCCTGTTGAGATACAATAGCGACAAAGCCATTTTTTCACTATCCCTGCGGAGATATTAAAATAACAGACTAACACAGTTACCATCCCTGTGGAGATACTGTAAAAGCAGACCCATTCAGTCACTCTCCTTGTGGAGATACTCTAATCACAGACCCAATTTGTATCCCTCCATGTGAAGATACTGTAATAACAGATCCACTCAGTCACCCTCCCTGTGGAGATAATATAATAGCAAACCCACACAATCACTCTCCCTCTCGAGATATTATAATTGCAGGCGCAACCATTCTACCACACTGCGGAGATATTATAATAACAGACGCACGCAGTCAATCTCCCTGTCGAGGTACTATAATAACAGATCCGCTCTGTCACTCTCGTTGTCGAGATACTATAACAACAGACCCACTCACTGATCCACGCTGCAGGGATGCCGTAATATCAGACCCACTGAGTCAGTCTCCCTGTGGAGATACGATAACAACTGATCCCATCAGTAACTGCCCCTGTGGAGATACTCTAATAACAGGCCCACTCAGGGATCCACACTGTAGAGATCCTGTAATAACAGACCCACTCAGTCAGTCTCCCTGTGTAGATACTATAATAACTGACCCCATCAGTCACTGCCCCTGTGGAGATACTATAATAACAGGCCCATTCAGTCACTGCCCCTGTGGAGATACAATAATAACAGGCCAATTCACTGACCCACAGTGTGGATATATTATAACAACAGGCGCACTCAGTGACTGTCCCTGAGCAGAAGCTATAATAACAGATTTGACCAGTGACTCTCCCTGTGGAGATACAATATTAACAGAACCATTTTTCACTGTCCCTGTGGAGATATAAAATAACAGACTGACACAGTTACCATCCCTGTGGAGATACTATAAAAGCAGACCCATTCAGTCACTCTCCTTATGAAGATACTTTAATCACAGACCCACTCTGTATCTCCCCATGTGGACAGACTATAATAACAGATCCACTCAGTCACTCTCCCGGTGGATATTCCATAATAATAGACCCACTTATTGACTCTCCTACTGGAGATACTGTAATACCTGACCCACTCAGTCACTCTCCCTATGGATATAATACAATAACAGATCCACCCAGTGACTGTCCCTGTGGAGACACTATAATAACAGACCCACTCAGTGACACTTCCTGTGTAGATACTTTATTGACAGACCTGCTGAGTGACCCTCCATTTGGAGATATATAATAACAGACCCACTCTATGACTCTCCCTGTGGAGGTATTATCATAACAGGCCCACTCAGTGACTTTCCCATGGAGATACTGTCATAACAGATCCACTCAGTCACAATCCTAGTGGAGATATTACAGTAACAGACGCATTCGATTGTACAGGGCCTATTTACCTTTTCAGAGATGTCAGTGACTGGGGGGCATAAATATGAAGTGATTAGTTAAAAAGATGAGAGGTGAGATGAGGAATTTGTTGTATCACCCAGAGCGTGGTGGGAGTCTGGAACTCGTTGTATGATAAGGTATTAATGGCATAAACCCTCAATTTATATAAAAGGTGTCTGGATGTGCACCTCAAATACTCTAACCTGCTGGGCTCGGGACTACATTCTGAAAGGTGGTATTAGACTGGATGGTTCGCATGTTGGCCAGCGCAAACCCAGTGGGACAAGTGGCCTCATTCTGTGCTGGAAACGTTCTTTGATTCTTTTTTCTCTATTTCCTCACTGCTAAAATTCTCCAATCTTGGCAACGTCCTCGCAAATCTGCTCTGCCCCTCCTCTAGTAGTATCACATCCTTCCTGTAATTCAATGACCAGAAATACTCTAAATGTGCTCCAATTAGAGTTTTATACAGAATTAGCATCCCCGCTCGAATCGTGGACACTGTGGCAGGATATGAACATCAATATAAAGGCTGAATTATAATTCTGTCAGTCTCCAGTACAGTATATACACGTTCAGTTAATTCTGTGTCTGTCACTCCCTGGCATACTGTGTGTTTGCCGGATTAATTCTGTAACTAGCAGTCTCTGATATTGTGTGTGAAGCATATTCTGTATATGTCAGGCTCTGGGACTGCATGGAACTGAAGAGTTCATTCTGTATCGGTAAGTCTCTGGAACTGTATCTGAGTGTGAGTTTCATTATTTTTCTGTCAGTGTCCAGTGGTTGTATCAGAGTGTGTGATTCATTCTCTATTTGACAGACTGTGGTACCATGCATGAATGTGAGAGTCAGTCTGTGCCTTTCATTCTCCAGGTCTATATGTGACTGAAGGCTTCACTTTGTATCTATCAGTCTGTAGTATTGTATATGAATGTGGTACTCATTCCGTTTGTGTCAAACATCGGTTCTGTATCTGAGAGATGGCTTCAATCTGTCGCTATCAGTCTGTTTTTTTTTCATGGGATGTGTTCGTCACTGGCAAAGCCAGCACTTGTTGCCCATCCCTAATTGTCCTTGAGAATTGAGTGGCTTGCTAGTCCCTGTCGCAGGACATTTAAGAGTCAAGTACATTGCTGTGGCTGTGGAAACGAATAGATTTTACTGTATCCATGCAATTTTATCGTGGTTCCAATGTGCAGATCAGGCCAGATAATAAGTACCACTAGAAATGCAGAAATTCTGTGGTTAAACTTAATGAAATATTAAAGAGAAAGCATTGCATAATATTATTGCATTCGTGTCAAATGCTTGCCCATTCGGTACACATAACTATTCATAGCGGAAATAAACACATTACAAATCTTACAATTTCTGATGTAAATGCATGCAAGTATTGAGCCTTGTGATAGCTGGGAATCGAACCCGAATTAACTGCTTGGAATGCAACTATCCTCACCACTATACCACCATTGCCTACTGCATGTGCCTGCCCCACTCCTTTAAACAATATCTGCCTTTAAATTGCAATACGATTTAAATATGGAGATGTATTTGATAGATGTAACGAAACAAGTTATTCTCTCTCTGTTCCTCCAGCCCCCTTGCTTTTATCTTTCCTCTCAGACAGACAGACAGACAGATCAACACTAACTGTTTTCTTCCCCACGCCATGTTCAATAACCAGAGATGGCTAGTGACACAATAATCCCTTTCTCACAGCCAGTGGAGTTGCTGACAGTGATGGGTTATTTCTTATGAGAAGATTAAGAGGAGATTTGATCGATGTGTTCAAAATTAAGAGGGGTCCAGAAAGAGTAGATAGGGAGAAAGTGGTTTATGATGAACCGACAACTGCCAAAAAGCAGTGACCGAATTTGCTGAATAGGAGAATGTTCATGAATAAGTGAACACAAATGGTGTAGTGTAACAGGACACACACAGAGTCCTGCTGTGTTGGTGATGGTAAAGGAGCATAATCTGTTGGGCTGGTGGAAGGAACACAGTATTGCATACCCTAAATTGGCCAGGCTGACTAGAAGTATACTTTACTTTCCGGCGAGCAGGATCAGCAGGGAGAGGACCTTCAGCGTAGCTGCAAGGACAATCAAACAGTGGAGATTTACCCTTAAGCCTTCAGTCTATTATTTTTTTACATGACAGTTTATAAGCCCTGTTGCTCGTTCTTTTTTGCTATGTCTGTAACAGAGACTGCCTTCTTGCTATGTCTGTAACAGAGACTACCTACTTGCTATGTCTGGAACTGAGACTACTGACTTGCTATGTCTGTTACTGAGACTAGTGACTTGACATGTCTGTAACTGAGACTACTTAATTCCCTTTCTGTAATTGAGACTACTAAATCCAATGTTCACCTAACTGCCTATTTGGTGCTTCGATGGAGTTGCCTATTTGTTTTCTTGTTAATCTACTGTTTGACGGGATTTCTTTCTGTTTCATTTGTTTATTATCACAGTGCTGTTTGTGGGAGCTTGTTGTGGGCAATACTGCTGCGATTCCGACTTTGCAACAGCGACTACAATTCACGAAGACCTTCCTTGGGTGCAAAGTGGTTTGGGACGTCCTGAGGTTGTGAAAGGTGCCAGAGAAGAGCAAATCTTTCTTTGTCGAGGCAAAATGGATAATCTCATGAGAAGTCTGCTTAAAATCATGAGGGAGTCAAGACGTTGTTTGAACGTCTCAGAAGAGACAGGTTGATATTTCTGACAGAAAAGAGAAATTGTGTTTTTGAAAGTTATCTACGAAAACTTAGTTCGGTTCCTGGCGATGGGATCTTTAACTTTATGTACTTAAGGATTTGGAAGAAAGCTATTTAATAAATACATAACTGATTTTGATCACTGTTAAATTATTTGTTTAGCATTTTAGTACTTCAAATCAGGGTTTCTGGGATGTTTAATCACTTCTAAGATTGAACTGTAATCTTATAGAGGAACAAGACAGTCCAGTGTGTAAAAACAATTAACAAGCAGCGCCTGCTGATAGTTTTTGTAGCACTGTCAGATAAATATACAAAGATCTCAAAGAATCGATGGACACTCTGAAAGCTTTGGAGGGTTGAGATCCACCCATGACATCAAATAATCTCGGGTAAGAATATATATTTTACTAGTGCTACTAACCTCAATGTAAAATTGTAATAAATGCAATGTTAGAAATTGTTCAATATACTTTGTCAACATTAACATATATGTTTTGTTTTGTTGGCCATTCGAGGTGCTAACCATTATGCGTATGCTGATCAACCACAAGTCTTCAATCAAAATGTACTGTAGATCTGCAGTATTGTAACCTAATGGTCAGACAGCACCGGGGTTCTTCAGTACTGTTCATAACAATTAAACAGCACTGGGAAAGCCTGCTATCTCATCTGCCTATTTTCCAACCAATCTTTCCTTTCACTGAAATTTAGCTTCCACTCCAATCTATCTGAATGGAATTCACTGAGCTTAGGAATAGCAGGAAGAAAATAATGATTGGCCTCTGTGTTGCTCAAGTTCAAACCTTCATGGCCTTGCACACCCAGCCCAACAATACCCCCACCCCCACCCACACCACTCCAAATCCCTACAGCCTGACAACCCCGTGAAAACTGTGTTGACTAAAAATAGGGAAGAGGAAAGGAAATCACTAGGTTTGTTCCCATGATCTTGGACACAGTGTGCTCGTGTGTGAAAGTTAGGGGTGAGGGTGTTGGTTTCTGGTGACAGGATCAGGATCATATTCCCCACAACTCCATCTGCAGGAATAACCTGCTGCTGGACCGGATGAATCAGATCGCAACATTGAGATAAGGTAGATCACAGTAACCTGTTTGATGTCATTCTCTTTATTACGATGGTCCGGTCGGGTCGGGTCGTGTCCGCTCAGGTCAATTGCACAAAGATAAAGGGCTCGGTCCCGGGTAGAGTTTGGGTTGGATGTGGTCGGGCTGGGCCTGGGTCGGGTTTCAATTATATACCCGAGCAGGCCTTTACCCTGAACCAGATGAGCTTCATGCCAGAGTTTGGAAGGAGATGGCTATTCCGATTGTGAATAAATTGGCAGTTATCTTTCAAAATTCTATAGATTCTGGAAAGGCTCCAGAGACTGGAAAGAAGGCAGTTAACCATATTACTTAAGGAAAAAGTAAGAGAGAACACAGAGAACTGCAAACCTGTTAGTTGGACGTCAGTAGTAGAGAAAATGTTAGAATTTATTATAAAGGATACGATAACTAGACGCTGAGAATATTATGCTATGATTGGGCAGAGTCAAGATGGATTTGTGGAAGGGAAATCGCATTTGACAATCCTGCTGGAGTGTTTTGAGATGTTATTTGCAGCATTGATAAAGGAGAACGAGTGGGTGTGATGCACTCGGATTTTCAGAAGGCTTTTGATAAGGTCCCATGCAGGAGGTCAGTAAAAACCATTAGAGCTTATGGGATTGTGGGTAATATAATAGTATGCATTGATAATTGCTTAACAGTCATAAAGGAAACATTAGGAATAAGGTGTCATTCTCAGGATGGCAGGCTGCTTCTAGCGGGGTACAGAAAGAATCAGTGCTGGGGACACAGCTGTTCAGAATCGATATAAATGATTTGGATATGAGACATATGTAATGTTTCCAAATTTTCCGATGACACAAAACTAGTTGGAAGGATCAATTGTTGAGGAGGATGCAAGGAGGCTTCAGGGTCCAGACACGCTAAGTGAATGGGCAACAACATTGCAAATGGGATACAAGTGTGAAGTTATCCACTTTGGTACAAAAACAAAAATACATCGTAATTCTTAAACGATGGAAGGTTGAGAAGTGTTGATGCTGAAAGGACGTGTCTGGACTTGTTCGCGAGTCACTAAACACTAGCATGCACATGCAGAAAACAATTAGGAAGACAAATGGCATTTTGGCCATCATCGCAAGTGGTTATCATTACAGGAGCAAAGAAGTATTGCTGAAATTGTATGGAGCCTTGGTGAGACGCACCTGGAACATTGTGTACAGTTTTTGTCTCCTCATCTGAGGAAGGAAATATTTGCCATAGAGAGAGTACAACAGAGGTCCGCCAGAATAATCCGTGGCATGGTGGAATTGTGTGATGGAAAGAGATTGAGGAAATTGGGCCTGTATTCTATAGTGTTTCAAAGAATGAGAGGTAATCTCATTGACACTCAGAAAATTCTTACAGGACGCGACAGGATAGATGCAGAAAGGATGCCTGTCCTGGGCGCTGAGTCTACATCAAGTAGACATAGTCGCAGAATAAGTTGTTGACCATTTAGGACGGAGATGAGGAGGAATGTCTTCACTCAGAGGGTGGTGAAACTTTGGACGTCTCTACACCAGAGGGCTGTGGAAGATCAATCATTGAGCATGTACAAGACAGAAAGCAAAAATTATCTGGTTAATAATGGCATCAAGGGATATGGGATAGCAACGGAAAGTAGCATTGAGGTAGACAATCCGACATGATCTTATTGAAAGACGGAGTAGTATTGACGTGCCAAATTCCCTACTCCTGCACCTATGTTCCTAAAATGTAGGCGTTGCATCCCTGGGAGCCATCGTAGATCAACAAGCACAGGGATGATGGGTGAACGGGACCTGGTGTGAGTAAGCATAGGAGCAGCAGGGCTTTAGATGAGCTGAAGATAATGGACGGTAGTCTGTGGGAGACCAGTCAAATGAGCGGTGGAATAATCAATTCCAGATAAATAAAAGGCAGTGGTGAGGATTTCTGCAGCAAATGGAGTTTGGCATGGAGATGGTGAGAGATGTTATGGAGCTGGAAATAGACAGTCTCACGGACGGCGCTGATATCTGGCCAGAGGCTCATCCTGGGTTCAAATATAATATCATGGCTGCCCACAGTGTGATTCAGCCACAGGCAGTTGCCAGGGAGAAGGACGAGTCTGTGGCTAGGAAGTATAGCTTGTCGCAGTGGCGGAAGTCAGCGGTTTCTATATTATCGAAAATTAGATCGAGGGCTCGACAGCAGTGATGGTGAGGTCGAGTTGGGTGTCCTCAATATACATATGTACACTTATTTGTTTTTGGATGATGTCGCCGAGAAGCAGCATGTTGATGATAAATAGGAGGGATAAAGGACAGTTGCACAAATGGGAAGCAAAGGCATTTCAGGTGGTCCTCTGGCTAAGATCAGATAGATAGAATAAAACAAGGCACGATCAGTGCCACACAGCTGAATGATAGTGGAGATGCATTCGAAGAACATGTTGTGGTCAAATACGCCAAAGGCCAAAGGCCAAGAAGGGCCAGGAGGGATATTCCATGGAGAGAGAAATGGAAATGAAGAGTGGGAAAATGGAAGGGAGATGGAATCAATTACGTTTCCAAACGTAAAACATACAATAATAATCAACTAACAAGGGAAGATTTCCAGGCTCTGCAGCATTTAGCATTTGTTGGTCCAAGCTATGCTTTCTGAGCAGCCATTAAGGATCGAACCTCTGGCGAAAATTCTTTGGCTGCTGTTCCCTCTGCTGTCCTGCAGTGGACGCTCTGACTCTCTGCATGCACCCGCCCTCCACTCCCATCCGGTTCGATAAAAGTCACGTCTCGTGTGCCATCACATTGCTCTTTGGCATGTATGACTGCAAACTAAGCACCCCCACCCCCGTTCAACCCCCCTCGCCAAACACGCCAACTCCCCGTATTATTCGTGTATTTCGTGTCATCCAGCTGTCGGTCATCGCTTTCATTTATGAAATCACTGGGATCCTCCTCTGGACTGCTGTCAGTTGTTTTGTTCTTTCATTAACTGACTAATTAATGGAACCGGATATTTCAGCACACTATTGACCTGCTCTCTGAATTTGGACTGAGTAGCCCCATAAATAAATGTGTTTGGCAGCAACTTAAATTCAGCAGCATCCATCCAACTTGTAGAAATATATATTCAGAATCGTTGTAAAGCTCAGGACCTCTTCCTGTAATGTTGTAATATAAGAACTCAATGAGATATACCAACCAAAGAAGTATGAAGTTACCAGATATGGTGAAGAGTAATATCACAGACTTCCTTCTGCTCTCCATTTCTGTGTCACTGCGATTTGCTCCCTTGTTCTGACACCTGAATCCCTTAAGGACTCGACTGGCCACTGAAATGTGCCTGACCGTCAGAGCATTGAGTAACAGAATTAAAGAAAATGGGATCAATGGGGTTAAAACCTTATCAAACCAATCAAACCCCACCCATCCGGGCTGACTGAAATAGCTTGGCTTTGTATGACAGCCCCATGGTACATTGTCTGTTAACTCTCCAGATTCATATGCAAAATAGAAGGGATGTTTTTGAAACAGAGTAGAATGCAGGTTGTTGCTAAAACCACAGCTGCAGTTTTCTCAGTGCAATATTTTGCTTTCAGCTTCTGGGAACAGATGAGCACAAATCAATCAAAAGTGAAAGCAACTGTGAACCAGACACAACAGTCTGTGGCTGCACGACTCTGGGCAGCGACAACACTACACACAGAAGGGATGTTTAGGTAAGGTCGTGGGAAATAATAATAACCGACAGTCCACAGTATCACCGCAGTGATAATGAACAGTAGATCCGCTGTTGCCATGGTCACCAGGTAGCGAGTGGTGCAGATGGAGAGGCCGCACTTTCCCCAGGACAGGATCACAATCTCCAGTAAATTAGCTGTAAGAGAAAGGAAGAAAAATGGTCCTTGAAATTACTGCTCAAACAAGCCCCGAGTCTGACCCAGGCAACAAGGGCTGGAATTTCGAACCAAAAATAAGTGTATTGGGTGCGGGTCATAGATTAAAGAATCTCAACCAGGGATCTCACCCCGCCTCTAAGAGCCCTAATTCTAGCTTTAACCGAGGCAGGACAAGGAGCAATGAACCGAGTGTTTTCAGGAGGCAGGTCAACATATTAAATATATAATTGAAGCCACCAGCCTCAAATTTAAAATGATTCGCAGGTTATTCTGAATGCACAGCTTTCCCCATTAGATCAGAACACCGACACAAATCCATCTTGGAGGCGTTGGTCTCCCTACAGCCAGTCTGTGTTTGGGCATTCCCCGCAATCTAACCCACCACAGTATCGGGGATTGGTCTCCCTACAGCCGGTCTGTGATTGGACATTCCCCATAACCGAAAGCACCTGAGTATCGGGTATTGGTCTCCCTCCAGCCTGCATTGGATTAGACATTCCCCACAATCTAAACAACCGCTGTATCAAGGATTCGACTCCCGCCACCCTGTCCAGGGTTAGGCATTTCCCTCAATCTGATCCACCACAGTATCGGAGATTGGACTCCCTCAATACAGTGTGGGATTGGCCACTCCCTACAATCTGATCCACTGCAGTGTTGGGGTTTGGACTCCTTCCACCCTGCCTTGGATTGGACATTCCCGACTATCACACCCACTGCAGTGTTTAGGATTGGACACCTCCACCCTGTCCAGTATTAGAAACCTCATACAATCAGAATGGTGGCAGAGTCAGGGATTGGAAACCCTCCTCCCTATCCGGGAGTGGACACCCCCTACAATCTGAAACACTGCAGTGTCATGGATTGGACACCGTCCACCCTGCTCAGGATGGGTCACAGCCCACAATATGAACAACCACAGTGTTTGAGATTCGACTCCCGACACACAGTCTGAGATTGGACCCTTCCCACAACCTGACCCACTGCAGTGTTGGTAATTGACACATTCCACCCTGTCTGGCATTGGACACCCCTTCACAATCTGAACCGTAGCAGTGGCGGGGACTGAACTCCCTTCACACTGTCTCGCAACTCCTCAGATGATGAAGAAATCTACATGTAGTAAAACCTGGACAACCTCGAGGCTTTGACTGACAAATGGCGTGTAGCATTCACGCCACACAGGTACCAGACAATGGTGGACTCCAAGATGAGGGAATCTAACCAGCATCTCCTGAACTTCGTAGCATTACGTTCGATGAATCCCCTTTTATCAACATGCTGAGTGTTACCATTGACCAGAAACTGAACTGGAGTAGCCATATAAATGCTGCAGTTTAAAGAGCAGATCAGCGATTGTGAATTCCTCCTGACTACCAAAATTGTGTCCCACCATCTACAAGATACGAGTCAGGAGTGTGATATAAGTCCCTCATTTGCCTGGATGGGTGGAGCTGCAAACAACACCCAGGAAACGCGATACAATCCAGGACAAAGTCGCCCTTTTGATCGGCACCCCATCTAACGTCTTAAATATTTTCTCCCTTCACCACTGATGCATCGTGTCAGCAGTGTGTACCATATACACGATGCACTGCAACAGCTCACCAACCATCCTTCGATAGCATCTTCCAAACTGGAACCTTTACCACCTAGAAGACCAAAGGTAACAGAAGCTGGGGAAACCCACCACCTGCAAGTTCCCCTCCAAGTCACACACCATCCTGAGATGGAAATATATCACTATTCCTTCCCCGTTGCTGGATCAAAGTCCTGGAGCTCCCTTCCTTACAGCACAGAGAGTGTATTCGGACCAGATGGCTGCAGCAATTCAAGAAGGCAACTCATCACCACCTTCTCAAGTGCAATTAAGGATGGGCAGCAAATGCTTTCCGGAGATGCCCACATTCTATGAAAGGAGTGAAGAACCACACTCCGCAAAGTTAGCGCTCGGACACCGCACTCCCCAGCATTTGGAGCAGTTCAAACGATTGGACACTCTTGCTCGATTTGGAAATTGTCATCCCTGTGTCTTGGATACCCCTCCTGGGCTGTGGTTCCCAAACCTCTGGCATCAGACAGGCAGCTGCTCCTTCTTGATGGTTCCTCGTTTAAACCTACATGGTGCTGTACTGCTCCAGACTCCTTCTCGCCCGACTGAAAGCAAAGCCCGTCTATTAGGTTGACTTCTGGGCCTGTCAAGGTTAAAATACGCACTCAGTACCGTTAAATGTCCACAGCATGTCAGGAAAGTAGGACTTTCGCGTTTGCTGACAGCAACTCCGGTCTCAAATATAACCCTTAGCATCTATAACTCTTAGCATCCAGGCCTAAGTACGTGAGCAAAAGCAAAATATGGAGGCAGAGGAAAATTTCAGTTAATTCAAAGAACTAGGAGAATGTTGCAAACACTCAGCATCTGTTCAGAGAGAAACAGAGTTAATGTTTCAGACCAATAGGCTTACATCAGAACTGGAAGATGTTCAGCAGTTTTTTTAAACGATGACAGAGCGACAGACAAGTGGGTTATAGTGGGACTAAAGAACAAATCAGAAGATCTATGACTGGATGGAGAACAGGAGTGATTCTTTGGCAAAATGGGTGGTTTTGCAAGGTGAATGGGCTAAATAAACAAAATAGGATGGGTCCATAGGGTGTGCAAGTGGATACAGGTGAATTACAGAGGGAGAGAGACACTGGTAAAATGTTTCAATCAGGAACCGGCTTCACTGGTTCGTGAATGTGGTGGAGAAATGTGTGTAGACCGCAGTCGTGTTGGCCAGTCCATCGGCCATGCTCCAACAGGACATTCTCACCCCAAGCAGCAACCTGCACTTCCTGCACTTCCAATGACTCTGGTGTAGTCATCCTCCATAACCAGAACATGAGCTCTGAGAAAATCAATTTGGTTCTCAAGGCACTGGAGAATATGCTGACATTTTTTGCAAGAATGATACCAGAGGTTATAAATATCATGAAATTGGCGGGCTGTGCTCCCTTCTCTCGATAGGGAAAGACTGAGTGTTGACCTAACAGTGGCTTTTAGAACCATTAAGGAGTATGATTGGGGAAACGTGGAAAAGATGTTTCCACTTCTGAGGGAGACACGAATATAGAATATTTAGTAATAACTCAAAGAAGGGATGTAAGAGGGACTTCTATGCTCAGGGGTTGTTGAAAATCTGTAGCTGTTACCATGTGGAGTTGAGGTGAATAGCATTTGAGGGAAATCCGGATAAGTGCATGGAGAAATGAATAGTAGCGTATAATGATAGTGATTTGAAAGTGATTACTTTGGTGAAAAATATTTTAAAGGAATTTATGGTTAAGCTGAATAACTTTTGATCCAGTTTTTTTCAGAAGCCATCAAGAGGACTGAGGGAGCCGGATGAGCAACAGCGTTTCTTGTCGTCACATGGCTTGGTATAGGCTTAGAGCGGAACCCCAGCAAATATGGGCTGAAAAGTGAAAAGCGCTCCTTTGACAGGACAAAGGCAGTATTACCAGAGAGCATCTGTAATGGACGGAAAATTGACAAGCTTTCTGGTTGTGTGTCTGTGTGTGTGGTTTTACCTTTTGAAGGAGATAGAGTCAAGCGCTGTTGAAGTGTCAGAAAAGGGCAGATGACTACAACCAAGCTCGCTTGCCAGAAATTCCAGAAAGGACCATATGAACTCCATTGTGTCGATTCATCTCGTTTGCTGTATTTGAAGAACACCTGCTAAAAATAATTCTCAATGCTGCCTAAAGAGAGTTGTTTCAGAGGGATCTCGCTGTCTTGTCTGTATGTGCTTGAAGGTTGGACTGTGCGCCAGTTTTGTTCGGCATGTCTCATCTTTTTTTTCGGGGTGGGCAAGGGTTCCTCCCGGGTGTGTTTTGTTTCTGTAATAAAGCTTTGATCTAAAAATCCTTCTTTATTTTTTTCAACTAATCCAATGTGCATGTGTGCATGTATATGGAATAACGCAAAAGGGGAATTTAAGATTTGGGTAAGGTAGAAAGGGGACTTTTTAAAAACTTAATGTTGCATTTAAAAAAAAATCTTCATGATATTGCTTTACTTCATTACTGGTTAAAACTTGTTTTATAATAATCCTTTAATTTTGTTGTTCAGTAAAGAAACATGTCAGTGCATTCTATTCTGGGGGAAATAGTGTGTCTGATTGAATGTTTCATAAAGTAGGAGAATTTTTAAAATATATTTTGGCCTGGAGAGAAGTGTAACTGAACTAACAGTGCACTCCTCCCGCCTTGGTCGTGACATATTTAATTGGGGGCTCTCTTTATGGGGAAAAAACGTCAACGACGGACATTTGTAGGTGGGATAATAATAATTGGAGAAGAGAGAAAAAAAAAACAAGATTCATGTGCAATAGAGTGATGTTTACACCACTGGAATGGCGTTAACAGTTGTTGTGACTTTTCTGGGGAAGGAGGATGTATTCCTCAGCGATTTGTTAAAACTAACCAAAGTTAAACTAAAGGATTTGGCAGACCCATTGGTGTTAGAGTTACCATCAGGGGCTAAGAAAGCAGACATAGTTGAAACAATAGGACACAATTTGGCATTGGAAGAAGGAAGAGGCAAATCAGAGGAGAGTGGAGTTGAATCAGCAAAAAATCGGTTACAGATGAGACAGCTTGAACTTGACAAGGAAAACGAAAAATAAATAGAATTGAAAAACCTAAGCTTCAATAGAAAAAAATAGAAATAAGAAAACTTGAGCTTGTGGAAAATTTGACAATAAAAACTAACTTGAACTAGAATTTCAAAGAGGGAGAGGGAAGAAAAGGATGTTGAGATTAGAAAGCTGGAAGACAAAAGAGTGATCTTGATGCCAATGCTAGTGTAGATTCTGGTGAGGAAGAATTTGAGTCCAGCCCAGGACCGAGTGAAAAGCTGGTTACATTTATACAAGCTCTCCCTAAGTTTAGGAAAGGGACGGAGGGACTTCTTTTCATTTCATTTGAAAAGATACCGAAATAAATTAAATGGTCAAAGGAACGTTGGACACTGCTTATGCTAAGCTGGTTGATGGGCACAGCTCAGGAAGTTATGCCATTCTTTCTGAGGAGCCTTCTGCAGATCATGAGATGGGAAAAAGGCTATTCTCGCTGCGCATGAGTTAGTCCCTGAAGTTTACTGGCAGAAAATTAAGAATCTCGGGAGATTGACAGGGCAGACTTATATAGAATTTGGGACGGTAAAACAGATTAATTTTGAACATTGGATACGGACACGAACGATGGAAGCCAATAATATGGTACTGGGGAAAGCAAACCAAATTAATTTTGATCGTTGGATACGGACACTAAAGATGGAAGTCACAAATGAGAAGCTTAAAGAATTACTTCTCCTGGAAGAATTTAAAATTCTACTCCAACCAGTAGAGAAAACTCATTTGGTGAATCAGAAAGTATCAAAGGCCAGGCAGCTAGCGGAAACTGCTGATGATTATAAACTTATGCATACGGCCAAACTCTTTGTTCATCATCCCCACAAGCCCGAGAAGGATAGAGGTGGGAGATTGAAACGAGACAAGTAGCCAATGACAAGAAGGAATAGCTGGGAATAACACATAAAGGAAAGTGCTGAGGGTGCAAGTGAGGTCCACAAGCCTAAATGCGACCATCATCACAATTTGGGACATCTTCATGCACCAAGCTGGAAGTTGCAGGGTAAACCTATAGGGGTTATTGGGCTGCACCAAGCTGGAAGTTGAGGGTAAACCTATAGGGTTTATTGGGCTGCACAAAGCCAATGCAATGAAAGGGGTCGTGACTGAGAGCAGCGGGTGTCAGGATGTACATCTGATTGCAGCTGTAAGGCCAAGTACAAAAACACTGAGTGTAGGGGCTCTGAATACGATACATAAGAGTTATTAATAATTCTTGTCAAAAGGAAAATTAACTCCTTATCCCTCAAATGAGGAAGGCAAACTATAGTTATACGTGGGGATACAGGATCCACCCAAACGCTTTTGCTGGGAAAAGGCATAAAATTTGCACCAGAGAGAACACTGAACGTTAAAGTTTTAGGGAATGGTATTGGCCAGGAGTACACTCACATCCTTTGTATTGGGAGCACGAAGAGTGTGACCCAAGATCGCGAATGGTATCTGTAGGAGCTGTCCATAGCTTGCCAGTAGACACAGTTGACTTACTCCGGGGGAATAATGTTGCCAGAGCGAAAGTAGTAGTTTCACCAGTAGTCACAGAAATAAACAAGTGAAGTTAACGAGAAAGAACAGCTGAAGGGAAAAGTTTCAGGATTTTTTTCCTTCATGTGTAGTCAACCAAGCAATGGCTAAACAAGTTCCATTGTCGGAGATGAAACTGGTGCCATAGTCAGATAGCCGAAAGTATAAATTTTCTTTGGGCATTTGGATAATCCAAAGGAATTGATTAGGAAGTCTTCTCTGATCATAGCTCAGCAAGCTGATCCAGAGTTGTAGAAGGTGGCACAATCAGCTCCAACAGAAGCTGAGGCAAAAGGAGTTCCAGAGGCAATTGGATTGAAAATGGGGTTCGGATGAGAACGTGGAGACCTCCTCACAGACCTGTGGCTGCGGACTGGTTGGTTATTCGTTAGATACCGCCAAAGTTTGACCGGGAATTATCAAAGTTCACGCATACGATTCCTCTATTGGGTAATATCAGGATCTGGAAGACCAAATCACGTGTAAGTCTACAATTTTTACAGACCAGGTCTTTCCAAGGACGGGGTGCAGTTCTGTAAAACGTGCCATACATGCCAGATTGCGGGAAAACCGCAATGCAACCTGCCATAAAACAGACACCGCTAATCCCATGTAAGTTATTGGGGAACCATTTAGTCAGGAATTGGGAGACCTTACCGAAAACAAAGGTGGACACTAATATATACTAACTATCATGGATATGGCTACGCGATTCCAGTGGCCATTCCCTTGAGGGCAAGTTATGCTAGGATGGTCCAGAAGTTATCCCAGTTCTTCACTAGATGTAGATAACCGATTGAGGTTTAGTTGGATCAAGGTTCGAAATTCATGTCTATTTTTTCTCAGCAAGTTATGGGTACCTTGGGTGCAACAGAGTTAACATCTTCAGCATATCACCCACAGATTCAGGGTGTTTTAGAAAGTTACCATCAGACCCTGGAAACAATGGTTAGGGCATATTGTCATAAATATTCCCATGATTGGGATAAAGGGCTAGAATTTCTTTTGCTTGCCACTAGGGGTAACCTAATGAATTAGTTTATGGACATGCGAGATAAAAAAATCCTCTCAAACTACTTGAAGAAAGTTGTTTGGAACATTGGGATGAATCCTCTGTGCCATATGATATATCTGTGTTCCAAGAACATTTCACAAGAGCCATCAAAGAGGTTCACAGCACCTCAATGCTTCCTGAATAACGACGAAACAATGGGCAGACAAGCATGCAGAGACCCGAACATTTTGGACAGGAGGTGAAGTGTTGGTTTTGATGCCATTACAGGGCGAACCATTAAAAGCACATTCAGTGCTCCATAGAAAGTGGTCAAGAGAATTGATGAAGTAAATTATTTCACTGACACCCCAGAATGCCAGAAAAATAATCGGCAGTGTAATATCAATATGTTAAAACAAAAGTATCGCTGGCAGGAGGATAAGCAAGCACAGATATCACAGGTAATAGGGACTCTGAAGGATGAAATGGATATTGAAGATGAAGTTGTTATCTCTGGGTTGTTGCCCGTGCCACGTGCTAGCGAAGTGAGGAATAGGGAGAGAGAGGAGTTGAACATGTGGCTGCAGGGATGGTGTAGGAGGGAGGGTTTTGGTTTCCTGGATAATTGGGGCTCTTTCTGGGGTAGGTGGGACCTCTACAAACAGGATGGTCTTCACCTGAACCAGAGGGGTACCAATATCCTGGGGGGGAGATTTGCGAGTGCTCTTCGGGGGGGTTTAAACTAATTCAGCAGGGGGATGGGAACCTAAATTGTAGTTCCAGTGTGCACGATGTTGAGAGTAGTGAGGTCAGGGATAAGGTTATAAGGACACAAGAGGGCACTGGCAAGCAAGAGCTTGGTTTAAAATGTGTCTATTTCAACGCCAGGAGCATCCGGAATAAGTTGGGTGAGCTTGCAGCATGGGTTGGTACCTGGGATCTCGATGTTGTGGCCATTTCAGAGACATGGGTAGAGCAGGGACAGGAATGGATGTTGCGGGTTCCGGGATTTAGATGTTTCACTAAGAACAGAGAAGATGGTAAAAGAGGGGGGGGGGGGGGTGTGGCATTGTTAATCAAGGAAAGTATTGCAGCGGCAGAAAGGACGTTTGAGGACTCGCCTACTGAGGTAGTCTGGGCCGAGGTTAGAAACAGGAGAGGAGAGGTCACCCTGTTGGGAGTTTTCTATAGACCTCCAAATAGTTCCAGAGATGTAGAGGAAAGGATAGCAAAGATGATTCTTGACAGGAGCGAGAGTAACAGGGTAGTGGTTATGGGGGACTTTAACTTTCCAAATATTGACTGGAAATACTATAGTTCGAGTACTTCAGATGGTTCTGTTTTTGTCCAGTGTGTGCAGGAGGGTTTTCTGACAAAGTATGTAGACAGGCCAACCAGGGGCGATGCCACATTGGATTTGGTACTGGGTAATGAACCCGGCCAGGTGTTAGATTTAGAAGTTGGTGAGCACTTTGGTGATAGTGATCACAATTCGGTTAGGTTTACCTTAGCGATGGGCAGGGACAGGTATATACAGCAGGGCAAGAATTACAGCTGGGGGAAAGGAAATCATGATGCGATTAGGCAAGATTTAGGATGCGTAGGATGGGGAAGGAAACTGCAGGGGATGGGCACAATCGAAATGTGGAGCTTATTCAAGGAGCAGCTACTGCGTGTCCTTGATAAGTATGTACCTGTCAGGCAGGGAGGAAGTTGTCGAGCGAGGGAGCCGTGGTTTACTAAAGAAGTTGAAGAGCTTGTCAAGAGGAAGAAGAAGGCTTATGTTAGGATGAGACGTGAAGACTCAGTTAGGGCGCTTGAGAGTTACAAGCTAGCCAGGAAGGATCTAAAGGGAGAGCTAAGAAGAGCAAGGAGAGGACACGAGAAGTCATTGGTGGATAGGATCAAAGAAAACCCTAAAGCTTTCTATAGGTATATCAGGAATAAAAGAATGACTAGAGATAGGTTAGGGCCAATCAAGGATAGTAGTGGGAAGTTGTGTGTGGAATCGGAGGAGATGGGGGAAGTGTTAAATGAATATTTTTCGTCAGTATTTACAGTGGAGAAAGAAAATGTTGTCGAGGAGAATACTGAGATACAGACTACTAGGCGAGGTGGGATCGAGATTCACATCGAGGAGGTGTTAGCAATTTTGGAAAGTGTGAAAATAGATAAGTCCCCTGGGCCAGATGGGATTTATCCTAGGATTCACTGGGAAGCCAGAGAGGAGATTGAAGAGCCTTTGTCCTTGATTTTTATGTCGTCATTGTCGACAGGAATAGTGCCGGAAGACCGGAGGATAGCAAATGTTGTCCCCTTGTTCAAGAAGGGGAGTAGAGACAGCCCTGGTAATTATAGACCTGTGAGCCTTACATCGGTTGTGGGTAAAATGTTGGAAAAGGTTATAAGAGATAGGATTTATAATCATCTTGAAAATAATAAGTTCATTAGAGATAGTCAGCACGGTTTTGTGAAGGGTAGGTCGTGCCTCACAAACCTTATTGAGTTTTTTGACAAGGTGACCAAACAGGTGGATGAGGGTAAAGCCGTGGATGTGGTCTATATGGATTTCAGTAAGGCGTTTGAAAAAGTTCCCCACGGTAGGCTATTGCAGAAAATACAGAAGTATGGGATTGCAGGTGAATTAGTGCTTTGGATCAGAAATTGGCTAGCTGAAAGAAGACAGGGTGGTGGTTGATGGTAAATGTTCATCCTGGAGTTTCGTTACTAGTGGTGTACCGCAAGGATCTGTTTTGGGGCCACTGCTGTTTGTCATTTTTATAATTGACCTGGATGAGGGTGTAGAAGGGTGGGTTAGTAAATTTGCAGATGACACGAAGGTCGGTGGAGTTGTGGATAGTGCCGAAGGATGTTGTAGGTTACATAGGGACATAGATAGGCTGCAGAGCTGGGCTGAGAAATGGCAAATGGAGTTTAATGCGGAAAAGTGTGAGGTGATTCACTTCGGAAGGAGTAACAGGATTGCAGAATACTGGGATAATGGGAAGATTTTTGGTAGTGCAGATGAGCAGAGAGATCTTGGTGTCCAGGTACATAAATCCCTGAAAGTTGCCACCCAGGTTAATGGAGCAGTTAAGAAGGCATATGGTGTGTTAGCTTTTATTAGCAGGGGGATCGAGTTTAGGAGCCACGAGGTCATGCTGCAGCTGTGCAGAACTCTGGTGCGGCCGCACCTGGGGTATTGCGTGCAGTTCTGGTAACCGCATTATACGAAGGATTTGGAAGCTTTGGAAAAGGTGCAGAGGAGATTTACTAGGATGTTGCCTGGTATGGAGGGAAGGTCTCACGAGGAAAGGCTGAGGGACTTGAGGTTGTTTTCGTTCGAGAGAAGGAGGAGAAGAGGTGACTTAATAGAGACATATAAGATAATCAGGGGGTTGGACAGGGTGGATAGTGATAGCCTTTTTCCTCGGATGGTGATGGCAAACACGAGGGGACATAGCTTTAAGTTGAGGGGTGATAGATATGGGACAGATGTCAGAGGTAGTTTCTTTACACAGAGAGTAGTAGGGGCGTGGATCGCCCTGCCTGCAACAGTAGTAGACTCGCCAACTTTAAGGGCATTTAAGTGGTCATTGGATAGACATATGGATGAAAATGGAATAGTGCAGATGGCCGGCGCAACATCGAGGGCTGAAGGGCCTGTACTGCGGTGTCATGTTCTATGTTCTATGTTCTATGTTCTGTGAGGCAGAAGGAGGCCTAGACAATTCACAAATTTAACGTCGCACTATTCGTTTAGCGAGTCGTGATTTTCCAGGGAGGTTCGGACACGATGCTTTCATATTTATATGCACACTAAAGGGTCGACCAAACAAGGCAACGCACAGCATTTAAATAGTCTGTGGGGTTATGCCAGGATATACGTGTTAGACGCATATAATGTGGATATAGGGAAATCCGTTCCTATAAAACAAAATCCTTACCACTTATGTCTAGCGAAATAGGCCCAGCTGAAAACAGAAATCCAAAACATGCTGGAGAACCACCTAACAGAACCCGGTCAAAGAAGCTGGAGTTCACCAGTAGTGTTAATGCCTAAATGTGAAGGTTCAATCCGACTTTGCACAGACAACAGAAACAAAGGCAGGCTCCAACTCAATTCCTCACCTGGAAGACTGTAATAACAGAGTGGGCAGTGCCATGTTTCTTGCAAAAATAAATTTGTTAAAAGAAGACTGGCAATTTCTGAAAACACCACAAACTAAGGAAACATCAGCATTTGCAACACCGGGCAGTTTTTGTCCATTTCCCAGTAATGCTATTTGGGCTAAAAGAAAATTCCCCAGCAGCCTTGCAGAGAGTAATGAACCAAGTGGTAGCCAGTGTTCCTAACAATGTTGATGTGATGGTCGACAGTGACACTTGGAAGGACCACTTTGAACAAGTAGCAGCTGTTCAAAAAATTTACAATTGGCGATTTTCGTAACAAACCTTGCCAAAAGCGAATGCACAAAAGCGAGAGTGACCCAACTCGGGAATGTAGTGGAGCAAGGACAAGTGTTACCTGGAACCTAGAAAGTACAAGCATTTGTGGAGTTCCCTAACCCTCAGACTCAGCGAGAAATCCTGAGGTTCTTGGGGATATGTGGTTTCTGCCAAAACGTTGCAACAAATTTCTGCACTGTAGCTGCTCCACTGACAGATTTATGACAGAAAAAGCAAATTAAGTTAGTGTGGTCAGGGGGAGTGCCAACATTCTTTGAAAAGTTGAGAGCCATTTGATTAATGAACCAGTGTTGGCTACTTCAAATTTCACAAAGCCGTTCAAGGGAGTAATTGATGCTAGTGACCTGGGAGTCCGTGCAGTCCTGCTACAAAATGTTGAAACGGGCACAGAAAGGTCAGTGGGATACATTTTCAAAAAGCTAAATCGACGTCAAATAGACATTCCGTCGTTGAAAAAGAAACCATGGGTCTATTATTGGCTGTTAAATGTTTTGAACTCTATGCCCGCCACAATTACAGAGAGACGCTAGTATAAACTTATTATAACCTGCGAACCTTTCTGGAAAACATTAAACATCAGAATGCCAGAAAACTCCATTGGAGTTTCTGTTAAAACCTGATCACTTAAGGGTTATCCACAGTGTGGACAAAAATAATGTTATTGCAGATGCTGCATCTATAATCTAACTTTGTTTAAGTTACTTGAATAAAATGAGTGAATTAGAATGAGCATGAAAATGTGTTTTCTATTTTTCCCATACTGTGCAATGTAACACTTTGAAAGTTATGCTTCGTCCTCCGAGACTGGAGGCATTATGAAAGTGATTATTTTTTGTTAAAATGGTTTTAAAAGCTACTGAATAAATTTTTGAACATATTTTTTTCAAGAAAGCCATCAAGGGGATTGAGGGAGCCGGGTTGGCAACAAAGTTCCTGGTTTTCACATGGCTCGAGTTGGGCATCCAGCAGAAACACTGGTAATGGGGCATAAATGTGACAAGCGCTCCTTTGATTGGACAAGCACAGTTAGCAACAGCGAACTCCTGGGATGGACAGAATAAATGAGAAGCTTTCTTTTGGGGTGTCAGTGAGCGTGTGTTACCATCTGGAAGCAGATAAAGTCAAGTGCTGCTGAAGTGTCAAAAACTGACAGAAGACATCAACCCAGCTCGCTTCCTAGAAATTGCATAAATACCCTGTGAGGTCCAATGTGTCGATTTATCTTATTTCTATTATTTAAAGAAGTCTGGTAAAAAATATAATTATCAATGCCCCTTGAAGAGAACTGTCATAGGGGGATCTCAGTGACCTGTCTGAGTGTGCTCAGTGGTTGGACAGTGTGACAATATTGTGCAGCGTGTCTGTTTTTCATCAAGGGTGAGCAAGTGACTGGCCCGGGTGTGCTTTGTATCATCTGTAATAGAACTCTGATCTAAAAATGTTTTCTTTTTTTCGGTTAAACGGTATATATGTGCATGTGCGATTAAGAAGAGACTATGGTAAAAAAAAAAGGACATTAATGATTGGTTACGGTAGAAAGGGGTGTTTTAAAAATGTAATGTTGAATTCAAAAAAAAGATCTGAATAATATTGTTTTACTTCATTACTATTTAAGTCTTGTTTTATAATAAACTGTACATTTTGTTCAGTAAATAAATCTGGTTAGTGTGCTCTATTCTGCAGAAACATAATGCATTTCATTGCTTGTTTCAGTAAGCGGGAGACATTTAAAAATATGTTGTGACCAGTGGAGAAGTGGGACTGGATTAACAGTGCACTCTTCTGCCTTGGTCGTACCAAGAGGTCTAGATGATCAAGCATGCGGAGGGGTTCATGCAGAGAATAGAGACAGGTGTGAAAAAAAAGTTGCTGTGCAGTAAAATTCTCTGGAATGTGATTATTAATCAAAGTCAGCAGCTATTTCATAACATTGCAGATGTTGATGTGTTTTATCTACTGAACCAGTGCACTATCTATTTTAGTATTAACTGTGGACTAATATTATTTAATGCCCTGGACTGATCTCTGCATTATGAAAAGCCGCTATGTTCCTCACTTGTATACGTGTCGCTCCTCACCGTGGCGCACCTCCCTAAGCTCAGGGCAGAGATTGCTGCAGGTGACTTGTGTAGAGTCTCTGAGGTACAGATAAGAAATCAATCACCAAATATTAATCAGTTACAGAAGTGGAATACTCAATAACCGCAGCCCACCATTCAACCTGTATAACAGCAAGAGAATAAAACTCAGCATTTTTGACCCACAAATTCTCAGGACCATGATGGATGAAGGAGATTAATTAACACTAAAATAACTAAAGTTATTCCAGTAACTATAATCAGAGCAAGAATAAGTCATTATACAGAGGATCTGAATACTGTAACAGTGGTGTTACCTGTCAGTAAGCAGTGGATATCCGTTTCAGTTAGTGCAGTTCAATTGGAAACAGAGCAATATCAAAGCAGTTCCCATTATCAACTTATAACCAAACAACTACAAGCAACAGCAAAAATCTTCACCTTTGCAATTGACTGCATTCGTAAATCATGATGGCAGCTCCATGGAGTAGAGACAGCAGTCACCTAAAACAAAGATTTAAAGGAGAACCGGCTTGGCCCACTCAGGTTATACTCCCATAGACCGTACAATTCTACAGTGACCAACACTCCTAGTAATACATGGTTACTGGGATTAGGTGTTCCTCCCCGGTTATTAACCCACAGTCAGTACAATTCTACACTGACAGATACTCCAGTTAATACATCACCACTGGGAACAGGTGTTTCTCTCTGGTTATTAACCCACAGTCGGTACAAGTCTGCAGTGACTACTCCCAGTCGGACATGGTGACTGGGATCAGTTGTTTCATTCGGTTAGTGAACCATGGTTGCTATGATTTTACACTGATTGATATTCCTACTAGTACCTTCACACAGAGTGTTGCCTTCACTGAGGTCTCGTTCATGATATTCCACGAAACTCGTTAATTCAGAGAGCCTGTGAGTTACAAACAAATGTTTTTTGTTCTGATTCGGTAATGAAAAACAAAATCACAGAGATAATCCGGTACATTTGACTGAATGAAATGATACCATATATCACTTGTCTTTGTAATGTTGACTACTAGGTCAGCATGCGTTATTATCAGTTACAGATTAAAACTAGGAACCAGCTCACCAAATATTTACATGATTTGAATGGCTAAAATAACTTACCAGGAACACGAATGATGGCAAGTATCAGGTAATATATTTTCTCGATACTGTTGAATGTTTCCTCCATTTTCTCTGTGAAGTGATCAGTTCTTCTGTGCTGCTGACAGTCTCTCTGCATTAAACTCTAAGGCGATATATTCTCAGAGCCTGCAATTTATATCCTGCGGGATCTCCACTGGGATATTCTTCTTTTGGGCCTCCTTAACTCGAGAGACAATGGATACGCGCCTGGAGGTGGTCAGTGGTTTGTGAAGCAGCGCCTGGAGTGGCTATAAAGGCCAATTCTGGAGTGACAGGCTCTTCCACAGGTGCTGCAGAGAAATTTGTTTGTTGGGGCTGTTGCACAGTTGGCTCTCCCCTTGCGCCTCTGTCTTTTTTCCTGCCAACTACTAAGTCTCTTCGACTCGCCACAATTTAGCCCTGTCTTTGTGGCTGGCCGCCAGCTCTGGCGAATGCTGGCAACTGACTCCCACGACTTGTGATCAATGTCACACGATTTCATGTCGCGTTTGCAGACGTCTTTATAACGGAGACATGGACGGCCGGTGGGTCTGATACCAGTGGCGAGCTCGCTGTACAATGTGTCTTTGGGGATCCTGCCATCTTCCATGCGGCTCACATGGCCAAGCCATCTCAAGCGCCGCTGACTCAGTAGTGTGTATAAGCTGGGGATGTTGGCCGCTTCAAGGACTTCTGTGTTGGAGATATAGTCCTGCCACCTGATGCCAAGTATTCTCCGAAGGCAGCGAAGATGGAATGAATTGAGACGTCGCTCTTGGCTGGCATACGTTGTCCAGGCCTCGCTGCCGTAGAGCAAGGTACTGAGGACACAGGCCTGATACACTCGGACTTTTGTGTTCCGTGTCAGTGCGCCATTTTCCCACACTCTCTTGGCCAGTCTGAACATAGCAGTGGAAGCCTTACCCATGCGCTTGTTGATTTCTGCATCTAGAGACAGGTTACTGGTGATAGTTGAGCCTAGGTAGGTGAACTCTTGAACCACTTCCAGAGCGTGGTCGCCAATATTGATGGATGGAGCATTTCTGACATCCTGCCCCATGATGTTAGTTTTCTTGAGGCTGATGGTTAGGCCAAATTCATTGCAGGCAGCCGCAAACCTGTCGATGAGACTCTGCAGGCATTCTTCAGTGTGATATGTTAAAGCAGCATCGTCAGCAAAGAGGAGTTCTCTGATGAGGACTTTCCGTACTTTGGACTTCGCTCTTAGACGGGCAAGGTTGAACAACCTGCCCCCTGATCTTGTGTGGAGGAAAATTCCTTCTTCAGAGGATTTGAACGCATGTGAAAGCAGCAGGGAGAAGAAAATCCCAAAAAGTGTGGGTGCGAGAACACAGCCCTGTTTCACACCACTCAGGATAGGAAAGGGCTCTGATGAGGAGCCACCATGTTGAATTGTGCCTTTCATATTGTCATGGAATGAGGTGATGATACTTAGTAGCTTTGGTGGACATCCGATCTTTTCTAGTAGTCTGAAGAGACCACGTCTGCTGACGAGGTCAAAGGCTTTGGTGAGATCAATGAAAGCAATGTAGAGGGGCATCTGTTGTTCACGGCATTTCTCCTGTATCTGACGAAGGGAGAACAGCATGTCAATAGTCGATCTCTCTGCACGAAAGCCACACTGTGCCTCAGGGTAGACACGCTCGGCCAGCTTCTGGAGCCTGTTCAGAGCGACTCGAGCAAAGACTTTCCCCACTATGCTGAGCAGGGAGATTCCACGGTAGTTGTTGCAGTCACCGCGGTCACCTTTGTTTTTATAGAGGGTGATGATGTTGGCATCGCGCATGTCCTGGGGTACTGCTCCCTCGTCCCAGCACAGGCATAGCAGTTCATGTAGTGCTGAGAGTATTGGAGCTCAGGGTCATTGCCCGAAAGGTGGACTGATACACCGCACCAAACAACATGAAAAAAGGAAAGAAGGTACCAGCCCTTCGCTTTGCAAGCTGGAACGTCAGAACTATGTGTCCTGGCCTGTCGGAAGACCTTACACAAATCAACGATTCTCGGAAGACCGCCATCATTAACCACGAGCTCAGTAGACTCAATGTGGACATTGCAGCACTTCAGGAGACTCGCCTCCCCGCGAGTGGCTCTCTAGCAGAGCAAGACTACACCTTCTTCTGGCAGGGCAGGGATCCTGAAGAACCAAGACAGCATGGAGTGGGCTTCGCCATCAGAAACTCCTTGCTCAGCATGATAGAGCCTCCCTCAAATGGCTCGGAACGCATACTGTCCATCCGACTGCTCACCACCTCTGGTCCAGTACACCTACTCAGCATCTATGCTCCAACACTCTGTTCCGCACCTGAAGCTAAAGACCAGTTCTATGAACAACTCCATAACATCATTAGCAGCATCCCCAACACCGAACACCTATTCCTGCTGGGGGACTTTAATGCCAGGGTTGGGGCCGACCATGACTCATGGCCCTCCTGCCTTGGGCGCTATGGCGTTGGAAGGATGAATGAGAACGGGCAGAGACTGCTTGAGTTGTGTACCTATCATAACCTCTGCATCACCAACTCGTTCTTTCACACTAAACCCTGTCACCAGGTTTCATGGAGGCACCCAAGATCACGTCGTTGGCACCAGCTAGACCTCATTGTCACAAGGCGAGCCGCCTTAAACAGTGTTCAAATCACACGCAGCTTCCACAGTGCGGACTGCGACACCGACCACTCCCTGGTGTGCAGCAAGGTTAGACTCAGACCAAAGAAGTTGCATCATTCCAAGCAGAAGGGCCACCTGCGCATCAACACGAGCAGAACTTCTCACCCACAGCTGTTACAAAAATTTCTAAATTCACTTGTAACAGCCCTTCAAAACACTCCCACAGGGGATGCTGAGACCAAGTGGGCCCACATCAGAGACGCCATCTATGAGTCAGCTTTGACCACCTACGGCAAAAGTGCGAAGAGAAATGCAGACTGGTTTCAATCTCATAATGAAGAGCTGGAACCTGTCATAGCCGCTAAGCGCATTGCACTTTTGAACTACAAGAAAGCCCCCAGCGATTTAACATCCGCAGCACTTAAAGCAGCCAGAAGTACTGCACAAAGAACAGCTAGGCGTTGCGCAAACGACTACTGGCAACACCTATGCAGTCATATTCAGCTGGCCTCAGACACCGGAAACATCAGAGGAATGTATGATGGCATGAAGAGAGCTCTTGGGCCAACCATCAAGAAGATCACCCCCCTCAAATCTAAATCGGGGGACATAATCACTGACCAACGCAAACAGATGGACCGCTGGGTTGAGCACTACCTAGAACTGTACTCCAGGGAGAATGCTGTCACTGAGACTGCCCTCAATGCAGCCCAGCCTCTACCAGTCATGGATGAGCTGGACATACAGCCAACCAAATCGGAACTCAGTGATGCCATTGATTCCCTAGCCAGCGGAAAAGCCCCTGGGAAGGACAGCATTACCCCTGAAATAATCAAGAGTGCCAAGCCTGGGATATTGAGGTTGCTACATCATTCAAACTGTTTCTTCATGGCACAAGTTATGACATCCAGTTCAGTCCGTGTTTTGCTACAGTATATTTGGTTCCAAGACTGAATTTAAAACCTCCAATCATTGGACAACGCATTTCTCATGAATTGACTAATGAAACGTAGTATCTGTGTTCTCCCAGTAATGAGGTTGATCGTTCAAATACCATCAGCCCTATCATTAGAACTCATGTTGTTTCAGTGGTGTCCTTCACTCGGCTGTGAGCATTCCGTTATGAAATGCCAAATGTTGAGTGCCTTGCTTAGGGCTTCCACACTGCACTATGGGATGTGGCTGACCCCTTTAACTGTGGAAATTCAGTTAAGAGTTTAAAGTGTTTTTCTGTCGATGCAATGGTGAATTCAACTAATACAGAATCTGTAACCAAATCACCACCACAAGCGATACAACATCTCAATCTAATAAAGCACATGAAACTAATAAAATCGTTTGAACAAACTGTGCACCTCAAGCGATGCATCACTTCCAAAACTGCCCTCTATTCAAAGCAACCCTCCAACCGATAGAGATATTGAAACTGATGCAGCATCTCTTAATAATATAATAACTGCAATAATCACACCGGAAACATCAGAGGAATGTATGATGGCATGAAGAGAGCTCTTGGGCCAACCAGCAAGAAGATCGCCCCCCTCAAATCTAAATCAGGGACATAATCACTGACCAATGCAAACAAATGGACCGCTGAGTTGAGCGCTACCTAGACCTGTACTCCAGGGAGAATGTTGTCATTGAGACTGCCCTCAATGCAGCCCAGCCTCTACCAGTCATGGATGAGCTGGACATACAGTCAACCAAATCGGAACTCAGTGATGCCATTGATTCTCTAGCCAGCGGAAAAGCCCCTGGGAAGGACAGCATTACTCCTGAAATAATCAAGAGTGCCAAGCCTGCTATACTCTCAGCACTACCTGAACTGCTATGCCTGTGCTGGGACGAGGGAGCAGTACCCCAAGACATGTGCAATGCCAATATCATCACCCTCTATAAAAACAAAGGTGACCGCGGTGACTGCAACAACTAATTTGGAATCTCCCTGCTCAGCATAGTGGGGAAAGTTTTTGCTCGAGTCATTCTAAACAGGCTCCTGAAGCTGACCGAGCGCGTCTACCCTGAGGCACAGTGTGGCTTACGTGCAGAGAGATCGACCGTTGACATGGTTTCTCCCTTCTTCAGATACAGGAGAAATGCCATGAACAACAGATGCCCCTCTCCATTGCTTTCATTGATCTCACCAAAGCCTTTGACCTTGTCAGCAGACGTGGTCTCTTCAGACTACTAGAAAAGATTGGATGCCCACCAAAGCTACTAAGTATCATCACCTCATTCCATGACAATATGAAAGGCATAATTCAACATGATGGCTCCTCATCAGAGCCCTTTCCTATCCTGAGTGGCGTGAAATAGGGCTGTGTTCTCGCACCCACACTTTTTGGGATTTGCTTCTCCTTGCTTCTTTCACATGCGTTCAAGTCCTCTGAAGAAGGAATTTTCCTCCACACAAGATCAGGGGGCAGGTTGTTCAACCTTGCCCGTCTAAGAGCGAAGTCCAAAGTACGGAAAGTCCTCATCAGGGAACTCCTCTTTCCTGACGATGCTGCTTTAACATCTCACACTGAAGAGTGCCTGCAGAGTCTCATCGACAGGTTTGCGGCTGCCTGCAATGAATTTGGCCTAACCATCAGCCTCAAGAAAACGAACATCATGGGGCAGGATGTCAGAAATGCTCCATCCATGAATATTGGCGACCACGCTCTGGATGTGGTTCAAGAGTTCACCTACCTAGGCTCAACTATCACCAGTAACTTGTCTCTAGATGTAGAAATCAACAAGCGCATGGGAAAGGCTTCCACTGCTATGTCCAGACTTGCCAAGAGAGTGTGGGCTAATGGCGCACTGACACGGAACACAAAAGTCCGAGTGTATCAGGCCTGTGTCCTCAGTATCTTGCTCCATGGCAGCGAGGCCTGGACAACGTATGTCAGCCAAGACCGACGTCTCAATTCATTCCATCTTCGCTGCCTCCGGAGAATACTTGGCATCAGGTGGCAGTACCGTATCTCCAACACAGAAGTCCTCGAGGTGGCCAACATCCCCAGCTTATACACCCTGCTGAGTCAGCGGCGCTTGAGATGGCATGGCCATGTGAGCCGCATGGAAGATGGCAGGATCCCCAAAGACACATTGTACAGCGAGCTCGCCACTGGTATCAGACCCACCGGGCGTCCATGTCTCCATTTTAAAGACGTCTGCAAACGCGACATGAAATCCTGTGACATTGATCACAAGTCGTGGGAGTCAGTTGCCACCGTTCGCCAGAGCTGGCGGGAAGCCATAAAGACGGGGCTAAAGTGTGGCGAGTCGAAGAGACTTAATAGTTGGCAGGAAAAAAGACAGAGGCGCAAGGGGAGAGCCAACTGTGTAACAGCCCCGACAAACAAACTTCTCTGTTGAAGAGCCTGTCGCTCTCGAATTGTCTTTTATAGCCACTCCAGGCGCTGCTTCACAAACCACTGACCACCTCCAGGCGCTTATCCATTGTCTCTCGAGATAAGGAGGCCAAAGAAGAAGAAACAATCAGTAACCTGGCACAAAAGCTGTACTCAAACTAATACTTCACCTTGAATGAGTCAGCATCTCACAGAATGAAGCAATTCAAACTTAGATAGTGCGTGAAACTAATGGATTACTTTCAATTAATAATGTATCTCAAAGATACAGCTCAAACTAGCACAATAACTCAAAGCAATGCATCTCCTCAAACTAATGCAGTACACAAAATATTAAATAGGATAGAATTACAGAATCATTGAAATGTATGGTGCAGAAAGAGGCTATTCGACTCATCGTGCATGTGCCAACCAAAAAAATAACTATTTTACCTCATATTTTTCCAGCTTCTTGATTGCAGTCCTGTAGGTTTCAGCCCTTCAGCTGCATCACCACCTTATTTTCAAATGCAATGATGGTACCAACAGCTACTAGCATCTCAGCCAATGAGTTCCATAACCCCTCCACCGTCATCTTCCCTCCAATCCTACTGTCATTTACTTTAAAACAATCCCCAATATTACGGTCTCTTTGTTACGGGTAATAGGCATGTCCTCTCTATTCCAATTAATGGCCTCGAAATTGTCTACAGCTGGATTAAATCTCCCTTCATCCTCCTTTGTTGCAAAGAGAAAAGTCCTGTCTATCCTGTCTTTCCTCCTTGCTAAAATTCTCCAGTCCCTGCAACATCCTGTATAAATTTGTCCCCTCTCTCGTTCGACCACAAGCTTCATGTAATGCGGTGCTCAGCACTGCACACAGTTCTCTGGTTCTGGTCTGTACTGCACAGCACAGATTGATCATAAATGGATTGCATCACAAACAGAGTGTAAAGATTGGGAATTTGTTGCGTGGAAAGGCGGTGCTGTGGGAAATCTTTGTTATCTTCAACTTTGTAGTGGTTCGTGTTGCAGAAAAAGATTTCATGTAATCTACCTGTGAATTAAACTAGATGAAATAACTGGTTTAAAAAATAATGTGTCGTCATTTTCTTTGTTCCTCTTAATATTATGTATTGGCCTTAAGGCACGAGCAGTGACATAAAAAAAACTTGCAATTCTGTAGTGCCTTCCACATCGCAGTTGTCATCTCAAAGGGTTTTGCAGCCAATGCAATACTTCTTGAAGTGTAGCCACAGGTGTAATTTCATGTGGATAATACAACTGAGAACCAGGCGGAATGCAGAAGGTTTTGAGTGAAAGTGAAAGAAAACAAGTAAGAGAAGCAAGAGTTTTTAAAGAGAGTGACAGCAAATCTAAAAGGCAATTCAAAAGTCTTCTTTAGATCATAAAATATTAACACGGTGGTAAACGTTGGAGTAGGACCGATTATGGACCAAAAAGGGGATTTCCGCATGGATGCAAGGTGCATGGCTGAAGTATTAAATAAAAAATTTACATCTGTCCTTACAAACGAAGAAGATGTTGTGCAGTTTATGATGAGGGAGGACGTAATTCAGACGTTTGAAGGGATTAAAATTGATAAGGAAGATGTATTAAATCGGCTAGGTACTTAAAGATAATAAGACACCAGGACATGATGAGATGCATCCAAGGATCCTGAGGGAAGTAGAGTGCAAATTCAGGAGGCACTGACCATAATTTTCCAGTCTTCCGTTGCCTCAGGGGTGGTGCCAGAGGACTGGAGAGTTGTCAATGTTGCACACATGTTCAGAAAAGTGTGTTAACATAATACCAACAACAGCAAGCTAATCCAGCACGGATTTGTGAAGGAAATTCGTTTTGTAACAGTCAACTGTCTTTTTCTTTTGAATGCCATAACGGAGAAGGATTATAAGGTTAATGCTGTTGAAGTGGTGCACTTGCACTTCCAAAAAAAAATACATTTGATACAATGCCGCACAACAGACTTGTGAGAAAGTTGTAACTCATGGATTAAAATGGACAGTAATGATATTTGATGCAAAATTGGCTGAGTGACTGGAAACAGAGAGTGAAGGTTTTTTTTTTCTGTACTGGGGTAAGGTTTATATTGGAGTTCTATAAAGGTCGGTGGCTGGAGCCCTGCTCTTCCTGAAATGTATTAATCACCTAGACCTAAGCATACAGCGCACAATTTCAATATTGGCAATATAAAATAAAGGGTGCAGTTCTCAAGGGGGTGCAGGAGCAAAGAGACCTAGTTGTTTATGTGTATAAATCATGGAAAGTGGCATGTTAGGTTGAGAGACTGGATAATAACCACCTTATCTCCGGCTTCATTAACAGGGGCATAGAGTACGAAAGCAAGGAAGTTATGTTAAACTTGTACAGAGCACGGTTACAGCCACAACTGGAATTGTGATGGCATTAGATAGAGTGCAATAAAGACTGACTGGAATGGTTCCAGTTATCAGGAATTTCAGTTACGTGGTTAGATTGGACAACTTGAGGTTGTATTCCCTGGAGATGAGTAGCAACGAAAAAAAATGTCCCCATTGGTGGACGGATCGAGAACATGAAGGCACGTTTTAAGGCAATTGACAAAAAGAAGCAATGACGACATGACATGAAACATTTTCCATGCAGTAAGTGTTTCGGATCTGGAATGCACTAACTCAGACTATGGCTGAGGCAGGTGCAATAGAGGCATTCAAGGGTGAATCGGATTGTTATCTGCAAAGGAAGAATGTTCAGGGATATGGGGAGAAGCCGGGGAAGTGGACCAAGGTAAATTGTATTTGTATTGGAGAGCTGGCATACCACAGTCCTTTCTCTGCTGTAACAATTCCATGATTCCCCTGTTTACTGGTTATCAAGTGCAACATAACAATTCAATATAACATCATTCTCTTGTGGACTGATTATCAAACTAAATCTAATAATTCAATGTAAAGTCGTTCCACTATGTATTGGTTATCAAACCCAATAAAACACTGAATTGCAACATCATATCCCCGTGCACTGGTTAGAAATACAATACAACAATTATCTGCAACATCATTCCACTGTGTACTGTATATCAAGCCCAGCTTAGAAATATGCAGTAATATCATTACCTTGTGTACTGCTTAGGAAGACCAACATTACAATTAACAGTGACAGCATTCCCTTCTGTACTGTAAATAAACTCAATATAACAATTATTTGTGACAATTGATTATAAAAACCGTATTTCCCTTGGTACTTGTTAACAAGCTAAGTATAACAATTCACCATGCCATCATTCCGCTGCATATTGGTTATCGAAGCCAAGATGATAATTTATTGTGACATCATTCCACTGTGTACTTGTCATCAAGCCCCATGTTATAATTAACTGTAACGTTATTCTCCTATGTACTGGTTATCAATTCCAGTGTTAGAATCAAGGATAATATCAGTCCCCTGTTTACTGGTTATCAAGCCTTATATATCAGTTTACTGGGACATCAGTCCCCTTTTTACTTGTTATAAAACCCAATATATCAATTAAGTGCAACATCAGTCCCCTGTGTAGTGGTTATGTTATTCAAATGAACAATGAACTTAAGCTTAATAACAGTGTGCATTGGTTATCAGGACCAATTGTAAAGTACTATACCCTGTGGAATTGTTGTCAAGTCCAAACTAACTGTTAATAATATATTTTACTCGCTGTATATGGGTTGGTGAATTAAATTTCATATTTAACTGTATAATTCTAATTCCATGTATGAGGTATGCTGTCAAATTTAGCAATTAACTGTCTTAATAAGCCTGTGTATTGTCTATCAATATCAATTTGATAAACAGGTGTAACACTGATATGCATATGAGATATATAAAACCTAGCAGTGAGGGAGAGCGACAGACAGAGAGAGAGAGAGAGAGAGAGAGAGAGACGGGTTTAATGAAAGGGAAATAAAGAAACTGGGGACTAGAGAGAGATTGTAAGAGATAGGGAGAGGGAAAGAGAGAGGGGGAGAAGGGAATGGAGAGGAAGAGAGGGAGGTGAACATGGATAGAGGGATCGAGATTGAGAAATCAGGACAAAGTAAGATGTGTGCAATAAGGTTGAAATCGGGGGAGGGGGCGCGTGGGGTGGTGGGGGTGTGGGTGGTGGTGGTGCGGTGACATATGCTTTTAAACACGACAGCATTTAAACATAAATAGGAGACATGTACCAGTATTTACTTTTGTAATGTGTTTCCTGTGTATTCTGAGTTTGTCAAAGTGAGGACATGAAGTATGTAATAAATCTCTCCGTGCTGTTGTCACATCAATTCGTCACCTGACCTCTCTCCAGTAGCCTCCCCACTGTTGCATCAAATATACGAAACAGGGACAGATTACTGTTAAATACAGAGCAAATGTACCTGTGCACTGCCTATTAAACAATTCGAAAAAAAAGTAGAGCTCAAGTTCGGTAAAGAGTGAAACTTAAACTGTACTGTCCCGTCACACAGGACCAGAACATGTACAGCACCGTTAATTTATTGTTATTATTATTATTCATTCATGGGATGTGGGTTTCGCTGGCTAGGCCAGCACTTATGCCCATCACTAACTGTTCTTGAAAAGGTTGTGGTGAGCTGCCTTCTTAAAACGCTGCAGTCCACGTGAGGTAGGAGCACCCACAGTGCTGTTAGGAAGGGAGTTACAGGATTTTGACCCAGCTACAGTGAAGGAACGGCGATATAGTTCAAAGTCAGGATGGTGTGTGACTTGGAGGGGAACTTGCAGATGGTGGTGTTCTGATGCATTTGCTTCCCTTGTCATTCCAGTTGGCAGAGGTCGAGGGTTTGGATGTTGCTGTCGAAGGAGCATGGTGAGTTGCTGCAGTCCATTTTGTAGGCGATGGATGGCGTGATCGTGCCAATCAAGCGGGCTGCTTTGTCCTGGATGGTGTCAAACTTCTTGAGTGTTGTTGGAGCGACACCCATCCAGGCAAGTGGAGAGTACATCAGACTCCTGACTTGTGCCTTGTAGATGGTGGACAGGCTACAGAGTTAACCTCCACCTACATTGTTCCATCAGAGACTCTGAGGGCAGGTAGAGCATGGGTTAGATACGAAGCAAAGCTACTACTACATTGTCCCATCAAAGACTCCCAGGGAAGATACAGCAAGGGGTTAGACACAGAACAAATCTGCCCTTTACACATTCCCATCCATCACTCCCAGGGCAGGGATAAGGGATAATCACGGAGTTGGAGAAAGAGTAAAAAACTCACTCCACACAGACGCATTAGTCAATCACAGGGCATGTACAGCACTGATAGGTGCAGGGAAAAGTTCCTGCAACAGTGTCTCAATATACACGCCCATTCAATACGGTTTAAATAGAGTGCATTGCTCCCTCTGCACAGTACAATCAAACAATCCCATCGCAGCTACTGCAAAGGTTTCGATACAGAGTGAAGCTCCCTCGACACTGCTGCCATCAAGTACTCCCAGGACGATTTTTGCTGGGGATTTTGGAGCATTTACTGCCTGTAATCAGGCAAAGCAGCTGCCCTTGCAGCCATCTGTGGGAGTAGCAACTGCAGAGGAAAGAGCAGAAATGAGAGAGAATAGGGAGAGTTGCAAGTATGAAGGAGATTGGACCTGCTGGGGAGGCATGGAGGCAGCAATGCTCTTTGGAAAGGTGGGTTAGGAGCTCTGGAAATACACTTTTGTTTGGACTGTTGGGAGTGTGAGCAGAGGATGGAAAACCCAAGTGTGGGGCTGTGAAAATCTGAAGCGTGTATCAGTGTGTTTTTTTCCCCAGGTTGCACAAAGGGATCGACTTCCCCACCCTAAATGCCTGCCTCAGGAAAACTGGTGCTGCCCTGCTGAATAAAGCCCCAGTGTAAAACTGAGTGTAACATCGCCCTAGTGTAAAACTGAGTGTAACATCGCAAGAAGAGTGGACCAGGCAGCTCCAGCTGATCCTGGCGAAGATTTCTCCCACAGCTGGAAGGCAACAGGAAGTTCGAACTTTGGAATAACTGTCATAAGGTGCCTCACAGCCTCTCTGTCCCTTCCACGTGTTAAACTGTAAAACAACGTCAAGATCAACCCTAACGTGAATATGGGGCTCTAGGATTTTTCGTTGATCAAAAATATTTCACTAAGGTCCATCGGGAAAGGAAAACTCCCCTCGTTAGCCAAGCTTTCCTGTATGTTATTCCTTTCCCATTGCAAAGTGAATCATTCTTAACTGCATTCTAATATGGCCTTCTGTTGGAGAAATTTTTCTGAGCTTTGCTAACTATTACTTAACTTTGTAGAAGCACAGTGGCGCAGTGGTTAGCACCGCAGCCTCACAGCTCCAGGGACCCGGGTTCGATTCCGGGTACTGCCTGTGTGGAGTTTGCAAGTTCTCCCTGTGTCTGCGTGGGTTTTCTCCGGGTGCTCCGGTTTCCTCCCACAAGCCAAAAGACTTGCAGGTTGATAGGTAAATTGGCCATTATAAATTGTCACTAGTATAGGTAGGTGGTAGGGAAATATAGGGACAGGTGGGGATGTTTGGTAGGAATATGGGATTAGTGTAGGATTAGTATAAATGGGTGGTTGATGTTCTGCACAGACTCGGTGGGCCGAAGGGCCTGTTTCAGTGCTGTATCTCTAATCTAAAAAAAAAGCAGGACACAGCTTGCAGCTTATCTAACCACAACCAACGGTCATAAATTGTAGACAGAGCAGCTAAACACAATCAGACATTACGGCCAGATATGGTGTCTGGAGTGGGCATTGAATTAGAGAACTAGCTTGTTATTGTTGAAACTGATGTTTTGCTGACCTCGGACTCTGCATGGTGCACAGTCAAGTAGGCGGTGTTGTGATCATCTTGTGGGCGTTTATCTAATTGTGAAACTGTTAGCTCTGCCTCTGTTATACTATATAAATCCACGGCGATCTGTAGCTCTTTGAGAGTAGCACTGGACCGCCTTTAGGTCAGGTGTGCTTCCCCATGATATCATGCAATAAAGTGTTTGATTCTCAAGGTCTGCGTCCGAGAATTTGTTCAACAATTGGGCACAATCTGGATTTTCTCCAACACCTTCGAAGCCAAATGTGTGTCATACCAAAACAAAGGTAGCAAGAATACAGTTGTATGGACAATGCTGCTGTGATGTAGGCATCAAATTAGGACATCAAACAGCAACTCACTTCCTCCTCAACAACACTGCTTACCGACATATTTAACTGCAGTTTCATTTGTTATATACCGTAGTCTACGTTCGGGGGACCTGTCTCAGAATCTCGTCAAGCAACAGTCATACATAGCGATGGAATAATAGAACAGTTGCAGCATAATTGAGCCATTCCACCCTTCGTGTCCACTCCAAATTTCTGCTAGGGCAACTCAGCTACTTACACTCTCTGGTATATAGTCCAGTATTTCTTCTCTTCAAATTAAAGCCAATGCAATGTTGAAAGCCACGATTGTCTCTGCTTCCACCAAAGTCTCAGGCAATGCATTCCAGATTCTAACACCTCGCTGCACAAAAATAGTTTTTACTCATTGTATTTTTTGCCATTTGCCATTTGCCTTAAATTTGTGTCATTTGGTTCTCCACCATTCTGCCAACGTGAACTGTTTTTCTCTATTTTATCTGTCTAGACCTGTCATGATTTTGAACATCGCTATGAACTCTTCTCTCAACCTTTTCTTTTCTAAGGAGAACAGCAATTCTCCTCAAATCTAACCATTGAACTGAAAACCCTCCTCACTGTAACTGTTGGCGTGAATAATTTCTACCCTCTCGCTAATGACTTCCCATCCCTCCTTATTTGTGGTGCACCCGACAATATTAAAATAACGTGAAATCAGCTCATACTCCAACTCATGCAGCCCAACACCCAACTTATGAAGTCCAGCATTGAAGCCTGCCTGCCATATTTCCAACTGAACCAGCCAACTGTCACCAGTTAAGACCGGTTCTAGAATAAACTGTTAATTTTGTTGTTTGGTAAAGAAATGTAGTTCGTGTGTTCTATTCTGTGGAAGATAGTTGACTGTGTCAGTAAGTGGGAAAATTTAAAAAATATGTTGTGACCGATTGAGAGGTGGGACTGAATTAACAGTGCAAGCCTCCAGTCTCGGTCGTAACAATGAGTATGAAGCATAACTTGGGGTCAGAATATGTGCAAAGGGTCACTCCGAGACAGCAGCCTTCATGCGGATTGGAATTGGTACTTGGGAGACAGATTCTGGATCGGAATAACGCTGATGGATTGAGTCCTGCCAATGTTAGATAAACGAAAATCGTAACCCATACAGAGACATTGTGTTGTATAAGTAAATAAAATCAAAATGCGGTAGATGCTGGAAATCTGAAATAAAAACAGAAATTGCTGTAAATATACAACAGATCTGTCAGCATCTGGGGAATGAGAAAAAAGTTTACGTTTCAGGTCCGTGACCTTTCATTAGAACTTTCTGTGTTGTACTCATCCTGGATAGTGGGGGTTGGTTTACCTGAGTAATCATGTTGAATGAACATGTGGAGGCTTGGATAATCTGGAGAAGCGATTGGAGCACGTACGAGCTGTGTATAGATAAAGTCGACTGAGAGCTAAAGCAAGCAAGAAGGAATAGGGAGAATGAAACAGAGACAGAGAGAGAGATACAGATAAGAGAGAAGGAGAAAGAGAAAGAGAAACGCTATCGGGTGAATATTTCACAAGGATGAACTGCAGAACTTTCCAGAACCATTACAGTGAAACTGTGAATTGAAGGTATGATGAGCATTTTGCCAGACTGGATGAGTTTTACTGCTGCACTCGCTCCCTATGTGTTTAGCCCCGTCATATCCTCAACTTCTTTTAGTGAATGCTCCTCTTCATTATTTCTGAACTGAGTAAATAACTTAGTGGAACCAGTTATTTACTGATTGCATTCTTTACTTCACTTTGTTCGCTTTCCAAACCCTTCAGGACCTGCCTCCCTTCCAGTAGCCAAATTACCTTTTCTCTCTCTCCCTCCAATCCACACACTTGCTCCGCCTCCATCGGCCTCTTCCTGAAGTCTCAAACTCACCACAGCGGCTCTCGACCTTTTCACGTTTTGAGACAGCCCCTGTTGGCTCTCTTAACTGTTAAGGCAAAAACATTCTCCCCTTCCTCCTCACTATCTCGGCTATTGGTCTGGAGGCCAAACTGGATTTAAACCATTGGATTCCTTGTTTGAAAACCCCCATCTCCCTTCCACACTGGGCCTTACTGTATCTAGTGATCATTGTATTTCACCTTTATTTTTACCAATCAATTTCCCAATCAATAATTTACAATTGTGTTCTAACCTGTCTCTTCAGAAAGTTCTGGATGCTGTAACAAAGCTGTAAATTTGAAACTGGATCCTGTCAAACTGCTGTTTTAGCTTGAGGTCTGATCAGTAATTTCTCTGCTTCCCTTTCTATCTCTTTCAGTTAACCTCGTGGCTGACAGTCGCTTTCACCTTTGATCGATTTGTAACCATTTGTTGTGAGAAGCTGAAGACAAAATATTGCACTGAGAGAACAGCGGCTGGTTATCTGAACAGTGAGCGTGCTGTACTCTTTAGAAAGTGTTACCTGGTACTTTACAACTGCACCTCGACATATAATTGATAATGTTCCCTGGTACTGTATCCCGAAACAGAGATTCAATACTTCTGCTCTATGTTCATTTATTTTATTTTTATTTGGAGTTACAACACTGAAACAGGCCCTTCGGCCCACCGAGTCTGTGCCGACCAACAACCACCCATTTATACTAACCCTACACTACCCCCATATTTTTCTACCACATCCCCACCATTCTCCTACCACCTACACACACTAGGGGCAATTTATAATGGCCAATTTACCGAACAACCTGCAAGTCTTTTGGAGGTGGGAGGAAACCGGAGCACCCGGTGGAAACCGACGCAGACACAGGGAGAACTTGCAAACTCCGCACACTCTGTACCCATAATCGAACCCTGGTAGTTGTGAGGCTGCGGTGCTAACCACTGCGCCACTGTGCCGCCCTGTGTCTATGTACTGATGGTTAGACATATTTTAGCGGCCAGTAGAGACTGCATGAGACTCTGGTGCCTCAGCAATGGAGAAAATCACAATGACCCAGAGATCGAGAATCGAAAGAAATCCATCTTTTTTACTGTTTAGTACATCTGGCAGTTTTATACTGTTATGGGTGACAACACAATAGGCCCTGCCTTGACTCTATATCTAACCGCATGCTCCCCATGCCCTGGGAATGTTTGATGGGACAGTACAGAGGGAAACTTTCTTCTTTGGCCTCCTTGTCCAGAGAGACAATGGGTAAGCGCCTGGAGGTGGTCACTGGTTTGTGGAGAAGCGCCTGGATTGGCGATAAAGGCCATTCTAGAGTGACAGACTCTTCCACATGCGCTGCAGATTAAATTGGTTGTCGGCGCTGTGAAACAGTGGGCTCCCTCCTTGAACTTCTGTTTTTTTTTCCTGCTAACTGCTAAGTCTCTTCGACTCGCCACTCTTTAGCCAGGCCTTTATGGCTGTCCGACAGCTCTGGCGATCATTGTCAACTGACTCCAACGATTGTTGTCAATGTCACAGGACTTCACGTAGCGTTTGCAGACGTCTTTAAAGTGGATACCTGGACGGCCGGTGGGTCTCATACCAGTGACGAGCTAGCTGTACAATGTGTCCTTGGGGATCCTGCCATCTTCCATGCGGCTCACATGGCCAAGCCATGTCAAGCGCCGCTGGCTCAGTAGGATGTATATGCTGGGGATATTGGCCACCTCGAGGACTTCTGCGCTGAAGATAAGATCCTGCCACCGAATGCCAAGGATTCTCCGGAGGCAGCGAAGATGGAATGAGTTGAGATGTCGCTCTTGGCTTACATAAGTTGTCCAGGTCTCGCTGTCGTAGAGCAAGGTACTGAGGACACAAGATTGAAACATTCAGACAGATTGCAGAGCCTCTGTCCTTGATCTTTATGTCGTCATTGTCGACAGGAATAGTGCCGGAAGACTGGCGGATAGCAAATGTTGTCCCTTGTTCAAGAAGGGGAGTAGAGACAGCCGTGGTAATTATAGACGTCTGAGCCTCACTTCAGTTGGGGTAAAATATTGGAAAAGGTTATAAGAGACAGGATTTATAATCATCTAGAGAAGAATAAGTTCATTAGCGATAGTCAGCATGGTTTTGTAAAGGGCAGGTCGTGCCTCACAAACCTTATTGAGTTTTTCGAGAAGGTTACCAAACAGGTGGATGAGGGTAAAGCAGTGGATGTGGTGTATATGGATTTCAGTAAGGCGTTTGATAAGGTTCCCCACGGTAGGCTATTGCAGAAAATACGGAAGTATGGGATTGAAGGTGATTTAGAGCTTTGGATCAGAAATTGGCTAGCTGAAAGAAGACGTGGTGATTGATGGCAAATGTTCATCCTGGAGTTTAGTTACTAGTGGTGTACCGCAAGGATCTGTTTTGGGGCCACTGCTGTTTGTCATTTTTATAAATGACCTGGAAGAGGGTGTAGAAGGGTGGGTTAGTAAATTTCCGGATGACACGAAGGTCGGTGGAGTTGTGGATAGTGCCGAAGGATGTTGTAGGGTACAGAGGGACATAGATAGGCTGCAGAGCTGGGCTGAGAGATGGCAAATGGAGTTTAATGCGGAAAAGTGTGAGGTGATTCACTTTGGAAGGAGTAACAGGAATGCAGAGTACTGGGATAATGGGAAGATTCTTGGTAGTGTAGATGATCAGAGAGATCTTGGTGTCCAGGTACATAAATCCCTGAAGGTTGCTCCCAGGTTAATAGAGCTGTTAAGAAGGCATATGGTATGTTAGCTTTTATTCGTAGGGGGATCGAGTTTCGGAGCCACGATGTTATGCTGCAGCTGTACAAAACTCTGGTGAGACCGCACCTGGAGTATTGCGTGCAGTTCTGGTCACCGCATTATGGGAAGGATGTGGAAGCTTTGGAGAGGAGATTTACTAGGATGTTGCCTGGTATGGAGGGAAGGTCTTACGAGGAAAGGCTGAGGTACTTGAGGTTGTTTTCGTTGGAGAGAAGGAGGAGGAGAGGTGACTTAATAGAGACAGATAAGATAATCAGAGGGTTCGATAGGGTGGATAGTGAGAGTCTTTTTCCTCGGATGGTGATGGCAAACACGAGGGGACATAGCTTTACGTTGAGGGGTGATAGATATAGGACAGATGTCAGAGGTAGATTCTTTACTCAGACAGTAGTAGGGGCGTGGAACGCCCTTCCTGCAGCAGTAGTAGACTCGCCAACTTTCAGGGCATTTAAGTGGTCATTGGATAGACATATGGATGAAAATGGAATAGTGTAGGTCAGATGGTTTCACAGGTCGGCGCAGCATCGAGGGCCGAAGGGCCTGTACTGCGCTGTAATGTTCTAATTCTAATTCTAACTTTTGTGTTCCGTGTCAGTGCGCCATTTTCCCACACCATCTTGGCCAGTCTCGAAATAGCAGCGGACGCCTTTCCCATGCGCTTGTTGATTTCTGCATCAAGAGACAGGTTACTGGTGATAGTTGAGCCTAGGTTGGTGAGCTCTTGAACCACTTCCAGAGCGTGGTCGCCGATGTTGATGGATGGAGCATTTCTGACGTCCTTTCCCATGAGTTTCGTTTTCTTGAGGCTGATAGTTCGGCCAAATTCTTTGCAGGCAGCCACAATCCTGTCGATGAGTCTCTGCAGACACTCTTCTGTGTGGGATGTTAATGCAGCATCGTCAGCAAAGAACAGTTGCCTGATGAGGACTTTCTGTGCTTTGGTCTTCTCTCTAAGACGCTCAAGGTTGAACAACCTGCTACCTGATCTTGTGTAGAGGAAAATTCCTTTTTCTGAAGCCTTGAACGCATGTGACAGCAGCAGTGAGAAAAAGATCCCAAACAGCACAGGTGCGAGAACGCAGCCCTGTTTCACGCCACTCAGGATAGGAAAGTGGTCTGATGAGGCACCGCTAAGCTGAATTAAGCCTTTCATATTGTCATGGAATGAGGTGATGATACTTATTAGCTTTGGTGAACATCCGATCCTTGCTAGTAGTCTGAAGAGACCACGTCTGCTGACGAGGTCAAATGTTTTGGTGAGATCTGTGAAAGCAACGGAGAGGGACATCAGTTGTTTTTGTCATTGCTCCTGCAGCTGGTGAAGGGAGAACAGCATCTCAACGGTGGATCTCTCTGCTCGAAAGCCAAACTGTGCCTCAGGGTGGACACGCTAAGCCAGCTTCTGGAGTCTGTTTAGAACGACTCGAGAAGTTTCCCCACTGCACTGAGCAGGGAGAATCAATGGTAGTTGTTGCAGTCATCGCGGTCACCCTTGTTCTTATAGATGATGATGATATTGGTATCGCGCATGCCCTGCGGTACTGCTTCCTCATCCTAGCACAGGCAAAGCAGTTCATGGAGTGCTGACAGTATAGCAGGCTTGGCACACTTGATTATTTAAGGGCTAATGCTGTCCTTTCCATCGGCTTTTCCACTGGCTCTGGAATCAATGGCATTACTGAGTTTCGATGTTGTTGGCTGTTCGTCTAGCTCATCGATGACTGGCAGAGACTGGGCTGCATTGAGGGTGGTATCAGTGGCAACATTTTTCCTGGAGCTCAGTTAAAGGTAGCGCTCCACCCGGCGGTCCACTTGCTTGCGTTGGTCATTGATTGTTTCCTCTGATTTAGACTTGAGTGGGGCGATTGTCTTGATGGTTGACTCAAATGCTCTCTAATGCCATCATACATTCCTCTGATGTTTCCGGTGAGGAAGGCCAGCTGAATATGACTGCATAGGTGTTCCAGTAGTGATTTGCGCAGCTCCTGGCTGTTCTTTGTGCAGCACCTCAGGCTACTGTAAGTGCTACAGATGTTAACTCGCTGGGGGCTTTCTTGTAGTTCAACAGTGCAGTGCGCTTAGCGGCTATGACAGGTCCCAGCTCTTCAAAGTGATATTGAAACCAGTCTACATTCTGCTTCTTACGTTTGCTATAGGTGGTCATTGCTGAGTCATGGATGGCATCTCTGATGTGGGCCTACTTCATCTCTGCATCCCTTGCAGGAGTGCTATGAGGGACTTTTTCAAGTGAATTTCGAAATTTATGTAACAGCTGTGGATAACAAATTCTGTTAGTGTTGATGCGTGGGTGGCTTTTCTGCTTGGAGTGATGTCGCTTCTTCGGTTTGAGTCTAACTTTGCTGCACACCAGGGAGTGGTCGGTGTCGCAGTCCGTACTGTGGAAGCTGCGTGTGATTTTGACACTGTTTATGGAGGCTCACCTTGTGATGATTAGGTCCAGCTGGTGCCAACGACGTGATCTTGAGTGTCTCCATGAAAGCTGGCGACTGGGTTTAGTCTGAAGGAACGAATTGGTGATGCAAAGTTTGTGATTGGCAGTAAACCCCAGCAGTCTCTGTCCATTCTCATTCATTCTCCTCCCAAGGCAGGAGGGCCATGAGTCATGGTCGGCCCCAACCCTGGCGTTAATGTCCCCAAGCAGGAACAAATGTTCGGGATTAGGAATTCTACGAATGATATTATGGAGATCCTCGTAAAACTGGTCTTTAACTGGTCTTTTACTTTGTGTCTAACCCCACACTGAGCTTGCATTGGTAGTGTTTAATGGGACAATGTAGAAATAGCTTTACTCTGTATTCCTGAAATTTAGAAGGGTGATTTGACCGAAGTTTTCAAGATAATAACGGAAACTGATAGGGTAGACAGGGAGAAACTATCCCCACTGGCTGCAGAGTCTGGGACTTGGGAACATAGTCTAAAAATCTAAACACAGTCTAAAAACCTTTCAGGAGTGAAATGAAGAAACATTTTAACGTACCAGGTGAGGAATAAATTTGGAACTCTCTTACATAAACGGCAATTGATGCGGGAGCCACATGTTTACATTTACTTTCCATTTCAGTGGTTGAATAAATATAATTTAAAACTGACGCACTTTCGAAGCAGGGAGAAGGGGAGATAGGTTACGAGGGGACATTGACAGAACCTCAGTAACAATTGCAACTTTCTGACCAGTCCTGTGTTAGGGGTTTAGTGTGAGTATTTTAGGGGCACGTGTTGATCAGTATTTGATATTTTCAAACTGCGGTGACATTCCGAGAAAGGGCAAAAATTACATGTTCAAAATTAACCAAGAAATGGCTGAAAGCATTGTTGTCCTGGGTGAGAGACAGGGTGGGAGAGATGCAAAGAGAGGGAAAGGGAGAGGGAGAGATGATGTGAGAGAGATACACAGACAAAGTCATGTACAAATACCGAGAGAGAAGGAGAGGCAGATAAAGAGGGAGAGATAGAGACAGAGAAAGAGGGAGAGAGAGAGAGAGAGGGACAGAGGCAAAAAGAGAAATGGAGAGTTGGAGACAGTGATAGGGAAAGTTTGTGAGAGAGTCAGAGTTGGAGGGAGAGACAGAGCCAGAGGGAGAGACAGAGACAGAGGGACAACGAGACAGATTGTGTTCAAAAATTGTGTGAAACGCTACATGGGGACAGAGGGTATGATGAAACACTAGGGTAACATTGTGGAACCAGTGACACTGATGTGCGCACACATATACACACACTGACGTGCACACACACTGGCGCACAGACAGACACGCACACACGCTGGTGCACAGACAGACGCACATACAGAGAGAGAGGCACACACACTGACGCACACACACACTGGCGCACAGGCTGACGCACACAGACAGTGACACGTTATCATCCACATGGAAGTCAGTAAATATTGTCAAACAGAACCTCAGTAACTACCCCGATTCTCAGCCCAGTCCTGTGTTAGGGGGTTTGTGTGATTGTTTTTTGGGACGTGTGTTGCATCAGTGTTTTTGGCATTTTCAAACTGCAGTGACGTTCCCAACAATGGCAATAGTTAAAGTGTTATTATTAGCGCAGAAATGGATGAAACATTGTTCTCCAGGAAGAGAGAATGTGGGAGAGAGAGGGAAAGAGAGAGAGGGAGTGACAAAGCACGAAGGGAGAGTGATACAGAGAGAGAGATATAGATCGAGAGAGGGAGAGACAGAGACACCACTACTGGAGACTGACAGATGAGGAACGAATCTCACACTCACAGCCAATCCCAGAAACTGACAGGTACACACTGTATTTCGGTCACATAACAGAGCAGAGAATGGCAGAAGCAGAATCTATCCCACGCCCACACACAGAACCAGATACTGTTAGATACAGCATGAATCCGACACACACCTTAAATATGGCAGAGACAGACAGCTACTGAGCCTGTGTAATTCTCTACCACAGAAAGCAGTTGAGGCCAAAACATTGTATGTTTTCAAGAAGGAGTTAGATATAGCTCTTGGGTCTAAAGGGATCAAAGCGTATGGGGCAAAAGCTGGAACAGGCTACTGAGTTGCATGATCCGCCAATCATAATACTCGAAGGGCCGAATGGCCTACTCCTGCTCCTTTTTTTCTATCTTTCGAAACCAACAAGTACGCAGTGCCAGAGGGTGACAGGGACAGAATTATTCCACCAGAGAGTGACAGAGATTGCATTAATCCAGCACATACACACTATGCCAGAGAGTGACAGACATAAAATTAATTTGACACAAAGTAATAGAAACTGTGTGATAAGGACATAAAACTCACTCCCACGTGCAGGACAACTAATTTCACACAAAGGTGTAACCAGTGTTGGTGTAACAATATGTAATAAGAGCTCGTCTTCACTCCGAGCATTTCTAAATCCGAGACGTCCAATGGAAGCTGAACAATGTAATGTCAGTTGTGCCCCTCCATGATCTGTAAACTTTGCTGTACAGCAGATTGCTGATCTCTCTTTGCAGGAAGTCTGAACTGCAACATAGCGGAGTGAATTCACACAGTCAGTCAGGACTAAATAATCAGGCAATGTGAGGAAATAGTTTCTGCCTGGAACTTCTCCTTTCATATTGCTTCACATTGTTATGCTGGAGAATAAATTAATCGATCGATTCTTTATAAAAAGTTGTCCCTGCATTACTTAGCTATTTGTAAATATGCTCTGTTATATTTTACTCTACATTGAAAAGTATTTCTGTCTGATTTCTCAGGATACTCTTTACATCACTTCAAGTAAACAGAACATAAATACACAAAGAACTGAGCACAACGGTGTTGCTCTTACTGAATGATGAAACATTCCCTTTGGGAGGGATGAATATTCAAATAAGGAATGGGAAGCAACGGAGAGAAAAGATTCTGAGGGACAATGGATTTTGCTGAATCCATGTATTTCTATCTTCGTTTCACAGTTCCAGTCAGATAAGAGATATTAATAAAAAGCTGGAAGAACCGAGTTAAACTTATCATGACGTGGGAAAGAAAGCAACGTAAAAGATGCTGTTCCTTTGGACACATTATCGATTCAAGCAAGATTAGGTCCCATTCAAATCTTGGAGTTTCCGATGGAAAGACATCAAATACATCGAATTTGTGATGGCCGAGAATGAAACGCGGGTCAACGGCTGGAAATGGCAGCTATGCTCACCACTCTACCACCATTACCTGTATCAGCTTGTTAATAGAGTGGCTCTGTGCTGTTCGGGACTGAAACTTTGCCTTTGAATTTCTCCAACTTGATTCCTACTGAATCGAGAATGTTCTAAACGTCAGTCCTTCAAGAGACTGCTGGATTGGCATCTTATTTCAGCCCAGGACGGATGTCATAGCCCTGACTGGTGGATTGAAGTGGAACTTTACGGGGCTTAGAAGGGGGTTTCAGAAGAGCTGAGCATGAAGGGGAAACATCAAGCAAGTCCTGGAAGAGGATCGCCATTAAAACATGAACATGAATCAACGGGGGGAACTGACTTCAGAAAATCAATGTGTTTCCCTGATAAAAGGGTGTCGGTGGGCGTGGTTTACCTGGGTTTTCAGAAAGCTTCTGACAAAGTCCCCCACAAGAGGTTGGTTAGCATAATTAAAGCACATGAGGTAGGAGGTAATATACTGGCAGAGATTGAGGATTTGTTAACAAGCAGAAAGCAGAGAGTAGTAGTAAATGGGTCAGTCTCACGTTGGCAGGCTATGAATAGTGGGGTACCGCAGTGATCAGTGTTTGGGCCCCAGCTGCTCACAGTATATGTCAATGATTTGGATGTGGGGGACAAATGTAATATTGCCAAGTTCGCAGATGGGAACTAAATGGGAATATCTGTTGTGAGGAAGATGTAAAGAGGTCAAGGGGATTTGGACAGACTTAATGATTGGGCAAGAACATGGCAGATGGAATATAATGAGGAACAATCTGAGGTTATCCACTTTGGCAGGAGGAATAGATGTGAAGAATATTTCTTAAATGGTAATAGATTAGGCAATGTAGATGCACAAAGGGATCTGGATGTTCCTGCAATAAGTCATTCAAAGCTAACTTGCAGGTGCAGCAAGCAATTCGGAAGGCGAATTGTATGTTAGCCTTGATCGCAAGAGGATTTGAGTACAGGTGTAGTGAAGTCTTGCTTCAATTGTATAGAACCTTTGTTAGACTGCATTGGAGTACTGGTTGCAGTTTTGGTCCCCTTACCTTCGGAAGGATAAGATTGTCATAGAGGGAGTGCAACGAAAGTTCACTAGACTTGTTCCCCGGATGGTGGGACTGTCCTATGAAGAGATATTGGGGAAACTGGGCCTGTATCCTCTAGAGTTTCAAGGAAAGAGAAGTGATCTCATTGAAAGCTACAAAATACTGAAAGGGATAAGCAGGGTAGATGCTGCTAAGATGTTCCCCCTGGTTGGGAAGACTAGAACCAGGGGAAACAATTTCAAAATAAGGAGGAAGCCACTTAGGAGAGAGATGAGGAGACATTTCGTTATTCAGAGGGCTGTGAATCTTTGGAATTCTCTGGCCCAGAGGGCTGTGGAAGCTCAGTCATTGAGTATGCTTCAAAGAGAGATCGACAGATTTCTAAATAGAAATCCATAAGGGGATATGAGGATAGTGCGGGAAAAGGCATTGAAATGGATGATTATCCAGTATCATATTGAATGGTGGGGCAGGCTCGATAAGCTGAATAGCCAACTCCTGCTCCTATATTTTCATCTGGTAAATTCTGTCTCTAATCCAATTTGATAGTGGTAAATCATAATCATCAACAGGAAGGGATGCAAAAAACAGGTCAGGGTAATCACATGTGAGAGGGAGTCCCTAGAGAAGAAGGGTTCTCTCTCACCGACAGACTGGTTACAGTTCCCGGTGTATCACCACACAGTGAGTGACTTTTTCAGTGGGAACTGCGGCTGCAGAGAGTCTTTGGGAAATGAACTTCCTTATAAGCCCACGGACTCTCAAAGCTCTCAGGACTACATTTCCTCACACCTCACTTCTTGCAAGGACTCCTTTTCATTCTCCCAGTTTCTCCACATTCATCACATCTGTTCTGACGATGTTATCTTCCATCCCAGCCCTTTCAATATGTCTTCCTCATTCATCAGCTGAGAATTCCACCACACTGTTATTGGCTGGGCCCTCCACCGTGTCTGATCTATTTCACACACTTCTGCTCTATTCCCTTTTGCCTCCCTCCCAGAAGCATGACAGGGTTCGCTTTCTTCTCACCTTCCAAACCAGCTTCCTTCATATACAACGGATCATCCTTTTCCAAACACATCCACCACCCCCTACTCCACTCCTCTCTGTGATACCCTCAGTCACTCCACATTTAGGGCGGCACAGTGGCGCAGTGGTTAGCAACGCAGCCTCACAGCTCGAGGGACCCGGGTTCGATTCCGGGTACTGCCTGTGTGGAGTTTGCAAGTTCTCCCTGTGTCTGCGTGGGTTTTCTCCGGGTGCTCCGGTTTCCTCCCACAAGCCAAAAGACTTGCACGTTGATAGGTAAATTGGCCATTATAAATTGTCACTCGAATAGGTAGGTGGTAGGGAAATATAGGGACAGTTGGGGATGTTTGGTAGGAATATGGGATTAGTGTAGGATTAGTATAAATGGGTGGTTGATGTTTGGCACAGACTCGGTGGGCCGAAGGGCCTGTTTCAGTGCTGTATCTCTAATCTATACCTCCCCTCTTTCCTGCAGCGCCTTTCCATGCAAGCACGGTATATTCAACACCTTCCTATTTAATTACTCCCTTCCCACTGTCCAAAGCCTAAACAGTCCTTTCAAGTGAACGAGCCATTTGCTTGCACGTCTTTCAATTTAGTATCCTGTATTCGCTACTCACAATGTGGTCTCCTCTGCACTGGTAAGAATAAATGCAGACTTGATGATCACCTAGGGGAACACCTCTGTTCATTCTGCAAGGCAATCCCGAGCTTCCTGTAGCTTATTGTTATAATTTTCCTCCTTACACATATTCTGATCTTTCTGTCCTTGACCTGTTGCAGTTTTCCAATGAAACTGAACACAAGTTCGACGAACAGCACCTCCTCTTTCGTCTGGTAAGTTTACAGCCTTCCGGACCGAATATTGAGTTCACTACGTCTGCATCAAAACATCTGCCCTCGTTTTAAACTTTGGTCGTGTTTTCCAGGTTTGTTTTTTTTCTGTTCTCTCCACTGCACCTCACTTGACTTTTTTAATGACTTCACTTTGTGCTCGGACAGCTGATATCCTATTATTTATACCTCATCCAGAAACATCTGTTTATTTACTTGGCTTTGTACCATGACAACCTTTCTCATTTAATCTCTCCTGCCCTCCAACCGATTACAGACCTTGCCTTTTGTTCTACTTCGCCCCTCTACACTTTCACTTGATCAAAACTTTTCTCACCTTTGCCAGTTCAGATCAGTTCATCGGCCTTCTCTCCTCAGATGCTGGCTGCTCTGCTCGTGGAGAATAATCTATTTGCTGCTTAGACAGAAGCCTGGTTTTGTTGGCAATGTAGCTCAATGGTAAAACACATGCTTGGCATTTATGAAATCCGCGTTTCAATTTCCTGCAGTAATATGAATCTTGAGTGCCAGAATGACAAGTTTTTCGGCAAGCCAATAAAATAATCCAAGACTTTCTTGGTCTTGGAAACAGACATGATTCTCACCTGGACGGAAAACCTCACACTCCAGTTCAATGACTTCTAAACACAGCTCTTCAAGGTGTACTTGTCGGAGACAATATTTCAACATGGCATCTCCATCTGTGGTCTGCCCTGCCCACATCTTCAGTGAAATGAGTTTCAACACTTTCTTGGCGGCCAGTATAGGAGCGGAAATGAAGTTGAGTAGATCATGAATTGTTTAGAAAGGAAAGGTATTCAGTTCCTTCTTCGTTTCTGTCTTCCATTCATTCTGTTTTATCTGGTCATTCACCAATTGTTGTGCTCAAATTGGCTGCTTCGTTTCCGACATTACAACAGTGACTCCACTTCAAAACAGCTTCATTGACTGTCTTTCTCACTTGCTCGATGTCTGTCTTTCTCTCTTTCTGCTGTCTTCCTGCCCCTCTCGCTTGATCCACAATTCTCTCTCTGCAACAGAACCTCATCTGATGATCACCACAACAATTCAGTTCAGAACAACCTCCGATTGAATGTGTCTGATGGGTGATGGTGCAATGTGGAGCTATGCGGCAGGCCCATCTCTGGTATCAGTTTGACGTCTCTGCCATTCACCTTTACTGTGAGCCTGCGATTACCTTCTGCTGCAGACCTGTTTGGGGTAAATTCCAAAGTAAAGAGGAATAAAGTGGACAGTTGTGTGCACATGGGAGCACTTGGATACCGGTTGCATGGAATTACAGAGAATATAGGGAACAGAAATAGGCAATTCGGGCTAATCAGTCCATGCTAGCCTTTACGCTCCACTCGAGCGTCCTCCCATTCTTCCTCATCTAATTCGGTCATCATATCCTCGATTGTCTTCTCCCTCATGTGCTTATCTAGCTTCTCATTAAATTCATCTATGCTATTCACTTCAAACCATTTCCTGTTTTGGGAGTTCCACATTCTCCCTACTCTCTGAGTAAAGAACTTTCTCCTGAATTTCCTCATTGAATTTGGTGGTGGCTGTCTTATATTGATGTCCCCTCGATTTGCTCTCCTCACAAGTGGAAAAGTTCTCTCTTCATTCTTACTTTATCAAAACTTCCCTGAATTTTAAAATCACCTACTAGTTCACCATTTAACTTCTCTTTTCAAGAGGAGCTGCAGCTTGTTCATCCTCTCATGGTAGATAGAGCCTCACAGTACTGGTATCCGTGTAACTTTTTTGCAACAAATCCAGTTTCAATGTACAAAGAACAAAGAACAGCAGAGCACATGAATAGGCCATTCGCCCCTCCAAGCCTGCGCCGATATTGATGAAAGTCTAAACTAAAATCTTTGGCACTTCCGGGGTCCGTAGCCCTCAACTCCCCATCCTATTCATGTCTTTGTCAAGATGCCTCTTAAAAGTCGCTATCGTACCAGATTCCACCAACTCCCCTGGCAGAAAGGTCCAGGCACTCACCACCCTCTGTGTAAAAAACTTGCATCGCACATCCCCTCTAAACTTTGTCCCTCCACATTAAAAATATGTCCCCTAGTAACTGACTTTTCCACCCTGGGAAAAAGCTTCCAACTATCCACTCTGTCCATGCCACTCATAACGTTGTAAATCTCTGTCAGGTCGCCCCTCCACCTCCGTCGCTCCAGTGAAAACAATCCGAGTTTATTCAACCTCTCCTCATAACTAATACCCTCGAGACCAGGCAACATCCTGGTAAACCTCTTCTGTACCCTCTCCAAAGCCTCACGTCCTTCTGGTAGTGTGGCGAATGGAATTGCACACAACTTTCCAAGTGTGGCCTAACTAAGGTCCTGTACAGCTGCAGCATGACGTATCAAATTTTATACTCTATGCCCCGACCGATGAAGGCAAGCATGCAGTATGCCTTCTTGAATACCTTATCCACCTGCGTTGCCACTTTCAGTGACCTGTGGATCTGCACGCCCACATCTTCGAAGGGTTCTGCCATTTACTGTATACTTCCCACCTGTATTAGACCTTCCAAAATGCAGTACGTCACATTTGTCTGGATTAAACGCCATCTGCCCTTTCTCCACTCAATTCTCCAACCGATCTATATCCTGCTGTATCCTCTGACAATCCTCATCACTATCCGCCACTCCGCCAACCTTTGTGTCGTCCGCAAACTTACTATTCAGACCAGCTACATTTCCCTCCAAATCATTTATATATACTACAAGGAGCAAAGGTCCCTGCGGAACACCACTAGTCACATCCCTCCATTCAGAAAAGCACCCTTCCACTGCTACCCTCTGTCGACTGTGACAGAGCCAGTTCTGTATCCATCTTGCCAGCTCAGCTCTGATCCCGTGTGACTTCACCTTTTGTACCAGTCTGCCATGAGGGACCTTGTCAAAGGCTTTAGTGATGTCCATGTAGATAATATCCACTGCCCTTCCTTCATCAATTATCTTTGTCACTTCCTCAAAAAACTCAATCAAATTAGTGAGACAAGACCTCCCCTTCACAAAACCATGCTGCCTGTCGCGAATAAGTTTGTTTGTTTCCAAATGGGTGTCAATCCTGTCCCGAAGAATCCTCTCCAATAATTTCCCTACCACTGATGTAAGGCTCACCGGCCTATAATTTCCTGGAGCATCCAGATGGTTATATGCTTGGTCAAATAGGTAGGTTTTCAGGGGCGTCTGATGTGAAGACCGGACGCTAAGGAGTCGGAGATGTTTAAGAAGGACTCTCCATAGCTTCTGGCTCAGGGAAACGAATGCACGATAGCGAACAGTGGCGCAATAAAAATGAGGAATGCGGTTATCCACATTTAGAAGAGCACAGAGATCTCGGTGGGTTGGCGGGGCTGGAGAAAGTTACAGGGAAAGAGAGACGGCGAGGGCCTTAGAGCGATATGAAAACAAGAATGTGAATGTTAAAATCAAAGCATTGCTTGACTGGGAACTGATGTTGGTCGTTAACGGCAGAGGTGATAGTTGAACGGGGATCAGTGTGAGCTCGAAAGAGTTTTAGATGGCCTCAAGTACAGAAGGGTAGAAAGTGGGAGACCAGCCAGGAGTGCGTCACAATAGTCAAGTCTGGAAGTAACCATTTCAGCAGTAGATGATCTGAGGCAGGGGCAAAGTCGAATGAGAATACAGAGGTGGAAATGATGACATAAAGCATCCCCTGGAGAGCAAACTAAACACAATCAATAAACTCTTTAATAGAATGAAGAAAAAATGTGTTTTTAAACCTCAGTGCATTTATTGCTTTGTTTTGTTTTCTGTATTTGCTGTCCTTAACCTGAAAACATAGCCGAGGCAAAACAATGTAAGCTACAAATGGCCCAGTGGGGTTTTATCTTGCACCTTGCATAGTCCTTTTATGTTACATATTCATGCTGTTGTAAAGATGCGGCCAGATGTATTACTGCATTCTCTTCCTGAGTTCATTTTCCTTTTATAATATCTCAGCTGTTGCTGTGAATAAATATTCAAGAGGACAAACAATCTTTTAATCATATTTCAATGAGGAATACTTAGCTATAAGGAGAGGTTGGATAAACACCGATTGTTTTCACTGGAACGACGGAGGTGGAGGGGTGACATGATAGAAGTTTCCAAATTTATGAGCAGCATGGACAGAGTGGATAGCCAGAAGCTTTTTCCCAGGTTGTAAGAGTCAGTTACTAGGGGACATAGGTTTAAGGTGCGAGGGGCAAAGTTTAGAGGGGCTGTGCGAGGCAAGTTCTTTACACAGAGGGTGGTGAGTGCCTGGAACTTGCTGCTGGGGGAGGTGGTGGAAGCAGGTAGAATAATGACGATTAAGAGGCATCTTGACAAATACATGAATAGGATAGGAACAGAGGGATACTGTCCCCAGAAGTGCAGAAGATGTTGGTTCAGGCAGGCATCAAGATCGGCGCAGGCTTGGAGGGCCGAATGGCATGTTCATGTGCTGTACTTTTCTTTGTTCTTTGTTCATCTGCCATAATATCACCTTCTGTGGCTCGGTGCCATTTTTTGCACCGTCCCTATATTTCCCACCCGTCCCTATATTTCCCTACCACCTACCTATACTCGGGGCAATTTATAATGGCCAATTTACCTACCAACCTGCAAGTCTTTTGGCTTGTGGGAGGAAACCGGAGCACACGGAGAAAACCCACGCAGACACAGGGAAAACTTTCAAACGCCACACAGGCAGTACCCAGAGTTGAACCCGGGTCACTGGAGCTGTGAGGTTGCAGTGCAAACCACTGTTCCACTGTGCCGTTGTATTGCATGCACAAGGCACCATCTCCACTGCCAAGTGTTCGGAACAACAAGTTTGACACAACATTAGTGGGTCATCATCTGGCCATGAGGAAGCGAATATTCCTCCAAATGTGGCTGTCCCTTACCATTCCAAGGGAAGGGATGCAATTACCAACATTTCTATGGGGATGCGGAGCAGATATTCAGTGACTTGTTATTGCTAGGACTATCACTAATGCAGCGTTAGAGTGCCAAGTGCTATGTTGACCAATGGCCACAACGATGCATCATTTTTTTTTACTTTTGACTATTAATCCACAATTTATAGTCTTCGCAATTTGGAAAACGAATAAATTGTTTCTGAAATATTCAAATTAGCTTCAATGTTTTAATATCTTACATTGATGGTATTACATCTCCACCGAGCCTGAATACCTCTTATGACGTTTCTGTCACACGTTTCGTCAATCGCTTGCATTATAACAAGCTAAGGCCACTGAGTGACCGCTTTTATGCTTTTATGCTGGAAACTGCCTGATTAGATTTGTTTCACTGCAGTGTCAATCTGGTGAAGCTACGACACAGGACTACCTGCATGCCAAACTGCATAAGCAGCCTACAATTGACAGAGATAAGCCATCCCAAAACCAGCGGATCAGATCAAACTCTGCAGTCCTGCCACATTCAGTCGTGTTTAGTGGTGGACAATTAAACAACTAACTGAGGGAGGTCCCCTCAATGATGGGGGATCCCAGCACATCAGTCTGAAACATAAGGCTGAAGCATTTGCAACAACCTTCCGCAAGAAGTGCCATGTGGATGATCCATATCAGCCTCCTCCTGAGGTCCCAGCATCACAGGTGCCAGACTTCAGCCAATTCAATTCACTCTGCGTGATATCAAGAAATGGCTGAAGACATGGTATACAGCAAAGGCTGTGAGCCCTGTCAATATTATGTCAAGAGTACTGAAGCCCTGTGCTCCAGAACAGGCCCGTCCACTAGCTAAGCTGTTCCAGTACAACTACAACATTGGCATCTACCCGGCAATGCAGAAAATTGCCCAGATAAGCCCTGTATACAAAAAGCAGGACAATTCCAACCCAGCTAAATACCGCCCCATCAGTACATAGAACATAGAACATACAGCACAGAACAGGCCCTTCGGCCCACAATGTTGTGCCGATCCTTTGTCCTCTGTCAAGGACAATTTAATCTATACCCCATCATTCTCCTTTATCCATATACCTATCCAAAAGCCTTTTGAAAGTCCCTAAAGTTTCTGACTCAACAACTTCCCCGGGCAAGGCATTCCATGCCTCGACCACTCTCTGGGTAAAGAACCTTCCCCTGACATCCCCCTTATATCTCCCACCCTTCACCTTAAATTTATGACCCCTTGTAACGCTTTGCTCCACCCGGGGAAAAAGTTTCTGACTGTCTACCCTATCTATTCCCCTGATCATCTTATAAACCTCTATCATGTCACCCCTCATCCTTCTCCGTTCTAATGAGAAGAGGCCTAGAATGTTCAGCCTTTCCTCGTAAGACTTATTCTCCATTCCAGGCAACATCCTGGTAAATCTCCTCTGCACCCTCTCCAAGGCTTCCACATCCTTCCTAAAATGAGGCGACCAGAACTGCACACAGTACTCCAAATGAGGCCTTACCAAGGTCCTGTACAGCTGCATCATCACCTCACGGCTCTTAAATTCAATCCCTCTGCTAATGAACGCTAACACCCCATATGCCTTCTTCACAGCCCTATCCACTTGAGTTGCAACTTTCAATGATCTATGCACATAGACCCCAAGGTCTCTCTGCTCCTCCACATGCCCAAGAACCCTACCGTTAACCCAGTATTTTGCATTCATGTTTGTCCTTCCAAAATGGACGACCTCACACTTTTCAGGGTTAAACTCCATCTGCCACTTTTCAGCCCAGCACTGCAACCTATCCAAGTCCCTTTGCAGACGACAATAGCCCTCCTCGGTATCCACAACTCCACCAACCTTTGTATCATCTGCAAATTTACTGACCCACCCTTCGACTTCCTCATCCAAGTCGTTAATAAAAATCACAAACAGGAGAGGACCCAGAACTGATCCCTGCGGCACGCCACTGGTAACTGGGCTCCAGGCTGAGTATTTACCATCTAAGACCACTCTCTGCCTTCTATCAGTTAGCCAATTCTTAATCCAACTGGCCACATTCCCCACTATCCCATGCCTCCTGACTTTCTCCATAAGTCTACCATGGGGGACCTTATCAAATGCCTTACTAAAATCCATGTACACCACATCCACTGGTTTACCCTCATCCACTTGCTTGGTCACCTGCTCAAAGAATTCAATCAGGCTTGTGAGGCAAGACCTACCCCTCACAAAACCGTGCTGACTGTCCCGAATCAAGCAGTGTCTTTCCAGATGCTCAGAAACCCTATCCCTCAGCACCTTTTCCATCAACTTGCCTACCACCGAAGTAAGACTAACTGGCCTGTAATTCCCAGGGTTGTTCCTATTCCCTTTCTTGAACAGGGGCACAACATTTGCCACCCTCCAATCACCTGGTACCACCCCCGTCAGCAGAGAAGATGAAAAGATCATTGCCAGCGGCTCTGCAATTTCATCCCTTGCTTCCCATAACATCCTTGGATATACCCCGTCAGGCCCGGGAGACTTGTCTATCTTCAAGTTATTCAAAAACCCCAACACATCTTCCCTCCTAACGAGCACTTCCTCGAGCTTACCAGTCTGCTTCCCACCGTCCTCTTCAGTAATACACCCCTTCTCATTCGTAAATACCGAAGAGAAGTACTCATTCAAAACCTCACTTATCTCTTCCGGCTCAACACACAGTCTCCCGCTCTTGTCCTTGACCGGACCTACGGTCCCCCTAGTCATCCTCATATTTCTGACATACGCGTAAAAGGCCTTGGGGTTTTCTTTTATCCTACCCGCCAAGCATTTTTCATGCCCTCTCTTAGCTCTCCTAATCCCTTTCTTCAGATCCTTCCTGGCCATCTTGTATCCCTCCAGAGCTATGCCTGTGCCCTTTTTCCTCAACTTTATATACGCATCCTTCTTCTTCCTAACAAGACTCTCAACCTCTCTTGTCAACCACGGTTCCCTCACATGACCATCCCTTCCCTGTCTGACAGGGACATGCTTATCAATGGCCCCTACTATCTGCTCCTTGAAAAAGTTCCACATTTCGACCGTGCCCTTCCCTGCCAGCATATGCTCCCAACTTATGCTCCTCAGTTCCTGCCTGACAGCATCATATCTACCCTTCCCCCAATTGTAAACCTTGCCCTGTTGCACATACCTATCCCTCTCCATTACCACAGTGAATGCTACAGAATTGTGATCACTATCTCCAAAGTGCTCGCCCACCAACAGCTCTATCACTTGCCCTGGTTCATTACCTAGTACCAAATCCAATATTGCCTCCCCTCTGGTCGGGCAGTCTACATACTGAGTCAGAAAAGCTTCCTGGACATACTGCACAAACACTACCCCATCCAAACTATTCGATCTAAAGAGTTGCCAATCAATATTTGGGAAGTTGAAATCCCCCATAATTACTACCCTGTGACTTCTGCTCCTTTCCAAAATCTGTTTCCCAATCTGCTCTTCCACCTCCCTGCTGCTATTGGGGGGCCTATAGAAAACTCCCATCAAGGTGACTGCTCCTTTCCTGTTCCTGACCTCAACCCACAGTGCCTCAGTCGGCAGATCCTCCTCGAAAATTCTTTCAGCAGTTGTTACACTATTTCTAACTAACAATGCCACCCCCCCCATCTCTTTTACCACCATTCCTAATCTTATGAAAACATCTATAACCAGGTACCTCCAAAAACCATTCCTCCCCTTCACCTATCCACGTTTCAGTGATGGCCACAACATCGTAGTCCCAAGTGCCCATCCACGCCTTCAATTCACTCACCTTATTCCTGATGCTTCTTGCGTTGAAGTATACGCACTTTAACCCTTCTCCGTGCCCATCTGTCCTCTGCGACAGTGCTACCTTCCCCAATACCTCACTACACTCTTTGTCTTTCTGAGTGGACCCACTGGTCCCTGGATTACAAGTCCGGTTCCCATCCCCCTCCCAAACTAGTTTAAACCCTCCCGAACAGTACTAGCAAACCTCCCTCCCAGGATATTGGTGCCCCTCTGGTTCAGATGCAGCCCGTCCTGTTTGAACAGGTCCCATCTTCCCCAGAATGCAGTCCAATTATCCAAGAACTGGAAGCCCTCCCTCCTACACCATTCCTGCAGCCACGTGTTCAGCTGTGCTCTCTCCCTATTCCTAGCCTCACTATCACGTGGCGCCGGCAACAAACCAGAGATAACAACTCTGTCCGTCCGAGCTTTCAGCTTCCAGCCTAACTCCCTAAACTCACTTCTAACATCTGTGCCACCCTTCCTTCCTACGTCGTTGGTGCCAATGTGCACCACGACCTCTGGCTGCTCCCCCTCCCCTTTAAGGATCCTGAATACGCGATCACAAACATCACAGACCCTGGCACCAGGGAGGCAACAAACCATCCGTGCGTCTCGCCTGCGCCCACAGAACCGCCTGTCCGTACTCCTCACCATCGAGTCCCCGATGACTAGTGCTCTCCCATTCTCCCTCCTTCCCTTCTGAGCCACAGTGCAGGACCCCGTGCCAGAGGCCCGGTCACTGCAGCCTGCCCCCGATAGGCCGTCCCCCCCAACAGTATCTAAAACTGTATACTTGTTGTTGAGGGGAACGACCACAGGAGATCCCTGCACTGACCTCTTCCCACCTCTAACTGTTACCCAGCTGCCTTTGATTTGTGGAGTAACGACCTCCGTGTAGCTTCTATCTATCAACCCCTCAGCTTCCCGAATGATCCTCAGTTCATCCAGCTCCAGCTCCAATTCCCTAACACGGTCTGATAGGAGCTGGAGACGGATGCACTTCCAGCAGGTGAAGTCGGCAGGGCCACCGGAGGTTTCCCTCACCTCGAACATTCTGCAGGAGGAGCAATACACTACACTGGCTGCCATTTCTTTTATTCAATTACCCCTTAGTTAAGTACAACTATAGATATTAACAAAATCAGTAAATAGCTTACCTGCTCAGTCCTTTTTGGTTAGAGGAGGAGGGTAAAATGGGTCTTATTATTAGGTTAGAGGAGGAGGATGGGTGGGAGACACTATATTCTCGATCATCAGTAAAGTGATGGAAGATGTCATCGACAGTGCTATCAGACGGCATTTGCTCCCCAATTACTTGCTCAGTGACTTTCAGTTGTAGTTCCACAAGGGCCACTCAGCTACGACCTCATTACAGCCTTAGTTCAAGCATGAACAAAAGAGCTGAATTCAAGAGGTGAGTTTAGAGGAGCTGCCGTTGACATCAAGGCAGCATTTTTCAAATGTGGCATCAAGGAACCCTCGCAAAACTGAAGTCAATGGGAATCAAGGGAAAACTCTCTGCAGTGACAGCAATGTGTACCGTCTACAAGATGCACTGCAGCAACGCACCAAGGCTCCTTAGATAGCCCCTTCCAAACCCAGGACCTCTACCAACAAGAAGGACAAGGGCAGCAAATGCATGGCAACACCACCAACTGCAAATCCTCCTCCAAGTCACATACCATCCTGACAAGGAACTGTATTGCCGTTCCTTCACTGTCGCTGTGTTAAAATTATGGAATTCCCTTCCTAACAGCACTGTGGGTGCACCTAACTCAGATGAACTGCAACGGTTCAAGAAGGCAGCTCACCACCACCTTCTTAAGGGCAATTACGGATGGACAATAAATGCTGGCCTGGCCAGCGACGCACACATCCCATGGATGAATAAAACAAAATGTAACGCCATCTCATCACTGGTGGCACGATAGCACATCAAGCTGTACTGTCGAATGAGATCTAAGCTCCAGTCAATCCCTAATTCCTTTGTCCTCGAATAGGCAAAGATTTTCCTAATCAACTTTCCACAAGAAGAAAAATGATGCATTGTAGAGCAATGACAGTTACATTAAAATTGAATCACATCTGCACATCCTCGCTCTGTGCTCCTCTGCTCTACAGCCTTATTTCACCTGAACATTCGGCTTCGCCCTGACCACATACAGTAAAGTTCAATTAGCAATGCAATGCACACACCCATTTCCCACACGCAAAACTTCTCTTTTGTGACACAAACAAGAAATGCTGCAATCACTCAGCAGGTCTGGCAGCATCTGTGGAAAGAGAAGCAGAGTTAACGTTTCGGGTCAGTGACCCTTCTTCGGAACTGACAAATATTAGAAAAGTCACAGATTATAAGCAAGTGAGGTGGGGGTGGGGCAAGAGATAACAAAGGAGAAGGTGCAGATTGGAACAGGCCACATAGCTGACCAAAAGGTCACGGAGCAAAGGCAAACAATATGTTAATGGTGTGTTGAAAGACAAAGCATTAGTACAGATTAGTTGTAAATACACTGAATATTGAACAGCAGAAAATGCAAACCTGAAAAAAACCTGAAAAAAACAGTGAGTAAGCAAACTGAGCAAACTAAGATGAAATGAAATAAATGCAAAAAAAGATTATAAAAAATGTAAAAAAGAATGTGAAAAAAAGGAAGAAAAAAGAACTAAAAATGAAAGTAAAATGGGGGGCTGTCATGCTCTGAAATTATTGAACTCAATGTTAAGTCCGGCAGGCTGTAGTGTGCCTAATCGGTAGATGAGATTCTGTTCCTCGAGCTTGCGTTGATGTTCACTGGAACACTGCAGCAATCCCAGGACAGAGAAGTGAGCATGAGAGCAGGGGGGTGTGTTGAAATGGCAAGCAACAAGAAGCTCAGGGTCCTGCTTGCAGACTGAGCAGAGATGTTCCGCAAAGCGGTCACCCAGTCTGCGCTTGGTCTTCCCAATGTAGAGGAGACCACACTGAGCAGCGAATACAGTATACTACATTGAAAGAAGTACAAGTAAATCGCTGCTTCACCTGAAAGGAGTGTTTGGGACCTGGGATAGTGAGGAGAGAGGAGGTAAATGGGCAGGTATTGCACCTCCTGCGATTGCAGGGGAAGGTGCCCTGGGACGGGGACGAGGTGGTCGGGGTAATGGAGGAGTGGACCAGGGTGTCGCAGAGGGAACGATCCCTTCGGAATGCTGACAGGGGAAGGGAGGGGAAGATGCGACTGGTACTGGCATCACGCTTGAGGTGGCGAAAATGGCGGAGGATGATCCTTTGGATATGGAGGCTGGTGGGTTGAAAAGTGAGGACAAGGGGAACCCTGCCACGGTTCTGGGAGGGAGGGAAAGGGGTGAGGGTAGAGGTGCGGGGAATGGCTCAGACACGGTTGAGGGACCGGTCAACCACAGTGGGGGGAAATCCTCGGTTGAGGAAAAAGGAGGTCATATCAGAAGCACCGTCATGGAAGGTAGCATCATCAGAGCAGATGCATCTGAGACGGAGAAACTGGGAGAATGGAATTGAGTCCTTACAGGAGGTATGGTGTGAAGAAGTGTAGTCGAGGTAGCTGTGGGAGTCGGTGGGCTTATAATGGATATTGGGAGACAACCTATCCCCAGAGATGGAGACAGAGAAGTCGAGGAAGGGAAGGGAAGTGTCAGAGATGGACCATGTAAAGGTGAGAGAAGGGTGGAAACTGGAAGCAAAGTTGATAACGTTTTACAGTCATCAATGTACCGGAAAAAGAGTTGGGGGACGGGGCCTGAGTAGGACTGGAACAAAGAATGCTCGACATATCCCACAAAAAGACAGGCATAACTAGGACCCATGCGGGTACCCATAGCGACACCTTTTACTTTAAGGAAGTGCGTGGAGTTGAAGGAGAAGTTGTTCAATGTGAGAACAAGTTCAGCCAGGCGGAGGTGGGTGGTGGTGGATGGGGACTGGTTGGGCCTCTGAACCAGGAAGAAGCGGAGAGCTCTCAAACCATCCTGGTGGGGGATGGAGGTGTATAGCGATTGGACGTCCGTAGTGAAGAGTAGGCGGTTGGGACCAGGAAACTGGAAATTGTCAAAATGAAGTAGGGCGTCAGAAGAGTCACGGATGTAGGTGGGAAGAGACTGGACCAGCGGAGAAAAGATAGAGTCTACATAGGAAGAAATAAGTTCAGTGGGGCAGGAGCAGGCTGACACAATGGGTCTGCCGGGACAGTCCCGTTTGTGGATTTTGGGAAGGAGGTAGAAGCGGGCTCTCCGGGGTTGTGGGACTATGAGGTTGGAAGCCGCAGAGGGAAGATCTCCAGAGGAGATGAGGTCAGTGACAGTCCTTTGGACGGTGGCTTGATGTTCGGTGGTGGGGTCATGGTCCAGAGGGAGGTAGGAAGAGGTGTCTGTGAGTTGGCATTGAGCTTTTGTAAGGTAGAGGTCGGTACGCCATACAACAACAGCACCACCCTTGACTGCAGGTTTGATGACCATGTCGGGGTTGGACCTGAGAGAACGGAGTGCCTCAAGTTCAGAGGAGGACAGGTTAGATTGAGTGAGGGGGCTTCCATATCCAAAGGATCATCCTCCGCCATTTTCGCCACCTCCAGCGTGATGCCACTACCAGTCGCATCTTCCCCTCCCTTCGCCTGTCAGCATTCCGAAGGGATCGTTCCTTCTGCGACACCCTGGTCCACTCCTCCATTACCCCGACCACCTCGTCCCCGTCCCAGGGCACCTTCCCCTGCAATCGCAGGAGGTGCAATACCTGCCCATTTACCTCCTCTCTCCTCACTATCCCAGGTCCCAAACACTCCTTTCAGGTGAAGCAGCGATTTACTTGTACTTCTTTCAATGTAGTATACTGTATTCGCTGCTCACAGTGTGGTCTCCTCTACATTGGGGAGACCAAGCGCAGACTGGGTGACCGCTTTGCGGAACATCTCTGCTCAGTCTGCAAGCAGGACCCTGAGCTTCTGGTTGCTTGCCATTTCAACACACCCCCCTGCTCTCATGCTCACTTCTCTGTCCTGGGATTGCTGCAGTGTTCCAGTGAACATCAACGCAAGCTCGAGGAACAGCATCTCATCTACCGATTAGGCACACTACAGCCTGCCGGACTTAACATTGAGTTCAATAATTTCAGAGCATGACAGCCCCCCATTTTACTTTCATTTTTAGTTTTTTTTTCTTCCTTTTTTTCACATTCTTTTTTACATTTTTCATAATCTTTTTTTGCATTTATTTCATTTCATCTTAGTTTGCTCAGTTTGCTTACCCACTGTTTTTTTCAGGTTTTTTTCAGGTTTGCATTTTCTGCTGTTCAATATTCAGTGTATTTACAACTAATCTGTAGTAATGCTTTGTCTTTCAATACACCATTAACATATTGTTTGCCTTTGCTCCGTGACCTTTTGGTCAGCTATGTGGCCTGGTCCAATCTGCACCTTCTCCTTTGTTATCTCTTGCCCCACCCCCACCTCACTTGCTTATAATCTGTGACTTTTCTAATATTTGTCAGTTCCGAAGAAGGGTCACTGACCCGAAACGTTAACTCTGCTTCTCTTTCCACAGATGCTGCCAGACCTGCTGAGTGATTCCAGCATTTCTTGTTTTTGTTTCATATTTACAGCATTCGCAGTATTTTGGTTTTATTCTCTTTTGTGACATTGTCCATTATAATTTCCTCTACTGTGTTCAGTTGCATACCAAAAATCTCTGCCAATGAAATTTTGCCATATTGCAACTACAGCCGGCTACCAGTGCACCTGGACTTTCCACCTACTGGCGTCCCAGTATGTTTGCACAGATAGTCCATCCTTTAAATAGGGACTGTATTATGCCCGTCCGCACAGCTTAATGACCTCTTTCTCTCTATCCCCTATTCACATGTTGACCTGATAGGCCTCTCGTTCTATGCAGCCCCTGATACCTAATTCCAATAACAGCTAAACAACTGACTCTTGGGCGCGGCGTTTAACAGGCGGGTGATCCAATACCGTCCGTTTGGCGTCAGCTTCAAAAGTGAATATCTAACCCATGAAGTCACAGCTGCTACTTAGTCAGATACACTAAAAGGGCAAAAATGAATGACACTCTATATCATTCAATGAATTTTGACGAAGTAGAACGCAATATGTCGACAAACACTAACTAGGAATGTTGTGATAATAATTAAGAATAAGCACACATTTAAATTCCCAAAATTGAAAAAAAAACAAATGGCAATTCAGGATGCAGGAATGCAAAATATAACTTACATGTAATTGTGTCACTGCATAGGTTGCCAGGAGGCGGTGCAGTCCTTCAAACAACAAAACATCGTCAATTAAACAATTCACCTTACATAGCCATGGTTACTAACCTCTTGAAGCAGACATTGAATGGATTGCTAACGTGTTTCACGTTTTTTGTGTAAAACTGCCCTCTCATTGCACGACTAAGAACAATTGTGCACCCAACTTTTTCAAACCCAGATATATTTCATCGATGGAAAGCAATATTTCTAAAATGAATGAAAGCTGCAGTTAATTGTATGTGTGCTTTACTGTGTATCTGTTAGTCTGCAAGTGCCTGTGTTCTGATATGAGTGTGCTTTTGTGTATGTACGGGTGAGTATTCCTTTGTGTGGATGTGTTTGATTATCTGTTTGAGTGTGAGTCTGTGTCTGTTTGCGTTTCTGAGTATGTGTAATTACTTTTTGGACTGTATGCATGATTATGAATGTGAGATGGAGGGGGATGTTGGGAGAGTCGGGTGCAGGTGGTGCTCGTATCTGAAATGCAAAAGACATGTCGTACATCGAGTAAACGTTATTGTGAACTTGGGCTTCTGAGCATTATGTTGGTAGGTTTCGGTTGAAATTTGACGCTCACTGGACTCACCTCATTTTTCTGCTGCTTCTGTACTTCCCTGAGAAGGAAACATCAAGGGTCAGCGACTGCTCCAGAAAATCAGAGCATGACAAAATCAAAGAGATTAAAACATTTTGCGCCCCTCAGTCTCCGCTATAAGATGGATGGTGACATAGTGGTTATGATTAGAATATGGGATTAGAATAGTTAGGTGTTTGATGGCTGGCACAGACACGGTGGGCCGAATGGCCTGTTTCAATGCTATATGACGCTATGACTCTATGTTAGTTGTGTAGTAATCCAAACGCCTGGAGTAAGGATCTGGAGAAATTAGTTCAGGTATAAATTTATTTCATTGACGGAAGCTGGAATGAAAAAAGCTAGCCTCAATAATTGTGATAATGAATATACTGCATTGTTGAACAAGCCCATTTGGTTCACTTATGATATTGATGGAATGAAATTTGTCATCCTTACGTGGTCGGGCGCTATGTGACTCCAGAAGCCACGCTTTGAAATGTTTTCAAAAGCAACAATTTGAGGAACTAAAGTTGATAGTTGTTAATCCGGATCACACGTTATCTTAAAGCATCTCAATGACAGTTAATCTGTTGGAGCGAGTAGCCACTGCTTAGATGCTCATTGGTGCGGTGTAACGTGGTAAAGGTAGAGTCGTAACGTGATCCTTCACTTCTAAACGGCGAGGTTAAGGTGTAGGATGAGGATGAACAGATAAAGGGAAGAATCCAGGGTATGGAAGAGGTGGCTGCTCAACTTGGAGAGGGCGCAACGAAATGAGCATGATACAATAGGCAGGAGTGGCAATGGAAGAGACCAGTTACGGAGAGGCGCTCTATGAAGGACTGAACTTTGAGAAATGATTAAAATGTTGACGAAGTGGAGAGATCCAGAAAGACGAAGAATGGTAGTAAGCCACGCTGGCAGTCAGAATAGGTGTCTTTGGTACTTTGGGTGGATGGAGGCTTGATGAGCAGGCATTGAATAGTAATTGCGTGGAGAAAGCAGGAGTACACTGACAAGACCATCACTTTTAAACACTTTATACAGAATGTGGACTTTAGATGTGGGTGTGATTTAAACGACAGAGATAATTTCTTTATGACAACAGTTTTGATGGATGCATCGACAGAGCCAAAAGAGGTTTGGTGCGTTGGCAGTGACGGAACTGAGGTGAGGAATTTGACAGTGGAGTGGTTTAGAACGGAATGGGTCCATTGAACTTTTGGTGGGTCTCATTGATGGGGTAAGATTAATGGTGATGGGTGTGGTGAATATCACAGAAAATATGCGATCAAGTTAGATAAGGTGGCCCAAGAAGGAGCAGCCAAAGGCTGCGAGGCAGTGTGGCGGGAAATGTCACAAGTGGAAGTGGGTTATCTTTGATTTTAAAAGACAAAAGCTTGTCTGACAAGGGAGGTCGTTCAGAAAGAACGTCTCTATAGTTCGCCGCCCCCATTGGAGAATCTAAACATTTTGTCAATGATTCCAAAATATTCACCTTCAGAATTATAGTTGGAAGGCCATTCCTAACATCATCACTGCTTGAAGACGATCTTCCCTTAATCTCTCCTAGATTATCTTTGATTAGTTTGAACCTGCATACCATTGCCTCACCTTCACTTCCTGCCATCTTCCAGGTTTACCTCTTCTATACTATTTACTATCTGAACAATTCTGTTCAGTCACCTCTCTCAAATCTCCCTCCAGAGATAGACGCCTGACGTGTTCCACACATTGTTCATAAACTGACATGGTTCGGGTAGGAAATTGTCTTTGTTGGTTCGGGCTATGTGATAATGCTCGTCCGTTTTTCACCAGCCAAGGCAAATTGCTAACCCAGCCATATGACCCAAAAGTAATGTTATAGCTGACTCCCCACATGAAAAACACAGCCATGTATTCAGCTCCAGTGAAAACCATGGGGGAGCATAACAGATGGTGATATTGAGATATTGCCTCTCTTGGCATTCCACCCAAGGCAAATTTTTACCCAGCTCACTTCCAGCTTCGCCATTGGCTATTTCACCTTTTATGTCGTGATACCCCGATACCTTAATGTCAGAGGTTAGGGGTCAGGTGCTAAATGGTTTCGGTATTTGATTAGTGGCAGTGAAGAAGAAGCAGCAGTTACCTTAGCCTGCATATTTGTAATGCACGGTTGCTACATGTGGTTTAACCTACCTTTCCTCCAGAGGCACACACCCAACCGAGCAAGGATGAAAATCAGAACCACAGCAGAGCCAACACCAGCCACAAGCGCAATGGATTTTGCTAAATCAGATAAAGCGGTAACAGTGGAATCAAGGTAATGAACAGCTCCTGCATAAGATAAATAAGCTGGTGTATACATTGATTTCTCACTCATTATCAGTAGCAGAAAGGTGGTAATAAAGACCTCATATAGGTGACCATTGTTGGGAAACTATCTCAAAGTGATAGAGTAGTAAGTAGCTGCCGAAGTAAACTGGGACGTTTCCTCAGTGAAAATAGAATTTAATTTCCGAGCGCCAACTCAAGACCAGAAACCTCAACTGCATCATTACACTGTCATGGCAAAATTAAGTGGGAAATAATCATGTAACAAATCTCCACTGCGAACACTCACACAGAAATCTAGCTGACAAGTATTCAAACTGGAAATAAGTTTTGGAAATGGGAATTGGGCGCCCTCAGGAAAACTTTTTTTCAAATAACGTGTAGCTAACTAGTCTATTAACGTCATGAGGCTGTCAGTAGCAGGAGATCATATGCATGAGTAGTCTTTTTGATAGCCCTCTTCTTTCTCTTTTGACAGGTGATGTTACTAATGGAATATATTCTGTCGGAAGGAGCGATGAAGGGACTGCAGTGTGAACATACTATATTTTCAGATGCTATGTAACCCTGTCATTCCCTGAACAGAGCAGCATTTCATGTCACAACAAAACAGCAAAGACATAATTTTGATGTCAGATAATCCTTTTCCCTTTTTTTCGGCTTCCTTGTCTCAAGAGACAATGAATAAGCGCCTGGAGGTGGTCTGTGGTTTGTGCAGCAGCTCCTGGAGTGGCTATAATGGCCTATTATAGAGTCGCAGATTCTTCTTCAGGCGCTACAGGTAAAGTTGGTTGTCGGGGCTGTTACACAGTTGGCTCTCTCCTTACAGTGCTCTCTCTTTTCCTGCCAACTGCTGAGTCTCTTCGACTCGCCTCTCTTCAGCCCCACCTTTATAGCTGTCTGCCAGCTCTGGCAATCGCTGACAACTGGCTCCCACGACTTCTGGTCAATGTCGCAGGACTTATGTGTCATTTGCAAAAGTTTTTAAATCGGAGACATGGACTGCTGGTGGGTCTGATACCAGTGACGAGCTCGCTCTGCAACACGTCCTTGGGGATCCTGCCATCTTCCATGCAGTTCACATGGCCAAGCCATCTCAAGCGCCGCTGGCTCAGTAGGGAAGACATGCTGGGGAAGTTGGCCGCCTCGAGGACATCTGCGTTGGAGATACGGTCCTGCCACCTGATGCCAAGGATTATCCAGAGACAGTGAAGATGGAATGCGTCGGGACGTTGCTCTTGGCTGACATACATTGTCCAGGCCTCGCTGCCATGGAGCAAGTTATTGAGGACAGAGGCTTGAAACACTCGGACTTTTATGTTCTGTCTCAGTGCACCATTTTCCCACACTGTCTTGGCCAGTCTGGACATAGCAGCAGACGCCTTTTCCATGCGCTTGTTGATTTCTGCATCGAGAGACAGGTTACTGGTGATGGTTAAGCCTAAGTAGGTGAACTCTTGAACCTCTTCCAGAGTATAGTCGTGGATATTGTTGGGTGGAGCATTTCTGACGTCCTGTCCCATGAAGTTTGTTTTCTTGAAACCGATGGTTAAGCCAAATTCGTTGCAGGCAGCTTCAGTCCTGTCGATGAGTCTCTGCAGACACTCTTCCGTGTAGGATATTAATGAAGCATCGTCAGAAAAGAGGAGATCCCTGATGAGGAATTTCCGTACTTTGTTCTTCAGTCTAAGATGGGAAAGGTTGAACAACCTGCCACATGATCTTGTGGGAGAAACATTCCCTCTTCTGAAGACTTGAACACATGTGAGAGCAGCAGGGAGAAGAAGATCCCAAACAGTGTAGGTGCGAGAACACAGCCGTTATGATGAATTGTACCTTTCATATTGTGATGGACGAGGTGATAATGCTTAGATGCATTGGTGGACATCCGATCTTTGCAAGTAGTCTGATGAGACCACGGCTGCTGACGAGGTCAAAGGTTTTGGTGAGATCGATGAAGACATTGTTCGTGTCATTTATCCTGTTGCTGGCGAAGGGAGCACAGCATGTCAATAGTGGATGTCAGAAGATCGTTCGCAAATCGAAGACCCTCAGAAGACCACCATCATTAACAATGACTCCAGCCAACTCAACGTGGGCATTGCAGCACTTGGGCGCTCTGGCATTGGGAGGATTAATGAGAATGGACAGTGTCTGCTGGAGTTGTGCACCTACCACAACCTTTGCAACTCCAACTCGCTCTTTCAAGCAAAATCCTGTCACCAGGTTTCATGGAGACACACAAGATCACGTCATTGGCATCGCTGTCCCTCATCATCACAACGCGAGCCTCCATAAACAATGTTCAAATCACACGCAGCTTTCACAGTGCAGACTGCGACACCGACCACTCCCCAGTGTGCAGCAAAATTAGACTCAAACCAAAGAGGTTACATCACTCCAAGCAGAATGGCCACCCGTGCATCAACACGACCAGAACCTCTTACCCACAGCGGTCACAAAAGTTTCTCAATTCGCTTGAATAAACCCTTCAACACACTCCTGCAGGGGAAGCAAAGACCAAGTGGGCCCACATCAGAGAGGCCATCTATGACTCAGCAATGACCACCTTCTCACGTAAATGTGAGAAACAGAATGCAGACTGATTTCAATCTCACCAGTCATAACCGCTAATGCACTGCACTGCTGAGCTAGAAGAAAGCCCCCAGCGAGTTCACATCCTTAGCACTTAAAGCCACCAGAAGCACCACACAAAAATAGCTATGCGCTGTGCAAACGACTACTGGAAACACCTATGCAGTTGTATTCAGCTGGCTTCCAAAACGGAAAACATCAGAGGAATGTACGACGGCATTAAGAGAGCTTTCGGGCCAACCATGAAGAAGATCGCCCCCCTCAAGTTTAAGTCAGGGGAACGGATCACAGACCAAAGCAAGCAAATGGATCGCTGGGTGGAGCACTACCTTGAACTGTACTCCAGGGAAAATGATGTCACTGATACCGTCCTCAATGCTGCCCAGTCTCTGCCAGTCATGCATAAGCTGGTCGAAAAGCCAACAATATCGGAGCTCATTAAGGCCAACAATTCTCTAGCCAGCAGAAAAGCACCTGGCAAAAGTGAAGTGTGCCAAGCCTGCTTTACACTCAGAACTCCATGAACTATTTTGTCTTGCTGGGATGATGTAGCTGTAACACAGGACATGTGCGATGCCATTATCATAGCCCTCTCTCAGAACGAGGGAGACCACGGTGACTGCAATGACTACCGTCGAATCTCCCTACTCAGCACAGTGGGGAAAGCCTTCGCTCGAATCGTTTTAAACAGTCTCCAGAATCTGGCTGAGCGTGTCGACCTTGAGACACAGTGTCAGATAATGTTGCAACAATATCTCTCCCTCATTCCATCAACATTTTCAGTGCATGTGTCTGAGAGAGTGACAGACGCAGTCATCATATATAATGATCCACGTCCAAACTGAAATGTTAATTTTCATCGTACTCAGTTTTGGAATTGCTCAAATGTAGTTGAAATGTTGCCTTTCTGAGCAAACCAGTAAATAATTATTCCTGTACGTAATAACAAATTGTCATAATTTCTAATTCTAATTCTAAATCTAATTCTAAATAATGATTCATTTCATAGCTGAGCAAACCCAAATTATAAAACATATTTCAAACAGCCCACTGCATGTAAGAACTATAATGAAACTGCAAAGGCTTGAGAAACAAAAAAATGTGCTAAATTCTTAAAGATTCCAACCCATGTTATTTGTTAATAATGTGAACAAGAACTTTGAAAATGCCTCTGTGAAGCAAAACGTGAACTGAAAGTTTCAGGCGAATGAATGTTCATCAGAATATTGGAGATTTAAGGGTTTCTAAGCCAGGGCAAAGCCAGAATACCGAGCTTGCTGATAAAGTTGTAAAGCACTTGTTTATAATTATTTAAATGACGAACTTCCATCAGTTCAGAGTGGAGATCATTGACCTGAAATGTTAACTCTGACTCTCTACATACTCTGCAAGGACGGCTGACTATTTACAACATGGTATGTTTTCATTTCAGATTTCCAGCATTCACCATATTTGACCATGAGTGCAGGAAGTGTATCCTGTTGCAGCTACTGGCTACTTGCATTACGGAGCTGGAGCTGCGGGTGGATATGCTGTGGAGCCTCCGCGATGCTAAGGAAGTCGTGGATAGCACGTTTAGTGAGGTGGTCACACCGCAGGTAATGGCTGCACAGTCAGAAAAGAGATGGGTGACCAACAGACGGAGTAGTAGGCAGAGGCAGGTAGTGCAGGAGTCCCCTGTGGCCATCCCCCCTCTCAAACAGATATACCACATTGGATACTGTTGAAGGGTGGGGGGGGGGCGGGGTGGGTGGGATGACCTCACAGGGGAAAGCAGCAACAACCAAATTCGTGGCACCACGGAGGTCTGCTGCACAGCAGGGGAGGAAAAGGGTTGGAAGAGCTATAATGATAGGCGATTCTATCATAAGGGGTGCAGATAGGCGTTTCTGCGGCCGCAGACGAGACTAGAGGATGGTATGTTGCCTCCCTGGTGCCAGGGCCAAGGATGTATCGGCGCGGCTGTAGGACATTCTGAAGGGGGAGGGGGTGCAGTCAGAGGTCGTGGTCCATATTGGTACTAACGACATAGGCAGAAAGAGAGATGAGGTCCTGCAAAGTGAATATAGGGAGTTAAACCGTAGGTTAAAAAGCAGTACCTCTCGGGTTGTAATCTCAGAATCATTCCCTGTGCCACACGCTAGTGAGGGTAGGAATAGGAGGATAAGGCAAATGAATGCGTGGATGAAGAGCTGGTGTAGGCGGGAGGGCTTCTGCTAGTTGGATCATTGGTATCTCTTCTGGTGCAGAGGTGACCTGTACAAGTAGGACGGGTTGCATCTAAACTGGAAGGGCACCAATATCCTTGCAGGGAGGTTTGCTAGTACTACTCGGGAGGGTTTAAACTTAGCCTTGCAGTGGGGTGGGATCCAAAGTAGTAGTCGCTCCGATGAGATAGTTGAGGCAAATGTAGAGGTTAAAACAAGCAAGTCCAGTCGGCAGGTCGGGCAGGAGCAGGGCACGGAGCATGGAAGGTCTGCTAGTCTAAACTGCATCTATTTTAATGCCAGAAGCTTACAGGTAAGGCAGATGAACTCAGGGCATGGATCGGTACATGGGATTGTGATATTATAGCTATTACGGAAACGTGGTTGAGGGATGGGCAGGACTGGCAGCTCAATATTCTGGGGTACCAATGCTTCCGGCGTGACAGAAGTGCAGGTAAAAGAAGAGGGGGAGTTGCACTATTGATTAGGGAGGGCATCACGGCAGTACTTAGAGAGGATATCCCTGGGGGAATGCCCAGCGAGGCCATATGGGTAGAACTTATAAATAAGAAAGGGGTGATCACTTTGATGGGATTATACTATAGGCCCCTCAATAGTCCTGTTAGATGGAAGGGCAAGGCTGGCAAGTTTCGGGTCCCTCGGATGACGAGGGATATTGAGTGTCTGGTCAGGATAAAGAGGGAGGCATCTGTCAGGTATATGCAGCTAGGATCCAGCGAGTCCCTCGAAGAGTACAGTGGATGTAGGACGACACTAAAGAAGGAAATTAGGAGGGCGAAAAGGGGCCATGAGATTTCCCTGGCAGATAAGATAAAGGAGAATCTTAAAAGATTCTATAAGTATATTAAGTGTAAAAGGGTAGCTTGGCAGAGTAGGTTCCCTTAAGGATCAGTGTGGTAATCTATGTGTGGAGCCACGGGAAATGGGCGACGTCTTAAATGAATATTTTTCGTCCGTATTTACACTGGAGAAGATCATGGAAGCTAGTACGTTCAAAGGAGGGAACAGCGATACCCTGAAGCAAATCAGCATTGCAAAGAAGGAGCTGTTGGACGTTTTGAAGCGCATTAAGGTGGATAAATCCCCAAGGCCTGACCCGGTGTATCCTAGGATGCTATGGGAAGCAAGCAAGGAGATTGCTGAGGCCCCGGCAAAGATTTCTGTACCAGTGTTAGCCATGGATGAGGTACTGGAAGAATGGAGGATAGCTAATGTTGTGCCTTTATTTAAGAAGGGCAGCAGGGATAAGCCAGTGAACTGTCGGCCGTTGAGCCTTACATCACTGGTGGGAAAGTTATTGGAATGGATTCTGAGAGACAGGATTTATATGCATTTGGAAAGTTATGGTCTGATTAGGGATAGTGAGCATGGCTTTGTGCGTGGGAAAAAATGCCTCAAGAATGTGATTGCGTTTTTCGAAGGGGTGACCAAGAAGATTGACGAGGGCAGGGCGATGGACGTTGTCTACATGGTTTTTAGCAAGGCCTTTGACAAGGTCCCACATGGTTGGCTGGTCAAGAAGGTTCGAACACATGGAATCCAGAGTGAGCTAGCAAATTGGATACAAAATTGGCTTGGTGGTAGGAGGCAGAGGGTGTTAGCGTAGGTTTGTTTTTCAGATTGGAGGCTGGTGACCAGTGGTGTGCCGCAGGGATCAGTGCTGGGCCCTCTGTTGTTTGTCATATATATTAATGACTTGCATGTGAATTTTGGGGGCATGATTAGTAAGTTTGCAGATGACACCAAAATTGGTGGCACAGTGGACAGTGAAAGAGGTTGTCTAAGTTTACAACAGGATATAGATCAACTGGAAAAGTGGGCAAGGGATTGGCAAATGGAATGTAACGCAGACAAGTGTGAAGTGATGTATTTTGTTAAGTTAAACCAGGGCAGGACATATACAGTGAATGGCAGGGCCCTGGGGAGTGTTGTTGAGCAGACAGACTTTGGAGAGCAAGTACATAGTTCCATGAAAGTGGCAGCACAGGTAGACAGGGTGGTGAAGAACGCGTATGGCATGCTTGCCTTCATAGGCCGATGCATTGACTACAAGAGTTGGGACGTCATGTTACAGTTGAACATAACGCTGGTTAGGCCGCCTTTGGAATACTGTGTGCAGTTCTGGTCCCTGTACTACAGGAAAGATGTGATTAAGCTATAGAGGGTGCAAAAAGATTCACAAGGATGTTGCCTGGTTTGGCGGGCTTGAGTTGTAAAGAGAGATTGGATAGGCTGGGTCTGTTTTCCCTGGAGCGAAGGAGGCTGTGAGGGGACATGATAGAGGTATATAAAATTATGAGAGACATTGGTAGGATAGAGAGCCAGAGTCTGTTTCCCATGGTAGGGGTGACTAAAACTAGAGGGCATAGATTTAAGGTGAGAGGGAAGAGATTGAAAGGGGATCAAAGGGGTACATTTTTCACACAAAGAATAGTGGGTATCTGGAATGAGCTGCCTGAGGAGATGAGCTAGGAACAGTAGCGACATTTAAGAGGCACCTGGACAGGTACTTGAATGAGCAAGGCATAGCGGGATATGGAATTAATGCAGGCAGGTGGGATTAGTATAGACAGGCATTATGGTCGGCATGGATGCAGTGAGCTGAAGGGCCTGTTTCTATGCTGTACGACTCTATGACATGGCTCTTGAATGTGAAAAGCACATTGTAAAGTACATATCTCAACAGATTCTCGTCCACATCTTCATTTAAATATTCCAAATGAACATGATGGGTTTCTACACTACTTCTAACTGTGTCGATACATTTCATCAGAGGCTGGAAGGTTTCATTCAAGTTGTGTTCTACTGAAGAAAGCTGGAACACTGCACCTTAGTATCATTAGATTAGTTCCTGCCATCTTTTCTCATGGATGTGATAGATTTGCAGGAAGATTGTAGAGCTCAAATATTTATTACCAACTGTAATTCAGATCAATACGGGAATGACATTAAAAATTCCCGTGTACATTGACTATAGCAAAGCAATGATGGAGACAGGATTGTCCACTTATTTGTGATTTTGTTCTGTTGTTGTTTTGTTGTCCTGCTCACGATTTTTGACTGTTTGATGTTGACACTAAGTGCTGAAATGACTCTTCCCAACATTGGACTCTGAACTATGATGGGAGAAAAGGTCCCAACCAAACACAAATCTGTTTCTGTGCTGAACTGAGTGTGGAGTGTATTCCAGCTCCTTCATCCTGTCATCATTGCCTAATATCTAAAAGCTGTCATTTTGGACATTGCAATGTTCTCATCAGTATCTCACTCACTGTTGTACGGAACTCAGTGTTGTGGCTTTAGTTGTGGCGACCACCTCATTTCCTCCCAGCCTCTGTATCCGCTCCCATTCAAAGCTTCCTGGTTTGATCTTCTGCGAGCTGGAGAAAGACTCAGTCGTGACTGTTTACATCTCGCTTGCCTCGAAGCAGCACCCACTAGTAAATGGACAGAGCTGCCTTAACATTGCTGGTTGGTGAGTGGTGAAACAATTTTGTACAAAAGCGACTGGATGTAGGATCTGTGAGGTAGCAGAGTGGACAGATGGCAGTGGGAGGGTAGGACTGTGGTGTGCAATCTCTAGTAGCTCAGTGGATCAACTCAACAGCTAGTTTGGTGTGTAGCAATCGAGATTAGAAAACTATTGGAGCAGATGCTTGACTGTGCTGAACTCTCGGTGAATAACGGTGATGGAGTGAGAGTGGGATCAGTTTGCAGGAGATTTGAGTGATTAAGGTCACAGCAAGACGCGGACAGAGTGCCCGTTGCTCATTGTGACCTGGTGGCCCTGTTGTAAAATGTTGATGAGTGGATGTCAGCTGAAGACTCTGTCAGTGGCCGTCTTTACATCTTCTGTAATCAGACTGCTCATGGGCAAATAGCGTCTGAGCTCCAAAACTGAAAGTGTCCATTCTTTTCAATACAAAGTGACGCTGTAATTAGAACTGTCTTCCAGGGGAATTCCCCTCCGTCATATTTGGAAAAGGATTGGGAAGGAACAATGGAGGTTAGACAGTTTTATTTATGTCTCATTGTGTTGGATGATGCAAGATGTAAGTTGATGAGATTTCAGGTTTTCCAGAATGTGTTAAGTTGAGCGAAATATTATTTCATCGGTGATTGCAGCAGCTAGGATTGGTAGCAGACGAAATACGTCAGTTACTTTGGCAGACTATAGAAATGGGCTTTGTTCTCTGCCGAACAGAGGAGATGGAAATGGAAGCAGGGATTGGGAGCAGCTGATAGTGAGGGAAGGTGGAATTTGGGTGTGTGTTCAGCAGTGAACTGGAGGAAAGGAGTCAGGAGTTGGCACAGTTCGAATTTTACCACAGCCATTAACCACTGCAGAATAAACAGGTAAATATCTGCAGTGAAATAACGGAGAGAAGATATAATTTTATTCTTTTATGTGATGTGAGCTCCGCTGACAAGGCCAGCATTTGTTGCCCTTGACAGCCTGCTGGGCCGTTTCAGAGGGCAGTTAAACGTCCACCATATTGCTATGGGTCTGTAGCCACATGTCGGCCAGACCAGAAAGGATGTCCGATTTCCGTCCCTGAAAGGAATTAGCGAACCAAATGTTTTTTTTACAGAAATCAACGAAAGTTCCATGGCACCATTACAGATACCAGCTTTCAATTTCAAACTTTTGTTAATTAATTGAATATAATTCCAGCAGCTGCCATGGTGAGCTTTGAACCCCAGTCACAAGACCATAGGGTTGGGTCTCTGGATTACTAGTCCAGTGATGCTATGACTATGCAACTGCCTCCCCAATGGATGTGTACAGATTCTGTCCCCTAATATCACCAACAGTAGTCGTAACCCTGAACATGGTCCCGAATATGAGACTCAAATTTCACATTTTAACTGGGAAAAGGTAGGATCAGAGTCAAACGGGATTACTTTTGTCCCTGGATTCTGTGTCCACAATCAGTTATATTTGCAATAGAACGCCAAGAGCGAACAAGCTCAATACATTAATATGGAAAATGTAAATGACGCCACTCATAATTGCAGCATCCATGCAGTATGAGTACAGATTTCAGGTTTATTTCCGAGAGGTCATACGAAGAAAATGTCATTAACATTGAAATGATTGTGTTTTATCCACCACATTATTTACATCAGAGTCAAAGCTGCTGATCTAATGTGTTTGTTCAGGTGAGTGTAACTAATGCAATGATCAGGGGTATAATTGTGCAGGTGGAGACTTTTCCCCTGTATAAATCAGGACACATTGGAATGGATCAGCTCAGTGTGTCTGCCGGAGCTGTGGGTTCTAGGTTAACAAAAGTCTCTGCCTCGCACAGAAATGGTATATCCAATAATCTATCAGATAGAAGACATTTACTATCCTGTACTTTCAGCAATTGGTGTTCCTGGTAAGCCAGTATCTTAGCTTTTAATGATGTAAATCGATTTTGTCGGTGCTGCTGTCACTCTGTATACTTTCTCACTTTGTGTGCTACATAGCCGCCTGTTCAATTCCAGCAATTGACTGATGGAATATCCTCATTGCCTACTCTTCCAGTCTAGTAGCTGCTGTGTTCTGTCTTGAATGGTGCTGTTTTAAGTAACTGTGGCATTGTTACTGGATTATTCCATGTATTGAATGCATTTAGATTAGGTGTCTCGGTTTGGATTAAGAATCAGACCATCAGGAGCTTTTAACAGTTTCATGATGTGGATCTAACTGGTCCTGGAATATTTTTATGAATTTTTTTTTTCAGTGATTGATAATGATGCATCTCACGGTTTGAGTGTTACATGGGGACAGCACAATAACACGGCTCGGTTTAACTGGAATGTCAATGTGTTTGTTGGTTATCACTGTTATAGTATAGAATTCCATTCTGTGTTTGTCTGACACTGATTCAGAGGTCTGGATACTGAACTGAGTTCGCTGCTGATGCTTTCACATCTTCATTGCTTCACTGTGGTGCCTCCACTGTCACTGGACTACATTGTAAAATAGAAAGTATTGATGTGATGTTTTATTGGTTTACACTCTATCACTTGGAATAAAGAGTCTTTCCATTTATCTGTAGATTATCAGCTTCAGTGCTGATGTTGGTGCTTTATTCATTCAACAATCTCACATCCTAACGGAATACTTTATAATTCCTGGAGAAGGAATTTCAATGATTGTGAGGTTTGTCTGGAAGAAGCTTTCGATCCTGTTTATTCCATGCATTGTAGATGAAGTGAAGAGAGTAGGTGAACTGGTGGAAACCTGGGTGCTCTGTAGATATATTAAATAATTCACAGAGTTTTCACCATTGAAAGAACTGGCCCTGACAATAGTATCATTGAACCTGGGGCGGGTGAAAACAACACAGGTGCAGAATTTTAGGCATAAATCATATGTGAAAAGCGGCATTAAATAACAGTTTGCAGGGTGTGAGTGCTCCAGAGAGATAGGGAAAGAGAAAAGAAGCAGGGAGAACGAACCCGAGGGAAAGTGATAAGCAGAAGTAACGAGAAAGCAAAGAAACAGCAATGTAAATAATTCACTGTCATGAAATGCAGAAATGTCCAGAGCAATTAGTGAGAGAAACTGTGAAATTAGAAACATAGAAACATCGAAAATATGAGCAGGAGTAGGCCATTTGGCCCTGTTCCGCCATTCAAAAAAGATCATGGCTGATCGTCTAATTGAGTAACCTGTTCCCGCATTCTCCCCATATCCCTTTGGCATTGAGACATACATCTATCTCCTTCTTGAATCTATTTAATGAAATGGCCTCCACTGCCTTCTGCAATACAGAATTCCCAAGGCTCGCCACATTCTGAGTGAAGAAACTTCTCCTCATCTCGGTTCTAAAGGGTATACACTTTAAATTCCATTCGGTGCTGTGATGGAATATGAACCCTTGACCCTAGAACACGAGGCTGAGCCTCTTGATTATACTCCTGTGAAATTGCCATTACACTATTTTAGTCAAGCTGTTCGTTGTTAGGTTTCGTTCATTTTTCTGTTGGGTTTGATTTCTGTCCGTGTTGATTTCTGTCAGGTCGTCATTTCATTTTGCAGGAAGATTATATTCTGTACTTAGTGACTGAATAAGCAGAATAGAATCAGTTCTTCACTGATGGTAATTCATTACTTAAATACCGCACTTTAAAAGCTCTGTGACTGCTGAATTCATTAAAGAGCGAGGTTGAAAGCAGAAATATATTTAAATTTATATTAAATTTTCTGTACAAGCTAAATATATTGACTATATTGTTTTAACAATGAGCTGTTCTCCAACACCGATAACCACAGGGATTATTGTTTGAATGTATTAATTGAGTTGTATTACTGGGTTCTGTAGAGTCATGGAGTTACACAGCCTCATGTCTGTGCCAGCCATCAAGCACCTATCGATTCAAATCCCATTTTGCAACACTTCACCTTGTATCCTATGGCGTTTCAAATGCTCATCTAAATACTTCTTAAATGATGGGAGGGTTCCTTCCTCTACCACCCCTACAGGTAGTGTATTCCAAATTCCAACCATCCTCTGGGTGAAGCGTATTTCCTCAAATCCCCTCTGAACCTTCTACCCTGTACCTTAAATCTATGCTCCCTGGTTATTGATCCCTCTGCTAAGGGAAACAAGTTTATTGCTAGTTATCCTATCAATGCCCCTCATAATTGTGTTTATCTCAGTCAGGTCCCTTCTCAGCCTTCTCTGCTCTAAGGAAAACAACCCTAGATTATTCAGACTCTCTTCATCTGTGAAATGCTCCAGCCCAGGCAACCTCCTTGTGAATCTCCTCTGCACACTCTTCACTGTAATCACATCCTTGCTATAGTGCTGTGACCAGAACTGCACACAGTACTCCAGCTGTGGCCACACTAGCGTTTCAAACAGCTCCATCATAACCTCCCTGCCCTTATATTCTGTGCCTCGTCTATTAAAGGCAAGTATCCCATATGCCTTCCTAATCACCTCCTCTACCTGTGCTGCTGCCTTCAGTGATCTATGGACAAATACAACAAGGTCTCTCTGACCCTCTGTGCTTCTGATAGATTAGATTTCGTCTAACACTCTGCTGCAGTCTCTCCCTGTGAATCTCAGCTTCTCCTCTCACTGTATTGAATCCTCAGTCTCTTCATCCATTGCTTCAGTTTATCCACTTTTCTAAACCATCTGCTCCTCTCTTGCCTCCAGCTCCAACATATACTTTTCCTTCTCTGACTCCCAATTTCACTCATTGGCTCCACCTCCAACTGTCTCGGTCAACCTGATAGGAATATTAGACTAGTCACTAGACTAGTAACCCAGAGACCCAGGACATTGCTGTTGGGACATGGGTTCGAATCCGAACACAACAGACGGTGGAATTTGAATTCAATTAACAAATCTGGAATTAAAAGCTATAAAAGCTAGTCTAATGATGGCCATGAAATCATTGTCAATTGTTGTAAAAACACATCTCGTTCACTAATGTCCTTTCGGTAATGAAATCTGCTGTCCTTACCAGGTCTGGCCGACATGTGACTCCAGACCCACAGCAATGTGGTTGACTCTTAAATGCTCTTTTTGGAATGGCCACATTACATGAATGAATACAAAAAAAATACAGGAACATAGCAGCAGGAGGAGGCCATTCAGCCCTTCCAGCCTGCTCTGCTATTCTCGATCATGGTTGCTACCAGCACTCAAACTCAGCACTGCAGTTTTCAGCCTTTTCTCATTTGAGAAAACCAAGAGCAACAAACCAGCTTCACATCCCGCTCTCCCCAGTCTGGAACTAAATACCCAATTAACTCTTTGGATTCCATCTCTGTAAAACCGCTTCTCATTTCCCCACAAGCACGGCATCCTCACTCATTACTTCCAGTATATCCATTGCTGACTCTATTCACTTTCTGTATTAATTTCCCAATTCATTATTAATAATTGTGTTTTCAAACATTTCACTGTGCAAAGCACTGCCCAGGTCAATGAATCAGTTGTCATTGGTCGATGCAGCAACAAAGCTGTAAATTTCAGCTCCGATCCTGTCAAACTGCTGCTTTGTCTCCAGGTCTGATCAGTAATTTCTCTGCTTCCTTTTCGCTCTCTTCCAGTTAACTTGGTGGCGATTGTGATCCTGTCCCGAGGAAAGTGCGGTCTCACCAAATGTATCACTGTCTACCTGTTCGGAATGGCAGTGGCTGATCTCCTGGTCATTATAACTGATCCTATATTGATGTGGATTGGTTCAATTTATTTTCCAGATTCATTCCTGAGAATTACTCCTGTGTGTTCTTTCATTGGCGTTCTGCTTTCTGCAACCACAGATGCTTCTGTCTGGCTCACAGTCACTTTCACCTTTGATCGATTTGTGGCCATTTGTTATGAGAAGCTGAAAACAAAATATTGCAATGAGCAGACTGCGGCTGTGGTTGTAGGAACAGTGAGTGTGCTGGGCTGTTTAGAGTCTGTTCCCTGGTACTTTACAGGGGAACAAGATTACATTATTGATAATGTTCCCATGGGTTGTGTTTATAAAGTGAGCTTCTATACTTCCCCGACATGGATCGCATTTGAATTGTTTCATCGGATCTTAACCCCTTGTGTCCCGGTCTTTCTGATTTTGCTGCTCAATATTCTGACTGTCAGACGGATTTTATTCTCCAGTAAAGTCCGCAGGGGATTCCGGGTCCACAGAAATGGAGAGAATCATAAGGACCCGGAGATGGAAAATCGCAGAAAATCAATTATTTTACTCTTCAGTATATCCGGCAGTTTTATACTGTTGTGGGCGATCCGTGTTGTGTTTATCATTTACAGGCGAATTGCAGATATTCGGTATTTTTCATCCTACACTGACCCTCTCTTTATCACACAACAAGCAGCAAAGATGCTGCAGCTTCTCAGTTCCTGCACCAACACATGTATTTACGCTGTGACCCAGACGAAATTCAGACAGCAGCTGAAGAAGGCGGTGAAGTACCCCCACAGTGTCATTGTTAAATTAGTGAAATGATAGAAAGAGCTGAAGGGTTTCAAACACTAGAACTAAATTCCATTTCATATTCCATTCCCTACATTCCCCACAGGTTAGAAAGTACATTTTATAATCACAGCACTGAGCCCTGAAATGATTTTACATCTCTTTCTGACATTATATTTTATTGATAATCTGACCTATTGAGGCCAGGACTTGCTCTGCAGAAGATTTATGAATTGTTTCTCAAAGAGGCGTCATTACAAAGCTCAGCTGGATTCAAATGAACATACCCTGGACCCAGAGTAAAATGGGAAAAGCTGAAAATCACAGTGATTGTGAGACAGTGAAAGGGGCAGAAACTGCAGTGAGACAGGGATACCAGCAGATGGAGATGGTGAGCGGGGGCAGAAACTGCAGTGAGACAGGGACACCAGCAGATGGAGATGGTGCGAGGGGACAGTAACTGCAGTGAGACAGGGAGACGAGCAGGGAGGGTTGATGAGAAGGGGGCAGTAACTGCAGTGAGACAGGGGCACCAGCAGATGGAGATGTTGAGAGGGGACATTAACTGCAGTGAGACAGTAACTCCAGCATGTGGAGATGGTGAGCCAAAGATGATGGGAATTTCTATGTGACTGAGAGTTTTAAAGTTTCCGCAATTTTTTATTTATTTTTTTATTTTAGAGATACAGCACTGAAACAGGGCCTTCGGCCCACCGAGTGCCTGCCGACCAACAACCACCCATTTATACTAACCCGACAGTAATCCCATATTCCTACCACCACTAGGGGCCATTTACAATGGCCAATTTACCTTTCAACCTGTAAGTCTTTGGCTGTGGGAGGAAACCGGAGCACCCGGCGAAAACCCACGTGGTCACAGGGAGAACTTGCAAACTCCACTCAGGCAGTACCCAGAATCGAACCCGGGTCCCTGGAGCTGTGAGGATGCGGTGCTAACAGCAAGTTTGAGGAATTTACTTCATGTGAGCTTGAGCTGCTGAATAAAATAATTTCAATACAAATTGTGTTAAATAGCTGTTTTCCTACTATGTAATCACTTGTGACATTAAAGTGTTTCCTGTTTGGAAAATTATTTTGAGTGGTTAGATGTAATTTGTGAATAAAACGACAGCATCAAATAAAACTCAAACAATCATTTACAAATAAATACTCCCTAAATAAGTTGTGTCGAGTTCTTCATCAATAAAGTATTGACATCTCTCTCTCTCATTTCTGTTTCGATGCTGGTATCTTCTGTTCTATAACTAAGAGTCATGGAAGTTTTGATCCAATTGGATTTAGAAAGTTTGTATTTAATCTGCTTTCAGATACCAGCCAGACAATGAATTCACGATCATAACAACTCCGAGACTTTTTGCATCTACTTTCTGCTAGTGTAAACAGTCTCTCCTTATATCTCCAAACTGGGGGAAAGATTTTTAATATAATTAATTTCACCAGGACAGCAGCTGCAGAGCAGTTGGAACCTCCTGAATTTAGACAAGCGATGAACAAAATTCCGTCTTTTTCCCAAAGAGCGCAGAGGAAAGAAACAGTTAGGAAGCAAAGGGAAACAAGTGACACTTTATTGCAGCAGCAAAAACTCTTTGTCAGAATGTGGAAATCGTTATCGCTGTGTTTTATATAAACTGGAGGTGAAAAGTGGAAGGTTTTTAATACGATCTGTGATTAAATGGTCAGTTTCCAGCTTTTTAAACACTTGTAACATTGAAATTGTAAATGCTAAGAACGTTTATGTCCCATGGTTGCAGTGTAATACATATATACAGCAGCATCAAATAAAGTACAAAGACTCATTGACAAATACAACTGTAAATATGGGTCAGAATTGTGGGGGGAAATGTCACCAGTTGTAAAAGTTCTCTTGGCTGCATCATTAACCTGGCTCTAGTTTCAGATTTTGTCAAACAGTGGAATTGCAAATCCGATTAAAACTTCCTGTTTTTATTGCAGTCAAACAGGCCTCTCAAGCAAAAACTCTTTGCTAGATTTTCAAGGTAACTGCAGTGAGACATTTTCAGTCATTTTCTGAACTTTCTGTTAACTGGAGGTGAATAGTTAAAGACATATAATGCAATTTGTGTTCAATGGACAATATCCAAACCGGTTCCTCCATGTTTTAAAATAACAGCACCGTTTCTGCACGTTTAATGAGGTTTTGGGGGAGGGAGAGAGAGAGACGGACAGACAGGTTTCTGGCTGGAATGGTCCATTTTGTATATGACTGGAATATCCCTCCCTCCCACCTTCCTATACACAGAGGCTAACGTTGGACTGCCCCATACGTGGGAGGCAGTGTCCAGATAGAGGAAGCTGAGAGCTGGTTGGATGAGCTGTACTTTGGGTGTACTGAGTGTTTGAGTGGAAGGTTCTGGCACATATTAGTTCAAAGTCAGCCACCGTTATTTATTTCCATGCGGCTATTGTGTGAAGGTGAGTTTCTGTGTCTTAGTCTCTGTGGCTCTGTGACGTGTGTGTGTGTGTGTGTGTGTGTGTGTGTGTGTGTGTGTGTGTGTGTGTGTGTGTGTGTGTGTGTGTGTGTGTGTGTGTGTGTGTCTGTGTGTGTGTGTGTGTGTGTGTGTGTGTGTGTGTGTGTGTGTGTGAGAGCGAGAGAGAGTGAGAGAGAGAGAGTCCATCCTGAATTGCTCGCTCACTGTCCCAGTCCTGACCCTTTTTCTCCAATTCGAACCGCAATACCCCTGTCCTGGATCTATTCCCCAAGGGCGAGCTAATGGAGCGCAGAGCATATGGGACGGTGAGTATCATATCTTTATTGTATCTCTCTGCCTTTCTCCTTCCTTGTGACTCAATCCTTCTCTCAATCTCTCTTTGTCAATCTCTCTCTGTCTCTCTCCCTGTCACAATCTCATTCTGTGTTTCTCTCGCTGTGTGTGTTTCTTCCTCCTTCTGTCTCAATCTATCACTCTCTCATTCTCTCTCTCTCTCTATCAAGCTCTCTCAGTCTCGCAATCTTCTCTTTCTCAGTCCCTCTGTCACTTTCAGTGTCTCTCTCTTTCTCTCTCAATCATCTTTATCTTTCTTTGTGTTTCTCTCTCTATCTCTGTGATTCTCTATGTGTCGTTCTCTCTCACTGGCTTTCTCTCTTTCAGTCTCTGTCTCTCAAACTCTCTCTCTCTCATTCTCTCTCTCTTTCAATTCCTGGGTCTCTCAATGTATTGCCTTCTCATTGTGTTTCTCTGTTTCTCTGTGTGTGATCCCCTTTGTGTCTCTCTCACTGGCTTTCTCTCTGTTTCTCTGATGCCTGCAATTTCTTTTTTTTGCACTGGAGTGCTACAGTGGAAATTCGGTAACTGAGAATAACTAAGTGTTAATTTTATCTTAAATCTAATCTGTCTTTTAGTTCGCAGATTAACTTAGCAGTTGCTGTTAGGGTTGGAGAAGGTGAGATTTAGACCAGCTTTAAGCAGGGTTCACTCAGGCTCTGCTTGCAGCTGCACCTTGTTAATTAGATAACTGGCTTAAACCAGTTTTAAGGGGGCTAGAGTCGGTCAGTATAAAACTAGGCCATCTTACAGTGCTGACTTTGTCTACACTGGAGTGCGGACTTGGGTTGCATTAGAGTGCTATAGTCGAAGTTTGGTAACTGAGGAAGTTCGGTAAGGAGGGAGCGAGGAGCTCCTTTATTTTCTACCTGTCCTCTGAGTGAGGGGATCCGAGAGCTTCCAAAGAGCACAGCTGATTGGGAGAAGACTCGGAGGGCGGAGTAAGTATTAAAAACTTAGCTCTGGTAAAAAAACTGGAAGTGACGTCACAGGAAAGCTGTGATCTGATTCGCTGGTAGGGAATTTCTTTTTACTGAATTTGAAAATAAAACATTGATAAAAATTGATTAAAACCCTAATTAACTAACTAATAAGTGGAGTAACTAAACCAGAGGGAGGAGATTACGGTATTTACTTAGCATTTAATATTTATAGTAGGAATATCACACGAGGGACCATATAGTCAATTATAACAATTTAGTAAGGATTTAATAAATATTTATTTATTTTAAATTAATTAGTGCTGGAGATGTCAGTTGGAGGGGTGAAGTGCTTCAACGGTGAGATGTGGGAGGTCAGTGACGCTTCCAGCGTTCTGGACGACTACGTCTGCAGGAAGTGTACCCAGTTGCAGCTCCTCACAGATCGCATGGATCGGGTGGAGCGGCAACTGGATGCACTGAGGAGCATGCAGGTGGCAGAAATTGTCATAGACAGGAGTTTTAGAGAAGTAATTACACCCAAGTTGCAGGCAGATAGACGGGTGACCGCTAGAAGGGGCAGGCAGTCAGTGCAGGAATCCCCTCTGGCTATCCCCCTCTCTAGGAAGTATACCGTTTTAGATACTGTTGGGGGGGATTGCCTATCAGGGGAAAACAGCAGCAGCCAGAGTAGTGGCACCATGGCTGGAACTGTTGTTCAGCGGGGTGGGAAAAAGCGCAGAAGAGCGATAGTCATAGGGGACTCGATAGTCAGGGGGACAAATAGACGTTTCTGTGGACGTGAAAGAGACTCCAGGATGGTATGTTGCCTCCCTGCCACCAGGGTCAAGGATGTCTCTGAAGGGACAGGGGGCATTCTGAAGGGGGAGCGTGAACAGCCAGAGGTTGTGGTGCACATCGGTACCAATGACATAGGCAGGAAGAGTGACGAGGTCCTGCAGGGGGAGTTCAGGGAGTTAGGTAGAAAGTTAAAAGACAGGACCTCTAGGGTTCTAATCTCGGGATTACTCCCTGTGCCACGTGCCAGTGAGGCTAGAAACAGGAGCATAGTGCAGCTCAACACGAGGCTGAACAGCTGGTGCAGAAGGGAGGGTTTCAGATATCTGGATCATTGTGATCTCTTCAGGGACAGATGGGACCTGCACAAGAAGGACGGGTTGCATCTAAACTGGAGGGGAACAAATATCCTGGCTGTGAGGTTTGCTAGCGTCACTCGCGAGGGTTTAAACTAGCATGGCACAGGGGTGGGAACCAGAACAGGGGGACAGCAAATGAAATAAATGAGGGGCAACTGGTAAATAAGGCCAGTAAGACTGAGAGGAAGAGCAGTCAGGGAAATGTTGCGGAGCGCAGCGGGACTGGTGGTCTGAAGTGCATTTGTTTCAATGCAAGAAGTATAACAGGTAAGGCAGATAAACTTACAACTTGGATTAGTACTTGGAACTATGATGTTGTTGCTATTACAGAGAATTGGTTGAGGGAAGCACAGGATTGGCAGCTAAATGTTCCAGGATTGAGACGCTTCAGGCGGGATAGAGGGGGATGTAAAATGGGTGGGGGAGTTGCATTACTGGTTAAGGTGAATATCACAGCTGTACTGCGTGAAGACACCTCGGAGGGGTCGTCCAGCGAGGCAATATGGGTGGAGCTCGGAAAAGAAAGGGTGCAGTCACGATGTTGGGGGTTAACTACAGCCCTCCCAACAACCAGCGGGAGGTAGAAGAGCAGATATGTAGAAAGATTTTGGGAAGATGTAAAGGTAGCAGGGTTGTAGTGGTGGGTGATTTTAACTTCCCCGATATTGACTGGGACTCATTCAGTGCTTGCAGCTTGGATGGGGCAGAATTTGTAAGGAACATCCAGGAGGGCTACTTGAAACAATATGTAGATAGCCCAACTAGGGATGGGATCGTACTGGACCTGGTATTGGGAAATGAGTCCGGCCAGGTGGTCGAAGATTCAGTTGGGGATCATTTTGGGAACAGTGACAATAATTTCGTAAGTTTCAAGGTACTTGTGGATAAGGGTAGGAGTAGTCCCCGGGTGAAGGTGCTAAATTGAGGGAAGGCAAATTATAACAATATTAGGCAGGAACTGAAGAATTTAGAATGGGGGCGGCTGTTTGAGGGCAAATCATCATCTGACATTTGGCAGTTTTTCAAACGTCAGTTGATTAGAATCCAGGACCAACATGTTCCTGTGAGGAAAAAGGATAAGTTTGGCATGTTTAGGGAACCTTGGATAACGCGGGATAATGTGAGCCTAGTCAAAAAGAAACAGGAAGCATTCATAAAGGTTGGAAGGCTAGGAACAGACGAATCCCTTGAGGAATATAAAGACAGTAGGAAGGAACTTAAGCAAGGAGTCAGGAGGGCTAAAAGGGGTCCTAAAAAGTCATTGGCAAACAGGATTAAGGAAAATCCCAAGGGTTTTTATACGTATATAAAGAGCAACAGTGCAACGAGGGAAAGAGTTGGCCCTCTCAAGGACAGAGAAGGGAATCTAAATGTGGACTCAGAGGAAATGGGCGAGGTACTAAATCAGTACTTTGCATCAGTATTTACCAAAGAGAAGGACTTAGTAGATGATGAGCCAAGGGGAGGGAGTGTAGATAGTCTCAGTCATCTCATTATCAATAAGGAGGAGGTGTTAGGTGTCTTGCAATGCATTAAGGTAGATAAGTCCCCAGGGTCTGATGGGATCTACCCCAGAATACTGAGGGAGGCAAGGGAAGAAATTGCTGGGGCCTTGACAGAAATCTTTGCATCCTCATTGGCTACAGGTGAGGTCCCAGAGGACTATAGAATAGCCAATGTTGTTCCTTTGTTTAAGAAGGTTAGCAAGGGTAATCCAGGAAATTATAGGCTGGTGAGCCTTACGTCAGTGGTAGGGAAATTATTCGAGAGGATTATTCGGGACAGGATTTACTCCCATTTGGAAACAAATGGACTTATTAGCAAGAGGCAGCATGGTTTTGTGAAGGGGAGGTCGTGTTTCACTAATTTGATTGAGTTTTTTGAGGAAGTGACGAAGATGATTCATTAAAGAAGGGCAGCGAATGATATCCAAATGGACTTCCGTAAAGCCTTTGACAAGGTCCCTCATGGCAGACTGGTACAAAAGGTGAAGTCACACGCGATCAGAAGTGAGCTGGCAAAATGGATGCAGAACTGGCTCGGTCATAGAAGACAGAGGAAAGTAGTGGAAGGGTGCTTTTCTGATTGGAGGGATTAGACTAGTGGTGTTCCGCAGGGATCAGTGCTGGAACCTTTGATGTTTGTAGTATATATAAATGCTTTGGAGGAAAATGTAGCTGGTCTGATTAGTAAGGTTCCGGACGAAACAAAGGTTGGTGGAGTTGCGGGTAGTGCTGAGGATTGTCAGAGGATACAGCAGGATATAGATTAGTTGGAGACTTGGGCGGAGAAATGGCAGATGGAGTTTAATCTGGACAAATGTGAGGTAATGCATTTTGGAAGGTCTAATGCAGGTGGGAAGTATACAGTAAACGGCAGAACCCTGAGGAGTATCGATAGGCAGAGAGATCGGGGCGTACAGGTCCACAGGTCACTGAAAGTGGCAACGCAGGTGGGTAAGGCATTCAAGAAGGCATACGGCATGCTTGCCTTCATCAATCGGGGCATAAAGTATAAAAATTGGCAAGTCATGCTGCAGCTGTACAGAACTTTAGTTCGGCCACACTTCGAATATTGCGTGCAATTCTGGTCGCCACACCACCAGAAGGACGTGGAGGCTTTGCAGAGGGTACATAAAAGGTTTACCAGGATGTTGCCTGGTCTGGAGGGCATTTGCAATGAGGAGAGGTTGGATAAAATCGGATTATTTTCACTGGGACGGCGGAGGTGGAGGGGCAACATGATAGAGGTTTACATGATTGGAATGGACAGAGTGGATAGTCAGAAGCTTTTTCCCAGGGTGGAAGAGTCCGTTACTAGGGGACATAGGTTTAAGGTGAGAGAGGCAACGTTTAGAGGATATGTGCGAGGAAAGGTGGTGAGTGCCTGGAACTTGCTGCCAGGGGAGGTGGTGGAAGCAGTTACAATAGCGACGTTTAAGAGGCATCTTGACAAATACATGAATACGATGGGAATAGAGGGATATGGTCCCCTGAAGTGCAGAAAGTTTTAGTTTAGGTAGGCATCAAGATAGGCGCAGGCTTGGAGGGCAGAATGGCCTGTTTCTGTGCTGTACTGTTCTTTGTTCATTGTTCTTTGGTCTCCCTCTTCAAATAAAGAAAACACAAACACACCATGAACTGAGCATAATACTGGGATTTTCACGGCGTTGCTCTTATTGAAGGATGAAACAATCCCTCTGGGAAGGCATGGATACTTAAATAAGGAACGGGAAGCAGCGTCGGGAAAAAGATTCTGAGAGTCAATGAATTTTAGTGAATTCATGTAATTCTATCGGTGTTTCACTATTTAGTTCAGGTCAGATAAGAAATACCTTTAAAAAGGTGTAAATCCGAGTTACATTTATCGTGACGTGGGAATTAAAGCCACGAAAAGGATTTCCTTCCTTTGCACACGTTATCCATTCCAAAATGTTCAGGCTGCATTCCAACTTTTCAGCTTCAGAAGGACAGAGATCAATACATGTGAAGCTAAGATGGCCAGGAAATGAACCCGATTCAACTGCTTGAAATGACAGCTATGTTCATCATTATACACCATCGCCTGTCGCGATTAGACAATGTAGTGCTTCTGTTGAGTTCAGGACTGAACCGCTAAATTTGAGCTTCTGTAACTTGATACACACTCAATAGCGAATGTCATAAACATCAGTCTCTCAGCAGACAGCTGGATTTCAATTTTATTTGAGTCCAGGATCCATTTCACAGCCCTGGCAGGTGGATTGTCGCGGTGTGTTATGAGGCTTAGTTGTATGTTTCACAGGAGCTGAAAAGGAATTGAAAACATTGAGCATTCTTGGGAGAAAATCAACATTTAATTCAGGAGAATAAATCAACAGAGAGAGAAATGACTTCAGAAAAACAATGTGCTTCACTGTAGCTGTTCTTTTTTTTCTGTCTCTGATCCAATTTGATGGCGGTAAGTAATACTTATCGACAGGAAGGGACGGAGGTCACAAGGTAAACACTGTGTGAGGGAATGCCTTCAGGAGGCCGCAGTCTCACCAACAGATTGGTGACTTTCCCCTGTGTATCTTCAAAGAGTCGGTGAGTTTTTCAATGGAAACGTGGCTGCTGAAAGTCTTGAAGAAGTAAACTTCCTGATTGCACAGAAGACTTATTTAGTTATTTCGAGATACAGCACTGAAACAGGCCCTTCGGCCCACCGAGTCAGCGCCGACCAACAACCAACCAATGAAATTAATCCCACATTTTCTGATCAACCTGCAAGTCTTTGGCTGTGCGAGAAAACAGGAGCACACTGCGAAAGCCCAAAAGCTCACAGGGAGATCTTGCAAACTCCACACAGTCAGTACCAAGAAGTGAACACAGGTTGCTGGAGGTGTGAGGTTGCGGCACTAACCACTGCGCCACTGTGCCACCCCAAAGCATGTTAGCTGCGAGCATGCTTGTGAATGGTGGCAAGCATTGAATCGGATTTGGTAACAAAACACAAGGCATTGTGACATCATGGGTGGCACAGTGGCGCAGTGGTTAGCACCGCAGCCTCACAGCTCCAGCGACCCAGGTTCAATTCTGGGTACTGCCTGTGTGGAGTTTGCAAGTTCTCCCTGTGTCTGCGTGGGTTTTCTCCGGGTGCTCCGGTTTCCTCCCACAAGCCACAAGACTTGCAGGTTGGTAGGTAAATTGGCCATTATAAATTGCCCCTAGTGTAGGTAGGTGGTAGTGAAATATAGGGACAGGTGGGGATGTGGTAGGAATATGGGATTAGTGTAGGATTAGTATAAATGGGTGGTTGATGGTCGGCACAGACTCGGTGGGCCGAAGGGCCTGCTTCAGTGCTGTATCTCTAAACTAAACTAAACACTCCAATTACACGCAATCTTCACGAGAACAGAATTTCGTGGGAATGTTCAGCAGTTCTGGCAGCATCTGTGGAGGGAGAAACACAGTGAACCTTTCAGGTCGATGAGCCTTCCTCAGCATTGTCTCTACCCACCATCACTATAGCCTTAGAATTAAATAATGAATACCACAGTCACTACAGTATCAGAGTCTGTCAGGTGCAGATTGAACTGGGCAACCACATAGAAAAATCAGAGAAATTCTATGGCACAGAAAGAGGCTACATGGCTCATTGTTTCTGCAGCGGCCAAAAATCGAGCCACCCCGCTTCATCCCAACTTCCAGTATTTGTCCCACAGCCCTGCAGGTTACTGCACTTGAGGTGCATATCCATAGACCTTGATAAACGATTTGAGGCTTTCTGCCTCTCCCACCTTTACAGGCAGTACATTCCAGATTCCGACTACCCTCCGGGTGAAAATAAGCTTTTCTTCTTGTCCCCTCTAATCTTTCAAGCAGTCACTTTAAATCTATGTGCCCCAGTCACTGAGGTCTCTGCTAAGGTAAATAGGCCATTATTAGGCACTCTATCCAGGCCGCTAAGAACTTTTTACATCTCAATCCAATCTCCTCTCATTCTTTGATTTTTCAATGTAAACAACCACAGCCTATCCAACCTTTCCTCACACCTGCATTTGTCCCAAACCTGGCAACATCCTCGTAAATCTTGTCGAGAATCTGCCTAGTGCAATTACATCCTTTCTGTAATGAGGTGACCACAACTGCACACAGTACTCAAGTTGAGGAAGAACAAATGATTTATACAGTTCCAGCACAACATCCCTGCTCTTATACCCTGCACCTCGACGAATAAAGGAAATGATTCCATATGCCCTCTTAACCACCTTATCGACCTGTCCTGCTACCTTCAGGGATCAGTGGACATTAAATGCAATGTGTTTCACGTCCTCTGCACCTCTCAGTATTTCCCATTAATCGTGTAATCCTTTGCCTTGTTTCACTTCCCCAAATGCATCACTTCACAATTTGTAGTTTATTTTAGTTTCGTTGAGTTTCTCTGGGTTGAATTTAATTTGTCATTTTTCAGCCCACCTGACCAGTCTATTGATATCTGCCTGCAGCCTGCAGCTATCCTCCTCACCATCAACCACATGACAGATGTTTGTGCGTTCATTAAATCCAAATCGTGAATATATTCCACAAAATTAAGGGAACCTGGTACTGAGCCATGTGGGACACCACTGGAAACTGCCTTCCAGTCACCATTATACCGGACTACAATCATTCTTTGTTTCCTGTCACTGAGTCAATTTTACATCCAGCTTACTACATTTCTCAGGATCCCATGGTTTTTCCTTTCTAAAGCAGTCCACCATTTGGGACCTTGTCAAAAGCAGATAGACGACATGAATGGGATTCGAACCCACGCGTGCAAAGCACAAGGGATTAACAATCCATCGCCTTAATCACTCGGCCACCTCGTCGTATAACTGCAGTGTTACCGAGACGAATAAAAATATGTTTCGCCGCATAGAGAATGATCGATGCTGATTGAATTCATCACTCACAAACAGAATCAGAGACTGATAGACACAGAATATTTCCCATATTCACATACTGTGCAACTATTGTCAGAGCCAGAATGAATCATACACTCAGACACCACTACTGGAGACTGACAGATGAGGAATGAATCTCACACTCACATCCAATCCCAGAAACTGACAGGTTCAGACTGTATTTCGGTCACATACCGGAGGAGAGAGTGGCAGAAACAGAATGATTCCCACCCCGACTCATACAACCAGAGACTATTAGATAATCCGCATTAGCATTAATCCACTAAACACACAGATATTTGCAGAATTAATCCAACACACGCACATAGTGCCAAAGGGTGACAGAGACAGAATTCACCCAACACATATACACAGTCCCAGAGACTGACAGTTACAAAATTATTCCACCAGAGAGTGACAGACGCTGAATTAATCCAACACATACACACTATGCCAGAGAGTGACAGACACACAATTAATTTGACACTGAATAATAGAGACTGTTTGATAAGGTCCGAATCTCACTCCAATTAGTTGTCCAATAAGGGCCATTTTTTGTGTCGCCTGCAAACTTATTGATCATGCCCCCACATTTACATCCAAATCATGAATATAGATCACATAAATCAGGGCACCTACTGCTGAGCTGTGCGGGACACCACTGGAAACACCCTTCCAGTCGCAAATACACGGGATTACAATTACCCTTTGCTTTCTGCCACTGATTCAATTTTCCATCCAGCACGCTACATTTTCTTTTCTCTCAAGGGATTTACTCTTTTAACCAATCTGTTATTTGGGTCCTTGTGAAGAACAGAAGAACAACAGAATGGAATTTGAAATAAAAACTAGAAATGCTGGTAATACTCAGCTTGTCTGGCAGCATCTGTGGAGAGAGAAACAGAGTTAATGTTTCAGGTCAGTGACCCTTCTTCAGAACTGGCAAGTATTAGAAATGTAAAAGGTTATAAGCAATTAAAGTGGGGGTAGGGCAAGAGATAACAAAGGAGAAGGTGTAGATAGGACATGGTCACAGAATAGCTGACCATAAGATCATGGATCAAAGATAGGTTAATGGTGTTTTGAAAGGAAAAGGATTAGTACAGAAAGGGTGTTAACGGACTGAAAATTGAACAGCTGCAAGTGCAAATATGAAAAAAAAACAGTGGGTAAGCAAACTGAACAAACTGAGATGAAATCAAATAACATAGACAGTCAAAAATATAGAATAAAATGAAAAAGAAAAAAAGTACTAAAAATAAAAGTAAAATGGGGGTCCCGTCATGCTTTGAAATTATTGAACTCAATGTGCAGTCCAGCAGGCTGCAGTGTGCCTAATCGGTAAATGAGATGCTGTTCCTCGAGCTTGCGTTGATGTTCACTGGAGCACTGCAGCAATCCCAGGACAGAGAAATAGGAATGAGAGCAGGGGTGAGTGTTGAAATGGCAAGCAACCGGAAGCTCAGGGTCCTGCTTGCGGACTGAGCGCAGGTGTTCCACAAAGTCGTCACCGAGTCTGCGTTTGGTCTACCCAACGTAAAGTAGAGCACAGTGTGAGCAGTGAATATAGTCTACTACATTGAAAGAAGTACAAGTAAATCGCTGCTTCACCTGAAAGGAGTGTTTGGGGCCTGGGATAGTGAGGAGAGAGGAGGTAAATGGGCAGGTATTACACCTCCTGCGATTGCACGGGAAGGAGCCGAGGGAAGAGGATGAGGTGGTGGGTGTAATGGAGGATTGGATCAGGGTGTCATGGAGGGAACGATCCCTTCGGAATGCCGACGGGGGAAGGGATGAGAAGATGCGTTTGTTAGTGGCATCACGCTGGTGGTGGCGGAAATGGCGGAGGATGATCCTTTGGATATGGAGGCTGATGGGGTGGAAAGTGAGGACAAGGGGAACTCTGTCACGGTTCCGGGAGGGAGGGGACAGGGTGAGGGTAGAGGTGTGGGAAATGGGCTGGACACGGTTGAGGGCCCTGTCAACCACAGGTTTTCGAGGGTGGGGGGGGAATGCTCGGTTGAGGACAAAGGAAGACATATCAGAAGCACTGTCATGGAAGGTAGCGTCATCAGAGCAGATGCGTCGGAGACGGAGAAACTTGGAGAATGGAATGGAGTCCTTGCAGGAGGCAGGGTGTGAAGAGGTGCTGTCGCGGTAGCTATGGGAGTTGGTTGGTGTATAATGAATATTAGTAGACAGCCTATCCCCAAAGATAGAAACAGAGAAGTCGAGGAAGGTAAGGGTGGTGTCGGAGATTGACCATGTAAAGGTGAGAGAAGGGTGGAAATTAGAAGCAAATTTGATAACGTTTTACAGTTCGGGGCAGGAGCAGGAAATGGAACCAATACATTCATCAAAGTACCGGAAAAAGAGTTGGGGGAGGGGACCTGAGTAGGACTGGAGCAAGGAATTTTCGACATATCCCACAAAAAGACAGGCATAACTAGGATCCATGCGGGTACCCATCGCAACACCTTTTACTTGAAGGAAGTGATTGGAGTTGAAGGAGAAATTGTTCAATGTGAGAACAAGTTAAGCCAGGCGGAGGAGGGTTGTGGTGGATGGGGACTGGTTGGGCCACTGTTCAAGGAAGAAGCAGAGGGCCTTCAAACCATCCTGGTGGGGGATGGAGGTGTCGAGAGATTGGATGTCCATCGTGAAGAGGAGGCGGTTGGGTCATGAAATTGGAAATTGTCAAAATGACGCAGGGCGTCAGAAGAGTCACAGATGTCGCTGGGAAGAGACTGGACCAGCGGAGAAAAGTTAGTGTCAAGATAGGTAGAAATAAATTCAGTGGGGCAGGAGAAGACTGACACAATGGGTCTGCCGGGACAGTCCTGTTTGTGGATTTTGTGAAGGAGTTAGTAGCGGGCTGTCCGGGTTTGCGGTACTATGAGGTTGGAAGCTGTAGACGGAAGATCTCCAGAGGAGACGAAGTCACTGACAGTCCTGTGGACAGTAGCTTGATGCTCGGTGTTGGCGTCATGGTCTAGAGGGCGGTAGGAAGAAGTTTCTGAAAGTTGGCGCTGAGCCTCTGCAAGGCAGAGGTCGGTACGCCATGCAACAACAGGTTTGATGACCATGTCGGGGTTAGACCTTAGAGAACGGAGTGCTTCAAGTTCAGATGAGGACAGGTTGGAGTGAGTGAGGGGAGCAGAGAAATTGAGATGACTAATGTCTTGCTAACAGTTTTCAATGAAAAGATCAAGAGCGGGTAAGAGGCCGGGGGGAGGGGTCCAAGTAGAGGGAGAATGCTGGAGGCGGATGAATGGGTCTTTCAGCACACCATTAACATATCTTTGCTCCATGACCTTCTGGTCAGCTATTCTGTGACCATGTCCTATCTACACCTTCTCCTTTGTTATCTCTTGCCGCACGCCCACTTTACTTGCTAATAACCTTTAACATTTCTAATACTTGCCGGTTCTGAAGATGGGCCACTGACCTGAAACGTTAACTCTGCTTCTCTCTCCACAGATGCTGCCAGACCTGCTGAGTATTTCCAGCATTTCTTGTTTTTATTTCAGATTTCCAGCATCCGCAGTATTTTGCATTCAATTCAGTGTCTCTCCCTGTGAGATAATATAATAATAAATCCACTTGGTGACTCTCCCTGTGGAGATTCTATACTAACAGCCACACCCAGTGAATTTTCTTGTGGAAATACTGTAATAACCGACCCACTCAGTGACTGTACTTGTGGAGATTTTATAACAACAGATCCACTCACTAAGACACCCCGTCGAGAAAATCTAATAACAGGCTCACTCAGTGACTCTCGCTGTGCAGGTACTCTAACAACAGACAAACACAGTCACTATCCCTGTGGAGATACTATAATAACAGACCTGCGAGTTCACTATCCCTGTGGAGATACTATAACAACAGATCCACTCAGAGACTCTCCCTGTGGAGATACTAAAATAATAGACCCACTCAGTGGCACTCCCTTTGGAGATTCAAAAATAACAGAAAAACTCAGTGACTCTCCCTGTGGAGATACTATATTAACAGACCCACTAAGTCACTTTCCCAGTGTAGATACTGCAGAAAGCAGACGCACTCAGTGACTCTCCCTGTGGAGATACTACAGTAACAAACCATCAGTGACTCTCCCTCTGGAGATACTATAACAACAGACCTACTCAGTGATTCTCCCTGTGGATATACTATAATAACAGGCCAACTGAGTGACTCTCCCTGTGGATATACTATAATAATAGGCCAACACAGTGGCTCGCTCGGTGAAGATACTATAACATCAGACCCACTCAGTGACTCTCCCTTTGTAGATGCTATAATAACAGACTCACTCAGTGAATTTCCCTGTGCAGGTACTCGAACAACAGACAAACACAGTCACTCTCCCTGTGGAGATACTATTATAACAGACCTGCGAGGTCACTATCCCTGTGGAGATACTATATTAACTACACAGTCGAAATTCGAAAACAAAAGATACTCTTGGTGATTCTCCCGGTGAAGGTGCTATTACAGATCACTCAATCACTTTCCCTGTGGAGATACGATAATAAAAGACCACTCAGTCACCCTCCCGTGGAGATATAACACTTGGTGACTCTCCCTGTGGTAATACGATCACAGACCTACTCAGTGATTCTCCCTGTGGAGATGCGATACTAACAGACTCTCTCTGTGCATTTCCCAGTGCAGATACTATAATTACAGACCCACTGAGTGACTTTTTTTGTGCATATAATATAATAACAGCCACACTCAGTCAATATCCCTCTGGAGACACTACAATAACAGACCCACTCTCTAAGGCCCCCTGTGCAGGTACTATAATGAAAAACCCACGCAGTGACTCTCCCTGTGGAGATGCAATAATGACAACAACATAACTCAGTGTCTCCTGGTGGAGATACTATAATTAGAATCGCACGCAGATGCTGTCTGTGTGGAGATACTATAATAACTGACAAACTCATTGTCTCTCCCAGTATAGATCATATAATAATACATCTACTCAGTGACTCGCCCTGTGCAGATTCTATAATAACAGACCCACTCAGTGAATTCCCCCGTGGATATACGAGAATAATAGACCCACTCAGTTAGTCTCCCTCTGGAGATACGATAATAACAGCCCCACACATTCAGTGTTGCTCAGGAGATATTATAATAACACAAGGACTGTTGACTCTCCCTGAGGGGATACTGCAATAACATACTCACTCAGTCACTCATCCTGTGGAGATAATATAATAAGAGGCCATCTGTGACTCCCCCTGTGGAGATACTATAGCAAGAGAGCGACTCAGTCACACTCCCTGTGGAGATACTGTAACAGACCCACTCAGTCACTCCCCCTATGGAGATTCGAAAATAACAGATTCACCAATGACTCTCCCTGTTGAGATTCTATTACAACAGATGAACTCAGCGACTTTCCCTGTGGGGATACTATAATAACAGACCCACTCTGTCGCTTTCCCTGTGGTGGTACTGTGGTAACAGACACACTCAGTCACTTGCCCAGTGCGGATACTATAGAAAAGCAGCCGCACTCAGTGACTCTCCCTGTGGAGATGCCATAATGACAGACCCAATCAATCACTCTCCCTCTGGAGATACTAAAATAACAGGTCCGCTCAGCGACTGTCCCTATTGAGATACTACAGTAACAGATCATCAGTGACTCTCCCTCTGGAGATACTATAATAACAGACCCTCTCAGTGTATCTCCCTGTGGAGATACTGTAACAACAGACACATCAGTCACGTTCCCTGCGGGGATACCGTAATAACAGACCCACTCAGTGAGTTTCCCTGTGGAGGTATATAATAATAGACAAACTGTGTGAACACGGCCTGTGGTGATGGTATGATAACAGAAATACTCAGTCACTTTCCCAGTGGAGATGCGATAATAACCGACGTACCCAGTGACTCCCTGTGAAGATACTTTAACAACAGACCCACTCAATGACTCTCCCTATGGAAATACAAAAAATAACGGATCCACAAAGTGACTCTCATTGCGGAGAAGCTATAATAACAGACCCACTCCGTCACACTCCCTGTGGAGATATTGTTGTAACAGACCCACTCAGTGACGCTCCTGTGGAAATACCATACCAACAGATCCGCTCAGTGACTCTCCCTGTGGAGTGACTGTAATAACAAACTCACTCAGTTACTCTCCCTGCGGAAATACTATGATAACATACCTCCTAAGTCAGTCTCCCTGTAGAGATACTAAAATAATATTATCAGTAACTCTCACTGTGGAGAAAATATAACAACAGACCCATTCCGTGGCTCTCCCTGTTGCAAAACTAGAAGAACAGACCCACTCCGTCACTCTCACTGTGGAGCTACTATGAAAACAGAACAACTCAGAGTCTCTCCCAGTGGAGATATTAGAATAGCAAACCCACACTGTGACTCTAACTGTGGCGATGCTCTAATAATCGACAAGCTCATTAACTCTCCCTGTGGATATAATAGAATAACAGACCCAGTCATTGACTCTCCCTGTGGAGATACTATAATAACAGACCCACTTATTCACTCGCCCTGTGTAGATACTATAGTACAGACCCATTCATTCCTTCTCTCTGTGGAGGTACTATAATAACAGAACCACTCATTCTCTCGCCCTGTGGAGATACTATAATAAAAGACCCACACAGTCACACTGCCTGTGCAGACACTATGAAGCAGACCTAATCCGTCAGTCTTCCTGTGGAAAGACTGGAATTGCAGGTTCATTCACTCACTCTAGCTGTGAAGATACAATAATAACAGACGGACTCATTCTCTCTCCCTGTGGAGATATTCTAATAATAGGTTCGCTCAGTCACTCTCTGTGGCGGAATACTAAAATATGAAACCCACTCAGTGACTCTCCCTTTGGAGATACTATAAAACCAGATCCATTCAGGGACACTAGCTGTGAAGATGCTGTAATAACAGACCACTCAGTCACTCTCCCTGTGGAGCTGCTAGAATAACAGACCCACTCAGTGACTCTGCCTTTGGAGATAATATAATAACAGATCCATTCAATCATACTCTCTGTGGAGATAATATAATAACAGATCCACTCAGTCACCCTCTCTGTGGTGATACTATAATAATAGACCCACTCAGGGGCTCTCCCTGTGGACATTCAATAAACACAAACCCTCTTAAAGATTCAACTTGTGAACTTGCAATAGCAACAGACCAACTCAGTAAGTCCCACTATGGAGATACTACAATAACCGACTCGCCCAGTGTCTCTCCCAGTGGAGATACTCGAATAACAATCCCACTTAACGACTCACCCATTGGGGATAATATAATAACAATCCCACTCAGTGATTCTCCGTATGGAGATGCTACAATAACAGACCCACTCTGTCATACTTCTTGTGGAGATATTCTGATAACAAACCCACTCAGTGACTCGCCTGTGGAGAGAGTTTAATAGCAGATTCACTCAATCACACTCCCTGTGGAGTTACTATAAGAACAGACGCGCTCAGTGTTTCTCCCTGTGGAGATACCATAATAACAGACCAACTGAGTCATTCTCCTTGTGCAAATACTGTGATAGCAAACCCACTCAGTGACTCGCCCTGTGGAGATACTTTATTAACAGATCCACTGCCGTCACTCTCCCTTTAGACATGCTATAATAAAGGATCCACTCAGTTACTCTCCCTCTGGAAATACTGTAATAACAGACCCTCTCAGTGATTCTCCCTTTTGGTGATACTATAATAACAGACCCACTCAATGACTCAGCCTTTGGTTTTCTGTGCCCTGTGCCGAGCCTGGCCTATTACCCGCACCTCTACCCTCACCCCTTCCCCTCCCGTCCCGAACCGCTACTGTGTTCCCCTTGTCCTCACTGCCCGCCCCCCCAGCAGCCTCCACATCCAAAGGGTCATCCTCTGCCACTTCCACAACCTTCAGCGTAATGCCACCACCAAAAGCATCTTCCCCTCCCCTGTCAGCAATCCAAAGGGATCTTTACCTCCGCGACACCCTCGTTCTCTCCTCCATTATCCCCACCACTTTATCCCCTTCCCCCTGCACCCTCCAATGCAATCGCAGGAGGTGCAATACCTGATCATTCACCTCCTCTCTCCTCACCGTTCAAGGCACCAAACACTCTTTTCAGGTGAAGCAGCGATTTACTTGTACATTTTTCAATTTAATATACAGTATTCGCAGCTCACAATGTGGTCTCCTCTACATTGGCGAGACCAAAGTCAGATTGGGTGACCGTTTTTCGGAACACCTCCGCTCAGTCTGAAAGCATGACCCTGAGCTTTCGATTGCTGGCTATTTCAACACACCTCCCTGCTCTCGTGCCCACATAGCTGCCCTGGGATTGCTGCAGTGCTCCAGTGAACATCAACGCAAGCTGGATAACAGCATCTCATTTACCGATTAGGCACCCAACTGCCTGCTAGACTGAACACGAGTTCAATATTTGTAGAGCATGTCGGGCCTTTTTTTTATTTTTAGCTTTTTTATTGTTTTTTGTTTGTTTATTTTATTTCATTTTGTTTCATCATTCATTTTTTTTACCATGTGCCAACCCATTACTTTTCTTTGTCATGTTTGTGCTTTGGACCAGTTTTTTTTGTCAATTAACACCCTCTCTGCATTAATGTTTTGGCTTTCAGCACACAATTTACATTCCGTTTGCCTTTGCTCAATGACCTTCAGTTATTCTCACTAATCTTGTCCTATCAACACCCTCTGTTTGATTATCTCTTGCCCCACCCCCGCTTTATTTGCTTAAAAGAATGTAAATGTGTTAGATGAACAAAGGGATGTGGGAGTACAAATTTACAAATCACTAAAAGATGTGATGTAGATTAACAAGGCCATATCAAATGCATATATACTTCGAAAGGAATGGCATTGAAAATTGGAGGAGTTAATCTTACTCTGTATCACACCTTGGTTAGTCCACATTTGAAGCATTGTATACATGTCTGATCTCTATTGACATTTTTAGACCACACTTGCTGCTCTGTGCGCATTTGGCTCTCCGTATCCCTTGTTTGCACCACATTTGGAGCACTGTGCACAGTTCTAGACTCCATATTACTCGGTTATACCACACTTGGAGCACTGTGCACAGTTCCGTTCTCCATATCCCTTGGTAAGATCACGCTTGGAGCACTATGCACAGTTCCAGTCTCCATAACCTTTTGTCTCGACCTCCCTTTGTGCACTGTGTACAGTGCCAGTCTCCATGTCCCTTGGTGAGGCCTCACTTGGAGCACTGTGCACAGTTGCAGTCTCCATGTCCTCTGGATAGAGCTCACTTGGTGCTCTGTGAAAAGTTCTGATCTCAATATTGTAGAAAATGATATCAACAAACTGGAGTTGGTGCAAAAATGTTACACGGATACCAGTACTGTGAGGTTATATGTACACATGAGAGGATGAACAGGCTGCAGCTCCTCTTGAAAAGCGAAACTATAGGGTGAACTGGTAGAAGATTTTAAAATTCAGGTAAGTTTTGATAGAGTTGGAAAGAAGAGCACGTTTCCACTTGTGACGAAGAGTAAATCGAGGGGACATCAATATAAGGTAGCCACCACGAAATCCAATGAGGGAATTCAGGAGAAACTTCTTTACTCAGAGAGTAATGAGAATGGTTGCCATAGGGAGTGGTCTGAGGGGAATGGTATATATGCATTCAATGAGAAGCTAGATAAACACATGATGGAGAAGGCAATAAAATTTATGATGGTAGAATTAGATGAGGAAGGATGGGAGGTCGCTCGAGTGAAGTGTAAAGGCTAGCATGAACTGATTGGGCCGAATTGCCTGTTTCTGTTCTGTATATTCTCTGTAATGCGGTGTAACCAGCAGCCAAGTGCTCCCATGTGCACACAATTTTCCACTTTGTCTTCAATTCACAGAGTTTTTATTCCTCTTTACTTTGAAACTTACCCGAAACAAGTCTGCAGTAGAAGGCAATTGCAGGCTGTTATCCAATCTCACAGAAAAGATGAATGACAGAGACGTCAAACTGATACCGGAGATGGGCCTGCTGCATTGCTCAACATTGCACCATCACCCATCAGACACACTCAGTCGGAGCTTTCTATGAATTGTATTGTTGTGGTGATCATCAGATTCACCTCAAACCACTCGATCTGCATTTCTCTTCTCAGCAGATCTATAGTTTGTGGATAATTGCAGTGTTATTGTCCACTATGCTTCAGATTTAAAAGCCACTCTCGATCTCTTCACTTCAACATGGACGGGACCTGATTATCCTGTAATTTCGCCAAACCTAATTTCGCCAAATTTATTAACCTACACCTGGTGATCCAAATATTCCATATCCCATATATGTTGAAGGAGAGACTGTAGAGTAAGTTGAAAAATTCCCAGAACTGGACAGTTACCTCTCTCAAAAGCTACCATTGGTGGGAAGATCCAACGCAGGATAGGAAGATAGGAAGGAACTGCGTTCCCTAGTGGAGAGATCAATTACCAGGGGGCACAGATTTAAACTGATTGGTAGAAGGAGTAGAGGGGACATGAGGAAAAAGAATTTTTCAGTCAGAGGGTGGTTGGTGTCTGGAATTCACGGCAGTATTGGTGGTGGAGGCAGAAACCGTTAACTCATTTAAAAGGTACCCGGACCTGCAACTGAAGTGCTGTAACCAGCAAGGTGACATACTAGGTGCTGGAAAGTGAGATTAGAATGAGCAGCAAGTTTTTTTCAGCCAGCACAGACATGATGGGCTGAAAGGCCTATGTCTGTGCCGTAACTTTTCCATGGTTTCTATGATCTTCCAGCCCAGTAACATAACCATATTACCATCAAACATGCATCCAGAGAGGTGGAACAGAATAATGACTCCTTCGAGAGTGACTGTGTGGATTGTGTGAGACACGGGCCAAATTCACACACCTACAAGCCTAGTGCACCCTCTCTTGGTTAGAATCTTGCCCCAGTGACAATCCTGGAGACGGCCAATCTTGGATATTGAGGAGATATTTTTTTCTCTCAGTGGGTTGTGCGACTTTTGAATTCTCTGCCTCAGATAGTGGTGGAGGCACTACATCTCCCGCTCTTTGTTTCTCCCTCTCTCTCCCTTTCGCTTTGTCTCTGTCTCAACGTCAATCTCTGTCTCTCCACAAATCTCACTCTGAATCTCCCTTTCTGTCTCTCTCTCTGACTCTCCCGCTGTTTCTCCCTCTGTGTCTCTGTCTGTCACTATCACTCTATTTTAACCTCTTTCCCTCTCTCTCCCTGGACCGTAATGCTTTGAGCCATTTCTTGCTTAATGTTGAATCTTTAACTCTATCCCTCGTTGGGAACTTCACTGTAGTTTGGAAATATCAAACACTGATCCAAAACTCACCCCTAAACACTCATACTAAACCACCAATACAGGACTGGGCAGATAATGGGGATTGTTACTGATTATTACAACTTATCACATCCTCTTTCTGTCTGTCCCTCTCATGGCTGTCTCTCTCTATCTCTCTCTCCCTCACTAACATGTTCTCTATTTCTCTGCCTGTCCCCACCAATTACCCCTCCGCTCCCCATTTACGCACCCCTGCCCCACTTCTCCTCTCTACCACCCTTTTCCTCAGCCTCCCTCACCCCACCCTCTCCTCTATCCATTTTTCCTCCCCTCCAGCTTCCCAACCCTCTCCCGCCCCCACGCAATTCCCCACAACCATCCCTCCCCTCTCCCTCCCCACCCCTTTCGCCTCTGCACCACTTTCCAGCCCCTACACACGCTCCCTCACACATTTACCCTCCCCAACCTCCCTCACCCATTTTCTCTCCCCTCCCCCACAGCCCCCTCCCCCACACGCCCCCCCACTCATCCCCTGCCCCAGACATTTCCCCTCCCCTCCCTTTCTAGCCCTATTCCCATTACTCCTCCCACACCTCCCCCACCACACCCTTCCACCACTCATGTCCCCTAACCTTGCACACGCTCCCTCCCCCACCGTCCCTTTCCCGACACCTCAACTCCCCTCCCCACCCAACCATTTCCCCCTCCCCCACCCCTCCACCACCACTACCTCTTTATCCTCCTCCTGCCATTTTCCCTCCGGGTGGGGATGTGGGTGGAGGGTAGGTCGTGGAAGGAAAAAGGATGAGGGAGGGTGTGGGGTGAACGGAAATTGTGGGGGGAGTGGTGGGGGAGGGGAAAGGGTCGTGGAAGGGGTAAATGGGTGGGATAGGAGAGGGTAAATGGATGGTGCAGCGGAGGTGACATAGGTGGTGGAGGGGCATGGGAAGGACTATTCTCAGCATTGCACTCTAAACTACGATGAGAGAAAAGGTCTCAAACAAACACACATTTACTTCTCTATTGTTCTGAGTGTGGAACCTGTTCCAGCTGCTTCATCCTGTCATCATTGCCTAATATCCATAGGCTGTCATTTTGGACCTTGCAATATTTTCATCAGTATCTCACTCACTGTTGTACAGAACTCAGTGCTGTGGCTTTAGTTGTGGTGACCACTTCATTTCCTCCCAGCGTCTGTATCCACTCCCATATTATCTTCCTGGGTTGAACTTCTGTGAGCTGAAGAAAGAGATTCAGTCGTGATTGTTTACGGCTCTCATGTCTCGAAGCAGCTCCCACAAGGACATGGACAGAGCCGCCTTAACACTGCTGTTTGGTGAGTGGTTAAATAATTTATACCAAAGAACTGGATTTAGGATTTGTGAGGTAGTTGAGTGGACAGATATCCAGATCGGCAGTGGGAGTGAGGTGTCCAATCTCCAGTAGCTCAGTGGATGAACTCAACAAGTAGTTTGGTCTGTATTACTCGAGATTGGAAAGCTATTGGAGCAGATGATTGCCTATGCTGCATCCTCAGTGAGTAAAACTGAGGGAGTGAGACTGGGGACAGTTTTCAAGAGAGTTGAGTGATTGAAGGCAGAGCAAGAAGCACAGAGAGAGTGCCGGCTGCTCATAGTGACCTGGTGGCCCCTTTGTAAAGTGTTGATTAATGGATTTCTGATGAGGACTCTGTCAGGGGCCGTGTTTACACCTTCCGTAATCAGACTGTTCATGGAGAAAAAGCGTCTCAGCTCCAACACTGGAAGTGTCCATTCTACCCAAGACAAGGCCGAGAGACGCTACCATCAGAATTGTCTTCCAGGGAAATTCGCCTCTATCATATATGGGAAAGGAATGGGAAGGAACAACGGATGGCACAACGATTTATTTGTGTCTGATTGTGTCAGATGATGCACGATTTAAGTTGTTGAGGTTTGAGGTTTCCCAGAGGTGTTAATTTGAGTTAAATACTGCTCTATATGTGATTGTAGAAGCTGGGATTGCCAGCAGAGATGAAATACTTGAGTTACTTTGGGAGACTATATAAACTGGGGTTGTTCTCTGTGGAACGCAGAGTCTAAGGAGAGACCTAACAGAGGTGTTCACAATTATTATGGCGTTTGATAGATAAAATAGAGAGAATCTGCTCCTGTCACAAGTGGGTCAGTACCCAATGGTCAACGATTTACTATAATTGGAAAACAACGAGTAGGGAAATCAGAAAAATCAGCGTCATACTGAGGGTTCTTGTCATTTGGAATGTACTACCTAAATGAATGTTGGAAGCAGTTTCCATCTGGTCTTTGAAAAGACAACTGGACTGTAACTTGAAGGAAACTGATTTGTAGTGTCAATGGGAATAACGCCAGGATGTGGAAGGATATTGGGCAGATTTTTCAAGGAGCCAGCATGGGCAAGGCAGGTGAATGGCCTCCTTCTGTGCTGTAGGATTCTAGAAATCTATTCTAGACAAAAATGCAGCATGTAATGCTCGCCATTTACTGATACAATATACAAAGTCAGTGAATATTGAAATCAATACATATTTAGACACTTTGTTCTGAGACACTGTCCTTTCTGCAGGAGGTGAAGTTCCTCTTTCTTTGAACTATCTTTCCTGCAAGTGTAAACCACAACTTTTCTTTATAAAACCTGACTGCTGTTATTTTCCTGTTCGGGGCTGACAATTTAACGTTTGTTTGCGTATTTGTCATTCCATTTTCCATCTTGCATCCGAATTTCAGGCACCTTTTTACATTTGTGAGCATGTGTGTGTATTGTTTGCAACAACTAAACCCTTTTGGTGCATAATTCAGGCGGCTTTCAGATATCATAGTTTTTATAAATTCCACTTCCTCATTCTTCCCGTTGGAGCTGAGCATTTCACTGAGACAAAGAACTGCAGAGCCGGGGATGTCCTTCAATAAACTCAGTGCTGTAGCTGCCTTTGCGCTCACAATTTCTCTCAATCTTTTCAAGTACTGTCATCATTCTGTAAAACCGCAGTGCAGTTTGTTTGCATTATCTAATCTCTTTGTACGGTTTCCCTAAATAACTTTCCGTATTTATGCCTTAAAATCAATTAGATGGAATATTAAACATATCTATCTCTTAAATTACATGAATGCAATATTATTAGTAAATGATAGCCTTTGAGTTAGATCTATTATTTCTCCTGTGATTTGCTGGCCTAGGAATTCATTAATATGAGCTTCAGTTGAAAGCATATCAGAAATAATGCACAGTGTATTTTGATTCAATCTGTTTAAACATACTGTTCGTTCTCATGCACTGTTCTCACTGTCAGGGGATAACTTCCTGTTTGTCTGAAGTGAAGTGTTTCTGAGGCTTTCAGCATTTGAGGTAACTGCTAACATCAGTCTGAAATATCTTCAAGTTCCTTTCTAATTGATATTGAATTTCTAAGCTGCCTTCAATACCGATAACACACGAAATGTGATTTTTGTGACTATGAGTAAACAGTCTGTAAACCTACCAGTAATTACTAAAAGCATTCCATTCTCATGATTTATCCTCCACTTCCTCATTCTGTATGCAAGAGTTGACCATATCACAGAGATATAGATCTACCCAATTTATCAAGGAAGGACAGCAGATTTCCTTCCCTCACCGACATTAATGAAACAGATGGCTTTAGATTTTTTTTTTCATTTTATGATACAGGACTGAAAAAGGCACTTTGGCCCACCGAGTCCGTGCCAAGCATCAACCATCCATTTATGCTAATCCTACATTAATCCCATATTCCTACCCCTTCTTCCCTCAATTCCCCTACCACCTATCTATACTAGGAGCAATTTTATAATGGCCAATTTACCTATCAACCTGCAAGTCTTTGGCTGTGGGAAGAAACCGGCAGAAACCCACATGATCACAGGCAGAACTAGCAAACTCTGCACAGGCAGTACCTAGAATCGAACCCGGTTCGTTGGAGCTGTGAGGCTGCGGTTGTAACCAATGTGCCGCTGTGCCGCCCCTAAAACATTTGTATATCATATTATGAGCTGGTATTTTCACCCTCACCATTACTGAAACGGATTGTTTTTTTTTTATTCCTAGTTTATTTATTCATTGAATTTCGATTGCCGCAGCTTCCCTGGTGGGATTATGAATTGATATCTCAGGATCATTAGTCCAGGCCTCTGAATTATTAGTTCAGTTTATGAAGAGTGAATAACACAGAGGAATAGAGCGCGATTACAAATCTCCCAGAATGATAATTAATGTTCCCTGAGAATATTAAGGTGTTGCCATACTTGTTAGGCAAATGTAAGATAGGATGGAGCAAGGGAAGTCAAACAGTTTTATGTGTGTTTGATTGTGTCAGATGATACACGATTTAAGTTGATGGGATGTGAGGTTTTCCAAACGCAATAAGTTGATTTAAATATTGTTCTATCAGTGATTATATAAGCTGGGATTTGTACAAAAGATGAAATACTTCAGTTACTTTGGGAGACTCTAGAAACTGGGTTTTCTCTCTATAGAACAGAGGAGTGTAAGGAAAGACCTAACAGAGGTATTCACAATTATTAGGGTTTGAGAGTGAAAGTAGGGAGAAACTGCTTCCTGTCACAAGTGTGTCAGTAACCAATGGTTAAGCATTTAATATATTTGGAAAAGAACTAGAGGAGAAATGAGAAGCATAATTCTCACATTGAGGGCTAGTGCGGTCTGGAATGTGCCATCCAAAGGAATGGAGGAAGCAGATTCCACCAGGACTTTGAAAAGACAACTGGACTTGAACTAGAAGGGAACTGATTTCTGGGATAATGGGAATAGCGCTGGGATATAGGAGCATATTGGACAGCCATTTCAAGGAGCTAGCATGGGAACGATGGGTGAATGGCCTCCTTCTGTGCTGTAAAATTATATGAATCTATTCTAAACATAAATGCAGCATGCAATGTTCGACATCCATTGGGAAAATATACACAGTCAGTGGATATTCTGGTAAATATATATTGAGTTATTTTGCACTGTGTCACTGCCCTTTCTGCTGGAGGCGAAGTTCCTCTTTCTTTAAACTAACACTCCTACAAGGGGAAACCACAAACTTTCTTTTTCACGACTAGCAGCTGTTACTGTAGTGTTCAGTGTTGACCATTTTCCACTTGTTTGCCTATTTGCTATTCCATTTTCCATCTTGCATTCGAATTTCTGGCACTTGGTCATATTTGTGAGTGTGTGTGCGTCTTGTTTGCAGCAACTAAACCCTTCTGGTGAATATTTCAGGCGACGTTCCGATCTCGTAGTTTATATTAATTCCACTCCCTTATTCAGCCTGCCAGAGTTGATCATTTCACTGAGACATAGATCTGCAGAGTGGTGGGAGACTAATGTCCTTCAATAAACTCAGTGCTTTAGCTGCCTTTGTGCTCACAATTTATCTCAAACTCCCCAGGTTCTGCCGTCCCGATGTAAAACTGCAGTGTGGTTTGTTTGCATTATCTATTCACTTTATACGGTTTCCCGAGGTAAATTCCCTTCTTTATGTTTTAAAATCAATTAGATGGAATATTGACCATCTCTAGTTATCACAAATTTATTGAATGCAATATTATTCGTAAATAATTGCCTGGGAGTAAGATCTGTTGTTTCTCTAATTGCGGTGGCCTTCCGAATTCATTGCGATGAGCTTCGGTTGAAAGAACCAGCGACAAATTGTCACAGCATACTTTAATTTAATCTGTTTAAACACACTCTCGGTTCTCATTCACTGTTCTTACTGTCAGGGCCTAAATTCCTGTTTGTCTGAGGTAAAGTGTTTCTGAGGGTCTCAGCATTTAAGGTCACTGCTAACATCAGTCTGAAATATCTTCAAGTTCCTTTCTAATTGATATTGTATTTCTAATCTGCCTTCATGTCACAAGTTCTATCATGTTCAGCTTTCCAAACACATTTTGAAGAATTGTCTCCTGAATTCCTTGTTGGATAAGTTGAAGTAAATGCTGATCTGACAGTTTTATAACCCACTGTTGAATTGTGTCACTGGTCACGATTTGGAGGATGGTGCATTTTATCAGGAGGACATGTGAGCTTATTGGACTGCTGCTGGTTTAGTTAGTACCTGCAGACTTCAGGTCAATTAACCGGCACAATATCAGCACACAAACATGCTCAGACAATGGGGTGGGGTATTCCATGTGGCGGTTGTGGGTGTTTTTCTCTTTACGACCAGAGGGAAGTGATGTTCCACAATGATCAGTTCTGAAAGCATAATTTATATTAGTGAGACAGGGACACCACTTATTCTCACTGCCTCTGTCTCTCCTTCTCTGTTACAGGAACGAGAGGAGATCATTCAGCTCCTTGATCCTGCTCTCATTCGGTGACATCTCAGCTGATCTGGATCTTAGACCCATCTGCCTACATTTGTTCTGTCACCCTTCATCGTCGAACAAAAATCTATGTGGGGTCGCTTACCCTTATCTATCGCATGCCACTTCTTGTGATTGGCATTATTACATACTTTAAATTCACCAGGTATCTTCCAGTGTGAATTACTACTACATATTTCACATTTTTCCAGATGAGGCCTCGTTTGCATTGTTATTGTTTGACATTTCCCAGATTTGGTCTAATGTGCCTTATTATTAAATGTTTCACACTTACCGGATGCTTCCAAGTGTGCATTATTATATAAATGTCATACATTCCAGATGTGAGCTAGTGTGCATCATTATTAAATGTTTCTTAATTACCTGATGTGATCCAGCGCACATCATTATTAAATGTTTTACATTTACCGGATGCTGCCCAATGTGCAATACGAGTAACAATTTCACACATTCCAGTGTGGTCCAGTATGCATTATTATTATTAAATGTTTCAGAAGCTTCAGATACGTCTAGTGTGATTCATTATTAAATACTTCACATTTACCACATTAAATCTACTGTGCATTATTATTAAATGTTTTGCATTTATTTGTTGCTGCCAGTGCGCAGCATTATTAAATACTTCACATTTACCAGATGTGGTCAATGTGTGTATTGCTATTAAATGTTTTACTTTTGCCAGATGTGGTCCAGTGTGCCCTATTATTGAATGCTTCACATTTATAAGATGCTGCCCAATGTGCAGTATTCTAACATTATACACATTTACTGTCGGTGGCCCAGTATGCATTATTATTAAATATTTTATATATACCAGATGTAGTGCAGTATGAATTATTATTGAATGCTTAGCTTTTTCCAGATGAGATCTAATGGGTCTTATTATTAAATATTTCACATTTAACAAATGTGGTGCACTTCTATTATTATTAAATGCTTCACAGTTTCAAAGAACAGGACAGTACAGCACAGGGACAGGCCATTCGGCCCTCCAAGCCTGCGCCGATCTTGATGCCTGCCTAAACTAACACCTTCTGCACTTCCGGGGCCCATATCCCTTTGTTCCCTTCCTATTCATGTATTTGTCAAGATGTCTCTTAAACGTCGCTATGGTATCCGCTTCCACCACCTCCCCTGGCAGCAAGTTCCAGGCACTCACCACCCTTTGTGTAAAAAACTTGCCCCGCACATCCCCTCTAAACTTTGCCCCTCGCACCTTAAACCAATGTCCCCCAGTAACTGACTCTTCCACCCGAAGAGAAAGCTTCTGACTATCCACTCTGTCCATGCCGCTCATAACTTTGTAAACCTCTATCATGTCGCCCCTCCACCTCCGTCGTTCCAGTGAAAACAATCCGAATTTTTCCAACCTCTCCTCAGAGGTAATGCGCTCCAGACCAGGCAACATTCTGATAAACGTCCTCTGTACCCTCTCCAAAGCCTCCACGTCCTTCCGGTAGTTTGGCGACCAGAATTGCACGTAATATTCCAAGTGTGGCCCAACTAAGGTTCTGTACCCAGCTTTCGAAATGCAGTCTTGTGTGCACTATTATTCAAAGCTTCACATGTGGTCAAGTGAGAACTATTATTAAAATCTTCATACTTACCAGATGCGGTCCAGTGTGCATTATTAACAAATGTTTCACATTTAGCAGATGCTGCCCAGTGAGTATTATTATTAAGCATTTGCCAGATGTGGTCCAGTATTTATCACTATGATATATTTCACATTTTTTGGATGCGGTCTAGTGTGCAGAATTGCTAGATGCTTCATTGTGATCAGATGTGGCCCAATGTGCATTATTTATTATTAAATGCTTCAGCTTGACCAGTTGTTACTATTGTTTATTGTATTATTGTTAAATGTGTCACAGATTTGGTGTAGTGTATATTGTCATTATAATTGTCACATCAGCTCAATGGGTTCTAGTGTTCATTATCTTTCTTTGGGCCTCCTTATCTCGAGAGACAATGGATACGCGCCTGGAGGTGGTCAGTGGTTTGTGAAGCAGCGCCTGGAGTGGCTATAAAGGCCAATTCTGGAGTGACAGGCTCTTCCACAGGTGCTGCAGAGAAATTTGTTTGTTGGGGCTGTTGCACAGTTGGCTCTCCCCTTGCGCCTCTGTCTTTTTTCCTGCCAACTACTAAGTCTCTTCGACTCGCCACAATTTAGCCCTGTCTTTATGGCTGCCCGCCAGCTCTGGCGAATGCTGGCAACTGACTCCCACGACTTGTGATCAATGTCACACGATTTCATGTCGCGTCAGTGCAGCAGCTTTTTCGGGAGCAGCGTGTGAGCGAGTGAGCAGCTGGAAAAGTCAGTTTGAAAGTAAATTTAATTTCCTTTTGTTTTTCGGCGGAGGCCAGGGGGCTGCTGGGTAAGTAAAACACTATATATTTGGGCGGTTTAAAATAACTTTCCTTTCAGTGCAGCAGCTTTTTCGGGAGCAGCGTGTGAGCGAGTGAGCAGCTGGAAAAGTCAGTTTGAAAGTAAATTTAATTTCCTTTTGTTTTTCGGCGGAGGCCAGGGGGCTGCTGGGTAAGTAAAACACTATATATTTGGGCGGTTTAAAATAACTTTCCTTTCAGTGCAGCAGCTTTTTCGGGAGCAGCGTGTGAGCGAGTGAGCAGCTGGAAAAGTCAGTTTGAAAGTAAATTTAATTTCCTTTTGTTTTTCGGCGGAGGCCAGGGGGCTGCTGGGTAAGTAAAACACTATATATTTGGGCGGTTTCTGAACCCGAGACACCACACTTGTAGTGTCTCCCATCCGCCCTCCTCCTCTAACCAAAAAAAAGGACTCGGTGGGGTGTTTATAAGGTAAGGCTTTTTCGATTTCTCTGGTTTTATTGTGATTGGTAAAAACTTTTCGTTCCTTTTTCATTTAACTAAGTTTAAACTTAAGATTAAAAATGGCAGGAGATCTCAGACCCGTATCATGCTCCTCTTGCTCAATGTGGGAGCTCAGGGACATGGCTGATGACCCTGGCTCCTTCACGTGCAGGAAGTGTGTCCAGCTGCAGCTCTTGTTAGACCGCATGACGGCTCTCGAGCTGCGGATGGACTCACTTTGGAGCATGCGCGATGCTGAGGAGGTCGTGGACAGCACGTTTAGTGAATTGGTCACACCGCAGATTAGGATTGCTGAGGGAGAAAGGGAATGGGTGACCAAAAGGCAGAGAAAGAGCAGGAAGGCAGCGCAGGAGTCCCCTGCGGTCATCTCCCTCCAAAACAAGTATACCGTTTTGGATACTGTTGAGGGAGATGGCTCACCAGGGGAAGGCAGCAGTAGCCAGGTCCATGGCACCGTGGCTGGCTCTGCTGTTCCGAAGGGCGGGACAAAGAGTGGAAGGGCTATAGTCGTAGGGATTCGATTGTAAGGGGAGTAGATAGGCGGTTCTGTGGTCGAAAATGAGGCTCCCGAATGGTATGTTGCCTCCCAGGTGCACGGGTCAGGGACGTCTCAGATCGGCTGCAGAACATTCTAAAGGGGGAGGGTGAACAACCAGTTGTCATTGTGCACATAGGCACTAATGATATAGGTAAAAAACGGGATGAGGTCCTACAAGCAGAGTTTAGGGAGTTAGGAGCCAAGTTAAAAAGTAGGACCTCAAAGGTAGTAATCTCAGGATTACTACCAGTGCCACGTGATAGTCAGAGTAAAAATGAAAGAATAGTCAGGATGAATGCGTGGCTTGAGAGATGGTGCAGGAAGGAGGGGTTCAGATTTTTGGGACATTGGGACCGGTTCTGGGGGAGGTGGGACTATTACAAATTGGATGGTCTACACCTGGGCCGGACTGGAACCAATGTCCTTGGAGGTGCTTTTGCTAACGCTGTTGGGGAGGGTTTAAACTAATGTGGCAGGGGGATGGGAACCAATTGAGGTCAGTTGACAGTAAGGAGGTAGTAACAAAAGCCTGTAAGGAACTAGATAATGAAGTCAGTGTGACTAAGGGGAAGAGCAGGCAGGGAGCAGATGATGAATATAAAGGGAGTGGTGGTCTGAGGTGCATTTGTTTTAATGCAAGAAGTGTAGTTGGTAAGGCAGATGAACTTAGGGCTTGGATTGGTACCTGGGAGTATGATGTTATTGCTATTACTGAGACTTGGTTGAGGGAAGGGCATGATTGGCAACTAAATATCCCAGGATATCGATGCTTCAGGCGGGATAGAGAGGGAGGTAAAAGGGGTGGAGGAGTTGCATTACTGGTCAAAGAGGATATCACAGCTGTGCTGAAGGAGGGCACTATGGAGGACTCGAGCAGTGAGGCAATATGGACAGAACTCAGAAATAGGAAGGGTGCGGTAACAATGTTGGGGCTGTACTACAGGCCTCCCAACAGCGAGCGTGAGATAGAGGTACAAATATGTAAACAGATTATGGAAAGATGTAGGAGCAACAGGGTGGTGGTGATAGGAGATTTTAATTTTCCCAACATTGACTGGGATTCGCTTAGTGTTAGAGGTCCAGATGGAGCAGAATTTGTAAGGAGCATCCAGGAGGGTTTTCTAGAGCAGTATGTAAATAGTCCAACTCGGGAAGGGGCCATACTGGACCTGGTGTTGGGGAATGAGCCCGGCCAGGTTGTTGAAGTTTCAGTAGGGGACTACTTTGGGAATAGTGATCACAATTCCGTAAGCTTTAAAATACTCATGGACAAAGACGAGAGTGGTCCTAAAGGAAGAGTGCTAAATTGGGGGAAGGCCAACTATACCAAAATTCGGCAGGAGCTGGGAAATGTAGATTGGGAGCAGCTGTTTGAAGGTAAATCCACATGTGATATGTGGAGGCTTTTAAAGAGAGGTTGATTAGCGTGCAGGAGAGACATGTTCCTGTGAAAATGAGGGATAGAAATGGCAAGATTAGGGAACCATGGATGACAGGTGAAATTGTGAGACTAGCTAAGAGGAAAAAGGAAGCATACATAAGGTCTAGGCGGCTGATGAAAGACGAAGCTTTGAAAGAATATCGGGAATGTAGGACCAATCTGAAACGAGGAATTAAGAGGGCTAAAAGGGGTCATGAAATATCTTTAGCAAACAGGGTTAAGGAAAATCCCAAAGCCTTTTATTCATATATAAGGAGAAAGAGGGTAACTAGAGAAAGGATTGGCCCACTAAAGGACAAAGGAGGAATGTTATGCTTGGACTCAGAGAAAATGGGTGAGATTCTAAACGAGTACTTTGCATCGGTATTCACCGAGGAGAGGGACATGACGGATGTTGAGGTTAGGAACAGATGTTTGATTACTCTAGGTCAAGTCGGCATAAGGAGGGAGGAAGTGTTGGGTATTCTAAAGGGCATTAAGGTGGACAAGTCCCCAGGTCCGGATGGGATCTATCCCAGGTTACTGAGGGAAGCGAGAGAGGAAATAGCTGGGGCCTTAACAGATATCTTTGCAGCATCCTTAAACACGGGTGAGGTCCCGGAGGACTGGAGAATTGCTAATGTTGTCCCCTTGTTTAAGAAGGGTAGCAGGGATAATCCAGGTAATTATAGACCGGTGAGCCTGACGTCAGTGGTAGGGAAGCTGCTGGAGAAGATACTGAGGGATAGGATCTATTCCCATTTGGAAGAAAATGGGCTCATCAGTGATAGGCAACATGGTTTTGTGCAGGGAAGGTCATGTCTTACCAACTTAATAGAATTCTTTGAGGAAGTGACAAAGTTGATTGATGAGGGAAGGGCTGTCGATGTCATATACATGGACTTCAGTAAGGCGTTTGATAAGGTTCCCCATGGCAGGCTGATGGAGAAAGTGAAGGCGCTTGGGGTCCAAGGTGTACTAGCTCGATGGATAAAGAACTGGCTGGGCAACAGGAGACAGAGATTAGCAGTAGAAGGGAGTTTCTCAAAATGGAGACGTGTGACCAGTGGTGTTCCACAGGGATCCGTGCTGGGACCACTGTTGTTTGTGATATACATTAATGATTTGGAGGAAAGTATAGGTGGACTGATTAGCAAATTTGCAGACGACACTAAGATTGGTGGAGTAGCAGATAGTGAAGGGGACTGTCAGAGAATACAGCAGAATATAGATAGATTGGAGAGTTGGGCAGAGAAATGGCAGATGGAGTTCAATCAGGGCAAATGCGAGGTGATGCATTTTGGAAGATCCAATTCAAGAGTGAACTATACAGTAAATGGAAAAGTCCTGGGGAAAATTGATGTCCAGAGAGATTTGGGTGTTCAGGTCCACTGTTCCCTGAAGGTGGCAACGCAGGTAAATAGAGTGGTCAAGAAGGCATACGGCATGCTTTCCTTCATCGGACGGGGCATTGAGTACAAGAGTTGGCAGGTCATGTTACAGTTGTATAGGACTTTGGTTCGGCCACATTTGGAATACTGCGTACAGTTCTGGTCGCCACATTATCAAAAGGATGTGGATGCTTTGGAGAGGGTGCAGAGGAGGTTCACAAGGATGTTGCCTGGTATGGAGGGCGCTAGCTATGAAGAGAGGTTGAGCAGATTAGGATTATTTTCATTAGAAAGACGGAGGTTGAGGGGGGACCTGATTGAGGTGTACAAAATCATGAGAGGTATAGACAGGGTGGATAGCAAGAGGCTTTTTCCCAGAGTGGGGGTTTCAATTACTAGAGGACACGAGTTCAAAGTGAAAGGGGAAATGTTTAGGGGGGATATGCGTGGAAAGATCTTTACGCAGAGGGTGGTGGGCACCTGGAACGCATTGCCAGCGGAGGTGGTAGATGCGGGCACGATGGATTCTTTTAAGATGTATCTAGACAGATACATGAATGGGCAGGAAGAAAAGAGATACAGAACCTTAGAAAATAAGCGACATGTTTAGAGAGAGGATCTGGATCAGCGCAGGTTTGGAGGGCCGAAGGGCCTGTTCCTGTGCTGTAATTATCTTTGTTCTTTGTTCTTTGTTTTGTTTGTTTGCAGACGTCTTTATAACGGAGACATGGACGGCCGGTGGGTCTGATACCAGCGGCGAGCTCGCTGTACAATGTGTCTTTAGGGATCCTGCCATCTTCCATGCGGCTCACATGGCCAAGCCATCTCAAGCGCCGCTGACTCAGTAGTGTGTATAAGCTGGGGGTGTTGGCCGCTTCAAGGACTTCTGTGTTGGAGATATAGTCCTGCCACCTGATGCCAAGTATTCTCCGAAGGCAGCAAAGATGGAATGAATTGAGACGTCGCTCTTGGCTGGCATACGTTGTCCAGGCCTCGCTGCCGTAGAGCAAGGTACTGAGGACACAGGCCTGATACACTCGGACTTTTGTGTTCCGTGTCAGTGCGCCATTTTCCCACACTCTCTTGGCCAGTCTGGACATAGCAGTGGAAGCCTTACCCATGCGCTTGTTGATTTCTGCATCTAGAGACAGGTTACTGGTGATAGTTGAGCCTAGGTAGGTGAACTCTTGAACCACTTCCAGAGCGTGGTCGCCAATATTGATGGATGGAGCATTTCTGACATCCTGCCCCATGATGTTCGTTTTCTTGAGGCTGATGGTTAGGCCAAATTCATTGCAGGCAGACGCAAACCTGTCGATGAGACTCTGCAGGCATTCTTCAGAGTGAGATGTTAAAGCAGCATCGTCAGCAAAGAGGAGTTCTCTGATGAGGACTTTCCGTACTTTGGACTTCGCTCTTAGACGGGCAAGGTTGAACAACCTGCCCCCTGATCTTGTGTGGAGGAAAATTCCTTCTTCAGAGGATTTGAACGCATGTGAAAGCAGCAGGGAGAAGAAAATCCCAAAAAGTGTGGGTGCGAGAACACAGCCCTGTTTCACACCACTCAGGATAGGAAAGGGCTCTGATGAGGAGCCACCATTTTGAATTGTGCCTTTCATATTGTCATGGAATGAGGTGATGATACTTAGTAGCTTTGGTGGACATCCGATCTTTTCTAGTAGTCTGAAGAGACCACGTCTGCTGACGAGGTCAAAGGCTTTGGTGAGATCAATGAAAGCAATGTAGAGGGGCATCTGTTGTTCACGGCATTTCTCCTGTATCTGACGAAGGGAGAACAGCATGTCAATAGTCGATCTCTCTGCACGAAAGCCACACTGTGCCTCAGGGTAGACGCGCTCGGCCAGCTTCTGGAGCCTGTTCAGAGCGACTCGAGCAAAGACTTTCCCCACTATGCTGAGCAGGGAGATTCCACGGTAGTTGTTGCAGTCACCGCGGTCACCTTTGTTTTTATAGAGGGTGATGATGTTGGCATCGCGCATGTCCTGGGGTACTGCTCCCTCGTCCCAGCACAGGCATAGCAGTTCATGTAGTGCTGAGAGTATAGCAGGCTTGGCACTCTTGATTATTTCAGGGGTAATGCTGTCCTTCCCAGGGGCTTTTCCGCTGGCTAGGGAATCAATGGCATCACTGAGTTCCGATTTGGTTGGCTGTATGTCCAGCTCATCCATGACTGGTAGAGGCTGGGCTGCATTGAGGGCAGTCTCAGTGACAGCATTCTCCCTGGAGTACAGTTCTCGGTTGTGCTCAACCCAGCGGTCCATCTGTTTGCGTTGGTCAGTGATTATGTCCCCCGATTTAGATTTGAGGGGGGCGATCTTCTTGATGGTTGGCCCAAGAGCTCTCTTCATGCCATCATACATTCCTCTGATGTTTCCGGTGTCTGAGGCCAGCTGAATATGACTGCATAGGTGTTGCCAGTAGTCGTTTGCGCAACGCCTAGCTGTTCTTTGTGCAGTGTTTCTGGCTGCTTTAAGTGCTGCGGATGTTAAATCGCTGGGGGCTTTCTTGTAGTTCAAAAGCTCAATGCGCTTAGCGGCTATGACAGGTTCCAGCTCTTCATTATGAGATTGAAACCAGTCTGCATTTCTCTTCGCACTTTTGCCGTAGGTGGTCAAAGCTGACTCATAGATGGCGTCTCTGATGTGGGCCCACTTGGTCTCAGCATCCCCTGTGGGAGTGTTTTGAAGGGCTGTTGCAAGTGAATTTAGAAATTTTTGTAACAGCTGTGGGTGAGAAATTCTGCTCGTGTTGATGCGCGGGTGGCCCTTCTGCTTGGAATGATGCAACTTCTTTGGTCTGAGTCTAACCTTGCTGCACACCAGGGAGTGGTCGGTGTCGCAGTCCGCACTGTGGAAGCTGCGTGTGATTTGAACACTGTTTAAGGCGGCTCGCCTTGTGACAATGAGGTCTAGCTGGTGCCAACGACGTGATCTTGGGTGCCTCCATGAAACCTGGTGACAGGGTTTAGTGTGAAAGAACGAGTTGGTGATGCAGAGGTTATGATAGGTACACAACTCAAGCAGTCTCTGCCCGTTCTCATTCATCCTTCCAACGCCATAGCGCCCAAGGCAGGAGGGTCATGAGTCATGGTCGGCCCCAACCCTGGCATTAAAGTCCCCCAGCAGGAATAGGTGTTCGGTGTTGGGGATGCTGCTAATGATGTTATGGAGTTGTTCATAGAACTGGTCTTTAGCTTCAGGTGCGGAACAGAGTGTTGGAGCATAGATGCTGAGTAGGTGTACTGGACCAGAGGTGGTGAGCAGTCGGATGGACAGTATGCGTTCCGAGCCATTTGAGGGAGGCTCTATCATGCTGAGCAAGGAGTTTCTGATGGCGAAGCCCACTCCATGCTGTCTTGGTTCTTCAGGATCCCTGCCCTGCCAGAAGAAGGTGTAGTCTTGCTCTGCTAGAGAGCCACTCGCGGGGAGGCGAGTCTCCTGAAGTGCTGCAATGTCCACATTGAGTCTACTGAGCTCGTTGTTAATGATGGTGGTCTTCCGAGAATCGTTGATTTGTGTAAGGTCTTCCGACAGGCCAGGACACATAGTTCTGACGTTCCAGCTTGCAAAGCGAAGGGCTGGTACCTTCTTTCCTTTTTTCATGTTGTTTGGTGCGGTGTATCAGTCCACCTTTCGGGCAATGACCCTGAGCTCCAAGCACCCATTGAAGCAGGCAGACTGTGGCGGGACAGAACCTTATTGACCGGGGGCTGCCCGGTTTGAGGCGGGCGGTAGCTGTCCAGTGAGGTGCCATGACCTCTCCCACCGACAAAGGCAACCCGTGGCGCCCAGTTTCTACGCCAATTTATCTGGACTTATAACCCGTAACTGCTGCCTTCCGTGTTGTTTCAGTCGCTGTGAGGCAACTATGGAGTGACCTCTCCATGGCGCATGCCTGGGCAAATTTATGGAGGTTGAGAGTTGCCCAGTCGTCAAAACCCCCCTCTCGGCCTTTCTGGTGGGGTCCAAAGGAGTGCAGGACACGACGTCTGGCACCAGTATGGCTGCAGGAACTGCCGGAAACATGCCAAAGGTGACACATGACCGACTACGGGGTTCCGCTCCGGATTTTCTGTTAGGGTTTACTCCATTGGCCTTGGTCTCTCCCGAGACGCCCACAAGGCAGTGGGGTTGTTGGGGCCCCTACACAGGTGTAGGATGGTGCCGGTGGGAGGAGGGGATGCAAGGGGGAGGGGTAGAGGGAGGGGGTGGGGGGGGGTGCAGGGGAAGGGGGTGCGGGGTGAAGATGGTGCGAGGGGGGGCGGGCAGGGACGGGGTTGTGAGGGGGTGAGCTGAGAGGATGGAGCAGGGAAGGGGACGGGGGTGGGGGGGGGGTGGAAGGGGGGTAAAGCGGGGGGGGAGGGGGGGGTGGAATCTGGTGCAGATAATAAGCCATTTCCTCAGTGCCCACCATCGACGTCCGGAAAGCTCATCCACGTCCTTCGGGAGGTGAAGCATCATTTGGCAGACTTAGAGGTGATTACATTTGCTTAGGGTTTTTTTTTTGCAGTGGTTTAAATAAAGGCATGCAGCATTGCCGACAGTGCGCTGCAGATGCTCTCCGAGCCATCTCCCGCGGGCGCTTTGAAGTTGCGGCCGGGGGGGCCGTTCCTGGATGTTTTGGGTGTTCGGGGCACCTTTTCACAGGACTTCTCTCGGGTCCCGCAGCTCCTTCTTCACCTCAATGGACTTACCGCATGCCGTGGCTGCAGACACTCTGGACTGTGAAGACAGCAGGATCGGAGATTGAAGTATCAGCGCTGTGCTCGTCAGTTTCATCCGGATCAATTTCATTGAGAAAACAAAGAGCAGGTGTGGCTGGGGGAGGGCAGTGGGCCCAGGTAACATACACTAAACTAACTGTTAACTTTTAGATAGGGCTAAAATGAACTGATTTAAAGAGCCAGGGGAATTTAAACAGTTTAAGAGGGCAGATTGGGGGAGAAAACGTTAGGGATGGGAGCAGATGGCCATGGATAGAGTTGAACAGCAAGGGAGCTTCCTAGGGAGCTTCCAGCCCAGGAGCCATCTTTTATATTAAATATTTATATTAAATAAAAATGATGTGTCCATGTGCATTATGATTACTTTAGATTTTTTTTCAGATTTAGAGATACAGCACTGAAACAGGCCCTTCGGGCCACCGAGTCTGTGCCAACCATTAACCACCCATTTATACTAATCCGACACTAATCCCATATTTCTACCACATCCTCACCTGTCCTTATATTCCCCTACCACCTACCACCTACCTATACTAGTGGCAATTTATGATAACCAATTCACTTATCAACCTGCAAGTCTTTTGGCTGTGGGAGGAAACCGGAGCACCTGGAGGAAACCCACACAAACACAGGTAGAATTTGCAAACTCCACACAGGCAGGACCGAGAATTGAACCCGAGTCGCTGTGAGGCTGCGGTGTTAAACACTGTGCCAATGTGCCGCTTGTGTCACATCTGCCTGATTTGATCAAGAGTACAATGTTATTAAACGTTTCATATTTTACAGTTGTCGTCTAGCATGTATTATTATTGAACACTTCACATTTACCAGATTTAATGCAATTCACCTTTTTGTTATTTGTTCCACATTTAACTGATCGTGTCCAATGTGCATTATTATTGAACATTTCACGTTTGCTCGTTGTGTCCCAATTAGCATTTTATTATTACTTGCTTCACGATGTCCAGGCGTGTTCCCAGTTTTTTAAATCCACTTCTTCTGCGTTAACCATTTCGTTTTTGATGCATTTCTATTTCATATCCACGGAGAAGACCCGGAGGGCGGAGTTCCAGACCGGTAAGTATAAAAACCTTACCTCGGCGATTTGTGGCCTACATCCACGGAGAAGACTCGGAAGGCGGAGTTCCCGACCGGTAAGTATAAAAACCTTGCCTCGGGGATTCGCAGCCGACATCCACGGAGAAGACTCAGAGGGCGGAGTTCCAGAATGGGAAGAATAAAAAACTTACGTCGGGGATTCTCGGAGCAGACTTGGAGGGAGGAGTTCCAGACCGGTATGTCACCACGGGTGGGAAAAAAAACTGAAAAAGTGACGTCACAGGAAAGCTGCTACCTGATTGGCTGGTAGGGAATCTGTACCGAATTTGAAAATAAAACTGATAAAAATTCATTAAAACCTAATTAACTAAATTAATAAGTAGAGTAACTAAACCAGAAGGAGGATATTACTGTATTTAGATAGCATTTAGTATTTATTGTAGAAATCTATCACTAGGGACCACATAGTTAAGTGCATCATAATTTAGTAAGGATTTAATAAACATTTATTTATTTTAAATTAATTTATTAAATTGTGCTAGAAATGTCAGTTAGTGGGGTGAAGTGCTTCACCTGTGAGATGTGGGAGGACGGTGACGCTTCCAGCGTTCCGGACGACTGCATCTGCAGGAAGTGTACCCAGCTGCAGCTCCTCACAGACCGCATTGGTCGGTTGGAGCGGCAAGTGGATGCACCGAAGAACAAAGAACAAAGAAAATTGCAGCACAGGAAACAGGCACTTCGGCCCTCCAAGCCTACACCGATCCAAATCCTCTATCTAAACCTGTCGCCTATTTTCTAAGGGTCTGCATCTCTTTACTTCCTGCCCGTTCATGTATCTGTCTATATACATCTTAAAAGACGCTATCGTGCCCGCATCTACCGCCTCCACTGGTAATGCGTTCCATGCGCCCACCACCCTCTGCGTAAAGAACTTTCCACGCATATCCCCCCTAAACTTTTCCCCTTTCACTTTGAACTCGTGTCCCCTTGTAATTGAATCCCCCACTCTGGGAAAAAGCTTCTTGCTATCTACCCTGTCTATACCTCTCATGATTTTGTACACCTCAATCAGGTCCCCCCCAACCTCCGTCTTTCTAATGAAAATAATACTAATCTACTCAACCTCTCTTCATAGCTAGCGCCCTCCATACCAGGCAACATCCTGGTGAACCTCCTCTGCACCCTCTCCAAAGCATCCACATCCTTTTGGTAATGTGGCGACCAGAACTGCACGCAGTATTCCAAATGTGGCCGAACCAAAGTCCTATACAACTGTAACATGACCTGCCAACTCTTCTACTCAATACCCCGTCCGATGAAGGAAAGCATGCCGTATGCCTTCTTGACCACTCTATTGACCTGCGTTGCCACCTTCAGGGAACAGTGGACCTGAACACCCAAATCTCTCTGGACATCAATTTTCCCCAGGACTTTTCCATTTACTGTATAGTTCACTCTTGAATTGGATCTTCCAAAATGCAACACCTCGCATTTGCCCTGATTGAACTCCATCTGCCACTTTTCTGCCCAACTCTCCAGTCTATCTATATTCTGCTGTATTCTCTGACAGTCCCCTTCACTATCTGCTACTCCACCAATCTTAGTGTCGTCTGCAAACTTGCTAATCAGTCCACCTATATTTTCCTCCAAATCATTTATGTATAATTCAAACAACCTAGGAGCATGCAGATGGCAGAGAGCGTCATAGACAGGAGTTTTAGGGAAGTGATTACACCCAAGTTGCAGGCAGACAGACGGGTTACCGTTAGAAGAGGCAGGCAGTCAGTGCAGGAATCCCCTGTGGCTATCCCGCTCTCTAACAAGTATACTGTTTTAGATACTGTTGGGGGGGATGTCCTATCAGGGGAAAACAGCAGCAGCCAGAGCAGTGGCACCACGGCTGGCATTGTTGTTCAGCAGGGAGGGACAAAGCACAGAAGAGCAATAGTTATAGGTGACTCTACAGCCATGGGCACAGATAGGCTCTTCTTTGGACGTGACAGAGACTCCAGGATGGTATGTTGCCTCCCTGGTGCCAGAGTCAAGGATGTGCAGCAGCTTTTTCGGGAGCAGCGTGTGAGCGAGTGAGCAGCTGGGAAAGTCAGTTTGAAAGTAAATTTAATTTCCTTTTGTTTTTCGGCGGAGGCCAGGGGGCTGCTGGGTAAGTAAAACACTATATATTTGGGCGGTTTAAAATAACTTTCCTTTCAGTGCAGCAGCTTTTTCGGGAGCAGCGTGTGAGCGAGTGAGCAGCTGGGAAAGTCAGTTTGAAAGTAAATTTAATTTCCTTTTGTTTTTCGGCGGAGGCCAGGGGGCTGCTGGGTAAGTAAAACACTATATATTTGGGCGGTTTCTGAACCCGAGACACCACACTTGTAGTGTCTCCCACCCGCCCTCCTCCTCTAACCAAAAAAAAAGGACTCGGTGGGGTGTTTATAAGGTAAGGCTTTTTCGATTTCTCTGGTTTTATTGTGATTGGTAAAAACTTTTCGTTCCTTTTTCATTTAACTAAGTTTAAACTTAAGACTAAAAATGGCAGGAGATCTCAGACCCGTATCATGCTCCTCTTGCTCAATGTGGGAGCTCAGGGACATGGCTGATGACCCTGGCTCCTTCACGTGCAGGAAGTGTGTCCAGCTGCAGCTCTTGTTAGACCGCATGACGGCTCTCGAGCTGCGGATGGACTCACTTTGGAGCATGCGCGATGCTGAGGAGGTCGTGGATAGCACGTTTAGTGAATTGGTCGCACCGCAGATTCGGATTGCTGAGGGAGAAAGGGAATGGGTGACCAAAAGGCAGAGAAAGAGCAGGAAGGCAGCGCAGGAGTCCCCTGCGGTCATCTCCCTCCAAAACAAGTATACCGTTTTGGATACTGTTGAGGGAGATGGCTCACCAGGGGAAGGCAGCAGTAGCCAGGTCCATGGCACCGTGGCTGGCTCTGCTGCTCAGAAGGGCGGGAAAAAGAGTGGAAGGGCTATAGTCGTAGGGGATTCGATTGTAAGGGGAGTAGATAGGCGGTTCTGTGGTCGAAAACGAGGCTCCCGAATGGTATGTTGCCTCCCAGGTGCACGGGTCAGGGACGTCTCAGATCGGCTGCAGAACATTCTAAAGGGGGAGGGTGAACAGCCAGTTGTCATTGTGCACACAGGCACTAATGATATAGGTAAAAAACGGGATGAGGTCCTACAAGCAGAGTTTAGGGAGTTAGGAGCCAAGTTAAAAAGTAGGACCTCAGAGGTAGTAATCTCAGGATTACTACCAGTGCCACGTGATAGTCAGAGTAAAAATGAAAGAATAGTCAGGATGAATGCGTGGCTTGAGAGATGGTGCAGGAAGGAGGGGTTCAGATTTTTGGGACATTGGGACCGGTTCTGGGGGAGGTGGGACTATTACAAATTGGACGGTCTACACCTGGGCCGGACTGGAACCAATGTCCTTGGAGGTGCTTTTGCTAACGCTGTTGGGGAGGGTTTAAACTAATGTGGCAGGGGGATGGGAACCAATTGAGGTCAGTTGACAGTGAGGAGGTAGTAACAAAAGCCTGTAAGAAACTAGATAATGAAGTCAGTGTGACTAAGGGGAAGAGCAGGCAGGGAGCAGATGATGAATATAAAGGGACTGGTGGTCTGAGGTGCATTTGTTTTAATGCAAGAAGTGTAGTTGGTAAGGCAGATGAACTTAGGGCTTGGATTAGTACCTAGGAGTATGATGTTATTGCTATTACTGAGACTTGGTTGAGGGAAGGGCATGATTGGCAACTAAATATCCCAGGATATCGATGCTTCAGGCGGGATAGAGAGGGAGGTAAAAGGGGTGGAGGAGTTGCATTACTGGTCAAAGAGGATATCACAGCTGTGCTGAAGGAGGGCACTATGGAGGACTCGAGCAGTGAGGCAATATGGACAGAACTCAGAAATAGGAAGGGTGCGGTAACAATGTTGGGGCTGTACTACAGGCCTCCCAACAGCGAGCGTGAGATAGAGGTACAAATATGTAAACAGATTATGGAAAGATGTAGGAGCAACAGGGTGGTGGTGATAGGAGATTTTAATTTTCCCAACATTGACTGGGATTCGCTTAATGTTAGAGGTCCAGATGGAGCAGAATTTGTAAGGAGCATCCAGGAGGGTTTTCTAGAGCAGTATGTAAATAGTCCAACTCGGGAAGGGGCCATACTGGACCTGGTGTTGGGGAATGAGCCCGGCCAGGTTGTTGAAGTTTCAGTAGGGGACTACTTTGGGAATAGTGATCACAATTCAATAAGCTTTAAAATACTCATGGACAAAGACGAGAGTGGTCCTAAAGGAAGAGTGCTAAATTGGGGGAAGGCCAACTATACCAAAATTCGGCAGGAACTGGGAAATGTAGATTGGGAGCAGCTGTTTGAAGGTAAATCCACATGTGATATGTGGGAGGCTTTTAAAGAGAGGTTGATTAGCGTGCAGGAGAGACATGTTCCTGTGAAAATGAGGGATAGAAATGGCAAGATTAGGGAACCATGGATGACAGGTGAAATTGTGAGACTAGCTAAGAGGAAAAAGGAAGCATACATAAGGTCTAGGCGGCTGATGAAAGACGAAGCTTTGAAAGAATATCGGGAATGTCGGACCAATCTGAAACGAGGAATTAAGAGGGCTAAAAGGGGTCATGAAATATCTTTAGCAAACAGGGTTAAGGAAAATCCCAAAGCCTTTTATTCATATATAAGGAGAAAGAGGGTAACTAGAGAAAGGATTGGCCCACTAAAGGACAAAGGAGGAATGTTATGCTTGGACTCAGAGAAAATGGGTGAGATTCTAAACGAGTACTTTGCATCGGTATTCACCGAGGAGAGGGACATGACGGATGTTGAGGTTAGGAACAGATGTTTGATTACTCTAGGTCAAGTCGGCATAAGGAGGGAGGAAGTGTTGGGTATTCTAAAGGGCATTAAGGTGGACAAGTCCCCAGGTCCGGATGGGATCTATCCCAGGTTACTGAGGGAAGCGAGAGAGGAAATAGCTGGGGCCTTAACAGATATCTTTGCAGCATCCTTAAACACGGGTGAGGTCCCGGAGGACTGGAGAATTGCTAATGTTGTCCCCTTGTTTAAGAAGGGTAGCAGGGATAATCCAGGTAATTATAGACCGGTGAGCCTGACGTCAGTGGTAGGGAAGCTGCTGGAGAAGATACTGAGGGATAGGATCTATTCCCATTTGGAAGAAAATGGGCTCATCAGTGATAGGCAACATGGTTTTGTGCAGGGAAGGTCATGTCTTACCAACTGAAAATAATTCTTTGAGGAAGTGACAAAGTTGATTGATGACGGAAGGGCTGTCGATGTCATATACATGGACTTCAGTAAGGCGTTTGATAAGGTTCCCCATGGCAGGCTGATGGAGAAAGTGAAGGCGCTTGGGGGCCAAGGTGTACTAGCTAGATGGATAAAGAACTGGCTGGGCAACAGGAGACAGAGAGTAGCAGTAGAAGGGAGTTTCTCAAAATGGAGACGTGTGACCAGTGGTGTTCCACAGGGATCCGTGCTGGGACCACTGTTGTTTGTGATATACATTAATGATTTGGAGGAAAGTACAGGTGGACTGATTAGCAAATTTGCAGACGACACTCAGATTGGTGGAGTAGCAGATAGTGAAGGGAACTGTCAGAGAATACAGCAGAATATAGATAGATTGGAGAGTTGGGCAGAGAAATGGCAGATGGAGTTCAATCAGGGCAAATGCGAGGTGATGCATTTTGGAAGATCCAATTCAAGAGTGAACTATACAGTAAATGGAAAAGTCCTGGGGAAAATTGATGTCCAGAGAGATTTGGGTGTTCAGGTCCACTGTTCCCTGAAGGTGGCAACGCAGGTAAATAGAGTGGTCAAGAAGGCATACGGCATGCTTTCCTTCATTGGACGGGGCATTGAGTACAAGAGTTGGCAGGTCATGTTACAGTTGTATAGGACTTTGGTTCGGCCACATTTGGAATACTGCGTACAGTTCTGGTCGCCACATTATCAAAAGGATGTGGATGCTTTGGAGAGGGTGCAGAGGAGGTTCACCAGGATGTTGCCTGGTATGGAGGGCGCTAGCTATGAAGAGAGGTTGAGTAGATTAGGATTATTTTCATTAGAAAGACGGAGGTTGAGGGGGGACCTGATTGAGGTGTACAAAATCATGAGAGGTATAGACATGGTGGATAGCAAGAAGCTTTTTCCCAGAGTGGGGGTTTCAATTACTAGAGGACACGAGTTCAAAGTGAAAGGGGAAAAGTTTAGGGGGGATATGCGTGGAAAGTTCTTTACGCAGAGGGTGGTGGGCACCTGGAACGCATTGCCAGCGGAGGTGGTAGATGCGGGCACGATGGAGTCTTTTAAGATGTATCTAGACAGATACATGAATGGGCAGGAAGAAAAGAGATACAGAAGGTTAGAAAATAGGCGACATGTTTAGAGAGAGGCTCTGGATCGGCGCAGGCTTGGAGGGCCGAAGGGCCTGTTCCTGTGCTGTAATTATCTTTGTTCTCTTTGTTCTCTTTGTCTCTGAACGGACAGGGGCATTCTGAAGGGGAAGGGTGAACAGCCAGCGGTTGTGGTACACATCGCGACCAATGACATAGGCAGGAAGGGTGATGAGGTCCTGCAGGGGGAGTTTAGGGAGATAGGTAGTAAGTTAAAAAAACAGGACCTCTAGGGTTGTAATCTCTGGATAACTCCCTGTGCCACGTGCCAGTGAGGCTAGAAATAGGAAGATACTGCAGCTAAACAAGTGGTTGAGCAGCTGGTGTAGAAGGGAGGGTTTCAGATATCTGGACCATAGGGCTCTCTTCAGGGACCGGTGGGACCTGTACAAAAAGGACGGGTTGCATCTAAACTGGAGGGGCATTAATATCCAGTCTGCAATGTTTGCGAGCGTCACTTGGGAGGGTTTAAACTAGTGTGGTGGGGGGTGGGAACCAGAGCAGTAGGACAGCGAGTGAAGTAAATGAGGAGGACATAGTAAATAAGGCGAAATGGGACTAAGAGGAAGAGCAGGCAGGGAGATGTTGCTGAGCACAGCGGGACTGGTGGTCTGATGTGTAATTGCTTCAATGCGAGAAGTATAACAGGTATGGCAGATGAACATAGAGCTTGGATTAGTACTTGGAAATATGATGTTGTTGCGATTACAGAGAATTGGTTGCGGGAAGGGCAGGATTCGCAGCTAAATGTTCCAGAATTTAGAAGTTTCAGGCGGGACAGAGGGGGATGTAAAAGGGGTGGGGGTGTTGCGTTACTGGTTCAGGAGAATATCACAGCTGTACTGCGGGAGGACACCTCAGAGGGGTCATGCAGCGAGGCAATAGTAAGGGGGCAGTCACGATGTTGGGGGTTTACTATAGGCTTCCCAACAGTCATCGGGCAGTCGAGGAGCAGAAATGTAGACAGATTTTGGAAAGATGTAAAGGTAATAGGGCTGTGGTGGTGGGTGATTTTAACTTCCCATATACTGACGGGGACTCAATTTGTCCTCGGGGCTTGAATGGGGAAGAATTTGTGAGGAGCATCCAGGAGGGCTTCTTGAAACAGTATGTAGATAGTCCTACTAGGGATGGGGCCATTCTGGACCTGGTATTGGGGAATGAGCGCGGCTAGGTGGTCGAACTTTCAGTGGGGGAGCATTTCTGGAGCAGTGACCATAATTCCCTAAATTTTAAGGTTCTTGTGGATAAGGATAAGAACAAAGAACAAAGAACAAAGATAATTCCAGCACAGGAACAGGCCCTTCGGCCATCCAAGCCTGCGCCGATCCAGATACTCTCTCTAAACATGTCGCCTATTTTCTAAGGTTCTGTATCTCTTTTCTTCCTGCCCATTCATGTATCTGTCTAGATACATCTTAACAGCCGCCATCGTGCCCGCATCTACCACCTCCGCTGGCAACGCGTTCCAGGCACCCACCACCTTCTGCGTAAAGAACTTTCCACGCATATCACCCCTAAACTTTTCCCCTTTCACTTTGAACTCTTGTCCTCGAGTAATTGAATTCCCCACTCTGGGAAAAAGCCTCTTGCTGTCCACCCTGTCTATACCTCTCATGATTTTGTACACCTCAATCAGGTCCCCCCTCAACCTCCGTCTTTCTAATGAAAATAATCCTAATCTACTCAACCTCTCTTCATAGCTAGCGCCCTCCATACCAGGCAACATCCTGGTGAGCCTCCTCTGCACCCTCTCCAAAGCATCCACATCCTTTTGGTAATGTGGCGACTAGAACTGCACGCAGTATTCCAAATGTGGCCGAAACAAAGTCCTATACAACTGTCACATGTCCTGCCAACTCTTGTCCTCAATACCCCGTCCGATGAAGGAAAGCATGCCGTATGCCTTCTTGACCACTCTATTTACCTGCGAGGCCACCTTCAGGGAACAGTGGACCTGAACACCCAAATCTCTCTGGACATCAATTTTCCCCAGGACTTTTCCATTTACTGTATAGTTCACTCTTGAATTGGATCATCCAAAATGCATCACCTCGCATTTGCCCTGATTGAACTCCATCTGACATTTCTCTGCCCAACTCTCCAATCTATCTATATTCTGCTGTATTCTCTGACAGTCCCCTTCACTATCTGCTACTCCACCAATCTTAGTGTCGTCTGCAAACTTGCTAATCAGTCCACCTATACTTTCCTCCAAATCATTAATGTATATCACAAACAACAGTGGTCCCAGCACGGATCCCTGTGGAACACCACTGGTCACACGTCTCCATTTTGAGAAACTCCCTTCTACTGCTACTCTCTGTCTCCTGTTGCCCAGCCAGTTCTTTATCCATCTAGCTAGTACACCTTGGACCCCATGCGCCTTCACTTTCTCCATCAGCCTGCCATGGGGAACCTTATCAAACGCCTTACTGAAGTCCATGTATATGACATCGACAGCCCTTCCCTCATCAATCAACTTTGTCACTTCCTCAAAGAATTCTATTAAGTTGGTAAGACATGACCTTCCCTGCACAAAACCATGTTGCCTTTCACTGATAAGCCCATTTTCTTCCAAATGGGAATAGATCCTATCCCTCAGTATCTTCTCCAGCAGCTTCCCTACCACTGACGTCAGGCTCACCGGTCTATAATTACCTGGATTATCCCTGCTACCCTTCTTAAACAAGGGGACAACATTAGCAATTCTCCAGTCCTCCGGGACCTCACCCGTGTTTAAGGATGCTGCAAAGATATATGTTAAGGCCCCAGCTATTTCCTCTCTCGCTTCCCTCAGTAACCTGGGATAGATCCCATCCGGACCTGGGGACTTGTCCACCTTAATGTCCTTTAGAATACCCAACACTTCCTCCCTCCTTATGCCGACTTGACCTAGTGTAATCAAACATCTGTTCCTAAACTCAACATCCGTCATGTCCCTCTCCTCGCTGAATGCGAGTTATCCTCGGGGGAAGGTGCTAAATTGGGGGAAGGCTAATTATAACAATATTAGGCAAAAACTGAAGAATTTAGATTGGCGGTGGCTGTTTGAGGGTAAATCAACATCTGACATATGGGAGTCTTTCAAACGTCAGCTGATTAGAATCCAGGACCAGCATGTTCCTGTGCCGAAGAAAGACAATTTTAACAAGCTACAGGAAGCTTGGATAACGCAGGATATTGTGTGCCTCGTCAAAAAGAAAACGGAAGCATTTGTAAGGGCTGGAAGGCTAGGAACAGACGAAGCACTTGAGGAATATAAAGACAGTAGTAAGGAACTTAAGCAAGGAGTTAGGAGGGCTAAAAGGGGTCATGAAAAGTCATTGCCAAACAGGATTAAGGAAAATCCCAAGGCTTTTTATACGTATAATAGGAGCAAGAGGGTAACCGGGAAAGGGTTGGCCCACTCAAGGACAGAGATGGGAATCTATGTGTGGAGCCAGAGGAAATGGGCGAGGTGCCAAATGAGTACTTTGCATCAGTATTCACCAAAGAGAAGGACTAGGTGGATGATGAGCCAACGGAAAAGAGTGCAGATAGTGTCACTCATCTCATTATCAAAAAGGAGGAGGTGTTTGGCGTCTTGCAAATCGTTAAAGTAGATAAGTTCTCAGTGCCTGATGAGATCTACCCAAGAATACTGAGGGAGGCAAGGGAGGAAATTGCTGGGGCCTTGACAGAAATCTTTGCATCCTCATTGGCTGCAGTTGAGGTCCCAGAGGACGGGAAAATAGCCAATGTTGTTCCTTTGTTTTAGAAGGGTGGCAATGATAATCCAGGAAATTATAGGCCGGTGAGCCTTACGTCTGTGGAAGGGAAACTATTAGAGAGGATTATTCGGGACAGGATTTACTCCCATTTGGAATCAAATGAACTTATTAGCGAGAGAGAGCATAGTTTTGTGAAGGGGAGGTCGTGTCTCACTAATTTGATTGAGTTTTTCGAGGAAGTGACAAAGATGATTGATGAAGGAAGGGCAGTGGATCTTATCTATATGGACTTCAGTAAAGCCTTTGATAAGGTCCCTCATGGCAGACTGGTACAAATTGTGAAGTCATACAGGATCAGAGGTGAGCTGGCAAGATGGATACAGAACTGGCTCCGTCATAGAAGACAGAGGGTATCAGTGGATGGGTGTCTTTCTGAATGGAGGGCTGTGACTAGTGGTGTTCCGCAGGGATCAGTGCTGAGTTGGAGGAGTTGAGGATATTGATGAGGACTGTCAGAGGATACAGCCGGATATAGATCGGTTGGAGACTTGGGCGGAGAAATGGCAGATGGAGTTTAATCTGGACAAATGTGAGGTAATGCATTTTGGAAGGTCTAATACAAGTTGGAAGTATACAGTAAATGGCTGATCCCTTAGGAGTATTGACAGGCAGAGAGATCTGGGCGTACAGCTCCACAGGTCACTGAAAGTGGCAGCGCAGGTGGATAAGGTAGTCAAGAAGGCATACAGCATGCTTGCCTTCATCGGTCGGGGCATAGAGTATAAAAATTGGCAAGTCATGTTGCAGCTGTACAGAACCTTAGTTAGGTTCGAATATTGCGTGCAATTCTGGACGCCACACTACCAGAAGGATGTGGAGGCTTTGGAGAGGGTAAAGACGAGGTTTACCAGGATTTTGCCTGGTCTGGAGGGCATCAGCTATGAGGAGAGGTTGGAAAATCCCGGATTGTTTTCACTGGAACGACAGAGGTAGAGGGGCGACATGATAGAGGTTTACAAAGTTATGAGCGGCATGGACAGAGTGGATAGTCAGAAGCTTTTTTCCAGGGTGGAAGAGTTAGTTACGAGGGGACATAGGTTTAAGTTGAGAGGGGTAAAGTTTTGAGGGGATGTGCGAGGCAAGTTTTTTACACAGAGGGTGCTGAGCGCCTGAAACCTGCTGCCAGGGGAGGTGGTGGAAGCAGATACGATCGCGATGTTTAAGAGACATCTTGACAAATACATGAATAGGAAGGGAGTAGAGGGATATCGGCCTCGGAAGTGCAGAACGTTTTAGCTTGGGCAGGCATCAAGATCGGCGCAGTCTTGGAGGGCCGAATGGCTTGTTCCTGTGCTGTACTTTTCTTTGTTCTTTGTTCTTTTACCCATGCGAGGGGCAGGCCCGTTGTCTGTCCATTGTATTGTTGTCAAATTCTCTCACGGAGCACCATCCTGTATCGGTCCATCACCAGTCAGTGTTACTTAATAGAAGAAGGATCTGGGTTAAAATTTACACAGACTGATCCAGCTTTCTCCCAATGATTTGCTATTAGCATAATCTCCCATTCAGTGTGACCAGATACTTCATCCCATTCTTCAGCTCTTCTCTGAATTTTCTTTCTGTAAGTCCATAGATACACGTGTTGGTGCAAGAACTGAGAAGCTGCAGCATGTATCCAGTTTGCTGGGTGATGTATGTTGGGTTACTGAAGTATTTGTTTGTATAATTGTAGTTTGTCACCCGCCACATTAGGGAATGTACAACATGTGTCATCCAGAGAAGAATGAAATTAGCAGATCGAGTGAAAAGCAAGATCATTGACCTCTTCCGGTTCTCACTCTCTGTATCATTTTGATTATTGATGTGACTTATGAGTGCCCGGCAGACTATATTGGATTTTAGAATATGTTTTACAGTGAGAGCATTGAACAACAGGATGAAAAATATCGGCACTAAAGGGGTTGAAATGCTGTCGAACCACTCGTACGCCGTCCATAAGGGTGAGGTATAATAGGCAGCGGTTTCAATGCAGAAGTACGGAATTTTGTTAATTATAAGCTTGGGTTGGTACATAAAGTAAAAGGGGATTCTCTTTGGACAGCTAAGTAGACACACGGTTGCAACAACCGTTCTCTGTGTGCAATATATTGGTCTGAAATTCTGACAACAAATAGATACAAAGCGATCGAAGGTGAAAGCGACTGTAAACCAGACTGAACAGTTCAGGGCCAGCATCTTTGTGACAGGTTTCAGGGCGCATATTGGAGTAATGAACAAGAAATTTATTGGCAAGTATATATTGTTAATTCTCTTCAGTTTGACTTCAATTATCACCACCGTTAGATCTGTCACTGCCATAGCGACTAGGTAACAAGTGACACATTTGCAGAGACCGCACTTTCCTCGGGACAGGATCACAATCGCCAGCAGATTCACTGTAAGAGAGAGAAAAATATATTTATCATTAGATCATTCCAAGAACCTCTCCCAAAATCTACGCACTAGGTCCAAGCCTCTTGTTGCTTCTGTTAATTGCGATTGGTTCTGTAAACAAGAGTGAACTGGGTTGCAATGAGGCTAATTACAAAGAAAAAAACGAATATGGAACAAAAACTTAAAGAAACTGAGTTAAATAGCAGATTGAGGGAAAAATGTAAGAATATTTAAGATTCTAATTAATGAACAATAACCTGAATGACACCAGTACAATATTCCAAAAAGGATAAATAAAACAAGGCAATACTAATATGACAATCCAGCTGAGTGAGATGGACCCACCTGGCTCCATGCTTATCCAACTAATCATAGCCAGAGATTCACCAGCAATGGTTTCTCTTCCTGCTCCAGCACCGTCTGTGGTCTCTCCTCAAGGATCTATCCTTTACCTGTTCTTATTTCTCATCGACATGCTGCCATTTGGCGACATCATCCAAAAATGCAGCACCAATTTGCACAACTACATTGGCAACACCAAGATCTACCACCTCTCTCAACTCCTGCACCGCCAATAAATTATTATACCATTTGTCTGACATCCCTGATGAACAGAAATTTCCTCCAGTTAAATATTTGGAGATTGAAGCATCATCTTCTGCCTCTGTCACAATCTCCACTCCATAGCCACCAATTCCAACCAGCTCCCTGGCCACTCTATGAGGTTGAGCAATGTCATATGGGACTCCGTGATCAGATTCCATCACGTGTCCGCGCTGTCATTAACCTATTTCAACCCCTGTACATTGTCCAAATCAGCTTCCACCTCAACTCATCTACCACTGAAACTCTCATCCATGCCATTGGTACTTCCAGACGTGACTGTTCCAAGGCACCCCTGACTGGTCTCCCACATTCTTCCTTCCATAAACGTGAAGTCATCCATGACACTGCTGCCCATGTCCTTTCTCACATAAGGTCCCATTGCCCAATCATCCCTGTGCTCACTGACCTACATTGGCTGCGGTTTAGGCAACAACTCGTTTGTAAAATAAAACCATCCTTGATTTAAATTCCTTCCATTGCTTCGCCCCAACTTATCCCCCCAAGCTCCTCCAACTCGACAATCTTCCAAGATATCTGTTCTCGAATTCTGACCTGTTGAGCATCCTTGATATTAATTACTCCACAATTGGCGTTCATGCTATCATCTGCCTGGGTCCTAAACTCTGGAACTCTTTACCTAAACCTCTTTGCCTCTCTGCCTCCCTATCCTCCCTTAAGATTTCCCTTAAAGACTACCTTTTTGACCAAAACCTTGGTCATCAGCTGTATTATTTCTTTATGTGCCTTTTGTGAAATGTTGCTCCATAACACTTCGATGAATCGCTGTGGGATGATTTAATAAGTGAAAGATGCTGTATTAACACAGGGTGTTGTTGTTGAATGGGCGGGCACTGATGTGGACCAAAATAAACTAAAAAGAATGAATTGTGGGACGAAGGTAAGGGTTTGCAATAAGATTAATAATGAAATCAAAGGGCACAACTAAAGAAGAAACGAGCCACTAAATCACATTCCTCGCTCTGTTCTCGTATCCCCTTTTATGCTTTAATTCACCCACATTTCCAATCTAATCTTTCTGAGTTAACCAGTGTTGGTAATCTCCCTCTACCTTCAGGCAAACTCCGCTATTGGGAGACAGACAATGGAGGGAGACTCAGGAAAAACAAATAAATAACTCAGAAATTTAGGGAATTTGCTCCGTGTCCAGTGAGGTCGAGAGTGGTAACTCTTGAGTCGATCTGATGAATAAAATAACGTGGAGTTGGCACAACGTTTATCTATATATATATATATATATTTTACTTAAAGGGAAAGCAGCCAAAGGGGAAAATTCACTCAAGTGACATTCTTGCACCATTCCAGCTATCATTTTCCTGTTTATTGATTTCGCCACCGTCTAACTCTTTTATTTTTATTTTTATTTAGAGATACAGCACTGAAACAGTCCCTTCGGCCCACTGAGTCTGTGCCGACCAACAACCACCCAATTATACTAACCCGACAGTAATCCCATATTCCCTACCACCTACCTACACTTGGGGCAATTTACAACGGCCAATTTACCTATCACCTGCAAGTCTTTGGCTGTGGGAGGAAACCGGAGCACCCGGCAGAAACCCACGCGGTCACAGGGAGAACTTGCAAACTCCTCACAGGAGTTTCCCCCTCCATAATTTATTTCATTTTCTCTCTCAGCTTCAATTGATGCTGCCTCAGTTCCCAGCTCTGTCGGATGATGAAATCCCAAACACCCTGACAATGTCTGGGAAAATCTGGGATTAGCAAATATTGAGCCCACATTTTCCACCATCTATGAATTTGCTTGACATTATGTTCGGCCTTCTCCATTTCGATTGCAATTTTTATATACAGTATTGACGCTTGGCATACATTTCCTTTTTCAACTGGATCAAACAATGACCAGTGAAGCCTTGTCCTGCAGTATTTCTCCTGCATTCTGCAATCTATGGAGTCGCCTTTTGTTATCTATCCAAACATATTTTATGAAGACCTTTGCTCATTATGGATAAACCATTCCCCATTGTTTTGCCATCGTATCAAGTCTGAACAGTCATGTATCCGTTTGCAAGACTGAAACGCACTGTTCACACACAGCTACCTAACAACCAATCGAGTTCACACACAGATGACTGTTGGACAGCACCTTCACCAGTGGAGAGCCTACAACGTTTGTCCTATCCTCTTATGTTAGCTCTCCAGAAGAGAAAAAGTTGCTGATGAAGGGTTATTTTGCTGAACGAACTGAAACGTTAACTCTCTTTCTCTTCCAACCGAAGCTGCCAGACATGCTGATTATTTCCAGTGCTTTTTTTCTTTAACTTATCATTTGATATTGATCATTTAGTCTGTTTTGACATCTATTTTTTCTTTTCAATCAATGAATGATTTATGTCCTTTCAGTAGCAACAGTAGCTACAATTCTCCAGAACCGAGAATCTTGTGGAAAATTCATAGACAACTGTCTGGCATAAACTGATTACATTTCGGGTGAAAATAGTTTGCTTGTGCCAACTTGATATTTCTGTCAATACAAATAATAAGTTGAAACCTCAGCACAAGCAAAGGTGCACTTTCTCAAAGGATGATGGAGGTTTACATTTCATCTCATGACAGCATCTATTGGAAATAGGAGATTCTGGAGAGCACAGAACTGGGGAATAATCTGCCATTTTTTCTGGTGCTGAAGCTTCACAATAGATGCTAATTTCTATCAAGAAAGCGTATGAAGCGGATTGCTGAAACTACTACATGAATTGATATAATGCAATAGGCAACTATATCACCAACAGCAATCACACGTTTTATATGTTCCCTGTTTCCTCCTCTCTTTAGCACTAGCTAACTTCCTGATGCACACACACATAGACACCATCTCTTTCCCATGTCCAAACTTATTAATATTGATATGTTGCAGTAAAAAAAGGGAACAAAAAGAATAGGAACAGTTCTACTGGTTTGCACTATCACCACTGTTAATTGCCTTACCGGTAATTCCAACGGTTGCAAGAACAGGATAGAAGATGCGTTCAAATTCAAAGATAATTGGATAGTGCATTTTCCAAGTGCAGAAGTGATGACTGTGAGACTCTGACTGAAAAGTGGCAATTCAGTCAAAGGAGACCTTATTTATACCAGTGGGCGATGGCCACTGTGACACTTAGCTGGAGTGCACCACGTTAGTTACATTCAATTAAACAAATAGAATTAATCACCCATTCCCCGCATAGCTTGATTAGGTAATGGAATCTATTTTAAGAAATATTTAAAAACACTGTAAACTTGCTGTGGAATATCTTAACAAAATAGTTCCCATGTAACCTGTGACTGAGCCGCATGAACAGCTTCATTAAACAAGCCTCTGGGTGCTGATTACATGTACAGACCCAATACTTTGAGAGTTATCTTCAAAGAATGTCTACTCAGAACTGTGTGCTATGTGAAAGGCCCCGAAGCACTTGAATTGGGAGTTGACTTAATCTTAACGGACCTCACAAAGTACCAGCAGGTCCTGGTCGCCTCTTCCACAACTGTTCACTATCCCAGGATCACACTGAAAAGCTAAAATAACGCATGATTCTTTTCTTCACATATGGATCAACTTCTCAAATCCCTCTCACCAGTCCTCCCTACATTCACATACAAGTACTGCGAGGAGCTACTGGATTTCATTGTCAATCAAATTGAGAGCATCTGATCATCTGCCTCCGCCACTTCGCTCGCTATCACTAGCCCACCCGACTAAAGTTTATTTATGGTTCCCTCTGTGCTAGTCCTGAACTTTCAAGTTCCTCCAGTTCCTCTCCTATCTCTCCCCATGCTCTTTCCGAGTTGAGTGCATCCATTAGACGCACCTCCTGCTCCATTGACCCTATTCCCAGTAGACTGCGGGCTACCCAACGTATCTTCCTGACCTCGATGTTCGCTGATAATAACAGTTCTCTCTCTTCCAGTAATGTCCCCACCGCTTCAACTCCGCCTTCATCATGCCTTGCCTCAAAAAAAAAACTCTAGTCACTCTGCCTTTGTAATCTACACACGGATCTCCAACAACACTTTCCTTTTGAAAGTCCCTCAGCCTTCTGTCGCCTCGCAAGTCCGTTTCCTTTTTTTCCTGGAACTCCACATTTGAATCTCTCCAGTCAGATTTCCACCCTTCTCAGAGTGCCGAAGCTACTATTTTTAGCTGACAAGTGACAGCCAATGTGACTGCGAAATGGGTAAACTGTTCCAGCTCATCCTGCTCGAACTGTCTTCAGCCTTTTACATGGTTGACCATACCACTCTCTTCCAAAGACCATACACTGTCGTACAGCTCGATGGGAATGCTCTCACCTGCTTCCATCTTATCAAAATAATTGCAGCAAGAGTATGACCAGCAATGGCTTCTCTTCCTGCTCCCCCACTGTTACCACGAATGAATCCTGCTGATCGATCCTTAGGCCCCTCCTCTTTCTGCTCAACAAGCTTCCACAGCTGTACCTCAGCACAACCTGGCTTGATACGGAGCGAGCTGAAAAGCCATGGAATACTCACCATGTCTCATATAGGGAAATGTAAGAAGGCTAGCAAACACATAAACTAGTGAACGAAATAATGCTTCACATATTTGGACAAAAGGAAATGCACTATTAAAAAAAAAACACAGCCAGCTGTTGAATACGATAAATGCACTGATGTGTACATAGACACAGAAAACTGATACACTATGGGTTAGAACAAAGAACAAAGAACAGTACAGCACAGGAACAGGCCATTCTGTCTTCCAAGCCTGCGCCGATCTTGATGCCTGCCGAAACGTAAAAAACTTCTGCACTTCCGGGGTCCGTATCCCTCTATTCCCATTATATTCATGTATTTGTCAAGATGCCTCTTAAACGTCTCTATGGTACCTGCTTCCACCACCTCCCCGGGCAACAAGTTCCAGGCACTCACCACCCTCTGTGTAAGGAAATCGCGTCGCACATCCCCTCTAAACATTGCCCCTCTCATCTTAAACCTATGTCCCCTAGTAACTGACTCTTCAACCCTGGGAAAAAGGTTCTGACTATCCACTCTGTCCATGCCGCTTCTAACTTAGTAAACCTCTATCATGTCGCCCCTCCAGCTCCGTCGTTCCAGTGAAAACAATCCGAGTTTATCCAACCTCTCCTCGTAGCTAATGCCCTCCAGACTAGGCAACATCCTGGTAAACCACCTCTGTACCGTCTCCAAAGTCTGTACATCCTTCTGGTAGTGTGGGGACCAGAATTGCACGGAATATTCTAAGTGTGGCCGAACTAAAGTTCTGTACAGCTGCAGCATTACTTGCCTATTTTTATAATCTATGCCACAACCGATGAAGGCAAGCATGCCGTATGCCTTCTTGACTACCTTATCCACCTGCGTTGCCGCTTTCAGTGACCTGTGGACCTGTAAGCCCAGATCTCTCTGCCTGTCAATACTCCTAAGGGTTCTGCCATTTACTGTATACTTCCCACCTGCATTAGACCTTCCAAAATGCATTCGCTCACATTTGTCCGAATTAAACTCCATCTGCCATTTCTCCGCCCAAGTCTCCAACCGATCTATATCCTGCTGCATCCTCTGACAGTCCTCATCACTGTCCGCACCTCCACCAACCTTTGTTTCATCTGCAAACTTACTAAGCAGACCAGCTGCATTTTTCTCCAAATCATTTATATATACTACAAACAGCAAAGGTGCCAGCACTGATCCCTGCGGAACACCACTAGTCACATACCTCCATTCAGAAAAGAACCCTTCCACTGTTGCATTCTGTCTTCTATGACTGAGCCAGTTCTGTATCCATCTTGCCAGCTCCCCTCTGATCCCATGTGACTTCACCTTTTGTATCAGTCTCCCATGAGGGACCTTGTCAAAGGCTTTACTGAAGTCCACATAGATAACATCCACTGCCCTTCCTTCATCAATCATCTTTGTCACTTCCTCAAAAAACTCAATCAAATTAGTGAGACACGACCTCCCCTTCACAAAACCATGCTGCCTCTCGCTAATAAGTACATTTGTTTCCAAATGGGATTAAATCCTGCCCCGAAGAATCGTCTCTAATAATTTCCCTACCACTGACGTAAGGCTCACCGGCCTATAATTTCCTGGATTATCCTTGGTGCCCTTCTTAAACAAAGGCACCACATTGGCTATTCTCCAGTCCTCTGGGACATCACCTGCAACCAATGAGGATGCAAAGATTTCTGTCAAGGCCTCAGCAATTTCTTCCCTTGCCTCCCTCAGTATTCTGGGTCGATTCCATCAGTCCCTGGGGACTTACCTACCGTAATGCTTTGCAAGACACCCAACACCTCCTCCTTTTTGATGATGAGATGACCTCGACTATCAACACTCCCTTCCCTAGGCTCATCATCCACCAAGTCCTTCTCCTTGGTGAATACTGATGCAAAATATCTCACATCTGCCTCACATTTTTGAACAGAGGGGCTATCCACTTGTATCCAGAGTATCACTTGCAACGGCTTCTCTTCTTACTCCCGTTCCATTTCCTCTCGAGGTAAACAAGGATTTATGTCTGTCCCTTCTCTGTTTCTTATCTGCATTCATCCCCGAAGCGACTTCATCCAAAAGTGTCACATCAGCATCTACATGCATGCTGACACCAGCTCATTGCCACCTTTGTAACCCTTTCCACTGACTCTGATTTGTCATGGTGCTTGCCTGACTCTCAGAACTGCTTAAGAAAAAAGCCAAAAAATGTCTCCAGTTAAATATTGGGAATACCAAAATCACTTACTGAACTATAAACCTTCCCCTAGCCGCCGATTTCATTTATGTTCATGGTCACGGTCTGAATTTGAAGCACACTGTTCACAATCTCGGCATCCGAATTGACTCTGAAATTAGTTTTCAACCCCATGTCTGCTCCATCACAGATACCATCTACTTCCACCTGGATAACATTGACCTTGGGACATTTATTAAGGAAGTTGCATTTTATATATGCAAATTGTTGTAGCTATTTCCACACCCCTCTTCCCCGGCTCTGTATTTGTTTATAAATTCTTACTGCTTTAACTCATTTCACAGATAATGAAATGCAATCAGACTGAAACTTTAAATCTCTTTCTCACTCCACAGATGCTGCCTGATCTTCAGAATATTTCCAGCATATTCTGTTTTATTTTATAATAGCATGAGTTCCTTTAAGATTAGCTGACAGGATTGTTCATACCTCACATAAGTGGAACCGGAAGCAGCCAAATCATTTGACGCAGAAACATGTTGAACTTGAAGATGATGAAGGCTTAAATCCTCATCATTCAGGTCAGTAAAATATAGAGCACAATCCAGTCGTAACTGCCTTTTCCAGCTGCGATGAGCCCAGCCATTTGTAGCTCTAGAAGTCTCGCTGTGTTTTTATCACTAAAAGAAAGAATTCCCTTCAACTTGTCAGTGTATTCTCGAATTGATCACGCATTCAACTTTCCTCTTATCCTCAACACTTCTCCCACCAAACCTGTATCATCTGGGCATTAGTTTCACATTTAGACCGAACGGGGGAAAGAAACGATCTTTGCACAATGACTAATATTCACAGCGCAGCCGTTAGGATGTTCTGTGGCATATATGGGCAAGCTCCGTAAACTTGAAGTCATTCAAAACTCTGCTGGCCGTGTCCTCATTCACACCAAATCTCAATTACTCTTCGCTGACCTACCCTGGCTCCTAGGAAACAACGCCTTGAATTTAATTTCCTTATTCTTGCTTTCAAATCTCTTCATCGCCGCTCCCTGACTCTATAATCTCCCCCAGCCTCAAAACTCACTGAGATCTCTGCACTCATCCAATTCTGACACTTGAGCATCTGCTATTTTGATCACTTCATCATTGGTGACCATATATTCAGCTGTCTGGGCCCTAAACTCTGGACGTCTCTGTCTAAACTTTTCATTGTCTCCACATCCTTCAAGACAGTCCTCATAACCCACTTTTTTTTTGGTTACCTGTTCTTGCAAGCTGGCTACCCGACACGAACCAGACCAAACCCGATGACATGTGACGGGTTCGGATTGCGTCGGGTCAATATTCTGTGTCCAGAATTCGGGCTCGAGATGGGTCGGGCTGGACTGGGCTGTTTAGCTTTGGCAGTTTTAGTGCAACTTGTCATGTCCAATTATGTGAAAACCCTAATATAAATAAATATTACCTCCTAAAACTTAGGTGTGACATTTTTAAACCAAAATTTTCACTTTTATGATTAAAAGAAAATGGTTTCTAGTCTGGAAAAGTTTGTGAATTACATTTCTAAGGCAATTGTATTTAAAATTACTTTATAGTATGAAATTAAATAACACAAATTGGAAGCTGACTTCTCTGCCCAAAGCAAACCCAGGAGCCGATTGTAAGGTCCATTCATATTTCACTTATAGTGGCTGCCAAATTGGTATGAAATTTACTGGATAATTTGAATACCAGTTATGTGAGATAAAATTAGCTTCTAAAGGAATACTAATGTCTCATTTTATACATTACACATGCTTAAAATATAATTTATGAACTTGTTTGTTTGAACATTGCAAGTACAAACTTGGAAAAATAGCTGTCATGCCCTGCGCAGGCCAGCATGGTTCTAAGCATGTTGTAATGCAATTGAGCATTGTTTAGCACTTTGTTGCTGCGTATTTCCATTTGGTAGCACTGTTAACGACACCAGTAATAGGCAGGATTGGATTACTCCTGCTTCTTATGGACAAGACATACTTGGCCAATTTTCCAATATTCCGGGTAGATGCTGATGTAATAGCTTTGAAAGAGCTTGGTGAAGGACGTGGCTAGTTCTGAAGCACAAGTATTCTTTACTACAGCTGGACAATTTTTAGGGTCAATAGCCTTTGTTCTGCTCAGTACTTTTGGCCAATTTTTGTTCTCACGTTGAGTGAATCGAATTATCTTACTTCTGGTATCTAGGTTAGTCTGGACCTCAGGAGTATTCCGAAATGGATCATCTATTCGGCACTTCTGGCTTAAGTTAATTGTAAATGCTTCAGTCTTGTATTTTTCACTGCCATGCTGGTCTCCTCGATTACTGATAACTGGGATGTTTTTGGAGCCTCCAGCTCCGGTTAGTTGCTTCATGTTTCACTGCCATTCAAGACTGGATGTCGGAGGACTGCAGAAGTTTGTCCTGATCCGTTATTTGTGCAATCACATACTCCTATCCATAGCTTGTTACTTCCACTGTTTCACAAGCATGTCGTCCTCCGCTGCATCTTCATCAGTTTAGCACTTCGTAGGTTAGCCTGGTGCTGCTCCTGGCATGCTCTCAGGAACTCCTCAATGACGCTAGGGTTGCTCCCATAGCATGAAGGTAATTATAGAGTGACGGATATGCAGGGCCATTTGGTTGCAGATTTTGTTATAATAGAATTGGGATGCAGCTGATGGCCCACATTCCCTCACGGATGCCAAATTTGGGCGATTATCTCTGTTCTGATTATATCCCAGTTGATATAGTGGAAGTGCCACAGAACAAGATGGAGTATGTATTCAGTGTGAAGGCAGGACCTCGTCTCTACAAGGACTGTGCAGTGGTCACTCCAACCAATAATGTCATCAAAGGATGCATCCGGGACAGATAGGTTGGTGAGTACGAGGTCAAGTCGTTTTATTTTTCTCGTGTGGGGTCTCTCACCACCTGTCAAAGGCCCAGTAACTCTCAACTCAATTCTGAAATTCAGATCATTTTTCCATGTTTGTACTAAGGCTATCAGGAGTTGAGTCGCTGTTATGACTGAGGTGGGAGGAGTCTCCAGCTAATTCCGTCCCAATTGTGCATAGGTCACTACATACATTTAAATTTTACCACTGACCAAAGCAGTCAATCATATACTTTACTTTTCCCCAAAATAAAGGGCACCAACCAGGTTTCTTTACGAAAGCGCAACATTATCAGCTTAGTATAATCCAGGTTGAACCAATGATGAAGTAAAACATAGAGACATCATGACATATTAAAGCCCTTTATTTATTCAAGCCCTCACACACACACACACACACACACACACACACACACGCACACAAACGCACACACACACACACACACACTCATACACACACACACGCTCATGCACACGCACCCGGTGTTGTTAAGCACCCAAATGTGAATTGGCGACAGTCACTAGGATCTTCCCAGCACAGTTCCTTCCAGGCGACCTTGACGATCAGTTTGGGTAGGCCTTCCAACAGATGCAGCTGCAGAAGGCTCCGAATAAGGTCGTACAACAGGAAGCAGCAACAGGCTTTTAGTTCTCACCTATTCGATGCAAGATTTCTGCAGGGTTTCTTTTCTAGAGAAAGATGAGCTGATAATCTCCTGGCAGGTCAATTAGAAAGCTATATTTTTTTGTTTCTTTTTCAACAGTTCGAATTGAAACCAAAATTTCCAGAAGTCAAGTCTCACGATGTCTACAAATCTTGGCTTGTCACTTCTTTGTAAATATCTCTTTAAGTCAAGAACAACCCATGCTGTGTTATTTGCAAACAGGTTCTATCCACTAACTGCATTTCAAGACATCTGTTAACTTAAAAAAAAATAACACAACGTTCAACCATCTGTTCAAGATTCCAGATGCATTAATGTCAATGAGACAAATATAAGTCCTTAACACATATTTTACAAAAGCAACTGAAGCAATGTTGCAACCTACATGCTTCATGGAGAAAGCCTTTGTAAGTGGCGTGGTGTTGTTGGTTGAATGCACTTGCTAAAGACTGGTAGTTTCAGATTGAATATTAACAACCAAAAGAGAATTGTACAAATACCGCAAGGGAAATAAAATTCATGACAATAGAAAAGAGTAGCGCATGGAGATTAATTGAGATAATCTTCCAAAGAGCTGGAACAGGTTCTAAGTATTCAATACTTATCATACTCAATACTTCTTTGAGTGCCTCCCATCGTTTTTGAATAGTTCTTGTATTTCTAATTCCGCTCAACGCTCGGGAGATGGTTGTGTACTGGTAAAGCCACTGAGTTAGTAATGCAGATAGAGTCATGGAGTCATACAGCAAGGAAACAGACTCTTCGGCCCATCGAGCCCTTTCTGGCCATCACGCATCTATCTATTTTCATCCCAGTTTCCAGCACTTGGCCTGCAGCCTTGTATGCTATGGCGTTTCAAGTTCTCATCCACATACTTCTTATAGGTTGTGAGGGTGCCTGCCTCTACCTTCCAGGCAGTGTGTTCCAGATTCCAACCACCCTCTGGGTGACAAAATGTTTCCTCAAACCACCGCTAACCCTCCTGCCCCTCACCTTAAAACTATGACCCCTGGTTATTGACACATCCACTAAGGGGAAAAAAGGTTTCTTCCTTTCAACCCTAACAATGCCACGAATATTTTTCTATACCTCAATCAGGTCCTGCCTCAGCCTTCTCTGCTCTAAGGCAAATAACCCTTGTCTATCAGTTTTTCTTCATAGCTGAAATACTCCTGCCCAGGCAGCATCCTGGTGAATCTCCTCTGCACCCTCTCCAGTGCAATCACATCCTTCCTACAGTGTGGCAATCAGAACTGTACACAATGCTCCAGCTATGGCATAACTACCGTTTTATACAGCTCCACCATGACCACCCTTCTCTTATATTCTATGCGTAATAAATACAATTATCCCATATTCCTTCCGAACCACCTTATCCACCTGTGCTGCTGCCTTCAGTAATTTATGAATAAGTACCTCAAGGTCCCTCTGACCGTTTGTACTTCCGAGGATCCTGCAATCCATTTTATATTCTTCTGACGTGTTAGTCCTCCCAAAAGGCATCACCTCACACTTTTCAGGATTAAATTCCATCTGCCACTGATGTGCCTATCTTACCAGCCCATCTATATCGTCCTTTAATCTAAAGCTTTCCTTCTCACTATTTACAACACCACCAATTGCCGTGTCATCTGCGAACTTACTGAACATCTCTCCAATAAGCACGTCTAAATCATTAATGTAAACCACAAAGAGCAAGGGTCTCAGCACCGATCCCTGCGGTACACCACTGGTCACAGGCTTCCATTAGCAGATACAACCCTCGACCATCACCCTTTACCACCTATCACTGTGCCAATTTTGGATCTAATTTGCCAAATTACCCGGGCTCCCATGGGCTCTTACCTATTGACCAAACTCCCATGCGAGAGCTTATTAAAAGGCTTACTGAGGTCCATGTAGACTACATCAACTGCTTTACCCTCATCGACACCTCTAGTCAACGCCTCGAAAAATTCAATCAAGTTACATAGACACGATCTCCCCCTGACAAAGCAATACTGCCTATCCCTGATTAATCCCTGCTTCTCCAAGAGGATATTAATCCTATCCCTCACAATTTTTCCCAATAATTTCCCTACCACTAACATTAGACTCACTGGCCTGCAATAACTTGGTTTATCCCTACTACCCTTCTTGAATAATGGTACCCCATTCGCTGTCCTCCAGTCCTCAGGCAACTGTCCTATGTCCAGAGAGGATTTAAAAATTTGTGTCAGATCCCCTGAAATCTCTTCCTTTTCCTCACATAGCAGCCTGGGATACATCTTATCTGGGCCTTGGGATTGATCTAGTTTTAAGCCCGCTAAAACCGCTGATACACTTTCAATGCTAATTTATTCAAGTATATCACAATCCCCCTCCCTGATCTCTGCACCTACATCGTCCTTTTGCATAGTGAACATAGATGAAAAGCAATCATTCAAAACCTCACCTATGTTCTCCGTTCCACACACTGGTTGCTACTTTGGTCCATAATGGCCCCACTCTTTCCTTGGTTACCCTCTTGCCCATAATATACTTAGAAAAACGCCATGGTATTTCCCTTTATCTTGTTTTCCAGTGGTTTTTCATGCACCCTCTTCGCTCCCCTAATTACTTTTTTTAATTATGCCACTACACTTTCTATACTCCTCTGGGGTCTCCGCTGTTTTCAGCGCTCTGAATCTGCCATAGGCCTCTTTTTTTCCCTTATCCAATCCTCTATATCCCTTGACACTCAGTGTTCCCTGCACTTATTGTTGCCACCCTTTATCTTTATGGGAACATGTTGGCTGTTAACTCTCACTATTTTCTTTTTTGAATCCCACTGTTCTGATGTAGACTTCCCTTCAAGTAACTGCTCCCTGTCCACTTTGGCCAGATCCTGTTTTATCATATTGAAAGCGGCTTTCCTCCAATTCAGAACCTTTATTTTCGGTCCATCTTTGTCCTTCTCCATAACTACCATTACTGTTATACAGTTATGGTCACTATCCCTGAACTGCTCCCTCAACGGCGCTTTCTCCACTTGCCCAGCTTCATTCCCTCGGATTACGTCCAGTACCGCCCTTCTCTTGCAGAACCTTCTATATACTGGCTTCAAAAGCTCTTCTGGATGTACTTTAAGAATTCTGGCCCCTTTAGGTCTTTTGCACTAATATTATCCCAGTTAATGTTGATGAAGTTGAAATCCCCTACTATTATTACCCTATTACTTTTACAGCCGTCTGAAATTTGCCTACATATCTCCTGCTCTATCTCTCCCTGACAGTTTGGAGGCCTGTAGTACAGTCCCAGCCAAGTCATTGCCTGTTTATAAAAATTCTACCCATATAGCCTCATTTGAGGAACCTATTAAGATATCATCCGTCCTACTGCAGTAATTTACTCCTTGACAAACAGTGCAATGCCACCTCCTCTTTCACCCCCTCCCCTGTCACGCCTGAAGATTCAATACCCTGGAATATTGAGCTGCCAGTCCTGCCCTTCCCTCAACCATGTCACTGTGATAGCAATAATATCATATGCCCATATGTTAATCAGTTCATCGGCCTTACTTGTAAACTCCTTGCGGTAAAACAGATGCAATCCAGCCTTGCATTATTTGCGTGTACCTGAACAAATCTGTATTTCATCTGCCTTCCAGACTGACTCAGTTTGTCTTATATATTTGTCAGTGCATCACCTCCTACTGTACTTCCACACTGTATCCCATCCTTCTGCCAAATTAGTTTAAACCCGCCCTTCCCCCGCCACCCCCTCCCATCCACTCCCCCCGCCACCCCACTCACCCAACAGCACGAGCAAAACTCCCAGCAAGGATGGTCCCGTTCTTGTTCAGGTGAAACCCGTCCGACTTGTACGGGTCCCACCTCCGCAGGACACAGACCCAGTGATCTAGCAAACTAAAGCCCTCCCTCCTGAACCATATCCTCAGCCATGCATTCATCTGCTCTGTCCTTCTATTCCTATACTCACTAGCACGTGGCACCGGGAGTAATCCATAGATTTGAGCCTTTAAGGTCCTGCTTTTTAATCCACTCGCTCACTCCCTAAATTCTTGTTGCAGGACCTCATCCCTCTTTCCATTTATGTCCTTAATACCAATGTCAACCTAACCCTTTGACTTTTCACGCTCCCCCTTCAGAATGCCCTGCAGCTGCACCGTGACATCTTTAGCCTGAGCACCAGGGAGGCAACATACCATCCTGGAGTCACGATTGCGACACAGAAACGGCTATCTGTGCCGGTTACGATAGAATCCCCTATCAGTATAGCTTGCCCACTCTTTTTCCTTCCCTCCTCTGCAACTGAGCCACCCTTGGTGGCACAAACTTGGCTGTAACTGCATTCCCCTGAGAAGTTGTCTCTCTCAAAATTATCCAAAGTGGACAATCTGTCAGAATGGGAGATGGACACAGGGGACTCCTGCACTATCTACCTAGTTATTCTACTGTGCCTGGCAGTCTCCGTTCCCTTTCTGCCTGAGCAGCCATTACCTGCGGTGTGACCACCTCCCTGTAGGTGCTATCCACAATGACCACAGCCTTACGGATGCTCCAGTGTCCCCAGCCGCCGCTCCAGATCTGAAACGTGGATTTCGAGTAGCAACAGGTGGAGACACTTCCTGCACACTTTTTCGCCCTGGACACTGGAAGTGTTCCTGAATTCCTACATTGCACAGCAGGAGCACTTCACGCTGCCGAGCTGCCCTGTCATAACTTACTCTTAATTTTCTCCCTTAAATTACTCAAAATTAGAGGTCATTTAGGGACCTTGTTCTCCTAAAGGAAACACTACTTACTGTTTAGAAAACTGTAGACCTTAACGTTCTGTTTACTTTTGTTACTAACCCAGGTATTTAGAGCTATTCCCTCACAGCAGTTGCTCACCAAGCATTCACCTTGCAGTTTTCCTGTTCACTTTGTTTTCAAACTCTCGTTCTCTCCCTTTGGCTCCAGTCTTGCTGTTTTCCACTCTCCGAGATGCCCAGGTGAATGCCCTGGGGACGCGAGTTCGAATCCTACCACGACAGCTGGTGGAATTTAAATCCAATTAAATAATCAGAAATATAAGTGCAATCTGGAATTGAAAGCTCGTCTCAGCAATGGTGTATTGAAACTATGATCAATTTTGACAACAACCCATTTGGTTCACCAATGGCCATTAGGGAAGCGGATCTAACTTCCTTACCTGGTTTGGCTGACATGTCACTCCAGACCTACAGCAATGTGGTTGACTTTTAACTTCCCTCTGAAATTACCTAGAAAACCACTGGATTGTCAAGGGAAATTAGGGATGGGCAACAAATCGTTCCCAGCGACGCTCAAATCCCATGAAAGAATAATCTGGGTTTAAAATATTCAACCTAAATCTCATTCACCCATGCCCGCCTTAATTAAGTGTCTAGTTGAACTTTTGGATGAGATAACAGGGAATGTTGATGAAAGGAATGTGGTAGATATTGGCGCTATGGATTTTAAGAAAGTGTGCAAGAAAGTCTTCTTACTGGGCAGTCCCTCGGGAATGAGAATGCCTTTCTTCGACTCCAGAGTTGTAGGTCATTAGCTGACTGAATAATTGAATTCTGCATCCGCACACTCTGCCACAGTTGCGACAGGTGGTGTTTGGTGAGGCTAGAGATTGGGATGCTCGAATTTCCCAACGCTCCTTCTGCCGTTTGCACTTGGTTCGCTACCTGAGCATGTCTACGTTGTTCGAACTAGCTGGCTCCATCCTGGATGTTTCCTCTCCATTTTGGGCGGTCTCAGGCAAAGGTACCCACAAATCAGTGTAGATGTCACTTTTTTTTCATGCAGTATTTAAGGATATCGTTGTAGTGTTTCATCTGCTCTCCTGGTAGCCTCTTGCTGTGACGGAGCTCGGAGTAGATAGCTTGTTTGGGGAGTACTGCGTCAGGCCTCTGAACGATGTGGTACGCCCAACATAACTGACTTACCATGACCAGTGTCTCGATGTTGGGGATGTTGACCTGAGAGAGGAGACTGCTAATGGAGCGCCTGTCCTGGCATTGAGTTTGCAGGATCTTGCAGAGGTTCAACTGGTGAATCTCTCCAGGGCTTTGAGATGTCTGCCGTACATGAGGTGTTTCAGGGACCCCATGTCATAGTAGTCTTTGTTTAACAAAGTGCCACATAAAAGGCTGGTTGACAAAGTTGAGGGTCAGTGTACAATTGGATGCACAAATGGTTCAACTACAGAAAACAACAAAGCGTGGTAAATAGCTGCTTATCAGACTGCCGTATGCTCGACAGTAGTGTTGTCTAACGGTTAGTGCGAGGACCTGTGCTTTTTTTTTCCGCATATTGATCAATTAAATCTTGGAATAGAGTAGAATTTCAAAATTGCCGATGGCGCCGAACGTTGCAGATGAAATGAACTGAAAAAGGAAATAAATAGGTGAGCAGTTTGAGAAGACAACTCAGAGATGGAATTTCATACAGAAAAGAGGGAGGTAATGCATTTTGGCAGAAGGTATAGGTGAGGCAATGGCGCGCTTCTAAAGAATATGCAGGAACAGAGGGACCCAGTGGTGCATGCGCATCGATCTTTGAATCTGCCAGGACACATTGAAAGAGTTGTTAACAAAGCATATGTGACCTCGGGCTTCATCAATGGCACGTAGAGTACAAAAACAAGAAGCTTTGCTGGACGTTCATCAAGTTCTGGCTGGACCCCAAATAGATTATTGCATCCAGCTCTGACATCACACTTCAGGAAGGATTCCTTGCCCTTTGAGAGGATGCTGAGAGAATTTACCAGAATGGTTCCAGGGTTGGGGGATTTTGGTTACAAGATAATGTTAGAAAAACTGGTGACGTTCTTCTTGAAACAGAAGAGATTCAGTGGAGATATCATAAAGTTTTACAATATTATGACAGGCCGTGAGACAAACCTAATGGTACAAGGACTAGGGGACAACGATTGAAGGTTTGAGGCAAGAGATGCAGGGGGATTGTGGGGTTCTTTTAGGTCACTAATGGTACTTACCTGGAACTGGCTGCCCATGACGGTGCTGGAAGCGAAGACAATCAATTATTTCAATAGAAAATTGGATAGGCACTGCAAATAATAATGATTAAAAAATCTGCAGGTCTATGACCATTCAGCGGGAGAATGAGACTGACTGGATGGCTCCGAAGTGAGCCAGCATGGGCCGAATGGTCACCATCTTTGCTGTAAATGAATCAATGTCTCTGTATCTCTAATCTTTTCCAAGGTTATCCAGAGTGCTCTGAGGAGAGATACACAAATAAAGAAGGAAACATAAGAAGTGACAAAAAGCTTGGTAACAGAGCGAGTTTCAATGAGGATATCAAAGGAAGAGTGGGAGATGGAGAGATAGGAAGGTCAGGCAAGTTTTCCGAGAGTTGTATTTAATCAACAAAGACATGGGTATGGATTGTGAGAGGGCAAGACTGGAGGATTATAAAATCAAACATTAAAAACTTGAATTTAAATAGTGCATTTAAGATAGAAAAACGTTGAAGGACAATTCACAAAAATACATTCAGAGGCCAGTAGATCCTGCCCAAAAAGGGTATTAGGGGAGGTAACCGTAAGCTCAATCAGAGGAATGTATTGTTATCAGGAGAGGAGAGGAGTGGTAGGTAGCGGGGTTTAAGGACAGAATTCTGCAGCATAGATTTGATAACAGCAGGAAGCTAGTCGGTAGTAACTAAATGCCAATGTGGTAGATGTGGTTTGTTTTATTTATAGGAGCTTCCAGAAGGCACTCGACGAGAATTCACATCAGGGACACCTAAAAATAAAGCACCTGGGCCTGGACGCAACCTATTGTCTAGGCTGTGGAGTTGTCCAGGAGAGAGGAGACAGAGTGGGGCCAAAGGCTATGTGCTGAAATGGTCAGTTTATTCTTATTGTTGTCTCCCAGTGATCTGGACTTGGGTGGCGTCTTTTCACTAAATTTCTAAATGAATAGGTTAAGGGAATGAAGCGTCATCTATCTATGTTTGCTGACGAGTGTAATTTCAGTGACACAGGTAATAGTGGAAATGAGAAAAAACAGAGATATAAAGAGATGTTGATCGTTTAGGTATTAGGGGAGGTATTAGAGAACATAGATGTCATCAGCGTACAAGTAAATTCTCAGCCCACACCTGCCGGTGTAAACTCCAATGGAAAGTTGTTATTGAAGATGAAGAGAGACATCAAAGATTATGCTGATGTGGGGTGAGGGGAGATGCCATAACTGGAGATTCTGCATCTGATCAGATGGATAACTGTGTAAACAAAGGGGGAAGTCCCACCAAGAGTAAGTAAAGTTAACCAATTTTATTTCTCTTATTTTATGAGATCAATGTGTCGCAGGCTAGGCCAGCATTTACTGCCCATGCCTAATTGTCCTTGAGAAGGTGGTGGTGAGCTGCCTTCTTAGATTAGAGATACAGCACTGAAACAGGCCCTTCGGCCCACCGAGTCTGTGCCGAACATCAACCACCCATTTTTTATACTAATCCTACATTCCTACCAAACATTCCCACCTGTCCCTATATTTCCCTACCACCTACCTATACTAGTGACAATTTATAATGGCCAATTTACCTTTCAACCTGCAAGTCTTTTGGCTTGTGGGAGGAAACCGGAGCACCCGGAGAAAACCAACGCAGACACAGGGAGAACTTGCAACCTCCACACAGGCAGTACCCAGAATCGAACCCGGGTCCCTGCAGCTGTGAAACTGCAGTGCTGACCACTGCGCCACTGTGCCGCTTCAATCCATGAGCGGTAGGTACACCCACAGTGCTGTTAGGAAGGGAGTTCCAGGATTTTGACCCAGCGACAGTGAAGAAACGGCAATATAGTTCCAAGTCAGTATGGTGTGACCTGGAGGGGAATTTGCAGGTGTTGCTGCTCCCATGCATTTGCTGCCCTTGTCCTTCCAGGTGGTAGAGGTGGCAGGTTTCGAAGGTGCTGTCTAAGGAGCCTTGGTGCGTTGTTGCAATGCATCTTGAAGACTGTACACACTACTGTCCGTCGGTGGTGGACAGAGTGAATGTATGTGGATGGAGTGCCAATCTAGCGGGCTTTGTCCTGGATGGTGAGCTTCTTGCATGTTGTTGGGGCTGCATCCATCCATAAAATTGGAGAGTATTCCATCAATCTCCTGACCTGAGCCTTGTAGACGGCGGACAGGCTTTGAGGAGTCCTAGCCTCCGACTTGCTCTTGTAGCCACAGTATTTATATGGCTACTCCAGTTCAGTTTCTGGTCAATGGTAGCCCCTAAAATGTTGATAGCGCGAGTTCCGCAATGTTACTGCCATTGAATGTCAAGGGAGATGGTTAAATTCTCTCTTGTTGGAGATGGTCATAGCCTGGCACTTGTGTGGTGCGAATGTTACTTGCTACTTATCAGCCCAAGCCTGGATATTGTCCAGGTCTTGCTGCATTTCTACACAGACTGCTTCAGTATCTGAGGAGTTGCGAATGGTGCTGAACATTGTGCAATCATCAGCGAAGAACCCAACTTCTGACCTTATCATGGAAGGAAGGTCATTGATGAAGCATCTGAAGACGGTTGGGCCGACGACACTACCCTGACGAACTCCTGCAGTGACGTCCTGGAGGTCAGATAAATGGCCTCCAACGACCACAGCCATCTTCCTTTGCGTTAGGTGTGATTCGAACCAGCGGAGTGTTTTCCCCCTGATTCCCATTGACGACAATTTTGCTCGGGCTCCTTGATGCCATACTCGGTCAAATGCTGACGTGATGTCAAAGGCAGTCACTCTCCAATACATGTTTTGTCAGTGGCCGATGGGCTGAGACAGAGCTTGAGGCCGTCATGTTCGCGAGGCAAATGTAGGCATCTTTTATGATGGAGGGGATATGGGATCAGAAGCTCAGATCGGAAGGATGAATAGGGTAAAGGTAAAAAAAAAATGTCTGGGGCCTGAGACAACAGCTATGAAGGGGAATGGGGTCGGTGAGTTTATGGTGAAACAAAAGATGATTGTTTTGGTCTTTTGTACGTTTTATTGGACAAAAACATAGCTCACACGAAGCAAACAGTTGTCGTCTGATCACTCAAAGGCAGTGGAGGGTCGAGAGTGATGGTGGAGAGCTGGAGTTTTCTGTTGCCAACACACATGTGGAAGATGACCCGGTTCGTGGCGTTGTTGATGCCATTGGGAAGAATGTAGAAGTGGAAGAGGAGGATGTAAAAGTCGCAAGTTCAGGGACTGTTGATTGAACAGGGTTTGTAGTGAGAGCAATGGCCATTGCTGGAGATGCTTTGGTTGTGATCTGATCAGTTAGATAGGAACCAAGCAAGGGCAGTCCTTCCATAAGCGGCCAATGTCGGAGGTATGGAGCATTCACGGGTTAGTTTTGATGTAGTTTTGCAGGAGTGTGGTGCTGGTAGTGGCTTCGGTCATGAACAGATATTAGCTGAGTATGATAATTTTAAATGTAAGGTGTTTGCTGGATTGAGATCTCAGCGAAGTCAGTGAATGCGACGGTGTTGGGCGAGCTGGACTTGTTGAGGGCTGGGGTTGTGCAGCACTGTGTTGGATGGAAGGAAGTTTGAGGTCGGGGTGCCAGTCAGGAGAGAGCCAGAGGGATATTGTCAGGAAGTGGCACAGTTCTAATTTTGCAGAAGCCACTGTCGAATAGACTGCTAAACATGTGCAATTAAAATAACAGAGAGAGGAGTGTTATTCACCCAGTGAAGCCGACATTAAATTGTCAGCTGCAATTCTGCACATGAATTAAACTGTCCCTTCGTAACATTTCTCATTTTTAATGTTTACATCCTTGGATTCAGCGTATACTGAAGAGAAATCGGTGACATTTCGAAGTGAATTGTTATGATTGAATATTATGATTACAATTATTTTAAACCAGTAAAAAAACGCTCTGCATTATTATGAGATCAATCTTGTTTGATTTCCGCTTTCAGCAGATGTCTGATTAAGATAACTTTCTGGATTTTGAGATGTTTGTTTTGTATGAACAATTTTATTTACAATGCAGTCAAAGTTACTGATGTAATGTGTTTGTTCAATTTACTGCCACGAATAGCAATGATCAGGGGTGTAGCCATGTCAGTGGAGACCTATCCCCTGTATAAATCACTGTCTATTAGAATGGATCAGCTGAGAATGAGTGCCGGAGATGTGAGTTTCAGACCAACACAAGTCAGTCCTTCGCACAGGAGCTAAATATCCAGCAATGTATAAGATAGAACGTATTTACTATCCAATTCTAGCAACCTTTGGAGTTTCCGGTAAGCTGCATTTTTATCCAGCTGTTAATGGTATAAATTAGTATTCATTTTACTGACGTACCTGAAAGTGCTTTACTCGCTGTCTGTATCACACAATCGTCTGTTCAGTTTGATCAGTTGAATGATGGATTGTCCTCAGTCTCTGTTCATTTGGTCCTGTCGCTGCAGCGCAATAACTTTGATTTCATATGGCCATTCTTTGCATTATTACTCGTTTAATGTCTTCACTGAATGTATTGGTGGATGATGGAATATCCTCAGATTCTGAATGTTCGGGCTTGTATGAGTTTCTTTATGTCTGTCATAATTTTATTAACCTAACACTGGAGTTTTGTTAGGTTAATGTTAAAACTAATTGTTGTGAAATCAGGTGCTAGGGTTATGTACATAAGAATATAAGCAATAGGAGAAGGTGCAGGCCATTCGGCCCCTCGAGTTTCTTCTGTCTTTCTATACAATCATTCCTGATCTGATTTATTTCATTTTAGAGACACAGAACTGAAACAGGCCTTTCGGCCCACCGAGTCATGCCGAACAAGAATCACCCATTTATACTAACACCACAGTAATCCCATATTCCCGAACACATACCTGCACTAGGGGCAATTTACAATGGCCAATTTACCGATCACCTGCAAGCCTTTGGCGGTGGGAGGAAATCAGTGCACCTGGCGAAATCCCACGCGGTCACAGGGAGAACTTGCTACCTCCGCACAGACGGTACCCAGAATTGAACCCGGGTCCCTGGAGCTGTGAGACTGCGGTGCTAACCACTGTGCCACTGTGCCGCCCATCTTGGCCGTAAATGCCCTTTCCCGCTTCCTTGCCATCACCATTGAATTCACTATGGTTCAAAATTCCCTCTATCATAGACTGACTATAATCAATGGCTCAGCCGCCAGAGCTCTCTGGGCCCGAGACATTCCAAAGATTCATTACCCACTTAAAAAATAAATATATCCTCATCTACTTCTATGCTATTTCCCCCTAGTTATGGATTCCCCCTCGAGGGGAATCTTCCTCTCACCATCCCCCGATTAAGCTCCCTCAGAGTTTAACATGTTTCAATACTTCTCTCACACTTCTAAACACGAAAGAGGATCTGCCCAACCTGTTCAACCTTTCCTCACAAGGCAGGCCCTTCACCCCAGGAGGCAAATCGTGAAACTTCTTTGAACTGCTCTCAATGCAAAACTGTACACAATAATCTTGATGTGGTCCAAGCTATGTTTGAGAACAATTACCATGCTATCAGGAGTTGTTAATATATTCATTTGTAGAATAAACCTGTCTTGGACCATTACTTCAGAAAACGAATTTTGGGAATTGATAATGACACAACTCAGTCTCAGTGTCACAAGGAGGCCTTTGTTACAGTGTTACAGTTTCCTCCATCCCCAACATCATGTGTCAGTTTCACTGGGATTTCAGTATTTTAATTGGTCATCACTGTTGTTGTATTATTTCCTTGTGTGAATCTAATGCTGCTAAAAAAGTCTGGCAGCTGAACTGAGTTTGCTGCTGACACTTTGGCATCTCCTTGGCTGCTTCACTGCGGATGAACTTACGAACTTCACTTGACTTCACTGTCATAGTAAAAATGTTCATTTTATGTTGTATCACTGTGCGTTGTATCTGTTAGCATCCCGAACCCTTCTCGCTATTTGCACATTATAGAACGCAGCGTTGTTGTTATTTGTTTATTGAAGCAGCCCACAGAATCACTCTGAGCTTTAAAATTACAACTGAAAGAATTTAAATTATTGTGAAATAAAAACAGAAAGTGCTCGGAATACTCAGCAGGTCGGGCATCATCTGTGGAGAGAGAAGCAGAGTTACCATTTCAGATCTGTGACCCTTCATCAGAACTATCAAAGGTTGGAATGGAATTAGGTTTTAAGGAAGTGAAGGGGGCGGAGTGTGGTTTGGTGCGGAAGAGAACCAAAGGGAATGTGTGTGATAGGGCAGAGGGCAGGAGAAAATAACAAAGTTTTCCTGAGACAACAGCAAAGAGGGTGTTAATGCTTCTGTTGAAAGACACAACATTAGTCCACAGCGTGTTGATAGGAGAATAATGAGAAACTCTGGCTGCATGAAGAACAAACAAATGGTTAAAAAATACAATACAATAAAAAAAATTAAAATATAAAGACAAAAAAGGACAGTCATGCTCTGAAATTATTGAAGTCAGTGCTCACTCCGCAAGGCAGTAGACTTATCAGGTGCTGCTCCTCATGCTTGCATTGATGTTCACTGGAACACTGCGGCAGGCCAAGGACGGAAATGTGGGCATGTGAGCTGGGGTTGGGTGCTGAAATGGCAAGCGACCAGAAGATCAGGGTCATGCTTTCGGACTGAGTGGAAGTGTTCTACAAAGCGGTCACTCAATCTCCTTTTGGTCACTCAATATAGAGACAACGCCATTATGTAGAACAAGCAGTGGTGTATTGTCGTTAAACTAATAAACCAAGCATTCGAATCTGATAAACCAAGCGTTCGAATCACCCGCAGCAGAAAGTGGAATTTGATTTCATTTAGTAAATTTGGAATGGAAAGTTGATCTAATAATGATCATGAAACCATTGCCGATTGTTGCAGAAAAACCCATCTGGTTCATTAATGCCCTTTCAGGAATGAAATCTGCGGTCTTTGCGCTGGTATGTTACTCCAGACCCACAGCAAGATGGTTGACATCTGAAATAGCCTAACAAGCCACTCAGTTGTATATAACTGCTAGGCAATCAATAAGAATAAAACTGGACAGAGACAAAAACCATCTCCAACAAGAGAGAAACTAGCCGTCTTTGCTTGACATTCAATGGCGTTACCAACGCTGAGTGCTCCACGATCAACATCTTGGGGGTTACCAGAAACAGAACTGGGGTAGCCATTATGTTTCATGCTTCAATAATTCTCTCATACTTCTTAAATTTCAAGTGTCCCGGCCCAGCCTGCTCAACCATTCCTCACAACGAAGTACCTTCACCCCAGATATCAGCACAATATACTTTCTCTGAACTGTCCTCAATGCATATATGTTGCTCCTGAAATGAGACACAAATTGCACACCAGCTTTCTAAGAACATTTTCACGTTGTGGAACTAGCCTGTCCTGTAATATTACTTCATAAATCTATTTTTGGTGACTGATAACGACACAGTTCACAGCCTGGCAGGCACCGGTGATGGGGCTGAAGGGTGTGTGATGAATGCAAGAGGGTGGGCTTTTCAAAGTGGTGGGTTCTTTTCTGATGGGCCCCTCTGTGGGCCACAGATTGCCCACGGAGGCGGTTCCCCAAGCCCACAGGGAGGACACTTCATTTTACTCGGCTTAAATCCAGCAGCGGCAGGAAGATGCCCTTAAGCAGATAATAATAGGCCTCTAACGGCCCTCAATTGGCCTCTGGGCAGGAAGGCTTTTCCACTCACAATTTGTTGCAGTGCAATGGAAAGATGACGGGCCATCCCTCCCCGGCCAGCCAGCGCACATCTATGAGACTCACGCCTCCTAGCCCATCTCCGGGAGTGGGGTGGCATTAAATCCAGGCCTAGGATTCATCACACTTCCCCCTTGGGGAAAAGAACGCCTTATGGCAAATAAGGATTTCGTTCAAACAGTTAGAAAAGACAGTAAGTTCTTAATACTGTAAACATGTTTTTAGAAATAACCTATTGTGTACTGCAGAGGTGACACTTTCCTTTGCAAACATGAAACACGTACCATATTTTACTAACACTATTTACTATTTAGCTGACAGTGGCTGCTCGCCTCTTCAATGTTCAAATGTCCTCTGGTGTCGGTATCAAATTTCACCTACATAGAAAACTTCGACCTCACACGCCTCTGTGACAAAAATACACGATGCGCCATAGACATATGTGATCAACAGTTTGTGGATGACTGCAGTTTCATTGCCCACACTGATCCAGCTTTCAATGTCACTCTTGATGTCTTCAATTCTACTTGGAGTGGACATGAATGTTGATTAATGTTGTCAAAACAAAACTGATATATCAACCTATTTCTGGTTATCCAAATATTCCATATCCGATATATGTTGAAGGAAAGACTCTGGAAAACGTTGAAAACTTCACATAAGTTGGCAGCTGCTTCTATCAAAAGGCCACCATTGATGGGGAGATCCAACACAGGATCAGCTGTGCCAGCTCAGAGATCTATAAACGACAGCAGCGAGTGTTTGACAATATAGACTTCTGCCAGTCAACAAAGGTCCTGGTGTACAAGCAGTTGTCTTCACAATACTCCTGTTCTGCAGTGAGACCTGAACTGTGTATCAGCGAAACATAAAAGTGCTGGAGAAATTTCATCAGCAATGCCTCTGCTGATTAACGAGAAGGACCGTAGAAAACACACTAGTTTCCTTTTTGAAACCAGCTCCACAAGCATTCACACGAATTGCCTTAAAAACAACTTCGATGGACAGGATACTCTATTTGGATGATCAAAAACTGTCTCCCCCGTCAGGTCCTGTTTTCCCAATTCTCAAATGGTCAATGTTACAGGAAAGGATAAAGGAAATATTTACAAGACACTCTGAAGTTCTCTCTGAAGCGCGGCAGCATTGACATTGATGACGGGAGGTACTCAGAACGGTGGCAATTTGCCCGTCATGCTTTGAGTCCAATCGCCTTAGTGAGGACGCAAAGTGACAGGAGAGAAGAAAGGAAAATGAAGAAAATCTCAGACTCAGGATCTCAGTACATCGTGCGAAGTCTGTTCCCATGTGCCCAAAAGATCTGTGGGTCGTGAATCGGCTGTTCAGTCACATGAATACCCATGGCAGCAACTTGCCAATCAGTTTATATTTTAGAAAATTTACCAATAATGTAAAGTTAAGTTTAATAGGATTCAGACATGGTAACATTCTAATATTTCAGAGCTTTCCTTCAGACCTGCACCTTCTCTTTGAATTCTGGTCAGAGCATCAGCAATGACATTGATTTTCCCTGGAAGATGTACAATGTCCAGTGCAAATGGCTGTAACAATATTCTCCACTGAAACAACCTGACGTTCTCTGTTCTGCTTTTTCTGAAGAAAAACGAGTTAGTCCTGATCCTTTTAAAGTAATATTTCCCCGTGAATATTGGTTACATCTGCAGTAAACTGTTGTAAAGCCCGTACAAGATGACAACACTGGTGAAACCCCAAAGCAGAAGCTGGTGAAAATTGATTCAAATTCGATTAATTAATAAAATCAATTAAATAATAAAAATTCAATTTGGAATTGTAGGCTATTCTCAGTAATGGTGCCATGAAAACTTACATCGGGTGTCGCAACATCCTACCTAGTTGACCAATGCCATTCAGGGAAGGAAATATACTTGTCTGCTCGACATGTGACTCCAGACCAACAGCAATACTGTTAACCGATAACTGCCCTCTGAAATGGCCTCGCAGAAAGTCAGTTATCAAGGGCAATTAGAGATGGGCAGTAAATGCTGGCTGTGCCAATGACGCCGATTTCCCAATCCTGCAACATCAACTCTTATGCATTGAGGAAAGCAGTCTTTACTTCCTTCTCATCATCTGAAGGGGATGAGTACACCTCCATAGCTTTCCTTTTGAAAAGAGTCTCCAGGAGTTTGTCTAAGATGATTTGGACCATTCCATATTGTGGCAGTTTTTCAAATGACACAATGTAAACTTCTACTCACTCATCACTTAATTTAGGTACCAATTAGATATACTTTGCCAAATCAAAGCTACGAGGAATTTCCCTTTGGTTAAACTTATCCTTCACCTCCAAATCACGTTCTTCAGCTTTGAGCCTTCTATTCTCAATTCAAGATTTAATGCAAATTAAACATGAGCAACAATTAAATCTCATTCTATGCATGTACATCTAAAAAGTTACAAGTTAATTAGCATATGTAACAACAATAGTAAGGACTAATCCTCTGAACAGGATTATCAATAAGATGATGCCAAACAGTTCCACAGTACAAGAAAGTCACGAATTTTCTCCAATAGTTTTCCACGTCCTCACCTCCAAGATGCAGAGATAGATGCAGTGAATGAGTGTTTCAGTGTCAGGTGGACCGAGGCAGTGAGAGAAGCTGGCAATGTTAGGCAGGCGGAAATTGATATATTTTATGATTGAGATCTGAGGGTCAGGTCAGAGAACAACAGGATGAACTTTAAAATATATATATATTCAGCCTGACAGAACAGTTCGCATGGGGAATGGAATAACTGAAATGAGCATGGAATTGTGGTGGAGCGAAAGATGATTGATTTAGTATTTCATATAGTTACTTGGATAAAATTTCAGCCCCTGCTAAACAGACAGTTGGAGTCTGGTCACACAGAGGCAGTGGAGGGCCGAGAGAGATGGACGAGAGCTGGACCAGGGTACTGTCAGGACACACGTGGAAGGTGACCCCGTGTCTGTATGTGCTGTTGACATTGGGAAGCATGTAGATGTGGAAGAGGAGGAGGCAAAATCGTAAGTTCAGGCACAGGCGAATTAATAGTGCTGGTAGGTGGAGAGAATTCATTGCAGGAGAATGTGTGACTATTATCGTATTGGTAAGACAGGAACCAAAAAAGGGCAGTCCCACCTAATGTGCACAATGTCAGAGGTATGGAGAGATCATGGGAGAGGTTTGATGCAGGTTTTAAGCTGAGGACGAGAATTTCACATTCAAGCCATTGAGCAATTTGAAAGCTAATGCGGGTCAGTGAAAACCATTGCGCTGTGCGAATTTCTGGACCTTTTGGGGAATGGAGATGCACGGTAGCGTTTTTGGCTGAAGGAAGGTGGAGGTTGGGTTGCCAGTGAGGAGTGAATTGGAGTAATATTATCAGGAAATGGTCCAGTTCTTATTTTACTGGAGCATTTAACCACTGTTGAATGAACTGATAAACATTTGCAATAAAATAACAGAGAGGAATGTCAATGGAGCATGCTCAGAGTCTGTCCCCTAATATCACCCATAGTAAGTTCTCAGCTGTAATCCTGAACATGGATTTAACTGTCCTCGTGTCAAAGTTTACATTTTAACTCCTTGTGTCCCTAGATTCAGTGTATACTGTGAAGAAAGCCGTAGCATTTATTCATGAATCATTTGGAGTGAACATTGTCATTTCAATTACATGACGCCTGCATGTGAAGCCGTTCATTATTGTCAGATCTGCCTTGTAGGATTACGTTTTTCAGCCTTATCCCCAAGAGAGATCTGATTATGATATTTTGCTGGACTTAGAGATATTTATTTAGTAGGCACCATTTTAATTATATCTCAGACAAGGCAGCTGATGTTATGTGCTTGTTCAAGTGATTGTCACTAATAACAATGATCAGGGCTATAACCATGTCAGTAGAGACTTGTCCCCTGTATAAATCAGGGCCTACTGATATGTACCAGCTCCAAGCGACTACCAGAGCTTTGGAAATCAGAACAACATCAGTTGCTGCTTCTCACAGAAATGGTATATCCAGTAATATATCAGATTGAGGATATTTACTATCCATTTCTTGCGACCATTGGCGATCCCGGTAAGCTGCCGTCTCCAGCTGTTAATGTTGCAAATCAATATAAAATCGACTGCTATATTTGATAATGTTTTCCTTGCTGAATGGTTTACACAGTCGTCTGTTCAGTTCGGTCAGTTGAATGATGGACTGTCTGAAGGCTCTGCAAATTTTGTGCTGCAGCAGAGGCATAATGACTGTGATGATCTTTGTTCATCAAATCCTTGCATTAGTATTGGATTATCCACTATACCGAATTTCTTGCCCTTTGTTAGAATGTCTTTGGATTCTACATATTCGGGCTTGTATGAGTTCTTTTATCTGTCATGATTTTTGTTGATCTATCCCTGAGAACGAGATGAGATTAATATTTCAAATGGATGTATTGGGATAAGGTTCTCGGGCTAAGTACGTAAGAATATAAGCAATAGGAACAGGCGTAGGCCATTTGGCCCCTCTATCCTGCTCCACAATACATTAAGAAGATTTGTGATTTGATTTCGGTCTCAAAACCATTTTCTCGCTTGTTCTCCATAGCTCTTGACTAGCCTATAGTTCAAATATCTCTCTATCTTAGCCTTGAATATAATCAATGACTCCGCCTGCGCAGCTCTCTGGGGTCGAGAATTCGAAAGGTTCATGACTCTCACAGAAAATGAATTCCTCCTCAGCTCCACTTGAAATGTGCATCTTTTGCCCCCTAGTTCTAGATTCCCCCTCGAGGAGAAACATCCTCTCACCATCCGCCTGTGAAGCTTCCTCAGAATTGTATATTTCAATATTTGTCCCATACTTCTAAACTCTGAAGTATATTGGCCGAAACTATTCAACCTTTCCTCGCACGAAAGCCCCTAGTACACCAGGAGTCATCGGAAAGAACCTTCTCTGAACCTCCCTCAATGCATGTATATTCGTTCTTAAATAAGGAGAACAGAACTGTACACAGTAATCTTGGTGTGTTTCCTTCAAAGGTTCTAAGAGCAGTTATCAGAGGATCAGGTGTTGTGGAACAAACCTGAGAAGTGATATTGCTTCATGAATCGAATTTTGGTGATTTATAATGAGGCAGTTCAGTGTCCTGGTTCCACAACATTAAGGGCTGGATTTTAAAGGGTCCCCGACGCTGGGAACAGTAGATGGGGGGAAGGGGGCATGAAGATTGCACCAGATCGCACCGACCCCGCAGCCGGTATGACCCTTCCCAATCTCAGCGGCTGCAGCTTCATAATATGCAAATATGTACCTTTCTTTCATTAATATGCAGGCCGCAGCGATTCTGCCAGCAGGTTTGGCTCGTCATTGGGGCGGTTGGTAATGCCGCAACTTCCAATCCCCGTTCGGGGAAACGAGGCGCGACACATGTGGGGAGGGGTGGATCATTTTCCTCGTGCGGCGGGGTGGGGGTGGGAGCGGGGTTCCAATGCTGCAGATTGGGCGAAGCGGTAATGGGAAGGTGTAAAGGTCAAAGGTTCCGAAATTTGGGGGAGGCAGGTGGAAGGTCAAATATTAAGAGTAGGTATTTGGGGGGGCGGGGGTGGAGGGTGAGGACGAAGGGCAGGAATGATGTGTAATTCCATTGGGGGTGGTGGGAGAGGGCATGGAAATGTTTTCTTATTCAATTTTCTAAACGTTAAATTAACGGTGCCTCTGAAAGTTTAAGTGATCATTCAGGGCTTTAAAAACGACGCCGGCGCCTGGGCATTGCTGCCGGATGCCGTTCCCAGTGAATGCTCTCCCGTTATCTCCGCGTTATCGGGAGTTGCGGGGAAACCTCCAAGGCCATGCTAATGAGCCACCGCATTTGGAATCAACGATGCTTCGTGACTTGGTGCCAGATGTGCGGGCTGCAAATTATTACATCTGTCAACTGTTTTGGTGCCACGCTTTTAAAATGCAGCCCCAAGAGTGATTTCCAATGGGATTTGAATATTTTATTGGTTATCACTTTTCTGAAGTATTTCCTTGCGGGAATCTGACGCTACTTCAGAGGTCTGGCAACTGAACTGAGCTGGCTTCTCATCCTTTAGCATTTCCTTCGCTGATTCACGACGGTTCTATTCATTTAATATCAGAGGAATTCATTGTAAATGTGTTGATTTTATGCTGTATCAGTTTAGACTGGATTTGTTGGAATCCTGAGCCCTTCTAGTTAATTGCAGATTATAAATCGCAGGGTCGATGTTGCAGTTTTGTTGACCGAACAAACCGACAATCTTACTCTGGACTTTAAAACTGCAGGTGACGAAATTTCAAATAACGTGGATTCTGTCTGGAAGAGGCACTAAATTTTATTTATTCTATGTATTGTAGATAGAGTTAATCCTATGCTGGTGGGACTGATGTATGGGGAGAGATTGAGTCGCTTCGGTTTATATTCACTGGAGTTCAGATGAGTGAGAGGGGTTCTCTCAGAAATCTATAAAATTCTGACAGTACTTGGCAGGGTCGATGCAGGAAGGATGTTCCCGATGGTGGGAGAGTCCAGAACCAGGGGTCATAGTTTAAGGATACGGGGTAAACCTTTCAGGACTGAGATGAGGAGAAATTACTTCTCACAGAGTGGTGAGCCTGTGGAATTCGCGACGACAGTAAGCTGTTAACGCCATTTAAAGAATATGTTGTGGCTGTGGAATGGTTGGACTGAATTAACAGTGCAAGCCTCTAGACTCGGTCGTAACAATAAGTATGAAGCACAACTTGGGATCCGAATGTGTGCTGAGGGTCACTTGAGAAAGCAGCCTTCATGTGGATTGAAATTGGTACTTGGGATACAGTTTCTGGATCGGAATAATGCTGTGTCCTGGCAATGTAAGATAAACGAAAATTGTGATCCACACAGAGACATTGTGTTGCTAAGTAAATAAAAGCTAAATACTGCAGATGCTGGAAATCTGAAATTAAAACAGAAAGTGCTCGAAACACACAGCAGATCTGTCAGCATCAGGAGAGTGAGAAAAAAAGTTAACGTTTCAGATCCGTGACCTTTCATCAGAACATTCTGAGCTGTACTCATGCTGGATTGTGGAGGGTGGTTTACCTGAATAATCATGTTGAATGAACATGTGGAGGCTTGGATAATCTGGAGAAGTGATTGGAGAGCATACGAGCTGTGGATAGATAAAGTTGACTGAGATAGAGAGCAAACGAGAAGGAATATGGAGAATGAAACAGACAGAGAGACACGATCGAAGGAGAAAGCGAGGGAGAGAAGCCATAGTGTGAATAATAGACAAAGATGAAATGCTGAACTTTCCAGAACAATGACAGTGAAACTGTGCATTGAAGGTATGATGAGCATTTTGCCAGATTTGGTGAGTTTTACTGCTGGACTCGCTCCCTGTACGTTTAACCGCGTCATATCCTCAACCTCTTTCAGTGAATGTTCCTCTTCATTATTTCTGAACTGAGTAAATAACTTAGTGGAACCAGTTATTTACTGACTGCATTCCTTGCTTTACTTTGTTTACTTTCCAAACCCTTCAGGACCCGCCTCCCTTCCAGTCCCCAAATGACCTTTTCTCTCTCTGCCTTCAATTTGCTCAATTTTCCAGCCTCCATCTGCCTCTTCCTCCTGATCTGAAGTCACCGCAGCGGCTTCCGACCTTTTTACGTTTTGAGACAGCCCCTGCTCTCTCTCTTAACCATTAAAGCAAAAAAGCCCCCCTTTACCCTCACTATCTCGGCCATTGATCTGGAGGCTAAACTAGATTTAAACCATTGGATTGCTTGTTTGAAAACCCCCATCTCCCTTCCGCACTGACACGACGGCCTCACTGTATCCAGTGATCATTATATTTCACCTTTATTTTTACAAATCAATTTCTCAATGAATAATTTATATTGTAATCAAAACCATTCTCTTCAGAAAGTTCTGGATGCTGCAACAAAGCTGTAAATTTCACGCCAGATCCTGTCAAACTGCTGTTTTAGTTTGAGGTCTGATCAGTAATTTTTCTGCTTCCCTTTTTATCTGTTTCAGTTAACCTGGTGGCGATTCTGATTCTGTCCCGAGGAAAGTGTGATCTCTCCAAATGTATCACTCGCTACATGGTGGGAATGGCAGTGGCTGATCTCCTGGTCGTCATCACAGATCCCATATTGAGGTGGATTCCGTTGATTTATTTCCCAGATTCATTCCTGTCCATTACTTCCATTTGCAGTTCAGTTAATTTCCTGATTTTTGCAAGCACAATGATCTCTGTCTGGCTGACAGTTGCTTTCACCTTTGATCGATTTGTAACCATTTGTGATGAGAAGCTGAATGCAAAATATTGCACTGAGAGAACAGCGGCTGTTGTTATTGGAACAGTGAGTGTGCTGTGCTCTTTAGAATGTGTTCTCTGTTACTTTATGTATGAACCGGAATATATAATTGATAATGATTGCCGGTACTGTATTCCGAAACAGAGCTTCTATAATTCCCCCCAATGGACTGCGTTTGAGTTGCTTCACCGCATTTGAACGCCTTGTGTCCCGTTAGTTATGATGTTGCTGCTCAATGCTCTGACGGCTAGACGTATTTTAACGGCCAGTAGACTCCGCAGGGGACTCTGGGGCCTCAGCAGTGGAGAGAATCGCAATGACCCAGAGATGAAGAATCGAAAAAAATCCATAATTTTACTGTTTAGTATATCTGGCAGTTTTATACTGTTATGGGTGATGCAGGTTGTCGTTTACATCTATCAGCGAATTACAAAGCTATATACTTCCTCCACCAATGACCCTCTTTATATCACAAGGGAAACAGCAGGAATGCTGCAGCTTCTCAGCTCCTGCACCAACACGTGTATTTATGCTGTAACACAAACTAAATTCAGAGAGAAGCTGAAGAAGGTCGTGCAACACCCATTAAATCTAATTGCTAAATTAGTTAAATCATAGAAAAGTGAACGTTTCCATGTTCGAGCACTAAAATCCGTTACAGATTCCACAGCCTAAACTCACGACATGGTGGAAAATTTTCTATTCAATGCACAGAACGCTGAGATGATTGTAAACTTGATTTTGAAATATTTTATTAAACGACGCACCTCATGAGGCTGGTTATCTTTGCAGAAGAATTCTTTTCTCAAAAATGACGGTGCTAAAGAGCAGAGCTGAACATCAACTGAAGCAGCTGTCAGTAAAAGGAGCTTCCGTTGGCTTGATGACAGAGTGACAGGGTGGTGTACTGGTAATGTCACTGAGCTAATAATCCAGAAGCCCATGCTTCTGGAATTGCAAGATGGTCTCAGTAATAGTGCAATGGAATCTAAAGTGAAATGGTCGAACAATTTTCTTACGGAAGAGACCTGGCCTAGCTGTATCTCTATTTACACACGTTGGCACAAAGAGAGAGAGACAGAGGAGGAGGGAGAGATAAAGGGAGGGACAGAGTGAGAGAGTGGGGGGGCGGGGTGGAGATATAGAAATAGGTAGAGAGAGAGAGTTAGAAAGAGCAAGGGAGATATGGACAGAGATACCGAAACAGGGGAAGGTGGAAAGGGACAGACATGAGAAAGGAAAAGACATAGAGAAAGGATGAGACAAGTTGTAACAATCAGTAACATTCCCATTCTCTGCCCAGTCCTTTGTTGGAGGGCAAGTGTGAGGGTTTTAGGGGTGAATACCTTCCGGAAATCGAAATATTCTTCTTTCACACTTTGTCCCTTTGTCCCTCTGTTTTGGTATATGTGTGCCTATGCCTGTTTCTGTCTCCTCCCTCAGAACCTCAGTAAAACTCCACCTACATCTGTTAGCCATTTTGTGTTGGCTGCTTTTGGTGACAATACAGCTGCAGAGGATGCACTTCCTTATGCAGGATGGTAAGAAACCTCTTTCCCGCTATTTAACAGCATATTCTGCATGCTTTGTATAATGTAATTGATTAATCCACAATAATCGATCAAATCTGACATTGATTACTGCTTGACGGTCTCTCGGTTTACTTTCCTCCCAGGGCTGATTAAAAACACCAATATTAGTGTCGCGGGGAGATACAGTTTACCTCCGTGTTTTGAAAATATCAATTTCTGATCCCATTCCCAGCAAAGTATATTATATTATGGGACGCTGCAAATGTTGTTGCGCTCAATGCAGATGCTACCTTAATGTTGCAATGGGATGGTATAATTTCTTTTCGGATAACAGTCAACCCACAGGGGAAAAGAATCACTGGGACACCATTCTGAACAAACACTAAAGTAGTCCAGAAAGCGAGGCTGACAAATTCAACACAAGATTCGTGGTCTGAGTCTCGTTGGTCTATTCTGATTTTTGGATGGGTACCATTAACCTAGATGTTGTGCTCTGCTCTGGACCCACAATTTTTGAACTCAGAGGCAAGATTACGACATACTGAGCCACAGCTGGCTCCAATGTTCCCTTGAAAATTTCGTTGCTTTGTGCAGCCATGTTTTTGCCCTGTGCATGGTTCCTATAAGTTTTTAATGGATCTTAGCAGAAGTGTGTAATTTATCACGGAACAGGACCCGCATGGTATCTTCCAGGCTGCTGCACGCAGCTTTGCGGGAAAATTGACCGACACGGTCAATCCCAGTCTCTTCCTTGTTCTCTCTGGTACTCTCTCCCCATTGCTATCCTTCCCTCTCGCCGTTATTCTCTCTCTGTATCAATCCCTGTCTTCCTCACTATTACTCTCTCCATCTGTATGGAGGGGGAGCAAGAGAGACATAATATAGAGGCAGCTTTCCTCTGTATCTAACCCCACTCTGCACCTGCCCTGGGAGTGTTTGATAGAACAGAGAAGACAGAGATTTATGCTGATGCTAGATCCTTTCCATAACTCTTCGTCTCACAACCTCTCTTTCCTGTTTGAAGATGCTCCTTAAAACCAACTTCTTCGACCACCTATACGGTCACCTAGCCGAATATCTCCTTACATAGCTCGGTGCCAATTATTTATTTAGAGTCATAGAGTCGTACAGCATAGAAACAGACCCTTCAGTCCACCGCGTCCATGCCGACCGTAATGCCTATCTATACCAATCCCACCTGCCTGCATTAATTCCATATCCCTCTCTGCCTTGCTCATTCAAATGCATGTCCAGATGCCTCTTAAATGTCGCTACTGTTCCTGCCTCCACCACCTCCTCTGGCAGCTCATTCCGGATACCCACTATTCTTTGTGTGAACAATTTACCCATTTGATCCCCTTTAAACCTCCTCCCTCTCACCTTAAATCTATGCCCTCTAGTTTTAGTCACCCCTAGCATGGGAAACAGACTCTGGCTATCTACTCTATCTATGCCTCTCATAATTTTATATACCTCTATCATGTCCATTTTAACCTCCTTTGTTCCAGGGAAAATAGAGCCAACCTATCCAATCTCCCTTTATAATTCAAGCCCTCCATAACAGGCAACATCCTTGTGAATCTATTCTGCACCCTCTCTCGCTTAATCACATCTTTTCTGTAATGCGGCGACCAGAACTGCACACAGTACTCCAAATGTGGCCGAACCAACGTAATGGACAACTGGAACATGGCGTCCCAAGATAGATTAGATTAGAGATACAGCACTGAAACAGGCCCTTCGGCCCACCGAGTCTGTGCCGAACATCAACCACTCATTTATACTAATCCTACACTAATCCCATATTCCTACCAAACATCCCCACCTGTCCCTATATTTCCCTACCACCTACCTATACCAGTGACAATTTATAATGGCCAATTTACCGATCAACCTGCAAGTCTTTTGGCTTGTGGGAGGAAACGGGAGCACCCGGAGAAAACCCACGCAGACACAGGGCGAACTTGCAAACTCCACACAGGCAGTACCCGGAATCGAACCCGGGTCCCTGGAGCTGTGAGGCTGCGGTGCTAACCACTGTACCACTGTGCCGCCCAATGCCTCAGCTTATGAAGGCAAGCATGCCATATGCCTTCTTCACCACCCTGTCTACCTGCGTTGCCACTTTCAGGCAACTATGTACTTGAACCCCAAGGTCTCGCTGCTCAAGAACAATTCCCAGGGCCCTGCGACTCACTGTTTATGTCCTGCCATGGTTTAACTTCCCAAAATGCATCATTTCGCACGAGTCTGCGTTGACTTCCATTTGCTAATCCCTTGCCCACTTTCCCAGTTGATCTATATCCTGTTGTAACCTTAGACATCCTTCTTCACTTTCCACTATACCACCAATTTTGTTGTCATCTGTAAATCTACTAATCATGACCCCTACATTCACATCCAAGTCATTAATATATATGAGAAACAACAGAGGGCCCAGCACCGATCCCTGCGGCCACACCACTGGTCACTGGCTTCCAATCAGTAAGATAAACCTCGACTACCACCCTCTGCCTCCTATCGCCAAGCCAATTTTGTAACCAATTTGCTAGCTCACCCTGGGTCCCATGTGTTCGAACCTTCCGGACCAGCCTACTATTCGGGACATTGTCAAAGGCCTTGCTAAAGTCCATGTAGACAACGTCCATCGCCCTGCCCTCTTCGATCCTCTTGGTCACCTCCGCGAAAATCACAATAAATTCGTGAGACATGATTTCCCACGCACAGCACCATGATGACTATCCCTAATCAGACCATTCCTTTCCAAATTCATATAAATCCTTTCTTTCAGAATCCCTTTCAATAACTTTAGCCACTGATGTAAGGCTCACCGGCCTTTAGTTCCCTGGCTTATCCCTGCTGCCCTTCTTAAATAAAGGCACAACATTAGCTATCCTACATCTTCCGGCACCTTACCAGTGGCTAACGATGATACAAAAATCTCTGCAGGGCCCCTGCAATCTCCTCCCTTGCTTCCCGTAGCATCCGTGGATACACCTTGTCAGGCTCTGGGGATTTATCCAAATTAATGCGCTTCAAAACCTCCAACACATCCTCCATGCAATGTTAATATGCTCCAGGATATCGGTGTTCCCTCCCTTGAACTCAAAAGCTTCCATGACCTTCTCCACGGTAAATGCGTACAAGAAGTATTCATTTAAGACTTCGCCCATTTCCCGTGGCTCCACCCATAGATTACCACACTGATCCTTAATGGGACCTACTCTCTCCCTCGCTACCCTTTTACTCTTAACATACTGATAGAAGCTTTTCGGATTGACCTTTTTCTTATCTGCCGGGGAAATCACATGGCCCCATTTCGCCCTCTTATTTTCATTCTTAAGTGTACTCCTACATCACCTATACTCCTTGAGGGACTCGCTTGATCCCAGCTGCCTATACGTGACATCGGCCTCCTTCTCTGTGCTGACCAGACCCTCAATATCCCTCGTCAACCAAGGTTCCCTAAACTTGGTAGCCTTGCCCTTGCATCTAACAGGAACATGCCGGCCCTGAACACTTCCTATCTCACTGTTAAAAGCCTCCCATTTGCCAGACGTCCCTTTACCTGTAAACAGTCTCTCCCATTCAACTTTTGAGAGTTTCTGTTCGATATCATCGAAATTAGCCTTCCCTCAATTTAGGACTTCAACCTGAGGACCAGTCCTATCCTTTTAGTAAATTCTATATAGTTAATTGTAACATAATTTAGTAAGGGTTTAATAAGTTTCATTTATTTTAAATTAATTTGTTGATTAGTGCTAGAAATGTCAGTTAGAGGGGTGAAGTGCTTCACCTGGCAGATGTGGGAGGTCCGTGACGCTTCCAGCATTCCGGACGACTACATCTGCAGGAAGTGCACCCAGTTGCAGCTCCTCACAGACCGCATGGATCGGTTGGAGCGGTAACTGGATGCACTTAGGAGCATGCAGGTGGCAGAAAGCGTCATAGGCAGGAGTTCTAGAGAAGTGGTTCTCCTTCTAGATAAGGTGCAGGCAGATAGATGGGTGACCGCTAGAAGGGGCAGGCAGTCAGTGCAGGAATCCCCTGTGGCTCTCACCCTCTCTAACAAGTATACCGTTTTGGATACTGTTGGGGGGATGGCCTTTCAGGGGAAAACAACAGCAGCAGCCAGAGCAGTGGCACCACAGCTGACACTGTTGCTCAGCAGGAAGGGAAAAATCGCAGAAGAGCAATAGTTATAGGGGACTCTATTGTCAGGGGCACAGAAAGGCGCTCCTGTTGACGTTAAAGATACTCCAGGATGGTATGTTGCCTCCCTAGTGCGAGGGTCAAGGATGTCTCTGAACGGACAGGGGGCATTCTGAAGGGGGAGGGTGAACAGCCAGAGGCTGTGGTACACATCGGTACCAATGACATCGGCAGGAAGAGTGATGAGATCCTGCAGGGGTAGTTTAGGGAGTTAGGTGGAAAGTTAAAAGACAGGACCTCTGGGGTTGTAATCTCAGTATTACTCCCTGTGCCACATGCCACTGAGGCTAGAAATAGGAAGATAGTGCAGCTAAACACGTGGCTGAAGAGCTGGTGTGGAAGGGAGGTTTTCAGATATCTGGATCATTGGGATCTCTTCAGGGACAGGTGGGACCTGGACAAGAAGGACGGGTTGCATCTAAACTGAAGGGGCACAAATAGCCTGGCTACGAAGTATGCCAGCGTCACTCAGGAGAGTTTAATCTAGTGTGGCAGGGGGGTGGCAACCAGAGCAGTAGGACAGCAAGTGAAATAAATGAGGGAGAACTCGTAAATAAGGCCAGTAAGACTAAGACAAAGAGCAGGCAGGGAGATGTTGCGGATCACAGCGGGTCTCGAGGTCTGAAGTGCATTTGTTTCAATGAGAGAAGTATAACAGGTAAGGCAGATGAACTTAGAGCTTGGATTAGTACTTGGAGTTATGATGCTGTTGCTATTACAGAGACTTGGTTGAGGGAAGGATAGGATTGGCAGCTAAATGTTCCAGGATTTAAAAGCTTCTGGCGGGATAGCGGGGGATGTAAAAGGGGTGGGGGGGTTGCATTACTGGTTTAGGAGATTATCACAGCTGAAGTGCGGGAGGACACCTCGGAGCGGTCATGCGGCGAGGCAAAATGGGTGGAGCTCAGGAATATGAAGGGCGCAGTCACGATGTTGGGGGTTTACTACAGGCCTCCCAAACAGCCAGCAAGAAGTAGAGGAGCACAAATGTAGACAGATTTTGGAAAGATGTAAAGGTAACAGGGTTGTCGTGGTGGGTGATTTTAACTTCCCCTATATTGACTGGGACTCCCTTAGTGCTAGGGGCTTGGATGGGGCAGAATTTGTAAGAAGCATCCAGGAGGGCTTCTTGAAACAATATGTAGATGGTCCAACGAGAGATGGGGCCGTACTGGACCTGGTATTGGGGAATGAGCCCGGCCAGGTAATGGAAGTTTCAGTCGGGGAGCATTTTGGGAACAGTGACCCTAATTCCGTCAGTTTTAAGGTACTTGTGAATAAGGATAAGAGTCGTCCTCAGGTGAAGGTGTTAAATTGGGGGAAGGCTAATTCCAACAATATTAGGCAGGAACTGAAGAATTTAGATTGGGGGTGGCTGTTTGAGGGTAAATCAACATCTGACATGTGGGAGTCTTTCAAATGTCAGTTGATTAGAATCCAGGACCGGCATGTTCCTGTGGGGAAGAAGGATAACTTTGGCAAGTTTCGGGAAACTTGGATAACGCGGGATATTGTGAGACTTGTCAGAAAGAAAAAGGAAGCGTTCGTAAGGGCTGGAAGGCGAAGCCCTTGAGGAATATAAAGACATTAGGAAGGAACTTAAGCGAGGAGTCAGTAGGGCTAAAACTGTCCATGAAAAATCATTGGCATACAGGATTAAGGAAAATCCCAAGGCTTTTTATACGTATATAAAGAGCAAGAGGGCAACCAGGGAAAGGTTTGGCCCACTCAAGGACAAAGCAGTGAATCTATGTCTGGAGCCAGAGGAAATGGGCGAGGTACTAAATGAATACTTTCCATCAGTATTCACCAAAGAGAAGGGCTTGGTGGATGATGAGCCGAAGGAATGGAGTGTAGATTGTCTGGGTCATGTCGTTAACAAAAAAGAGGAGGTGTTGCGTGTATTGCAAAGTATTATGGTAGATAAGTCCCCAGGGCTTGATGGGATCTACCCCAGAATACTGAGGGAGGCAAGCGAAGAATGTTCTGGGGCCTTGACTGAAATCTTTGCATCCTCATTGGCTACAGGTGAGATCCCAGAGGACAGGAGAATAGCCAATGTTGTTCCTTTGTTTAAGACTAGTGGCAAGGATAATCCAAGAAATTATAGGGCGGTGAGCCTTACATCAGTGGTAGGGAAATTATTAGAGAGGATTCTTCGGTACAGGATTTACTCCCATTTTTAAACAAATTGACATATTAGCGAGAGACAGCGTGGTTTTGTGAAGAGGAAGTCGCGTCTCATTAATTTGATTGAATTTTTTGAGGAAGTGACGAATTTGATTGATGAAGGAATGGCAGTGGATGTTGTCTATATGGACTTCAGTAAAGCTTTTGACAAGGTCGCTCAGGGCACACTGGTCCAAAAGGTGAAATCACACGGAATCAGAAGTGAGCTGGCAAGATGGATACAGAACTGGCTTGGTCATAGACGACAGTGGGTAGCAGTTTAAGCGTGCTTTTCTGAATGGAGGGCTGTGACTCGTGGTGTTCCGCAGGGATCAGTGCTGGGACCATTGCTGTTTGTAATATATATAAATGATTTGGAGGAAAATGTAGCTGGTCTGATTCGTAAGTTTGCGGATGACACAAAGGTTGGTGGAGTTGCGGATAATGATGAGGATTGTCAGAGGATACAGCAGGATACAGATCGGTTGGAGACTTGGGCGGAGAAATGGCAGATGGAGTTTAATCCGGACAAATGTGAGGAATTGCACTTTGGAAGGCCTAATGCAGGTGGGAAGTATCGAGTAAATGGCAGAACCCTTAGGAGTATTGACAGACAGAGAGATCTGGGCGTACAGGTCCACAGGTCACTGAAAGTGGCAACGCAGGTGGATAAAGTAGTCAAGAAGGCATATGGCATGCTTGCCTTTATCAGTCGGGGCATAGAGTATAAAAATTGGCACGTTCATGCTGCAGCTGTACAGAACTTTAGTTCGGCCACACTTAGAATATTGCGTGCAATTCTTGTTTGCCATACTACCAGAAGGACGTGGAGGCTTTAGAGAGGGTGCAGAAGAGATTTACCAGGATGTTGCCTGGTCTGCCGGGCATTAGCTTGAGGAGAGGTTGGATAAACGCGGATTGTTTTCACTGGAATGACTGAGGTGGAGGGGCGACATGATAGAGATTTACAAAGTTATGAGCGGCATGGTCAGAGTGGATAGTCAGAAGCTTTTTCCCAGGGTGAAAGAGTCAGTTGCTCGGGGACACAGGTTTGAACTGAGAGGGGCAAAGTTTGGAGGGGATGAGCAAGGCAGGTTCTTTACACAAAGGGTGTTGAGTGCCTGGAACTTGCTGCCGGGAGAGGTGGTGGAAGCAGGTACGATAGCAACGTTTAAGAGGCATCTTGACAAATATATGAATAGGATGGGAATAGAGGGATACGGTCCCCAGAAGTGCAGAAGGTTTTTGTTTAGGCACGCATCAAGATCGGCGCAGTCTTGGAGGGACGAATGGCCTGTTCCTGTACTGTACAGTTCTTTGTTCTTTGTTCCTTTCCATAACTATCTTGAAGCTAATCGAGTTATGGTCACTGGTCCCAAAGTGCTCCCCCACTGACAGATCACTCACCTGCCCAGCTGCATTTCCTAAGAGGACGTCGAATGTAGCCCCTTCTCTCGTAGGGCCATCCACACACTGCTTCAGAAAACTATCCTGGGCACACTTAACAAATTCTTCCCCATCTGATCCCTTAGCACTAAGGAAGTCCCAGTCAAAATTAGGGAAGTTAAAAAACGTACTATTACAACCCTGTAATTCCTACATCTATCTTTGATTTCCCTCCATATATTCTCCTCCAATTCCGTCTGACTATTTGGGGGCCTATAGTATAATCCCATCAAAGTGATCACCCCATTCTTATTTCTAAGTTCTACCCATATGGGCCCGCTGGACATTTCCCCCGGGATATCCTCTGTTAGTACTGCCGTGATGTCCTCCCTAATCAATAGTGCAACTCCTTCCTCCTCTCTTACCTCCACCTCTGTCACGCCGGAAGCATTTGTACCCCAGAACATTGAGCTGACAGTCCTACCTATCCGTCAACCACGTTTCTGTAATAGCTATAATATCACAATCCCATGTACTGATCCATGCACTGAGTTCATCTGCCTGTTACCTGTAAGGCTTTGTACATTAAAGTAAATGCTGTTTAGCCTCCCAGACCATCCACGCTCCCTGTCCTGCCCCTGCCCGGCCTGCCTGCTGGATTTGCTTGCTTTAAATTCTACATTTGCCTCAATTATCTCATCAGAGAGACTAATCCTTTGGGTCCCACCCCCACCCCCTGCAAGCCTAGTTTAAACCCTCCCGAATAATTCTAGTAAACCTCCCCGCAAGGATATTGATGCCCTTCCAGTTCAGATGCCACCTATTCTTATTGTACAGGTCATCTCTGTACCAGAAGAGATCCCAATGATGCAAGTAGCTGAAGCCCTCCCGCCTACACCAGCTGTTCAGCCACGCATTAATTTGCCTTTTCCTCCTATTCCTACCCTCACTAGCACGTGGCACAGGGAGTAATCCAGAGATTACAACCCTCGAGGTCCTGCTATTTAACCTTCGGCCTAACTCCCCGTATTCACTTTGCAGGACCACATCTCTCTTCCTGCCTCTTATTTATTTATTTTGTTTGTTCATTCGAGTCGCTGGCAAAGCCAGCATTTATTGCCCATCCCTAATTGTCCATGAGAGCGTGGTGGTGAGCATTTTCTTGAACCACTGCAGTCCATGTAATGTAGTTAAACCCACTGTGCTGTTAGGAAGTGAGTTCCAGGAATTTGACCCAGCGACAGTGAGGGAACGGCGATACAGTTCAAATTCCGGATGATGTGTGACTTTCGTTGCTGTGTGTGAGCGGTATTTTCAGTAGACAGTCGATACCAATTTTTAATTCATATTTAGACATGTATAGATGTACAGTTCCTCCTAGAATCTTCCTGTATCATCCCGTCCTCCACCCCCCACTTTGTTAAGACCAAGATCTCATATGTTTTGCTAATTATTCTCTCCATCTCTCCTGCCGACTTCAAAGATCACTGCTCGAGCACCACCAGTTCCCTCTGTCCCTGCACACTCTTGAGAACTGTGCCTTGTTCTGATCAAACAAAACCAACATGGTTTCACGGAAGATAAATTGTGTCTTTTCAGGATATATCTAGTAGGCTAGATAAAGAGGATCCAGTAGATATTTTATACTTGCATTTCAAAAAGGCTCCACACAAATGGTTAAACTGAAAGATAAGGCTCATAGAGTCGGAGGTAATATATTAACATGAATGGAGAATCGGCTAAGCAAAGAGTAGGGATAAAAAGGACATTTTCAATTTGGAAGTCTGTGACTAGTAGGGTTCCCCAAGGATCAGTGCTGGGGCCTCAGCTATTTGTTCTGAACGTATTTGTTCCGACTCTCGCTAACTTTCACTGCCTCTCTCGGTTCCTTGGTCACTCTTTGTCACTCTCACTGTCCACTTCTCTCTGTGATCCTCTGTTTAAATCCACATGCAGAACCTCAATAACAGAACACAATCACAATATTAGCCATTCAGACGGTTAATATTAGTTTACAAACATCAGACAGCCTTTTTAGGCTTGTTCCCGGTGGCCATATTAAGTTACCACAGCACTGGGACAGCTATTTCAGAGACTGACTGCTCACTAATGTAAAGTTAGTGTTTAAAACGTGGCAGAGACACAGACATGGAGACACTGAGACACATATTACTGGACAGGAGTGAATCATTCCTTTGTACTCATTGTGTACTGTATGTGTACAGCAGCTGACACGTTGTTAAATTCATTCACGGGATCTGGGCATCAGTGTCAAGACCAGCATCTGCTGCCAAACTTCCCTTGGAAGTTGATGATCATCAACCCTCCTTGTTAAACCCAAGAAAAATTCAATCAAGTTAATCTGACACAATTTCTAAATGGTAATTAATATTGTTTACCAGAAATTTTCCCCAATAATTAGCCCCCCACCGAGGTGAGGCTGAGTTGCCTTTAATTATGCAGTCTACCCATTCTCCCTTTTTAAGCAACAGTACAACATTCGCAGTCCTCCATTCCTCTTGCCTGTAACCAGAGAGGATTGGAAAATTATGGTCAGAGCCGTCGCTTTCCCCCCCCCCTGTACCTCATAACAGTCTGTACCTGGTGAATTATCAGCTTTCAAAGATGCTAAACCCCTTAAATATTTCCTCTCTCACTTTTTATCCCATGCAATATTTCAAACCCGTCCTCCTTGACTATAATGTCTGCATTGTCCATTATTTTGTGAAGTCTTGTAAAATATTCACTAAGAAACATGCCCACATCTTACGCTTCCACAGGTAGGAATAATGAGGAGAGGGGATATAAACTAGAGGGTTCAATTCTAAAGGAGGTGCAGGAAGAGAGATCTGGGACTATATGGGCACAATTCATTGAAGATGGCAGGGCAGGTTGACAAAGTGGTTAAAAAGCCACACGGGATCCTCGGCTTTACAAATAGAGGGAAACGTGGAGTACAAAAGCAAGGACATTATGATGCAAAGCACTGGTTCGGCCTCAGCTGGAGTACTGTGTCACACTCTGTACTGCACCACACTTTGGGAAGGATGTGAAGGCTGTGGAGAAGGTGCAGAAAAGGTAGACGAGATTCTTCCAGTCAAAATGAACACCCTGACTTTTCTCCACAGTGTATTCCATCAGCCACGTTCTTGCCCACTAACTGAACCTGTACATATTCCTTACTCCATACCTTCTCAGTGTCCTCCTCACAGCTTATTGTCTCAACTGAATTCGTATTATCAGCGAACTGGATACATTACATTCCATCCTTTAATCGTCCAATCATTTATCCCCACGATTAGCGACCTCACTTTTATATGTTAAAGACAACAATCTGTTTCAGGTATTATTGCACTAGATCCTGCCTCTGTTCATAAAACACCAGACTCTGCCTCCGTTATTACTGCACTAGACAACATCTCGATTTGTTACCCCAGGTCAGGTCTCTGCTTATGCTGCGTTTCACCTGGTCTCAGTTTGTATTGCACACCATTTCTCTGTTTCTCATACAATAGGCCCTGCCTTGACTCCATATCTAACAGCATGCTGCCCATGCCCTGGGAATGTTTGACGGGAAAGTGCAGAGGGAAACTTTCTTCTTTGGCCTCTTTGTCTCGAGAGACAATGGTTAAGCGCCTAGAGGTGGTCAGTGGTGTGTGCAGCAGCGCCTGGAGTGGCTATAAAGTCCATGTCTAGAGTGACAGACTCTTCCACAGGCGCTGCAGATAAAATTAGTAGTCGGGACTGTTACACAGTTGGCTCTCTCCTTGCATTTCTGGCTTTTTTCCTGCCAACTGCGATGTCTCTTCGACTCGCCACTCTTTAGCCACGCTTTTATGGCTGTCCGCCAGCTCTGGCGATCACTGGCAACTGACTCTAACGATTGCCGTCAATGTCACAGGACTTCATGTCACGTTTGCAGACGTCTTTAAAGCGGAGACATGGACGGCCGGTGGGTCTGGTACCAGTGATGTGCACGCTGTACAATGTGTCCTTGGGGATCCTGCCATCTTCCATGCGACTCACATGGCCAAGCTACCTCAAGTGCCGCTGGCTGTGTAGGGTGTATATGCTGGGGATGTTGGCCGCCTCGAGGACTTCTGCATTGAAGAAATAGTCCTACCACCTGATGCCAAGGATTTTCCAGAGGCAGCGAAGATGGAATGAGTTGAGATATTGCTCTTGGCTGACATATGTTGTCCAGGCCTGGCTGCCGTAGAGCAAGGGACAGAGGACACAGGATTGAAACACTCAGACTTTTGTGTTCCGTGACAGTGCGCCATTTTCCCACACCCTCTTGGCCAGTCTGGACATAGCAGCAGACGCTTTTCCCATGCGCTTGTTGATTTATGCATCGAGAGGCAGGTTACCGGTGATAGGTGAGCCTAGGTAGATGAACTCTTGAACCACTTCCATAGCGTTTTCGCCGATATTGATGGATGGAGCATTTCTGACGTCCTGTCCCATGATGTTCATTTTCTTGAGCCTGATGGGTTCGGCCAAATTCTTTGCAGGCAGCCGCAATCGTGTCGATGAGTCTCTGCAGACACTCTTCTGTGTTGGATGTTAATGCAGTATCGTCAGGAAAGAGGAATTCCCTGACGAGTACTTTCCACATTTTGGTCTTTGCTCTAAGAAGGGAAAGGTTAAACAACCTGCCATCTGATCCTGTGTGGAGGAAAATTCCTTATTCTGAAGACTTGAACGCATGTGAGAGCAGCAGTGAGAAGATGATCCCAAACAGTCTAGGTGCGAGAAGACAGCCCTGTTTCACGCCACTCAGGATAGTAAAGGGGTCTGTTGAGGCACTGCTATGCTGAATTGTGCCTTTCATGTTGTCATGGTATGAGTTGATGATACTTAGTAGCTTTGGTGGACATCTGATCCTTGCCAGTAGTCCAAAGAGACAAGGTCTTCTGATGAGGTCAAAGGCTTTGGTGAGATCTATGAAAGCAACGTAGAGGGGCAACTCTTATTCGCGGCATTTCTCCTGTAGCTGGTGAAGGGAGAACAGCACATGTTGATCTCTCTGCTCGAAAGCCACACTATGCCTTAGGGTAGACACCGTCAGCCAGCTTCTGGTTTAAGATGACTCTTTTGAAGGCTTTCCCCACTATGCTGAGCAGGGAGATTCCACAGTAGTTCTTGCAGTTACCACAGTCACCCTTGTTCTTATAGTGGATGATGGTATTGGCATCGCACATGTCCTGCGGTACTGCTCCCTCACAGCAGCACAGGCAAAGCAGTTCATGAAGTGCCGAGAGTATAGCAGGCTTGGCACTCTTGATTATTTCAGGGCTAATGCCGTCCTTCCCAGGGGCTTTTCCACTGGCTATAGAATCAATGGCATCACTGAGTTTCGATTTTGTTTTTTGATCGTTCAGCTCATCTATGTGTGGTAGAGACTGCGCTGCATTGCGGGCAGTATCAGTGGCAACATTTTCCCTAGAGTAGAGTTCTAGCTAGCGCTCCACCAAGGGGTACATTTGCTTGTGTTTCTCAGTGATCGTTTCCTCTGATTTAGACTTGAGGGGGGCGATCTTCTCGATGATTCACCCAAAAGATCTCTTCATGCCATCGTACATTCCTTTGATGTTTCCAGTTTGGAAGGCCAGCTGAATACGACTGCAGGGGTATTGCCAGTCGTCATTTGCACAGCGCCTGGCTGTTCTTTGTGCAGCGCGTCTGGCGACTTTAGGTGCTACGGATGATAACTCGCTGGGCGCTTTCTTGTAGTTCAACCATGCAGAGCACAGAGCGGCTATGACAGGTTGCAGCTCTTCAAAGTGTGATTGAAACCAGTCTGCATTCTGCTTCTCACGTTTGCCATAGGTGGTCATTGCTGAGTCAGAGATGGCGTCTCTCATGTAGGCCTACTTCGTCTCTGCATCCCCTGCAGGAGTGTTTTGAAGGGTTTTTTCAAGTGAATTTAGAAACTTATGCAACAGCTCTGGATAAGAAATTCTGTTAGTGCTGGTGCGCGGGCGGCCCTTCTGCTTGGAGTGATGTAGCTTCTTTGGTTTGAGTCTAACTTTGCTGCACACCAGCCAGTGGTCAGTGTCGCAGCCCGCACTGTGGAAGCAGCGTGTGATTTGGGTACTGTTTATAAAGGCTCGCCTTGTGACGATGAGGTCCAGCTGGTGCCAACGACGTGATCTTGGGTGCCTCCATAAAACCTGGTGACAGCGTTCAGTATGAAAGAGCAAGTTGGTGATGCAGAGGTTATGATAGGTACACACGCCAGCAGTCTCTGTCCGTTCTCATTCATCTTTCCAATAACGCCGCGCCCAAGGCAGTAGGACCATGAGTCATGGTTCGCCCCATCCCTGGCGTCACAATCCCCCAGCAGGAACAAATGTTCAGTATTGGGAATGCTACTACTGATATTATGGAGTTGCTCGTCGAACTGGTCTTTAACTTCAGGTGCGGAGCAGATTGTTGGAGCAGAGATGCTGAGTAGGTGCACCGGACCAGAGGCGGTGAGCAGTCAGATGGGCAGTATGCATTCTGAGCCATTTGAAGGTGGCTCTATCATGCTGAGCAAAGAGTTTCTGATGGCGAAGCCCACTGAATGCTGTTTTGGTTCTTCAGGATCCCTAACCTGCCAGTGGAAGGTGTATTCTTGCCCTCTTAGAGATCCACTTGCAGGAAGGCGTGTCTCCTGAAGTGCGGCAATGTCCACATTGAGTCTATTGAGCTCCTTGTTAATGATGGCAGTCTTATGAGAATCGTTAATTTGTGTAAGGTCTTCCGACAAGCCAGGACACATAGTTCTGACGTTCCAGCAGAAGATGCGTAGGTAGGTGGGAGGGAGTGGGGATCGAGTGTCTGTACAGTTGGTGCTCCCCTCCTGTCCCTCCTCTGTTAAATATGAAAGTGCACAGGTTGGAAGTGGGTTGATGACATGGTTGAGGTTTTTATGTTTTAAGCACTGAGTCGATCCCAACCCACCCAATTTTTGTGGTAAACTTTAACACCAGTAATGAGAAGCATGGCTGGACTGGGATCTCTGCCCTGCATTCTGGATATCTGGAACAAGTGCAGCGGCCTACAGACTTCTGGGATTTCCACGGGGAGGAGCAGGTGGCCCAAGTGCCCATGAGGCTCAGGGCCACAATCCAGTCATGGTCGCCCTTCCACCGTCACTGCTGGGAGCCGGGAAAGAATCTTCACCGTGAGCTGGATGGCGACCACGAGCGCAGCGAAAGCCTGGAGTGCATGGATGATGCTGACATCAAGGAGGCCGTGCAGGCTGTGGACTGGCCCGCTCTCCAGGCTTGCGACCTGCGCTGGACGCCTCCCCACTCCCACCCTCGCACCACCTTATCACCACTTTCCCCCTCGCACCCCCTTCCCCCACCCCCTCCTCCCTTGCAGCCCCTTCCCCCTCCCGCACCACTTTCCCCAAACCCTCTCCCTCGCACCCCTTCCCAACTCACTCCCCACCCCATTCCCCCTCCCACCACCTCCCTCCTTGCACCCCCTTCCCAGCTCCACCCTCGCACCCCCTTCCCATTTCCCCCCTCGCTGCCCCTTCCCCACATCCCCTGAACCCTTTCCCCTCGCACCCCCTTACCCCTTGCAACCCCTTCCCCCCCTCTCCCCTGCAGACCCCGCTCCCCCTTCCCCTCGCACCCTGTCTCCCCTTCCCTCTCCCTCCATGAAATCGCACAATTTACTTGTTAGGGTCCCTGCTCATGGATAGGAGCTAACAACCCCACTGCCTTGTGGGTGTCCCGGGAGAGACTAAGGCTAAGGGACTAAACCATAAGAGAAAATCCGGAGCAGATCCTGTCAGGCTTTCATGTGTCAACTTTGGCATGTTTCCGGCATTTCCTGCAGCCATGCCGATGTCAAACGTCGTGCTATACACTCCTTTGGACCTCACTAGGAAGGCTGAGAGGGGTGTTTTTAGCTTGGATAACTCGCAACCACGATACATCCGCCTAGACATGCACCGTGGAGAGGTCACTCCATAGTCGCCTCACAGCGACCAACACAATACGGAAGGCAGCAGGTATGTGTTATAAATCCAGCTCAATTGGGGATTGGGAGCCAAGGGTTGCCTTTGTCAGTGGGAGATATCATCATATCTCACTGGACAGCTACCGCCCCCTCAAACTGGGAAGCCCCCCAATCAATATGGTTCTGTCCCGCCACAGTCCACCTGCTTCACTGGGTGCTTGGAGCTCTGGGTCATGGAACGACAAGTGAACTATGACTCAGCACCAAACAGCACGACAAAAAAATGGAAAGAAGGTACCAGCCCTTCGTTTTGAAAACTGGAACGTCACAAATATGTATCCTGGCCTGTCGGAATGTTTATTAACTACACACAAAACAGAAGTGCACGTGCTTTTTTTTAAAGATAGGTCAATTAAGTCATTTTTATTGTTCTTTCTTCAGGCGCCTTTTCAAAGACTGTACTAAAGCCAAAAACTAAAGAAAAAGTTATTTAACATTTTTATATCAAAAGAGCTAACACCACTTCTTAAACAAACTTTAATCTTTCCAATATATCATTTGCTTATCATTCTCTCACTAAAATCAATATCCAATTTCTGACGTTGTTACTGAAATCAGTCAGCAAGACATGTCTTCCAGTTTTAACTGCAAAATAAAACAATAGCCGATTTTAGACGTTGATCCAATAAAAGCAGTGTTTACAACTTTAAATTGGATTTCTGCCAGACATCTTCAGACTTTCAAGGCAGACTCTTATCTCTTAGAAAATTGTTAATTGCCTTTTTACAGTTGCAAAGCCAACTTTTAAAATAAAAATGTAACTTTAACTTTTATAACCCATTCCTGAGTCCACAATCTGAAATTGGAATGAACACACTCAACAGTCACTTTTCACACTCATTCAATTCCAAACAACTTACTTTAAAAATTGATTCCTGCAATGCGTTATGTATTCAAAATACCAAAATTTGTGTCAAATTCCCCGTCCTGATGCCAAGGAATGCATAGGTTCAACTAATTCACGACTAAACATGACTCAAGGTTCCAACAAAATATACACGTGCAAAAGAAAAGAAAAGGTAACAGACTCATGTTTCATCTTTAAAGCCAGACAACAAAGAGTTAACGACAGTCAGTTCTACAGAACACAAGGTGAACATCCCAAGGTCATTCATTTCATTCGTGGAAGCTTCAAACATTCACAATATGTGCTCACCTAGAGACAACAAATATTGACCCTCAAACTGAGGTGTCAACTGACGTGGTGGACAAAAGACAACTGCACGAGATACTTCCTATAAACACTTTCATTGATACTTAGATCACTTATCTGCTGTTACATTCCCCGTAGTGATGGGGAAGCAGAATTATTGCAGTACAGAATAAGGGACAGTTTGAGGTTTCTGTCCTGCTCTGGCTTTTCACAGAAGGATGCTCACCTTTGAATGGAAGGTTTTTTAAATTTTACTTTGTGTCTTTGGCAAAGGCGAAGCGAAAAATTGATCAAGAGGAGGTAATGGAGAGGCTAACTGTATTTAAAATTGATAAGGACCCCGACCAGATGAGATACATCTAAGGAGATAGAGGGAAGTGAGGGTGGAAACGGCTGAGGCACTGTTCATAACTTTGCATTCTTCCTTAGACTGACGGGTGACGCCAGAGGACTGGAGAATTGCAGATGTTACACCGTAGTTCAAAAAAGGGTGCAAAGTGAAGCCCAGTACCCACAGGTCAATCAAGTGAACTTCGGTTGTGGGAAGGTTTTTAGAAACATAATTTGCGAACCATTAAATAGACATTTGGACAACGGTGGATTAATTAAGGACAGGCAGCAGGGATTTGTGAAGGGCAAATCGTATTTAACTAACTTGCTTGAGTTTTTTTTGTATGGGTTTCAGAGAGTGTTGATGAGGGGAATGCGATGGATGTGGTGTACATGGACTTCCAAAGGCATTTGACAAAATGCCACATAACAGGCTTATAAGAAAAGGTAGAGCCTAAGGAGTAAAATGGAAAGTAGCTGCCTGGATGCAAAATTGGCTGAATAACAGGAAGCAGAAAGTAGTGGTGAATTCAGACTGAAGGAAGTTTTTTTAGTGAAGTTCGCTATGTGTCGGTCTTCGGACCCTTGCTTTTCCTGACAGATATTAATGGCCTAGACCTGAATGTACAGGGCACAATTTCAAAATTTGCGGGCGACACGAAACATGGAATTTCTGTGAACTGTGGGAAGGAACGTGGTAAAAATGAAGAGGGCATTGATAGTGGAAAAGGCGGAGAAGAAGCAGGCAATGTTTAATACAGAAAAGTGAGAATTGGTTAATTTTTGTAGGAAGAACGAGGAGAGTCGATATAATATCAAGAATGCAATTCTAAAGGGGGTGCAGGAGTAAAGGGATCTGAGGTATAAGGAAGTGGCAGAGAAGGTTGAGAAAGTCGTTAATGAAGCATATGGGATTCCGGGCTTCACAAATAGAGTACACAATCAAGGACAAAAGAACAAAGAACAAAGAACAGTACAGAACAGCAACAGGTCATTCGGGACTCCAAGCCTGCGCCGCTCCTGATGCCTGTCTAACCTAAAATGTCTGCACTTCCGGGATCCATATCCCTCCACTCCCATCCTATTCATGTATTTCTAAAGCTGCCTCTGAAACGTCGCTATCGTACCTGCTTCCACCACCTGACCCGGCATCAAGTTCCAGGCATTGACAGGCACCCTCTGCGTAAAACACTTGCCTCGCACATCCCCTCCAAACGTTGCCCCTAACACTTTAAACCTATGTCCCCTTGTAACTAACTCTTCCACCCTGGGAAAAAGCTTCTGACTATCCACTCTGTCCATGCCACTCATAACTTTGTAAATCTCTATCATGCCGGCCCTCCACCTCCGTCGTTCCAGCGAAAACAATCCGAGTTTATCCAACCTCTCCTCATAACTAATACGCTCCAGACCGGGCAACATCCTGGTAAACCGCCTCTGTACCCGCTGCAAAGCGTTCACATCCTTCTGATAGTGTGGCGACCAGAATTGAACACAATATTCCAAGTGTGACCTAACAAAGTTTCTGTACAGGATTAGAATTAGAACATTAATGCGCAGTACAGGCCCTTTGGCCCTCGATGTTCCGCCGACTTGTGAAACCATCTGCCCTCCGCTATTCCATTTTCATCCATATGTCTATCCAATGACCACTTAAATGCCCTAAAAGTTGGCGAGTCTACTACTGCTGCAGGCAGGGCGTTCCACGCCCCTACTACTCTCTGAGTAAAGAAACTACCTCGAACATCTGTACTATATCTATCACCCCTCAACTTAAAGCTATGTCCCCTCGTGTTTGCCATCACCGTCCGAGGAAAAAGACTCTCACTATCCACCCTATCTAACACTCTGATTATCTTATATGTCTCTATTAAGTCACCACTCCTCCTCCTTCTCTCCAACGAAAACAACCTCAAGTCCCTCAGCCATTCCTCGTAAGACCTTCCCTCCATACCAGGCAACATCCTAGTAAATCTCCTCTGCACCCTTTCCAAAGCTTCCACATCCTTCCTATAATGCAGTGACCAGAACTGCACGCAATACTCCAGGTGCGGTCTCACCAGAGTTTTGTACAGCTGCAGCTTGACCTCGAGGCTCCGAAACTCGATCCCCCTACTAATAAAAGCTAACACACCATATGCCTTCCTAACAGCCCTATTAACCTGGGTTGCAACTTTCAGGGATTTATGCAGCTGGACACCAAGATCTCTCTGTTCATCTACACTACCAAGAATCTTCCCATTAGCCCAGTACTCTGCATTCCTGTTACTCCTTCCAAAGTGAAACACCTCACACTTTTCCGCATTACGCTTCATTTGCCATCTCTCAGCCCAGCTCTGCAGTCTATCTATGTCCCTCTGTACCCGACAACATCCTTCGGCACTATCCACAACTCCACCGACCTTCGTGTCATCCGAAAATTTACTAACCCACCCTTCTATACCCTCATCCATGTCATTTATAAAAATGACAAACAGCAGTGGCCCCAAAACAGATCCTTGCGGTACACCACTAGTAACTAAACTCCAGGATGAACATTTGCCATCAACCACCACCCTCTGTCTTCTTTCAGCTAGCCAATTTCTGATCCAAATCTCTAAATCACCTTCAACCCCATACTTCCGTATTTTCTGCAATAGCCTACCGTGGGGAACCTTATCAAACGCCTTACTGAAATCCATATACACCACATCCACTGTTTTACCCTCACCCACCTGTTTGGTCACATTCACGAAAAACTCAATAAGGTTTGTGAGGCACGACCTACCCTTCACAGAACGTTGCTGACTATCGCTAATGAACTTATTCTTTTCAATATGATTAAAAATCCTGTCTCTTATAACCTTTTCCAACATTTTACCCACAACCGAAGTAAGGCTCACAGGTCTATATTACCAGGTCTGTCTCTACTCCCCTTCTTGAACAAGGGGACAACGTTTGCTATCCTCCAATCTTCCGGCACTATTCCTGTCGACAACGACGACATGAAGATCAAGGACAAAGGCTCTGCAATCTCCTCCCTGGCTTCCCAGAGAATCCTCGGGTAAATTCCATCTGGCCCAGGGGACTTATCTATTTTTACACGATCCAAAATTGCTGACACCTCCTCCTTGTGAACCTCAATCCCTTCTAGCCTAGTAGTCTGTATCTCAGTATTCTCCTCGACAACATTTTCTTTCTCCACTGTAAATACTGACGAAAAATATTCACTTAAGGCTTCCCCTATTTCTTCTGATTCCACACACAACTTCCCACTACTATCCTTCATTGGCCCTTATCTAACTGCAGTCATTCTTTTATTCCTGATATACCTATAGAAAGCCTTTGGGTTTTCCTTGATCCTTTCCGCCAATGACTTCTCGTGTCCTCTCCTTGCTCTTCTTTGCTCTCCCTTTAGATCCTTCCTGGCTAGTTTGTAACTCTCAAGCGCCCTCACTGAGCCTTCACGTCTCATCCTAACATAAGCCTTCTTCTTCCTCTTGACAAGCGCTTCAACGTCTTTAGTAATCCACGGCTCCCTCGCTCGACAACGTCCTCCCTGCCTGACAGGTACATACTTATCAAGGACACGCAGTAGCTGCTCCTTGAATAAGCTCCACATTTCGATTGTGCCCATCTCCTGCAGTTTCCTTCCCCTTCCTACGCATCCCAAATCTTGCCTAATCGCATCATAATTTCCTTTCCCCCTTTTAAAGCTGCAGCATGAGCTTGTCAATTTTTATACTCTATGCCCCGACCGATGAAAGCAAGCATGCCGTATGCCTTCTTGACTAAGTTAACCATAGCGTTGCCACTTTCAGTGACCTGTTGACCTGTCCGCCCCGATCTCTGCCTGTCAATACTCCTAAGGGTTTTGCCATTTGCTGTGTACTTCCCACCTGTATTAGACCTTCCAAAATTCATTACCTCACGTTTGTTCGGATTAAATTCCATCTGCCATTTCTCTGCTCAAGTCTCAAACCAATCTATATCCTGCTGTATCCTCTGACAATCCTCATCACGATCCGCAAATCCACCAACCTTTGTGTCCTCTTCAAACTTAATAATCAGACCAGCTACATTTTTTCCAAATCATTTATATATACTGCAAACAGCAAAGGTCCCAGCACTGATCCCTGCGGAACACCACTAGTTACAGCCCTCCATTCAGAAAAGCTTCCTTCACTCTACCCTCTGTCTTCTATGACTGAGCCAGTTATGTATCCATCTTGCCAGCTCACCTCTGATCCCGTCTGACTTCACCTTTTGTATCAGTCTGCCATGAGGTACCTTGTCAAAGGCTTTACTGATGTCCATGTAGACAACATCCACTGCCCTTCCTTCATCAATCATCTTCTTCATCACTTCCTCAAAAAACTAGATCGAGTTCGGGAGACACGACCTCCCCTTCACAAAACCATGCTGCCTCTCGCTAATACGTTCATTTGTTTCCAAATGGGAGCAAATCCTGTCGCGAAGAATCCTCTGCAATAATTTTCCGACCACTGACTCACCGGCCTGTAATTTCCTGGATTATTCTTGCTACCCTTCTTAAACAAAGGAACAACATTGGCTATTCTCCAGTCCTCTGGGACTTCACCTGTAGCCAATGAGGATGCAAAGATTTCTGTCACGGCCCCAGCAATTTAATCCCTTGCCTCTCTCAGTATTTTGAAGTAGATCCCACCAGCCTCTGGGGACTTATCTCCCTTAATGTTTTTCAAGACTCCCAACACCTCCTTTTTGATAACGACACGGCCCAGGCTATCTGCATTCCCTTCCCGAGACTCATCATCCACCAAGTCCTTCTCTTTGGTGAATACTGATACAAAGTACTCATTTAGTGCCTGGCCCATTTCCTTTTGCTCCACACATAGATTCGCTCTTCAGTCCTTGAGTTGGCCAACCTTTTCCCTGGCTACCCTCTTGCTCTTCATATACGTATAAAAAGCCTTAGGATTCTCCTTAATCCTGTTTGCCAATGACATTCCATGGCCCCTTTTAGCCCTCCTGACTCCTTGCTTAAGTTCCTTCCTACTTTCTTGATATTCCTTAAGGGCTTTGTCTGTTCCTAGCCTTCGAGCCCTTGAGAATGCTTCCTTTTTCTTTTCGACCAGTCTCGCAATATCCTTCGTTCTCCAAGGTTCCCGAAACTTGGAAAACTTATCTTTCTTCCTCACAGAAACATGCCGGTCCTGGATTCTAATCAACTGACTTTGAAAGACTCCCACATTTCAAATGTTGATTTACCTTCAAACGGCCGCCCCCAATCTAAATTCTTCAGTTCCTGCCTAATATTGTTATAATTAGCCTTCCCCCAATTTAGCACCTTCACCCGAGGACTACTCTTATCCTTATCCACAAGTACCCTAAAACTTATGGATTTATGGTCACTGTTCCCGAAATGCTCCCCTACTGAATCTTCGACCTCCTGGCCCGTCCCATTCCTCAATACCAGGTCCAGTACGGCCCCTTCCCTAGTTGGGCTGCCTGGATATTGTTTCAAGAAGCCCTTCTGGATGCTCCTTACAAATTCTGCCCCATCCAAGTCCCAAGCACGAACGGAGTCCCAGTCAATAGAGGGGAAGTTAAAATCACCCACCACTACAACCCTGTTGCTTTTCCATCTTTCCAAAACCTGTCGACAAAACTGCTCCTCTACATCCCGCTAGCTGTCAGGAGGCCTGTAGTAAACTCCCAACATCGTGACTGCACCCTTCCTATTCCTGAGCTCTACCCATATTGCCTCGCTGCATAACCCCTCCGAAGTGTCGTCCCGCAGTACATGTGATATTCTCCTTAACCAATAATGCAACTCCCCCACCCCATTTTACATCTCCCTCTATCCCGCCTGAAACTGGTAAATCCCAGTACATTTAGCTGCCAATCCTGTCCTTCGGTCACCCAAGTCTCTGTAATAGCAACAACATCATAGTTCCAAGTACAGATCCAAGCTCCAAGTTCATCTGCCTTACCTTTTATACTGCTCGCATTGAAACAAATGCACTTCAGACCACCAGTCCCGCTGCGCTCAGCAAAATCACCCTGCATTCTCTTCCTCTTAGTCTTACTAGCCTTATTTACTTGCCCCCCTCAGTCATTTTACCTGCTGACCTCCTGCTCTGGTTCCTACACCCTGCCACACTAGTTTACTCCCTCCCGAGCGATGCTAGCAAACCTCGCAGACTGGATAGTTGTGCCCCTTCAGTTTAGATGCAACCAGTGCTTCTTGTACAGGTCCCACCTGTCACGGAAGAGATCCCAGTGATCTAGATATCAGAAACCGTCTCTTGCACACCATCTGTTCAGCCACGTGATTTGGCGCCCTCTCTTCCTATTTATAGCCTCACTGTCAAGTGGCACAGGGAGTAATCACGAGATTACAACCCTAGAGGTCCTGTTTTTTTAACTTTCTGCCTAACGTCCTGATCTGCCCCTGGAGGACCTCGTCACTCTTCCTGCCTCTGTCGTTGATACCAATGTGTACCACAACCTCTGCGTCTCACCCTCCCCCTTCAGAAGGTGCCCTGTCCATTCAGAGACATCCTTGACCCTGGCACCAGGAAAGCAACAGATCATCTTGGAGTCTCTTTCACGTCCACAGAAGCGCCTATCTGTGCCCCTGACGATAGAGTCCCTTATAACTATTGGTCTTCTGTGCTTTGTCCGTCCCTGCTGAACAACAGAGCCAGCCGTGGTGCCACTGCTCTGGCTGCTGCTGTTGTTTTCCCCAAGTTATGATACTCTTGTATAAAACACTGATTCGGTCTCAACTGGAGTATGAGGTTCCTTTCTAGACACCACACTCTAGGAAGAATGTTAACCCATTCGACAGGTTGCAGAACAGATTCGTGAGAATGGTCCCAGGGATGAGGAGCTTCATTTACCTGGACAGAGTGGAGATTTTGGGTCTGCTTTCCTTGGAGATCAGAAGGTTGAGAGGACATTTGATCGAGGTATACAAAATCATGAGTGGTCCAGACAGAGAAGAGAGGAGAAACCGTTCCCATTGCCATAGAGTCACAGAGTCGTAAAGCATACAAACAGGCCCTGCGGCCCACCACGTCCATGCCGACTGTAATGCCTATCTATACTAATCCAACCTTACTGCATTAATTCCATATCCCTCTATGCCTTGTAAATTCAAGTACCTGTCCAGATGCCTCTTAAATGTCGCTACTGTTCCTGCCTCCACCACCTCCACAGACAGCTCATTCCAGTTACCCACTATTCTTTGTGTGAAAAATGTGCCCCTTTGCTCTCCTTTAAACCTCCTCACTCTCACCTTAAACCTATGCCTTCTAGTTTTATTCATGCATACCATGGGAAACAGATCCGATCTATGCCTCTCATAATTTTATATACCTCTATCATGTCCCCTCTCAGCCTCCTTCGCTCCAGGGAAACCAGGCCCAGCATTTCCAATCTCCCTTTGTAATTAAGCCCTCCAAACCAGGCAACATCCTTGTGAATCTTTTCTGCATCCTCTCTAGCTGAATCACATCTTTCCTGCAGTGTGGCGACCAGAACTGCACACAGTACTCCAAATTCGGCCTAACTAACGTCATGTACAACTGTAACATGACGCCCCAACTCTTTTATTCAATGCCTCGGCTGATGAAGGCAAGCATGCCATAAGCCTTCTTCATCACCCTGTCTACCTGTGCTGCCACTTTCAGGCAACTATGTACTTGCACCCCAAAGTCTCTCTGCTCAACATAACTCCCCAGGTCATTCACGGTTTCTGTCCTGCCCTGGTTTACCTTCCCAAAATGCATCACTTCGTACTTATTTAGAAATACAGCACTGAAACACGCCCTTCGGCCCACCGAGTCTGTGCTGACCATCAACCACCCATTTATACTAATCCTACATTGATTCCATTACCCTCTCACATCCCCACCTTCTCTCAACTCCGCTAACACCTACTCGGGGCAATTTATAATGTCCAATTTACCTATCAACCTGCAAGTCTTTGGCTGCGGGAGGAAACTGGAGCACCCAGCGAAAACCCACACGGTCACAAAGCGAACTTGCAAACACCACACAGGCAGTATTCAGAACAGAACCCGGGTCATTACAGCGGTGGTGCTAACCACTGCGCCACTGTGCCGCCCCATTGTCTGCGTTCAATTCCATTTGCCACTCCCTTGCCCACTTTCCCAGGTGATCGATATCCTGTTGTAACCTTAGACAGCCTTCTTCACTGTCCACGGTACCACGATTTTTTTTGTCATCTGCAAACTTACTAATCATGCTCCTTACATTCACATCCAAGTCATTAATATATATGACAAACAACAGAGGGCCCAGCACTGATCCCTGAAATACCACTGGTCACCGGCCTCCAATCTGAAAAACAACCCTCCACTACAACCCTCTGCCTCCAATCACCAAGCCAATTTTGCATTCAGTTTGCTAGCTCACCCTGGATCCCATGTGTTCGAACCTTCTGGATCGGCCTGCTATTCGGGACATTGTCAAAGGCCTTGCTAAAGCCCATGTAGACAACGTCCATCGCCCTGCCCTTGTCAATCCTCTTGGTCACCTCTCGAAAAACGGAATCAAATTCGTGCGACATGATTTCCCAAACACAAACCCATGCTGACAATCCCCAATCAGACCATGCCTTTCCAGATGCATATAAATCCTGTCTCTCAGAATCCCTTCCAATAACTTTCCCACCACTGATGCAAGGCTCACCGGTCTGTAGTTCCCTGGATTATCCCTCATGCCCTTCTTAAATAAAGGCACAACATTAGCAATCCCCCAGTCTTCCAGTACCTCTCCCGTGGGTAACGATGATGCACAGATCTCTTCCAGGGCCCCAGCAATCTCCTCCCTTGCTTCCCATAGCATCCTAAGTTACACCTGGTCAGACTCTGGGGATCTATCCACTTGAATGCGCTTCAAAAGTTCCCGGCACCTCTTCCTTTGTAATCTTGATATGCTCCAGGATATCGGTGTTCCATCCCTTGAACTCATTAGCTTCCATGATCTTCTCCACGGTAAATACGGACGAGAAATATTCATTTAAGACCTCACCCGTTTCCCGTGGCTCCACACATAGAATGCCACACTGATCCTTAAGGGTCCTATTCTCTCCCTAGCGACCCTTTTACTCTTGTAGAAGGGTCGATAATGAGAGGATACAGATTTAAGGTGATTGTAAAAGAAGCAAAAACATCATAAGGGGAAAAAAGTTTTGATACAGTGACTGATTGGTATCTGGACTTCACTGCCTGACAGTGTAGTGGAGGCACACTCAATCGAAGTATTCAAAAGAGAATTGGATAATTATCTGAAGAGAAGAAAAATGCAGGGCTGTGGGACTAGGTGAGGTAACTGCCAAGCTTTGTTTGAAATGTAAACCTTGACTCTGATTGGCAGTTAACTGTCAGTCACCATAAACTGGCACATTCTCCATGACAACGTCTCGACCATTCAGAGTCCATTTTACAACAAATCAGCACTCTCTTATGCAATATAAATTTACTGTTTACCCTTGCATTGGTATTCTTTCGAAGTGTACTGATGAGTGAAAGACGAAAAGCTTCGACAAAATGTCTCTGTTTTCAGCAATTCACAAGGAAATTGGAAGTTTATGAAATTGTCTCGAAACTAAAGTTATCAATTAATTCTTGTTGGGTAACTTAAGGTCTAGTGAGAATGAAAAACTGTGTTCAATCAGTATTAGGAGGGAAATTGTGTTAGTGAAATTGATGGGATTAAAGGCCGATAAATCCCCAGGGCCTGATAATCTACATCCCAGAGTACTTAAGGAAATGGCTCTAGAAATATAAGATGCATTGCTGGACATTTTTCAAAATTATATTATCTCTGGAACATTTCCAACGGATTGGAGTGTAGCTAATGTAACCCCATTAATTACAAAAGAGGTAGAAAGAAAACAGGGAATTATAGACTGGTTAGCCTGACAACAGTAGTCTGGAAAATTCTATAGTCCCTTATAAAAGACGGAATAGCAGACCCCTTGGAGAACAGTGACAGGATCAGACAAAGTCAAAATGGATTTCCGAAAGGGAAATCATGCTTATCAAATCTTCTGGAAATTTTTGAGGAAGTAGTTAATAGAATACATAAGGGACAGCCAGTGCAGGTGGTGCATTTGGACTTTCATAAGGCTTTCCATAAGGTCCCAGAGAAGGGAGTAGCGTGCAAAATTAAAGCACATGGGATTGGGGGTATGGTACCGACATGGATCGAGAACTAGTTGGCAGACAGTGAACAAAGAGCAGGAAAAAACGGGTCGTTTTCCGAGTGCCAGGCAGTGACCGGTGGGGTACCGCATGGATCAGTGTGAGGACCCCAGATATTCACAATATATATTAATGATATAGATGAGGGAATTAAATGTAATATATCCAGGTTTGCAGACGACACAGAGCTAGGTGGGAGTGTGAGCTGTGAGGAGGATGCACAGAAGCTCCAGAGTGATTTGGACAGGTTGAGTGAGTTGACAATTTCATGGCAGATGCAGTATAATATGGATAAATACGAGATTACACTCTTTGGTGGCAAAAAAGAAAAGACAGATTGTTATCTGAACGGCGATAGACTGGGAAATGGGCAGGTGCAGTGAGACCTCGGTGTCCTTGTGCACCAGTCGCTGAAAGTAAGCATGCAGGTGCAGCAGCAGTTAAAATGGCAAATGCTATGTTCGCCTTTATAACGAGAGGATTCGAGTACAGGAGCAAAAATGTCTTGCTGCAATTATACAAGGCCTTGATGAGAACAGATCTGGAGTATTGTGCGCTGTTCTGGTCGCCTTATCTGAGGAAGGATGTTCTTGCTCTGGAGGGAGTGCAGCGAAGGTTCACCAAACTGACTCCTGGGATGGCACGACTGACGTACGAAGAGAGATTGGGTTGATTAGGCTTGTATTCGCTGGCGTTTGCAAGAATGAGAGGGGACCTCATAGGAACCTACAAAATCCTAACAGGACTGTACGGACTAGATGCAGGAAGAATTTCGCGATGGCGGGGGGAATTCAGGACCAAGGGGCACAGTCTAAGGATAAGCGGTAAGCCGTTTAGGACTGAGATTAGGAGAAATATCTTCACCCAGGGAGTGGGGAGCCTGTGGAATTCTTCACCACGGGAAGCAGTTGAGGCCAAATAATTAAATATATTCAAGAAAGAGTTAGATATAGTTGTTGGGACTAAAGGAATCAAGAGATGCAGGGAGAAATAAAGAATAGGTAAAATGGGAATAAGGAGGCCGAAACTGCACATAACACTCCAGGTGTGGTCTCACCAAGGCTTTGTATAATTGCAGCAAGACATCCTTGCTCCTGTACTCGAATCCTCTCGCTATGAAGGCTAACAGCAGCTGCATGCTTACCTTCAGCGACTGGTGCACAAGGGTACTGAGTTTGGATGATTAGCCATGATCGTATTGAACGACGGAGCAGGCTCGAAGGGCCGACTCCTGCTCCTATTTTTCTATGTTCTATGCTTCTAATTCACTTCTGTCCCACTTTGTAATTGGCGGGCTTTTTTCTGCCATATTGCAAAGGCCAGTGGCAGGCTGGAAGATTGGGAAACTTTTAAAGGTAAACAAAGCGTGACTAAAAAGGTAATAAAAAGAGCAAAGGTAAGTTATGAAAGAAAACTAGTGCAAAATACAAACACGAATAACAAAAACTTCTATAATTATATAAAAGGGAAGAGAGTAGCTAAAGTGTATGTTGGTCCATTGGAGGATGAGAGAAGGGAACGCAGAAATGGCAGACACTAAATCAGTATTTTGATTTAGTTTTCACGGTGGAGGACACTAGTACCATCCCAACAGCAGCAGGTAATACAGAGGTTATTGAAAGGGAGGAACTTTGAACAATCATCACCAAAAGGGAAAAAGTACTGAGCAGACTATTGGGATTGAAGTCAAACAAGTCCCCAGGGCCTGGTGGCCTACATCCGAGGGTCTTAAAGGAAGTGGCAGTGGAGATAATGGATCCATCGGTTGCAATATTTCAAAATTCTCTGGATACAGGAAAGGTTCCAGTGGATTGGAAAAAGGCTAATGCAACGCCCTTATTGAAAAATGGATGGAGGCAGAAAGTCGGAATCTATAGACCAGTTAGTTTAACATCTGTCATTGGGAAATTGTTAGAAGTTATTATTAAGGAAGTAATAACGGACCATTCAGAAAGTCAGAACGTAATCCATGGTTTTATGAAGGGTAAATCGTATTTGACTAATTTGCTAGAGTTCTTCGAAGCTGCAACAAACAAAGTGGATGTAGTTTATCGAGACTTCCAGAAGGCATTTGCCGCACAAAAAGTTAATACACAAGGTAAGTTCACATGGGGTTGGGGGCAATTTATTGGCTTGGATAGAGGATTGGCTAACCAACAGAAAACGGAGAGTCGGGATAAATGGGTCTCTTTCTTGTTGGCAAGATGCAACTAGTGGGGTACCAAAGGGTTCGGTCCTCCGGCCCCAACTATTTACAATATATATAAATGACTTGGATGCAGGGTTCAGAAGGTATTATAGGCAAATTTGCAGATGGCACTAAAATAGGTGGGACATTAAGTTGCAATAAAGAAATAGGAAATTATCAAATGGTTATGGATAGATTAGATAATTGGACCAAAATTTGGCAGATGGATGTTACCGTGGATAAATGCGATGTTATCCAATTTGGTCAGAAGAATAGAAAGGCAAATTGTTATCTAAATGGAGAGAAACTTCAGGGTGTTTCGCTGCAGAGGGATCTGGGTGTCCTCGTGCATGAATCGCAGAACACTGGTTTGCAGGTACAGGAGGTGAGAGGAAAGCAAATGGAATTTTGGAATTTATTGCTAAAGGAATAGAGTGTAAAGGTAAGGAAGTGTTGCTGCAACTTTACAAGGAATTGGTGAGACCGCACCTGGAGTATTGCCTACAGTTTTGGTACACTTACTTGAGAAAGGATGCAGTTGCATTGTAGGCAGTTCAGAGGAGTTTCACGAGATTGATTCCAGGGATGAGGGGGTTATATTATGAAGAGAGAATGAGCGGTTTAGGCCTTTACTCTCTAGAGTTTATAAGAACGAGAGGAAATCTAATTGAGGTATATAAGATGATTAAGGAGATTGACAAAGTGGATTTAGAGAGGATGTTTCCTCTTGTGGGACAATCTAGAACGAGATGTCATAGTTTTAGGATTAGGGGTAGCAGATTTACAACAGAGATGAGGAGAAATTACTTCTCTCAAAGTGTCGTGAATCTGTGGAATTCATTACCCCAGAGTGTGGTGAATGGCGGCATATTGGGTGAATTTAGGGAGGAGATAGACAGTCTTTTAATTCGAAAAGCATTGAAGGGTTATGCAGAACTGGCAGGAAAGTGGAGTTGAGGCCGAGATAAGATCAAACATGATCATATAGAATGGCAGAGCAGGCTCGAGAGGCTGTATTGTGCACTGCTGCTCCAAGTTCTCATGTTCTCACCAGTCGAAAATTGAAGCCATTGACTTAATGTACTGTTTTATAATTGGCTCTCTAATTCGTTAAGAAATATAGCATTTGAGATCCCGCCGGGCGGCGGATTACTGCGCTGGTGATTTTATTACCAAGGCAGTTTTGTGTGGCCACTTGGCTCCCGCTTTGTCCGGTCCTTTTCTTCCTTCGCCTCTCCTAGACATGTCGCCTGTTCACTCGAATCGCTCCTGAATGAGAAGGGAACATCTACAGGCTCCTTTTAAAAACAGCCTGTCCCAACCTACCTTAGAATCGGGACAGATGGAGCACAGGAAGGGAAGGAGACCAAGGGAGGATTAAAAGTAGGAGAGGAGAGAGACAGAGCAGGAAATGGTCTCTGATCTCTCAGCTTAAAACCGTTTCTCCATAATTGAGCCAAAGTGCCATCCCTAACAGACTGGGACTCCATCGCCAGGTATTTCCAGATGCCCGCAGTTTTTCACTTCACTTCTATCACAATGAACAGACAGTAATATTCCTGTCTAAATATTTTCCATCTTAAATCAACCTGTCTCCTTCAATTCCAGTCTGCAGGTTACTCCAGTCCTTGTGCTCCTAACCCGACTGACTCGAATTTCAACAGGGTTCCTGCTTGCACTGAATGCCCCAGAGCAGAGGAAATTTCTCTGCAGCTTTTGTATTGGATCTGGACGTCACTGGCAAGGCCAGAATCTGTTATTCATCCCTAATTAACAACTGAGTAGCTTGCAACGCAATTTCAGAGGGCAGTTAAGAGTACACCACGTGTAGTCCGGACAAGGTAAAGCCAGCAGTTTTCAATCTCTAAATGGCATTAGTGAACCAGTAAGGTAAAATTGACGATTGATTCATGGCACCATTACTGGGACCAGCTTTCATAGATTCATCGAATAGAATCATAGAAAGTTTATGGCACAGAGAGAAGCTACTTGACCCATTGTGTCTGCACCCGTGGAGAAACGAGCCACCCAGCGTAATCCCATCTTCCAGCATTTGGACCAGAGCACTATAGGTTGTGTCACTTGCGATGCATATCCAGCCACCTTTTGAATGAGCTGAGGGTTTCAGCCTCTACCACCCTTACAGACAGTGAATTCCAAACCCCCATCACCCTCAGGGTTAAACACCTTCCCTCATCTCCCCTCGAATCTTTCCAGCAATCACTTTAAATCTATGCACTCTTGTCGCTGACCTCTCTGCTAAGGTGAATACAGATTACAACTCCACTCTATCCAGGTCACTCAGGATGTTGCACATTTCAATCAAATCTCCCCTCAGCCTTCTCCGTTCCAAGGAGAAAAATCCCATGTTATCCAATCTTTCCTCACAGCTACATTTTTCCATTTCTGGCAACATCCTCGTAAATCTCCTCTGTACCCTCTCTAGTGCAATTACATCCTTTCTGAAATGAGGTGTCTGATTTTTCAGTTACAGATTGTTTTTCTATTAATTAATTGACTTTAAATTCCACCAGCTGCTGTTGTGGGATTTGAAACCATGTCCCCAGAACATTACCCTGGACCTCTGGATTACCAGCTCAGTGACCTTACTGCGCATCGTTTTCCTTTCAGCAGAGGGAATGGGCGCTCAGCTGTCAGTTCCTTCTCAGCCTTTCAGTCTGATTCAAACAAAGCAACTCTCTCTCTACAACCTTAGCTCATTCTTCCATTCACCACCTCCCTTGCCACCACCACCCCACACCGCCACGACACATTCACATCGAACTGATTGATATGTTAACTCCAGAGATGCTGCCAGACCTGCTGAGTGTTTCAGCACTTTCTTCGTCCATGTCACCTTGAATGCTGTTGCGTTCTCCACGTTCTGCCTGCTCGCCATAAACCTTGATTCCATGAGAGACCAAAAATCTATCCCAGCCTTAAATGTATTCAATGATAGAGAATCCACAACACAATGGGGCAGAGAATTCCAAAGATTCACAACCCTTTGAGTGAAGTAATTTCTCCTCACCCTACTCCTAAATGATCACCCCCATATCCTGAGACTGTGTCCCCCTGTGTTACATTCCCTGACCAGCGGAAACAATCCCTTAGTGTCTACCCTATCTAGCTCATTCAGAATCTTGCATGTTTCAATGAGATTGCCTCACTCTCTAAACTCCAGGCAATATAAGTTCAATATACTCAGCCTCTCTGAATAGGAAAACCCCGTCATCCTATGGTTTACCTAATCTTCACTGTTCCGCCTCCAATACAAGTATACCTTATTTAAATGTTGAGATGAAAATTGCACACAGTACTCCAGATGTAGTCTCACCAAAAGCCTGTAAAATTGTAGCAAGACTTCTTTATCCCTTTACTCCAACTCCCTTGCAATAAAAGCCGACATGCCATTTTGCCTTGCTAATTGGTTGCTGTGACTGCACGCTAAATTTCTGTATTCCAGTACAACCACACTCAAGGTACTTTGAACAGCAACACTTACAAGTTTCAGGGACGGGTTAGGTACTGAATAATCAGCGCTCCGGAAGACAGTGCACAGTAAGACATTGACAGTTAGGTTCTCTCCTGACGTCCAGGCAAACTTGGCACGGATAAACTCACCCAAACATCAAAGAACAAATAACAAAGAACAGTGCAGCACAGGAACAGGCCATTCGGTCCTCCAAGCCTGCGCTGATCCTGATGCCTGCCTAAACTAAAACCTCTGCACTTCCGGGAACCGAATTCCTCTATTCCCATCCTATTCATGTATTTGTCAGGGTGCCTCTCAAACGTCGTTATCGTACCTGCTTCCACCAGCTCCCCCGGCAGCATGTTCCAGGCACTCACCACCCTCTGCGTAAAGAACTTGCCTCGCACATCCCCTCTAAACTTTGCCCCTCTCACCTTGAACCTATGTCCCCTAATAACTGACTCTTCCACCTGGAACAAAGCTTCTGACTGTCCACTCTGTCCATGCCGCTCATAACTTTGCAAACCTCTATCATGTCTCCCCTCCACCTCCGTTGTTCCAGTCAAAACAATCCGTGTTTATCCAACCTCTCCTCATAGCTAATACCCTCCAGACCAGGCAACATCCGGATAAACCTCTTGTCCACCCTTTCCAAAGCCTCCACGTCCTTCTGGTAGTGTGGCGTCCATAATTGCACGCAATATTCTAAGTGTGGCCGAACTAAAGTTCTTTAAAGCTGCAGCATGACTTGCCACTTTTTATACTCTATGCCCCGACCGATATGGGTAAGCACGCCGTATGCCTTCTTGACTGCCTTATTCACCTGCTTTGCCTCTTTCAGTGACCTGTGAACCTGTACGCTCCGATCTCTCTGCCGTTCAATACTCCTAAGGGTTCTGCCATTTACTGTGTACTTCCCACCTGCATTGGACCTTCCAAAATGCAGTACCTCACATTTGTCCGCATTAAACTCCATCTGCCATTTCTCCGCCCAAATCTCCAACCGATCTATATCCCGCTGTATCCTCTGACAATCCTCATCACTATCTGCAGCTCCACCAACCTTGTGTCATCCGCAAACTTACTTTTCAGACCAGCTACATTTTCCTCAAAATCATTTATATATACTACAAGCAGCAAAGGTCCCAGCAATGATCCCTGCGGAACACCACGAGTCACATACCTCCATTCAGAAAAGCACCATTCCACTGCTACCCTCTGCCTTCTATGACCGAGCCAGTTCTGTATCCATTTTGCCAGCTCACCTCTGATGCCGTACGACTTCACCTTTTCTACCAGTCTGCCATGAGGGACCTTGTCAAAGGCTTTTCTGAAGTCCACATAGGTAACATCCACTGCCCTACCTTCATCAATAATCCTCATCACTTCCGCAAAAAACTCAATCAAATTAGTGAGACACGACCTCCCCTTCACAAAACCATGCTGCCTCTCGCTAATATGTTCGTTTGTTTCCAAATGGGAGTGAATCCTGTCCCGAAAAGTCCTCTCTAATAATTTCCCTACCAATGATGTGAGGCTCACCGGCCTTTAATTTCCTGGATTATCCTTGCTACCCTTCTGAAACAAAGGAACAGCATTGGCTATTATCCAGTCCTCTGGGACCTCACCTGCAGCCAATGAGGATGTAAAGATTTCTGTCAAGGCCCCAGCAATTTCTTCCCTTGCCTCCCTCAGTATTGTGGGGTAGATCCCATTCGGCCCTTGGGACGTATCTATATTAATGCTTTGCAAGACACCCAACACCTCCTCCTTTTTGATAATGAGACGACTAAGACTATTTACACTCTCTTCCCTCGGATGAGACAACATCTGTCTCACACACAGCACTTAAGGTATGCTCTCAGACACAGTAACTGCCCACCTGTCCATACAGTCTAGGAAAGAAGTCCAGATGAGACACTGCCCCTGCGATCGCCCATCAGCTTTCCATCAACGGAGCGAAAGGCAACAATGTGATCAGGAGAAGTCCCAGATTGAGCAGAATCCCCTTCCCATTGGTACGTCACCTTGAAGAGACAAGAGATGTAGTCTTGCCCCTGACAGATATTGTACCAGAGGTAGGGACATTTTTATTCTCTCACTTTGGTAAAATGTCAGCGAGTGAGAAATAACAACGTTCCAGATTAACCCTCTCTTGCCTGTTGAGTTCTCTGCAGTCTGGCAGCTGCGGGCATTTCCTTGATACTCTCAGCGATCGTGTGTATCACTCTGATTAAATTAATCTGATACTTGAGTCATGAAGAAAATTTCAAACAAAACTTGGTAGTTAACTGTCAGCCACCATAAACTGGTGCATTCTCCATGGCAACGCTTCGACCAATCGGAGCCCACTTGCCAATCAATCTCTCTCATACAGTATAGTTTAATTCCCCTTACATTGGTATTCTTGCGACTTGTTCTGATGAATGCGTGACAAAAAGCTTTGAAAAAGTCTCTCCTTTTCAGAAATATTCAAGTTCTGTCCTACCAAGCGACTATTTTAACCTTGTACTGTTACTCTCAGAGATTAACTCCTGCACGATCCCAGCAAACACACTGAGACCCTCTTCCCTCCTATCTCTCACCAGGATTGGATTGAGAAATTTTCCTTCAGGGTCACGGTCATTAAAGGTTCTTTACATCAAAAGATACTGAGAGATACTGTGACAAGGCTTGTATCTAGCTGAATAATTCTAGACTGCAAAGGCAGTTTCAATTACAAGAACTCAGTTGGACGGTGGTGAAATCAATTTCAGTCAGAAATCTTGGCGCACACTCCACTTCCAGTAGGAGGGATTGCACTGTCAAAAGTGCGTCTATCAGATGAGACTTTGAAATGAGACACTGTCTCAGATCGGCTGCAGAACATTCTAAAGTGGGAGGGTGAACAGCCAGTTGTCACTGTGCACATAGGCACGAATGATATAGGTAAAAAACGGGATGAGGTCCTACAAGCAGAGTTTAGGGAGTTAGGAGCCAAGTTAAAAAGTAGGACCTCAGAGGTAGTAATCTCAGGATTGCTACCAGTGCCACGTGATAGTCAGAGTAAAAATGAAAGAATAGTCAGGATGAATGCGTGGCTTGAGAGATGGTGCAGGAAGGAGGGGTTCAGATTTTTGGGACATTGGGACCGGTTCTGGGGGAGGTGGGACCATTACAAATTGGACGGTCTACACCTGGGCCAGACTGGAACCAATGTCCTTGGGGGTGCTTTTGCTAAAGCTGTTGGGGAGGGTTTAAACTAATGTGGCAGGGGGATGGGAACCAATTGAGGAGGTCAGTTGACAGTAAGGAGGTCGTAACAAAAGCAGTAAGGAACTAGATAATGAAGTCAGTGTGACTGAGGGGAAGAGCAGGCAGGGAGCAGATGATGAATATAAAGGGACTGGTGGTCTGAGGTGCATTTGTTTTAATGCAAGAAGTGTAGTAGGTAAGGCAGATGAAATTAGGGCTTGGATTAGTACCTGGGAGTATGATGTTATTGCTATTACTGAGACTTGGTTGAGGGAAGGGCATGATTGGCAACTAAATATCCCAGGATATCGATGCTTCAGGCGGGATAGAGAGGGAGGTAAAAGGGGTGGAGGAGTTGCATTACTGGTCAAAGAGGATATCACAGCTGTGCTGAAGGAGGGCACTATGGAGGACTCGAGCAGTGAGGCAATATGGACAGAACTCAGAAATAGGAAGGGTGCGGTAACAATGTTGGTGCTGCACTACAGGCCGCCCAACAGCGAGCGTGAGATAGAGTTACAAGTATGTAAACAGATTATGGAAAGATGTCGGAGCAACAGGGTGGTGGTGATAGGAGATTTTAATTTTCCCAACATTGACTGGGATTCACTTACTGTTAGAGGTCTAGATGGAGCAGAATTTGTAAGGAGCATCCAGGAGGGTTTTCTAGAGCAGTATGTAAATAGTCCAACTCGGGACGGAGCCATACTGGACCTGGTGTTGGGGAATGAGCACGGCCAGGTGGTTGAAGTTTCAGTAGGGGACTACTTTGGGAATAGTGATCACAATTCCGTAAGCTTTAAAATACTCATGGCCAAAGACGAGAGTGGTCCGAAAGGAAGAGTGCTAAATTGGGGGAAGGCCAACTATACCAAAATTCGGCAGGAGCTGGGGAATGTAGATTGGGAGCAGCTGTTTGAAGGTAAATCCACATGTGATATGTGGGAGGCTTTTAAAGAGAGGTTGATTAGCGTGCAGGAGAGACATGTTCCTGTGAAAATGAGGGATAGAAATGGCAAGATTAGGGAACCATGGATGGCAGGTGAAATTGTGAGACTAGCTAAGATGAAAAAGGAAGCATACATAAGGTCTAGGCGGCTGATGAAAGACGAAGCTTTGAAAGAATATCGGGAATGCAGGACCAATCTGAAACGAGGAATTAAGAGGGCTAAAAGGGGTCATGAAATAACTTTGGCAAACAGGGTTGAAGAAAATCCCAAAGCCTTTTATTCATATATAAGGAGAAAGAGGGTAACTAGAGAAAGGATTGGCCCACTAAAGGACAAAGGAGGAATGTTATGCTTGGACTCAGAGAAAATGGGTGAGATTCTGAACGAGTACTTTGCATCGGTATTCACCGAGGAGAGGGACATGACGGATATTGAGGTTTGGAACAGATGTTTGATTACACTAGGTCAAGTCGGCATAAGGAGGGAGGAAGTGTTGGGTATTCTAAAGGGCATTAAGGTGGACAATTCCCCAGGTCCGGATGGGATCTATCCCAGGTTACTGTGGGAAGCGAGAGAGGAAATAGCTGGGGCCTTAACAGATATCTTTGCAGCATCCTTAAACACGGGTGAGGTCCCGGAGGACTGAAGAATTGCTAATGTTGTCCCCTTGTTTAAGAAGGGTAGCAGGGATAATCCAGGTAATTATAGACCGGTGAGCCTGACGTCAGTTGTAGGGAAGCTGCTGGAGAATATACTGAGGGATAGGATCTATTCCCATTTGGAAGAAAATGGGCTTATCAGTGATAGGCAACATGGTTTTGTGCAGGGAAGGTCATGTCTTACCAACTTAATAGAATTCTTTGAGGAAGTGACAAAGTTGATTGATGAGGGAAGGGCTGTCGATGTCATGTACATGGACTTCAGTAAGGCGTTTGATAAGGTTCCCCATGACAGGCTGATGGAGAAAATGAAGGCGCATGGGGTCCAAGGTGTACTAGCTAGATGGATAAAGAACTGGCTGGGCAACAGGAGACAGAGAGTAGCAGTAGAAGGGAGTTTCTCAAAATGGAGACGTGTGACCAGTGGTGTTCCACAGGGATCCGTGCTGGGACCACTGTTGTTTGTGATATACATTAATGATTTGGAGGAAAGTATAGGTGGACTGATTAGCAAGTTTGCAGACGACACTAAGGTTGGTGGAGTAGCAGATACTGAAGGGGACTGTCAGAGAATACAGCAGAATCTAGATAGATTGGAGAGTTGGGCAGAGAAATGGCAGATGGAGTTCAATCAGGGCAAATGCGAGGTGATGCATTTTGAAAGATCCAATTCAAGAGTGAACTATGCATTAAACGGAAAAGTCCTGGGGAAAATTGATGTCCAGAGAGATTTGGGTGTTCAGGTTCACTGTTCCCTGAAGGTGGCAACGCGGGTAAATAGAGTGGTCAAGAAGGCATACGGCATGCTTTACTTCATCGGACGGGGCATTGAGTACAAGAGTTGGCAGGTCATGTTACAGTTTTATAGGACTTTGGTTCGGCCACATTTGGAATATTGCGTGCAGTTCTGGTCGCCACATTACCAAAAGGATTTGGATGCTTTGGAGAGGGTGCAGAGGAGGTTCACCAGGATGTTGCCTGGTATGGAGGGCGCTAGCTATGAAGAGAGGTTGAGTAGATTAGGATTATTTTCATTAGAAAGACGGAGGTTGAGGGGGGACCTGATTGAGGTGTACAAAATCATGAGAGGTATAGACAGGGTGGATAGCAAGAGGCTTTTTCCCAGAGTGGGGGATTCAATTATTAGAGGACACGAGTTCAAAGTGAAAGGGGAAAAGTTTAGGGGGGATATGCGTGGAAAGTTCTTTACGCAGAGGGTGGTGGGTGCCTGGAACGCGTTGCCAGCGGAGGTGGTAAATGCGGGCACGATGGCTTCTTTTAAGATGTATCTAGACAGATACATGAATGGGCAGGAAGAAAAGAGATACAGAACCTTAGAAAATAGGCGACATGTTTAGAGAGAGGATCTGGATCTGTGCAGGCTTGGAGGGCCGAAGGGCCTGTTCCTGTGCTGTAATTATCTTTGTTCTTTGTCTGCCCTCTCAGGTAGATGTAACAGATCCCATGGCACTCGTCTGAAGATGAGCGGTGGTGGTGGAGGGAGGGGAGGACAGTTCTGGGGCCTAACATTTATCCCTCAACCAACATCCCCACAACATATTATCTGGTTATTGTTGCCGTGTTGTCTGTGGGATCTTGCTGTGCACAGAGTGGCTTCCGATTTTCCTACATTACAACAGCGGCGACACTTCCCACAGTACTTCATTGCATGTTGAGCGTTCGGTGATGCACTGAGGTCGTGAAAGGCGCTGTAGAAATTACACATCTTTCTTCAATGCTGACAACATATCCATGCAGGAACACAAAGTCTGAATTTCCAAGTTCAATATTTAATTCACGTGTACAAAAACCGTGTGTCAGCATTGTTAACAAAATATCAACTCTCTTTCGTACTCTGGTGCTTCCCAAATGAGGACCCATAGTTTAAGTATGAGGCTTGTGCCGTGTACTGTCATCAGTCAGGTTATAATAGATGCTCATAGTCTGTGGCCTCTCAGACGCCGAGTCCGAGGGGTCTTGCTCACAGTCTGCTGTATCATTGCTGTCGCCAGTGCAGATGGTTCCTTCCCGCATTCTGGCCGTATGGCAGTGGTGGTTTGAGGAATGGGCGCTGACAAGATACGCTGAGGTCTTGTGGCAGGGCATCACCCAGTATGGACACAGACTCCTCCATCCTCTCAGACAGGGTGAGGCAGTTCCTGGAGGTTGCCCAGTGCCTCCAGCAGTTGATGATGCACATGGAAGATCCTCCTTTTAAAGGCTGGGTTGGTAAACTGTCCATCCTTGTCCTTTTCGGCAGAGCTGGAAGCTGAGCTTGCCCTTCGGTCATCCTTCTCCTGCACTCTCTTTTCCACAATGGCCAGCTTCTGCTCACCATTCCTGAATGATTCGCTCTCCGTGCATCCTGACAACTGGACATCTCTTCCACCAGCGAATCCCGTGCTGGTGTACTGGAATCTTTGTGCTGGTGACAAAGCATTTTCTGTTCGCTGTTCCCCTTCCATCACATGCACAGCTGGTCCTAAATAATTGCTCAGACCTGGAACAGAGGAGCGAGGGGAGAGGGGCAAGTGTCAGTGTGTGATTGGAAGGTTCGACAGCGGCAAGATGAGGGGCAGCACAATGTGAGTTTAGGGGCGCCACAACGCCCACGTTTTTGCTTAAGGAAAGAGAGAGGATAAGAGGATAATGTCTTCATCCTGTGTCAACCGGCCTCCGACAGCGTCATTCTGCATTCTTCTCCAGCTGCCGAGATATATGATGTCCAGAGCGTCTTGCTCCATCTGGGTAAGTTCATGAATGCAGGTCCTCGTCCTGGGCTTGTGTGCTAGTTTGTCCTGTGGAGAGAATAGGAGGGAGTTAGTGTCTGCTTTCTGAGGCTGTAATCACGGAATCACAGAACTGTTACAGTGCAGAAGGAGGCCATTCGACCCATCATGTCCGCGATGATTGTCTGAACGTGCAACTTCCTCAGTTCCATTTCCCTGCCTTCTCCCCATAACCTTGTACAGTCTTGCTTTTAATATCACTGTCTAACTGTCTAATTCCCTTTTGAAAGCTCCAATTGAACCTGCATCCACCACGTTCTCAGGCAACACATTCCAGACCTTAACCACTCGCTGTTTGAAACGTTTTCCCTCATGTCAGTTTTGCTTCTCTTACCAAATATCTTAACTCTGTGCCCTCTCGTTTTCGATCCTCTCACCAGTGGTAACAATGTATCTCCATCTACTCTGTCCAGACCGCTCACGATTTTGAATACCTCAATCAAATCACATCTCAGTCTTCTCTTCTCCAAGGAAAGCAGTCCCAACTTCTCCAATCTATCTTTGTAACTGAAATTCCTTATCCCTGCAACCATTCTCGTGAACCTTTCTGTACTCTCTCCAATTCCCTCATGTCTTTCCTCAAATGCAGCGCCCAGAACTGGACGCAACATTCCAGTTGAGGACGAAACAGCAAGTCTCATACAAGTTCAGCATAACTTCCTTGCTCTTGTACTCTATGCCACTATTAATAAAGCCCAGGATACTGGATTCTTTATTAACCACTCTCTCAACCTGCCCTGCCACCTTCAATTACTTATGCACATATACACCTATGTCCCTCTGCTCCTGCACCCCCTTTAGAATTCTTCCCTTTATTTTATATTGTCTGTCCATGTTCTTCCTACCAACATGAATCACTTCTCATTTCTCTGCATTGAACTTCATCTGCCACCTGTCTGCCCATTCCACCAACGTGTCTATGTCCTTTTGAAGTTCTACACTATCCTCCTCACAGTTCATAGTGCTTCCAAGTTTCGTATCATCTGCAAACTTTGAAATTGTGCCCTGTGCACCAAGGTCCAGGTCATTAATATATATTAGGAAAAGCAAGGGTCTCGGCACTGATCCCTGGGAAACTCCACTACAAACCTTCCTCCAGCCCGAAAAGCACCCATTAACCACTGCTCTTTGTTTCATATCACTCTGCGAATTTCATATCCATGGTGCTACCGTCCGTTTTATTCCATGAGCTACCAATTTGCTCACAGGTCGTAGAGAGATGCAGCACTGAAATAAGAACCTTCGGCCTACCGAGTCTGTGCCAACCATCAACCACCCATTTGTACTAAGCCTGCATTAACCCGATAGTTCCCAGCAGCCCACAGAATTCTCCGACATACGACCTACATACACTGGAAGTAATTTGCTGTGACTAATTTACCTATCAACCTTCAAGTCTTTGGATGTGGGAAGAAAACAGAAAACCAGGTGGAAATGCACCAGGTCACAGGGAGAGCTTGTAAACTCCACGCAGGCAGCACTCAGAATAGAACCTGAATTGGTGGAGTTGTGAGGTTGCAGTGCTAACCACTGCGCCACCTTTTAAAAGTGAATGCATGCCAGCTCAGCAGCATTGCCTTATAAACCCTTTCTGTCACCTCCTCAAAAAACTCCAGCAACTTAGTTAAACATGATTTTCCCTTAAGAAATCCATGCTGGCTTTTCTTAATGAACTCGCAGTTGTCTATGTGACCACTGATTTTGATCCGAATTATTTTTTCCATACGTTTTCCCACCACCGAAGTTAAAATAACTGACCGAAGTTAAAATAACTGAACTAAGTTGCTCGTGTCGTCTCCACACTCTCTGTCTCTCTATGTCTCTGTCTCTCTGCCTCTGTCTCGCTCTCTCACCCTCTCTCTCTTTGTTATGTCCCTTTCTTTGTCTCTGCCTGTCTGTCTCTGTCTCTATCACTCTTTCTTTCTCACCCTCTGTTCCTCCCTCTCTCGCCCTATCTCTCTGTCTCTGCCTCTCTCTCTGTCTCTCCCGGTCTCTCCCTCTTTCTCGGCCTCTGTTTCTGCCAATCCCTCTATCTGCCTCTCTCTCTCTCTCCCTCTCCATCTGTTGCTCTGTCTGTCATTCCAACTCCCTCTGTCCCTCAAGCTCTCTCCCCCTACCGTCCTCCTCCTCTCTCTCTCTCTTCCGCTCAATTTCTGTTTGTCTTTCCCTCCCTCGCTGTTTCTGTCTCCCCTGTCTCTATCTCCCTGTTTCTGTCTCTCCCTCCTTCTCTGTCTCTGTTTCTCCCTCTATGTCTGTATCTTTCTCCCCTCTCTCTATCTGTGTCTCCCTTGTCTCTCTGTCCCACTCTCTCTCTCGCTCTGTGTCTCTCTCACTGTCTCTCCTTCTTTCTCTGCCTCTTCCTCTCTCTCCCGCATTGTCTGCATCTCTCTCATACCATCTCTCCCTCTCTTTCTGGGAAGACTGTGCAGAAAATGAGGATTGTTACTGATTGTTACAACTTGTCTCATCCTCTCTCTGTCTCTCCATCTCATGTCTGTCTCTCTCAATCTCTCCCTCTCTCTCTCTGCTTCCTCTGTCTCTGCCACTGTCTCTCCCTCTCTCTCTCTCTCTCTCTCTCTCTGCCTATCCCAAGCATCCTCTCTCTCTCTGCCTCTCCCTCTCTCTCCCTCTGCCACTGCCTCTTTCTCTGTCTCTCCATCTTTCTCCGCAGCTGTCTACGACTCTGTCTGTGTCTCTCTCACGCCATCTCTCCCTCTCCTTGGAAAGAAATGTTTTTATCCATTTCTTAGTTAATTTTGAGCCTGTAAATCTTGCCCTTGCTGGAAACGTCAACGCGATTTGAAAATATCAAACACTGATCAACACTCGCCCCTTAAAATCCCGCATTAAACTCCCAATTCCGGACTGGACAGATAATAGGGATTGTTCCTGAGGTTCTGTCAAGGGAACCTCACACCCTGTCTCCCATTTCCCTGCTCTAAAGTTTGTCAGTGTTTAATAATACTTTTTCAACAACATTAAATGTCACTGCAGTTTGAAAATATCAAACACCTATCCAGCACTTGCCCCCAAAACAGTCACAGTAAACCCCCAACGTTTCCTTCAAATTTAGTTCTTGCACACAGTTATAATTTTTAATTTTATCTTTTCTAAACGTTATTAGATATAAAGATTTTCCGCTAATCTTGCACTTTCTCTCTCTATTTCTCTGACTCCCCCGCTGTCTCAGTTTCTCCTTTTGTCTCTCTCCCTCTGGCTTTGACTCCCTCTCTTTGTCCTTTTCTCCCTTTGCCTTTGCCTCTCTCCCTCTGTCTTTGTCTCTCTCCCTCTGTATCTGTCACTTTTGCTTCCTTCCCGCCTTTGTCGCTCTGAATCTGCTTGTCTCCCTCTCTGTCTGTCTCTCTCCCTCCAGCTCAGTTTCTCACTTTGTCTCTCTCACACTAGTTCTCTCTTTCTCTGTCACTCTGTCTCTGTACCATTCTGTCTGTACCTCTCTCCCTCTGTCTCGCCCCTCTCTGTCTCTGGACAGCAATGCTTTGAGCCATTTATTGGTTAATTTTGAACACATAACTCTTGTCCTTATTTGGATTGTCACTGCTGTTTGGAAATATCAAACACATATCCAACACTCACCGCTTAAACGCTCACACTAAACCCCCAAAACAGGACTGGGCAGACAATGAGCATTGTTACTAGGGTTCTCCCTAGGTTTCATTTCGCCATCTCTTCTGCATCTCACTGTCTTTCACTTAGTCCCTCTCTCCATTTCTCCAATTGTTTCCATTTCCTCCTCTCCTCTGTCCTGCAATTCCCTCCACTTTATACATAGAGAGGGAGCTCCCTCACTTTACACATAGAGAGGGATCACCCTCAACTTTATATGTAGAGGGAGAGCTCCCTCTATTTTATACAGCTACCATACTGGGATTTGAACCCCTGTCCCCAGACCATTAGGTTGGGCCTCTGGATTACTTGACCAGGAAATGGAAGTTATCACCATGCGACTGCCTCCCCAATGGATGTGGACAGTGTCTATCCCCGAATATCACCCACACTAGTTTATAGGCCATAACGCAGAACGTGGTCCCGAGTTTGAGACTCAAAATCCACATAACTTGGAAAAAGGCAGGAACAGTGTGAAACGGGAATGTTTTTGTCCCTGGATTCAGTGTCCACTGCAGACAGATCAGTTACATTTACAATAGAACCGCCAAGAGTGAACAAGTTCAATACAATAATATGGAAAATGTAAATGACGACATTCAGTATTGTACATCTGTCAAGTATGAGTACAGATTTCAGGTTTATTACCGAGAGAGGTCTTATGTAGAAAATGTCATTGACATTGAAATGATTGTGTTTTATCCACCACATTATTTACATCAGAGTCAAAGCTGCTGATGTAATGTGTTTGTTCAGTTGAGTGTAACAAATAGCTCTGAGCAGGGGTATAACATGTCAGTGGAGACTTACCCCAGTATAAATCAGGACCTCTTGGAATGGATCAGTTCAGAATGCCTGCTGGAGCTGTGGATTCCAAGCTAACAGCATTCTCTGCTTCTCACAGAAATGAGATATCCAGTAATTTATCAGATAGAAGATATTTGCTATCCTGTACTTGCAGCAACTGGAGTTCCTGGTAAACCAGTACCTCAGCTGTTAATGGTGTAAATCGATGTAAACTGTGCTGCTGTACTCGGTATTATTTATCATTGTGTGTGTTACACAGCCAACTGTTCTTTCCCTACCGGTGGTATTGTTACTGGATTATTCTGTTTATTGACTGCATTCAAATCAAGTATCTTTGTTAGGATAAAGAATCAGATTATCAGGAGCTTTTAACAGTTTCATGACGTTGATCTAAGCGGTCCTGGAATATATTTATGATTTTATTTTCAGTGACTGATAATGATACATCTCAAGATCTCAGTGTTACAAGGCGCACAATGTCCGCCCTGCCCAGTAACATGGCCCGCTTTTATTGGACTTTCGATGTATTTATTGGTTATCGCTGTCATCAAATATTATTTCTTTCAGTGACTGTGCCTGACTCTGCTTCAGAGGTCTGGCTACTGAACTGAGTTTGCTGATGACACTTTCACGTTTCCTTCTCTGCTTTATTGTGGAGCCTTCACTGTCATTGGGCAACATTGTAAAATAGAAAGTATTGATATGATGTTTTATTGGTTTACACTCTGTCAATTGTAATCTAGATTCTTTCCATTTTTGTGTAGATTATCAGCTGCAGCGCTGATATTGGTAGTTGATTAATTAATTTATGAACTTATTATTTGGAGTCTAAAAGGGATGGTTGAGGAACCAATATGTTGAGGAACCAACTACCGAACAGGCCATCCGAGACCAGGTACTGTGTAATGAGAGAGGAATAATTGACAATCTAGTGGTGCGAGATCCCATGGGGATGAGCGACTATAACATGATAGAATTCAGAATCAAGGTGCAGAGTGACATAGTTGATGCTGAGACTTGGGTCCTGAATCTTAGTAAAGTAAACTAAGAAGTTATGAGGTGCGAGTTGGCTATGATGTATTGGGAAACGTTACTTAAAGGGATGACGGTGGAAAGGCGATGGCAAATATTTAAAGTGCGCATGAATGAGCTGCAACAATTGTTTATTCCTGTCTGTAACAAAAGTAAAACGGGAAAGGTAGCCAAACCATGGATTACAAGGGAAATTAGAGATAGCATTAGATCCAAGGAAGAGGCATATAAATTCACCAGGAAAACCAACAAAGAAAAAACAACAGACCCGAGGATTGGGAGCAGTTTAGAATTCAGCAAAGGAGGACCAAGGGATTGATTAAGAAGGGGAAAATAGAGTACGAGAGCAAGCTGGTGGGGAACATAAAAAACTGACTGTAAACCTTTCTATAGTTATGTGAAGAGAAAACGATTTGTGAAGATAAATGTAGGTCCCTTACAGTCGGGAACAGGACAATTTATTATGGGGAGGGAAGAAATGGCTGACCAACTGAATGCATACTTTTGTTCTGCCTTCACAAAGGAGGACACAAATATCATACCAGAAATGTTGGGGAACACAGGGCGTAGTGAGAGCGGGAGAACAGAATGAAAATAGCATTAGTAGAGAAATGGTGTTGGAGAAATTGATGGAGTTGAAGTACTTAAGGAAGAAGCCATAGAAATAGTGGATGTATTGGTGGTCATCTTCCAAGATACTATAGGCTCTGGAACAGTTCCTACAGATTGGAGGTTAGCTAATGTGACCCCACTATTCAAAAAGGGAGGTAGAGAGAAAGCAGAGAATTATCCACCAGTTAGCCTGATGTTGGTAGTGGGGAAATTCTAGAGTCCATTATCAAATATTTTATAGCAGAGCACTTGGGAGAACAGTGGTAGAATCAGACAGAGTCAGAATGGATTTATGAAAGGGAAATCATGCTTGAAAAATCTACTAGAATTCTTCGAGAATGTAACTAGTAGAGTTGATGAGGGAAGGCCACTGGATGTGGTTTATTTGAACTTTTAGAAGGCTTTCGAAAAAAATCCCACATAAGAGATTAGCGTGTAAAATCAAAGTGCATGTGATTGGGAGTAGTGTATTGCGATGGATAGAAAACTGGATGTCAGACAGGAAACAAAGAGTAGGGATAAACGGGTCTTTTTTCCAAATGGCAGACAGCGACTTGTGGGGTACTGCAGGGATCGATGCTCGGACCCTAGCTATTCGGAGTATATATTAATGATTTAGAAGAGGGAACCAGCTGTAATATCGCCAAATTTGCAGATTACACAAAACTGGATAGGAGGGTGAGTTGTGCAGACGATGCAGAGAGGCTTCAGGGTGAATTGGACAAGTTGAGTGAGTGGGCTAATGCATGGAAGAAGGAATTTCAATGATTGTGAGGTTTATCTGGAAAAAGCTTTCGATCCTGTTTATTCCATGTATTGTCGATGAAGTGAAGAGTGTATGTGAAGATAGGGAGTTTTAGGTGCTCTATAGATACATTACATTATTCACAGTGGTTTTACCATTGAACAAACTGACTCTGAGAATAGAATCATTGAACCTGGGGCTGGTGGAAAGAACAAAGGCGCAGAATGTTAGGTTTCAATCGTATAAATCGAAAAGCAGCATTAAGGAGCAGTTTGCAGGGTGTGATAGGGAAGGAGAAAAGGAGCAGGGAGAACGAAACCGAGGGAATGAGATAAGCAGAAGTAAAGAGAAAGAGGCAGCAGTGTAAATAATTCACTATCATTAAGTGCTGGAATGTCCAGAACAATTAGTGACAGAAACTGGGAGTTGAAGTTGTCTTTTGTCAGATTGCGTTCATTTTCCTGTTGGACTTGATCATCTGTGTTGATTTCTGTCAGGTTCTCATTTCGTTTTGTAGAAAGTTCTAAGCCCTTACTTAGTGACTGAATAAACAGAATAGAATCAGTTCTTCTGCGATGGTAATTCATTATTTAAAAACTGCTCATTAAAATCTCTGTGACTGCTGAATTCAATTAAGAGCAAGGTTGATATCGGAAATATATTCTTTTATTTAACTGCCTGTACAAAATAAATAGATTGGCTATATTTTATAAACAATGAACTGTTCGACAACACCAATGACCACAGGGATTATTGTTTAAATGTAAGAATTGAGTTGTATTACTGGGATCGATAGATTAGATTTCCTCGAACACTGTGCTGCAGTCTCTCCCTGTGAATCTCAGCCTCTCCTCTCACGGTATCGAATCCTAAACCTCCTCATCCATTTCTTCAGTTTATCCACTTTCCCAAACCATCTGCTCCAGTCTCCCCTCCAGTTCCAACATGTGCTTTTCCTTCTCTCCTTCCCAATCTCACTCACTGGCTCCGCCTCTAGCTGCCTTGCCCACCCTGATCGGAATACAGGAACATTGGAGCGGGAGGAGGCCAGTCAGCCCTTCGAGCCTGTTATGCCATTATAGATCATTGCTGATACTCAAACTCAGTGGTGCAGTTTTCAACCTTTTCACATTTACTAACAATCCTGTCGGGTCCATGAACACCGAGCAGCAAACCAGCTGCACATCCCCCTCTCCCCAAATCTTCTCAACCAACAGTCTGTAGACAAATTCCGAATTAACCCATTGCACTCCATCTCTGTAAAACCTCTTCTCATTTCCCCACTAGTACTTCCAGTAGATCCGGTGCGAATTTTATTCACTTTCTGTATCAATTTCCCAATTGTTAATAGTTGTGTTTTTTATACATTTCACTATGACAAAGCACTCGCCACTGTTCAATGAATCAGTTTTCACTCTTCGATGCAGCAACGAAGCTGGAAATTTCAGCCCAGATCCTGTCAAACTGCTGCTTTGTCTACAGGTCTGATCAGTAAATTTTCTGCTTCCTTTTCTCTCTCTTCCAGTTAACTTGGTGGCGATTGTGATCCTGTCCCGGGGAAAGTGCGATCTCTCCAAATGTGTCACCATCTACCTGGTGGCAATGGCAGTGGCTGATCTGGTGGTCGTTATTACTGGTCCTATATTGAGTGAAATTGTTTTATACCATTTCCCAAATTCATTCCTGAGCATTACTCCTGTTTGTTCTCTCATTGCCGTTCTGCATAATGCAGCTACAGTTCTTTCTGTCTGGCTGACAGTCACTTTCACCTTTGATCGATTTGTGGCCATTTGTTGTGATAAGCTTAAAACAAAATATTGCAGTGAGAAAACGGCGGCTGTGGTTGTAGGAACAGTGAGTTTACTGGGATGTTTAGTGTCTCTCCCCTGGTACTTTACACGGAAACAATATTACATTTTTGATAATGTTCCCATGTGTTGTACTATTATATCGAACTTCTTTACTTCCCCCATATGGGAGGCGTTTGAAATGTTTGACCGCGTTTTAACTCCTTATTTCCCGTTACTTCTGATTTTGCTGCTCAATGCTCTGACTGTCAGACGGATTTTATCCTCCCGTAAAGTCCGCAGGGGATTACAGGGCCACAGCAAAGGAAAGAAACACAAGGATCTAGAGATGGAGAATCGCAGAAAATCAATTATTTTACTCTTTACTATATCCGGAAGTTTTGTACTGTTGTGGATGACACAGTCTGTGTTTATCATTTATAGGCGAATTGCAGATATTCTGTATTTTGTCTCCTCCACTGACCCTGTCTTTATCACAGAACGCACATCAAATATGCTTCAGCTTCTCAGTTCCTGCACCAACACATTTATTTACACTGTGAACCAGACTAAATTCAGACAGGAGCTGAAGAAGGCGGTGAAATACCCTCTCAATCTCATTGTTAAATTAGTGAAATCATAAAAAGAGTTGAAGGTTTTCAAACACTGGAACTAAATCGCATTTCATATTCTATTCCCTAATCTCCCCACAGGGCAGAAAATACATTTTATATTCGTAGCACTGAGCCTTGAAATTATTTCAATTCTGATTCTGAGCTTATATTTTTTGATAATCTGATCTCTTGAGGCAGGCGTAGCTCTGCAGAAGATTCATGATCTGTTCCTCAAAAAGGGTGTCAGTCCAAAGCTCAGCTGGCTTCAACTAAACCCACCCTGGACCCAGAGCAAAATGGTCAAAAGATTTCCCCAGAATTGGACAGAGAGAATTAGAGGGAGGCAAGGCTCTGAGATGGACCATGTGCATGTGAGAGAAGGGTGGAAATTGGAGACAAATTGACAGAAATGTTCCAGCTCAGGGCAAGAGCAGGAAGTGGCATGGAGACAGTCATCAATGTACCGGAAGAAGAGGTGAGAGAGGGGACGGAGATGGACTCAACAAGGAATGTTCCATACATCCTATAAAAAGGCAGGCATCGCGTGGACCCATGCGGGTACCCAACGCAACACCTATAAATTGGACCTCACATAAAATGCTAGGGAATGGCCCTGGACCTGATTTGACCACTGGTTTCTCTCTCTCTACAGATGCTACCAGAGTTGGAGAGCAATTCCCACCAATTTTGATATTCATTAGAATTGGATAACTGGAATTGTCTTTAATTACCAATCAGATTCAACTCTTGCAACCATTCATAATCCTCTGTGTAATCAGGAAGTCCATTTCCAGAAGACTCAGTGCAGCCACGGTATGCACTGAAATAGTAACTCACTGTGTGAAGATACACTGGGAAAAGTCACTGCTCTGTCAGTGAGACTGTGTCCTTCTTTTCAGGGCATTTGCTCACATAGTGATTACCCTGATGTGTGATTTCTGTCCCTTGCGATTGATAATCATTATTATCCACCATCAGATTGGTTCAGCGGCAGAATTAGCCAGATACAGTGAAGCACGTTGATTTTATGAAATCAATTTTCCCCTCTGTTGATTCATGCTCCTGATTTAAATGTCGATTCCCTCCCAGGACCTGCTGGATGTTTTGCCTTCCTATTCAGCTCCTCTGACACGTCCTTTCAAGCCCTGTAGAGTACTGCTTCAATCCTCCTGGCCAGCGTTGTGAAATGGCTCTTGGGATGAAATGATCTGCCAATCCAGCAGTCTGTTGAGTGGCTGATGTTTCAGGACGTTCCACATTGAGTTGGAGAAATTCAATGGCAGAGATTCAGTCCCGAACTGTACAGAGGCACTCCATGGGTCAGCTGAGAACAGTCAGAAACGAAATGCATGTGTCGAGTCAGTCATTGTCCCTGGAGAGAGTATGATGTTCTCAACACTCATGTGTAGATTTGATCCAGTAATCATTGCCACTAGCTGCAATTAATGAAACATTTCCCTGGTCCCATTTACAAAGTCAATATCTAATGAAACAATTGACGAACGAATGAAACAATTTGGAATTTTGATGAACCTGTAGAGAACAGGTTCAGCCTCAACTGGAGTATTAGAACATAGAACATTACAGCACGGTACAGGCCCTTCGGCCCTCGATGTTGTACCGCACTTTCGGAAGCATGTGAAGACTTTAGAGAGGGTGCAGATACATAGAGAAGCTGGCGTTGTTCTCCTTCGGGAAAACAGAAGGTTCAGACGTTGATTTGATAGAGGTGCTCAAAACCATGAGGGCTTTGGAGAGAGGAGATGGAGAGAAATTGTTGCCATTGGTGGAAGGGTCGAGAACAGTTGAGAAAGAAACGCTCAACTCATTTAAAAGGAGTCCTGGGACGGGGACGAGGTGGTGGGGGTAATGGAGGAGTGGACCAGGGTGTCGCGGAGGGAACGATCCCTTCGGATTACTGACAGGGGAAGGGAGGGGAAGATGCGACTGGTAGTGGAATCACGCTGGAGGTGGCGAAAATGGCGGAGCATGATCCTTTGGATATGGAGGCTGGTGGGATGAAAAGAGAGGGCAAGGGGAACCCTGTCACGGTTCTGCGAGGGAGGGGAAGGGGTGAGGGTAGAGGTGTGGGGAATGGGTCGGACACGTTTGAGGGCCCTGTCAACCACAGTGGGGGGAAATCCTCGGTTGAGGAAAAAGGAGGTCATATCAGAAGCACCGTCATGGAAGGTAGCATCATCAGAGCAGATGCGTCGGAGACGGAGAAACTGGGAGAATGGAATGGAGTCCTTACAGGAGGTAGGGTGTGAAGAAGTGTAGTCGAGGTAGCTGTGGGAGTCAGTGGGCTTATAATGGATATTGGTAGACAACCTATCCCCAGAGATGGAGACAGAGAAGTCGAGGAAGGGCACAGTCCCCGTCCTAGGGCACCTTCCACTGCAATCGCAGGAGGTGTAATACCTGCCCATTTACCTCTTCTCTCCTCACGATCCCAGGCCCCAAACACTCCTTTCAGGTGAAGCAGCGATTTACTTGTACTTCTTTCAATGTAGTATACTGTACTCGCTGCTCACAGTGTGGTCGCCTCTACATTGGGGAGAACAAGCGCAGACTGGGTGACCGCTTTGCGGAACATCTCCGCTCAGTCCGCAAGCAGGGCCCTGAGCTTCCGGTTGCTTGCCATTTCAACACTCCCCCCTCCTCTCATGCTCACATCTCTGTCCTGGGATTGCTGCAGTGTTCCAGTGAACATCAACGCAAGCTCGAGGAACAGCATCTCAGCTACCGATTAGGCACACTACAGCCTGTCGGACTGAACATTGAGTTCAATAATTTCAGAGCATCACAGCCCCCCATTTTACTTCCATTTTTAGTTACTTTTTCTTTCTCTTTTTTCTTCCTTTTTTTTACATTCTTTTTTACATTTTTTACAATCTTTTTTTTGCATTTATTTCATTTCATCTTTGTTTGTTCAGTTTGCTTACCCACTGTTTTTTTCAGGGTTTTTTTCACGTTTGCACTTGCTGCTGTTCAATATTCAGTGTATTTACACCTAATCTGTACTAATGCTTTGTCTTTCAACACACCATTAACATATTGTTTGCCTTTGCTCCGTGACCGTTTGGTCAGCTATGTGGCCTTGTCCAATCTGCACCTTCTCCTTTGTTATCTCTTGCCACACCCCCACCTCACTTGCTCACAATCTGTGACTTTTCTAATATTTGTCAGTTCCAAAGAAGGTTCACTGACCCGAAACGTTAACTCTGCTTCTCTTTCCACAGATGCTGCCAGATCTGCTGAGTGATTCCATCATTTCTTGTTTTTGTTCCTTCCTCCCTAAACAGTTTACTCTCTGGCATTGCGGCCAATCTCTAACATGCAAAGGACGAAGAGCCTTAACAATCCAATGCTTGACGAGACGTAAGGGCATTTCCTTCCCCACTGTAAGCAAATAACTGACTGCAGTGTGCAGACCTGATACAACTGAACATGAAGTTAACAAACCCCAGGCCTTGCCGGTCAGATTAACGAGAAATGAACTTTAACAAGCAACATCGAGATAGTCCCATTCCGGCCCATATTCTGCTGGGCTTGTTAGGTTAAAATTCCCCATGTGGGTGCTTTCGATCATCGGAGTCTGCTGTACTAATCCAAGTCTGCACCAGGCAGCATGTAGAACCTGGAACCTTTCAATTCCTTGGCTTTATTTCCTAACACCAGATTTATGTTTACTGCTCACATGTAAAAACGGTTACCCTCTTGCCCACGTCACAGCCCCTATTTCACGTCATGCAAGATGTAGTGCAAAGATTTGACTTCACCCTGGAAAACCATTTCCCTTTATTTGCCTCGAAATAATCCACTGAACGTCCGTATGTGGATCTTAGAACTGACTACGTTAGAAGGTTCAGTGTAGCATGTTCAAATGCAACCTTCCTTGCTCTAAGGAGAACAATCCCAGCTACACCAGTCGCTTCGCATTAACTGAAGTCCCTCATGATTAGGAACCATTCTTGTCAATCTCCCTCTTAACCTTCTCTGCTTTAAGTCGAACAATTCCAGATTCTCAAATCGCAAAAGTGGTGAATAACAATTTGCATTTCCTCCTTTTAAACCTTTAAAGGACTTCCTTTTTTAAGTTATCATAGACTCTGCTTCATTCATTCTCTCTGTAAGGACATTTCAGTTACCCAACAACCATCTAATTGCTTTCAACATGCAAACAAACATACGAATCAGCAGCAGGAGGAGGCCACCTGGCCCCGTTCCCCCTCTGCCCTCTCTGTCTCTCCGGAGCTGGAATAAATTTGCAGTTAATTCATGAACTGAATATGAGGAATACAGCGGGTAATACAATTAGTAAATTGTTAAATGGCGCTGGAGAATAATCCTCCCATTCGCCCTCCCAGCTTTCTGTCTCTTCATGGCTGGAATATGGTTACAGTTAATTGATGAATTGAATATTAGGGATACCGTGGGTAATAAAATGAATGAAGTGTGACATTTCCCCCTCCCTCCTCTCTGTCACTCCCTGGACGGGACACAGTGAATTTAAAGGGAATGCAGGAATAGTGGAACGTTTATGAACATCTCATTTGTTGTTCGCTTTGCGCAAGCGGAACACTCTACCTGTGATATCCACTGTGCTCATGTGGAACCCTCTCCAACGTGTTATTCGCTGTGCGCATGCAGAACCCTCCCCACGTGATACCCGTTGTGCGCATACGGAACCCACTCCACGTGATACCCACTGGGCGCATGCTTGGGGGTTGGAGAAAGAGTGGGGAAGCCGAAACGGGTTTGGGAGGGAAAGAGAGTGGGAGGGGGAGGGGAAATGCGTGGGCAGGGGGGATGGGTGGGAGAGGGAAAAAGGGGGGATGCTGAGGTTGGTGGGGGAGGGGAAGAGGTTGGGGAGGGGCAGGGCGGGGAGGGGAAATGGGTGGGGGACCAGTGGGGAAATGGGTGTGGGAGGGGAGGAGAAGTGGAGAGGGGAAATGGGTGGAGATGGGAAGAGAGGGAGAGAGATGGAAAGAGACAGGGAGAGAGAGACAGGGAGAGAGAGATAGAGAGAGACAGTCATGAAAGGCGGAGACAGATAAAGGATGAGACAAGTTGCAACAATCAGTAACTGTCCCCATCACCTGACCAGTCCTGTGTTGGAGGATTAGTGAAAGTGTTTTAGTAATGAGTGTTGTATCAGCGTTTGATATTTACAAATTGCAGTGACATTCTCTACAAGGCTTTCCTTGCAGCAGCTTTTTCGGGAGCAGAGAGTGCGAGCGAGTGAGCAGCTGGGAAGCTTTTTCGGGAGCAGAGAGTGCGAGCGAGTGAGCAGCTGGGAAGGTCAGTTTGAAAGTAAACTTAATTTCCTTTTGTTTTCGGCGGAGGCCAGGGGCCTGCTGGGTAAGTAAAACACTATATATTTGGGCACTTGTAGTGTCTCCCACCCACCCTCCACCTCTAACCACAAAAAAGGACTCGGTGAGGTGTATATAAGGCAAGGATTTTTCTATTTCTCTTTTTTTATCGTGATTGGTAAAAACTTTTTGTTCCTTTTTCATTTAACTAAGTTAAGCTTAAGATTAAAAATGGCAGGAGATCTCAGACCCGTGTCATGCTCCTCTTGCTCAATGTGGGAGCTCAGGGACACGGCTGATGTCCCTGACTCCTTCACGTGCAGGAAGTGTGTCCAACTGCAGCTCTTGTTAGACCGCATGACGGCTCTCGAGCTGCGGATGGATTCACTTTGAGCATGCGCGATGCTGAGGAGGTCGTGGATAGCACGTTTAGTGAATTGGTCACACCGCAGAATAGGATTGCTGAGGGAGAAAGGGAATGGGTGACCAAAAGGCAGAAAAAGAGCAGGAAGGCAGCGCAGGAGTCCACTGCGGTCATCTCCCTCCAAAACAAGTATACCGTTTTGGATACTGTTGAGGGAGATGGCTCACCAGGGGACGGCAGCAGTAGCCAGGTTCATGGCACCGTGGCTGGCTCTGCTGTTCAGAAGGGCGGGAAAAAGTGTGGAAGGGCTATAGTCGTAGGGGATTCGATTGTATGGGGAGTAGATAGGCAGTTCTGTGGTCGAAAACGAGGCTCCCGAATGGTATGTTGCCTCCCAGGTGCACGGGTCAGGGATGTCTAAGATCGGCTGCAGAACATTCTAAAGGGGGGGGGGGGGTGAACAGCCAGTTGTCGTTGTGCATATAGGCACCAATGATATAGGTAAAAAACGGGATGAGGTCCGACAAGCAGAGTTTAGGGAGTTAGGAGCCAAGTTAAAAAGGAGGACCTCAGAGGCAGTAATCTCAGGATTGCTACCAGTGCCACGTGATAGTCAGAGTAAAAATTAAAGAATAGTCAGGATGAATGCGTGGCTTGAGAGATGGTGCAGGAAGGAGGGGTTCAGATTTTTGGGACATTGGGACCGGTTCTGGGGGAGGTGGGACTATTACAAATTGGATGGTCTACACCTGGGCCGGACTGGAACCAATGTCCTTGGGGGTGCTTTTGCTAACGCTGTTGGGGAGGGTTTAAACTAATGTGGCAGGAGGATGGGAACCAATTGAGGAGGTCAGTTGAAAGTAAGGAGGTAGCAACAAAAGCCTGTAAGGAACTAGATAATGAAGTCAGTGTGACTAAGTGGAAGAGCAGGGAGGGAGCAGATGATGAATGTAAAGGGACTGGTGGTCTGAGGTGCATTTGTTTTAATGCAAGAAGTGTAGTAGGTAGGGCAGATGAACTTAGGGCTTGGATTAGTACCTGGGAGTATGATGTTATTGCTATTACTGAGACTTGGTTGAGGGAAGGGCATGATTGGCAACTAAATATCCCAGGATATCGATGCTTCAGGCGGGATAGAGAGGGAGGTAAAAGGGGTGGAGGAGTTGCATTACTGGTCAAAGAGGATATCACAGCTGTGCTGAAGGAGGGCACTACGGAGGACTCGAGCAGTGAGGCAATATGGACAGAACTCAGAAATAGGAAGGGTGCGGTAACAATGTTGGGGCTGTACGACAGGCCTCCCAACAGCGAGCGTGAGATAGAGGTACAAGTATGTAAACAGATTATGGAAAGATGTAGGAGCAACAGGGTGGTGGTGATAGGATATTTTAATTTTCCCAACATTGACTGGGATTCACTTAGTGTTAGAGGTCTAGATGGAGCAGAATTTGTAAGGAGCATCCAGGAGGGTTTTCTAGAGCAGTATGTAAATAGTCCAACTCGGGAAGGGGCCATACTGGACCTGGTGTTGGGGAATGAGCACGGCCAGGTGGTTGAAGTTTCAGTAGGGGACTACTTTGGGAATAGTGATCACAATTCCGTAAGCTTTAAAATACTCATGGACAAAGACGAGAGTGGTCCGAAAGGAAGAGTGCTAAATTGGGGGAAGGCCAACTATACCAAAATTCGGCAGGAGCTGGGGAATGTAGATTGGGAGCAGCTGTTTGAAGGGAAATCCACATGTGATATGTGGGAGGCTTTTAAAGAGAGGTTGATTAGCGTGCAGGAGAGACATGTTCCTGTGAAAATGAGGGATAGAAATGGCAAGTTTAGGGAACCATGGATGACAGGTGAAATTGTGAGACTAGCTAAGAGGAAAAAGGAAGCATACATAAGGTCTAGGCGGCTGATGAAAGACGAAGCTTTGAAAGAATATCGGGAATGTCGAACCAATCTGAAACGAGGAATTAAAAGGGCTAAAAGGGGTCATGAAATATCTTGAGCCAACAGGGTTAAAGAAAATCCCAAAGCCTTTTATTCATATATAAGGAGAAAGAGGGTAACTGGAGAAAGGATTGGCCCACTGAAGGACAAAGGAGGAATGGAATGCTTGGAGTCAGAGAAAATGGGTGAGATTCTAAACGAGTACTTTGCATCGGTATTCACCGAGGAGAGGGACATGACGGATGTTGAGGTTAGGAACAGATGTTTGATTACTCTAAGTCAAGTCGACATAAGGAGGGAGGAAATGTTGGATATTCTAAAGGGCATTAAGGTGGACAAGTCCCCAGGTCCGGATGGGATCTATCCCAGGTTACTGAGGGAAGCAAGAGAGGAAATAGCTGGGGCCTTAACAGATATCTTTGCAGCATCCTTAAACACGGGTGAGGTCCCGGAGGACTGGAGAATTGCTAATGTTTTCCCCTTGTTTAAGAAGGGTAGCAGGGATAATCCAGGTAATTATAGACCGGTGAGCCTGACGTCAGTGGTAGGGAAGCTGCTGGAGAAGATACTGAGGGATAGGATCTATTCCCATTTGGAAGAAAATGGGCACATCAGTGATAGGCAACATGGTTTTGTGAAGGGAAGGTCATGTCTTCCCAACTTAATAGAATTCTTTGAGGAAGTGACAAAGATGATTGATGAGGGAAGGGCTGTCGACGTCACATACATGGACTTCAGTAAGGCGTTTGATAAGGTTCCCCATGGCAGGCTGATGGAGCAAGTGAAGGCGCATGGGGTCCAAGGTGTACTAGCTAGATGGATAAAGAACTGGCTGGGCAACAGGAGACAGAGAGTAGCAGTAGAAGGGAGTTTCTCAAAATGGAGACGTGTGACCTGTGGTGTTCCACAGGGATCCGTGCTGGGACCACTGTTGTTTGTGATATACATTAATGATTTGGAGGAAAGTATAGGTGGACTGATTAGCAAGTTTGCAGACGACACTAAGACTGGTGGAGTAGCTGATAGTGAAGGGGACTGTCAGAGAATACAGCAGAATATAGATAGATTGGAGTGTTGGGCAGAGAAATGGCAGATGCAGTTCAATCAGGGAAAATGCGAGGTGATGCATTTTAGAAGATCCAATTCAAGAGTGAACTATACAGTAAATGGAAAAGTCCTGGGGAAAACTGATGTGCAGAGAGACTTGGGTGTTCAGGTCCACTGTTCCCTGAAAGTGGCAACGCAGGTCAATAGAGTGGTCAAGAAGGCATACGGCATGCTTTCTTTCATCGGACTGGGTATTGAGTAGAAGAGTTGGCAGGTCATATTACTGTTGTATAGGACCTTTGTTCGGCCACATTTGGAATACTGCGTGCAGTTCTGGTCGCCACATTACCAAAAGGATGTGGATGCTTTGGAGAGGGTGCAGAGGAGGTTCACCAGGATGTTGCCTGGTATGGAGGGCGCCAGCTATGAAGAGAGGTTGAGTAGATTAGGATTATTTTCATTAGAAAGACGGAGGTTGAGGAGGGACCTGATTGAGGTGGACAAAATCATGAGAGGTACAGACAGGGTGGATAGCAAGAGGCTTTTTCCCAGAGTGGGGATTTCAATTACTGGAGGACACGAGTTCAAAGTGAAAGGGGAAATGTTTAGGGGGGATATGCGTGGAAAGTTCTTTACGCAGAGGGTGGTGGGTGCCTGCAACGCGTTGCCAGCGGAGGTGGTAGATGCGGGCACGATGGCGTCTTTTAAGATGTATCTAGACAGATACAAGAATGGGCAGTAAGAATAGAGATACAGACCTTAGAAAATAGGTGACATGTTCAGATAGAGGATCTGGATCGGCGCAGGCTTGGAGGGCCGAAGGACCTGTTCCTGTGCTGTAATTTTTCTTATTTCTTTGTTCTTTGTTCTGAGGGCAAGAGTTACAAGTTGAAAATTAACCATGAAATGGCTCAAAGCATTACTGTCCAGGGATAGCGCGAGGAAGAGTGATGAAAAGTGAGTGGCAGAGACAGAGGGAGAGAGACAGAGAGACAGAGTGAGATATCGGGAGAGATAGAGTGAGAGTCAGAAGGAGAGTAAGAGGGAGAGACAGAGGGAGAGAGAGAGAGAGATAGATAGAGACAGAGGGAGAATCAGAGGGAGAGTCAGAGGGAGAGTCAGAGAGACAGATACAGCTGCAGTATTGTGTACAGTTCTGGTCACCACATTATTGGAGTGAGAGTAAGAGGGAGAGACAGAGGGAGAGTCCGAGGGAGAGCCAGAGGGAGATATGGGGAGAGACAGAGATAGATGAAGAGACAGAGACAAGGAGAAAGGGCGAGAGAGGGAGAAGCAGAGAAAGGGCGTGGTAGAGGCTCCACCACCTTCTGAGGCAGAGAATTCCAAAGTCGCACAACCCGCTGAGAGAAGGAATCTCTCCTCATTATCCAGGATAGGCCGTCTCCAGGGTTGTCACCAGGGAAGGTTTCTAACCAAGAGAGGGTGTGACCCGTTTGTAGGTGTGTGAACCTGGCCGGCTCTTACACAGTACACATCGTCACTCTTTAAAGGGTCACTATTTTGCTCCAACTCCCTGGTTCCGTGCTTATTGGCAATGTGATTATATTACTGTAATAAAAGCAAAATACTGCGGATGCTGGAAGTCTGAAACAAAAACAAGAAATGCTTCAATCACTCAGCCTGTCTGGCAGCATCTGTGGAAAGGGAAGCAGAGTTAACGTTTCGGGTCAGTGACCCTTCTTCGGAACTGACACATATTAGAAAAGTCACAGATTATAAACAAGTGAGGTGGGGGTGGGGCAAGAGATAACAAAGGAGAAGGTGCAGATTGGACCAGGCCACATAGCTGAGCAAAAGGTCACGGAGAAAAGGCAGACAATATGTTAATGGTGTGTTGAAAGACAAAGCATTAGTACAGATTAGGTTGAATACACTGAATATTGAACAGCAGCAAGTGCAAACCTGAAGAAAAACAACCTGAAAAAAATTATATTACTGGGCTGGCAGACCATAGAAACCATGGACAACTACGTCTCAGAAAGAGGCCATTCAGCCCATCATGTCTGTGCCAGTTTTCTAGCACCTAGTCTGCAGCCTTGAAATTACAGTACTTTAGCTGTAGGTCTGTGTAACTTTTTAATGAGATGAGGGCTTATGCCTCCCCCACCATTCGTGGCAGTGAATTCCAGACTCCCATCACCATCTGGGTGAAAAATGTTTTTCATATGTCCCCTCCAGTACCTCTACCAATCACCTTAAGTCTCTGCCCCAGGTAATTGACCTCTCCTCTAGCGGAAACAAGTCCTTCCTGTCTACTCTATCTAGGCTCCTCATGATTTTGTGCACCTCAATTATGTCACCCCTCAGCCTCTTCTGATCTAAGGAAAGCAACCCTAGCCTATCCAATCTTTCCTCATAGCTGCAAATTTCAGGGCCTGGCAATAATCTTGTAAAACTCTTCTGTCTTCTCTCCAGAGCACTTGTGTCCTTCCTATAATGTCGTGACCAGAACTGTACACAATACTCCATCTGTGGTCTAACCAGCGTTTTATACAGTTCCAGCAGTACATTCCTGTTTTTGTACTCGTTACCTCGGTCAATAAAGGAAAGCATTCCATATGGCGTCTTCATCACTGTATCTACCTGTCCTGCCACCTTAAGGCACCTGTGGACATGCACTCCCAGGTCTCTCACTTGTTGTACCCATCCAAATTTCCTCTCGTTTATTGCGTATTCCCTTGCTTTGTTTGCACTCTCCAAATGCACTACCTCACACTTTTCTGGATTGAGTTCCATCTGCAACTTTCCACCCACTCAACCGAACCATTGATATCATTCTGGAGTCTACGGCTCTCCTCTTCACTATCAACTACACAGCCAATTTTTGTGTTCTTTGCAAATTTTCCAGTCATGTTTCCCACATGGAAATCTAAATCATTAATAAATACCACAAACAGTAAGGGGCCCAACACTGATCCCTGTGGAATGCCACTGGAAACCACCTTCCATTCACAAAAAACATCCGTCGACCACCATTCTCTGTTTCCTGTCACCGAGCCAATTTTGGATCCAACTCACCACATTCCCTTGTATCCCATGCGCTTTTACATTTCTGAGCAGTCTGACTCTGTGGGACCTTGTCAAATGCCTTACTAAAATCCATGTAGACAACATCCACTGCACTACCCTCATCATTCCTCCTTGTTACTTCTTCAAATAAAAATCATTTAAGTTAGTAAGACACGACCTTCCCTTAACAAATCCATCGTCACCATCTCTGATTAATCCAGACCTTTTAAGACAGTTTATCCTATCTCTCAGAATTGATTCTAATAATTTTCCCACCACCTGACCGGCCTATAATTAATTCGCCTTCCCCTCTCACCCTAGTTAAGCAATGGTACAGAGTTTGCAGACCTCCAATCCTCTGGTCCCTCGCCTTTATCTGGTGAGCATTTGAAAAAGGTCCTCAGAGCATCCACTATTTCCTCCGTGGCTTCCTTTAACAGCCTGGGATACAATCCATCCAGCCCTGGTAATTTATGCACTTTTAAAAATCTCAGACCCTCTCGTACTTCCTCTTTCATAATGCTTATCATATCTAATATTTCACAGTCCTCCTCTTTAACTACAATGTCTGCATCATCCCTCTCCTTTGCGAAGAGAGAGACCAAATCTCATTAAGAATCCTGCGAACATCTTCTGAATCCAAGCATAACTTACCTTGTACACCTCTGATAATTCCTACCATTTCCTCAGGTTTCCTCTTGCTCTTAATGCACTGATAAAACACCTTTGGGTTTTCCTTGATTTAGACTACCAATATTTTTTCATGTCCCCTCTTTGCATTGCCAATTTCGTTTTTACTTTACCCCTACACTTTGTATACTCCTCTAGGCTTTCTGAAGTATTAGGTTTGTTGTAACTGTCGTAAGATTTATTTTTATGCTTTATCATAGGAACATACCTTAATCTGTATGCTTCTGGATAACTAGGGGCTCTAGATATGGCAGTACCACCCTTTTTCTTTGTGGGGATATGTCTGCACTGTGCCCGCAGCATCTCACTTTGAATGCCTGCCTCTGGTTTGCCACTGATTTTCCTTCAAATATCTGCATCCAGATCAACTCTCAACTTATCAAAATTTGCCTTGCTCCAACTTAGAACTTTTATTCATGTTTTATTTTGTCCTGTTCCATGATTATGCTAAAAGTAACTGTGTTTTGGTAACCATCTGCAAAATGGTCACCCACTGCTCCTTCATGCACTTGGCCAGCTTTATTTCAGAGGACTATACCTAGAATTGCGTCCGCTCTCGTTGGGCACAGATTTGGCAGGCGACAACACGGACTTTGGTGACGAAAAGAAAGTTGGAGATGGGACGGTAGTTTGCAAGGTCGGTGGGGCCAAGGGCAGATTTGAAGGATAGAGCGACAGAATGTGAAGAGAAATGATCTTTCACAATACCCTTTAACATGGGTACCAGGTGGTTAAGTGGGTGATCAGGTTAATGGAACTGGGTCGAGAGAGTAGGGGGTGGGTCTCATGGACAAGATGAACTCGTAGAGGGCATGAGGGCTGAGAGGAGCAAAACTGGAGGAAGATGTGAGTTCAGGGCAAGGGGAGGGGGATACCTTAGAGAAACTTGGGTTCAGTGGCCTAGTGGAAAGCAGGGAAGTAGCAGAGGCAGATGATTGGATGGTCTCGATCTGAATGATAAAGAAATCCATGAGCTCCTGGCAGTTGTTGTTTCAGGTGAGGGTGGAGGAGACGTGGAGAGGGGTTTTAGAAGACTGTTTGCAGTACAGAAAAGAAGCCAAGGGTTATATTTACATCCTCGGATGATGCTGGAATAGTGAGGCCCATTGGCCCGTCATACCTGTGCTGGATTTCTGAAACAGCTACCAATTAGTCCCACTCGCCGGCTCTTTCCGCACAGCCCTGGAACTTTATTTCCATTCAACTATTTTTCCAATTCCCCTTTTGTAATTTACTGTTACTTCCACTGACTTTTCAGATCACAACACTCTGTGTTAGCAGAAAGAAATCCTCATTGCCTCTTTTTCTTTTCCCTCTCACCATAAAAACAAATAGAAAATGAATAGAATAGGCCATTCATCCCATTGAGCCTGCTCCGCTGTTCAATAAGATCATAGCTGAACTTCTACCTCAACTCCAGACTCCCCCACTATCCCCATATTTCTCCATTCCCTTCGTGTCCAAGCATCTGTCCATCTCTGTCTGGAGCATATTCATCCATGGAGCATCCACAGCTCCCTCAGGGAGAGAATTCCAAAGATTTACAGTCTTCTGAGTGAAGGAAACTCTCCTCCTCGCAGTCCTAAATGTCCAACCCCTTAATGTGAAACTGTGATCCCTCGTTCTAGATTCCCCAGCTGGTGGAAACCTTTCAGTATTTATCCTTTCAAACCCTTTCAAACCCTTGAAGACTTTTATCTGTTTCAATGAAATCACCACCCATTCTTCTAAACCCCAGAAAATACTGGCCAAATCTGCACAATCTCTCATCATCGGACAGTTCCCTCATCCCAAGGACCAGTCTAGTGAACCTCCTCTGAACCCCGTCTAGGGAAGGTATACCCTTCCTTAGGTAAGGAGACGAAAACTGTCTACAGTGTTGTGTGATCTCTTATTTGTTGCTAATTAAATTTGGTGCTGCAGTTGTTACTGCTGCAGAGGTGGATGGAGTGAAGATTGAACAATGTCTTTCAGATGGGACATGAAACTGTCTGCAGATATTGTGCATTTTCATGTAATTACAAGTGACCTGCTCGATGAATTAGAAAAGAACGTCTTCATTATTCTTGACAACAAGCAATGGCAAAAGATTAAAGGAGAAATATCGTCAGGGAAAAGCCGAGATCACAAATTTCTGTCTGAATCTGACTTCAATCAGAAAGAAAGATTTGGAATGGAGCAGGCTTTTTGGGCTGAATGGCTTACTCCTGCTCATATTTCCGCTGACCCAATGTATAAAATATTAATCGTGCGTCTTTAACAGATTAAAAACATCACCGGTTGCTTCAAAGGAGAGACTGTCAACCAGAATCTGACCCCAAGACACATAAGGAGATAATAGGATGGGTGAACAATAACTTGGTCAAAGAAGGAGGTTTTAAATAGCGTCCTAAAGGAGAAGAGATGTGGAAAGGTTTAGGGAGGGAATTTCAGCGATTAGGGCCCAAATCAGGTGAAGACACAGCTGCCAATGGTGGAGCAATTACAATCAAGGGATGCGCTCGAGGCCAGAAGTGGAACAGTGCAGAGATCTCAGAGGGTTGGAGTAGGTTACAGAGATAGGGAGGGTTGCAGGGACCGGTGGAGGTGATAGAGCTAGGGAGGGTGGTTGGCCTGGAGGAGATTACTGAGTCAGGGGGAGTGTCAGCCTGGATTATGGGTCTGGAGTCTCTGGATTGAGGCCTCGAACCTACAACCTTCAGACTCAGAGATGAGAGAGAGAGCGCGACACACTGAGCCATGGCTAACAGGTAAAAGGAAGAAAGTACTCCCATTTCTGTCGCACCTGTCACCACGTCAGGACGTCCCAGGCTATGAAGCTTTCTCTGTGTGCAGTCACTGTTGTAATGTTGGGAAACGCGGTGGGAAATGCATTCACAGCAAGACCCCACAAATCGCAGCTTAATAAATGAGCATCTGGATATCTTCAGAAAGGAGTGATGTGAGGGACACTATTCTGATTTAGTAAAGCCTTTTTCCCTCACCTGCTGTGGGTGCTTCATCTTGATTCCGGGCTCTGAACCAGCCTGGAAAGAAATCACCAGAACATTTGTGTGTTAGCTGCGTCACGGTTGCTTGGCACAGAAATTTATTCAATCCTAGCAGATGCTGAGGATGCAGTGGTGCAGGACATAGTGCGGCTACAAGGCTGCCTGTTGGTCACAGCCAGTAACTGCAGCGTTACATGTTCACATGAGAAATTCCCATTATCACTGTTCACACTGATACTTGCAATGATTAGAGACGGGGTCAGTTCAGTCCATCGTGATTGCCCTGGCTCTTTTAAAGAACTGTCCAGCTTAGTCTCACACGCCCAGTTTTTTTTCCTGATGGCCCTGTAAATTCATCCTTTTCAAGTACATGTTGAATTGCCTTTTGAAAGTTTCTATTGAGTCTGCTTCCAGCGATTGATATACATTGGATGAGTAAATGAAGGAAAAAGCAATAAAGGGATGAGTGGACAGGGAGAGTAAGTGTGAGTGGAACAATTTTTCCGTGTGGGAAGGGGGGTTAAATGCCTGTTTCTGTGTGTATCTAATCCGTGTGTTAGTGTTCCTCTGGATTTCCAAAGTCTTGGTGTGTCCATCATAGAAACATGGAAACATAGAAAATAGGAGCAGGAGAAGACCATTCGGCCCTTCGAACCTACTCCGCCATTCATTATGATCATGGCTGATCATCCAACTCGGTACCTTGTTCCCGCTTTTGCCCAACCCCTTTAATCTCTTTAGACCCAAGAGCTATATCTAACCCCTTCTTGAAAACAAACAATCTTTTGGCCTCAACTGCTTTCTATGGTAGCGAATTCAACAGGCTCACCACTCTCTGGGTGACGAAATTTCTCCTCATCTCATTCCTGCAAGGTTTATCCCGGATCCTTAGACTATAACCCCAGGTTCGGGACTCCCCCCACCATCGGGAACATCCTGCCTGCATCTACCCTGTCAAGTCCTGTTTGGATTTTCTAGGTTTCTATGACACCCCACCTGCACCCCTCCTCACTCTTCTGAACTCTTGCAAATATAATCCTAACTGACACAATTTCTTGTACGTCAGTCCCGTCATCCCAGGAATCAGTCTGGGATTCGCTGCAGTCCCTTTGTAGCAAAAACATCCTTCCTGAGATAAGGAGAAGAAAACTGCTCACAATATGCCAGGTGTGGCCTAAACCTGATGCCTCCCTGCATACTCCTCACAACTTACCCTCCCACCCAGTTTTGCATCATCTGCAAATTTGGAGATATTACATTTAGTTCTCTCATCTAAATCATTCATATATATTGTGACTAGCTGGTGTCTTCGCACCAATCCCTGCGGTACCCCACTAGTCAATGCTTTTCAGTCGGAAAAAAGATCCAGTTATCCCGACTCTTTGTTTCCTGTCTGCCAATCACTTTTCTATCCATCGCAAGACATAACCCCAATCCCATGCACTTTAATTTTGCACGCTAACATCTTACATGGGACTTTGTCAAAAGCCTGCCGAAAGTCCAAATAAACCACATCCACTGGCTTCCCCTCATCAACTCTACTAGTTACATCCTGGAGGCATTCCAGTTGATTTATCAAGCATGATTTCCCTTCTGCAAATCCATGCTGACTCTGCCCGATTCTACCACTTGTCTCCAAGTGCTCTGCTATAAAATATTTGATAATTGTCTCTCGAATCTCCCCCGCTACCGACGTCAGGATGACTGGTCTATAATTCCCTGCTTTCTCACTGCCTCCCTTTATAAATAATGGGGTTAAATTAGCTACCCTCCAATCTGTAGGAATTGTTCCAGAGTATATAGAATCTTGGAAGCTGACCACCAGTGTATCCACTATTTCTAGGGACACTTCATTAAGTAGTCTAGAATCCATACCATCAGGCCCTGGGGATTTATCGGTCTTCAATTCCATCAATTTCTCCAACACCATTTCTCTACTAATACTGATTTCCTTCAGCTCCTCTCTCTCACTAAGCTCTGTATTCCCCAATGAAACACACAGTTCTCTGGTGTGGCCATTCGGCCAGTCCAGTCAATGCCGATCCCCTTATCTTGAAGGAGCCTGCCCCTTCCCCCCACATACACACACCGCAACAGGTACTGAGTCAACAGGAGAGTCACATGAAGTTCCCTGGTGTCGGCCATTCCTGCTCTCGCTTGGAACACGAGGGATATTTCCCCTCCTCCACCGATTTCCCCTACCCAACCCGTCCACCTTCCCCATTCATCTGCCCTCCCATCTCCCACCCCTCCTCCTCCCCACCCCTTTCCCTGCCTAATGCCTTGCTGGCCGACCCAAACCCGACCAAGCCAGACAACATGTTTCCTGCATTCGGGCTCGGCTTGGCTCGGCTCAGGCTTAATGGTACTGCTTAGCTTTGGCAGTCTTGGTGCCACCTGTCATGTCCGCTTATGTGAAAACCCCAATATAAACATATATTATGTGTTAAAACTTAAGTGTGGCATTTTTAATCCAAACTTTTCATTGTTATGATTAAAAGAAAAATATAACGTGGGAACACGTGTATTATTTTTTTCCAGACTGGTTTGAAGTCTGGAATTTTTTAATGAATTGCATTTCTAAGGCAATTGTACTGAAAATGACTTGAGAGTATGAAATTCAATAGAACAAATGAGAGGCTGCCTTCTCTGTCCAATGGAAACCCAGGAGTAGATTGTAAGGTACATACATATTTCAGTGATAGCGGCTGCCAAAATGGTATTAAAATTAATAGATAATTTGAGTAATAGTCATGTGAGTTAAAATTAGCATCTAAATAAATACGAATGTCTCGTTTTATACATAATACGCGCTTAAATATAATTTATGAACTTGGCTGTTTTAACATCGCAAGTCTTCTTTAGCCTCCTTGTCTCGAGAGACAATGGGTAAGCGCCTGGAGGTGGTCAGTTGTTTGTAAAGCAGCGCCTGGAGTGGCTACTAAGCCCAATTCTCGAGTGACAGACTCTTTCACAGGTGTTGCAGATAAAATTGGTTGTCGCGGCTGTTACACAGTTGGCTCTCCCCTTGTACTTCTGTCTTTTTTCCTGCCAACTGCTAAGTCTGTTCGACTTGCCACACTTTAGCCCCTTCTTTATGGCTGTCCATCAGCTCTGGCGATCACTGCCAACTGAGTCCCACGACTTGTGATCAATGTCACATGACTTCATGTCACGTTTGCAAACGTCTTTAAAGCGGAGACTGGTATGGCCGGTGGGTCCGATACCAGTGTCTAGCTCACTGTACAATGGGTGCTTCGGGATCCTGCCATCTTCCATGCGGCTCACATATCCAAGCCATCTCAAGCGCCGCTTGCTCAGTAGGATGCATATGCTGGGGATGTTGGCTGCCTCCAGGACTTCTCTGTTGCAGATAAGGTCCTGCCACCTGATTCGAAGGATTCTCCAGAGGCAGCGAAGATGGAATGAATTGAGACATCGCTCTTGGCTGACATACGTTGTCCAGGCCTCGCTGCCATCGAGCAAGATACTGAGGGCACAAGCTTGATATATCGCAAGTACAGCCTTGGAAAACTACCTGTCGTGCCCTGCCCAGACAACCCTGTTTGTAAGTATGTTGACGATTTGTCTTCATTGTTGAACGAGGGGTAACAAGTATACCACGGAATTCCATTGTGGAATACTTTATCTAGAATGTCATGTTGCAGCTGTTGTGTGGCGTACATCTGGAAAGCTGATACATTATGACTGTAATCCAGTGCCATTGACCACATCAATGGATCTTGTGGAGAAAATTCCCTCGGAATTATGGGATAAGTCAAAACATAGGATCCAACTTAGTTAATTTTCATGACTGAGTGGGTGAGCGACCAAATTCTACTCAACTTGTTTCAGTTTTGATAATCCAGTGTTTCAAATGCAAATAATAAAAATGATAATGCGAAGAACCAATATTCATTTTATCTTGCCTGGACGTTAACTGGCATTGTGCACACAGTTTTCTTTATACCGTATATATGGGGTGGGGCGGGGCTTGGTTGAATACTCACCACAGGCCATCGAACAAAAATTCTACATCTTTCACAGTAATGAATTAAAACACCCTGGCATATTAATGTGTCGTTACATTTTATATTAGTCAACCTAATAGTTGTCTTCCTTGAATGAAGTATTACTCTGATCCCAAAGGGCTGGTATGCTGTTCCATGGGAGTGAACAGAGAGGTCTCGATCTGCAGAAACGTTGGTTCATGTCAAAACTATTTTGAAAAATTAAACAGTGTAACATTATTCAAGCAATATTTTCCCATCTAAACTCGACAACTGTGTGGCACAGTGGTTAGCACGGCAGCTTCGCAGCTCCACCAATCCGGGTTTGGTTCTAGGTACTGTCTGTGTAGCGTTTGCAAGTTATCGTTGTGACAGCATGTGTTTTCACTGGTTGCTCTGGTTTCATTCCGCAGCTGAAGACTTGCATGTATGTAGGTAAATTGGCGATTTTAAATTGCCCCTCGTGTATGTAGGTGATAGGAGAAGATGTGGGGTTAACGTAGGGTGAGTGCAAATGGGTGGTTGGCTGGCACAGAGTTAGCGCTTCAGTGCTGTATCTCCCTATGACTCTAATTTCAAATAAGCAATGATTTCTGTCGAAATAGTATTGGTTGATATTCAAATGTCAGCTTTTGTCCCATTACTTGCCAACTGATTGTCTCACAGTAGCAGATGAGTAACATTGCAGAGAGAAAAACAACTATAAGTGAAACCAGAAAAAATGTTTATCGAATCACGTACGCGTCGGAATAGACAGGATGTTAGGTGGTTCTTTTCCCAGAGAATGTAAAGTCTCTGGAATATATTATCAGCTTATGTGGTGGGTGTTGACTTTCTCAGCGGCTTCAAGAGGGAGCTCAATCAGTACCTGACTGTGAGAAGGATTGCGTCATATGGAAGGTAAGTTTATATAGGTAACACATGGTCCATGTATTCACCTGGGCAGGTTTTCACTGCCAGGGAGCACGGCATTGGAGAGGAAATTTACTGAGTCTTTTCTCCACATTGGCCCAGGGTCTTTCATGTTTTTTGACACTCCTAGTCGATTTAGATGCGATATAGAACAAAGAACAAAGAACAGTACAGCACAGGAACAAGCCGTTCGGCCCTTCAAGCCTGTGCCAATCTTGATGCCTCTCTAAACAAAAACCTTCTGCAATTCCAGGGACCGTATCCCTCTATTCCTGTCCTATTCATGTATTTGTCAAGATGCCTCTTAAACGTCCCTATCTCACCTGCTTCCACCACCTCCCTGGCAGCAAGTTCCAGGCACTCACCACCCTCTGTGTAAAGAACGTGCCTCGCACATCCCCTCTAAACTTTGCCCCTCACAGCTTAAACCTATGTCCCCTAGTAACTGACTCTTCCACCCTGTGAAAAAGCTTCTGACTACCCACTCTGTCCATGCCGCTCATAATTTTGTAAACCTCTATCATGTCGCCCCTCCATATCCATCGTTCCAGTGAAAACAATCCGAGTTTTGCCAACCTCTCCTCATAGCTAATGCCCTGCAGACCAGGCAACATCCTGGCAAACCTCTACTGTACCCTCTCCAAAGCTTCCATGCACTTCTGGTAGTGTGGCAGGGAGGGAAAGGGAAGATGTTTCTAGCCATAAAGGTCTAGCTATCTTGGTTTGAGGCATTCTTGATGGGCCACCTACTCTTTCTGCATCAGTTCCATAAGTTTATAAGCTAGAAATTTCCATGAATGCAACAAATGCTACAAGTACCTCCTCCCTGAATTAGTCTGGATGAAGAAATAAGTAGCAGTGGATCTAAAACAAACAAAGGTTGGTCATGCACTCTGGTAACATCATGTCTGGCTTCCTGAAATGTCTGCTCATGCAAGAGTAATGTGCGTGGCTCATCCTCACCCTTGTTGACTTATCTTGTCTACCTTAGGCACTCTAGCAGAGTTTGGGAGTTATCTGGCATACTATTACTGATGTAGATTTCCCAATTGCCCTACTGATAGCTGGGAGCATTGTTTTCGTTTTTAATCTACATTTAGTTTTGCTTCAATAATATGTTTGATTGTTTTTTGGGAATCGGAGCAGGCATGAAAAGAAATTGAAGGACTCGGGCCCTGGTCGGGTTCGGGTTGGCTGTTGTCTGGTTGAGTCCCGGTCTGGTATTAATTTTATACATGAGCCAGGCTTTATCACGCGGTATCCGTGGATGCATTTCATCCACCATGGCACTTTCACCACTTTAATTACAGAGAACCTATCGAATGCACCTTCTTTCTCAATTGTGAACCCCTCTAGTCTCTCATGTACCTCTGCTTTCAACATTGCCCGGTCTGCATCTTCCTCCTTGGTAAAGGCAGATACAAAGTATTCATTTAATACCTCATCTATGCCCTCTGCCTCCATTTGTAAATTCCCATTCTGATCCCGAATCGGCGTTTCCCCTCCTTTTACCACTATTTTACTATTTATATGACTCGGGAAAACTTTAATGCGAGCTACCAGTCTCTTTTCATGCTCTCTCTTTGCTTATCTTATTTGCTTTTTCACTAACCCTCTGGACCTTCTATGTTCAGCTTGGTTCCCAATAGTATTTTATACGCTGGTATCTGTCGAAAGCACATTTTTTCTTCCTTATCTTAAGCTCTACCTCTTTTGTCATTCCTGGAGCTCTGGATTTGTTTGCCTGACTTTTCGCTTTCGAGGGAAGATACCTTGACTGTGCCCAAAATATCTCTTCTTTGAAGGTAGCCCATTGTTCTCTTACCTTCCGGGAGTGGAGCAGAGTGGACCTGAGGGGAGAACACCGAGGCCCAGTCACTTACCTTCCGGGAGCGGAGCACAGAGGAGTGGAGCAGGGAGCAGCGGAGCAGGCAGCCCACACCACTCCCATTTCTCCTCCATCATGCATTTCCCCTCCACACCCTCCCCCTCCCAAAACATTTCCACTCCCCACCCCCACCCTTTACCCTTCCCCCACCCCCTCCCTCCTCCAACCATTTCCCTCCCCCTCTCATTTCCCTACCCCTCCCCACCGATCTCCCCTCCCCACCCTTTTCCCCTCCCACACTCATTTCCCTCCCCACCAACCCCCCGTCTTCCCCTCCCCAACCAATTTCGCCTCTCCCCCACCCTTTTTCTCTCCCCCACCCATTTCCCCTCCCCACCCGCTTCCCCTTCCCCTCCCCAACCTCCTGCCCTGTCACTCCCGCTTCCCCTCCCACTTCGCACCCTCTTCCCCTCCCCTCCCATTTCCCTTCCCCCTCTCTGAAGCTCCGCCTTCTCGCCTCACCTTCTAAATGGTCATTCGTGGCAGGGAGCGTTCCGCACTGGCACAGCAGGTATTACATGTAGCGTGTTCCACATGCGGGTATCACCTGGAGAAGGGGGCACATGCGCACAGCAGGTGCACGTAGGGAAGGGGGCGCATGCGGACAGTGGCTATCATTTGGAGAGGCGGCCGCTGCGGACTACAGGTATCACGTGGAGAGGGGATCCCATGCAAAGTGCAAACAATAAATGAGATGTTTGTAAACCTTCCAGATTTATTTTAAAGTCCAGTGCATCACAGCTGGGGAGAGGCAGAGAAGGTGGAGGGGGAATGGAGGATTATTCCCCAGCTCCATTTCACAATTCACTCATTTTATTACCCACTGTATTCCTGATGTTCAGTTCCTAAACTAACTCTAACTTTATTCCAGCCAGGGCGAGACAGAGAGGTGGGTGGGGGAATGGAGGGGATTATTCCCCGGCTCCATTTAATAATAAACTCGTTTTATTACCCACTGTATTCCTGATATTCAATTCCTAAACTAACTCTAACTTTATTCCAGCCAGGGAAAGACAGGGGGTGAGGGGGTGGGGGTGGTTGGGGAGGGGTGTGGGGGGGTGAGGGCATGAGGGAATTATTCTCCTGCTCCATTTAACAATTCGCTTAGTTTATTACCACTGTATTCCTGATATTCAGTTCATCAATTAACTGTAACTTCATTCCAACCGGGGGGTGACAGAGAGGGGAAGGGGAAATGGAGACGAGTGGCCTCCTCCTGCTGCTAATTTGCATATTCATATATTTGTTTGCATGTTGAAGCTATTAGATGGTTGCAGGGAAACGGAATTGTCCTGCCAGAGAGAATGACAGAAGCAGAATCTTTGATAACTTCAAGAAGAGGAAAGCATTTAAATGTTTGAAGGAGGAACTGAAAATGACTAATTACCATTTTTGATATTTGAGAAGGTGGGATTGTTCTCCTTAGAGAAGAATAAGTTAAGAGGGAGATTGACAGAATGGTCCCAGGGATGAGGGATATCAGTTAATGTGGAGAGACTGAAGAAGCTGGGATTGCTCTCCTTAGTGCAGAGAAAGTTAAGAGGGAGATTGACAGAATGGTCCCAGGATGAGGGATATCAGTTAACGTGGAGAGACTGGAGAAGCTGGGATTGTTCTCCTTAGAGGAGAGGAGGTTGCATTTGAACATGCTACACTGAATCGTCTAACGTTGTCAGTTCTAAGATTTACAGAACCGAAGTTAAACAGATTACATGGAGGCAAGTAGAGGGGCATGTTTTACAGGGTGAAGCCAAATCATTACATTACATCTTGCAGGACGGGAATTAGGGGTTGGGACGTGGACATGAGGGTATGCATTTTAATGTGTGAACATAAAACTTAAATCTGGTGTTAGGGAAAAATGAAAAACAAGGAATTGAAAGGTTCCTGGTTCGACATGCTACCGGGTGCAAAATTGGATTAGGAGAGAAATCTCCAATGATAGAAAGCACTCACCTGGGGAATCTTAACCTACCGACCCATGCAGAAAACAGGTGGGAATGGAACTATCCCAATGTTCCTTCTTAAAGCTTATTTCACGTTGATTCTGACAGGCAAGGCCTGGAGTTTGCGCACTTTATCTTCAGTTTTACCAGGGCTGCACACTGCAGTGTTAGTTATTTGCTTACAGTGGGGAAGAAAATGTCCCTAAGTTTAGTGAAGCATTGAATTGTTAAGGAAATTCGTCCATTGTTGGTTACAGACTGGCCATAATGCTATAATGCTATAGGTATATCAGGAATAAAAGAATGACTAGTGTTAGATAAGGGCCAATCAAGGATAGTAGTGGGAAGTTGTGTGTGGAATCAGAGGAGATAGGGGAGGTGTTAAATGAATATTTTGCGTCAGTATTTACAGTAGAGAAAGAAAATGTTGTCGAGGAGAATACTGAGATTCAGGCTACTAGGCTAGATGGGATTGAGGTTCACAAGGAGGAGGTGTTATCAATTTTGGAAAGTGTGAAAATAGATCAGTCCCCTGGGCCAGATGGGATTTATCCTAGGATTCTCTGGGATGCTAGGGAGGAGATTGCAGAGCCTTTGTCCTTGATCTTTATGTCGTCATTGTCGACAGGAATAGTGCCGGAAGACTGGAGGAAAGCAAATGTTGTCTCCTTGTTCAAGAAGGGGAGTAGAGACAGCCCTGGTAATTATAGACCTGTGAGCCTTACTTCGGTTGTGGGTAAAATGTTGGAAAAGGTTACAAGAGACAGGATTTATAATCATCTTGAAAAGAATAAGTTCATTATCGATAGTCAGCACGGTTTTGTGAAGTGTAGGTCGTGCCTCACAAACCTTATTGAGTTTTTCGAGAAGGTGACCAAACAGGTGGATGAGGGTAAAGCAGTGGATGTGGCGTATATGGATTTCAGTAAGGCGTTTGATAAGGTTCCCTATGGTAGGCTATTGCAGAAAATACAGAAGTATGGGGTTGAAGGTGATTTGGAGCTTTGCATCAGAAATTGGCTAGCTGAAAGAAGAAAGAGGGTGGTGGTTGATGGCAAATGTTCATCCTGGAGTTTAGTTACTAGTGGTGTACCGCAAGGATCTGTTTTGGGGCCACTGCTGTTTGTCATTTTTATAAATGACCTGGAAGAGGGTGTAGAAGGGTGGGTTAGTAAATTTGCGGATGCCACTAAGGTCGATGGAGTTGTGGATAGTGCCGAAGGATGTTGTAGGGTACAGAGGGACATAGATAGGCTGCAGAGCTGGGCTGAGAGATGGCAAATGGAGTTTAATGCGTAAAAGTGCGAGGTGATTCACTTTGGAAGGAGTAACAGGAATGCAGAGTACTGGGCTAATGGGAAGGTTCTTGGCAGTGTCGATGAACAGAGAGATCTTGGTGTCCAGGTGCATAAATCCCTGAAGGTTGCTACCCAGGTTAATAGGGTTGTTAAGAAGGCATATGGTGTGTTAGCTTTTATTAGTAGGGGGATCGAGTTTCGGAGCCACGAGGTCATGCTGCAGCTGTACAAAACTCTGGTGAGACCGCACCTGGAGTTTTGCATGCAGTTCTGGTCACCGCATTATAGGAAGGATGTGGAAGCTATGGAAAGGGTGCAGAGGAGATTTACTTGGATGTTGCCTGGTATGGAGGGAAGGTCTTACGAGGAAAGGCTGAGGGACTTGAGGTTGTTTTCGTTGTGGAGACGGAGGAGGAGAGGTGACTTAATAGAGACATATAAGATAATCAGAGGGTTGGATAGGGTGGATATTGAGAGTATTTTTCCTCGGATGTTGATGGCAAACACGAGGGGACATAGCTTTAAGTTGAGGGGTGATAGATATAGGACAGATGTCAGAGGTAGTTTCTTTACTGAGAGAGTAGTAGGGGCGTGGAACGCCCTGCCTGCAACAGTAGTAGACTCGCCAACTTTAAGGGTATTTAAGTGGTCATTGGATAGACATATGGATGAAAATGGAATAGTGTAGGTCAGATGGTTTCACAGTTCAGCGCAACATCGAGGGCCGAAGGGCCTGTACTGCGCTGTAATGTTCTAAACAATTATCTGCTCCTCTAATAATGCCTGAGAGTAAACTGTTTAGGGAATAAGAAACCTCCTTAGGGATTTCTGCACTGTGTACCTCTGGTTTTATCCATCTGCTATCACCCTCTGGTTGTGTCCCTTCTCTGCTGCCTCTGTTGCTCTGATCATGAAAACATAAGAAATAGGAACATTAACCCAGTCTAATCCCACCTTCCAGCATTTGAGCCTTAGCCCTGTAGGTTATGGTTCTTGAGGTGCATATCCAGACTCGTTTTAAATGAGTTGAGGGTTTCTGCCTCTGCTTTTCTCTACCCTTCCGCCAATGGGAACAGTTTCTCTCCATCTCCTGTCTCAAGAGCCTTCATGGTTTGGCATGCCTCTATCAGATCACCTCCCAATCTTCACTTCTCTAAGGAGAACAACACCAGCTTCTCTATGTGTCTGCACCCTCTCTAAAGCCTTCATGCCCTTCCTATGGTGCGGTGCCCAGAATTAGGCACAATACTCCAGTTGAGACTTAACCAGTGTTTTATGCATATTCATCGTAAATGGCTAATTGTTTCAGTCATTCATTAATTGTTTCATTGGTTATTGACTTTGTACCTACGAGCAGGGAAATGTTTCATGAATTACAGCGAGTGGCAATGATTACTGGGTCAAAACTGCACATGAGTGTACAGAACATCCTCCTCTTTCCAGAGACATTGAGTGACTCGTCGCATGTATTTAGCATCTGACCGTTCTCGGTTGGCCCATGAAGTCCCACTGTGTAGATCTGGACTGAATATCTGCCTTTGAATTTCTCCAACTCAACGGAGAATATCCTAAAACTCCAGCCACTCAACAGACTGCTGAATTGGACTCTTATTTCACCCCAAGAGCTATTTCACAGCCCTGGCCAGGGGGATTGAAGCAGTCCTTACAGGGCTTTGAAGGAGGTTTTAAAGGAGCTGAATAGGGTGGCAAAACATCCAGAAAGCCCTTGGAGGGAATCGACATTTAAATCAGGAACACGAATCAACAGAGGGGAAAAATGATTTCAGAAAATCAATGTGTTGCACAGTAATTCTGGTTAATTCTGTCTCTGATCCAATCTGATGGTAGGAAATGATAACTATCAATAGGAAGGGACATAAGTCACAGATCAGTGTAATGACTGTGTGAGGGAATGCCCTGAGAAGAAGGGCACATCGACAGACGAGTGACTTTTCCCCGTGCATCTTCTCACAGTGAGTGACTATTTCAGTGTATACCGTTGGCTGCACTGAGTCTTTGGGAAATGGACTTCTTGGTTGCATAGATGATGCTTGTTGATGGTGGCAAGAGTTGAATCTGGTTGGGTAATTAAAGACAAGGCACGGTGACATTAATTCCCAGTTACCCAATTATAATGAATATAAAAATTGGTTTTAATTTCTCATTAACTCTGGTAGCATCTGTAGAGAGAGAGAGACCAGTGACCCGATCAGGTGCAGAGCCCTACCCCAGCATTATCTGTGAGCTCCAAGTTATAGGTGTTGCCATGGGTACCCGCATGGGTCCGAGCTATGCCTGCCTTTTTATGGGATGTGTTGAACATTCCTTGCCATGTCTGAATCAGTCCCCATCCCTCACCTCTTCTTCCAGTACATTGATGACTGTCTCGCTGCCACTTCCTGTCCTCACCCTGAGCTGGAAACTTTCAGTCAATTCGTCCCCAATTTTCATCCTTCTCTCTAACTCACATGGTCCATCTAGAACCCTTCCCTTCCTCGAATTCTCTCTCCCGTTTCTGGGTAAATCCTACCCGTGTTCGTTATAAGCCCATGGACACTCACAGCTACTGGGGCTACGCTTGCTCAGACCACACGTCCTGCAAGGACTCCATTCCATTCTCCCAGTTTCTCCGTCTCCATCAAATCTGTTCTGATGATGCAGCCTTAGATAGGAGCCTTTCTGATATGTTTTCCTTTCTCATCAACTAAGGATTCCCCCACACTATGATTGACAGTGTCCTCCAGCGTGTCTGATCTATTTCACACAATTCTGCCCTCGCCCCTTCCCCTCTCTCCCAGAGCGGCAGTTGGGCTCCCCTTGTCCTCACCTTCCACCCACCAGCCTCCATATTTAATGGATCATCCACCACCATTTCTGCCAACTCCGGCATGATGCCACCACCAATCTCACCTTCCCCTCCACTCACTTTTCAGCATTCCGACCGTTCCCTCTGTGACACCCTGGTCCACTCCTCAGTCACTTGAACAACTCCCCGCTTTCCCACAGCACCTTTCCCCCCAAGAACAGGGAATGCAACTCCGGTCTTTTACCCCTTCTCTCTCTCCACTTTACAGGGCCACAAACACTACTTCCAGGTGATGCAGTGATTTATTTGTACGTCTTTCAATTTAGTATTCTCTATTCGCTGCTCACAATGTTAATTCAATCCCATTCCTCCACACTGCGGAGACGAAACGCAGATTGGATGTCCGCTTTGCAGAACACCTCTGTTCAGTTTGCAAGCGCGATCCTGAGCTTCCTGTTGCTTGCTGTTTTAATTCTCCTCCTTGCTTTCACTTTGACCTTCATGTCCACGACCTGCCATAGTGTTCTAATGACGCTGAACACAAGCTGGAGCATCAGCACCTCCTCTTTCGAATGAGTACATTGGAGTTCAATAATCTTACATCAGAACACGTGACCTCATTTTATTCTTTGTTCGTGTTTTCCTGGCTTGCCTTTATTTTGGTTTTCCCGCTTCTCCCACACCAATCTGATCATTTTTGATTTCTTAATCCCTTTACTTTGTGTTCTGATTGCGGTTACCCTGTCACTTACACTTCATCCAGAATCGGCTTTCATTTCGTTGCTTGACTTTGTACCAGGAAAACTTCTCATATTTCATCTCTCCTACTCTCCAGCTTGTCAGAAACCTTCCCTTGTGTGCGTTTACCACTCCTTGAGTTTCTCACACAGAAAGGGGGTTCAGTTGCCATCGACCTTTCACTCTATTTTGCCTGGTCATGAACTCGTTGCTCTGCACAAATTGGATGCTTTGTTTCCGACATTACACCATCGAATACACCTCAAGTATACTTCAGTGGCTGACTTTCAACATCTCCTGCTGTCCTCTCTCACTGCAGTTACTGTCCCCTCTCACCATCTCGTAATCAGTGTGATTTGCTGCTTTGTCCATTTTGCTATGAGTCGAGGCTGGGTTTAATTCAATACTGATGAGCTTTTCAGTGATGCATTTTTCTGAAACAATTCATGAATCTTCTGCAGAGCAAGTCCCGCCTCAATATGTCAGATTATCAAGAAAATATGATCTCATAATCAGATTTAAAATCATTTCAGTGCTCAGTGCTGTGAATATGTGTTGTGAATGCCCTCAGTCCTCTGAATGCTTTTCTGTTTTTCTCCCAATGTTGATTACTCCACACTTAATCACCTGGTATTCCATCTGCCGTGTTCCTGCACATTCACTAAGACTGTCCAAATCCCCCTAAAGCCTCCTTTCATCCTCCTCACAACTCAATTTCCCACCTAGTTTTGTATCATCTGCAAATTTAGAAATATTGCATTTGGCCCCCACATCCAAATCATTTATATAGATTGCGAACAGCTGTCGCTGAAGCACTGATCCTTGCGGTTTCCTATTAGTAGCAGCCTGCCGTCCTGGCAATGACCCATTTATTCCTACTCTCTGTTTTCTTTCTGTTAACCAGTTCTCAATCCATAGCAGTATGTTACTCGCAATGCCATGTGCTCCATTTGTGTTTATTAATCTCCTGTGCGGGACCTTATCAAGTGCCTTCTTAAAATCCAAATACAGCACATCCATTGGTTCCCCTGTCTCGATGCTTCAAGTAACATCCGCAAAAAAATAAGCTCAAACAGGTTTGTCAAACTTGTTTTCCATTTCACAAATCTACTTTGACTCAGCCCGATCATATCATTTGTTCCAAGTGTCGTCTTATCTCATTCTTTTTAACAGATTCGAAAATTTTCACTGGTACTGATGCCAAACTAACAGGTCTGTAGTTCCCTGTTTCTTTCTCGCTCTGTTCTAAAATATTGGGGTGACATTTTCTTATTTCCAGCAACCCTTCTAGAATCTAAAGAATTTTGAAAGATAACCACCGATGCATCTACTATCTCTATAGCCACTTCTTCAATACTCTGGGATGTAGCTCTTTATTGATATTAATTTATTTGATCTCCTCATTTTTACTAGTCCCATGGTTCCCTTAAATGTCTTGAAGATTTTCTGTATCTTCCTCCGTGGAGACAGATACAAACTAATTGTTTAACCTCCCCACACCTACCTCATTCTCCATCACAAACTCTTCTTTCTCTGCTTGCAATGGAGACACATTATTCCTTGCTGATCGATTCTTTTTCAAATACATAAAGAAGCATTAGGTTTCTAGCTAGCTTGTATTCCAAAGTTCTTTTCCCTTCACCTATTAATGCATTGGTCCTCCTTTGTTGGTTTCTATAAAATTGTTTCCAATCCTCGGGCTTGCCACGTTTCCTGGCAGGCTTACAAGATTAGCCTAATGCAATCTTTATCTTATTTTGTTAGCCACGGTTGATTCACATTTCCTGTTTCTTCGAGGAATGTACATTTGTTGTAACTCGTGAATTTACTTCTTCAACTACTAGCCATTACCTGGCTACTGTCAAATCGTTGAATGTATTTCCCCAATGCATTGTAGCCAACTTGCCCTTCATATCTTCATAGTTTATTTTGTGCAGGTTTAAGAGCCCAGTTTCAGTATGAACTATATCTTTTTTTAAATATAAAATTTTATCATATTGTAGTCACGATTTCATAATGGCTCCTTTACAGCAAGGTTATTAATTAGCCCTTTCTCATTACAAAATACTAAATCTGAAATAGCTCGATCCCTAGTTGTTTCTGTCAACACACTGCTCCGGGCATCCATCTCGTACACATACTAGGCAGTCATCCTCCACAGAATTAGTGCTAATTAGGATGAGGCAATCCATCTGTAAATTGAAGATGACCATTGTTACTGTATTGCCCATGTTACATGCAGCTGTAATTTCCTGATGTTTACCGTGTCTAACATTACCACTGTTGTTTTGTGGTCTACAAAACACCTCCCAACAATGTCTGCTGCCCCTTGCTGTTTCTTAGCTCCACCCAAACTGATTCTACGTCTTCCTCCTTCGATCTAAGATACTGTCTCACTAATTCACTGTCTGGTCCTGCATTAACAGCGCAATAGCATCTCCTTTCCCCCTCCGCCTATTCTTCCTAAATGACTGCATCGAGGATTAACATATTCATGTCGTAATGACACGCCAGGCCTAAATTAACCAAAACTTTAATACATTTTTAAAAAATCAAGGACCACAATCCAAAAGACGCACTTTGAAATCAGGGATCAAAAGCCAGACACACATGCAGGTAGACACATTGAATCCTGCCTCTGGGTGAAGGACACTGTCCAAGGCGGATGGGCAACCTGTCTGATAATATTCCTGATCCCAAAAGTCTCTCACTTGCATTACATGCTGTTATTATAGTTTTCAAAGTAAAACAAATGCCCCAGGGGCAGAGAAGTAAAATAAATTAAATTAGATAAATCAAAGCGAAAGATTCTCAAGAATAGGTGCAGCAAGATTCCAAAACTGTTTTCTCTCAGTTGTATCGATAATCTCTCAGCAACCTCCCAAAACAAACAAATGCCAGTTAGAAAGCAAAGGATCAAAAGTAATATCGACTGAGGCCACAATGCGAGCACACAACCCATTCACACCAGACTGAGAGAAATATCTCTTCCCCTGGAGAGAGAGGGAGAGAGAGGGGTTGGGATTTGAACTGGGACTCCTTTCCACCCAGACATAACCCAGCTCGGCAGTTTGCTTCACCCATGAATATGCTACATGTTGAGATGTTATTCAATATGTTCCTCTGCGTCCTGTCCATTGACACGTTAATTCAGCACGATCGAGGACAGAACCAGTTTGACCATGGAATCTGTTTTGTTGACATTAAATATATATCTCCAAGCCCTTGTCGGGAACATTACTGCAGTTTGAAAATGCCTGATACCCCTTACAGCCCCCACACAGAGATTGTTAAATGTTCGGGATGCAGTGAAACTTGCCAATTCTAACTTCAGCTCAAAACTCGCATTGAACAAATTCAGATCCATCTGCCTGTCTTTTTCTTCGTGTCTGTCTCTCTCTCCCTCACTCTTATTGTCTGTCTCGCTCTATCAGTCTCACTCGCTGTCTGTCTGTCTCACTCATGCTCTCTCTGCCTCACTCTTGCTCCCCCATCTGTCACTCATTCTATGTCTGCCTCTCTGCGTGTCTGATTCATTGTCTCATTCCATGTCAGCCTCTCTCTCTTTCTTTCATGCTCTAGCTATCAAACTTTCATTCGCCCTCTTTCTCTCTCACTCATTCTCTCTCTCTCTCTTTCTCGCTCATTTTCTTTGCTACCTGCCTCTCTCTACTTATCACACTCACTCCCTTTAGGTCTGTCTCATTCCATGTCATCCCCTCTCTCTTTCATGCACTTTGTTTCACTCTCCCTCTCTCTGTCTCATTCTCTCTCTCCCCCTACCTACCTACCTATCTATCTATCTATCTATCTATCTATCTATCTATCTATCTATCTATCTATCTATCTATCTATCTCTTGGTTTTGTGCTCTGTCTGACTCACTCTCACTTCTGTTCTCTTACTCTCTCTCTCTCTCTCATTTGTTGTCTGTCTCTCCTGCACACTCTGTCTGCCTCTCTCTCTTTTTCATTCCCTCTCTCCACGTCTCTACCTCACTCTGTTTGGTGCTCTGTACCTTTCCTCTCTCTTTCTCTCTCTCGCTCTCTCTCTCTCTCTTGCTGTCTGTCTCTGTCTGTCTCTCTCTCTTTTTCTTTCTCTTTCTCTCTCTCTCTCTCCCTCTCTCTCCCGCAGTCTGTGCTTTTTTTCCTCTCATCACTTCTTCGTGGATTGGAATGTACTCTGAAATACTGAATTGGTGGAAGGATGTATTCAATATGATAAAACAAGATCTGGCCAAAGTGGACTAGGAGCAGCTACTTGTGGGAAAGTCTACATCAGACAAGTGGAACTCATTCAAAGAGGAAAAAGTGAAAGTTCAGAGCCAACATGTTCCTGTTCAGGTGAAGAGTAGGACCAACAGGTTCAGGGAAGCCTGGAAGTCAAGGGATATAGTGGATTGGATCAGTGAGAGAAAAGAGGCTTATGGCAGATTCAGAGATTTGAAACAGCGGGGGCACTAGACATGTATAGAATGTGTAGGGGGGGGGAGCGTAATTTAAAAAGTGATTAGGACAGCAAAGAGGGGACATGAAAAAACACAGTTGGGCAAGATCAAGCAGAATCCTAAGGCATTTTGTAAGTATATTAAGGGCAATATGATAGCCAGGGAACAAAGTGGCAATTTGTGGGTGGAGCAGGAGGACATAGGTGAGGTTTCAAATAATTACTTTTCATCTGTGTTCACTATGGAGAAGGAAGATGCAGATGTAGAGATTAGTGAGGGGGATTGTGATATACTTGAATATATTAGCATTGAAAGGGAGGAGGTATTAGCTTTTTCGCGGGCCTAAAATTGGATAAATCCCCAGACCCAGATAAGATGTATCCCAAGCTGTTATGTGAGGCATGGAAAGAGTTGGCAGGGTCTCTGATGCCAGTTTTCAAATCCTCTCTGTCCACAGTAGAGGTACCAGAGGAAAGAAGGACAGCGAATGTGGTACCATTATTCAAGAAGGGTAGCAGGGATAAACCTGACGACTATAGGCCGATGAGTCTAACATCGGTGGTAGGGAAAATATTGGAAAAAGTTCCGAGGGGCCAGATTAATCTCCACTTGGAGAGGCAGGTATTAATCAGGGATAGTCAGCACGGCTTTGTCAGGGGAAGATCGTGTCTAACGAACTTGATTGAATTTTTCGAGGAGGTAATTAGATGTGTAGATGTGGGTAAAGCAGTTGATGTCGTCTACATAGATTTCAGTAAGGCTTCTGATAAGGTCCCACATGCGAGATTGGTTAAGAAGGTAAGAGCCCATGGGACCCAGGGCAATTTTTCAAATTGGATCCAAAATTGGCTTTGTGGCAGGAGGCAGCGGGTGATTGTCAAGGGTTGTTTTTGCGAGTGGAAGCCTGTGTCCCGTGGTGTACCGCAGGGATCAGTGCTGAGACCCTTGCTGTCTGTAGTTTATGTTAATGCTTTAGACGTGAATATCGGAGGTATGATCAGTATGTTCGCAGAAGACAAGAAAATTGGGGATGCTGTAAATAGTGAGGAGGAAAGCCTTATATTACAGGATGATATAGATGGACCGGAAAGATGGGTGGAGCAGTGGCAAATGGAATTTAATCCTAAGAAGTGTGAGGTGATGCATTTTGGGAGAACTTACAAGGCAAGTGAATATACAATGGGACTCGAGGAAGTACAGAGCGTTAGAGGGACCTTGATGTACTTGTCCATAGATCACTGAAGGCAGCAGCACACGTAGATAAGTTGGTTATGAAGGCATATGGGATGATTGCCTTTATTAGCCAAGGCATAGAATATAAGAGCAGGGAGGTTATGATGGAGCTGTATAAAACGCTAGTTAGGCCACAGCTGGAGTACTGTGTACAGTTCTGGGCACAGCACAATAGGAAGGATGCGATTGCACTGGAGAGGGTACAGAGGAGATTCACCAGGATGTTGCCTGGGCTACAGAATTTCAGCTATGAAGAGCGGCTGAAAAGGCTAGGGCTGTTTTCCTCAGAGCAGAGAAGGCTGAGGGGGGACCTGATTGAAGTGTACAAAATTATGAGGGACATTGATAGGTTAGATAGGAAGACACGTTTTCCCTTTTCGGAGGGGTAAATAAGCAGGGGGAATAGATTTAAGGTAAGGGGCAGGAGGTTTAAAGGGAAGTTGAGGGTTTTTTACACCTAGAGGTGGTTGGAACGCATTCCCTGAAGAGGTGACGCATGCAGGATCCCTTACAACATTGAAGAAGTATTTAGATGAGCACTTAAAACGCCATAGCATACAAGGCTACGTGCCATGTGCTGGAAAATGGGATTAGAATAGTTAGGTGCGTGATAGCTGGCACAGACATGATGGGCCGAAGAGTCTGTTTCTCTGCTGTACTCTAAGACTCTGTGACTCCATTCTCAGTAATCGTGCCATGAAACATAGATGTGCTGTCACAAAGACCCACCGAGTTAATTAAGGCCCTTTGGGGAAGGAAATATGCTTCTCTGCCCGACATGTGACTCCAGACCCACAGCAATCTGTATAACTGATAACTGTCCTCTGACATGACCCAGCAGGCTACTCAGTTATCAAGGATAATTCGGGAGGTGCAGTAAATGCTGGCTGTGTCAGGGACGTCAACTTCCTGTTACGGCAGCATATCGTATTTTACCAATTTTGTGTTCTTCCAGGTCGGACCTGACCCCTGAAGGGACACTATTTCAAACTCTTGCATCGAATTACTTCCCTAAGGTTCTCAAAGTCTTTTGCAAACTTTATCGATCTACACCATCTACCAAAACACCATTTCATTTTATCCAGCAAATTCCACAGAATGACTGGCCCTGATCATTTTGTAAATTCCGTTTTTTTGTCTGTGGGCCTCTGGGACCAACTCGTAGACATTTGAGAGCAACTGTCTTTACTTTGTCATGGTAACGTGAGTGCTCATCTGAAGGAGATTTCTCTTCAAAAACAGTTTCCAGGAGCTTTTCTTTGATGATTTGGGCCACTCCATATTGTGGAAGTTTTTCAAATGGCACAATGTATACTTCTGCTCCCTCTTCACTGAATCTATTTACCAGCTATATATGCTTTGCCAAAACAAAGCTACGAGGAATTTCCCTTTGGTCAACCTCATCTCCACCTCCAAATCACGTCCTTCAGCTTTGAACATTCCATTCTCAAATCAAGATTTGACGCTGATTAAACATAAACTGATGGTTAAATCACGTTCGAAGTTTACTTATCCAAAAGGTTACATATTAATTAGCATATGGCATAACGATAGTCCGTACTCATCCTCTGAACAGGTTTATCAACAAAATGATGCCAAACCGTTCCACAGTACAACAAAATCACGAATTTCATCAGGTAGTTTTCCATGTTTCTTTCTCTAAGATGCTGATGAGGAAGCAGTGATTGAGAGTTTCAGTGCCAGATGGGCTGAGGCAGTTCTAGATTCTGGCGATGTTGAAGAGGTGGAAATGGTTTTAATTTATGATCGAGGGGCTATGCGAGCTGAGTGTCAGGTCAGGGACCAATAGGGTGGAGTTTACAAAACATCATATTCAGCCTGACACAACAGTTACAATGGTGAATGGTGTCAGTGAAATGAGCATTAAGTGTGTGGTCGAGTAAAATATGATTGCTTTAGTATTTCATATAATTAATTGGAGAAAATTGCACCTCCTTCTAAACAGACATTTGCAGTACGGTCACACAGAGGCAGTGGAGGATCGAGAGAGATGGTGGAGAGCTTGACCAGGGTGTTGTCAGCACAGATGTGGAAGCTGATCCCATGTCTGTAGGTGCTGGTGACATTGGGAAACATCTAGATGTGGAAGAGGAGGAGAAAAAATCGGAAGTTCAGGCACAGGCGAATAAATAGTGCTGGTAGGTGGAGAGAATCCATTACGGGAGAATGTGTGACTGTCATCATTTCGGTAAGACAGGAATCAAGAAAGGGAAGTCCCAGCAAATGTGCCCAATGTCAGAGGTATGGAGAGATCTCAGGCGAGGTTTGATGCAGATTTGAAGGAACGGGTGTAGATGGTGAATTTTGAGACCATGATCAGATTTTAAGCTGAGTTCAAGAATTTGAAATTTAAGTTGAGCAATTTGAAATTTAATGTTGGGCAGTGAAAACCCATCGTGTTGTGTGAGCTGTTGGACCTTTTGGGAGATGGAGATGTACGGTAGAGTTTTGGATAGAAGGAAGAATCTGTCCTGAATTTGAAAATTAAACATTGATAAAAATTGATTAAAATCTTAATTAACTAATTAATTAATAAGTAGAGTAACTAAACCGGAGGGAGAAGATTATTGTATTTAGTTAGCATTTAATATTGATGGTAGAAATCTAGCACTAGGGATCATATAGATAATTGTAAGATAATTCAGGAAGGATTTAATAGATATTTATTTATTTTAAATTAACTTATTACTTAGTGCCAGACATGTCAGTTAGAGGGGTAAAGCACTTCACCTGTGAGATGTGGGAGGTCCGTGACGCTTACAGCGTTCTGGACGACTACATCTGCAGGAAGTGTACCCAGTTGCTGCTCCTCACAGACCGCATGGATCGTTTTGAGCGGGAACTGGATGCACTTCGGAGCATGCAGAAAGCGTCATAGAGAGGAGATTTAGAGAAGTGGTGCAGGCAGATAGATGGCTGACCACTAGAAGGAGCAGGCAGTCAGTGCAGGAATCCCCTGTGGCTATCCCTCTCTTTAACAAGTATACCGTTTTGGATACTGTTGAAGGGGGTGGGGATGGCCTATCAAGGGAAAACAGCAGCAGCAGCCAGAGCAGTGGCACCACGGCTGACTCTGTTGTTCAGCAGGGAAGGGCAAAGCGTAGAAGAGCAAGTTATAGGGGACTCGATAGTCAGGGGCACAGATATGTGCTTCTGTGGACGTGAAAGAGACTGCAGGATGGTATGTAGTCTCCCTGGTTCCAGGGTCAAGGATATCTCTGAACGGACATGGGGCATTCTGAAGTGGGAGTGTGAACAACCAGAGGTTGTGGTCCACATCGGTACCAACGACATAGGCAGGAAGAGTGACGATGTCCTGCAGGGGGAGTTTAGGGAGTTTGGTAGAAAGATAAATGACAGGACCTCGAGGGTTGTAATCTCGGGATTACTCGTTGTGCCACATGCCAGTGAGGCTAGAAATAGGAAGATCGTGCAGCTAAACACATGGCTGAACATCTGGTGTAGGAGGGAGGGTTTCAGATATCTGGATCATTGGGATCTCTTCCGGGAGAGGTGGGACCTGTACAAGAAGGACCGGTTGCATCTAAACTGGAGAGGTGCAAATATCCTGGCTGCGAGGTTTGCTAGCATCACTCAAGAGGGTTTAAACTAGTGCGGCAGGAGGGTGGGAACCAGAGCAGTAGGTCAGCAGGTGAAAGAACTGCGGGAAAAAGAGTAAATAAGGCCAGTAAGACTAAGAGGAAGAGCAGGCAGGGAGATGTTGCTGAGCACAGCGGGACTGGTGGTCTGAAGTTCATCTGATTCAATGCGAGAAGTATAACAGGTAAGACAGATGAATGTAGAGCTTGGATTCGTACTTGGAATTATGATGTTGTTGCTATTACAGAGACTTGGGTGAGGGAAGGACAGGATTGGCAGCTAAATATTCCGGGATTTCGAAGCTTCAGGCGGGATAGAAGGGGGTGTAAAAGGGGTGGGGGAGTTGCATTACTGGTTAAGGAGAAGATAACAGGTTAACTGCGGGAGGAAACCTCGGAAGGGTCATGCAGCGAGGCAATATGGGTGGAGCTCAGGAGTAGGAAGGATGCTGTCACGATGTTGGGGGTTTACTACAGGCCTCCCAACAGCCAGCGGGAGGTATAGGAGCAGATATGTAGACTGATTTTGGAAACATGAAAAGGTAACAGGTTTGTAGTGGTGGGTGATTTTAACTTCCCCTATATTGACAGGGACTCACTTAGTGCTCGGGGCTTGGATGGGGCAGAATTTGAAAGGTGCATCCAGGAGAGCTTCTTGAAACAATATGTAGATAGACCAACTAGGGAAGTGGTCGTACTGGACCTGGTGTTGGGGAATGAGCCCAGCAAAGTGGTCGAACTCTCAGTAGGGGAGCATTTCGGAAACAGCGACCATAATTCCATAAGTTTTAAGGTACTTGTGGATAAGGATAAGAGTAGTCCTCGGGTGAAGGAGCTAAATTGGGGAAGGCTAATTATAACAATATTAGGTAGGAACAGAAGAAATTAGATTGGGGGCGGCTGTTTGAGGGTAAATCAACATCTGACATGAGAGAGTCTTTCAAACGTCAGTTGATTAGAATCCAGGCTCGGCATGTTCCTGTGAGGATGAAGGATATGTTTGGCAAGTTTCAGGAACCTTGGATAACGCGCGATATTGTGGGCCTAGTCAAAAATGAAAAGGAAGCATTCGTAAGGATAGAAGGCTGGGAACAGACGAGCCCTTGAGGAATATCAAGAAAGTAGGAATCTACTTAAGCAAGGATTCAGGAGGGCGAAAAGGGGTCATGCAAAGTCATTGACAAACAGGATTAAGGAGAATCCCAAGGCTTTTGAAACGAACATAAAGAGCAAGAGGGTAACCAGAGAAAGGGTTGGCCCACTCAAGTACAGAGAGGGAATCGATGTGTCTATATGGAGCCAGAGGAAATGGGCGAGGTACTAAATGAGTACTTTGCATCAGTATTCACCAAAGTGAAGGACTTGGCCGATGGTGAGTCGAGGGAAGGGAGTGTCAATAGTCTGGGTCATGTCGTTATCAAAAAGGAGGTGATGTTGGGCGTCTTGAAAAGCATTAAGGTAGATAGGTGCCCAGGTCTGATGGGATCTACCCCAGAATACTGATGGAGGCAAGGGAAGAAATTGCTGGGGCCTTGACATAAATCTTTGTATCCTCATTGGCTACAGGTGATGTCTCAGAAGACTGAATAATTGCCAATGTTGTTTCGTTGTTAAAGAAGGGTAGCAAGGATAATCAAGGAAACTATCGGCTGGTGAGCCTTACATCAGTGGTAGGGAAATTATTAGAGAGGATTCTTCAGGACAGGATTTACTCCCATTTGGAAACAAATGAAGTTATTAGCGAGAGGCAGCATGGTTTTGTAAAGGGGAGGTCGTGTTTCACCAAGTTGATTGAGTTTTTTGAGGAAGTTACGAAGATGATTGATGAAGGAAGGGCAGTGGATGCTGTCTATATGGACTTCAGTAAAGCCTTTGACAAGGACCCTCATGGGAGACTGGTGCAACGGTGAAGTCACACGCGATCAGAGGTGAGCTGGCTCGATGGATACAGAACTGGCTCAGTCATAGAAGACAGATGGAAGTTGTGGAAGGGTGTTTTTCTGAATGGAGGGCTTGTGACTAGTGGTGTTCCGCAGGGATCAGTGCTGGGACCTTTGCTGTTTGTATTATATAAATGATTTGGAGGAAAATGTAGCTGGTCTGATTTGTAAGTTTGTGGACGACACATAGGTTGGTGGAGTTGCGGATAGTGAAGAGGATTGTCAGAGGATACAGCAGGATATCGATCGGTTGCATACTTGGACGGAGAAATGGCAGATGGAGTTTAATCCAGACAAATGTGAGGTAATACATTTTGGAAGGTCTAATGCAGATGGGAGGTACGCAGTAAATGGCAGAACCCTTCGGCTTATTGACAGGCAGAGAGATCTGGGCGTACAGGTCCACAGGTCAATGAAAGTGGCAACGTAGGTGGATAAGGTCGTCAAGAAGGCATACGGCATGCTTGCCTTCATTGGTCGGGTCATAGAGTATAAAAGTTAGCAAGTCATGTTGCAGCTGTACAGAACCTTTGTTCGGCCACACCTAGAATATTGTGTGCAATTCTGGTCGCCACACTACCAGAGGACGTGCAGGCTTTGGAGAGGGTCAAGAAGAGGTTTACCAGGATGTTGCCTGGTCTGGAGGGCATTAGCTATGAGGAGAGGTTGTATAAGCTCGGATTGTTTTCATTGGAACGATGGAAGTGCAGGGGCGATGTGTTAGAGGTTTACAAAGTTATGAGTGGCATGGACAGAGTGGATCGTCAGAAACTTTTTCCCAGGGAGGAAGAGTCAGTTACTAGGGGACATCCATTTAATTTGCTCGGGGAAATGTTTAGAGGGGATGCGCGAAGCGAGTTCTTTAAGCAGAGGGTGGTGAGTGCCTGGAACTTGCTGCCGAGGAAGGTGTTGGAAGCAGGTATGATAGCGATGTTTAAGAGGCATCTTGACAAATACATGAATAGGAAGGGAATAGAGGGATACGGTCCCCGGGAGTGCAGAAGCTTTTAGTTTAGACAGGCATCAAGATCGGCGCAGGCTTGGAGGGCCGAATGGCCTGTTCCTGTGCTGTACTGTTCTTTGTTCTTTGTTCTCTGAAGGTGGGGGTGAGGTTGCCAGTGAGGAGTGAACAGTAAGAATAGTGTCAGGAGGTTGCCCAATTCTAACTTTACCAGAGCCTTTAGCCAATGTAGAATGACCTGATAAACATTTGCAATAAAATAACAGAGAGAGGAATGTCAATGGAGCGCGCTGAGAGCCTATCGTCTAATATCACCCACAGCATGTTCTCAGCTGTAATCCTGAACATGGATTTAACTGTCCTCGTGACAAAATTCACATTTTAACTGCTTGTGTCCCTGGATTCAGTGTATATTGTGGAGAAATCCGTAACACTTATACGTGAATAATGTCATTACAATGACATGAAACCTGCATGTGAAGACGCTCATTATTGTGGGATCTGTCTTGTATGCTTACATGTTTCAGCCTTATCCCCAACAGAGGTCTGATTAAGATATTTTGCTGGACTTTGAGTTATTTATGTTGTATGCACTATTTTAATTAGATTGCAGACAAAGCGGCTGATGTAATGTGTTTGGTCAAGTCACGATCACTAATCACAATCATCAGGGGTATAACCATGTCAGTGGAGACTTATCTCCTCTATATATCAGGGCCTATTTTTATGTATCAGCTCCGAGTGACTCCCAGAGCTGTGGATTGCAAAACAACACCAGTTGCTGCTTCTTACAGAAATGGGATATCCAATAATATATCAGATTGAACGTATTTACTATCCCATTCTTGCAACCATTGGAGTTCCCTGTAAGCCGTTATCTCCAGCTGTTAATGTTGCAAATCAATATTAAATCGACTGTTGTACTTGATAATGTTTTACTTGCTGAACGTTTTCCACAGTTGGTCTGTTCAGTTCAATCAGTTGAATGATGGGCTGTTTGAGGCTCAGTTCATTTGGGGTTGTAGCAGAAGCATAATGACTGTGATGCTCTTTGTTCATCAAATCCTTGCATTAGTCTTGGATTATTCGCTGTACTGATTCTATTGTCCGTTAGTAAAATGCCCTCAGATTCTAAATGTTGGGGCTTGTATGAGTTTCTTTATCTGTAATGATTTGTGTCGATCCATCCCGGAGATTGTGATCAGATTAATATCTCAAAGGAATGTATTGGGATCAGGTGCTCGGGCTAAGTAAGTAATAATATAAGCAATAGGAACAGGCATAGGCTATTTGGCTCCTCGATCCTGCTCCACAATACATTAAGATCATGCATGATTTGATCTCGACCTCAAAACCATTTTCTTGCTTGTTCTCCATAACTCTTGACGAGCCTTTAGTTCAGAATTCTCTCTATCTTAGCCTTGAATGTAACCAATGACTCTGTCTCCGCAGCTCTCTGTGCTCGAGAATTCCAAAGATTCAATACTCTCACAGAAAATAAATCCCTCCTCAGCTCCACTAGAAATATGTACCTTTTGCCCCCTAGTTCTACATTCCCCTTTGAGGGGAAACATCCTCCCACCATCCGCCTGTGAAGCTTCCTCAGAAATTCATATTTCAATATTTCTCCCATACTTATAAACTGTGAAATATATTGGCCGCAGCTATTCAACCTTTCATCACAAGACAGCCCATTTAACACCAGGAGTCATCGGAGTGAAGCTTCAATGAACCTCCCTCAGTGCATGTATATTCGTCCTGAAATATGGAGAACAGAACTGTACACAGTAGTCTCAGTGTGTTCCCACCAACCTTCTTAGAGCAGTTATCAGACCGTCAGGAGTTGTTAATAGTTTCCACCTGCCAACCATTTCGGCGTCGGGCTTTTAAAATTCAACCCCAAAAGTGGGTTTCCGGGGGATTTCAATATTTTATTGGTTATCACTGTTATGAAGTATTTCCTTTTGGGAATCTGACGCTGCTTCAGAGGTCTGGCAATTGAACTGAGTTTGCTGCTTACCCTTAAATATCTCTCTCTCTGATTCACTGCAGTTCAATTAATTTACTGTCAGAGGAATTAATTTAAATGTGTTGATTTTATGTTATATCAGTTTGGAATGGAATTGTTGGAATCACGAGCTATTCTAGTCCATTGCAGATTTTTAACGGCAATGTTGATGTTGTAGTTTTGTTGATTGAATAAAGCCACAATCTGACTCTGAATTTTAAAATTACAGAAGAAATTTCAAACAGCGTGGGCTCTGTCTGTCAAAGGCACTCAATTTTCTTTATTCTATTTATTGTAGATAGTTTTAAAAGTGCCTGTTGTGGGAACGAGAGTCCACCCTACCTGTGTATATCAATGTCCTGGGTTATGTTTGGGATGGTTTTTTTTAGAATATTACAGCGCAGTACAGGCCCTTCGGCCCTCGATGTTGCGCCGAGCTGTGAAACCATCTGACCTACACTATTCCATTTTCATCCATGTGTCTATCCAATGTCCACTTAAATGCCCTTAAAGTTGGCGAATCTACTACTGCTGCAGGCAGGGCATTCCACGCCCTTACTACTCTCTGAGTAAAGAAACTACCTCTCACATCTGTCCTATATCTATCACCCCTCAACTTGAAGCTATGTCCCCTCGTGTTTGCCATCACCATCCGAGGAAAAAGACGCTCACTATCCACCCTATCTAACCCTCTGATTATCTTATATGTCTCTATTAAGTCACCTCTCCTCCTCCTTCTCTCCAACGAAAACAACCTCAAGTCCCTCAGCCTTTCCTCGTAAGACCTTCCCTCCATACCAGGCAACATCCTAGTAAATCTCCTCTGCACCCTTTCCATAGCTTCCACATCCTTTCTATAATGCGGTGACCAGAACTGCACGCAATACTCCAGGTGCGGTCTCACCAGAGTCTTGTACAGCTGCAGCATGACCTTATGGCTCCGAAACTCGACCCCCCTACTAATAAAAGCTAACACACCATATGCCTTCTTGACAGCCCTATTAACCTGGTTAGCAACCTTCAGGGATTTATGCACCTGGACACCAAGATCTCTCTGCTCATCTACACTAACAAGAATCTTCCCATTAGCCCAGTACTCTGCATTCCTGTTACTCCTTCCAAAGTGAATTACCTCACACTTTTCCGCATTAAACTCCATTTGCCATCATGTGCACATGATGAGGTCAAACAACTGTCGGGTTCTGTATATACGCTTGTTTATTCACAACCTTAAACTAATTCTACCTTTGATCTCTACATTCCATGCATACTAAAACTAAACAAGAATACATGAAACATGCAGATCCTGGAATCGTTTTATGTGATGTTTAATTGAAGACCGGATTCTATATCGTTCCATAAGATACTTGTGTACTTTGGTGTATAAAGTAAATATTTGAATTAAATTAAGAAAACAACGCAATACAGGATGACATTATTGGTGACTCACAATGTTCAGGACTGGGGGCGCAGACTTTCACTGTATTTCCATATAACTTGAAAGAAGGATTCGTGGGCCACACATCTAAGTTTGCTGATGACCGTAAGCTAAGTGACTCAGTAATTAGTAATTAGAAAAGAAAATAAACTTGTAAAGTGTTGTCGATAGTTTAAAAGATTTGTTAAACTATGGGATATGGAGTTTAATGTGAGGAGGTGTGAGGTCATTCACCTTGTATCAAAGACAGATAAATGGGAATACATTCTTAATTGTCAGAAGCTGGGAGATGGGTACAATTTGAGAGTTTGCAGGTCAAATTCATCTATCACTAGGGGACAAAATTTCAAAACAGAGCTTGATAGATGTTTTTAGGCAACTAGATTAAGAATTAAGGAAACAAGGAAGTGGATGGACTTAATAGGGATAGATGAGGTTTTGTTGGTTTGAAATGGAAAGAAGGAAAAAGTAAACTGGAGGTGTTGGGGTTCTCCATGCAATGCAGGTCAGCCAATAGAACAGTGTTTCTTGAGAGGAACCTGGTATGGCATAGGATAAAGGTAGCAGAGTGTTGTATCCACAAGTGAATGGACGGTGGGGAATGGACCGTCTGCCAGGTGACAATTAGTACAGTCGAATCTGGATGAGGCAAACGCATGGATGTCCGTTTCAATATGTGATGGACTGAAACAAGAGTGGAATCAAGAGTCGTGATACTATGATGTGGAAGGAGGGATTAACTTTTATGGCGTGACACATGTGTTATGAACGTGACTCTATATTGTGCAAAATGTTAAAAAAAGGAATTTTTGGATAAGCTGAAAAATGTGTCCTTTTTAAAATTAGGAGGACTGTGGGAGTTAGATTTCCAACAGTGTTGCTGTTTGTCACGTGGCTTGGTTAAAAGATGAGCAGAAGCCCTGGCAATAGGGGCAGAAAAGTGACAAACCCTCCTTTGATTGGGCAAGCCCAGTAGTAACAAATGAATTCTGGGTGGGCAGAAAGCTATCAAGCCTTCAGGTTGTCAGGCACAGTGTGTGTGTGTGTGTGTGTGTGTGTGTGTGTGTGTGTGTGTGTGTGTGTGTGTGTGTGTGTGTGTGTGTGTGTGTGTGTGTGTGTGTGTGTGTGTGTGTGTGTGTGTGTGTGTGTTTGTGAGATACCTTCTGGAAGGAGACAAAACTCAAGTTTGCTGCAGAAGAAGGAGAGAACTCCAAGGACGAACAGAAGACGACAATCCAGCTCATATTCTGGCAATTCCCAAAGCCGCTCTGTGAAGTTCAATGCATCATTTTTTTCTTGTTTCCTGTATTTCAAGAAGGCCTGCTAAATTCCTTTACAATGCCGCCTGTACAGAGCTTATTCTGCAAGATTCTAAAGATCTTGCCAGCATGTGCTCGGAGGTTGGACTTCGTGCCATTTTGCCACACTGTGTCTCATCTGCTGTTTTTTTTTTCAGGGGAGGGCAGGTGACCATGCTCGAGTGTGTTTGTTTGGTCTGTAACAGAGATCTGTTCTAAAATTAGGATATATATGCGTGTGTATCATTTGATCTATGTGTTATTGTTTTACCTCATTATTAAGTAAGACTGGTTCTATAATAAACTGTTAATTTTGCTGTTCACTGAAGAAACATGGTGAGTGCATTCTATTCTGGAACTATATCGCCGTTCCTTCACTGTCGCTGGGTCAAAATCCTGGAACTCCCTTCCTAACAGCACTGCGGGTATACTTACCCTAAATGGACTGCAGCAGTTCAAGAAGGCAGGAATGGTGTAGAAGGGAGGGCTTCCAGTTCTTGGATAATTGGACTGCATTCTGGGGAAGATGGGACCTGTTCAAACAGGACGGGCTGCATCTGAACCAGAGGGGCACCAATATCCTGGGAGGGAGGTTTGCTAGTACTGTTCGGGAGGGTTTAAACTAGTTTGGGAGGGGGATGGGAACCGGACTTGTAGTCCAGGGACCAGTGGGTCCACTCAGAAAGACAAAGAGTGTAGTGAGGTATTGGGGAAGGTAGCACTGTCGCAGAGGACAGATGGGCACGGAGAAGGGTTAAAGTGCGTATACTTCAACGCAAGAAGCATCAGGAATAAGGTGAGTGAATTGAAGGCGTGGATGGGCACTTGGGACTACGATGTTGTGGCCATCACTGAAACGTGGATAGGTGAGGGGGAGGAATGGTTCTTGGAGGTACCTGGTTATAGATGTTTTCATAAGATTAGGAATGGTGGTAAAAGAGGTGGGGGGGTGGCATTGTTAGTTAGAAATAGTGTAACAACTGCTGAAAGAATTTTCGAGGAGGATCTGCCGACTGAGGCACTGTGGGTTGAGGTCAGGAACAGGAAAGGAGCAGTCACCTTGATGGGAGTTTTCTATCGGCCCCCCAATAGCAGCAGGGAGGTGGAAGAGCAGATTGGGAAACAGATTTTGGAAAGGAGCAGAAGTCACAGGGTAGTAATTATGGGGGATTTCAACTTCCCAAATATTGATTGGCAACTCTTTAGATCGAATAGTTTGGATGGGGTAGTGTTTGTGCAGTATGTCCAGGAAGCTTTTCTGACTCAGTATGTAGACTGCCCGACCAGAGGGGAGGCAATATTGGATTTGGTACTAGGTAATGAACCAGGGCAAGTGATAGAGCTGTTGGTGGGCGAGCACTTTGGAGATAGTGATCACAATTCTGTAGCATTCACTGTGGTAATGGAGAGGGATAGGTATGTGCAACAGGGCAAGGTTTACAATTGGGGGAAGGGTAGATATGATGCTGTCAGGCAGGAACTGAGGAGCATAAGTTGGGAGCATATGCTGGCAGGGAAGGGCACGGTCGAAATGTGGAACTTTTTCAAGGAGCAGATAGTAGGGGCCATTGATAAGCATGTCCCTGTCAGACAGGGAAGGGATGGTCATGTGAGGGAACCGTGGTTGACAAGAGAGGTTGAGAGTCTTGTTAGGAAGAAGAAGGATGCGTATATAAGGTTGAGGAAAAAGGGCACAGGCATAGCTCTGGAGGGATACAAGATGGCCAGGAAGGATCTGAAGAAAGGGATTAGGAGAGCTAAGAGAGGGCATGAAAAATGCTTGGCGGGTAGGATAAAAGAAAACCCCAAGGCCTTTTACGCGTATGTCAGAAATATGAGGATGACTAGGGGGACCGTAGGTCCGGTCAAGGACAATAGCGGGAGACTGTGTGTTGAGCCGGAAGAGATAAGTGAGGTTTTGAATGAGTACTTCTCTTCGGTATTTACGAATGAGAAGGGGTGTATTACTGAAGAGGACGGTGTGAAACAGACTGGTAAGCTCGAGGAAGTGCTCGTTAGGAGGGAAGATGTGTTGGGGTTTTTGAATAACTTGAAGATAGACAAGTCTCCCGGGCCTGACGGGGTATATCCAAGGATGTTATGGGAAGCAAGGGATGAAATTGCAGAGCCGCTGGCAATGATCTTTTCATCTTCTCTGTTGACGGGGGTGGTACCAGGTGATTGGAGGGTGGCAAATGTTGTGCCCCTGTTCAAGAAAGGGAATAGGAACAACCCTGGGAATTACAGGCCAGTTAGTCTTACTTCGGTGGTAGGCAAGTTGATGGAAAAGGTGCTGAGGGATAGGATTTCTGAGCATCTGGAAAGACACTGCTTGATTCGGGACAGTCAGCACGGTTTTGTGAGGGGTAGGTCTTGCCTCACAAGCCTGATTGAATTCTTTGAGCAGGTGACCAAGCAAGTGGATGAGGGTAAACCAGTGGATGTGGTGTACATGGATTTTAGTAAGGCATTTGATAAGGTCCCCCATGGTAGACTTATGGAGAAAGTCAGGAGGCATGGGATAGTGGGGAATGTGGCCAGTTGGATTAAGAATTGGCTAACTGATAGAAGGCAGAGAGTGATCTTAGATGGTAAATACTCAGCCTGGAGCCCAGTTACCAGTGGCGTGCCACAGGGATCAGTTCTGGGTCCTCTCCTGTTTGTGATTTTTATTAACGACTTGGATGAGGAAGTCGAAGGGTGGGTCAGTAAATTTGCAGATGATACAAAGGTTGGTGGAGTTGTGGATACCGAGGAGGGCTATTGTCGTCTGCAAAGGGACTTGGATAGGTTGCAGTGCTGGGCTGAAAAGTGGCAGATGGAGTTTAACCCTGAAAAGTGTGAGGTCGTCCATTTTGGAAGGACAAACACGAATGCAAAATACTGGGTTAACGGTAGGGTTCTTGGGCATGTGGAGGAGCAGAGAGACCTTGGGGTCTATGTGCATAGATCGTTGAAAGTTGCAACTCAAGTGGATAGGGCTGTGAAGAAGGCATATGGGGTGTTAGCGTTCATTAGCAGAGGGATTGAATTTAAGAGCCGTGAGGTGATGATGCAGCTGTACAGGACCTTGGTAAGGCCTCATTTGGAGTACTGTGTGCAGTTCTGGTCGCCTCATTTTAGGAAGGATGTGGAAGCCTTGGAGAGGGTGCAGAGGAGATTTACCAGGATGTTGCCTGGAATGGAGAATAAGTCTTACGAGGAAAGGCTGAACATTCTAGGCCTCTTCTCATTAGAACGGAGAAGGATGAGGGGTGACATGATAGAGGTTTATAAGATGATCAGGGGAATAGATAGGGTAGACAGTCAGAAACTTTTTCCCCGGGTGGAGCAAAGCGTTACAAGGGGTCATAAATTTAAGGTGAAGGGTGGGAGATATAAGGGGGATGTCAGGGGAAGGTTCTTTACCCAGAGAGTGGTCGGGGCATGGAATGCCTTGCCTGGGGAAGTTGTTGAGTCAGAAACTTTAGGGACTTTCAAACGGCTTTTAGATAGGTATATGGATAAAGGAGAATGATGGGGTATAGATTAAATTGTCCTTGACAGAGGACAAAGGATCGGCACAACATCGTGGGCCGAAGGGCCTGTTCTGTGCTGTATTTTTCTATGTTTTCTATGTTTTCTAAGGCAGCTCACCACCACCTTCTCAAGGGCAATTAAGAATGGGCAATAAATGCTGGCCTGGCCAGCGTCACCCACATCCCATGAATGAATTAAAAAAAAGTAATTGGGAAAATGTGACGAATATGCTGTGACCTATGCAGAGGTGGGACTGAATTAATAGTGCACTCCTCCAGCCTCGGTCCGAACAATGCATATGACGTTTAACCTGGTGTCAGGTTGTGTGCTGAGGGTCACTCAGAGACAGCAGCCATAATGTGGATTGGAATGGATACCTGGGATACAGTTTCTGGATCAGAATAAAGGTGATGAATTCAGTTCTGAAAATGTTATATCAACGACAATTATGACGCATCCATAGACAGTGTATTGGATCAATAAATGAAAACTAAATACTGCAGATGCTGGAATTCTGAATTAAAACCGAAAGTGCTGCAAATACACATCATCTCTGTCAGCATATGTGGAGTGAGAAACAAAATTTAACGTTACTGGTCTGTGACCTTTCACCAGAAATTTCTGGATTGTATTCAGGCTGGATTATGGAGGGTGGTTTACCTGAGTAGTCATGTTGTGTGAACACGTGGAGGCTTGGATAATCTGGAGAAGTGATTGGAGAGAACAGGAGCTGTGGACAGAGAGACAAGTTGACAGAGAGAGAGAGAGAGCAAGAGAGTAGAAAGAAGGAGAATGAAACAGAGAGAGATAGTGAAGAGAGAAAGCGAAAGAGACGGAGAGTACCCACCGTGTGAATAATTCACGAGAATGAACAGCTGAACTTTCCAGATCGATTACAGTGAAACTGTGAGTTGCAGGTATGATGAGGATTTTGCCAGATAGGGTGAGATTTACTGCTGCTCAAATTTCCTGTGTGTTCAACCCCGTCATATTCTCACCCTGTTTTAGTGAATGTTCCCCTTCATTATTTCAGAACTGATTAAGTACCGTAATAGGACCTGTTATTTACTGACTGTATTCTTTGCTTCACTTTTTTCGCTTTCCAAACCCTTCAGGACCTGCCTCCACTCCAGATCCCAAATATCATTTACCTTGTCTCCCTCCAATCCACTCACTGGCTCAGCCTCCATCGGCCTCTTCCTCCGGATCTGAAGTCTCATGCTCACCGCAGCGGCTCTCGACATTTTCACGTTTTGAGACAGCTCCTGCTGGCTCTATTAACCAGTAAAACGAAAACAGATCCCCGTCCCCTCACTTTCTCGGCCATTGGTCTGGAGGTTAAACTGGATTTAAACAATTGTATTACTTTTTTGAAACCCCTTCTCCCTTCCATACTTGCACGGCGCCCTCACGTAGCCCTTCCACTGTATCCGATGATCATTTTATTTTACCTTTAGTTTAAATCAATTTCCCAATCAATTATTGATAACTGTGTTCAAAACCATTCTCTGTGCGAAAGTGCTGCATGATGCAACAAAGCTGTAAATTTCACACGAGATCCTGTCAAAATGCTGTGTTAGTTGAGTTCTGATCAGTAACTCCCTGCTTCCTTTTCGAAATCTTTCAGTTAACCTGGTGGCGACTTTGATCCTGTCCCGAGGAAAGTGTGGCCTCTCCAAATGTAGCACTCGCTACCTGGTGGTAATGGCAGTGGCTGATCTCCTGGTCGTTATCACAGATCCCATATTGAAGTGGATTCCGGTGATTTATTTCCCAGATTCATTCCTGTCCATTACTCCCATCTGCAGTTCAGTTCATTTCCTGATTTTTTCAACCACAATGGTTTCTGTCTGGCTGACAGTCGTTTTCACCTTTGACCGATTTGTGACCATTTGCTGTAAGAAGCTGAAGACAAAATATTGCACTGAGAAAACAGCGACTGTGGTTATCGCAACAGTGAGTGTGCTGTGCTCTTTAGAAAGTGTTCCCTGGTATTTTGTATATGAACCTGAATATATAATTGATAAAGTTTCCTGGAACTGTATCTATAAACATAGCTTCAATACTTACCCCGCATGGACCGCGTTTCAGCTGTTTCACCGCATTTTAACTCCTTGTGTCCCGTTCTTTCTGATTTTGCTGCTCAATGTTCAGACTGTCAGGCATATTTTAGCCGCCAGTAGAGGTCGCAGGGGACTCCGGGGCTTCAGCAATGGAGAGAATCACAATGACCGAGAAATGGAGAATCGAAAGAAATCCATCATTTTACTCTTTAGTATATCTGGTAGTTTTATACTGTTATGGGTGACGCAGGTTGTATTTTACATCTATCAGCTAATTACAAAACAATATCCTTCCTCCGCCAATGACCCACTTTATATCACAGAAGTCACAGCAGCAATGCTGCAGCTTCTCAGTTCCTGCACCAACACGTGTATTTACGCTGTGACCCAGACTAAATTCAGAGAGCAGCTGAAGAAGGTCGTGAAATACCCACTCAATCTAATTGTTAAATTGGTTAAATCATAAGAAAAGTGAAGGTTTCCGTGTTCGAGCACTAAAATCCATTCAAATCCACAGCCTCTATTCACGAGATGGTGGTAAATTTTCTATTTACATCACAGAACTCTGAGATGATTGGATACTTAATTTTGTAATATTTGATTAAACATCGGACTTAATGAGGCTGGTTATCTTTGCAGAAGGCACATGAATTGTTTCTCAAAAAATGACGGTGCTCAAGAGCACAGCTGGACATCAGCTGAAGTAGTGATCACTCTGCGGAGGTGCTGTTGGCTTGATGATAGAGTGACAGGGTGGTGCACTGGTAATGTCACTGAGCTAATAAACCAAAGGCCCATGCCTTGGGATCACGGGTTCAAATCATCCCTTAGCTCCTGGTGGAATTCAAATTGAAGTGATTTTTAAAAAAAATCTGGAATTCTAAGCTGTTCGCAGTAATAGTGTCAAGCAATTAGCGCCCATTGTCGAAATAAAACCATTTGGTTGTCTAATGCCCTTCAGGTTCGGAAATTTGTAATCCTTACCCGATCTGGACTACATCTGAATCCTGACCTGCAGCAATCTGGTTGACTTAACTGCGCTTTGTAAAGGCCTAGCAAACCATTCAGTTATCAAGGACAATGAGGGATGGGCAACAAAAATCAATTGAAAGAATAAAAAATATAAGATAGATGTTGAGTAAGACACCCATAACAGTAAAGGCGTGAATGAGGAAAGAGTGCAAAAATCAAACATGAAAATAGGCAACAAGTGAGAATGCTCAGCAGAGACAAGCGAAGGAAAATTACAAATAGAGAGAACAGAGCAGATAAATGTGGAAATAAGAAGTTAAACAGAGAAGTGGAATTTGGCAAAGCCGGAGCATGATGGAGAGAAATATTAACACCTCAACACAAAGAAAGAGGCCGGCATTGTTTGCCACACAAAGCATTTTTTCTTTCTTTCAGTTGCATGTATGAAGCCTCTTTTTACGTATAAATGTCTCCAAATACTTTAGACAAAGAATGGCTTCTGAAGGGCTGGAATTTGTTGGCACCATTCTGGCTCCTGGTGCCAGATGGAAAAGGCAGGGAGGACACCGATTTGGCCTTTCCAAGCCTGCCCCACCCCCAGACATCCACTGCCACCCACTATCACCTCCCCACTGCTGTCTGCCCCACCCTAGGGTAATCTTGCACCGTTGAAGCTGTTAAGTGCTCTGCGCCATAATCCGCATCCCTTTCAAGATTGGGATTCCCACCTCAAAGATTTGGCAGCTAATCTTAGGGCCAGCATTAATGAGAGCCCATTCGGAGTAGTGATAAATGCTTGTACTGCAGAGACCTTCCAGAAGGACCAGCATTAGAGATCCAGACCTCTGGTAAGTGAGGTGGTGTTTCTGGGGCAAGCCTGTCTGGCCTCCATGCAGCAGGTGGTGGGATGGAAATGAAGTGCAAGTGAAGGGAGTTTCGGAATACTGAGATTTCTCCACTGGATTTCCTTCATTGGCTACAGATATCCCACAGAGGGGGTCCGCTAAACCTTCAGGGAGGGTGCGTCATAACATTAGGTGATGTCACGGCTGTTGGAGGCCATGCTAATAGGAAACATAAGATTCCTAAGTGGCCTCTGCTTGGGAAGGCCATTGCCAGCCTATCCAACCCCAAGCAAAGTGGCATGGCAGGGGAGGGTGGTGGTAAATAAAATCCAGCCAGAACTGGAGAGGCTCTTCTGGCGTTTGGCACGGTTCACAGTATTCCCCTCCAAAGCCTCCCCACTGTCATCCAGCAGGCCGTGACTTCTGTCGCCTGGTTCCATTGTTTCACTGGCTATGATTAGCTGAATATCATTTGCAAAGGCTTCTCTTCCTGTTCTCGCAACGTTACCCCCGGTTTCCAGCAAGGATTTGTCCATGGCCGCGTCCTCTTTGTCATCTGCATACTGCCCCTCGTGATGGACAGAAAAAACGTGCAGAAAAAGAAGTCCGAAGAAACGAAATATACTCAGAGTGGCAGAGATAATGAGAGGCAGATGGAGACAACAAGAAAAGATAAAGTCAGTGTCTGGATGAGAGTTGAACCCACAGAGTGCAATGACTACATATCGTTTTAAGACAACACCTTATAATGAGCCTGGAGAATACATGTGCTGGCTTTCTGAGAACCAACAGATGATGCAAGCAGTCAGGTTAATGTCTGTTCTGGGGTAATACACTTGTGGCCTTTATGCCCATTCTAAAGGTCAGGTTTATTGGATGAGTGTTGAGTAACTGACCCTGCTTGCATTTACTGCAGGAGTTTTACCTGCTGCTCTACACAATGTGTAACTTTACTGGTGAGCTTCAGTCTTGTGTACGCAATCAGAATGCATTCTTAACCATCCTTCTGTGTTACTGAACTAGGTCCCACTGCACTGTACTTTTCTCGGTTTTCAAGCGGTATTTTATTTTTGAATCACATTGCATATTAAAGATGGCGATGGACGGGATGTCACATAAACACTGGATTAGAAGCACTCTCTGTATCAGCCCAGTTTTATGTCCAATCTTTGAAATAACAATTCAAATTGCATATTCGACACAAAACGCCCTCTTCGTGTGCTTTACATCAAAATAATAAACGTCAGTCAGAATACTTTAAACATAAGTCATTATGGCATTCAATGCACTGCATTCTCTGAGTTAAAAATCTTAGACTTACAAAATCAACACAATATTCACTGTACAGAAGCTTACATTGCAAGGATGAATTCACTCAATCCATTACATTCCTGTGTTAATTCCCACCTTGTCATTTTTAAACACTTTTTGCAGGTCTGATTGCATTAAACCTGTTCATTTATTGCACACATTGATTTAAAATGAGGAACACATTAAGTTTTTCGATGTCTATCACCTGTACCCTCGGGCACATATGAATGTTTCAAGGACACTTAACAGCCCATTCTACCTCACACATTAAATCGTACAATAAACTGTAACAAACGGTGACACACCCATATGAGAATTTGATGGTCAAAGGTCCCTCTCTGCCATCCTTTGGAAGCATTCTAGGGAGATAAACTGGGATAGGAAAAATGCATTAGTGATGCAGGAATCTACTGCAATGGGAGAAATGCATTGATATTCCAGAACCGATGAGGGGAAGACTGGACCCATTGGGATTCTAAGCGTTGGTTGGAATGGTAGAATTCATTTGCTTTTCCAGAAAACAAATAGATCAGGGAAAAAATATATTGATGTTCCAGATCTATACTGGGAAAATAATACTGAGCTTCTATATGCCTATTGTATTGAACGTAAGAAATTGATTGGGATCCACAAATATTGGACAGAAACAAAATGGGTTTCTAGAAATCCGCTTGGCTGGGTGAAACCAATTAGGTTTACATTGGATCAGGAGAAATCCGTTGTGTTGAAGACATACATTGTGCTGGAGAAATCAGTTGAGGCAGAAAATTCTGCTGGTGTTCCAAAAATCTAATGGGGTTCCAGAAATCCAGAATAGGTCGAGAAATCCATTGGTGCATCACTGGTAGGATTACGACTGCCAATGTAAATATAATTCTTTCACTATTGTGCAGGTTCCTTCCAATAATTTCTTACCTGGACAGCAAGAAAATTAAAATGAATGAGATAGGGTGTCCGAGATAGAATACCCCAGAATTTCAAGAACTGCATTGAAGAGTACACGAACTCAGATTGTTAAAAACAGTTTTGTCTTGTCGTGTCTGATAGCTTTGCATCTGTGTCCTCCAGTTAGTGACTATTTGTCACTGGAAATAGTTTCCTCTTAGTCATTATGTGAAAACAATTGGTGATTTTAGACACCTCTATCAAATATACTCTCAACTGTTGCTTTTAAAAACGGCATTTAATTCACCAAAGGGAAGATGTTATTATATTAAATGCCACCGCGGAAATTTGATTTGAATTGGATTCCGAGTTTGAGATCGACACTCTCATAAAGGATATGTTTTAATCATAGTGAACTGGCAGAGACTTTTGCAAAAGCACAAACAGCACCATTTTCTCAGAGACCCAGGCTATAAGAATCACCTGAGAATAGGTGCCTCTTTTCAGCATAAGACAGGCTGCATTTTCAGTTCAAGACAGAAGCCAGCTATTTGAACATTGATTGCAGGTGCTGGCCATTTCTCTAAAGACAGTTAATTTCTAGAGTGAAGTGAGGGCAGTTTTCAGAAATGCCATGTTTCAGAAACGACAGGAGGACAGGCTAAACTAAAATTTGTAATGAGCAACGAGCCAGAATTAAGTAATATTCTGACAACAAATGAGCAGTGAGCAATGAGTGGTCATGATATGTCAGAGGCAGACCTTCAGTTTGAGGAGGAAGCTAACGGAAGTGCTCTGCTATTCGCCTTAAATAAGGCTGACATAAAATGAGATGTAGGCTGAACACGGTAAACTCGGATTGTGATAATAACACGCAAAACAAGGCAAAAACAATCGGAGGCACTGAAAGAATTATTAACTACAATATGTGTCCAATATATAAAGCCTGTGCCAACCACTTTAATCATCTCTTCTCTGTTTGCCTTCCCTTCTGCCACGAAAGAGTTTACACTGGGAAAACAATTCCTGATTTGAAACACATCCGCCAAATTTCCTCATGGATTTTCTCATTTGAGAACACAAGGTTAAACCATCAAGGCACTGCTCCAGGTTGAAATGTAGCACTCGCCTCCCTCACTCACATCGACTGCCCAGAGAAAAGCGCCAACCCCCTGTAAACAAAACCCTGCATCTTTTTTAGCATCACCTGGATCAGAAGATTCTCCAAGAACATTTTGTGAACAAACCGGCCGCTGTCCTTCCACAATCCAGCCCTCCTTTTGCAGAGCTTATCTATTGTGAAGACACTCAGAATAATGAATGAGTGCAAGGCACAAAGGAACATTGATGTGAATGGAACATCTCCCCCCAGGTGCAGCTGTAGCAGCAGAGCAAGGTAAACGGCGTTACATAATGAAAATGAAAATTGGAGTCGGCTCAGCAGTAGTAAAATGTTGATGAAATGGAAGCAGATCAGCATTAAAACTGGACAGGAGAATAAGCTGGGTGAAGAGGTAGGTTTGCATGATGGAGAGTGAACGGCAGACATGTGTAAGTGCGGGGATAGAAAAGGAGAACAATGGGTTTTGAACATCCGGAACCAAAACATTTTCATGGAGTGATGTTTGGTTTCTTGTTGCAGTTTTATTAGCAGGTGTGGCAGATGTTTAAGACAGACAGCAAGCGAAGCCTTGTTACAGATTTGAATTGACGTTGTTTTGCAGAGTATTAACCATTGTACAGAGACAGCGTTCGAAAATCCGCTGTGATAGTCTTAAATAGGCCACTGCACTGCTGGTGAAAGGAAGATATATTTGATAAAGAGCATCTTTCCAAAAAAGCTGCCTACTCTGCTGAAAGTTCCGCAGTCAACTGCTTTCATTACGGGTTTCCCTTCTCAGCCGTTTTTTTCTGACAATACGTCGCTAATAACAGCAGTGATGGGATACGAGCTTGGCAGAGACTCGAGCCGAAATAAAGCACCTTTGGCCATTCAGTCCCGCCACCACGCCGGGCCTAACTCACTGTTGATGCTGTTGACTAGTGGCTGAAAGCTGTGATTCGTGCTGTTTATCCTCTGAGTGTCATGATTTGCAGTGAGAAAGAAGGAAATAAGATGATATTATGAGTTGTGTTCACATGATGAAGTCGCCAAGAAGTTAAAGCAGTGGAATACTAATCCATTACTCTCAGCATGCATGGCTCAGAATTCCACCATCATTGTTATCGTATTTCAGACTAGGTGTGTAGTTTTCCTTGCTTGAACAAATCCAAGGGTCCTACATCTGAGTCCCATCCTTCCAAAAACCGCAGTGCAGGTGCTTTGCAGTGCTGTCTTACTCTTTTTGCTCAAATCAGCACAGTCATAATTTCCACCCAAACTGTCTCTGCACGGAAGTGTCGATAGTGGAAGCTCTGAGCTTCCTGAATTCTCATTCCAAACTAGTTTAGTTTAGTTTCGAGATACAGCACTGAAACAGGCCCTTCGGCCCGCCGAGTCTGTGCCGACCATCAAACCAACCATTTATACTAATCCTACACTAATTCCATATTCCTACCACATCCCCACCTGTCCCTACATTCCCCGACCACCTACCTATACTAGGGGCAATTTATAATGGCCAATTAACCTATCAACCAGCAAGTCTTTGGCATGTGGGAGGAAACCGGAGTACCCGGAGGAAACCCACGCAGACACAGGGAGAACTTGTAAACTCTACACAGGCAGTACCCAGAATTGAACCTGGGTCGCTGGAGCTGTGAGGCTGCGGTGCAAACCACTGCGCCAATGACATCGTGGTGAAAGAAGTATCACTGCAGAGATGCTGCCTGATTTCACCAAAGTTTTCAGCATTTTTCTGTTTTTAAATTAAACAGTATTACTGAAAATACAAAACTTGCCTTAGGTTCGCAGCTCCAGACATACCTTTTCTCAGCTCTTCTCACACATGTTCACTCTTCACTTTCTTACAGGCGCTGTTAATTCCAGCGTTTCCACACACAATAGCCTGAAGTCTAGCTTTCCAAATACACTTTGCTCATGTTATCAGGGTTTCTCAGTAAATTTGCAAGGGAGGGGTTCCACAGTGGCTGTGAGGGAATGTACTGGGTTAATGAGTTATCAAGTGGATTTGGAGGCTTTTAGTGTGGGGTGGGGGGAATGGGGATAACTAAAGAGTAAGGGTAAGGGTGGGTTAGTAAATTTGCGGATGACACGAAGGTCGGTGGAGTTGTGGATATGCCGAAGGATGTTTCGGGTACAGAGGGACATAGATAGGCTGCAGAGCTGGGCTGAGAGATGGCAAATGGAGTTTAATGGGGAAAAGTGTGAGTAAAAGGAATGCAGAGTACTGGGCTAATGGGAAGATTCTTGGTAGTGTAGATGAACAGAGAGATCTTGGTGTCCAGGTACATAAATCCCTGAAAGTTGCTACCCAGGTTAATAGGGCTGTTAAGAAGGCATATGGTGTGTTAGCTTTTACTAGTAGGGGGATCGAGTTTCGGAGCCACGAGGTTATGCTGCAGCTGTACAAAACTCTGGTGAGACCGTACCTGGAGTATTGCATGCAGTTCTGGTCACCGCATTATAGGAAGGATGTGGAAGCTTTGGAAAGGGTGCAGAGGAGATTTACTAGGATGTTGCCTGGTATGGAGGGAAGGTCTGACGAGGAAAGGCTGAGGGACTTGAGGTTGTTTTCGTTGGAGAGAAGGGGGAGGAGAGGTGACTTAATAGAGACATATAAGATAATCAGAGGGCTAGATAGGCTGGATAGTGAGAGTCTTTTTCCTCGGATGGTGATGGCAAACACGAGGGGACATAGCTTTAAGTTGAGGGGTGATAGATATAGGACAGATGTTAGAGGTAGTTTCTTTACTCAGAGAGTAGTAGGGGCGTGAAACGCCCTGCCTGCAACAGTAGTAGACTCTCCAACTTTAAGGGCATTTAAGTGGTCATTGGATAGACATATGGATGAACATGGAATAGTGTAGGTCAGATGGTTTCACAGGTCGGCGCAACATCGAGGGCTGAAGGGCCTGTACTGCGCTGTAATGTTCTCAAAAAAAGAGTTTCAAAAGATATTTTAGTTTCGGTGACTGCAGCGTTGATAGCAACGGAGGTGCGTGAACGGGCTTACAGCTGTGAAGTCAATTTCAGCTTTCGGTGACTGCAGCGTTGATAGCAACGGAGGTGCGTGAACGGGCTTACAGCTGTGAAGTCAATTTCAGCGTAAGTTTAAAAGTGAATTCCCTTTTGTTTTCGGAGCACCAGGGGACTGCTGGGTAAGGAAAAAGGTATATATTTGTGTGGTTTAGAATCTCTTTCTTTTAGTTTCGGTGACTGCAGCGTTGATAGCAACGGAGGTGCGTGAACGGGCTTACAGCTGTGAAGTCAATATCAGCGTAAGTTTAAAAGTGAATTCCCTTTTGTTTTCGGAGGACCAGGGGACTGCTGGGTAAGGAAAAAGGTATATATTTGTGTGGTTTAGAATCTCTTTCTTTTAGTTTCGGTGACTGCAGCGTTGATAGCAACGGAGGTGCGTGAACGGGCTTACAGCTGTGAAGTCAATTTCAGCGTAAGTTTAAAAGTGAATTCCCTTTTGTTTACGGAGGACCAGGGGACTGCTGGGTAAGGAAAAAGGTATATATTTGTGTGGTGGCTGTACCCGAGACACTACACGTGTAGTGTCTCCCACCCACCCTCCTCCTCGAACCAAAAAGAAGGACTCTGGTGTGTTGATAAGGTCAGCTTTTTATTTAGGAAGTTCTGTCCGTTGGATTGCTAACCTAACAAGTTTTGACTTTTTTTTTTGTTTTTTCAGTAGATTTGTTGGGAATTTGGAATCGTGGGAATGGAGGTTAAGGCAGTTGTATGTTCCTCCTGCAGAATGTGGGAGGTAAGGGTCGCCAAGAGTGTCCCTGCTGACTGCATCTGTGGGAAGTGCACCCAACTCCAGCTCCTCGAGAACCGCGTAAGGGAACTGGAGCTGGAGCTGGATGAACTTCGGATCATTCGGGAGGGGGAGGAGGTTATTGAGAGGAGTAATGGGGAGGAAGTCACACCTCAGGTAAAATAAGTAGGTAGATGGGTTACCGTCAGGGGAAGGAGAGGGAACCAGCAGGCAGTGCAGGGATCCCCTGTGGCCGTTTCCCTCAACAACAGGTATACCGTTTTGGATACTGTTGCGGGGGATGACTTACCAGGGGTAAGCAATGGGGTACAGATATCTGGCACAGAGTCTGTCCCTGTTGCTCAGAAGGGAAGGGGGAAGAGGAGCAGAACATTAGTCATTGGGGACTCCATAGTTAGGGGAACAGATAGGAGGTTCTGGGGGAACGAGAGAGACTCACGGTTGTTATGTTGCCTCCCAGGTGCCAGGATACGTGATGTCTCGGATCGTGTTTTTGGGATCCTTAATGGGGAGGGGGAGCAGCCCCAAGTCGTGGTCCACATGGGCACCAACGACATAGGTAGGAAGAGAGATGGGGATTTAAGACAGAAATTTAGGGAGATAGGGTGGAAGCTTAGAGCGAGAACAAACAGAGTTGTTATCTCTGGGTTGTTGCCCATGCCACGTGATAGCGAAGCGAGGAATAGGGAGAGAGAGGAGTTGAACACGTGGCTGCAGGGATGGTGTAGGTGGGAGGGTTTTGGTTTCCTGGATAATTGGGGCTCTTTCTGGGGTAGGTGGGACCTCGACAAACAGGATGGTCTTCACCTGAACCAGAGGGGTACCAATATCCTGGGGGGGAGGTTTGCTAGTGCTCTTCGGGGGGGTTTAAACTAATTCAGCAGGGGAATGAGAACCTAAATTGTAGTGCCAGTGTACAGGATGTTGAGAGTAGTGAGGTCAGGGATATGGTTACAAGGACGCAAGAGGGCACTGGCAAGCAAGAACCTGGTTTAAAGTGTGTCTATTTCAACGCCAGGAGCATCCGGAATAAGGTGGGTGAGCTTGCAGCATGGGTTGGTACCTGGGATCTCGATGTAGTGGCCATTTCAGAGACATGGGTAGAGCAGGGGCAGGAATGGATGTTGCAGATTCCGGGATTTAGATGTTTCAGTCAGAAAAGAGAAGATGGTAAAAGGGGGGGGGGGGGGGAGTGTGGCATTGTTAATCAAGGAGAGTATTACAGCGACAGAAAGGACGTTTGAGGACTCGTCTACTGAGGTAGTATGGGCTGAGGTTAGAAACAGGAGAGGTGAGGTTACCCTGTTGGGAGTCTTTTATAGACCTCCGAACAGTTCCAGAGATGTAGAGGAAAGGATAGCGAAGATGATTCTCGACAGGGGTGAGAGTAACAGGGTAGTTGTTATGGGGGACTTTAACTTTCCAAATATCGACTGGAAATACTATAGTTCGAGTACTTTAGATGGGTCAGTTTTTGTCCAGTGTGTGCAGGAGGGTTTTCTGACACAGTATGTAGACAGGCCAACCAGGGGCGATGCCACATTGGATTTGGTACTGGGAAATTAACCCGGCCAGGTGTTAGATTTAGATGTAGGTGAGCACTTTGGTTATAGTGATCACAATTCGGTTAGGTTTACCTTAGCGATGGGCAGGGACAGGTATATACCGCAGGGCAAGAATTATAACTGGGGGAAAGGAAATTATGATGCGATTAGGCAAGATTTAGGATGCGTAGGATGGGGAAGGAAACTGCAGGGGATGGGAACAATCGAAATGTGGAGCTTATTCAAGGAGCAGCTACTGCGTGTCCTTGATAAGTATGTACCTGTGAGGCAGGGAGGAAGTTGCGGTGCGAGGGAGCCGTGGTTTACGAAAGAAGTTGAAGCGCTTGTCAAGAGGAAGAAGAAGGCTTATGTTAGGATGAGACGTGAAGGCTCAGTTAGGGCGCTTGAGTGCTACAAGCTAGCCAGGAAGGATCTAAAGGGAGAGCAAAGAAGAGCAAGGAGAGGACACGAGAAGTCATTGGTGGATCGGATCAGGGAAAACCCTAAGGTTTTCTAAAGGTATATCAGGAATAAAAGAATGACTAGAGTTAGAGTAGGGCCAATCAAGGATAGTAGTGGGAAGTTTTGTGTGGAATCAGAGGAGATAGGGGAAGTGTTAAATGAATATTTTGCGTCAGTATTTACTGTAGAGAAAGAAAATGTTGTTGAGAATACTGAGATTCAGGCTACGAGGCTAGATGGGATTGAGGTTCACAAGGAGGAGGTGTTAGCAATTTTGGAAGGTGTGAAAATAGATAAGTCCCCTGGGCCAGATGGGATTTATCCTAGGATTCTCTGGGAAGCTAGGGAGGAGATTGCAGAGCCTTTGTCCTTGATCTTTATGTCGTCATTGTCGACAGGAATAGTGCCGGAAGACTGGAGGATTGCAAATGGTGTCCCCTTGTTCAAGAAGGGGAGTAGAGACAGCCCTGGTAATTATAGACCTGTGAGCCTTACTTCGGTTGTGGGTAAAATGTTGGAAAAGGTTCCAAGAGACAGGATTTAGAATCATCTTGAAAAGAATAAGTACATTAGAGATCGTCAGCACGGGTAGGTCGTGCCTCACAAACCTTATTGAGTTTTTCGAGAAGGTGACCAAACAGGTGGATGAGGGTAAAGCAGTGGATGTGGTGTATATGGATTTCAGTAAGTCGTTTGATAAGGTTCCCCACGGTAGGCTATTGCAGAAAATACGGAAGTGTGGGGTTGAAGGCGATTTAGAGCTTTGGATCAGTAATTGGCTAGCTGAAAGAAGACAGAGGGTGTTGGTTGATGGCAAATGTTCATCCTGGAGTTTAGTTACTAGTGGTGTACCGCAAGGATCTGTTTTGGGGCCACTGCTGTTTGTCATTTTTATAAATGACCTGGAAGAGGGTGTAGAAGGGTGGGTTAGTAAATTTGCAGATGACACTCAGGTCGGTGGAGTTGTGGATAGTGCCGAAGGATGTTGTAGGGTACAGAGAGACATAGATAGGCTGCAGAGCTGGGCTGAGAGATGGCAAATGGAGTTTAATGCGGAAAAGTGTGAGGTGATTCACTTTGGAAGGAGTAACAGGAATGCAGAGTACTGGACTAATGGGAAGATTCTTGGTAGTGTAGATGAACAGAGAGATCTTGGTGTCCAGGTGCATAAATCCCTGAAGGTTGCTAACCAGGTTAATAGGGCTGTTAAGAAGGCATATGGTGTGTTAGCTTTTATTAGTAGGGGGGTCGTGTTTCGGAGCCACGAGGTCATGCTGCAGCTGTACAAAACTCTGGTGAGACCGCACTTGGAGTATTGTGTGCAGTTCTGGTCACCGCATTATAGGAAGGATGTGGAAGCTATGGAAAGGGTGCAGAGGAGATTTACTAGGATGTTGCCTGGTATGGAGGGAAGGTCTTACGAGGAAAGGCTGAGGGACTTGAGGTTGTTTTCGTTGGAGAGAAGGGGGAGGAGAGGTGACTTAATAGAGACATATAAGATAATCAGAGGGTTAGATAGGGTGGATAGTGAGCGTCTTTTTCCTCGGATGGTGATGGCAAACACGAGGGGACATAGCTTCAAGTTGAGGGTTCATAGATATAGGACAGATGTGAGAGGTAGTTTCTTTACCAAGAGAGTAGTAAGGGCGTGGAACGCCCTGCCTGCAGCAGTAGTAGATTTGCCAACTTTAAGGGCATTTAAGTGGACATTGGATAGACATAGGGATGAAAATGGAATAGTGTAGGTCAGATGGTTTCACAGGTCGGCGCTACATCGAGGGCCGAAGGGCCTGTACTGCGCTGTAATGTTCTAATTCTAATTCTAATTCTAATATCGGAGAAGTAACAGACCATGTGTGGTTGAGGAGATAATGATCTCCAGGAGATTGAACGCATCTCAGGCATACTCTGGGAGTATTGGATGGGATAAGGGACACTCAGGAGATATCAGACAGTGTGGAGATGCTTTCGTAGTAGCGGAGATGGTAAGGAACACTCAAAGGCATGACATGGGCGAATGGACGCTCATGATGTCTTAGAGACTATAAGGGATGTTCAGGAGCTATTGAGAAAAGGGACGTGTGCTCAGCTTTTATCAAAGAGCGTAACGAAACGCTCAGGAAGTTTCTTAAAGGGCAAGGTAGGCTCAGGCTATTGCAAATAATGTAAAGGACACTTATTCACCTCAAGTGCTGAGCTCAGTCCCTTTCACCTGGAAGCTTCAAGTAGATATCGTTGAGGAATTTAAGATGATTAATGGATTGATTGAATTGATCGAGTGAAACTATCTGAACAAGAGAAGATAAAGATAAATAATAAAGACTCGAAAGTCACCTGAATAATTCAGGGAATGAGGGCAGGAATATGAACACTCAGGCACGCTCACTATAAAATAACAGGTAATGGCAGGGACATGGCGATACTATTCAAACAGACTCCTGGCTGGTCTGCCACTTTCTATTATCCATAAACTGGAAATGATCCAAAGCTCTGCTGCCCATATCTTAACTTTGCACCAAGTCCCTTTTTCCCCTATCACCCCTGTGCCCATTGGCCTTCAGGGGCTCCTGGTCAAGCATTGTTTTGTCTTTAAAATTCTCCTTGTTTTCAAATTCCACCATCACCTCGCCCCTCCCTGTCTCTGTAATCTCCTCTAGCCCCACAGTCCTCAAAGATATCTGCACTTCTCTAATGCTGCTGGATTGTGCATCCCTGATTTTAATCGCTCCACCATTGGTGGCCACACCTTCAATTCTCCTGTCTTCAATCTCTGAAATAGCATCACTACACCTCTCTGCTTCTCTTCCTTGATTTCTACTTCAAAGAACGTCCTAACAACCAAGTTGAGGGGTCTTTGACCAAGCTTTGGGTCATCTGTCCTACTATTTCTTTATGTGGCTCGATGTCAAACATTGTTTTATAATTCTCCAGTGAAGCAGCTTGAGACATTTTATGACGTTAAACGAGTTATATGAAATATAATTTGTTATTGTTACTTTGATGACCCCTCACTTTAAACTCCATCTGCTGAAGTATGTCTGTCATATTTATTCTAACAGGAATGTTTGACAATACATTCATTCCCAAAGGTTAACGTTCTGCTTCTGCTCCTTCACCAAGTTTTCTCATTACTCTTTCATTCGATGTGAATCCAGGAAAAGTAAAGAGGCATTGAAAGGAGGGACAAATCTGGATTTCGTTCGGGACCTTGGTTTGGTATTCATTCCATCCTAACTTGGGTGAAGAATTCCATTTGGAAGTGTTAATTTTAAAATGCTGCAGGCACTTTGGGAAACTGCAGTGAGATATTGCAAAATGTATTCAAACACATATATTAATGTCACATAAATAAACAAACAGAAGGAGATTCAAACCCGTGCATACAGAGCACGATAGATTAGCAGTCCATTGCCGTTATCACTCCCACACCTCGGCTTGCGCACTGGAACCGTCACATGTCCTTTTTGAATCCCTGCAATGTTGGACAAGGAAGCTAACATTTTCATATGTCCCAATTGAGCAGCCACAAGCTCAATTTGTGCAGACTCAGATAATTATTAGAGCATGGAAGGGGCCATTTCACCCGTTGTGTCTGTGCTGCATCTCGGAAGGAACAATTCACTTCGATCCACACCTGCGCCTTTCTTCCGCAGCCCTGCACATTCTTCCATTTTGCATATTCCTGATATATATTAATGACCTAGAGCTTGGTTTACAGTGCACAGTTTCAAAGTTTGCGGATAATATGGAACTTGGAAGCATTGTGAACTGTGAGGAGGAGAGTGTGGAACTGCAAAAGGACACAGACAAGTTGGTGGAATGGGGAGAGGTGGCAGATGACGTTCAATGTGGAGAAATATGAAGTGATACATTTTCGTTGGAAGAACAAGGAAAGATAATACAAAATAAAAGGCACAATTCTCAAGTGGGTGCAGGAGTAGAGGGCCCTGGGTGCATATGGGCATAAGTTATTGAAGTTTGTGGGACAGGTTGAGAGTGTGGATATTAAAGTATACAGTATCTTGGGCTTTGTTAATAGGGACATAGAGTACAAGAGCGAGGAAGTTATGTTGAACGTGTATAAGACACAAGTTCGGCCTCAGCTGTCGTACTGCGTCCAGTTCTGGGCGCCACACCTTAGGGACAATATGAAGGTGTCCGGAGGGCAATTGACAGGGTGGAATTGCGTGCTGGGGGAGGGTGGGGTGGAGGAATAGCTGCAGTGGCATGTTGTGCAGTCGAAATTTGAGAGGGGTGGAAACTCCGCATGGGGATTTACTGGTGAGGGGGAATTGCGAGATGGGGGTATTTGCATGGGCCAGAAATTTGCTGAGGGTGGAATTTCCGGGGGGAATTTGGTTGGAAGGGGATTTGTGAGTGGGGTGGGGAGATTTGTCAGGGAGATGAGCGGGGGGCATTTTGTGATAGCATGCGACTTGTGGTGGGGCGAGATTTGCCATGGGGTGGGGAAGGAGATTGCCGGGGGAGGGGGCGCAAATTGCAGTGGGTGGGGGGGGGGGGATATGAGGGCGGTGCCAAAAATTTGCAGCGGGGCAGGAAGAAATCTAGAAATATGGAAAAAGCCACAAATACAGAAAGAAGAAGCCACAGAGAGAGAAAGCCAGAAAGAACCAAAGAAAGATACAGAAAAAGTCAGAGAAATAGAGAAAAATAAAAAAGTCAGATAATAGAGAAAAGACAGAAAAAGTCTGAGAAATAAAGAAAAGACAGCAAGAGACATAACAGACTGCAAAGAAATAGAGAAGAGAGAAAACAAGAGAAAGAAAGAGTAACGATGTAAAACAATGGAGGGAAAAAACAGAAGGAAAGTAAAGAAGACACAAAGAAATTGCAGGCACCAGGGAGACAGACAAAAAGCCGATGACAGAGAAAGACAGAAAGAGAATCACACGCAGCGAAACACAGAGAGAGAAACATAAAGAGAGAGAGGGAGAGAGTGACTGAGAGAGTGAGAGATACTGAGAGCGTGAGGCAGATTGGAAGAGAGACTGAGAAAGAGTTTGTGAGTGCGACTGAAAGAGAGAAAGCCAGTGAGAGCGAACAACACACATAAAATCACACATAGAGAAACGCAGAGAGAGGAAAACAAAGAGAGAGTTAGAGAGATTGAGAGAGTGAAGATACTGAGAGAGTGAGAGAGGTTGAGAGAGAGAGAGGGAGAGAGAGAGAGATACCGAGAGATTGAGACAAAAGGAGGGAGAAGGGCAGAGAGAGAGAGAGACAATAAAAATGTGTATCCCACATGGTCTACGCTCCACGGATGGACTCGAACACCATTTATCCATCAGCTCGCCCATGGGTAGGGATCCTGGATGGGGGATTGGGGTGGGAATTGGAGAAAAAGGTCAGGACTGGGTCAGAGAGAGGGGGATGCAGATTGCGTTCGCTCTCTCTCTCTCTCTCTCTCTCTCTCAGACACACAGATACATTGTAAACAGCTTACAATTTACCTGAGCACAGATGCACAAAGACTGAAACACAGAAACTCAGCTTCAGTCACCAGCCTCATGGAAAGAAGGAATGGTGTCTGATGTTGAACTAATACATCCCAGAACCTGTCACTCAAACACCCAGACCACACAAAGTATAACTCATCCAACCAGCTCTCAGCTTCCTCTATCTGGAGATTCCATCCCAGGTATGGGACAATGTAAGGTGAGGCTCTGTGCAAACAGGGAATGGGGAGAGAAGGATATTCCACCTATATACAGTAAATGGAAAAGTCCTGGGGAAAATTGATGTACAGAGAGATTTGGGTTTTCAGGTCCATTGTTCCCTGAAGGTGGCAACGCAGGTCAATAGAGTGGTCAAGAAGGCAGACGGCATGCTTTCCTTCATCGGACGATGTATTGAGTACAAGAGTTGGCAGGTCATGTTACAGTTGTATAGGACTTTGGTTCGGCCACATTTGGAATACTGCGTGCAGTTCTGGTCGCCACATTACCAAAAGGATGTGGATGCTTTGCAGAGGGTGCAGAGGAGGTTCACCAGGATGTTGCCTGGTATGGAGGGCGCTAGCTATGAAGAGAGGTTGAGTAGATTAGGGTTTTTTTCATTAGAAAGACGGAGGTTGAGGGGGGACCTGATTGAGGTGTACAAAATCATGAGAGGTGTAGACAGGGTGGATAGCAAGAAGCTTTTTCCCAGAGTGGGGGATTCAATTACTAGGGGACACGAGTTCAAAGTGAGAGGGGAAAAGTTTAGGGGGGATATGCGTGGAATGCTCTTTACGCAGAGGGTGGTGGGTGCATGGAATGCATTGCCAGCGGAGGTGGTAGACGCGGGCACGATAGCGTCTTTTAAGATGTATCTAGACAGATACATGAATGGGCAGGAAGTAAAGAGGTACAGACCCTTCGAAAATAGGCGACAGGTTTAGATAGAGGATTTGAAGCGGCGTAGGCTTGGAGGGCCGAAGGGCCAGTTCCTGTGCTGTAATTGTCTTTGTTCTTTGTTCTTTGTATATCCCAATTGGACCATTACAGACAGAAACCTGTCTCTCTCCCGCTCTGTCTCCGCAAAAACCTCATTAGCAGTGCGGAAAAGCTGCTGTTATCTTCAAACATGAAGGGGCCGATTTGGATAATGGCCATTGAACACAAATTATATTAAATATCTTTCACTTTTCACCTGCAGTTTACCGAGAGTTCCAAAATTGACTGAAAATGTCTCACTGCAGTTACCTTGAAATTCTAGCAAAGGGTTTTTGCTTGAGAGGCCAGTTTGACTGCAATATAAACAGGCAGTTTTTATTCAGATTTTCAATTCCACTGTGTGACAAAGCCTGAAACTAGAGCCAGGTAATGATGCAGCCAAGAGAACTTTTCCAACTGATGACATTTCATGCAGCAGTTTTGACACCTATTTACAGTTATATTTGTCAATACTGTTTGTACTTTATTTAATGCTGTTGTTTTATTTATGCATTACCTTTAATCTCTCAAAATAATTTTCCAAACAAAACGAGTTTAAAGTTACAAGTCTTTGCAAAATTGGAAAACAGCCATTTAACACACATTGTATTGAAATTACTTTATTCAGCATCTGAAGTTTAGATAAAGTCGATGACTCAAACTTGTGGGTACTTTCAAACTCAGAGTCACCCTGTCTCACTGCAGTTACTGTCACCACTCTCACCATTTCCATCTACTAGTGTCCCGGTCTCACTGCCCCTCTCACGATCACACAATCACTGTGATTTGCAGCTTTGTCCACTTTGCTGTGTGTCCAGGGTGGGTTTAGTTGAATCCAGCTGAACTTTGCAATGACGCCCTTGTGAGCAAAAAATCAAGAATCTCCTGAAGAGCAAGTCCCACCTCAATAGGTCAGATTACCAATACAATATGATCTCAGGAGCAGAATTAAAATCATTTCAGGGCTCATTGCTGTGAATATAAAATTGACTTTCTGTCCTATGGGAAGTGTAGGGAATGCAATATGAAATGGGACTTTGTTCCAGTATTTGAATTCCTTTAAAAGCAAGATACTGCGGATGCTGGAAATCTGAAATAAAAACAAGAAATGCTGGAACCACTCAGCAGGTTTGGCAGCATCTGTGAAAAGAGAAGCAGAGTTAACGTTTCGGGTCAGTGACCCTTCTTTGGAACTGACAAATATTAGAAAAGTCACAGGTTATAAGCAAGTGAGGTGGGGGTGGGGCAAGAGATAACAAAGGAGGTGCAGATTGGACCAGGCCACATAGCTGACCAAAAGGTCACGGAGCAAAGGCAAACAATATTTTGATGGTGTGTTGAAAGACAAAGCATTAGTACAGATTAGGTGTTAATGCACTGAATATTGAACAGCAGCAAGTGCAAACCTGAAAATAAACAGTGGGTAAGCAAACTGAACAAATTAAAATGAAATGAAATAAATGCAAAAAAAAAGATTGTGAAAAATGTAAAAAAAGAATGTAAAAAAAGAAAATAAAAATAAAATGGGGGGCTGTCATGCTCTGAAATTATTGAACTCAATGTTCAGTCCGGCAGGCTGTAGTGTGCCTCATCTGTAGATGAGGTGCTGTTCCTTGAGCTTGCGTTGATGTTCACTGCAACACTGCAGCAATCCCAAGACAGAGATGTGAGCATGAGAGCAGGGGGGAGTGTTGAAATGGCAAGCAACCGGAAGCTCAGGGTCCTGCTTGCGGACTGAGCGGAGATGTTCCGCAAAGCGGTCACCCAGTCTGCGCTTGTCCTCACTTTCCACCCCATCAGCCTCCATATCCAAAGGACCATCCTCCGCCATTTCCGCCACCTCCAGCGTGATGCCACTACCAGTCACATCTTCCCATCCCTTCCCCTGTCAGCATTCTGAAGGGATCCTTCCCTCCGTGACACCCTGGTCCACTCCTCCATTGCCCCCACCACCTCATTCCCGTCCCATGGCACCATCCACTGCAATCGCAAGAGGTGTAATACCTGCTCATTTACCTCCTCTCTCCTCACTATCCCAGGTCCCAGACACTCCTTTCAGGTGAAGCAGTGATTTACTTGTACTTCTTTCAATGTAGTATATTGTATTCGCTGCTCACGGTGTGGTCTCCTCTGCATTCTGCTTCTCTTTTCACATATGCTGCCAGACGTGCTGAGTGGTTCCAGCATTTCTTGCTTTTATTTTTGAATTCCTTTAGCTTTTTCTATGATTTCGCTAATTTAACAATGAGATTGAGAGGGTATTTCACCGCCTTCTTCAGCTCCTGTCTGAATTTAGTCTGGGTCACAGTGTAAATACATGTGTTGGTGCAGCAACTGAGAATCTGCAGCATCTGTGATGTGTGATCCGTGATATCGATAGGGTCAGTTTCGGAGTAATAATAACGAATATCTGCAATTCGAGCATAAGTGTTAAGCACAACCAGTGTCATCCACAACAGTATAAACTGCCGGATATACTGAAAAGTAAAACAATTGATTTTCTGCAATTCTCCCCCTCGAGGTCCGAGTGATTCTCTGCATTGCTGTGGCGCCGGAATCCCCTGCGGATTTTACTGGAGAATTAAATACGTCTGACAGTCAGAAGATTGAACAGAAAAGTCAGAAATACCGGCACACAAGGGGTTCAAATGAGATCCAACAATTCAAATGCCCCCCAATTGGAGGAAGTAAAGATTCTCAGTTTATAATAACAACCCATGGGAACATTATCAATAATGTAATGTTGTTCCTGTGTAATGTACCAGGGGAGAGACTGGAAACAGCCCATCACACTCATTGTTCCTACAACCACAGCTGTCGTTTCTTCACTGCATTTTTTTGTTTTCAGCTTCTCACAACAAATGGTCACAAATCGGTCAAAGGTGAAAGTGAGTGTGAGCCAGACAGAAACAACTGTGGCTGCAGGTATCGGAACCTTAATGAGAATGCACACAGGGGTAATTCTCAGGAATGAATATTGGAAATAAATTGCAAGAATCCAATTCAATATAGGTTCAATAATAACGACCAGGAGCTCAGCCACTGCAATTCCCATCAAGTAGACAGTGATACATTTGGAGAGACTGCACTTTCCTCGGGACAGGATCACAATCGCCACGAAGTTAACTGGAAGAGAGTGAAAAGGAAGCAGAGAAATTACTGATCAGACCTGCAGACAAAGCAGCAGTTTGACAGGATCTGGGCTAAAATTTCCAGCTTTGTTGCTGCACCGAGCAGTGGAACCTGATTCATTGACCTGGGAAGTGCTTTGCCACAGTGAAATGTTTGAAAACACAATTATTCAGAATGAATTGGGAAGTTGATACAGAAACTGAATAAAGTCAGCACTAGATCTACTGGAAGTACTGAGTGAGGATGCAGTGCCAGTGGGGAACTGTGACAGGGTTTTACAGAGATGGAATCCAACGGGTTAATTGGGAATTTGCCTCCAGACTGTTGGTTGGGAAGGTTTGGTGTTGCTGATTTGTTGCTCCGGGTTTAGAGAACCGAGAGGGACTGTTACCAAATGGGAAAAGGCTGAAGCCTGCAGCGTTGACTTTGAGTATCAACCATAATACAGAATGGAGGAGCAGGTTTGAAGGGCTGCATGGCCTCCTCCTGCTCCAAAGTTCCTGCTTTCCTATCAAATTGGACCTGGCAACTGTTGGGGGAGTGGAGCTGGTGAGTGAGATTAGGAGAGATAGAAGAAAAAGGGCATGTTGGAACTGGAGGGGAGACTGGAGTAGATGGTTTGGAAAAGTGGATAAAGTGAAGCAATGGATGAGAAGACTGAGGATTTAATACAATGAGAGGAGAGGCAAAGAATCACAGGTAGAGACTGCAGCAGAGTGTAAGAGGAAATCTAATCTATAGATCCCAGTAATGCAACTCAATTAAGAGATTCAAACAATAGCCCTTGTGGTCATTCGTGTTGGAGAGCAGTTCATTGGTTGTACAATATAGTCAATACATTTAGTTTGTACAGGCAATTAAATATAAATGTAAATCTATTTCTGATATCAGCCTCGCTCTTTATTCAATTCAGCAATCACTGCGATTTTAAAGTGCGGTATTTAAATAATGAATTACTATCAGTGAAGAAATGATTCTGTTTATTCAGTCACTAAGCATGGAATCGGAACTTTCTGCAAAACAAAATGAGGACCTGACAGAAATCAACACAGAGGATCAAGTCCAACAGGAAAATGAACACAATCTAACAACAGACAACTTCAACTCACAGTTTATCACACTAATTGTTCTGGACATTCCAGAACTTCATGAGAGTGAGTTATTTACACTGCTGCTTTTTTCTCTTTCTCTTTACTTCTGCTTATCTCTTTCCCTCGGTTTCGTTCTCCCTGCTCCTTTTCTCCTTCCCCATTTCTCTGGAGTACTCACACCCTGCAAACTGTTCCTTTATGCAACTTTTCACATGCGATTTATTCCCAACATTCTGCGCCTGTGTTCTTTTCACCAGCTCCAGGTTCAATGATTCTATTCTCTGAGTCAGTTTGTACAATGGTGAAACCTTCGTGAATTTAATTTATCTACAGAACACTCAAGTCTCCACCTGTTCATCTACACTCTTCAATTCATCTACAATGCATGGAACAAACAAGATCGAAAGCTTCTTCCAGACAAACCTCACAATCATTGAAATTCCTTCTCCTGGAATTATAGAGTAAACCGTTTGAATGTGGGATTGTCTAATTAATAAAGCACATGCATCAGCGCTGCATCTGATAACCTACAGATCAATGGAAAGACTCGATTTCAACCGTAAAGAAATAAAACATCACATCAATATTTTCTGTTCGACCGTGTAGTCCAGTGACAGTGAAGGCTCCACAGTTAAGCAGAGAAGGAGTTACGAGTGTGTTAGCAGCGAACTCAGTTCAGTAGCCAGATCTCTGGAGCAGCGTCAGACACATTGAATGAAATAATATTTGATAACGGTGATAGCTAACAAACACTTTAAAATCCCAGTTGAAGTGAACCATATTATTGTGGAGGGAGGACATTGTGCTTGTATCACTGAGACCGTGAGATGTCACATTGTCATTCCCTGAAAAATAAATCATAAAAATACTCCAGGACCGATTAGATCCACATCATCAAACTGTTACAAGCTCCTGATGGTATGATTCTTGATCCTAATCGAGACACCTGATGAAAATATTTTCAATTCACAAAATAATCCAGTAACAGTGCATTGTTACTTAAAACAATGCCATTAAAGACACAATACAGCTCCTGCAAGAATGAAAGAGTAGACAATGAGGAGATTCCATCAGTAAATTGCTGGAAAACAACAGGTTGCTGTGTAACACACACAGTGAGAAATATACCGAGTACAGCAGCACAGTTAACATCCATTTACGCCATTAACAGCTGAGATACTGGCTTACCAGGAAATCCAATTGCTGCAACTACAGGAAAGAAAATGTCTTCTATCTGAAAGATTACTGGATATCCCATTCCCGTGAGAAGCAGGCACTCTGAGCTGATTAATCACAATGGGTCCTGATTTATACAGGGGTTATGTCTCCACTGACACGGTTATACCCCGGATCATTGCTATTAGTTACTCTCACCTGAACAAACAAATTACATCAGCAGCTTTGACTCTGATGTAAATAAAGTGCTGGATAAAACACAATCATTTCAATGTCAATGACAGTTTCTTATTAAAACCTCTCTGGGGAATAAACGTGACATCTATACTCATACTGGAGGGATGCTGAAATTATGAGCGGCGTCATTTACATTTTCCATATTATTGCGTTGACATTGTTCACTCTCATTGTTTCTATTGTAGATGTAACTGATCTGTCTGCAGTGGACACTGAATCCAGGAACAAAAGTGCTCCTGTTTCACTCTGTCCCTGCCTTCTCCCAGTGAAAATGTGAATTGAATTGCTGATTTGGGACCATGTTCAGGGTTACAGCCCAGAAACTACTGTTGGTGATATTGGAGGACAGACTCTGTACAAGTCCATTAGGGATGCAGTCGCATCGTGATAGTATCACTGGGCTAGTAATCCAGAGGCCCAACCCAATGGCTTGGTGACTGGAGCTCAAAGCCCATCAGGGCAGCTGCTGGAATTTAAATTCAATTAATTAACAAAAGTCTGAAATTGAAAGCTGGTCTCTGTAATGGTGCCATGGAACTTTCTTTAATTGCTGTAAAAAAGCATTTGTATCGCTAATTCTTTTCAGGGATGGAAACTGGCCATCCTTATCTGGTCTGTCCCACATGTGGCTACAGACCCAGAGCAATATAGTGGACCCTTAACTGCCCTCTGAAACGGTCCAGTAGGCTATCAATGGCAACAAATGCTGACCTTGTTACCGGAGCTCACATCATATGAAAGAATAAAAGAAAATCTTTACTCCGCCATTTCACTGCAGATATTTACCTGTTTATTCTACAGTGGTTAATGGCTCCTGTAAAATTACAACTGCGTCAATTCCTGACTCCGTTCCTCCAGTTCGCTGCGGACCAGACACCCAAATTCCACCCTCTCTCACTGTCAGCTGCTCCAAAACTCTGCTTCCATTTCCAACTCCTCTGTTCTGCAGAGAACAAACCCAGTTTCTATAGTCTGCCAAAGTAACTGACATATTTCATCTCTGGTACCAATCCCACCTTCTACACTCACCGATGAAACAATAGTTAACGCAATTTAACACCTCTGGAATACCTCAAACCTCATCAACTTACATTGTGCATCATCCGACACAACGAGACACAAATAAAACTGTTGAACCTCCATTGTTCCTTCCTATTCCTTTCCCATATATGACAGAGGCGAATTCCCCTGGAAGACAGTTCAAATGATAGAGTTTCTCTGCCTTGTCTTGGAAAGACAGGACACTTTCAGTTTTGGAGCTCAGATGCCATTTGTCCATGAGCAGTCTGATTGCAGAAGATGTAAACACGGCCCTTGACAGAGTCTTCAGCGGACATCCACTCATCAACACTTTGCAACAGGGACATCAGGTCACTATAAGCAACCGGCACTCTGTCCGCTTCTTGCTATGCCCTGAAACACTTAACTCTCCTGTAAACTGATCCCAGTCTAACCCCATCACCGTTATCACTGAGAGTTCAGTACAGTCAAGCCTCTGCTCCAATAGTTTTCCAATCTCATGTGCTGCACACCAAACTAGCTTTAGAGTTGATCCACTGAGCTACTGGAGATTGGACACATTAGTCCTCCTCTCCCACTGCCATCTGTCCACTCAGCTACCTTACCGATCCTAAATGCAGTCGCTTTGGTGGAAAATTGTTTCGCCACTCACCAAACAGCAGTGTTAAGGCAGATCTGTCGATGCTTCGAGGCAGGCGACCAGTAAACAAACACGATTGAATGCCTTTCTCCAGCTCACAGAAGTTCAATCCAGGAAGTTTTGAATGGGAGTGAATACAGGGAATTGGTGGAAATGAGGTGGTCACCGCAACTACAGCGGCACAGTGGCGCAGGGGTTAGCACCGCAGCCTCACAGCTCCAGCAACCCGGGTTCAATTCTGGGTACTGTCTGTGTGGAGTTTGCAATTTCTCCCTGTGTTTGCGTGGGTTTCCTCCCACATGCCAAAGACTTGCAGGTTGATCGGTAAATTGGCCATTATAAATTGCCCCTACTATAGGTAAGTGGTAGGAAAATATAGGAACAGGTGAGGATGTGGTAGGAATATGGAATTAGTGTAGGATTAGTATAAATGGGTGGTTGATGGTCGGCACAGACTCGGTGGGCCGAAGGGCCTGTTTCAGTGCTGTATCACTAAACTAAACTAAAAAGCCACAACACTGAGTTCTGTACAACAGTGAGTGAGATACTGATGAGAACATTACAATGTCCAAAATGACAGCCTTTGGATATTAGGCAATGATGACAGGATGAAGCAGCTGGAATAGACTCCACACTCAGAGCAACACAGAAACAGATTTGTCTTTGTTTGGGACCCTTTCTCCCATCGTGGTTCAGAGTCCAATGTTGGGAAGAGTCCTTTACCCACTTAGTGTCAACATCAAACACTCTAAAATCATGAGCAGGACAGCAAAACACAACAATACAGCAAAACCACAAATAAGATCCACCCACGCGCCACATCATTAGCAAATAATCCGCATTGAAATCTTCATGAATTTAGCACATTTTTGCTTCTCAAGCCTTTGCAGTTTCTTTACAGTTGGCACATGCAGGGGGCTGTTTGAAATATGTTTTATAAATTGGGTTTGTTCAGCTGTGAAATGAATTCTTTATGGACAATTTGCTATTATTTACCAGAATAATTATTAACTGGTTTGCTCAGAAAAGCAAATAAAACAGTTTTGAATCACCAACCTAATTTATATATCCAGTTAAATAGTGGCCCTCACTCAGTGGTAACTCTAAGGAATCTTTGTGCAGAATGAACAACACGCAGGAGAAATACAACAATGTAATGAGGGCACTGAGAATAGAGATTTGTATAAACAGCATCATTACAAGCACGTCACAGCGCTGACCCATATATTCAGGAGCCAATGCTTCAACGTGGGAGACAGATCTGTACTGAATGCAGACAATTGTGGGATCATTTAATTCTCAAAATCAAATGTAGTTTGCGACTGGATCCTTTCATTATGTTAAACCAATTGTTTGACACATGCAATGTCATCAGGCTTTCGACATACGGAGCAATAAACGCATTGACCCCGTTTCCCCCTTTGAGTACAGATGTGTCCATCATCCAACCATTAGTTTACCTTTTCCTCTTTCACCTATGAAGGAAAGCTCAATATTTTCCTGCTTCTAGTCATGCAGACAGTCCGAGACGTTTTATTAGATCCTGATAACAGTTATTGTGATCAGAACCCCAGGAAATTAGCTAGTTCCTAAAAAACATCGCATTCCCACCTGCCGCTAACCTGGCACATTTTCGCCAGTTTGGACCATCTAGCTTCACAATGTATTGGCAAACTTTATGAAACACAATCGAGTTAAACAGCACCATCAACTAAACTCTACTCTGATATACAGGCCTAAAGTATTCTTTAAATGGAAAACTTTAAACATTTCAGTACTGATAGCTGCAGTACATGTATACACCTATCGATCTTTCTGTTTATCTTTGTGTTTTAATGTCTGTCTGTCTGTCTGTCCATCTATCTATCTATGAATATATCTAGCTATCTATCTGTCTCTCTATCTCACTACGTATCTGCACAAGAGCACGTCATGTAATTCACCAAATAGATTTTTGCCAACTCAAATCTGATGTAAATATGTGCAAGTGAAGACAAATCACAATTTCAATCACATGGCTTAAAATAAAACGAAACTAAAGGTTGGGCCCCAGGAAATCAGGACAGGTCAACTGTACAAACCTTGAGAAACAAATTCACTCCATAACTCAAACATACTGCAACATTTCAACTACATTTGAGCAATTCCAAAACTGACTACCTTGGAAATTAACATTTCAGTTTGAATGTGGATTACTAAATATGATGACTGTGTCTGTCACTCTCTCAGACACATACACTGAAAAATATTTATAGAATGAGTTACATATATTGCTGTAACATTATCTGACATCAGAATTAGGTCTTTGCTGTTTTGTTTAATCTGAAATTCTGCTGTGTTAAGAAAATGTCAGGTTTACATAGCATCTTAAATATAGTATGTTCACACTGCAGTCTCTTCATCGCCCCTTACGACAGAATATATTCTTTCAGCAACATCGTCTGTCAAAAGAGAAAGAAGAGGGTTATCAAAAAGACTACTCAAGCATATCCTGTCCTGCCACTGACAGCCTCATGACATTAATGGACCATATAGCTACACGTTATTTAAAAAAAAAATTTCCTGAGGGTGCCCAATTCCCATTTCCAAAACTGATTTCCAGTTTGCATACTTGTCAGCTAGATTTCCGGGTGAAGCTTTGCTGTGGAGATTTGTTATATCATTATTTCCCACTCAATTTTGCCATGTCAATCTAATAATGCAGTTGCAGGTTCTGGCCACGAGTTGGCGCTCGGAAATAACATTCTGACTTTACTGAGGAAAGGTCCTGGAACTGAAACATTAATCCCGCCTCTCTCTCCAAAGACGCTGCCACACCTGCTGAGTATCTCCAACACTTCCTGTTTTTTTCCCTTCCGATTTCCACTTTCTGCAGTATATTGCTTTATTATTTGTCTTCACTTTCCAAAATTCCACGCTATGTTTTTATTTATTTTTATTTAGAGATACAGCACTGAAACAGGCCCTTCGGCCCACCGATTCTGTGCCGACCACCAACCACCAATTTATACTAATCCTATATTAATACCACATTCCCTACTACATCCCAACCATTCTCCTACCACCTACTTACACTAGGGGCAATTTACAATGGCCAATTTACCTATCGACCTGCAGGTCTTTGGGTGTGTGAGGAAACCGGAGCACCGGCGGAAACTCACGTAGTCACAGGGAGAACTTGCAAACTCCGCACAGGCAGTATGCAGAACTGATCCCGGGTCGTTGGAGCTGTGAGGCTGCGCTGCTAACCACTGCTGTTTATAGGGAAACCCCACCAATTATCGTCTCCCATTATTAAAGCTCTTCTTAGTGCGTGTATTTTCGATGGAACTTCCAGTTGTTAGGATTTTGGATCACCCACTTGTGACAGCATTTAACACAGAAACTGACTATAGAAACAGTTACTTGCAACCATGCAAGTAGGGAACGCTGGCCTGTTGTTAGGGGGCATTCAAACAATATCTGTTTATACCTTGTTGTCTTGCAGAATATGCAAAAAGACAGTTTTCAGCACCTGATCTTGTACCAATCGCTAGTAATTTCTTAGTGATGCCACTGATACGTTTTTTTCTTTATCCCGCCCTGTGTCTATCGCCACTCTCTGCAACTCTTCCCGGATTTTCTTTCCCTTCCCTGCACCCGTTAGTGATTTGGTACATACTACTGGATGGCCTCCATACACAGAAGTTCCTCTTGAATTTTGCTTAAATCCCTCCATTGGATGAAAGGGGTGATGTTCATCTCGTCAATTAATGTGACCGTGCTGATTTTTATTTTGTGGGCAAGAGTGATTGTAATGATTTGACTTTTTTCTGATAAATATAGTTGCAGATTCTGTACAGAATTGAAATGGGTTTGCATGATGTTCCAGATAGATATGGGAGGGAATATAGGCGATGTTTATTGGTGTAAAGTGGGGCGGGGGGGGTGGGGGTGGCGGGGCAGTGGCACTGAAGCGTAAACTCTCAGGATTCTGTCGCAAATGGCAATTGCAACTGGTTTTGTCAAGATCAATAAAGTGAAAGATACTTTCAGACAGATATGATCTGTGTTGACCATTTAAAGAAATTTGGAGAGGGTACAATCTGGAAGAATTTAATGTCGCAGCTACTTACAAATCTATCACATTGAGATTGTGCAGCTTTTCCAGGAGCACAGGCATTGCGAGCGAGGAGTGAACAGCTGGAAAGTCAATTTCATCGGGAGTTTCGGTGGAGCAGGGACTGCTGGGTAAGTAGAAACCTATATATTTGGGCTGTGTAAATTCTCTTACCTTTTCGTTGTGCAGCTTTTCCAGGAGCACAGGCATTGCGAGCGAAGAGTGAACAGCTGGGAAGTCAATTTCATCGGGCGTTTCGGTGGAGCAGGGACTGCTGGGTAAGTATAAACCTATATATTTGGGCTGTTTCTGAACCCGAGACACTACTCATGTAGTGTCTCCGACCCGCCCTCCTCCTCTGACCAAAAAAAAGGACTCGGTTGTGTGCAGGTAGTGTAAGGCTTTTTCTATTTCTCTTCTTGTTTCATCGTGTGATTGGTTAAAAACGTGGGAAATTAGAATCGTGGGAATGGAGGTTAAGGCAGTTGAATGTTCCTCCTGCAGAATTTGGGAGGTAAGGGTCGCCATGGGTGTCCATGCTGACTGCATCTGCGGGAAGTGCACCCAGCTCCAGCTCCTCGAGGACCCCGTTAGGGAACTGGAGCTGGAGCTGGAGGAACTTCGGATCATTCGGGAGGCGGAGGGTATTATTGAGAGGAGTTATCGGGAGGCAGTCACACCTCAGGTAAAAGAAGAAGGTAGATGGCTTACGGTCAGGGGAAGGAGAGGGAACCAGCAGGCAGTGCAGGGATCCCCTGTGGCCGTTTCCATCAACAACAGGTACACCGTTTTGGATACTGTTGGGGGAGACGACTTACCAGGGGTAGGCAATGGGATACAGGTCTCTGGCGCAGAGTTTGTCCCTGTTGCTCAGAAGGGAAGGGGTAAGAGGAGCAGAGCATTAGTCATTGGGGACTCCATAGTTAGGGGAACAGATAGGAGGTTTTGTGGGAACGAGAGAGACTCACGGTTGGTGTGTTGCCTCCCAGGTGCCAGGGTACGTGATGTCTCGGATCGTGTTTTTGGGATCCTCAAGGGGGAGGGGGAGCAGCCCCAAGTCGTGGTACACATAAGCACCAACGACATAGGTAGGAAGACAGATGGGGATTTAAGGCAGAAATTCAGGGAGCTAGGGTGGAAGTTCAGAGCGAGAACAAACAGAGTTGTTATCTTTGGGTTGTTGCCCGTGCCACGTGCTAGTGAAGTGAGGAATAAGAAGAGAGAGGAGTTGAACACGTGGCTGCAGGGATGGTGTAGGAGGGAGGGTTTTGGTTTCCTGGATAATTGGGGCTCTTTCTGGGGTAGGTGGGACCTCTACAAACAGGATGGTCTTCACCTGAACCAGAGGGGTACCAATATCCTGGGGGGGAGATTTGCTAATGCTCTTAGGGGGGGTTTAAACTAATTCAGCAGAGGGATGGGAACCAAAATTGTAGTTCCAGTGTGCAGGATGTTGAGAGTAGTGAGGTCAGGGATAAGGTTATAAGGACACAAGAGGGCACTGGCAAGCAAGAGCTTGGTTTAAAATGTGTCTACGTCAACGCCAGGAGCATCCGGAATAAGGTGGGTGAGCTTGCAGCATGGGTTGGTACCTGGGATCTCGATGTTGTGGCCATTTCAGAGACATGGGTAGAGCAGGGACAGGAATGGATGTTGCGGGTTCCGGGATTTAGATGTTTCAGTAAGAACAGAGAAGATGGTAAAAGAGGGGGGGGGGAGCGGTGTGGCATTGTTAATCAAGGAAAGTATTACAGCGGCAGAAAGGACGTATGAGAACTCGTCTACTGAGGTAGTCTAGGCCGAGGTTAGAAACAGGAGAGGAGAGGTCACCCTGTTGGGAGTTTTCTACAGACCTCCAAATAGTTCCAGAGATGTAGAGGAAAGGATAGCAAAGATGATTCTTGACAGGAGCGAGAGTAACAGGGTAGTGGTTATGGGGGACTTTAACTTTCCAAATATTGACTGGAAATACTATAGTTCGAGTACTTTAGATGGGTCTGTTTTTGTCCAGTGTGTGCAGGAGGGTTTTTTGACACAGTATGTAGACAGGCCAACCAGGGGCGATGCCACATTGGATTTGGTACTGGGTAATGAACCCGGCCAGGTGTTAGATTGAGACGTTGGTGAGCACTTTGGTGATAGTGATCACAATTCGGTTCGGTTTACCTTCGTGATTGGCAGGGACAGGCATATACAGCAGGGCAAGAATGATAGCTGGGGGAAAGGAAATTATAATGCGATTAGGCAAGATTTAGGATGCGTAGGATGGGGAAGGAAACTGCAGGGGATGGGCACAATCGAAATGTGGAGCTTATTCAAGGAGCAGCTACTGCGTGTCCTTGATAAGTAATTACCTGTCAGGCAGGGAGGACGTTGTCGAGCGAGGGAGCCGTGGTTTACTAAAGAAGTGTCAGCGCTTGTCAAAAGGAAGAAGAAGGCTTATGTTAGGATGAGACGTGAAGGCTCAGTTAGGGCGCTTGAGAGTTACAAGCTAGCCAGGAAGGATCTAAAGGGAGAGCTAAGAAGAGCAAGGAGAGGTAACGAGAAGTCATTGGCGGATAGGATCAAAGAAAACCCTAAGGCTTTCTATAGGTATATCAGGAATAAAAGAATGACTAACGATAGGTTAGGGCCAATCAAGGATAGTAGTGGGAAGTTGTGTGTGGAATCGGAGGAGATAGGGGAAGTGTTAAATGAATATTTTCCGTCAGTATTTACAGTCGAGAAAGAAAATGTTGTCGAGGAGAATACTGAGATACAGACTACTAGGCTAGATGGGATTGAGGTTCACAAGGAGGAGGTGTTATCAATTTTGGAAAGTGTGAAAATAGATAAGTCCCCTGGGCCAGATGGGATTTATCCTAGGATTCTCTGGGAAGCCAGGGAGGAGATTGCAGAGCCTTTGTCCTTGATCTTTCTGTCGTCATTTTCGACAGTAATAGTGCCGGAAGACTGGAGGATAGCAAATGTTGTCCCCTTGTTCAAGAAGGGGAGTCGAGACAGCCCTGGTAATTATAGACCTGTGAGCCTTACTTCGGTTGTGGGTAAAATGTTGGAAAAGGTTATAAGAGTTAGGATTTATAATCATCTTGAAAAGAATAAGTTCATGAGAGATAGTCAGCACGATTTTGTGAAGGGTAGGTCGTGCCTCAAAAACCTTATTGAGTTTTTCGAGAAGGTGACCAAACAGGTGGATGAGGGTAAAGCCGTGGATGTGGTCTATATGGATTTCAGTAAGGCGTTTGATAAGGTTCCCCACAGTAGGCTATTGCAGAAAATACAGAAGTATGGGATTGAAGGTGAATTAGTGCTTTGGATCAGAAATTGGCTAGCTGAAAGAAGACAGAGGGTGGTGGTTGATGGTAAATGTTCATCCTGGAGTATAGTTTCTAGTGGTGTACCGCAAGGATCTGTTTTGGGGCCACTGCTGTTTGTCATTTTTATAAATGACCTGGATGAGGGTGTAGAAGGGTGGGTTAGTAAATTTGCGGATGACACGAAGGATGGTGGAGTTGTGGATCGTGCCGAAGGATGTTGTAGGTTACAGAGGGACATAGATAGGCTGCAGAGCTGGGCTGAGAGATGACAAATGGAGTTTAATGCGGAAACGTGTGAGGTGATTCACTTCTGAAGGAGTAACAGGATTGCAGAATACTGGGCTAATGGGAAGATTCTTGGTAGTGCAGATGAGCGGAGGGATCTTGGTGTCCAGGTACATAAATCCCTGAAAGTTGCCACCCAGGTTAATAGAGCTGTTAAGAAGGCATATGGTATGTTAGCTTTTATTAGTAGGGGGATCGAGTTTAGGAGCCACGAGGTCATGCTGCAGCTGGACAGAACTCTGGTGCGGCCGCACCTGGAGTATTGCGTGCAGTTCTGGTCACCGCATTATAGGAAGGATGTGGAAGCTTTGGAAAAGGTGCAGAGGAGATTTTCTAGGATGTTTCCTGGTATGGAGGGAAGGTCTTACGAGGAAAGGCTGAGGGACTTGAGGTTGTTTTCGTTAGAGAGAAGGAGGAGAAGAGGTGACTTAATAGAGACATATAAGATCATCAGAAGGTTGGACAGGGTGGATAGTGAGAGTCTTTTTCCTCGGATGGTGATGGCAAACACGAGGGGACATAGCTTTAAGTTGAGGGGTGATAGATATAGGACAGATGTCAGAGGTCGTTTCTTTACTCAGAGAGTAGTAGGGGCGTGGAACGCCCTGCCTGCAACAGTAGTAGACTCGCCAACTTTAAGGGCATTTAAGTGGTCATTGGATAGACATATGGATGAAAATGGAATAGTGTAGGTCAGATGGTTTCACAGGTCGGCGCAACATCGAGGGATGAAGGGCCTGTACTGCGCTGTAATGTTCTATGTTCTATGTTCTATGAGATAGTTTCCCAACAATACTTACCTCGATGTGGCATTTATTACCACCTCTTTGCGACTGTTAATGACTGAGGAATTACTGTATATATCTTCTGCTGAAGAGGAAAGTAACACAGCCCTTGATCTTTGGCATCGAGACAACTATGATTCATAATTGCTATGTTTAATAATATCAAATTAATACTTATTTATAGTACAGTGTGCAAAGCAGAATCTTTTCTTTTCGGAATTAATTCCAAAATGAAATAGTGCAGAGATTCAGCAATTATTCGATCATCCTGATTCCATCTTTCTTTTGCTTGATCGGCATACACTCTATTCCTAAGATAGGCACAGTTTCAATGAGGATAACATTAAAGACACAGACGAATTGAGATGGAGATTATGGTGTAACCGAGAATATCACAGAAATGGGCCCGCTTTCCACTTGACACCTGCTGTGCGCATGCTGAACCCTCAAAACTGGGAGAGGTCAGACGCGAGGGCGGAGCTTGGGGCGTGGGATGGGGAATGGGAGGGGGAAGGGAGGGCAGTGGGAATGGAAGGCGGAGGAGAGGGGAGGAGAGATGGAAGGGCGAGTGTGTGGAGGGGGAATGGGAAGGGGAGGGGTATGGGATGGGAAGGGGAGAGAAATAGGAGGAAGAGGGGATTGGGGAATGAATGGGGGAATTGGTGGAGAAATGGCCGAGCGGGAGGGGATGGGAGGGGAAGGATAAATTTCCCTCGTGCTCCAAGGATGATGCACTTTTTAACTCAGTTCCTTGTTCCTGCAGGGTGTGTATGTGGACGAGGCTTCTGCAAATAAAAACGGGCCGGCACAGTGGCTCAGTGGTTACCACCGCAGCCTCACAGCTCCAGCGACCCGGGTTCAATTCTGGGTACTGCCTGTGTGGATTTGGCAAGTTCTCCCTGTGTCTGTGTGGGTTTCCTCCGAGTGCTCCGGTTTCCTCCCACATGCCAAAAGACTTGCAGGTTGATAGGGAAATTGGCCATTATAAATTGTCACTAGTATAGGTAGGTGGTAGGGAAATATAGGGACAGGTGGGAATGTGGTAGGAATATGCGAATAGTGTCGGATTAGTATGGATGGGGGGGTTGATGGCCGGCACAGACACGGTGGGCCGAAGGGCCTGTTTCAGTGCTGTATCGGTAAACTAAATTAAACTAAACATTGACTGGATGGGCCAAATGGACACACCTGAAGTGATGTGTGTCCCTATGGGTGATGGACCATGCCAAGACATTGGAAATCCAGAGGAATACTCACAGACGGATTAGATACGACACAGAAGCTGGCCACTCGACCCATCCAGCCCATGCCAGCATTTAACCTTCCCACACGAGCAACTCATTCCACTCGCACTTACCCTCCCTGTCCACTTATTCCTTTAGTCGCCGTTCCTTCATTCACTCATTCAATTTTATGAATCGCCGGAAGCAGATTCAATAGGAACTTTCAAAAGGCAGTCGGACATGTCCTTGAAGGGGAAGAATTTACAGGGTCATGGGGAAAAAGTTTGGCTGTGTGAGACTAAGCTGGAAAGCTCTTTCAAGTAGCCGGACAGAAATGATAGGCTGTATGGTGTTGATGATTCTGTAACCACTGCAAATATCGATGTGAGCAGTATTAATAGGAATGTCGCATGCAAGCAGGTAACGCTGTAGTTACTGGCTGTGACCAACAGGCAGCATCGCAGCCTCGTTGTGTCCTGCACCATTGCCTCCACAGCATCTGCTGGGATTTAATATTTTTTTGTGCCTAGCAACAGCGACACAACCAATGCACAATTGCTCTGGTGATTTCTTTCCAGACTGGTTCGGAACCCAGAGTTGAGATGAAGCACCCACAACAGGTGAGGGAAAAAGGCTTTACTAAATCAGAACAGTCCCCCTCACATCGATGCTTCCTGAGGCTATCCAGATGCTCTTTTATCACGCTGCTGTTTGTGGGATCTTGCTGTGCATGCATTCCCTGCCGCGTTTCCCTACATTACAACAGTGCCTGCACGCAGAAAGAGATTCATCGCCTGGGAAAAGCTTTGGGACGTCCTGAGGTGGTGAAAGGTGTGACAGAAATGGGAGTCCTTTCTTCCATTTGGCTGTTAGCCGTGGCTCACTGGGTCACGCGCTCTCTCTCTCTCTCATCTCTGAGTCTGTAGGTCGTAGGTCCGAGGGCTCAATCCAGAGACTCCAGCCCCATAATCCAGCCTGATGCACTCCCTGACTCAGTAATCTCCTCCTGTCCAACAGCCCTCCCGATCTCTGCAGCCTCCTCCAGCTCTACATTCCTCCCTATCTCTGTAACCTCCTACAACGCTCCTTATATCTGCAACCTCCTCCAGCCCCGACAACCCTCCCTAACTCCGTTACCTGCTCCAGCACCTACAACCCTCCCTTTTCTATAACCTCCTCCAGCCCCTACAACTCTCCCTATCTCTGTAACCTCCTCCAGCCCCTACAACCCTCCCTATCTCTGTAACATCCTCCACCCCTTACAACTCTCCCTGTCTCTGTAAACACCTCACGTCCCGATAGCCCTCCCTATCTCTATCACCTCCGACAGCCCCTACAAACCTCCGTAGCTCTATCACCTTCTCTAGGCCCTACACAGGCCCTATCTCTGTAACTTCCTCGAGCCCCTACAGCCCTCTGCGATCTCTGCACTTCACCACTTCTGGCCTCGAGCACATCCCCTGATTGCAATCACTCCAACATTGGCGTCCGTGCCTTGAGCTGCCTTGTTCCCTAAACGCTGCAATTCCCTCCCTAAACCTCTCCACATTTCTCCTCCTTTAAGACGCTATTTAAAACCTCACTCTTGGACCAAGCTATTGGTCACCTACCCATTATCTCCTTATGCGGCTCGGGGTCAGATTCTTTTTGACAGGCTCTGCTTTGAAGAACCTAGGGACGTTTTTTTTTAAGCTCTGTTAAAGACGCAGGATCAATATTTTATACATATAATCATCGTAAATAGGAGCAGGAGTCATTCGGCCCACCGAGCCAGCTCCATGCAAAAGATTTCTTTCTAATTGAAGTCAGATTCAGCCAGAAATTGGAGCCTCTGTGATCTCGGATTTGCCCTTATGATATTTCTCGTTTGATTTTTTGTCAATGCTTGTTAACAGGAATAATGAAGATGCCACTTCCTAATTAATCTGCGGGTCAATTGTAAGTACATGAAAATGCACAATCTCTGGGGACAGTTTTATGTCTGATCCGAAATGAATTGTTCAAACTTCACTCCATCCACCCCGACAGCAATAAGAACTGCAACATCCAATTCATTCAGGAAGCAACAAGAGGTCATACAATACTGTGGATAGTTTTGGTCGGCTTACCTTAGGAAGGATCTACTTACCTGAGAGGGGGTGCAGCGAAGGTTCACTAGACTGATTCCTGGGATGAGGGGGTTGTCCCATGAGGACATATTGAGTAGAATTATCCAGTATTCCCTGGAGTTTAGTAGAATGAGGGTGATCTCATTGAAACGTATAAAAGTCGTTAAGGGATCGACAGAGTAGATACTGAGAGGTAGTTTCCCCCGGCTAGGGAATCTAGAACGAGTAATCACAGTCTCGCAATAAGCCTTTGGCCATTTAGAACTGAGAGGAGGAGAAATTTATTCACTCATTAGACTGTGAATCTTTGGAATTCTCTCCCTGAGGGAGCTGTGGATGTTTCATGGTTGAATATGTTCCCAACAGAGATGGATAGATTCTTGGACACTAAGGTAATGGAGGAATATGGGGACAGTGGGAAAAGGTGGAGTTGAGGGAGAAGATCAGCCGTGATCTTATTGATTGGCAGGGCAGTCTCAATGGGCCGAATGGCCGATTCCAACTCCTATTCCTTATGTTCTTATGTCAATTGGGAAAAGAACGAGAGGTGACATAATGAATTCTTTCTGTTAACACAGTATGTTGCGATCTGAAAGGCCATTGGAAGCAGATTAAATAGTAATTTCCAAAAGGGGAATTGGAGAAATACTTGAAGGGAAATGCATTTCCAGGGCTGTGAGGTAAGAACTGGGGAGTGGGACCAATTGTACAGCTGCTTCATAAAGCCAGCACAGGTACGACCGTCCAAAGGGACTCACTATTTCAGCATCATCCTGTAATGTAAAGATAACCACCGGCTTCTTTTCTCCACAGCGAACAGTATTTTTAAAACTCATCTCCCCGTCTCCTGCACCCATACCTCCAATAACAAGTGTCAGGAGCTCATGGATTTCTTTATCATTCAGATCGGGACCATCTAGTCTGCTGCCGCTGCCACTTCCCCACATTCCCCTGGGCCACTGAACTAAATTTTCTCCAAGGTTACCACCTCCCCTAATCCTGAACTCGCATCCTTCTCCAGTTTTTCCCCTCTCTTCCCTCATGCCCTCTCTGAGCTCATCTTGTCCATGAGACCCACCGGCTGCTCCCTGGACCCTATCCCTCAACTGCTGATCGCCCACTTAACTTTCTGGTTCTCTTATAAGCTGATATTGTGAAAGATTATCTCTTCATTTCTGTCCTTCTCTCCTTCGAATCTGCCCTTGACCCCCTGTCCTTGCAAACTCCCTTCCCATCTCCAATTTTCCGTTCTTCTCCGAGGTCCGTGTTGCTGTATCCCAAAACTGTGCCCAACGAGAGGGGCGCAATTCTCGACTTAGCCTTCGGAAATGAAGCTGGGGACGTGGATGAAATGGTGACCGTTTTGGAGATAGTGACCACAATACAGTTACTTTTACCATAATCATGGAAAAGGACAAGGATAAAACAGGGGTAAATGTTATAAATTGGTGGAAGGTATATTTTATGAAGTTGAGAGTTGATCTGGCAAAAGTGGACTAGGTACATCGACTTGAAGGAAAATTAGCGGCAAACCAGTGGAATGCATTCAAATAAAGATTCTCCGGGCTTAGTGTAGACATGTCCCCACAAAGAAAACGGGTGGTCCTGTCAAATCTATAGCCCCATGGAAGCATGCTGGGTAAGATATGTTCCGACGATAAAGCAGAAAATGAAATCTTATGACAGTCACACAAAAACTTAATATTTAAGCCTAGAGCAGTATAGAAAGTGTAAGGGTGAAGTAAAAATGAAATTAGAAAAGTAAAGAGAGGACATGAAAAAATGTTGGCAGGTAAAATCAAGGAAACCCCAAAGGTGTTTTGTCAATACATTAAGAGCAAGAGGATAACTAAGGAAAGGGTAGGGCCTATTGGACATGTATAAGGTAACTTATGCATGGATGCAGAAGATGTGGGCAGGATTCTTGATGAGTACTTTATCAGTCTTCGCAAAAGAGACGGATGATGCAGACATTGTAGTAAGAGAGGAGGAGTGTAAAATATTAGCTACGATAAGCATAATGTGAGAGGATGTACGAGAGGGTCTGACATCCTTGCAAGTGGATAAATTACCAGCAAAGATGGATTGTATCCCAAGCTGTTAAAGGAAGTCAGGGAGCAAATAGCGGATGCTCTGAGGATCATCTTCAAGTCTTCACTAGAAACAGGAGAGGTACCAGACGACTGAACGTCTGTGAAAGTTGTACCATTGTTTAAAAAGGGTGTGAGGGATAGGCCAAATGATTATAGGCCTGACCTCGGTGGTAGTCAAATTATTCGAATCAATTCTGAGAGATAGGATAAACTGTATTTAAAAAGGCATGGATTAATCATGGATAGTCAGCATGGATTTTTTTAAGGCAAGGTCGTGTCTTACTAAATTAATTGAATCTTTTGAGGAAGTAACAAGGAAGATAGATACGGGTAAAGCAGTGGATGTTGTCTACATGGATTTTGCGAAGGCATTTGACAACGTCCCATTTGTCAGACTGGTCCGAAAATTAAAAGTCCATGGGATAAAGGGGAATGCAAAGAGCTCTTTCCAAAATTGGCTCTGTGGTCGGAAACAATGTATAGTGTCGATGGATGTTTTTAGTGAAAGGAAGGCGGTTTCCAATGGCATTACACAGGGCTCAGTGTTGGGTCCCTTAATGATCTGGACTGAAAAGTGGGAGGGATTATTGGAAAATTTTCAAATGACAAAAACATTAGCCATGTAGTTGATAGTGAAGAGAATAGCGGTAGACGCCATAATGATGTCAATGGTTTGGCTGAGTGGGTTTAAAAGTGGCAAATGGAATTCAGTCCAGAAAAGCGTTAGGTAATGCATTTGGGGAGGGCAAACAAAGCAAGGGAGTACACAATACGTGGGAGCACATTGAGAGAGGTAGAAGAAGTGAGAGACCTTGGAGTGTATGTCCACATGTCTCGCAAGGTGGCAGGACAGGTAGATAAAGTGGTGAAGAAAGCATATGGAATGCTTTCCTTTATTGGCCGAGGTATAGAATGCAAAATCAGGGATGTAATGCTGGAAATTTATAAAACGCTGGTTAGGCCACAGCTGGAGAATTGTGTAGAGTTCAGGTCACCACATTACAGAAATGACATAATTACTCTGGAGGAAGTACGGAGGAGATTTACAATAAAGTTGCCAGGGCTTGAAAGTTGCAGCTATTTGGAAAGATTGGATAGACTAGGGCTGTTTTCCTTCGAATGGAGGATGCTGAGGGGTGACTTAATAGAGGTGGGCATATTATGAGGGGCCTATATAGAGTATATAGGAAGGAACTGTTTTCCCTAGCGGAGAGGTCAATTACCAGGGGGCACAGATATAAATTGACTGGTGGAAGGATTAGAGGGGACATGAGGAAAATCGTTTTTTCAGTCAGAGGATGGTTGGTGTCTGGAATTCATGGCTGTATTGGTGGTGGAGGCAGAAACCATCAACTCATTTAAAAGGTACCCGGACCTGAAAATAAAGTGCTGTAACCTGCAAGGTTACAGTAATATAAAAGCAAAATACTGTGGATGCTGGAAATCTGAAACAAAAACAAGAAATGCTGGAACCACTCAGCTGGTCTGGCAGCATCTGTGGAAAGAGAAGCAGAGTTAACGTTTCGGGTCAGTGACCCTTCTTCGGAACAGACTAGGTGCTGGAAAGTAGGATTAGAATGAGCAGCTAGTTTTTTGCAGCTTGCACAGACATGATGGGCTGAATGGCCTCTTTTCTGTAACTTTTCCATGGTTTCTATGATCTTTCAGCCCAGTATCATAACCAAATTGACAGCAAACATGCATCCAGAGAGTTGGAACAGAATAGTGACTCTTTCGAGAGTAACTGTGTGCACTGTGTGAGACACGGGCCAGATTCACACACGCACTCTCTCTTGGTTAGAAACTTGCCCCAGTGACAATCCTGGAGACGACCAATCCAGGATATTGAGGAGACAATTTTTCTCTCAATGGGTTGTGCGACTTTTGAATTCTCTGCCTCAGATAGTGGTGGAATCAGTACCTCTCCCGCTCTTTGTTTCTCCCTCTCTCTCCCTTTCTCTTTCTCTCTGTCTCTCCGGCTATCTCTGTCTCCCCCAAATCTCACTCTGAATCTCCCTTTGTCTCTCTCTCGGACTCCCCCGCTGTCTCTCCCTCTGTGTCTCCGTCTGTCTCTATCACTCTCTTTCCATCACTCTCCCTGGACAGTAATGCTTTGAGCCATTTCTTGGTTAATGTTGAATCTATAACTCTATCCCTCGTTGGGAACTTCACTGCAGTTTGGAAATATCAAACACTGATCCAACACTCACCCCTAAAACACTCATACTAAACCACCAATACAGGACTGGGCAGATAATGGGGATTGTTACTTATTATTACAACTTGTCACATCCTCTTTCTGTCTGTCCCTCTCATGTCTGTATCTCTCTCTCTATCTCCCTCACTAACATTTTCTCTATCTCTCAATTTCTCTGCCTCTCCCCAACAATTACCCCCCCCCGCTCCCCATTTCCGCACCCCTCCCCCACATCTTCTCTCTCCCACCCTTTTCCCCTCCCTCACCCCACCCTCTCCTCTATCCATTTTGCCTCCCTTCCCACTTCCCAACCCTCCCCCACCCCCACACAATTCCCCAGCCCATTCCTCCCCTCTCCCTCCCCACCCCTTTCACCTCCGCACACCTTTCCAGCCCCCACACACGCTCCCCCACACATTTACTCTCCCCAACCTCCCACACCCATCTTCTCTCCCCTCCCCCAAACCTCCCCTCCTCCACCCTCCCCCACCAAACCCTTCTCCCACACATTTCCCCGAACCTTGCACACCCCTCCCTTCCCCACCCATTACACGTCCCTTCCCCTACCCCTCCTCTCCACTCCCCACCCCACCATTTTCCCCTACCCCACCCTTCCACCACCCCTACCTATTTCCCCTCACCCTGCCATTTCTCCTCCTTGGACGGAGGCGGTCGTGGTGGGCAAAAGGATGAGGGAAGGGGTGGGGGGAATGGAAATTGGTGGGGGAAGTGGTGGGGGAGGGGAAAGGGTCGTGGAGGGTGGGAAATGGGTGTGATAGGAGAGGCTAAATAGATGGTGCAGCGCAGGCGAAATAGTTGGCGGAGGGGCAGGGGAAGGACTTTACCCAACATTGCACTCTGAACTACGATGCAAGAAAAGGTCTCAAACGAACACACATTTACTTCTCTGTTGTTCTGAGTGTGGAATCTGTCCCAGCTGCTTCATCCTGTCATCATTGCCTAATCTCCATAGGCTGTCATTTTGGACCTTGCGATGTTCTCATCAGTATCTCACTCACTGTTGGACAGAAGTCTGTACTGTGGCTTTAGTTGTGGTGACCACTTCATTTCCTCCCAGCCTCTGTATCCACTCCCATCTTAACTTCCTGGGTTGAACTTCTGTGAGCTGGAGAAAGAGATTCAGTCATGATTGTTTACAGCTGTCATGTCTCGAAGCAGCTCCCACAAGGACATGGGCATAGCCGCCTTAACACTGCTGTTTGGTGAGTGGTTAAATAATTTATACCAAAGCGACTGGATTTAGGATCTGTGAATTAGCTGAGTGGACATATGGCCAGTGCGGGAGTGGGAGTGAGGTGTCCAATCTCCTGTAGCTCAGTGGATGAACTCAACAAGTAGTTTGGTTTGTATTACTCGAGATTGGAAAGCCATTGGAGCAGATGATTGCCTATGCTGCATCCTCAGTGATTAACACTGAGGGAGTGAGACTGGGTACAGTTTTCAAGAGATTTGAGTGATTGAGGGCAGAGCAAGAAGCAAAGAGAGTGCCCGCTGCTCATAGTGACCTGGTGGCCCCGTTGTAAAGTGTCTATGAATGGAGTTCTGATGAGGACTCTGTCAGGGGCCGTGTTTACACCTTCCGTGATCAGACTGTTCATGGAGAAACAGCGTCTGAGCTCCAACACTGGAAGTGTCCATTCTACCCAAGACAAGACCGAGAGACGGTACCATCAGAGCTGTCTTCCAGGGAAATTCGCCTCTATCAGATATGGGAAAGGAATGGGAAGGAACAATTGAAGGCACACGGTTTTATTTGTGTCTGATTGTTTCAGATGATGCACGATTTAAGTTGTTGAAGTTTGAGGTTTCTCAGAGTTGTTAATTTGAGTTAAATACTGCTCGACAGGTGATTGTAGAAGCTGGGATTGCTAGCAGAGATGAAATACTTGAGTTACTTTGGGAGACTATATAAACTGGGTTTGTTCTCTGTGAAATGCAGAGGCTAAGGAGAGACCTAACAGAGGTATTCATAATTATTATGGCGTTTGATAGATAAAATAGAGAGAATCTGCTCCTGTCACAAGTGGGTCAGTACCCAATGATCAACGATTTACTATACTTGGAAAACAACGAGAGGGGAAATCAGAAAAATCAGCGTCATACTGAGGGTTCTTGTCATCTGGGATGTGCTACCTAAAGGAATGTTGGAAGCAGATTCCAAATGGTCTTTGAAAAGACAACTGGACTGTAACTTGAAGGAAACTGCTTTGTAGTGTCAATGGGAATAACGCTTGGATGTAGAAGGATATTGGACAGCTTTTTCAAGGAGCTAGCATGGGCAAGACAGGTGAATGGCCTCCTTCTGTGTTGTAGGATTCTAAAAATCTATTCTAGACATAAATGCAGCATGCAATGCTCGACATTTACTGATAAAATATACAAAGTCAGTGGATATTCAAATCAATATATATTTAGACATTTTGTTCTGAGACACTGTCCTTTCTGCAGGAGACTAAGTTCCTCTTTCTTTGAACTAACTTTCCTGCAAGTGTAAACCACAACTTTTCTTTACAACGCCTAACTTTTCCTGTTCAGGGCTGATAATTTACCGTTTGTTTACTTATTTGTCATTCCATTTTCCATCTTGCATCCGAATTTCAGGCACCTTTTTACATTTGTGAGCGTGTCTGTGTATTGTTTGCAACAACTAAACCCTTTTGGTGCATATTTCAAGCGGCTTTCAGATATCGTAGATTTTTTTTTGAATTCCACTTCCTCATTCTTCCCTCTAGAGCTGAGCATTTCACTGAGACATAGAACTGCAGAGTCGGGGAGACTGATGTCCTTCCATAAACTCAGTGCTGTAGCTGCCGTTGTGCTCAAAATTTCTCTCAATCTTTTCAGGTACTGTCATCACTCTGTAAAACCGCAGTGTGGTTTGTTTGCATTATCTAATCTCTTTGCACGTTTCCCTAAATAACTTTCTGTATTTATACTTTAAAATCAATTAGATGGAATATTAAACATATCTATCTCTTGAATGACTTGAATGCAACATTATTAGCAAATGATAGCCTTTGAGTAAGATCTATTATTTCTCCTGTGATTTGCTGGCCTCGGAATTCATTAATATAAGCTTCAGTTGAAAGCATATCAGAAATAATGCACAATATATTTTGATTCAATCTGTTTAAACATACTGTTCGTTCTCATGCACTGTTCTCACTGTCAGGGGATAACTTCCTGTTTGTCTGAAGTGAAGTGTTTCTGAGTCTTTCAGCATTTGAGGTAACTGCTAACATCAGTCTGAAATATATTCCAGTTCCTTTCTAATTGATGTTGAATTTCTAATCTGCCTTCAATACCGATAACCCACGCAGTGTGATTTTTGTGACTATGAATGCACAGTCTGTAAACCTACCAGCAATGTCTAAAAGCATTCCATTCTAATGATTTATCCTTCACTTCCTCATTCAGTATACAAGAGTTGACCATATTACAGAGCTATCGATCCACCCAATTTATCAAGGAAGGACGGCAGATTTCCTTCCCTCACCGACATTAATGAACTAGATGGCTTTAGATATTTTTTTTCATTTTATGATGCAGCACTGAAAAAAGCCCTTCGGCCCACCGAGTCTGTGCCAAGCATCAACCATCCATTTATGCTAATCCTACATTAATCCCAAATACCTACCCCTTCTTCCCTCAATTCCCCTACCACCTATCTATACTAGGAGCAATTTTATAATGGATAATTTACCTATCAGCCTGCAAGTCTTTGGATGTGGATGGAAACCGGCGAAAACCCACATGATCACAGGGAGAACAGCAAATTCCTTACAGGCGGTACCCAGAATCGAACCTGGGTCGTTGGAGCTGTGAGGCTGTGGTGCTAACCACTGTGCCGCCCCTAAAACCTTTGTATATTATATTATGAGCTGGTATTTTCCCCGTCACCATTACTGATACAGAATGTTTTTTTTTATTCCAGGTTTATTTATTCATTGAATTGCAATTGCCACAGCTTCCCTGGTGGGGTTAAGAATTGATATCTCAGGATCATTAGTCCAGGCCACTGGATTATTAGTTCAGTTTATGAAGAGTGAATAACACAGAGGAATAGAGCGCGATTAAAAATCACCCAGAATGATAATTAATGTTCCCTGAGAATATCAAGGTGTTGCCATACTTGTAAGGCAAATGTTAGATAGGATGGAGCAAGGGAAGTCAAACAGTTTTATGTGTATTTGATTGTGTCAGATCATACACGATTTAAGTTGATGGGAGGTGAGGTTTTCCAAACGCATTAAGTTGATTTAAATATTGTTCTATCAGTGATTATATAAGCTGGGATTGATACAAAAGATGAAATACTTCAGTTGCTTTGGCAGGTTCTCGAAAGTGGGTTTTCTCTCTATGGGACAGAGGATTGTAAGGAAAGATCTAACAGAGGTATACACAGTTATTAGGGCTTGATAGTGAAAGTAGGGAGAAACTGCTTCCTGTCACAAGTGTGTCAGTAACCAATGGTCAACCATTTAATATATTTGGAGAAGAACTAGAGGAGAAATGAGAAGAATCATTCTCACATTGAGGGCTAGTGTGGTCTGGAATCTGCCATCTAAAGAAATGGAGGGAGCAGATTCCTTCAGGACTTTGAAAAGACAACTGGACTTGAACTAGAAGGGAACTGATTTCTCGGATAATGGGGATAGCGCTGGAATATGGGAGCATATTGGACAACCGTTTCAAGGAGCCAGCATGGGAACGATGGCCTCCTTCTGTGCTGTAAAATTGTATAAATCTATTCTAGACATAAATGCAGCATGCAATGTTCGACATCCATTGGGAAAATATACACAGTCAGTGGATATTCTAGTAAATATATATAGAGTTATTTTGCACTGTGCCACTGCCCTTTCTGCTGGAGGACAAGTCCCTCTTTCTTTAAACTAACACAGCTACAAGGGGAATCCACAAACTTTCTTTATCACGCCTAACAGCTGTTACTGTTCTGTTCAGTGCTGACCATTTTCCACTTGTTTGCCTATGTGCCATTCCATTTTCCATCTTGCATCCGAATTTCTGGCACTTGGTCATATTTGTGAGTGTGTGTGCGACTTGTTTGCAGCAACTAAACCCTTCTGGTGAATAATTCAGGTGACGTTCAGATTTCGTAGTTTATATTAATTCTACTCCCTTATTCAGCCTGTTAGAGTTGAACATTTCACTGAGACAAAAATCTGCAGTGTGGTTGGAGACCTTTGTCCTTCAATAAACTCAGTGATGTAGCTGCCTTTGTGCTCACAATTTAACTCAATCTCCCCAGGTACTGCCGTCCCGATGTAAAACTGCATGTGGTTTGTTTGCATTATCTATTCACTTTATACAGTTTCCCGAAGTAAGTTGCCTTCTTTATGTTTTAAAATCAATTAGATGGAATATTAACTATCTCTAGTTATCTCAAATTTCTTGAATGCAATATTATTAGTAAATAATTGCATGGGAGTAAGATCTGTTGTTTCTCTAATTATGGTGGCCTTCGGAATTCATTGCTGTGAGCTTCGGTTGAAAGAATCAGTGAAAAATTGTCACAGCGTATTTTAATTTAATCTGTTTAAACACACTCTCGGTTCTCATTCACTGTTCTTACTGTCAGGGCCTAATTTCCTTTTTGTCTGAGGTAAAGTGTTTCTGAGGGTCTCAGCATTTGAGCTCACTGCTAACATCAGTCTGAAATATCTTCAATTTCCTTTCTAATTGATATTGTATTTCTAATCTGGCTTCATGTCACAAGTTCTATCATGTTCCACTTTCCAAACACATTCTGAAGAATTGTCTCCTGAATTCCTTGTTGGATATGTTGAAGTTTTATAACCCGCTGTTGAATTTTGTCACTGGTCATGATTTGGAGGATGGTGCATTTTATCAGGAGGATATGTGAGCTTGTTGGACTGCTGATGGTTTAGTTAGTACCTGCAGACTTCAGGTCAAGTAACCCGCACAATATCAGCACACATACATGCTCAGACAATGGGGTGGGGTATTCCATGTGGCGGTTGTGGGGTGGGGGAGTGGCGGGGAGGGGGGCTGAACGAGTGAATCAGTATCTTCAGGAGATTTGGAGACAGAAATTAGATGGAGAAGTTTAGCTACATAGTGTGTGAATATTCGAGTGAATATATTTTGAGAGACTCCGTTGGTTCTGAGTCACTGTTCTCACTGGTTCAGTTCCTCTTTCTTTGAACTGAAACTCCTTCCAGTTGAAACCATTGCTTCCACTATGATGCCTTAGTGCTCTTACTATCCTCTTTCATACTTGCAGTTTTCAGAATGTTTGCTTATTTTTCCATCTCTATTCCAACTTACATTCGATTTAAGGTTCCTTATGATATTTGTGAACGTGTGTGTGTGTGCACTGCCTGTACAAATATATGTTTCTAATTAATTCAGACACTGCTCACATCGATGAAACTATAACTCATCTTCCTAATTCAGCATGCTAGACTTGAGCACATCTCTGAGATATAGATCTGCACAGTGAGCGGAGACTAATATCCTTCAATAGACACAGTGTTTCAGCTGTCCAATGTGCTCAGAATTTATCTCCCAATCTCCATATTTTCCATTCACAATTCCCACAGTAAATGCTTCCATCCATTCCCTAATGGAGCTCCGATTCCCATTGATGGTCTCATGTGATGCACAGTGTTTGTACACACTCTGCAGCCAGTACCTTCCCTTTCTCTTTCAGTGACAATGTCATTTAGCCATAAAATGGATACTTTATGTATCTGAACAACGTGAAGCACATTTTTGTGCTATTTGATACAAGAGCATGTTTTGATATTCGCCATGGAGTACAGACACTATGTTGAGGTTGAGAGAGAGAGAGGGAGAGAGAGAGAGATACCGAGAGATTGAGACAAAAGGAGGGAGAAGGGCAGAGAGAGAGAGAGACAATAAAAATGTGTATCCCACATGGTCTACGCTCCACGGATGGACTCGAACACCATTTATCCATCAGCTCGCCCATGGGTAGGGATCCTGGATGGGGGATTGGGGTGGGAATTGGAGAAAAAGGTCAGGACTGGGTCAGAGAGAGGGGGATGCAGATTGCGTTCGCTCTCTCTCTCTCTCTCTCTCTCTCTCAGACACACAGATACATTGTAAACAGCTTACAATTTACCTGAGCACAGATGCACAAAGACTGAAACACAGAAACTCAGCTTCAGTCACCAGCCTCATGGAAAGAAGGAATGGTGTCTGATGTTGAACTAATACATCCCAGAACCTGTCACTCAAACACCCAGACCACACAAAGTATAACTCATCCAACCAGCTCTCAGCTTCCTCTATCTGGAGATTCCATCCCAGGTATGGGACAATGTAAGGTGAGGCTCTGTGCAAACAGGGAATGGGGAGAGAAGGATATTCCACCTATATACAGTAAATGGAAAAGTCCTGGGGAAAATTGATGTACAGAGAGATTTGGGTGTTCAGGTCCATTGTTCCCTGAAGGTGGCAACGCAGGTCAATAGAGTGGTCAAGAAGGCAGACGGCATGCTTTCCTTCATCGGACGATGTATTGAGTACAAGAGTTGGCAGGTCATGTTACAGTTGTATAGGACTTTGGTTCGGCCACATTTGGAATACTGCGTGCAGTTCTGGTCGCCACATTACCAAAAGGATGTGGATGCTTTGGAGAGGGTGCAGAGGAGGTTCACCAGGATGTTGCCTGGTATGGAGGGCGCTAGCTATGAAGAGAGGTTGAGTAGATTAGGGTTTTTTTCATTAGAAAGACGGAGGTTGAGGGGGGACCTGATTGAGGTGTACAAAATCATGAGAGGTGTAGACAGGGTGGATAGCAAGAAGCTTTTTCCCAGAGTGGGGGATTCAATTACTAGGGGACACGAGTTCAAAGTGAGAGGGGAAAAGTTTAGGGGGGATATGCGTGGAATGCTCTTTACGCAGAGGGTGGTGGGTGCATGGAATGCATTGCCAGCGGAGGTGGTAGACGCGGGCACGATAGCGTCTTTTAAGATGTATCTAGACAGATACATGAATGGGCAGGAAGTAAAGAGGTACAGACCCTTCGAAAATAGGCGACAGGTTTAGATAGAGGATTTGAAGCGGCGTAGGCTTGGAGGGCCGAAGGGCCAGTTGCTGTGCTGTAATTGTCTTTGTTCTTTGTTCTTTGTATATCCCAATTGGACCATTACAGACAGAAACCTGTCTCTCTCCCGCTCTGTCTCCGCAAAAACCTCATTAGCAGTGCGGAAAAGCTGCTGTTATCTTCAAACATGAAGGGGCCGATTTGGATAATGGCCATTGAACACAAATTATATTAAATATCTTTCACTTTTCACCTGCAGTTTACCGAGAGTTCCAAAATTGACTGAAAATGTCTCACTGCAGTTACCTTGAAATTCTAGCAAAGGGTTTTTGCTTGAGAGGCCAGTTTGACTGCAATATAAACAGGCAGTTTTTATTCAGATTTTCAATTCCACTGTGTGACAAAGCCTGAAACTAGAGCCAGGTAATGATGCAGCCAAGAGAACTTTTCCAACTGATGACATTTCATGCAGCAGTTTTGACACCTATTTACAGTTATATTTGTCAATACTGTTTGTACTTTATTTAATGCTGTTGTTTTATTTATGCATTACCTTTAATCTCTCAAAATAATTTTCCAAACAAAACGAGTTTAAAGTTACAAGTCTTTGCAAAATTGGAAAACAGCCATTTAACACACATTGTATTGAAATTACTTTATTCAGCATCTGAAGTTTAGATAAAGTCGATGACTCAAACTTGTGGGTACTTTCAAACTCAGAGTCACCCTGTCTCACTGCAGTTACTGTCACCACTCTCACCATTTCCATCTACTAGTGTCCCGGTCTCACTGCCCCTCTCACGATCACACAATCACTGTGATTTGCAGCTTTGTCCACTTTGCTGTGTGTCCAGGGTGGGTTTAGTTGAATCCAGCTGAACTTTGCAATGACGCCCTTGTGAGCAAAAAATCAAGAATCTCCTGAAGAGCAAGTCCCACCTCAATAGGTCAGATTACCAATACAATATAATCTCAGGAGCAGAATTAAAATCATTTCAGGGCTCATTGCTGTGAATATAAAATTGACTTTCTGTCCTATGGGAAGTGTAGGGAATGCAATATGAAATGGGACTTTGTTCCAGTATTTGAATTCCTTTAAAAGCAAGATACTGCGGATGCTGGAAATCTGAAATAAAAACAAGAAATGCTGGAACCACTCAGCAGGTTTGGCAGCATCTGTGAAAAGAGAAGCAGAGTTAACGTTTCGGGTCAGTGACCCTTCTTTGGAACTGACAAATATTAGAAAAGTCACAGGTTATAAGCAAGTGAGGTGGGGGTGGGGCAAGAGATAACAAAGGAGGTGCAGATTGGACCAGGCCACATAGCTGACCAAAAGGTCACGGAGCAAAGGCAAACAATATTTTGATGGTGTGTTGAAAGACAAAGCATTAGTACAGATTAGGTGTTAATGCACTGAATATTGAACAGCAGCAAGTGCAAACCTGAAAATAAACAGTGGGTAAGCAAACTGAACAAATTAAAATGAAATGAAATAAATGCAAAAAAAAGATTGTGAAAAATGTAAAAAAAGAATGTAAAAAAAGAAAATAAAAATAAAATGGGGGGCTGTCATGCTCTGAAATTATTGAACTCAATGTTCAGTCCGGCAGGCTGTAGTGTGCCTCATCTGTAGATGAGGTGCTGTTCCTTGAGCTTGCGTTGATGTTCACTGCAACACTGCAGCAATCCCAAGACAGAGATGTGAGCATGAGAGCAGGGGGGAGTGTTGAAATGGCAAGCAACCGGAAGCTCAGGGTCCTGCTTGCGGACTGAGCGGAGATGTTCCGCAAAGCAGTCACCCAGTCTGCGCTTGTCCTCACTTTCCACCCCATCAGCCTCCATATCCAAAGGACCATCCTCCGCCATTTCCGCCACCTCCAGCGTGATGCCACTACCAGTCACATCTTCCCATCCCTTCCCCTGTCAGCATTCTGAAGGGATCCTTCCCTCCGTGACACCCTGGTCCACTCCTCCATTGCCCCCACCACCTCATTCCCGTCCCATGGCACCATCCACTGCAATCGCAAGAGGTGTAATACCTGCTCATTTACCTCCTCTCTCCTCACTATCCCAGGTCCCAGACACTCCTTTCAGGTGAAGCAGTGATTTACTTGTACTTCTTTCAATGTAGTATATTGTATTCGCTGCTCACGGTGTGGTCTCCTCTGCATTCTGCTTCTCTTTTCACATATGCTGCCAGACGTGCTGAGTGGTTCCAGCATTTCTTGCTTTTATTTTTGAATTCCTTTAGCTTTTTCTATGATTTCGCTAATTTAACAATGAGATTGAGAGGGTATTTCACCGCCTTCTTCAGCTCCTGTCTGAATTTAGTCTGGGTCACAGTGTAAATACATGTGTTGGTGCAGCAACTGAGAATCTGCAGCATCTGTGATGTGTGATCCGTGATATCGATAGGGTCAGTTTCGGAGTAATAATAACGAATATCTGCAATTCGAGCATAAGTGTTAAGCACAACCAGTGTCATCCACAACAGTATAAACTGCCGGATATACTGAAAAGTAAAACAATTGATTTTCTGCAATTCTCCCCCTCGAGGTCCGAGTGATTCTCTGCATTGCTGTGGCGCCGGAATCCCCTGCGGATTTTACTGGAGAATTAAATACGTCTGACAGTCAGAAGATTGAACAGAAAAGTCAGAAATACCGGCACACAAGGGGTTCAAATGAGATCCAACAATTCAAATGCCCCCCAATTGGAGGAAGTAAAGATTCTCAGTTTATAATAACAACCCATGGGAACATTATCAATAATGTAATGTTGTTCCTGTGTAATGTACCAGGGGAGAGACTGGAAACAGCCCATCACACTCATTGTTCCTACAACCACAGCTGTCGTTTCTTCACTGCATTTTTTTGTTTTCAGCTTCTCACAACAAATGGTCACAAATCGGTCAAAGGTGAAAGTGAGTGTGAGCCAGACAGAAACAACTGTGGCTGCAGGTATCGGAACCTTAATGAGAATGCACACAGGGGTAATTCTCAGGAATGAATATTGGAAATAAATTGCAAGAATCCAATTCAATATAGGTTCAATAATAACGACCAGGAGCTCAGCCACTGCAATTCCCATCAAGTAGACAGTGATACATTTGGAGAGACTGCACTTTCCTCGGGACAGGATCACAATCGCCACGAAGTTAACTGGAAGAGAGTGAAAAGGAAGCAGAGAAATTACTGATCAGACCTGCAGACAAAGCAGCAGTTTGACAGGATCTGGGCTAAAATTTCCAGCTTTGTTGCTGCACCGAGCAGTGGAACCTGATTCATTGACCTGGGAAGTGCTTTGCCACAGTGAAATGTTTGAAAACACAATTATTCAGAATGAATTGGGAAGTTGATACAGAAACTGAATAAAGTCAGCACTAGATCTACTGGAAGTACTGAGTGAGGATGCAGTGCCAGTGGGGAACTGTGACAGGGTTTTACAGAGATGGAATCCAACGGGTTAATTGGGAATTTGCCTCCAGACTGTTGGTTGGGAAGGTTTGGTGTTGCTGATTTGTTGCTCCGGGTTTAGAGAACCGAGAGGGACTGTTACCAAATGGGAAAAGGCTGAAGCCTGCAGCGTTGACTTTGAGTATCAACCATAATACAGAATGGAGGAGCAGGTTTGAAGGGCTGCATGGCCTCCTCCTGCTCCAAAGTTCCTGCTTTCCTATCAAATTGGACCTGGCAACTGTTGGGGGAGTGGAGCTGGTGAGTGAGATTAGGAGAGATAGAAGAAAAAGGGCATGTTGGAACTGGAGGGGAGACTGGAGTAGATGGTTTGGAAAAGTGGATAAAGTGAAGCAATGGATGAGAAGACTGAGGATTTAATACAATGAGAGGAGAGGCAAAGAATCACAGGTAGAGACTGCAGCAGAGTGTAAGAGGAAATCTAATCTATAGATCCCAGTAATGCAACTCAATTAAGAGATTCAAACAATAGCCCTTGTGGTCATTCGTGTTGGAGAGCAGTTCATTGGTTGTACAATATAGTCAATACATTTAGTTTGTACAGGCAATTAAATATAAATGTAAATCTATTTCTGATATCAGCCTCGCTCTTTATTCAATTCAGCAATCACTGCGATTTTAAAGTGCGGTATTTAAATAATGAATTACTATCAGTGAAGAAATGATTCTGTTTATTCAGTCACTAAGCATGGAATCGGAACTTTCTGCAAAACAAAATGAGGACCTGACAGAAATCAACACAGAGGATCAAGTCCAACAGGAAAATGAACACAATCTAACAACAGACAACTTCAACTCACAGTTTATCACACTAATTGTTCTGGACATTCCAGAACTTCATGAGAGTGAGTTATTTACACTGCTGCTTTTTTCTCTTTCTCTTTACTTCTGCTTATCTCTTTCCCTCGGTTTCGTTCTCCCTGCTCCTTTTCTCCTTCCCCATTTCTCTGGAGTACTCACACCCTGCAAACTGTTCCTTTATGCAACTTTTCACATGCGATTTATTCCCAACATTCTGCGCCTGTGTTCTTTTCACCAGCTCCAGGTTCAATGATTCTATTCTCTGAGTCAGTTTGTACAATGGTGAAACCTTCGTGAATTTAATTTATCTACAGAACACTCAAGTCTCCACCTGTTCATCTACACTCTTCAATTCATCTACAATGCATGGAACAAACAAGATCGAAAGCTTCTTCCAGACAAACCTCACAATCATTGAAATTCCTTCTCCTGGAATTATAGAGTAAACCGTTTGAATGTGGGATTGTCTAATTAATAAAGCACATGCATCAGCGCTGCATCTGATAACCTACAGATCAATGGAAAGACTCGATTTCAACCGTAAAGAAATAAAACATCACATCAATATTTTCTGTTCGACCGTGTAGTCCAGTGACAGTGAAGGCTCCACAGTTAAGCAGAGAAGGAGTTACGAGTGTGTTAGCAGCGAACTCAGTTCAGTAGCCAGATCTCTGGAGCAGCGTCAGACACATTGAATGAAATAATATTTGATAACGGTGATAGCTAACAAACACTTTAAAATCCCAGTTGAAGTGAACCATATTATTGTGGAGGGAGGACATTGTGCTTGTATCACTGAGACCGTGAGATGTCACATTGTCATTCCCTGAAAAATAAATCATAAAAATACTCCAGGACCGATTAGATCCACATCATCAAACTGTTACAAGCTCCTGATGGTATGATTCTTGATCCTAATCGAGACACCTGATGAAAATATTTTCAATTCACAAAATAATCCAGTAACAGTGCATTGTTACTTAAAACAATGCCATTAAAGACACAATACAGCTCCTGCAAGAATGAAAGAGTAGACAATGAGGAGATTCCATCAGTAAATTGCTGGAAAACAACAGGTTGCTGTGTAACACACACAGTGAGAAATATACCGAGTACAGCAGCACAGTTAACATCCATTTACGCCATTAACAGCTGAGATACTGGCTTACCAGGAAATCCAATTGCTGCAACTACAGGAAAGAAAATGTCTTCTATCTGAAAGATTACTGGATATCCCATTCCCGTGAGAAGCAGGCACTCTGAGCTGATTAATCACAATGGGTCCTGATTTATACAGGGGTTATGTCTCCACTGACACGGTTATACCCCGGATCATTGCTATTAGTTACTCTCACCTGAACAAACAAATTACATCAGCAGCTTTGACTCTGATGTAAATAAAGTGCTGGATAAAACACAATCATTTCAATGTCAATGACAGTTTCTTATTAAAACCTCTCTGGGGAATAAACGTGACATCTATACTCATACTGGAGGGATGCTGAAATTATGAGCGGCGTCATTTACATTTTCCATATTATTGCGTTGACATTGTTCACTCTCATTGTTTCTATTGTAGATGTAACTGATCTGTCTGCAGTGGACACTGAATCCAGGAACAAAAGTGCTCCTGTTTCACTCTGTCCCTGCCTTCTCCCAGTGAAAATGTGAATTGAATTGCTGATTTGGGACCATGTTCAGGGTTACAGCCCAGAAACTACTGTTGGTGATATTGGAGGACAGACTCTGTACAAGTCCATTAGGGATGCAGTCGCATCGTGATAGTATCACTGGGCTAGTAATCCAGAGGCCCAACCCAATGGCTTGGTGACTGGAGCTCAAAGCCCATCAGGGCAGCTGCTGGAATTTAAATTCAATTAATTAACAAAAGTCTGAAATTGAAAGCTGGTCTCTGTAATGGTGCCATGGAACTTTCTTTAATTGCTGTAAAAAAGCATTTGTATCGCTAATTCTTTTCAGGGATGGAAACTGGCCATCCTTATCTGGTCTGTCCCACATGTGGCTACAGACCCAGAGCAATATAGTGGACCCTTAACTGCCCTCTGAAACGGTCCAGTAGGCTATCAATGGCAACAAATGCTGACCTTGTTACCGGAGCTCACATCATATGAAAGAATAAAAGAAAATCTTTACTCCGCCATTTCACTGCAGATATTTACCTGTTTATTCTACAGTGGTTAATGGCTCCTGTAAAATTACAACTGCGTCAATTCCTGACTCCGTTCCTCCAGTTCGCTGCGGACCAGACACCCAAATTCCACCCTCTCTCACTGTCAGCTGCTCCAAAACTCTGCTTCCATTTCCAACTCCTCTGTTCTGCAGAGAACAAACCCAGTTTCTATAGTCTGCCAAAGTAACTGACATATTTCATCTCTGGTACCAATCCCACCTTCTACACTCACCGATGAAACAATAGTTAACGCAATTTAACACCTCTGGAATACCTCAAACCTCATCAACTTACATTGTGCATCATCCGACACAACGAGACACAAATAAAACTGTTGAACCTCCATTGTTCCTTCCTATTCCTTTCCCATATATGACAGAGGCGAATTCCCCTGGAAGACAGTTCAAATGATAGAGTTTCTCTGCCTTGTCTTGGAAAGACAGGACACTTTCAGTTTTGGAGCTCAGATGCCATTTGTCCATGAGCAGTCTGATTGCAGAAGATGTAAACACGGCCCTTGACAGAGTCTTCAGCGGACATCCACTCATCAACACTTTGCAACAGGGACATCAGGTCACTATAAGCAACCGGCACTCTGTCCGCTTCTTGCTATGCCCTGAAACACTTAACTCTCCTGTAAACTGATCCCAGTCTAACCCCATCACCGTTATCACTGAGAGTTCAGTACAGTCAAGCCTCTGCTCCAATAGTTTTCCAATCTCATGTGCTGCACACCAAACTAGCTTTAGAGTTGATCCACTGAGCTACTGGAGATTGGACACATTAGTCCTCCTCTCCCACTGCCATCTGTCCACTCAGCTACCTTACCGATCCTAAATGCAGTCGCTTTGGTGGAAAATTGTTTCGCCACTCACCAAACAGCAGTGTTAAGGCAGATCTGTCGATGCTTCGAGGCAGGCGACCAGTAAACAAACACGATTGAATGCCTTTCTCCAGCTCACAGAAGTTCAATCCAGGAAGTTTTGAATGGGAGTGAATACAGGGAATTGGTGGAAATGAGGTGGTCACCGCAACTACAGCGGCACAGTGGCGCAGGGGTTAGCACCGCAGCCTCACAGCTCCAGCAACCCGGGTTCAATTCTGGGTACTGTCTGTGTGGAGTTTGCAATTTCTCCCTGTGTTTGCGTGGGTTTCCTCCCACATGCCAAAGACTTGCAGGTTGATCGGTAAATTGGCCATTATAAATTGCCCCTACTATAGGTAAGTGGTAGGAAAATATAGGAACAGGTGAGGATGTGGTAGGAATATGGAATTAGTGTAGGATTAGTATAAATGGGTGGTTGATGGTCGGCACAGACTCGGTGGGCCGAAGGGCCTGTTTCAGTGCTGTATCACTAAACTAAACTAAAAAGCCACAACACTGAGTTCTGTACAACAGTGAGTGAGATACTGATGAGAACATTACAATGTCCAAAATGACAGCCTTTGGATATTAGGCAATGATGACAGGATGAAGCAGCTGGAATAGACTCCACACTCAGAGCAACACAGAAACAGATTTGTCTTTGTTTGGGACCCTTTCTCCCATCGTGGTTCAGAGTCCAATGTTGGGAAGAGTCCTTTACCCACTTAGTGTCAACATCAAACACTCTAAAATCATGAGCAGGACAGCAAAACACAACAATACAGCAAAACCACAAATAAGATCCACCCACGCGCCACATCATTAGCAAATAATCCGCATTGAAATCTTCATGAATTTAGCACATTTTTGCTTCTCAAGCCTTTGCAGTTTCTTTACAGTTGGCACATGCAGGGGGCTGTTTGAAATATGTTTTATAAATTGGGTTTGTTCAGCTGTGAAATGAATTCTTTATGGACAATTTGCTATTATTTACCAGAATAATTATTAACTGGTTTGCTCAGAAAAGCAAATAAAACAGTTTTGAATCACCAACCTAATTTATATATCCAGTTAAATAGTGGCCCTCACTCAGTGGTAACTCTAAGGAATCTTTGTGCAGAATGAACAACACGCAGGAGAAATACAACAATGTAATGAGGGCACTGAGAATAGAGATTTGTATAAACAGCATCATTACAAGCACGTCACAGCGCTGACCCATATATTCAGGAGCCAATGCTTCAACGTGGGAGACAGATCTGTACTGAATGCAGACAATTGTGGGATCATTTAATTCTCAAAATCAAATGTAGTTTGCGACTGGATCCTTTCATTATGTTAAACCAATTGTTTGACACATGCAATGTCATCAGGCTTTCGACATACGGAGCAATAAACGCATTGACCCCGTTTCCCCCTTTGAGTACAGATGTGTCCATCATCCAACCATTAGTTTACCTTTTCCTCTTTCACCTATGAAGGAAAGCTCAATATTTTCCTGCTTCTAGTCATGCAGACAGTCCGAGACGTTTTATTAGATCCTGATAACAGTTATTGTGATCAGAACCCCAGGAAATTAGCTAGTTCCTAAAAAACATCGCATTCCCACCTGCCGCTAACCTGGCACATTTTCGCCAGTTTGGACCATCTAGCTTCACAATGTATTGGCAAACTTTATGAAACACAATCGAGTTAAACAGCACCATCAACTAAACTCTACTCTGATATACAGGCCTAAAGTATTCTTTAAATGGAAAACTTTAAACATTTCAGTACTGATAGCTGCAGTACATGTATACACCTATCGATCTTTCTGTTTATCTTTGTGTTTTAATGTCTGTCTGTCTGTCTGTCCATCTATCTATCTATGAATATATCTAGCTATCTATCTGTCTCTCTATCTCACTACGTATCTGCACAAGAGCACGTCATGTAATTCACCAAATAGATTTTTGCCAACTCAAATCTGATGTAAATATGTGCAAGTGAAGACAAATCACAATTTCAATCACATGGCTTAAAATAAAACGAAACTAAAGGTTGGGCCCCAGGAAATCAGGACAGGTCAACTGTACAAACCTTGAGAAACAAATTCACTCCATAACTCAAACATACTGCAACATTTCAACTACATTTGAGCAATTCCAAAACTGACTACCTTGGAAATTAACATTTCAGTTTGAATGTGGATTACTAAATATGATGACTGTGTCTGTCACTCTCTCAGACACATACACTGAAAAATATTTATAGAATGAGTTACATATATTGCTGTAACATTATCTGACATCAGAATTAGGTCTTTGCTGTTTTGTTTAATCTGAAATTCTGCTGTGTTAAGAAAATGTCAGGTTTACATAGCATCTTAAATATAGTATGTTCACACTGCAGTCTCTTCATCGCCCCTTACGACAGAATATATTCTTTCAGCAACATCGTCTGTCAAAAGAGAAAGAAGAGGGTTATCAAAAAGACTACTCAAGCATATCCTGTCCTGCCACTGACAGCCTCATGACATTAATGGACCATATAGCTACACGTTATTTAAAAAAAAAATTTCCTGAGGGTGCCCAATTCCCATTTCCAAAACTGATTTCCAGTTTGCATACTTGTCAGCTAGATTTCCGGGTGAAGCTTTGCTGTGGAGATTTGTTATATCATTATTTCCCACTCAATTTTGCCATGTCAATCTAATAATGCAGTTGCAGGTTCTGGCCACGAGTTGGCGCTCGGAAATAACATTCTGACTTTACTGAGGAAAGGTCCTGGAACTGAAACATTAATCCCGCCTCTCTCTCCAAAGACGCTGCCACACCTGCTGAGTATCTCCAACACTTCCTGTTTTTTTCCCTTCCGATTTCCACTTTCTGCAGTATATTGCTTTATTATTTGTCTTCACTTTCCAAAATTCCACGCTATGTTTTTATTTATTTTTATTTAGAGATACAGCACTGAAACAGGCCCTTCGGCCCACCGATTCTGTGCCGACCACCAACCACCAATTTATACTAATCCTATATTAATACCACATTCCCTACTACATCCCAACCATTCTCCTACCACCTACCTACACTAGGGGCAATTTACAATGGCCAATTTACCTATCGACCTGCAGGTCTTTGGGTGTGTGAGGAAACCAGAGCACCGGCGGAAACTCACGTAGTCACAGGGAGAACTTGCAAACTCCGCACAGGCAGTATGCAGAACTGATCCCGGGTCGTTGGAGCTGTGAGGCTGCGCTGCTAACCACTGCTGTTTATAGGGAAACCCCACCAATTATCGTCTCCCATTATTAAAGCTCTTCTTAGTGCGTGTATTTTCGATGGAACTTCCAGTTGTTAGGATTTTGGATCACCCACTTGTGACAGCATTTAACACAGAAACTGACTATAGAAACAGTTACTTGCAATCATGCAAGTAGGGAACGCTGGCCTGTTGTTAGGGGGCATTCAAACAATATCTGTTTATACCTTGTTGTCTTGCAGAATATGCAAAAAGACAGTTTTCAGCACCTGATCTTGTACCAATCGCTAGTAATTTCTTAGTGATGCCACTGATACGTTTTTTTCTTTATTCCGCCCTGTGTCTATCGCCACTCTCTGCAACTCTTCCCGGATTTTCTTTCCCTTCCCTGCACCCGTTAGTGATTTGGTACATACTACTGGATGGCCTCCATACACAGAAGTTCCTCTTGAATTTTGCTTAAATCCCTCCATTGGATGAAAGGGGTGATGTTCATCTCGTCAATTAATGTGACCGTGCTGATTTTTATTTTGTGGGCAAGAGTGATTGTAATGATTTGACTTTTTTCTGATAAATATAGTTGCAGATTCTGTACAGAATTGAAATGGGTTTGCATGATGTTCCAGATAGATATGGGAGGGAATATAGGCGATGTTTATTGGTGTAAAGTGGGGCGGGGGGGGTGGGGGTGGCGGGGCAGTGGCACTGAAGCGTAAACTCTCAGGATTCTGTCGCAAATGGCAATTGCAACTGGTTTTGTCAAGATCAATAAAGTGAAAGATACTTTCAGACAGATATGATCTGTGTTGACCATTTAAAGAAATTTGGAGAGGGTACAATCTGGAAGAATTTAATGTCGCAGCTACTTACAAATCTATCACATTGAGATTGTGCAGCTTTTCCAGGAGCACAGGCATTGCGAGCGAGGAGTGAACAGCTGGAAAGTCAATTTCATCGGGAGTTTCGGTGGAGCAGTTACTGCTGGGTAAGTAGAAACCTATATATTTGGGCTGTGTAAATTCTCTTACCTTTTCGTTGTGCAGCTTTTCCAGGAGCACAGGCATTGCGAGCGAAGAGTGAACAGCTGGGAAGTCAATTTCATCGGGAGTTTCGGTGGAGCAGGGACTGCTGGGTAAGTATAAACCTATATATTTGGGCTGTTTCTGAACCCGAGACACTACTCATGTAGTGTCTCCGACCCGCCCTCCTCCTCTGAGCAAAAAAAAGGACTCGGTTGTGTGCAGGTAGTGTAAGGCTTTTTCTATTTCTCTTCTTGTTTCATCGTGTGATTGGTTAAAAACGTGGGAAATTAGAATCGTGGGAATGGAGGTTAAGGCAGTTGAATGTTCCTCCTGCAGAATTTGGGAGGTAAGGGTCGCCATGGGTGTCCATGCTGACTGCATCTGCGGGAAGTGCACCCAGCTCCAGCTCCTCGAGGACCCCGTTAGGGAACTGGAGCTGGAGCTGGAGGAACTTCGGATCATTCGGGAGGCGGAGGGTATTATTGAGAGGAGTTATCGGGAGGCAGTCACACCTCAGGTAAAAGAAGAAGGTAGATGGCTTACGGTCAGGGGAAGGAGAGGGAACCAGCAGGCAGTGCAGGGATCCCCTGTGGCCGTTTCCCTCAACAACAGGTACACCGTTTTGGATACTGTTGGGGGAGACGACTTACCAGGGGTAGGCAATGGGATACAGGTCTCTGGCGCAGAGTCTGTCCCTGTTGCTCAGAAGGGAAGGGGTAAGAGGAGCAGAGCATTAGTCATTGGGGACTCCATAGTTAGGGGAACAGATAGGAGGTTTTGTGGGAACGAGAGAGACTCACGGTTGGTGTGTTGCCTCCCAGGTGCCAGGGTACGTGATGTCTCGGATCGTGTTTTTGGGATCCTCAAGGGGGAGGGGGAGCAGCCCCAAGTCGTGGTACACATAAGCACCAACGACATAGGTAGGAAGACAGATGGGGATTTAAGGCAGAAATTCAGGGAGCTAGGGTGGAAGTTCAGAGCGAGAACAAACAGAGTTGTTATCTTTGGGTTGTTGCCCGTGCCACGTGCTAGTGAAGTGAGGAATAAGAAGAGAGAGGAGTTGAACACGTGGCTGCAGGGATGGTGTAGGAGGGAGGGTTTTGGTTTCCTGGATAATTGGGGCTCTTTCTGGGGTAGGTGGGACCTCTACAAACAGGATGGTCTTCACCTGAACCAGAGGGGTACCAATATCCTGGGGGGGAGATTTGCTAATGCTCTTAGGGGGGGTTTAAACTAATTCAGCAGAGGGATGGGAACCAAAATTGTAGTTCCAGTGTGCAGGATGTTGAGAGTAGTGAGGTCAGGGATAAGGTTATAAGGACACAAGAGGGCACTGGCAAGCAAGAGCTTGGTTTAAAATGTGTCTACGTCAACACCAGGAGCATCCGGAATAAGGTGGGTGAGCTTGCAGCATGGGTTGGTACCTGGGATCTCGATGTTGTGGCCATTTCAGAGACATGGGTAGAGCAGGGACAGGAATGGATGTTGCGGGTTCCGGGATTTAGATGTTTCAGTAAGAACAGAGAAGATGGTAAAAGAGGGGGGGGGGGGGAGCGGTGTGGCATTGTTAATCAAGGAAAGTATTACAGCGGCAGAAAGGACGTATGAGAACTCGTCTACTGAGGTAGTCTAGGCCGAGGTTAGAAACAGGAGAGGAGAGGTCACCCTGTTGGGAGTTTTCTACAGACCTCCAAATAGTTCCAGAGATGTAGAGGAAAGGATAGCAAAGATGATTCTTGACAGGAGCGAGAGTAACAGGGTAGTGGTTATGGGGGACTTTAACTTTCCAAATATTGACTGGAAATACTATAGTTCGAGTACTTTAGATGGGTCTGTTTTTGTCCAGTGTGTGCAGGAGGGTTTTTTGACACAGTATGTAGACAGGCCAACCAGGGGCGATGCCACATTGGATTTGGTACTGGGTAATGAACCCGGCCAGGTGTTAGATTGAGACGTTGGTGAGCACTTTGGTGATAGTGATCACAATTCGGTTCGGTTTACCTTCGTGATTGGCAGGGACAGGCATATACAGCAGGGCAAGAATGATAGCTGGGGGAAAGGAAATTATAATGCGATTAGGCAAGATTTAGGATGCGTAGGATGGGGAAGGAAACTGCAGGGGATGGGCACAATCGAAATGTGGAGCTTATTCAAGGAGCAGCTACTGCGTGTCCTTGATAAGTAATTACCTGTCAGGCAGGGAGGACGTTGTCGAGCGAGGGAGCCGTGGTTTACTAAAGAAGTGTCAGCGCTTGTCAAAAGGAAGAAGAAGGCTTATGTTAGGATGAGACGTGAAGGCTCAGTTAGGGCGCTTGAGAGTTACAAGCTAGCCAGGAAGGATCTAAAGGGAGAGCTAAGAAGAGCAAGGAGAGGTAACGAGAAGTCATTGGCGGATAGGATCAAAGAAAACCCTAAGGCTTTCTATAGGTAAATCAGGAATAAAAGAATGACTAACGATAGGTTAGGGCCAATCAAGGATAGTAGTGGGAAGTTGTGTGTGGAATCGGAGGAGATAGGGGAAGTGTTAAATGAATATTTTCCGTCAGTATTTACAGTCGAGAAAGAAAATGTTGTCGAGGAGAAAACTAAGATACAGACTACTAGGCTAGATGGGATTGAGGTTCACAAGGAGGAGGTGTTATCAATTTTGGAAAGTGTGAAAATAGATAAGTCCCCTGGGCCAGATGGGATTTATCCTAGGATTCTCTGGGAAGCCAGGGAGGAGATTGCAGAGCCTTTGTCCTTGATCTTTCTGTCGTCATTTTCGACAGTAATAGTGCCGGAAGACTGGAGGATAGCAAATGTTGTCCCCTTGTTCAAGAAGGGGAGTCGAGACAGCCCTGGTAATTATAGACCTGTGAGCCTTACTTCGGTTGTGGGTAAAATGTTGGAAAAGGTTATAAGAGTTAGGATTTATAATCATCTTGAAAAGAATAAGTTCATGAGAGATAGTCAGCACGATTTTGTGAAGGGTAGGTCGTGCCTCAAAAACCTTATTGAGTTTTTCGAGAAGGTGACCAAACAGGTGGATGAGGGTAAAGCCGTGGATGTGGTCTATATGGATTTCAGTAAGGCGTTTGATAAGGTTCCCCACAGTAGGCTATTGCAGAAAATACAGAAGTATGGGATTGAAGGTGAATTAGTGCTTTGGATCAGAAATTGGCTAGCTGAAAGAAGACAGAGGGTGGTGGTTGATGGTAAATGTTCATCCTGGAGTATAGTTTCTAGTGGTGTACCGCAAGGATCTGTTTTGGAGCCACTGCTGTTTGTCATTTTTATAAATGACCTGGATGAGGGTGTAGAAGGGTGGGTTAGTAAATTTGCGGATGACACGAAGGATGGTGGAGTTGTGGATCGTGCCGAAGGATGTTGTAGGTTACAGAGGGACATAGATAGGCTGCAGAGCTGGGCTGAGAGATGACAAATGGAGTTTAATGCGGAAACGTGTGAGGTGATTCACTTCTGAAGGAGTAACAGGATTGCAGAATACTGGGCTAATGGGAAGATTCTTGGTAGTGCAGATGAGCGGAGGGATCTTGGTGTCCAGGTACATAAATCCCTGAAAGTTGCCACCCAGGTTAATAGAGCTGTTAAGAAGGCATATGGTATGTTAGCTTTTATTAGTAGGGGGATCGAGTTTAGGAGCCACGAGGTCATGCTGCAGCTGGACAGAACTCTGGTGCGGCCGCACCTGGAGTATTGCGTGCAGTTCTGGTCACCGCATTATAGGAAGGATGTGGAAGCTTTGGAAAAGGTGCAGAGGAGATTTTCTAGGATGTTTCCTGGTATGGAGGGAAGGTCTTACGAGGAAAGGCTGAGGGACTTGAGGTTGTTTTCGTTAGAGAGAAGGAGGAGAAGAGGTGACTTAATAGAGACATATAAGATCATCAGAAGGTTGGACAGGGTGGATAGTGAGAGTCTTTTTCCTCGGATGGTGATGGCAAACACGAGGGGACATAGCTTTAAGTTGAGGGGTGATAGATATAGGACAGATGTCAGAGGTCGTTTCTTTACTCAGAGAGTAGTAGGGGCGTGGAACGCCCTGCCTGCAACAGTAGTAGACTCGCCAACTTTAAGGGCATTTAAGTGGTCATTGGATAGACATATGGATGAAAATGGAATAGTGTAGGTCAGATGGTTTCACAGGTCGGCGCAACATCGAGGGATGAAGGGCCTGTACTGCGCTGTAATGTTCTATGTTCTATGTTCTATGAGATAGTTTCCCAACAATACTTACCTCGATGTGGCATTTATTACCACCTCTTTGCGACTGTTAATGACTGAGGAATTACTGTATATATCTTCTGCTGAAGAGGAAAGTAACACAGCCCTTGATCTTTGGCATCGAGACAACTATGATTCATAATTGCTATGTTTAATAATATCAAATTAATACTTATTTATAGTACAGTGTGCAACGCAGAATCTTTTCTTTTCGGAATTAATTCCAAAATGAAATAGTGCAGAGATTCAGCAATTATTCGATCATCCTGATTCCATCTTTCTTTTGCTTGATCGGCATACACTCTATTCCTAAGATAGGCACAGTTTCAATGAGGATAACATTAAAGACACAGACGAATTGAGATGGAGATTATGGTGTAACCGAGAATATCACAGAAATGGGCCCGCTTTCCACTTGACACCTGCTGTGCGCATGCTGAACCCTCAAAACTGGGAGAGGTCAGACGCGAGGGCGGAGCTTGGGGCGTGGGATGGGGAATGGGAGGGGGAAGGGAGGGCAGTGGGAATGGAAGGCGGAGGAGAGGGGAGGAGAGATGGAAGGGCGAGTGTGTGGAGGGGGAATGGGAAGGGGAGGGGTATGGGATGGGAAGGGGAGAGAAATAGGAGGAAGAGGGGATTGGGGAATGAATGGGGGAATTGGTGGAGAAATGGCCGAGCGGGAGGGGATGGGAGGGGAAGGATAAATTTCCCTCGTGCTCCAAGGATGATGCACTTTTTGACTCAGTTCCTTGTTCCTGCAGGGTGTGTATGTGGACGAGGCTTCTGCAAATAAAAACGGGCCGGCACAGTGGCTCAGTGGTTACCACCGCAGCCTCACAGCTCCAGCGACCCGGGTTCAATTCTGGGTACTGCCTGTGTGGATTTGGCAAGTTCTCCCTGTGTCTGTGTGGGTTTCCTCCGAGTGCTCCGGTTTCCTCCCACATGCCAAAAGACTTGCAGGTTGATAGGGAAATTGGCCATTATAAATTGTCACTAGTATAGGTAGGTGGTAGGGAAATATAGGGACAGGTGGGAATGTGGTAGGAATATGCGAATAGTGTCGGATTAGTATGGATGGGGGGGTTGATGGCCGGCACAGACACGGTGGGCCGAAGGGCCTGTTTCAGTGCTGTATCGGTAAACTAAATTAAACTAAACATTGACTGGATGGGCCAAATGGACACACCTGAAGTGATGTGTGTCCCTATGGGTGATGGACCATGCCAAGACATTGGAAATCCAGAGGAATACTCACAGACGGATTAGATACGACACAGAAGCTGGCCACTCGACCCATCCAGCCCATGCCAGCATTTAACCTTCCCACACGAGCAACTCGTTCCACTCGCACTTACCCTCCCTGTCCACTTATTCCTTTAGTCGCCGTTCCTTCATTCACTCATTCAATTTTATGAATCGCCGGAAGCAGATTCAATAGGAACTTTCAAAAGGCAGTCGGACATGTCCTTGAAGGGGAAGAATTTACAGGGTCATGGGGAAAAAGTTTGGCTGTGTGAGACTAAGCTGGAAAGCTCTTTCAAGTAGCCGGACAGAAATGATAGGCTGTATGGTGTTGATGATTCTGTAACCACTGCAAATATCGATGTGAGCAGTATTAATAGGAATGTCGCATGCAAGCAGGTAACGCTGTAGTTACTGGCTGTGACCAACAGGCAGCATCGCAGCCTCGTTGTGTCCTGCACCATTGCCTCCACAGCATCTGCTGGGATTTAATATTTTTTTGTGCCTAGCAACAGCGACACAACCAATGCACAATTGCTCTGGTGATTTCTTTCCAGACTGGTTCGGAACCCAGAGTTGAGATGAAGCACCCACAACAGGTGAGGGAAAAAGGCTTTACTAAATCAGAACAGTCCCCCTCACATCGATGCTTCCTGAGGCTATCCAGATGCTCTTTTATCACGCTGCTGTTTGTGGGATCTTGCTGTGCATGCATTCCCTGCCGCGTTTCCCTACATTACAACAGTGCCTGCACGCAGAAAGAGATTCATCGCCTGGGAAAAGCTTTGGGACGTCCTGAGGTGGTGAAAGGTGTGACAGAAATGGGAGTCCTTTCTTCCATTTGGCTGTTAGCCGTGGCTCACTGGGTCACGCGCTCTCTCTCTCTCATCTCTGAGTCTGTAGGTCGTAGGTCCGAGGGCTCAATCCAGAGACTCCAGCCCCATAATCCAGCCTGATGCACTCCCTGACTCAGTAATCTCCTCCTGTCCAACAGCCCTCCCGATCTCTGCAGCCTCCTCCAGCTCTACATTCCTCCCTATCTCTGTAACCTCCTACAACGCTCCTTATATCTGCAACCTCCTCCAGCCCCGACAACCCTCCCTAACTCCGTTACCTGCTCCAGCACCTACAACCCTCCCTTTTCTATAACCTCCTCCAGCCCCTACAACTCTCCCTATCTCTGTAACCTCCTCCAGCCCCTACAACCCTCCCTATCTCTGTAACATCCTCCACCCCTTACAACTCTCCCTGTCTCTGTAAACACCTCACGTCCCGATAGCCCTCCCTATCTCTATCACCTCCGACAGCCCCTACAAACCTCCGTAGCTCTATCACCTTCTCTAGGCCCTACACACGCCCTATCTCTGTAACTTCCTCGAGCCCCTACAGCCCTCTGCGATCTCTGCACTTCACCACTTCTGGCCTCGAGCACATCCCCTGATTGCAATCACTCCAACATTGGCGTCCGTGCCTTGAGCTGCCTTGTTCCCTAAACGCTGCAATTCCCTCCCTAAACCTCTCCACATTTCTCCTCCTTTAAGACGCTATTTAAAACCTCACTCTTGGACCAAGCTATTGGTCACCTACCCATTATCTCCTTATGCGGCTCGGGGTCAGATTCTTTTTGACAGGCTCTGCTTTGAAGAACCTAGGGACGTTTTTTTTTAAGCTCTGTTAAAGACACAGGATCAATATTTTATACATATAATCATCGTAAATAGGAGCAGGAGTCATTCGGCCCACCGAGCCAGCTCCATGCAAAAGATTTCTTTCTAATTGAAGTCAGATTCAGCCAGAAATTGGAGCCTCTGTGATCTCGGATTTGCCCTTATGATATTTCTCGTTTGATTTTTTGTCAATGCTTGTTAACAGGAATAATGAAGATGCCACTTCCTAATTAATCTGCGGGTCAATTGTAAGTACATGAAAATGCACAATCTCTGGGGACAGTTTTATGTCTGATCCGAAATGAATTGTTCAAACTTCACTCCATCCACCCCGACAGCAATAAGAACTGCAACATCCAATTCATTCAGGAAGCAACAAGAGGTCATACAATACTGTGGATAGTTTTGGTCGGCTTACCTTAGGAAGGATCTACTTACCTGAGAGGGGGTGCAGCGAAGGTTCACTAGACTGATTCCTGGGATGAGGGGGTTGTCCCATGAGGACATATTGAGTAGAATTATCCAGTATTCCCTGGAGTTTAGTAGAATGAGGGTGATCTCATTGAAACGTATAAAAGTCGTTAAGGGATCGACAGAGTAGATACTGAGAGGTAGTTTCCCCCGGCTAGGGAATCTAGAACGAGTAATCACAGTCTCGCAATAAGCCTTTGGCCATTTAGAACTGAGAGGAGGAGAAATTTATTCACTCATTAGACTGTGAATCTTTGGAATTCTCTCCCTGAGGGAGCTGTGGATGTTTCATGGTTGAATATGTTCCCAACAGAGATGGATAGATTCTTGGACACTAAGGTAATGGAGGAATATGGGGACAGTGGGAAAAGGTGGAGTTGAGGGAGAAGATCAGCCGTGATCTTATTGATTGGCAGGGCAGTCTCAATGGGCCGAATGGCCGATTCCAACTCCTATTCCTTATGTTCTTATGTCAATTGGGAAAAGAACGAGAGGTGACATAATGAATTCTTTCTGTTAACACAGTATGTTGCGATCTGAAAGGCCATTGGAAGCAGATTAAATAGTAATTTCCAAAAGGGGAATTGGAGAAATACTTGAAGGGAAATGCATTTCCAGGGCTGTGAGGTAAGAACTGGGGAGTGGGACCAATTGTACAGCTGCTTCTTAAAGCCAGCACAGGTACGACCGTCCAAAGGGACTCACTATTTCAGCATCATCCTGTAATGTAAAGATAACCACCGGCTTCTTTTCTCCACAGCGAACAGTATTTTTAAAACTCATCTCCCCGTCTCCTGCACCCATACCTCCAATAACAAGTGTCAGGAGCTCATGGATTTCTTTATCATTCAGATCGGGACCATCTAGTCTGCTGCCGCTGCCACTTCCCCACATTCCCCTGGGCCACTGAACTAAATTTTCTCCAAGGTTACCACCTCCCCTAATCCTGAACTCGCATCCTTCTCCAGTTTTTCCCCTCTCTTCCCTCATGCCCTCTCTGAGCTCATCTTGTCCATGAGACCCACCGGCTGCTCCCTGGACCCTATCCCTCAACTGCTGATCGCCCACTTAACTTTCTGGTTCTCTTATAAGCTGATATTGTGAAAGATTATCTCTTCATTTCTGTCCTTCTCTCCTTCGAATCTGCCCTTGACCCCCTGTCCTTGCAAACTCCCTTCCCATCTCCAATTTTCCGTTCTTCTCCGAGGTCCGTGTTGCTGTATCCCAAAACTGTGCCCAACGAGAGGGGCGCAATTCTCGACTTAGCCTTCGGAAATGAAGCTGGGGACGTGGATGAAATGGTGACCGTTTTGGAGATAGTGACCACAATACAGTTACTTTTACCATAATCATGGAAAAGGACAAGGATAAAACAGGGGTAAATGTTATAAATTGGTGGAAGGTATATTTTATGAAGTTGAGAGTTGATCTGGCAAAAGTGGACTAGGTACATCGACTTGAAGGAAAATTAGCGGCAAACCAGTGGAATGCATTCAAATAAAGATTCTCCGGGCTTAGTGTAGACATGTCCCCACAAAGAAAACGGGTGGTCCTGTCAAATCTATAGCCCCATGGAAGCATGCTGGGTAAGATATGTTCCGACGATAAAGCAGAAAATGAAATCTTATGACAGTCACACAAAAACTTAATATTTAAGCCTAGAGCAGTATAGAAAGTGTAAGGGTGAAGTAAAAATGAAATTAGAAAAGTAAAGAGAGGACATGAAAAAATGTTGGCAGGTAAAATCAAGGAAACCCCAAAGGTGTTTTGTCAATACATTAAGAGCAAGAGGATAACTAAGGAAAGGGTAGGGCCTATTGGACATGTATAAGGTAACTTATGCATGGATGCAGAAGATGTGGGCAGGATTCTTGATGAGTACTTTATCAGTCTTCGCAAAAGAGACGGATGATGCAGACATTGTAGTAAGAGAGGAGGAGTGTAAAATATTAGCTACGATAAGCATAATGTGAGAGGATGTACGAGAGGGTCTGACATCCTTGCAAGTGGATAAATTACCAGCAAAGATGGATTGTATCCCAAGCTGTTAAAGGAAGTCAGGGAGCAAATAGCGGATGCTCTGAGGATCATCTTCAAGTCTTCACTAGAAACAGGAGAGGTACCAGACGACTGAACGTCTGTGAAAGTTGTACCATTGTTTAAAAAGGGTGTGAGGGATAGGCCAAATGATTATAGGCCTGACCTCGGTGGTAGTCAAATTATTCGAATCAATTCTGAGAGATAGGATAAACTGTATTTAAAAAGGCATGGATTAATCATGGATAGTCAGCATGGATTTTTTTAAGGCAAGGTCGTGTCTTACTAAATTAATTGAATCTTTTGAGGAAGTAACAAGGAAGATAGATACGGGTAAAGCAGTGGATGTTGTCTACATGGATTTTGCGAAGGCATTTGACAACGTCCCATTTGTCAGACTGGTCCGAAAATTAAAAGTCCATGGGATAAAGGGGAATGCAAAGAGCTCTTTCCAAAATTGGCTCTGTGGTCGGAAACAATGTATAGTGTCGATGGATGTTTTTAGTGAAAGGAAGGCGGTTTCCAATGGCATTACACAGGGCTCAGTGTTGGGTCCCTTAATGATCTGGACTGAAAAGTGGGAGGGATTATTGGAAAATTTTCAAATGACAAAAACATTAGCCATGTAGTTGATAGTGAAGAGAATAGCGGTAGACGCCATAATGATGTCAATGGTTTGGCTGAGTGGGTTTAAAAGTGGCAAATGGAATTCAGTCCAGAAAAGCGTTAGGTAATGCATTTGGGGAGGGCAAACAAAGCAAGGGAGTACACAATACGTGGGAGCACATTGAGAGAGGTAGAAGAAGTGAGAGACCTTGGAGTGTATGTCCACATGTCTCGCAAGGTGGCAGGACAGGTAGATAAAGTGGTGAAGAAAGCATATGGAATGCTTTCCTTTATTGGCCGAGGTATAGAATGCAAAATCAGGGATGTAATGCTGGAAATTTATAAAACGCTGGTTAGGCCACAGCTGGAGAATTGTGTAGAGTTCAGGTCACCACATTACAGAAATGACATAATTACTCTGGAGGAAGTACGGAGGAGATTTACAATAAAGTTGCCAGGGCTTGAAAGTTGCAGCTATTTGGAAAGATTGGATAGACTAGGGCTGTTTTCCTTCGAATGGAGGATGCTGAGGGGTGACTTAATAGAGGTGGGCATATTATGAGGGGCCTATATAGAGTATATAGGAAGGAACTGTTTTCCCTAGCGGAGAGGTCAATTACCAGGGGGCACAGATATAAATTGACTGGTGGAAGGATTAGAGGGGACATGAGGAAAATCGTTTTTTCAGTCAGAGGATGGTTGGTGTCTGGAATTCATGGCTGTATTGGTGGTGGAGGCAGAAACCATCAACTCATTTAAAAGGTACCCGGACCTGAAAATAAAGTGCTGTAACCTGCAAGGTTACAGTAATATAAAAGCAAAATACTGTGGATGCTGGAAATCTGAAACAAAAACAAGAAATGCTGGAACCACTCAGCTGGTCTGGCAGCATCTGTGGAAAGAGAAGCAGAGTTAACGTTTCGGGTCAGTGACCCTTCTTCGGAACAGACTAGGTGCTGGAAAGTAGGATTAGAATGAGCAGCTAGTTTTTTGCAGCTTGCACAGACATGATGGGCTGAATGGCCTCTTTTCTGTAACTTTTCCATGGTTTCTATGATCTTTCAGCCCAGTATCATAACCAAATTGACAGCAAACATGCATCCAGAGAGTTGGAACAGAATAGTGACTCTTTCGAGAGTAACTGTGTGCACTGTGTGAGACACGGGCCAGATTCACACACGCACTCTCTCTTGGTTAGAAACTTGCCCCAGTGACAATCCTGGAGACGACCAATCCAGGATATTGAGGAGACAATTTTTCTCTCAATGGGTTGTGCGACTTTTGAATTCTCTGCCTCAGATAGTGGTGGAATCAGTACCTCTCCCGCTCTTTGTTTCTCCCTCTCTCTCCCTTTCTCTTTCTCTCTGTCTCTCCGGCTATCTCTGTCTCCCCCAAATCTCACTCTGAATCTCCCTTTGTCTCTCTCTCGGACTCCCCCGCTGTCTCTCCCTCTGTGTCTCCGTCTGTCTCTATCACTCTCTTTCCATCACTCTCCCTGGACAGTAATGCTTTGAGCCATTTCTTGGTTAATGTTGAATCTATAACTCTATCCCTCGTTGGGAACTTCACTGCAGTTTGGAAATATCAAACACTGATCCAACACTCACCCCTAAAACACTCATACTAAACCACCAATACAGGACTGGGCAGATAATGGGGATTGTTACTTATTATTACAACTTGTCACATCCTCTTTCTGTCTGTCCCTCTCATGTCTGTATCTCTCTCTCTATCTCCCTCACTAACATTTTCTCTATCTCTCAATTTCTCTGCCTCTCCCCAACAATTACCCCCCCCCGCTCCCCATTTCCGCACCCCTCCCCCACATCTTCTCTCTCCCACCCTTTTCCCCTCCCTCACCCCACCCTCTCCTCTATCCATTTTGCCTCCCTTCCCACTTCCCAACCCTCCCCCACCCCCACACAATTCCCCAGCCCATTCCTCCCCTCTCCCTCCCCACCCCTTTCACCTCCGCACACCTTTCCAGCCCCCACACACGCTCCCCCACACATTTACTCTCCCCAACCTCCCACACCCATCTTCTCTCCCCTCCCCCAAACCTCCCCTCCTCCACCCTCCCCCACCAAACCCTTCTCCCACACATTTCCCCGAACCTTGCACACCCCTCCCTTCCCCACCCATTACACGTCCCTTCCCCTACCCCTCCTCTCCACTCCCCACCCCACCATTTTCCCCTACCCCACCCTTCCACCACCCCTACCTATTTCCCCTCACCCTGCCATTTCTCCTCCTTGGACGGAGGCGGTCGTGGTGGGCAAAAGGATGAGGGAAGGGGTGGGGGGAATGGAAATTGGTGGGGGAAGTGGTGGGGGAGGGGAAAGGGTCGTGGAGGGTGGGAAATGGGTGTGATAGGAGAGGCTAAATAGATGGTGCAGCGCAGGCGAAATAGTTGGCGGAGGGGCAGGGGAAGGACTTTACCCAACATTGCACTCTGAACTACGATGCAAGAAAAGGTCTCAAACGAACACACATTTACTTCTCTGTTGTTCTGAGTGTGGAATCTGTCCCAGCTGCTTCATCCTGTCATCATTGCCTAATCTCCATAGGCTGTCATTTTGGACCTTGCGATGTTCTCATCAGTATCTCACTCACTGTTGGACAGAAGTCTGTACTGTGGCTTTAGTTGTGGTGACCACTTCATTTCCTCCCAGCCTCTGTATCCACTCCCATCTTAACTTCCTGGGTTGAACTTCTGTGAGCTGGAGAAAGAGATTCAGTCATGATTGTTTACAGCTGTCATGTCTCGAAGCAGCTCCCACAAGGACATGGGCATAGCCGCCTTAACACTGCTGTTTGGTGAGTGGTTAAATAATTTATACCAAAGCGACTGGATTTAGGATCTGTGAATTAGCTGAGTGGACATATGGCCAGTGCGGGAGTGGGAGTGAGGTGTCCAATCTCCTGTAGCTCAGTGGATGAACTCAACAAGTAGTTTGGTTTGTATTACTCGAGATTGGAAAGCCATTGGAGCAGATGATTGCCTATGCTGCATCCTCAGTGATTAACACTGAGGGAGTGAGACTGGGTACAGTTTTCAAGAGATTTGAGTGATTGAGGGCAGAGCAAGAAGCAAAGAGAGTGCCCGCTGCTCATAGTGACCTGGTGGCCCCGTTGTAAAGTGTCTATGAATGGAGTTCTGATGAGGACTCTGTCAGGGGCCGTGTTTACACCTTCCGTGATCAGACTGTTCATGGAGAAACAGCGTCTGAGCTCCAACACTGGAAGTGTCCATTCTACCCAAGACAAGACCGAGAGACGGTACCATCAGAGCTGTCTTCCAGGGAAATTCGCCTCTATCAGATATGGGAAAGGAATGGGAAGGAACAATTGAAGGCACACGGTTTTATTTGTGTCTGATTGTTTCAGATGATGCACGATTTAAGTTGTTGAAGTTTGAGGTTTCCCAGAGTTGTTAATTTGAGTTAAATACTGCTCGACAGGTGATTGTAGAAGCTGGGATTGCTAGCAGAGATGAAATACTTGAGTTACTTTGGGAGACTATATAAACTGGGTTTGTTCTCTGTGAAATGCAGAGGCTAAGGAGAGACCTAACAGAGGTATTCATAATTATTATGGCGTTTGATAGATAAAATAGAGAGAATCTGCTCCTGTCACAAGTGGGTCAGTACCCAATGATCAACGATTTACTATACTTGGAAAACAACGAGAGGGGAAATCAGAAAAATCAGCGTCATACTGAGGGTTCTTGTCATCTGGGATGTGCTACCTAAAGGAATGTTGGAAGCAGATTCCAAATGGTCTTTGAAAAGACAACTGGACTGTAACTTGAAGGAAACTGCTTTGTAGTGTCAATGGGAATAACGCTTGGATGTAGAAGGATATTGGACAGCTTTTTCAAGGAGCTAGCATGGGCAAGACAGGTGAATGGCCTCCTTCTGTGTTGTAGGATTCTAAAAATCTATTCTAGACATAAATGCAGCATGCAATGCTCGACATTTACTGATAAAATATACAAAGTCAGTGGATATTCAAATCAATATATATTTAGACATTTTGTTCTGAGACACTGTCCTTTCTGCAGGAGACTAAGTTCCTCTTTCTTTGAACTAACTTTCCTGCAAGTGTAAACCACAACTTTTCTTTACAACGCCTAACTTTTCCTGTTCAGGGCTGATAATTTACCGTTTGTTTACTTATTTGTCATTCCATTTTCCATCTTGCATCCGAATTTCAGGCACCTTTTTACATTTGTGAGCGTGTCTGTGTATTGTTTGCAACAACTAAACCCTTTTGGTGCATATTTCAAGCGGCTTTCAGATATCGTAGATTTTTTTTTGAATTCCACTTCCTCATTCTTCCCTCTAGAGCTGAGCATTTCACTGAGACATAGAACTGCAGAGTCGGGGAGACTGATGTCCTTCCATAAACTCAGTGCTGTAGCTGCCGTTGTGCTCAAAATTTCTCTCAATCTTTTCAGGTACTGTCATCACTCTGTAAAACCGCAGTGTGGTTTGTTTGCATTATCTAATCTCTTTGCACGTTTCCCTAAATAACTTTCTGTATTTATACTTTAAAATCAATTAGATGGAATATTAAACATATCTATCTCTTGAATGACTTGAATGCAACATTATTAGCAAATGATAGCCTTTGAGTAAGATCTATTATTTCTCCTGTGATTTGCTGGCCTCGGAATTCATTAATATAAGCTTCAGTTGAAAGCATATCAGAAATAATGCACAATATATTTTGATTCAATCTGTTTAAACATACTGTTCGTTCTCATGCACTGTTCTCACTGTCAGGGGATAACTTCCTGTTTGTCTGAAGTGAAGTGTTTCTGAGTCTTTCAGCATTTGAGGTAACTGCTAACATCAGTCTGAAATATATTCCAGTTCCTTTCTAATTGATGTTGAATTTCTAATCTGCCTTCAATACCGATAACCCACGCAGTGTGATTTTTGTGACTATGAATGCACAGTCTGTAAACCTACCAGCAATGTCTAAAAGCATTCCATTCTAATGATTTATCCTTCACTTCCTCATTCAGTATACAAGAGTTGACCATATTACAGAGCTATCGATCCACCCAATTTATCAAGGAAGGACGGCAGATTTCCTTCCCTCACCGACATTAATGAACCAGATGGCTTTAGATATTTTTTTTCATTTTATGATGCAGCACTGAAAAAAGCCCTTCGGCCCACCGAGTCTGTGCCAAGCATCAACCATCCATTTATGCTAATCCTACATTAATCCCAAATACCTACCCCTTCTTCCCTCAATTCCCCTACCACCTATCTATACTAGGAGCAATTTTATAATGGATAATTTACCTATCAGCCTGCAAGTCTTTGGATGTGGATGGAAACCGGCGAAAACCCACATGATCACAGGGAGAACAGCAAATTCCTTACAGGCGGTACCCAGAATCGAACCTGGGTCGTTGGAGCTGTGAGGCTGTGGTGCTAACCACTGTGCCGCCCCTAAAACCTTTGTATATTATATTATGAGCTGGTATTTTCCCCGTCACCATTACTGATACAGAATGTTTTTTTTTATTCCAGGTTTATTTATTCATTGAATTGCAATTGCCACAGCTTCCCTGGTGGGGTTAAGAATTGATATCTCAGGATCATTAGTCCAGGCCACTGGATTATTAGTTCAGTTTATGAAGAGTGAATAACACAGAGGAATAGAGCGCGATTAAAAATCACCCAGAATGATAATTAATGTTCCCTGAGAATATCAAGGTGTTGCCATACTTGTAAGGCAAATGTTAGATAGGATGGAGCAAGGGAAGTCAAACAGTTTTATGTGTATTTGATTGTGTCAGATCATACACGATTTAAGTTGATGGGAGGTGAGGTTTTCCAAACGCATTAAGTTGATTTAAATATTGTTCTATCAGTGATTATATAAGCTGGGATTGATACAAAAGATGAAATACTTCAGTTGCTTTGGCAGGTTCTCGAAAGTGGGTTTTCTCTCTATGGGACAGAGGATTGTAAGGAAAGATCTAACAGAGGTATACACAGTTATTAGGGCTTGATAGTGAAAGTAGGGAGAAACTGCTTCCTGTCACAAGTGTGTCAGTAACCAATGGTCAACCATTTAATATATTTGGAGAAGAACTAGAGGAGAAATGAGAAGAATCATTCTCACATTGAGGGCTAGTGTGGTCTGGAATCTGCCATCTAAAGAAATGGAGGGAGCAGATTCCTTCAGGACTTTGAAAAGACAACTGGACTTGAACTAGAAGGGAACTGATTTCTCGGATAATGGGGATAGCGCTGGAATATGGGAGCATATTGGACAACCGTTTCAAGGAGCCAGCATGGGAACGATGGCCTCCTTCTGTGCTGTAAAATTGTATAAATCTATTCTAGACATAAATGCAGCATGCAATGTTCGACATCCATTGGGAAAATATACACAGTCAGTGGATATTCTAGTAAATATATATAGAGTTATTTTGCACTGTGCCACTGCCCTTTCTGCTGGAGGACAAGTCCCTCTTTCTTTAAACTAACACAGCTACAAGGGGAATCCACAAACTTTCTTTATCACGCCTAACAGCTGTTACTGTTCTGTTCAGTGCTGACCATTTTCCACTTGTTTGCCTATGTGCCATTCCATTTTCCATCTTGCATCCGAATTTCTGGCACTTGGTCATATTTGTGAGTGTGTGTGCGACTTGTTTGCAGCAACTAAACCCTTCTGGTGAATAATTCAGGTGACGTTCAGATTTCGTAGTTTATATTAATTCTACTCCCTTATTCAGCCTGCTAGAGTTGAACATTTCACTGAGACAAAAATCTGCAGTGTGGTTGGAGACCTTTGTCCTTCAATAAACTCAGTGATGTAGCTGCCTTTGTGCTCACAATTTAACTCAATCTCCCCAGGTACTGCCGTCCCGATGTAAAACTGCATGTGGTTTGTTTGCATTATCTATTCACTTTATACAGTTTCCCGAAGTAAGTTGCCTTCTTTATGTTTTAAAATCAATTAGATGGAATATTAACTATCTCTAGTTATCTCAAATTTCTTGAATGCAATATTATTAGTAAATAATTGCATGGGAGTAAGATCTGTTGTTTCTCTAATTATGGTGGCCTTCGGAATTCATTGCTGTGAGCTTCGGTTGAAAGAATCAGTGAAAAATTGTCACAGCGTATTTTAATTTAATCTGTTTAAACACACTCTCGGTTCTCATTCACTGTTCTTACTGTCAGGGCCTAATTTCCTTTTTGTCTGAGGTAAAGTGTTTCTGAGGGTCTCAGCATTTGAGCTCACTGCTAACATCAGTCTGAAATATCTTCAATTTCCTTTCTAATTGATATTGTATTTCTAATCTGGCTTCATGTCACAAGTTCTATCATGTTCCACTTTCCAAACACATTCTGAAGAATTGTCTCCTGAATTCCTTGTTGGATATGTTGAAGTTTTATAACCCGCTGTTGAATTTTGTCACTGGTCATGATTTGGAGGATGGTGCATTTTATCAGGAGGATATGTGAGCTTGTTGGACTGCTGATGGTTTAGTTAGTACCTGCAGACTTCAGGTCAAGTAACCCGCACAATATCAGCACACATACATGCTCAGACAATGGGGTGGGGTATTCCATGTGGCGGTTGTGGGGTGGGGGAGTGGCGGGGAGGGGGGCTGAACGAGTGAATCAGTATCTTCAGGAGATTTGGAGACAGAAATTAGATGGAGAAGTTTAGCTACATAGTGTGTGAATATTCGAGTGAATATATTTTGAGAGACTCCGTTGGTTCTGAGTCACTGTTCTCACTGGTTCAGTTCCTCTTTCTTTGAACTGAAACTCCTTCCAGTTGAAACCATTGCTTCCACTATGATGCCTTAGTGCTCTTACTATCCTCTTTCATACTTGCAGTTTTCAGAATGTTTGCTTATTTTTCCATCTCTATTCCAACTTACATTCGATTTAAGGTTCCTTATGATATTTGTGAACGTGTGTGTGTGTGCACTGCCTGTACAAATATATGTTTCTAATTAATTCAGACACTGCTCACATCGATGAAACTATAACTCATCTTCCTAATTCAGCATGCTAGACTTGAGCACATCTCTGAGATATAGATCTGCACAGTGAGCGGAGACTAATATCCTTCAATAAACACAGTGTTTCAGCTGTCCAATGTGCTCAGAATTTATCTCCCAATCTCCATATTTTCCATTCACAATTCCCACAGTAAATGCTTCCATCCATTCCCTAATGGAGCTCCGATTCCCATTGATGGTCTCATGTGATGCACAGTGTTTGTACACACTCTGCAGCCAGTACCTTCCCTTTGTCTTTCAGTGACAATGTCATTTAGCCATAAAATGGATAATTTATGTATTTGAACAACGTGAAGCACATTTTTGTGCTATTTGATGCAAGAGCATGTTTTGATATTCGCCATGGAGTACAGACACTATGTTGAAAAGGACATCTGTATAGTACTCATGTAATTAGAATTGTTGAGTCTGAAAGCCAGGAAGAAGCCCATTTGGCCCCTCGCCTCCATTCCCGCTCTTTGTATGAGTTGTTAAATTCAGTCTAACATCTCATTTTTTTGCCCATAACCCTGCAAATTAATCCTCTTCTATACATTTCCAATCACCTTTTGAAACGTCCTATGGAATGTGATTTCACCACCTTTTAAGTTCCAGATCATAACATCACTCTGAGTCAAACTATTCTCCACATTTCACTTCTAGTTTTTTTCCCAATGTGTTCCAGTTATGAAATGTGGTTAAAACCGACTTGCCCTTGGAAACAGCTTCCCTCTTCTTTCTATTTGGAACGCACAACCACAAGAAGTGGTCAAAGGAAGTTGCTTAGCTACGTTCCAATGCAAATTGGATGATTGACTGCGAAACAAGGGAATAGAGGGATTGGGTGAAAAACTGACATGAGATGTAAGGTGTGGAGTGTGAACGATGGTACTGAATAGTTCGATCGAATGGTCAATTTCTCTACTTTGTTTATTCTTTCAGGGGATGTGGGCCTCGCTGGCTTGGTCAGTATTTTTTGCCCACACTTAATTTCCCTTGAGAAGGTGGTGGCGAGCAGCCTTCTTGAACTGCTGTCGTCCGTGCGGGGTGGATGCACCGACAGTGCTGTTCGTAAATGAGTTCCAGAATTTTGACCCAGTTACAGTGAAGGAATGGCCAACATAGTTTCATATCGGAATGGTGTATGACTTGGAGGGAAAATTGCAGGTGATGTTTACGATGCGCCTACTGTCCTTGTCCTTCTCAGTGATAGAGGTCATGGTTTTGGGCGGCGCTGTCGAAGGAGCCTTGGCGAATTGCTGCAGGACATCTTGTAGATGGTGCACACTTGCTACTGTGCATCGGTGGTGGAGGGAGTGAATAGTTGTAGATGGGGTGCCAATCAAGCGGGCTGCTTTGTCTTAGATCGTGTGGAGCTTCTTGAGTGTTCTTGGAGCTGCACTCATCCAGGCAAGTGGAGAGTATTCCATCACACTCCTGACTTGTGCCTTGTCGATGGTCGACTGGCTTTGGGGTGTCAGGAGGTGAGTTACTAGACACAGAATTCTCAGGCTCTGACCTGCTCCGGCAGCCACAATATTTAGACGGTTATTCCAGCTAAATGCCCGTGATTGGTAACCCGCAGGAGGTTGATAGTGGGGGATTCACTGATGGTACTGCCATTTAACGTCAATGGGTGATGGTTCGACTCTTTCTCGTTGCAGGTCGTCTTGGCCTGACACTTGTGTGACGCGAATGCTACTTGCCACTTAACAGCCCAAGCCTGAGAGTTGTGTTACAGGGCCCTGTGATTTATTTAAAACATATCTGTATATGCCACGCAATTCCATGTGATGCAATTACATCATCAAAACCCCTCATGGTTTTGAATATGACTATTATATATTCCCATAACCTTCTCTGATGTCACGAAAACAATCCCAGATTCTCCAATCTCTCTCTATAACTGAATCCCTCAGTGATAGTATCATCCAATAAATCTTGTCTGCACTCTCTCCATGGTATTGGCCATTTTCCTAAAGTGTGGTGCTCATAATTGTACAAAATGTTCCAGATAAAGCCTAAACAGAGATTAGTAAATAGTTAGCATAACTTGCTTGCTTTATGTATTCAACAGCCCTATTTTGAAAGCCCAGAATTCCATACGTTTTCTCAATTGCTGTATACAGTGCAGGAATGCATAACTATTGGACATCATCTTATATGTCCACTCATTGACAGACTGAGATGTTATGTGGAATATTTAATAAATGTTTGCACTTGAAGTAACTTGAATTTAATACTATTCGTAAATGCAAGCATGGAGATTTAGACTGCTACTGCACCCAAAGTGGTGATTTGTACAAGAATTAATTAAGTAATCGATTGAAAGAGTATGATTAAGATTGCCAAAATGTATGTTCATTCCATATGTTCAAAGCGAAGTTTGATTCTCATACACTGTTCTTGGTGTCAAGAATTAAGCTGCTGTCTGTCTCAGGTGAACCACTTCTGATCTGAAACTACAGGTTTCCGTTGCAAACACTTCCTCTCACTGTAAACTCCATTTTGGTCTGCTTTCTCATACTTTATCCATCGGCATTTATTTTTTCTTCCCCACTCCATGCAGGTGGCTCCCGAGTTGTGATGTTTGTGACCGTTAGGACAGTCTCACAGTAAAAGACTGGTTTCTAATGAATTCAAACACCAGTCGGTACTCATTATTTAGAGGAAGCCTCCTCTTTCAGTTTGCTGGAGTTGGCCACATCATTGAAATATAGACCTCTAGAGAAGGCAGTGACTAATGGCCGTCAATAAACACAGTGCAGCAGCTGTCCCTTCTTCTCAACAGTTATCACTTAATCTCCATTATTTTCAATCTCAAACCCTACCCTTAATCCAACCATCTATTCTGTAAAGGAACTCCGACACTTGGGTTAAAATGCTGCTCCATGGTTCACTATTCCTATCCTCTCTCCTGATTATTATGTAGCCTTTAAGGATAGAGACCAGACAATCTTACTCCAACTACTGTTCTCCATTTTCTGACTATTCCAACACTCAGCTGTATGTCTTTGCATCTTCCACCCCAGGAACCCCAAATGATATTTTACAGCATTCCATTCAAAGTTTTATCATCCCTCTATGTGCAAAACTCCATCATTTAAAAAGTAGCTCTTTTCTCAATTATTATAAATCCTTTATCACTGCTTAACTGCCCATTTGCAAGAGGGAACCCATTCTCCCCAGTTGTTCTCCCCTTGTTTAAGAAGGGTAGCAGGGATAATCCAGGTAATTATAGACCGGTGAGCCTGACATCAGTGGTAGGGAAGCTGCTGGAGAAGATACTGAGGGATAGGATCTATTCCCATTTGGAAGAAAATGGGCTTATCAGTGATAGGCAACATGGTTTTGTGAAGGGAAGATCATGTCTTGCCAACTTAATATAATTCTTTGAGGACGTGACAAAGTTGATTGATGAGGGAAAGGCTATAGATGTCATATACATGGACTTCAGTAAGGCGTTTGATAACGTTCCCCATGGCAGGCTGATGGAGAAAGTGAAGTCGCATGGGGTCCAGGGTATACTAGCTAGATGGATAAAGAACTGGCTGGGCAACAGGAGACAGCGAGTAGCAGTGGAAGGGAGTTTCTCAAAATGGAGACGTGTGACCAGTGGTGTTCCACAGGGATCCGTGCTGGGACCACTGTTGTTTGTGATATACATAAATGATTTGGAGGGAAGTATAGGTGGTCTGTTTAGCAAGTTTGCAGACGACACTAAGATTGGTGGAGTAGCAGATAGTGAAGGGGACTGTCAGAGAATATGGCAGAATAAAGATAAATTGGAGAGTTGGGCAGAGAAAGGGCAGATGGAGTTCAATCCGGGCAAATGCGAGGTGATGCATTTTAGAAGATCCAATTCAAGAGTGAAATGTACAGTAAATGGAAAGGTCCTGGGGAAAATTGATGGACAGAGAGATTTGGGTGTTCAGGTCCATTGTTCCCTGAAGGTGGCAACGCAGGTCAATAGAGTGGTCAAGAAGGCATACGGCATGCTTTCTATCTTCGGACAGGCTATTGAGTACAAGAGTTGGCAGGTCATGTTACAGTTGTATAGGACTTTGGTTCGGCCACATTTGGAATACTGCGTGCAGTTCTGGTCGCCGCATTATCAAAAGGATGTAGATGCTTTGGAGAGGGTGCAGAGGAGGTTCACCAGGATGTTGCCTGGTATGGAGGGAGATAGCTATGAAGAGAGGTTGAGTAGATTAGGATTATTTTCATTAGAAAGACGGAGGTTGAGGGGGGACCTGATTGAGGTGTATACAATCATGAGAGGTATAGACAGGGTGGATAGCAAGAAGCTTTTTCCCAGAGTGGGGGATTCAATTACTCGGGGCCACGAGTTCAAAGCGAGAGGGGAAACGTTTTGGGGGGATATGAGTGGAAAGTTCTTTACGCAGAGGGTGGTGGGTGCCTGGAACGCGTTGCCAGCGGAGGTGGTAGACACGGGCACGATAGTGTCTTTTAAGATGTATCTGGACAGATACATGAATGGGCAGGAAGCAAAGAGAGACAGACCTTTAGAAAATAGGCGACAGGTTTAGATCGAGGATCTGGATCGGCGCAGGCTTGGAGGGCCGAAGGGCCTGTTCCTGTGCTGTAATTTTCTTTGCTCTCTTTGTTCTTTGTTCTTTGTTCCCCGAAGCCTTCTTATAATTCTGAATCTCCTCCATCACATGTCCTTCTTAAACTGCACTGCTTCAAGCAGAACTTCCCACATTGTCCAATTTCCCCACATAACTGAAGTCCCTCATCCCTGCTACAATTCCAGTAAATCTCCTCCCCACACTCTCCAAGGGTTGACATCCTTTCTAAGGTGTGGTGCCCTGAACTGGACACGATGATCCAGTTGAGGCCTAACCAGTGATATGCATTTTCTTCAGAATAGCCTCCATTTTCTTTGTACTATGCACCATTGTTTTTATAAACATGTATCCTATTTTTTAAACAGATTGAACAACTCTTCTCATAATCTTGCACTCTTGCTGTATGTGAAGTATGTTCCTGACTTCCCTGTGACATTTTATCGTTTACGCCATATCACCTCTCCTCAATCCTCCATAAATAGTGCATCACTTCATCACTTCCATGCACTAGATGTCACCTGTCCTGTGTCAGCCCATTTCAGCACTCTCTTGGAGCCCACCTGAAGTCTGCAGTTGACCTCCTCACTGTTTACTACAATTTCAAATGTATTGCATTAACAACCATGCCACAAGGTTAGGGCAGTACAGTGGCGCACTGGTTGGCACTACAGTCTCACAGCTCCAGAGACCCGGCTTCGCTTCTGGGTTCTCGAGTTTGCAAGTTTTCTCTGTGACCGTGTGTGTTTCTGCTGGGTGCTCTGTTTTCCTCCCACAGCCAAAGACTTGTAGTTTGATAGGCAAATTGGCCATTATAAATGGCCCCTAGTGTAAGTGGTAGGAGAATAGTAAGAATATGGGATTAATGTGGGATTCGTATAAATGGGTGGCTGTTGGTCAGCACAGACTCAAAGGGCCTGTTTCAGTGCTGTACCTCTCGAAGGTGACTTGATTTCAGACAATATTAATCTGGAAACTGAAAAGGAAAACAAGAACAGGAGGAAGCCATTCAGATCCTCGAACCTGTCCTGCCATTCCGCAAGATCATGGTTGATCTGTGATCTAACTCCATAGACCCGCTTTTGCCCCATATCTCCTAATACCTTTATTGAACCAAAAGTCATCAATTTCATACTAATATTAATAATTGATTGAACATTGATTGCCAATTGCAGAATAGATTTCCAATCTTCTACCACGCTTTGTGTGTTCAAACATTTTCTAATTTCACTCCTGAAAGCTCTATATTTTGGACTCTGTCCCCTAGTCTTAGACTCCCCCACCAGTGGAAATGATTTCCCTCTATCTACCCAATCTGTTCCCATTTGTTTCTTGAACATTTTGATTAAAGCAACACTTAAACTTCTTATTTCCAGGGAATCGAGCCCTCGTTTCTGTCAACTATCCTCATAATTTAACTATTGGAGACCAGCTTCACAGATGCCAGACTTCATCCAATTCGATTAACTCCACGTGATATTAAGAAACGACTAAAGGCACTGGATACTGCAAAAGCTATGGGCCCTGACAAGATTCCGGCAATAGTACTGAAAACCTGTGCTCCAAAACATGCCGAGCCCCTAGCCAAGCTGTTCCAGTACAGCTACAACACTGGCATCTACCCTGCAATGTGGAAAATTGCCCAGGTATGTCCTGTACAAAAAAGCAGGACAAATCCAACCCGGCCAACTACCGCCTCATTAGCCTCCTCTCAATCATCAGTAAAGTGATGGAAGGTGTCATCAACAGTGCCATCAAGCGGCACTTGCTTCGCGCCAACCTGCTGAGTGACGCTCAGTTTGGGTTCCGCCAAGGCCCCTCAGCTCCTGACCTCATTACAGCCTTGGTTCAAACATGGACAAAAGAGCTGAACTCAAGAGGTGAGGTGAGAGTGACTGCGCTTGACATCAAGGCAGCATTCGACCGAGTATGGCATCAAGGAGCCCTAACAAAACTGAGCTCAATGCGAATCAGGGAGAAAACCCTCCACTGGCTGGAGTCATACCTAGCACATAGGAAGATGGTTGTGGTTGTTGGAGGTCAATCGTCTGAGCTCCAGGACATCACTGCAGGAGTTCCTCAGGGTAGTGTCCTGGGCCCAACCATCTTCATCTGCTTCATCAATGACTTCCTTCAATCATAAGGTCAGAAGTGGGGATGTTCACTGATGATTGCACAATGTTCTGCACCATTCGTGACTCCTCAGATATTGAAGCAGTCCGTGTAAAAATGCAGCAAGACCTGGACAATATCCAAGCTTGGGCTGATATGTGGCAAGTAACATTCGCGCCACACAAGTGCCAGGCAATGACCATCTCCAACAAGAGAGAATCTAACCATCTCCCCTTGACATTCAACGGCATTACCATCGTTGAAACCCCCAATATCAACATCCTATGGGCTACCATTGACCAGACACTGAACTGGAGTAGCCATATAAATACCGTAGCTACAAGAGCAGGTCAGAGACTAGGAATCCTGAGACGAATAACTCACCTCCTGACTCCCCAAAGCCAGTCTACCATCTACAAGGCACAAGTCAGGAGTGTGATGGAATACTCTCCACTTGCCTGGATGAGTGCAGCTCCAAGAAACCTCAAGAATCTCCACACGAACCAAGACAAAGCAGCCCGCTTGATTGGCACCCCATCTTCAATCATTCACTCCCTCACCACCGACGCACAGTGGCAGCAGTGTGTACCATCTACAAAATGCACTGCAGCAATGCACCAAGGCTCCTTAGACAGCACCTTCCAAACCTGCGACCTCGACCAACTAGAAGGACAAGGGCAGCACATACATGGGAACACCACCACCTACAATTTCCCCTCCAAGTCACACACCATCCTGACTTGGTACTATATCGGCGTTCCTTCACTGTCGCTGGGTCAAAATCCTGGAACTCACTTCCAAACAGCACTGTGGGTGTACCTACCCGACATGGACTGCAGCGGTTCAAGAAGGCAGCTCACCACCACCTTCTCAAGGGCAATTAGGGATGGGCAATAAATGCTGGCCTTGCCAGCGAAGCCCACATCCCATGAAGGATTTTGTTTAAAAAGCTATCATTCTGGTAAACCTACACTGCACTCCTTCCAATGCCAATATACCCTTGCTAAGGTGTGGTGCCCAGAAATACTCTCAGTAACTCCAGGTGTGGTCTATCCAGGGCATTGTGAAGCTCAAGCATAACTTCTACCCAGTTTTATTCAAGTGCTCTAGATATAAAAGTCTGCAGTCACTATTCTACAACCAGTTAAATGATCATAGGAACAGGGAGAGGCCATTTAAACCATCGAGCTTTTCTTATCATTGAATCAGATCATGGCTGTTCTCTGTTCTAACACAACATTTCTGCTTTTGTCCCAGACCCCTTCATCTATCTGGTTAACAAAAATCTATCAATCTCAGATTTAATATTTACAACGGACCTTGCATCAATTTCTGTTTGCAGAAGAGAGTTTTGAAATTCTAACACCCTTACATGTAGAAGTGTTTCTCCACTTCACTCCTCAAGGGCCTGGTTCTGAATGTTGACTATATTCCCGAGTCCTTCCCCTCAATTATGCGGAGCAACTGGAGAAGCTGGGGTTGATCTCCTTAGCACAAAGAAAACTTAGAGGGGTTTTGATGGAGGTGTTCAAAATCATTGAAGTTGTTTTTGGAATGGACAAGGAAAACAGTTCCCAGTGGCAGAAGAGCCGGTAACCAGAGGGCACAGATCTAACTTGACTGACAAAAGAACCAGACACGACATGATGAAATATTGTTGTGATCTGGCATGTAATTCCTAAAATAGAGCAGGAAGCAGATTCAATCGTAACATTCATGATATAATTGAATAAGTACGTGAATGCGTAAATAGAGGATGATGGAGAAAGCGTACGGGAATGAGATTGATTACATAGCTCTACCAAAGAGACAGCATAAGCACAATGGGCCGAATGGTATTTATTCTATGATCTATCATTTTATGATCCTAAGAAAAGCAATGTTCTTCGTTGAATCACTTCATCTTTTCTCATTTTAGTGTTTTTTGGGATTCGGTGAGGTACTTCTCAAGGTTAGTGTCAATGTGTCTCTCTAAAATACTTCCAAGGAGTAACTAAAGTCTTGTACTGTTAGATCATTCAGTTTGCTTTTTTCACATTTAATTTCAGTTCTGTGTCTAACCGTGTTGTGACATTGATCACGGTGATGTAGGTCTGCATCTCAGCAGCTGTCATTGGGCAGGCACGATAGGAAATGTGATTATTTTCTTACATTACATCCATTCCCTCTCGGTCTTGAGTGTTACAATAGACACACAACACTCCCTGCGGTCCCAGGTCAATATTCTGTTTGATATTATGATTACTTCTAGATTTGTCTCAGTTAGCCAGCCAATTCCTAAAATGTGGCATCGGAATATAAGAGAAGCCATCCAACACCTCACGCTTGTTCACTTATTCAAGCCCAAAATGATTGATGTTTACCTTTTCTCCATTTCATCGCTTTGCTTCCATATAATTTAATGCCTTTACCTAACAACAAAATATCAATTTCAAGCCTGGAATTTTCAATTGATCTCGTCTGGAAATTGTTCTGAAGGATGGAGTACCGGAACAAAACTGCTCCTCCTGTGAATTTCATCTTCCCGCCATCACTCCTGAACGGCCGCACTCCAACTGTGAGGTTATTTGCCCTCTGGTCTGGACGCTGACACCAGAGCAGACAGTTTCTCCCTATCTAGCTGGTAGGGATAGATTGGTGAAGTCGTAATGACCCTGACCTATTAATCCAGAGATCCAGAATAACGCCCTGGGCCTTCGAGTACACATCCCACCCCGATAGTTGGTGGAATTTAAATTCAATTAATTAAATTAAATTAAGAATTAGAAGCTCGTATCAGTAATCATGCCAAGAAAATGTCATCGTTTATGTAAAAACCTAACTGGCTCTCCAATATTCCCTGGAGAAGGAAGTTTGCTGTCTTTAACGATCTGGCCTACATGTGACTCCATATCTACAGCAATGTGGTTGACTCTTAAGTCACCTCTGAAATGGCCCTAACAAGCCACTCAGTTCAAGGGCATTTCGGGATGGGCAACAACTGCTTGCCTTGTCAGCAGCACCGCACGATGCAAGAAGGAAAAGAAAATATTTCATTTCTCTCAAACACCTCAATTAGATCATGCATGACTCTTTTATATGTTCTCCTAATTTATCATTCCGGTGAATCTGTGCTGCACCCACTCAATGAACAATATATCATCCCTGAGCTGTTGTGCCCAGCACTGAATCCTGTGTTCAGGCCTTGGTCGAAACATAAAAAAAACATAAAACGACAGCATAACTACAATCAGCCTCCTTGAATTTCAATGTAATTTAGAATTTGCTGATTTCATTTATTGTAGATATTTGCACTGCATTTTTAAATTATTTCTTCCTGCAGGTCTATAAATGTCTTTGCTCTTACAATCTCCTTAGCGTCTTTATTTCCTAAATTGCAACCGTGACTGCAGTTCAGATCTACCTCATTGGCTGTGATGCGGTTTGGCACGACCTGAGTTACTGAAAGGCGCTATGTAAATGCAAATCGTACTTTCCCTTTTTAAACAAATTCTGAAATCTCTTTTTTTGAAGAAGCTGTGTCCTCGAGCGTAACACTTCCCTTCAACACCAAGCAATCAGTATTGAGTTATCAATCTGCTGTACATGAAATTCTGCTTGTTCGTTTCTAACTGTGCTCTCCATTTATTTCACCACAGATCCACTAACAACACCAGTGATATCTCTTGATCAACCGACTGGGGTGTCTGTTGTTGGAGAGACGGCCACCATTTCCTGCAACGTGACTGGAGACAGTAGCAGTAAAGTCTTCGATTTTTTGAGAGATAAGAAATGGCTGTCTGCCAATCAAATAATCACAAAGGATAATATTGGAACATTCCAGGTTATTGGTGCAAACCAAGGAGGGCAGCACCAACTCCTATATGTAAAATTCATCCTAGATATGCGGTTACTTTCCCAACTGAGCGAGGCTGTGATGGTTACTGTAGCAGGTCAGTGAGAGAGAATCGACTCTGTCAATATCTCCATTCAACGCACTTGACTGTTTCACAAATCGGTATTTTATTCACTGTAACAAAATGCATTTTCCAACACTGAGAGTACAGTGCAAGCCAATGAGCAGCCGCGAGTGCCTCAGTGGCTAACACCCGCAATCTGCATCAGGAGGATGAAGGTTCAAGTCCGACTCCAGGACTGGAATGGGATAAAATAGGCTCACACCTCATTGCAGTACTGAGGGAATGTGTCACAGCCGGAGGGGCAGTACTGAGGCAGCGCTAAACTGTTGGAGGTACCGTCTTTCAGAGGAGATGAGAAAGCGAGGATCTGTCTGCCCTCGCAGGTGGAAATCAAAGTTCCCATGTCCACTCTTTGGAGAAAGAGCAGGGGAGTTCTCCACAGTGTCCGCGGACCAATATTTATCCCTCAATCAACATCACAGAAACAGGTTACCTAGGCATTATCAAATTGCTGCTTGTGGGAACTTGACGTGTGCAATTGACGAACACACCTCCTATATTCGCATAGTGCCTACATTTCAAATCATACTTCATTGAATATAAAGTGCTTTGGGATGCAGTCATGAAAGGCGCTTTATGAACGCAGAAGTCAACCCTTGACCAATTCACCCACTCTGCATCCACTGCCAGCAACATTATTACTTAGATATCATGGGTTAAAATATATCCCCGGCATTGGAAGGTAGTTAGACGCCTGCTTTTCTAATTGTTGTTCAACTGGAGGCAAAATAAATGAAAATCTGGTGGTGTGTTATATGAACTGGTGATGAGATATTAGCGGGTTTATGCTGTTGCCCAAGAGGAACATGTTCCCATTGAGTCTGAATTTGGGGACTTAAACTCCGCCCAACCAATGACCTCACACCTCATTGTGACATTGATGGTGAATTTTAATCAAATCCACTAAGTGTAAAGAAAGAGATTTGGATCGGCCGCACGATTTACATTCCACCCAATTTTAACCTCACTTAAATGCAGCGTAAAATCGGGATTGGTTAATAACTTCAAAACCTCCTGGAATTTAGTTTAATTCGACTTCATGGTTATTAATTTCAGTTTCAGTGAAAAGCAGGCGGTGATCACGCTCCCAGCCAGCAGGTTTGTGTGTTTAACATGGATTCCTTTCCTTATGGATTACCCTCAAAAGCTATCAGTATACTTGGACAGTCCAGATAGAATATTTGTGAAAGGAGAATCAGTCAGTATTACCTGTGAAGCACCGTCCTCATATTCAGGAAGCAGTTTCTTTCTGTACAGAGGAAGCCAGAATGAACCAATCAATGCAGACACAGCCAATGCATCTGTATATTGGGCCATCTTTAACATCAAAGTCCAGGTGTCTACCGGGTCAGTAGATTACAGAAAGAAAGTATCAGAGAGGGAATTCATCTTGGAGGGAAGTGAGAGTGTAAAGGTAATGGTTGTGGGTAAGTTTTAATCATTTTCACGCTAAGTATATATAGCATATCATTGAACATAATAAACATAGAAACATGGAAAATAGGAGCAGGAGTAGACCATTCGCCCCTTCTGGCCTGCTCCATTATTCAAAAAATATCATGGTTAATCGCCTAATACAATACACTGTTCACGCTTTCTCCCCATATTCCTTGATCCCTCTACCATTAAGAAATAGGTTTATCTCCTTCTTGAATATATTTAATAACTTGGCCTCCACTGCCTTCTGCTGAAGAGAGTTCCAGAGGTTCGCCACCCTCGGCTCTAAATGGCATACCACGTATCTTGAGACTGTGACCCCTGGTTCTGGACTCCCCAGCCATCGGTAACATCCTCCCTGCATCTAGCCTGCCTAGTCATTTCAGACTTTTATAGGTTTCTATAAGATCCCCCTCATTCTCCTAAAATCTGGTGAATATAGGCCTAGTCGACCCAGTCTCTGCTCATACGTCAATCCTTCCAGCCCAGGAATCAGTGTAGTATATCTTTTTTGCACTACCCCGAAGGCAAGAACATCCTTCGTCAGATGAGGAGACCAAAACTGCACACAGTACTCCATATGTGGTCTCACCAAGGCCCTGCATAGCTGTAGTAAGACGTCCTTGTTCCTGGACTTAAATTCTCTTGTAATGAAGGTCAACATACCAACTTATCAACTTAATAGAATTCTTTGAGGAAGTGACAAAGTTGATTGATGAGGGAAGGGCTGTAGATGTCATATACATGGACGTCAGTAAGGCGTTTGATAAGGTTCCCCATGGTAGCCTGATGGAGAAAGTGAAGGCACATGGGGTCCAAAGTGTACTAGCTAGATGGATAAAGAACTGGCTGGGCAACAGAAGACAGAGAGCAGCAGTGGAAGGGAGTTTCTCAAAATGGAGACGTGTGACCAGTGGTGTTCCACAGGGATCCGTGCTGGGACCACTGTAGTTTGTGATATACATTCATGATTTGGAGGAAAGTACAGGTGGTCTGATTAGCAAGTTTTCAGACGACACTAAGATTGGTGGAGTAGCAGATAGTGAAGGGGACTGTCAGAGAATACAGCAGAATATTGATAGAATGGAGAGTTGGGCAGAGAAATGTCAGATGGAGTACAATCAAGGCAAATGCGAGGTGATGCATTTTGGAAGATCCAATTCAAGAGTGAACTATGTGGTAAATGGAAAAGTCCTGGGGAAAATTGATGTACAGAGAGATTTGGGTGTTCAGGTCCATTGTTCCCTGAAGGTGGCAACGCAGGTAAATAGAGTGGTCAAGAAGGCATACGGCATGCTTTACTTCATCGGACGGGGTATTGAGTACAAGAGTTGACAGGACATGTTACAGTTGTATAGGACTTTGGTTCGGCCACATTTGGAATACTGCGTGCAGTTCTGGTCGCCACATTAACAAAAGGATGTAGATGCTTTGGAGAGGGTGCAGAGGAGGTTCACCAGGATGTTGCCTGGTATGGAGGGCTCTAGCTCTGAAGGGAGGTTGAGTAGATTAGGATTATTTTCATTAGAAAGGCGGAGGTTGAGGGAGGACCTGATTGAGGTGTACAAAATCATGAGAGGTATAGACAGGGTGGATAGCAAGAAACTTTTTCCCAGAGTGGTGGATTCAATTACTCGGGGACACGAGTTCAAAGTGAGAGGGGAAAAGTTTAGGGGGCATATGCATGGAAAGTTTTTAGTCCGAGGGTGGTGGGTGCCTGGAATGCGTTGCCAGCGGAGGTGGAAGACGCAGGCACGATACCGTCTTTTAAGATGTATCTAGACAGATACATGAATGGGCAGGAAGTAAAGAGATACAGACACTGAGAAAATAGGCGACAGGTTTAGATAGTGGATCTGGATCGGCGCAGGCTTGGAGGGCCGAAGGGCCTGTTCCTGTGCTGCAATTTCCTTTGTTCTTTGTTCTATACCATTCGGTTTCTTAACTGCTTGCTGCAATTGACTGTTTGCTTTCAGCGACTGGTGTGCAAGGATACCGAGGTCTCGTTGCACCTCCTCCTTTCCCAATCTAGCACATTTCAGATAATAATATGTCTTTCTGTTTTTACAACCAAAGTGGATAAGATCATATTTATCCACGTTAAACTGCTTCTGCCATGCATTTGCTCATTCACCGAACTTGTCCAAATCACATTGGAGCCTCTTCGCATCCTCCTCACAGCTCACATTCCCCGCTCCCTCGCTGATTTGTGTCATCTGCAAACTTGGAAGTTTTACATTAATATATATTGTGGATATCTGGGGCCCACGCACGGATCCCTGTGGCAACCCACTAATCTCTGTTTCCTATCTGTCAATTAATGTTCAGTCCATGCCAGCATATTACTTCTAATCCTATGTGCTTTAACTTTGCACACAAACCTCTTATGTGGGACCATATCAAAAGCCTTCTTAAAATCCAAATACTCCATATCTACTGGTTCTCCCTTATCTGTTCGACTGGTTATATCCTAAAAAAAACTCCAGCGTATTTGTTCAGCCTGGTTTCCCTTTTATAAACCCATGCTGACTTTATCCAATCCCGTTTATGCTTTCCAGGTGTTTTCTATCACACCCTTTAAACTAGACTCCAGCATTTTTCCCATTACTGATATAAGGCTAACTGGCCTGTAATCGACTGTTTTTGTTTTCTCTCCCTCCATTTTTTAAAAGTAGTGCGGTTAAATTTGCTGCCTTCCAATTTGTATGAACTTCTCCAGGATCTATAACATTTTGGAAGATGACCACCAATGCAGCCAATAATTCCATGGCCACTTCCTTTAGTACTCAGGAATGTCGATTATCAGGTTCTGGGGATTTATCAGCTTTTAACTCCATTAATTTTACTGCATAAGAATTGGAGGCCATTCGACCCTTCGAGCTTCTCTGTCATTCAATGTGATCATGGCTGATGTTATACCTCAACTCCACCTTCCCACTCTCTCCCCATATCCTTTAGTTCCCTCTATACCCCAAAATCTATCGACCTCTGTTTGAACATAGTCAATGACTACTCATCCAAAAACCTCTGGAGTAGAGAATTACAAAGATTCACAACACTCTCGGTGAAGAAATATCTCCTCATTTCTGTCTGGAATGGCTGATCATGTATTCTGAGACTGTGACCGAGCGTCTAGATTCTCCAGCCTGGGGAGACACTTCCTCAGCACCTACCATGTTAAGCAGCTGAAGACGTTTCTGTTTCACAGAGATCATATCTCATTCTCCTAAACCCCTGTCCAGTCTACTCAATCTCTCCGCATTGGACAATCTCCTCACTCAGCAGCCGGTCCAGTGGACCTTCATTGTCCACCCTCTAGGGCAACTCTGTCCCTTCTTCAGTAAATCGGCCAAGAATGCAAACAATAATCCAGGTCTCCTGGCGGATAGGTGATATCATTAGTCGGGAGGTAGCTTTTCGGATTCTCGACGGCAGGATATTTTTTGAGGAATTAAGTTACCAACGGGTTTGTGGTGTTCCAAAGTTCCTCCAGCCCGGTGGAAGATTGCACCTTAAATAATATAAATAACATGAATACTCATTAGCCTACGGATAGATACAATTTAATCCGAACTGCCTGATTATGTGAACAGTGAGCAATATCCCCATGCTACCCAGTTCACGAACGTTTCAGCATGGCAAATACTCATGAATATCTCTCCTTAAATGAATCTAACCTGTTCTCCTCAATCTCTCCTAGTGGTAAAATGTCCAACATTCTCCCCACTCTCTGGTTAAAGATGTTTCCCCTGAATTCCACCATTGGATTTCTTACTGACTATCTTAAATTGATGGCCCCTATTTTCGGTCTGGGTGGAAGTGAAAACATCCTCTCTACATCTACCCGATCAATTGTCGGCGGGCACCATCCAACCCGTGTAACCTGGTATGTGGGGAAAGTAGTGTGTGCAGCTAAAAGGGGTAAACAAGTCCACAACAGGGAAGTAGGATGTACTGAAGAAGAAATGTAATGTAACTGAACTGGTAAAGGGGAAGTGAATGTGGTGAAACATGCAATTTGGTCATTAAGGCATGTCTGCACTATAGCTAAGTTTGTGACAGATGCGCCATATCGGCTGGTTGCTTGGAAAAGTTGGGGGTGGGGGGCGGTGGAGGTGGTCGGTGGAATACGGTCATGCCTTGTTATCAGACAAAGGCTGGAGAACAGAGAACTAGCCATGCAATGTGGTGGGAACTTGAAGGATGAGTCTACCAAAAATAAGCATATGCCAAAACTTGGGAAAGGTTGACCGACTGTGGCTGACATAGCATACCCGCAGCGTTAGGAACAGCTGACTGACCAATCACTGGACACCGGGTAGGAAGGTCCGACACATACCGAGCTGATCGCCCAGGCAGTATGCTCGAAACAGGGTACAGGAAAGCACGCTCCGAAGTGCTGGCTAGCTAGCTCAGGACTAAGTAGTCTGATCAAATACTTGGAGATTCGGAAGGGGAGGATGACCATCTGATCCGTTCTGACTCCCGGATTAACCTAAGTAACCTAGGTTACATCGACAAGTGCGTATACTCTCTGTTGAAGATAAGATTTTGAAACGCTGCATAATTGTGCTATGTGTGAACAATCATTTGGTAGCCTTGAGTCCTTGATACCCGAAGTAAACGTCTGGACCAGTCGTGGGGAAAGACAACAGTATCTCCTTCATAATCTTAATACCCTCTATCAGGGCACCCCTCAGTCTTTTCTGTTGTACAGTAAAGAGCCCTAGCCTGTTCAAACTTTCTTGATCATTATAACCTCTCAGTTCTGGTATCATCTTTCTTAATAATCTGCTCACAGTCTCCAGTGTCTCTTTATTTTTTATTAAGATGGAAACCGGAATTGTGACAATTACTCCAAGTCATATCAAGTCATTGTTCACAGTCTATGAGATATTATGGCACCTTCAAGGTTACGGAGGTTCGATTTTACCCCTACATGTCTGAAATATCAAAGTGAACAGGTTAATCCCTCAATGACAGTACGGCACCAGGATTTGAACTCCGCTGAGTGTCATATTTCGAACTATCTTCAGACTGGCTGCTTTGTCACATACAGGTTCCACCCTCAGATACTGACCTGAATAGCTAGATTTCCAAAATGATCCTCGAAGGTGAAATATGTTAATTTAATTATACTGTGCTCCTCCATATCCTTTCCTGGATTGAATTTCAATATCCCCTGTTAACATTTTCCTTCAACACAAGACAATTGTCATTGCACCAGACTTGCACTGCACAAGAATATGTACAGAATCAATTTCTGCTTCTTCTTATCATTTGTTTCACCACAAACCGCTGGCATGGCCAAGGATATCACTTGATCAACAGAGTGCGGTCTATGTAGAGGGAGAGATGGTCACCATTACCTGCACAGTGAACAGAGACCGTCCCGGTCAAATCTACTTTTACAGAGATAATCACCCGCTCAACTCTCCACAAATTGTCACAAAGGGCAACATTGGAACATTCACGGTGAATAGTACAAACCAAGAAGGGCGGTACCAATGCAAATATAGAGCCTCTGTCAAAGGAAGATGGTTAGAATCCAAACTTAGTGAAACTGTGACACTCACTTTAGCAGGTAAGTGAAGGGGAACTGAGATTGTTTGAAATTTTGGTTAACATATTCAGTGTTTAAAAAAAAATTGCTTTAAGTCCAGTGTGCATTTTATACTAATTGTCACTAATTCAACTTTACCAATGGCAGATCTCCCAAAACCAAATCTATCAGTGGATTCTCGTGTTAGTACTCAGGGTGAAGAGGTCTTACTTAACTGTACAAGCCCCAGGGACCTTCCTGGCATCACATTTTATATATACAGACAAGGAGAAGCCGATGACTCAGATGTCCAGTCTTCTGATGCAGGGAGTAATTCTGTCAACTTCACCATCAGGAATATAGATCATGGTAAAGGAGGAAATTATACCTGTCTGTATGAAGCTGCGGTAGGTGGAAGGAGGCTGATATCAATACAGAGTGACACTGTACACATCACTGTAAGAGGTGAGTGACATTCTCACACTCACTGTGTTTATTGGATCTCAGTAAATGCGGCATCTGTTGATTTTCAGTCTGTGCCAGTTGTGTATGGACCGGTTTACCACGGTGTGAAATGACAGCCAGATGTAAAAACGCATCTTGAGCTGAATCGAAACTGCCTCCCTCTTTACAACCCGCCCAATATTCACTTGTATTGACTTCAATGGAGCTGAATATCAGGCAGGACGAAAAACAGGTGGGCTGTGCAACACCGTCCATTTTGCTCTGCTGCACCAATATTTTTCATTTCATATTTCATTATGCTCTCGGTTTATCGTGTAATAGCATTCCAGTTGCAATTTATGTCCTGTGTTAAACATCAGATTATTTATCTTGTTAGAAGCTGTTCATTAACTTGATGCTACGTTGTCTCCTTCTTCTGATTTAGTGAAATCCATTGCACTGGTGGCTCTGCAGTGATTCTAATTCTCATCCTTGCTCTGTTGGGTGTTTGCCTTTGTAGGAAAGGTAGGTTAAACCCAATGTAGTAACCGTTCAGTATAGATGCTCAGACTAAGGTAACTGTGACCTCTTCTTCACGACTACTAAACAAATCCCTAAAACATTTGGGGTGGCCCAGTGGCGCAGTGGTTAGCATCACAGCTCTAGGGACCTGGGTTTGATTCTGAGTACTGCCTGTGCGGAGTTTGCAAGTTCTCTCTGTGACTGTGCTTGTTGCAGATTCCTCCCACAGCCAGGAACTTGCAGGTTGATTTGTAAATTGGCCATTGTAAAATTTCCCCGAGTGTAGGGAGATGGTAGGAGAATTGAGGGAAGGTGGGGATGTGGTAGGAAATATGGGATTACTGTAGGGTTAGTATAAATGGGTAGTTGTTGGTCGGTCCAGGCTCGGTGGGCTGAATCGCCTGTTTCAGTGCTGTATCTCTAAATAAATAAAAGTAAACAAATTTAGCAACTGACATCTAACCTTTAAATGTAGGGCGATCATGACCTGAAAGGTGGAATAACCAATGGCGAAATTGGGAGTGACTGGGGTAGAAATTCACCTTGGGTAGAATGCCAAGAGAAGCAATCTCTCAATGCCCGCCCGTTGCACTCGGCATCAGATATTGAGTTCCATAGTTTTCCTTGAGCTGAATGAATGTGTGGGTTTATAATGTGGTATCCCAGCCACAAGACTACTTCTGGGCCATATGGCTGTGTTCGAAATTTTCCATGGCTGTGAAAAAACAGAGGGGCTGTATAGCACAGGCCAATCCAACAAAGACATTTCCATGTCGCATTCATGCCCATTCCTGAGGAATGAGTGGGATATCGTAGGCTTCTCTCTCTCGAGGGTGATCACGGTGAAGTGACTATATAGATGTTGTTCAGATGGTATCGAAGAAAGAAAGCTGGAACGTGGAAGGAAATGAGGGCGAGTCAAAGGGATGCAGACTCAATGTGGTGAGAGGAAAGCCTGTACATATATAAAGGAGTTGGCCTTGAATGAGTAATGGTGCTAGGATGGACTCCCAACTACAGTTCCGGATGAGAATATGTGGAATCATGACAAAATATTTAGTTGCTGCAATTGGGGCAGGGGGAACTTAAGCGACGTTCTGGAAGATGATTGAGATGCAGTGCCCCTATGCATAGGACTCTTGTCCTTCAAAGTCAAAGATAACCCACCTCTCCACGTGACTCCTTCCCACCACTCCGCTTCCAAGTCGCCTGCCCTTCTCCCTTGGGTCACCCTCTCCAACTGCACTGCGTATTTTTGATAGCCCCTCACCGATCATAGTTAAACTTACCCGTCCATGAGACCGACTGACAGCTCAATGGACTCGCTCCCTTCTGAACATCTCCACAAACAACTTCCTCACCTCAGTTCAATCAACACATTGATCCTCTTTTGGCTTAGTCGAGACATCCCTCGAAAGTGCTGTCATCAAGAAACTATCTCCAGTTCTTCTGAGCTCCTCACATCTTGATCATCTCTCAAACCTGTGTCCTGCTCAGAAAACCTCCTGAGAGCGGTTTGCTTCCATTGCTACTTCTATGTATCCTAAACTGGGCATCACATTGTAGACTATAGCTTCATCTCACTTGTCTGCACAACATTTCAATTGTAACCTAGGTTCTATCCTTCAACATATTCATCATCATCTTACACCTTAGCACTGTTGATAATTATGTAGTTGAAGTCCGTCCCAAATATGACCATTTCACACTAGGCATTTTTTGGGCACCTCCATATAAACATTTCGTGCTTATTATTCATTAATGGGATAGGTGGCTCACTGGCAAAGCCAGTATTTATTGCCCTTGAGAGCATTACAGAGGTAATGTAAGATTTGGCCACATTGTTGTGGGTTCTGGAATCAAATATCGGCCTGACTGGGTAAATGTGGCGGATTTGTATCCTGAAAGGGCATCAGTGCGACATCCGGGCTTTTTCTTTAGTTTAGTTTAGTTCAGTGATACAGCACTGAAACAGGCCCTTCGGCCCACCGAGTCTGTGCCGACCATCAACCACCCATTTAAAACAATGCTACAATAATTCCATATTCCTACCACATCCCCACCTGTCCCTATATTTCCCTGCCACCTACCGATACTCGGGGCAATTTATAATGGCCAATTTACCTATCAACCTGCAAGTCTTTGACATGTGGGAGAAAACCGGAGCACCCGGAGGAATCCCATGCAGACACAGGGAGAACTTGCAAACTCTGCACAGGCAGTACCCAGAATTGAACCCGCGTCGCTTGAGCTGTGAGGCTGTGGTGCAACCATTGCGTCACTGTGCCGCCCCGAAAGGTTGGTATTACTCGCTTGATTATTCTACACTTGTTGAATTAACTGATTTTTAATTCGTCAACTGACATGATGGGATTTGTACTCTCGTTTACAGATCATTAGTCGAAGCTTGCAGATAACATGCCTCATCACATAGCCACAAAGCAAATCCGCCTGTTGTAATGGACATTGGGGCTGGAAGAACGTTTCTGCTCTTTGCCTTCTCTCATGCTCCTAATCTGTCGACCAGTAACTGACTCGCAATTCCTGACACTTTTTTTATGTTTTCTTCGCAGGGAAGTGAAGCAGCAGCAGAGAAATATGGTGAGAATATTAAACCTTCAATCACAACAGACCATCATAATGCTCAGAAGCAAATGATTCGAAAAATGTATCCTCTCTGGATGCATTGTGTCTTTTTCATTTAAGATATGAGCACCCCCATTCATGCACACATTTAAAAGAAAACTACAGTCCACAATTAGACATAAGTTGAACTTCAAAACACATGGGTGTCTTTTTTTTTCAGGAGTCACTGAAAGCTAGCATTTAATTTTTATTCATTCACGAGATGTGACCATCGCTGGCAAGGCCAGCATTTGTTGCCCATCCCTAATAGCATTCATTGCCCATCCTTAACTGCCCTTGAGAAGGTGGTGATGATCTGCCTTCTGGAACCGCTGCAGTCCTTGGGCTCTTGTGACACCAATAGAGCTGTTAGGAAGTGTGTTCCAGGATTTTGACCCAGCGACAGTGAAGGAACAGTCGACATATTTCCAAGTCAGGATGGTGTGTAGCTCCGAGGGAAACGTGCAGGTTGTGGTGTTCCCAAGCATCTGCTGCCCCTATCGTTCTGGGTGGTTGAGGTCGCTGGTTTGGAAGGTGCTGTCGAAGAGCCTTGGTGAATTGCTGCACTGCGTCTTGTAGATGACACTGTGTGTCAGTGGTGGAGGAAATGAATATTTATGGCTGGGGTGCCAATCAAACTGGGTGCTTTGTCCTGGATGGTGTCGAGCTTTTGAGTGCTGTTGGAGCTGCACCCATCCAGGCAAGTGGAGAGTATTTCATGCACACTCGAACCAACAATCACACACATACATATACTCGCAGGAAAAGAACAGACCCACTCCCACTATAATAAACACACCTACATACTCATCTAAACATTTGCAGCATTTGTTCAACTCAATAATTTTTGTTCACTATAAGTAATACAGATGAGCTTTGATCAGTTTGACAGGCACATGTTTCTGACCATGCAAATAGACCCACTTTTGCACATAACGCAGAAACCACGCCGACAATCCATTCAATACCTGTCTGAATAAGTAGATAACCAGGGTTGTGAAAGTTACTGCGAAAAATTTGTGATGGTTAATTATTTGATGGACCACAGCACCTCCGAGGGACCAAACTAGCGAAGCCCTTACATAAAGTTCTGTTTTGCGTTTCTGCTTCCAGAATCGTCATTAACATTTAGAATGTTCTTAGCATTTAATGAATAAGAATGTAAGAATAGTCATTAGAGCATTACTAGTAATTGTCTGCTGATTATTCCAATTAGGACCTAACCAGAGATTTATAAAAGTTCAGCATAATTTAATGAAGCCCAAGATCCCATATGTTTTACCAACAGCTCTCTCAATATGTCATGCCACATTCAAAGATCGATGCACATGCACCACCAGGTCCCTCTGTTCCTGCACACTCTTCAGAACTGCGCCATTAAGTGGATATTGTCTATCCCTATCATTCTGTCAAAATACATCACCTCACACTTGTCTGTATTAAATTCCATTGGCCCCCTCCCTGCCTATTATACTAGTCCATCGATGTCCTCTTGCCGGTGATTCATATCATCTTAAATATTTCTCACATCTCCAAGTTTGGTGTCATCAGCACATTTTGTGTTTCTACTCTGTATTCCAAGATCCAAGTCATGTAGGTTTTTTTTATTCATTCATGGGATGTGGGCGTCGCTGGCCAGACCAGCATTTATTGCCCATCCCTAATTGCCCTTGAGAAGGTGGTGGTGAGCTGTCTTCTTGACCCGCTGCAGTCCATGTGGGGTAGGTATACCCAATGTGCTGTTAGGAAGGGAGTTTCAGGATTTTGACCCAGCGGCAGTGAAGGAACGGCGATATAGTTCCAAGTCAGGATGGTGTGTGACTTGGAGGGGAACTTGTATTGCCATGTGTGTGCTGCCCTTGTCCTTCTAGTTGGTACATGTCGCGGGTTTGGAAGGTGCTGTCGAGGGAGCCTTGGTGCATTGCTGCAGTGCATCTTGTAGATGGTACACACTGCTGCCACTGTGCGTCGGTGGTGGAGGGATTGAATGTTTGTAGATGAGGTGGCAATCAAGCGGGCTCCTTTGTCCTGGATGGTGTCGAGCTTCATGAGGTTTCTTGGAGCTGCACCCACCCAGGCAAGTTGAGAGTATTCCATCACACTCCTGACTTGTGCCTTGTAGATGGTGGACAGGCTATGGGGAGTCAGGAGCTGAGTTACTCTTCTCAGGATTCCTAGCCTCTGACCTGCTCTTGTAGCCACGCTATTTATATGGCTACTCCAGTTCAGTTTCTGGTCAATGGTCGCCCCTAGGATGTTGATAGTGGAGGTTTCAGCGATGGTAATGCCGTTGAATGTCAAGGGGAGATGGTTAGATTCTCTCTTGTTGGAGATTGTCATTGCCTGGCACTTGCGTGGCGCGAATGTTACTTGCCACTTATCAGCCCAATCTTGGATATTGTCCAGGTCTTGCTGCATTTCTGCACGGACTGCTTCAGTATCTGAAGAGTCACGAATGGTGCTGAACATTGTGCAATCATCAGCGAACCTCCCCACTTCTGACCTTATGATTGAAGGAAGGTAATTGATGAAGCATCTGAAGATGGTTGGGGCTTGGACACTACCCTGAGGAACTCCTGCAATGATGTCCTGGAGCTCAGATGATTGACCTCCAACAACCACAACCATCTTCCTTTGTGCTCGGTATGCCTCCAGCCAGTGGAGGGTTTTCCCCCTGATTCCCATTGACCTCAGTTTTGCTGGGGCTCCTTGATGCCATACTCGGTCAAATGCTGCCTTGATGTCAAGGGCAGTCACTCTCACCTCACCTCTTGAGTTCAGCTCTTTTGTCCATGTTTGAATCAAGGCTGTAATGAGGTCAGCAGCTGAGTGGCCCTGCCGGAACCCAAACTGAGCGTCACTGAGCAGGATATTGCTTCGCAAGTGCCGCTTGATGGCACTGTTGATGACACCTTCCATCACTTTACTGATGATTGACAGTAGGCTGATGGGGCGGTAGTTGGCCAGGTTGGACTTGTCCTGCTTTTTGTGTACAGGACATACCTGGGCAATTTTCCACATTGCAGGGTAGATGCCAGTGTTGTAGCTGTACTGGAACAGCTTGGCTAGGGGCGCAGCAAGTTCTGGAGCACAGGTCGTCAGTACTATCGCCGGAGTATTGTCAGGGCCCATAGCTTTTGTAGTATCCAGTGCCTTTAGTCGTTTCTTGATATCACGAGGAGTGAATCGAATTGGCTGAAGTCAGGGATCTATGATGCTGGGGACCTCAGGAGGAGGCCGAGTTGGATCATCAACTCGATACTTCTGGCTGAAGATTGTTGCAAAGGCTTCAGCCTTATCTTTCGCACTGATGTGCTGGGCTCCCCCATCATTGAGGATGCGGATATTTGTGGAGCAACCTCCTCCAGTTAGTTGTTTAATTGTCCACCACCATTCACGGCTGGATGTGACAGAACTGCAGGGCTATGGGATCACTTAGCTCTGTCTGTCGCATGCTGCTTACCCAGTTTGGCATGCAAGTAATCCTGGTTTGTAGCTTCACCAGGTTGACACCTCATTTTGAAGTATGCCTGGTGCTGCTCCTGGCATGCCCTCCTGCACTCTTCATTGAACCAGGGTTGCTCTCCTGGCTTGATGGTAATGGTAGAGTGGGGGATATGCCGGGCCATCAGGTTTCTGGTTGTGGTTGAGTACAATTCTGCTGCTGCTGATGGCCCACAGCGCCTCATGGATGCCCAGTCTTGCATTGCTAGATCTGTTCGAAATCTATCCCATTTAGCACGGTGATAGTACCACACAACACGATGGACGGTATCCTCAATATGAAGGCAGGACTTCGTCTCCACAAGGACTGTGCGGTGGTCACTCCTACCAATATTGTCATGGACAGATGCATCTGCGGCAGGCAGATTGGTGAGGACGAGGTAAAGTATGTTCCTCCCTCGTGTTGGTTCCCCCACCACCTGCCGCGGACACTGTCTAGCAGCTATGTCCTTTAGGACTCGACGAGCTCGGTCAGTAGTGGTGCTACCGAGCCACTCTTGGTGATGGACATTGAAGTCCCCCACCCAGAGTACATTTTGTGCCCTTGCCACCCTCAGTGCTTCCTCCAAGTGGTGTTCAACATGGAGGAGTACTGAGTCATCAGCTGAGAGAAGGCGGTATGTGGTAATCAGTAGGCGGTTACCTTGTCCATGTTTGACCTGATGCCATAAGACTTCATGAGGTCCGGAGTCAATGTTGAGGACTCCCAGGGCAACTGCCTCCCTACTGCATACGACTGTGCCACCACCTCTGCTGGGTCTGTCCTCCCGGTGGGACAGGACATACCCGGGGATGTTGATCGCAGTGTCTGGGACATTGTCTGTAAGGTATGATTCTGTGAGCTTGACTATGTCAAGTTGTTGCTTGAATATCCTGTGGGACAGCTCTCCCAACTTAGGCAGAAGCCCCCAGATGTTAGTAAGGAGGACTTTGTAGGGTCGACAGCGCTGGGTTTGCCGTTGTCGTTTCCGGTGCCTAGGTCGATGCCGGGTGGTCCGTCCGGTTTCATTCCTTTTTATTGACTTCGTAGCGGTTAATTACTCTTGAGTAGCTTGCGAGGCCATTTCGAGGGCATGTAAGAGTTAACCACATTGCTGTGGGTCTTGAGTCACATGTAGGCCAGACCAGGTAAGGCCAGCAGATTGCCTTCCCTGAAGGACATTAGTGAACCAGATGGGTTTTTACAACAATCGACAATGGTTTTACGGCCATCATTAGACTAGCTTTTGATTCCAGATTTATCAATTAAATGTATAGTTAAAGAAAACAGTAGTCTCAGAAATGACCCTTGGGGAACACCACAGTCTACCATCTGAAAAGCTCATATTTATGGTGACTCGCAGTTTCTGTCGCTCAGCCAATGTTTTATCCAACTGTACACTGAACCTCCTATTCTATTTCCCTGGACAGTTTCTAATGGTGGAGATGTGGTGGCCATAGGTTGTTATAATGGGAAGACAGTGACACGTAGGTAGGATATGAAACATGACCACAGCTGGACAGGAATTCTAGATGGGGAACAAGATCAAAAATGGCAGCTAACCAAATATGTTATCGTTAATGCATTTCGATGTGGAAATTCTTTGGACGACAGCACATGGATAAATACATATTCATAGTCAAAGTGAAAAGTGATGCAGTTAAACAATCATTGTGACTATTGGTCAGCTCAAGACTGGAGACTCCAATGCTGCATTAGTGTGACCCATAACAATAACAAGTCACACACAGAAAATCTGCTGCCCATCTCCAGGGAAATCTTGGCCATCCCGTAAGCATCTGCAGCAAGAGTTGAAATGGGAAAGGGAAGGTCAGCAAAGGAGGTACATTCGCTTCTTCATGAACAATCAAAGAGTCTTTAGGGTTTGTCAAGTACCAGTTGCTCCCAACACTTGGCAGTAGAGTCAGTGTTCCTTCCATATGATACAATAACTACCTATAATTATATAGCGCCTGTAATGTACCAGAACAACACAAAGAAATTCACAAGAAGGTTATCCAGCAAAATTAGATATTGAGTCAAATAAAGCGATAATATGGCAGGTGGTAATAAGGCTTGGTCAAAGAGGTCCACTTTAAGGAGCATCTTAAAGGAAGGAAGAGCAGTGGAGCATTGGAGAGTGTTCGAGAGGGAATTCGGGAGTTTGAGGACCAGGCAGTTGAAGGCACGGTTGCCAAAGCTGGAGTTAATAAAATCGGGAATGCTCATTCGGTGCAATGATATATTGATGTGAAAATGAGGAAGATCTATCAATCAACATATAACTCTTCAAAACACGAGCAAATATTTTAAGTATTTTCACATCTATGATTTATTGCTTTGTTTTGTTTCATTTAGATGCAGTCCTTAAGCTGAACGTACAACCGAAGAGAAACTAAGTAAGTTAAAAATGGCCCAGAAGGTTATATCTATCGTTTGATGTTTCATCTTATTTTACTCATTCATACACTTAGGAAGAAGTGCCCTAATATCTTGCTGCTTTCTCTACTGAGTCCATGTTCTGCTTTTAATATCTCAGCTACCTTGTTCTATGAATAAATATTCGTGAGGACAAATAGTTTTCCGTTCACATTTCGAACTATCTTAAAATGGCCACAGAAATGTACACAGGCAAGGGAAGTGAACAGTTTGTGTTTGTCTCAGTGGATTGAACCTCATTATATAATGAATATTTGAGCAGTGAAGAGCAGAGCTGCTCAATCGAGAAGAAGTTAAGGACATTGGCAATTACGTTTGGACTTTTACAGTGTATATGTTACATATACTGTTATATAACCAGATGTAAGTATTGTACAGCAGTTACTGTTTCACTGTTGGTTTATGTGCGGACTAGGAAGAGTATTGTTTGGTCTAAACAAGGCATTGCTAAAAATTAATTTTCGATTCATTCTGCTGCTGTCCACTGCTAAGAGAATTTCACTTAACTTTGAACAGATTTTAAGACAATGGGTTTATTTTTATGACCAATTTCACCATTTACTTCAGTGTCAGCCAGAGACCACCCGGAACCTCGGTGAGGACTTCACCCTCTATGCAGCGGTGAAGATTTAGAACATTTACAGATCTCCTGGGCACAAGGCATGCCCCCCTCAACAAGAGGTCCAGTGCTAAGCAACATGATGATCATTGACACTTCATTCAATGTTGCCAAGAAAGATTAAGTATTTCCAAACAGCCAGCTTGAGAAACAGAATCTACAAGAGAATCCCTACCCCACTCTTGGTATGGAGTTTCCTATACATGTCAAGCAAACGACGTTTTTGAAAACAGCAAACAGGAGTAGGCCATTCAGCCCTGCTCGCCTGATACCATTCAATTATATCATGGCTGTTCTGCACCTTAGCTCTCTTTATCCGCCTTAGTTCCATCAACCCGTGATCCCTGTATAAAACAAATATCGCAGTCTCTAAAGCTGCAACTATGTGTCACCATCCACCGCCCTTTGTGGGAAAGAGTATAAACTTTCTGTGACTGTTGTGTGCAAATATGCCTCCTGATTTTGCTCCTGAGCTGCTCGCTCTCATATAGGAAGAGGGCTAGTCCATTCGGACCCATGAGCCTGCTCCGCCATGCAACTGGAACATGCAACACGATGGGCCGAAGGGTCTCCTTCTGTGCTGCATGACTCTATGACTCTATGGCTGATGTTCTACCTCAACACCATTTTCCTGCTCTATCTTCACATCCCTGGATATTTTAATACCTAAAACCTATCCATCTCTGTCTTGAATATACTCAATGACTGATACTCCACTGCCCGCTGGGATAGGGAATTCCAAAGATTCACCACCCTCTGAGTGAAGATATTCCTCCTCCTCTCAGTCTTAAGTGGCCTGCCCCTTATTCTGAGAATGTGTCCCTTGGTTCTAGACTCCCCAGTCAGGGAAAACATCCTTCCTGCATCCAACGTGTCACGCCCTGTAAGAATTTTGTATATTTGAATAAGATCACCTCTCATTATTCGAAACACCAGAGAATACAGGCACAGTTTCCTCAACCTTTCCTCATAGGACAAACCTGCCATCTCAGGGATCAGTCTGCTGAACCTTTGTTGTACTCCTTCTATGGCAAGTATATCTTTCCTTAGGTAAGGAGACCAAAACTGTGCACAATATTCCAGGTGCAGTCGCACCAAGGCTCTATACAATTTCAGCAAGAGTTATTTACTCCTGTACTCAAATCCTCTTCCAATGAAGACCAACATGCCAGTTGCTTTCCTAATTGTTTGCTGCACCTATATGTTACCTTCCAGTGACTCTTGAACAAGGACAGCCAGGTCCCTTCAGATAACAACACTTTCTGACCTCTCACCATTTAAGCAAAACTCTGCATTTCTGTTTTTCCTACCAAAGTGGACTACTTCACATGTTTCCATATTATATTTAATCTGCCATGTTCTTTTCCACTCACTCAGCCTGTAAAAATTCCCTTTAAACCTCCTCACATCCTCCTCTTAACCCACATGCCCACCTAATCTCGTGTAATTTGTAAACTTGGATTAATTATGTTTGGTCCCCACATCCAAATTCTTGATGTATATTGTTGTATAATAAGTACCTCGATTTGACCTCCCATCAATCTTCTTTAGACAACGGAATACAAACCTCACGAAAGCAGCCTGCCCTCATAATGTAACCCAATGAGCTCAATATCATCTAGTCAATCTGTGCTGCAACTTCTCAAAGGCTAATAGATTCTTGAACTGAACACAGCGACTCCAGAAGGGTTCTTACTATGAACGCATGCACCTGAAACAGCACTTCCATCCTTTTGTATTCCCAAACGTCTTGAGGTAACTGCATACTGAATCGCTGTTTCGGCGTATTATGGGCATAAAACACCAACTTGGCCCCCGGTGCAAGAATTTGAACAGTGGGTTAACCAGGTGAATGGGGGTGTGGAATTTCACAAAGAGGTGCAACGCTCACCTTGTTTTCGGAGTGTAGAAGCGGGAGTCATCGAGTCTTAGAGTCACAGTGTCCTTCATGGCACAGAAGGAGTCCATTCGGCCCATCCAGTTCATGCCAGCTCTCTACGGAACTATGAAGTCTTTCCCACTCCCTGGCACGATACCCCTTACCTCTACTAGCATCAGTAATGGCGAAAGAGGGAACTGTTCCACTGGAAAGGGCTCCACTTAAACCGAGCTGGGAACAATGTCCGAGTGAATTGAATAACCCGGACACTGGGTCAAAATCCTGGAACTCCCTCCCTAATAGAACTGTGGGTGTACCTGCCCGACATGGATTGCAGCGGGTCAAACAGGCAGCTCAGCACAATCTTCTCAATGGCAATTAAAGATGGGCAATATATGTTAGGCTTTGCTAGCAATGCCCAGACACCTGCAGAAGAGATGATTCAAAAGAAAAATCCCTGTTCAGCTGCCAAGACAAAAAGAGACCGGCAAAGAAACAACTGCCAGGAATGACAATGTGACCCTTATGGAATGTGCCAGATGCCTTTACATTGATAGTATGGATGTTTTAACCTGTTAGCGCTGCGGGATTGCTTCCTTACTCTAACTAATTTCTTCTCTATTCTGAGGCCAGGTGCCAATCCAATATGACAGGAGAATTTTGTTGTGTTTCTTTCTGGGAAGCGGCCTTGCATTGATAGATAGTTAAGATGCTTTAATAATGTTATAAAGTAATGCACATTTCATTGTACAGCAATACTGCGTTTTCAATGTCTCAATAAACGCATGACAATTTCACAACTGACACTGTACTGGTGTTTTTCTAGTTGCTACCAGAGGGAAGTGATGTTCCACAATAATCAGTTCTGAAAGCATAATTTATATTAGTGAGACAGGGATCCCATTTATTCTCACTGCCTCTTTCTCTCCCTCTCTGTTATAGGAACGGGAGGAGATCATTCAGCTCCTTGATCCTGCTCTCATTCAGTGACATCTCAGCTGATCTGGATCTTAACCCTATCTGCCTGCCTTGGTTGTTTCACCGTTAATCCCCGTGTTCAACAAAAATCTATGTGGGGTCGATTACCCTTATCTATCGCATGTCACTTCTGGTGATTGGCATTATTACATACTTTTAATTCACCAGGTATCTTCTCGTGTGAATTACTACTGCATATTTCACATTTTTCCAGATGAGGCTTGGTTTGCATTGTTATTGTTTGACATTTACCAGATTTGGTCTAGCGTGCCTTATTATTAAATGTTCCACACTTACCGGATGCTTCCAAGTGTGCATTATTATATAAATGTCATACATTCCAGATGTGCGCTAGTGTACATTATTATTAAATGTTTCTTAATTACCTGATGTGGTCCAGTGCACATCACTACTAAATGCTTCACATTTATCAGCTGCTGCCCAATGTGCTTTATTGCTAAATACATATTTACCAGAGTGGTCAATGTGTATTATTATTAAATGTTTCACATTTATCAGATGCAGTGCAATGTGAACTATTACTGAATGCTTCTTTATTTACCAGATGTGATCTAGTGGGCATATTGATTAAATGCTTCACACTTACCAGATGCTGCCCAGTATGCATTATTACTAAATGCTTCACATTTACCAAATGTGGTCCGATGTGTAGTATCATTAAACGCTTCATATCTTCGAGTTGCAGTCTTGTTTGCATTAGAATTAAAGGCTTCACGTTTACCAGAGGTGATCAAATGTGCTCTTTTAATAAAGACATCTTATTGACCAATTATGGTCTCGTGTGCATTATTAATAAATGTTTCACATTTACCAGATGTGGTCGAGAGTGAATTATTATTGGACACTTCTTATTTACCGATGTGCTCTACTGGGCCTTATTATTAAATGCTGCACATTTACCAGATGTAGCCCAGCATGCATTATTACTAAGGGATTCTCATTTACCAGATGTGGTCTAGAGTGAATTATTATTGAACACTTCTTATTTACCGATGTGCTCTACTGGGCCTTATTATTAAATGCTGCACATTTACCAGATGTAGCCCAGCATGCATTATTACTAAGGGATTCACATTTACCAGATGTGGTCTAGAGCGAATTATTATTGAACACTTCTTATTTACCGATGTGCTCTACTGGGCCTTATTATTAAATGCTGCACATTTACCAGATGTAGCCCAGCATGCATTATTACTAAGGGATTCTCATTTACCAGATGTGGTCTAATGTGCGTTAGCAGTATATTTTTCACATTTTCCAGATGCTGCCCAGTGAGCCTTATTATTAAATAATTACATTTATCAGAGATAGTCCAGTGTGTATTACTATTAAAATTTTCACATTTTCCGGATGTAGTCTGGTGTACATTGTTACAAATTGTTTCACTTATCCCTGATGTGGTCCAGTTTGCCTTATTATTAAATGTTTCACAATTACCAGATGCTGCCCAGGGTGCATTACTAGTTCAGTTTCACACATTCCAGTGTGGTCCAGTATGCATTATTATTATTAAATGTTTCAGAAGGTTCAGATACGTCTAGTGTGATTCATTATTAAATACTTCACATTTACCACATTAAATCTGCTATGCATTATTATTAAATGTTTTGCATTTATTTGTTGCTGCCAGTGCGCAGCATTATTAAATACTTCACATTTACCAGATGTGGTCAATGTGTGTATTGCTATTAAATATTTTACTTTTGCCAGATGTGATTATGTGTACAATATTATTAAATGTTTCATTTTTACCTGATGTGGTCCAGCGTGCCCTATTATTAAATGTTTCACATTTATCAGATGCTGCCCAATGTGAAATATTATTACATTATACACATTTACTGGATGTGGCCCAGTATACATTATTATTACATATTTTGTATTTGCCAGAAGCAGTGTAGTATGAATTATTATTGAATGCTTAGGTTTTTTTAGCAGGTGTGATCTAATGGGCCTTATTATTAAATACTTCACATTTAGCAAACGTGGTTCCCTTCTATTATTATTAAATGCTTCACAGTTTCGAACTGCAGTCTTGTGTGCAGTATTATTCAAAGCTTCAAATTTACCAGATGTGGTCAAGTGTGAACTATTATTAAAATCTTCATATTTACCAGATGGGGTCTAGTGTGCGTAAGAAACAAATGTTTCACATTTAGCAGATGCTGCCCACTGAGAATTATTATTAAACACTTTACATTTGCCAGGTGCGGTCCAGTATTTATCACTATTACATATTTCACATTTTCTGGATGCGGTCTAGTGTGTATTATTATTATTATTATTATTAATTGATTCACACTTTCCAGATGCGGTCTAGTGTGTAGTATTGCTAAATGTTTCATTGTGACCAGATGTGGCCCAATGCACTTTATTTATTATTAAATGTTTCAGCTTGACCAATTGTTGCCCAGTGTGTATTATTGTTAAATGTGTCACATTTATCAGATTTGGTGTACTGTATATTACTATTATAATTGTCACATTAGCACAATGTGGTCTGGTGTTCATTACATTAAATGCTTTACATTTAATACAATGCAGGGCAGTTTTCGTTATTATTATGTTTTCTTGATGTGCCCATGTGCATTAAAATTACTTGTCTCACATCTGCCTGATTTGATCAAGACTGTAATGTTATTAAACTCTTCATATTTTACAGTTGTATTCTAGCATGTATTATTATTGAACACTTCACATTTACCAGATTTAATCCAATTCACCTCATTGTTATTTGTTCCACATTTCACTGATCGTGTCCAATGTGCATTATTATTGAACATTTCACGTTTGTCAGTTGTGTCCCAATTAGCATTTTATTATTACATGCTTCACGGTGTCCAGGCGTGTTCCATGTTTTTTATCCTCTTCTTCTGCGTTTTCCATTTTGTTTTTCTTGCATTTCAGATGCTTATTTTTTTCTATTTCACACCCATGCGAGGGGCAGGCCCGTTCTTCTGCCTATTGTATTATTTTCAAACTCTCTCGCAGAGCACCAGCCTGTTTCGGTCCATCACCAGTCAGTGTTATGAAATAGAAGAAGAATGTGGGTTGATATTTACACAGCCTGATCCAGCTTTCTCCCAATTACTTGCTATTAACATAATCTCCCATTCAGTGTGGCCAGATACTTCATCCCATTCTTCAGCTCTTCTCTGAATTCTCTTTGTGTAAGTCCATACATACACGTTTTGGTGCAAGAACTGAGAAGCTGCAGCATGAATCCCATTTGCTGGGTGATGTATATTGGGTTACCATAGTATTTGTTTGTATAATTGTAGTTTGTCACCCGCCACATGAGGGAATGTCCGGCAGTATTTCTTCTGAATTCTGCAATTAATGGAGTCGCCAATTGTTATCTATCCAAACATAACTAATGAAGACCTTTGCTCATTATGGATAAACCATTCCCAGTTGTTTTGCCATCGCATCAAGTTTAAACAGCCATGTATCCGTTTGCAAGACTGAAATGTACTGTTCGCAGCTACCTAACAACCAATCACGTTCACACACAGATAACTGTTGGACAGCACCCTCACCAGTGGAGAGCCTACAAGGTTTGTCCTGTCCTCTTATGTCAGGTCTCCAGAAGAGAAAAAGTTGCTGATGAAGGGTTATCGAGCTGAACAAACTGAAATGTTAACTCTGTTTCTCTCACAACAGAAGCTGCCAGACATGCTGGTTATTTCCAGCGATTTATTTCTTTAACTTATCATTGATATTGATCATGTGGTCTGTTTTGACAACTATTCATTTCTTTTCAATCAATGAATGATTTTTGTCCTTTCTGTAGCAACAGTAGCTACCATTCTCCAGAACCGAGAATCTTGTGGAAAATTCATAGACAACTGTCTGGCATAAACTGATTACTTTTCGGTGAAATTGGTTTGCTTGTGTTAAGTTGATATTTCTGTAAATGCAAATAATAAGTTGAAACCTCAACACAAGTAAAGGTGCACTTTCTCAAAGGATGACGGAGGTTTACATTGCATCTCATGACAGCATCTATTGGAGATAGGAGATTCTCGAGAGCATAGAACTGGGGAATAATTCGCCATTTTTTCTGGTGCTGAAACTTCTAAATAGTTGCTAATTTCTATCAAGAAAGCGTATTAAGCAGATTGCTGAAACTACTACATGAATTGATATAATGCAATAGGCAACTATATCACCAACGGCAATCACACGTTTTATATGTTCCCTGTTTCCTTCTCTCTTTATCGCTAGCTAACATCCTGATGCACACACACAGAGACACCATCGCTTTCTTATGTCCAAACTTATTAATACTGATATGCTGCGGTAAAAAAAAGGGAAAAAAAAAGAATAGGAACAGTTCTACTGGTTTGCACTATAACCACTGTTAATTGCCTTACCGATAATGCCAACGGCTGCAAGAACAGGATAGAAGATGCATTCAAATTCAAAGATAATTGGATAGCACATTTTCCAAGTGCAGAAGTGATGACTGTGAGACTCTGACTGAAAAATGGCAATTCAGTCAAAGGAGACCTTATTTATACCAGTGGGCGAGGGTCTTTGTGGCACTTAGCTGGAGTGCACCAAGTTAGTTACATTCAATTAGCAACTAGAATTAATCACCCATTTCCCCCATAGCTTCTTTAGCTAACGGAATCTATGTTAAGAAATATTTAACAACACTGTAAACTTGCTTTGGAATATCTTAAAAAATAGTTCTCATGTCACCTGTGACTGAGCCGCATGAACAGCTTCATTAAACAAGCCTCTGGGTGCTGATTACATGTACAGACCCAATACTTTGAGAGTTATCTTCAAAGAATGTCCACTCAGAACTGTGTGCTGTGTAAAAGGCCCCGAAGCATTTGAATTGGGAGTTGACCTCATCTGAAAGGACCTCACAAAGTACCAGCTGGTCCTGGTCTCCTCTTCCACAACTGTTCCCTATCTCAGGATCACCCTGAAAAGCAAAGACAACGCCGGATTCTTTTCTTCACATGCAGATCAACTTCTTAAATACCTCTCACCAGCCCTCCCGACATTCACATACAAGTACTGCGAACCTCCTGGACTTCATTGCCAATCAGATTGTGAGTATCTGATTATCTGTCTCCACCACTTCGCTCCCTATCCCTAGCCCACCCGACTAAACCTTATTTATGTTTCACTCTGTGCTAGTCCTGAACATTCAAGTTCTTCCAGTTCCTCTCCTATCGATCCTCATGCTCTTTCCGAGTTGAGCGCGTCCATTAGACGCACCTACTGCTCCATTGACCCTATTCCCAGTAAGCTGCAGGCTACCCAACGTATCTTCCAGACCTCGATGTTAGCTGATATTAACTGTTCTCTCTCTTCCAGTAATGTCCCCACCGCTTCAACTCTGCCTTCATCACGCCTTGCCTCAAAAAAAAACTCCAGTGACTCTGCTTTTGTAATCTACACACGGATCTCCAACAACACTTTCCTTTTAAAAGTCGCTCAGCCTTCTGTCGCCTCGCAATTCCTTTTCCTGTTTTTCCTGAAACTCCATATTTGAATCTCTCCAGTCAGATTTCCACCCTTCCCAGAGTGTGGTGATGGTGGTGACTTAGGTCATGAACAAATGTTAGCTGAGGATGATAATTTTAAAAGTAAGGTGTTGAGCGGATTGAGATCTAATCAACGTCAGTGAATGCGGCGGTGTTGGGTGAGCTGGATTTGTTGAGGGCTGGAGTTGTAAGCACCGTGTTGGTTGGAAGTAAGTTTGAGATCGAGGTGCCAGTCAGGAGTGAACCAGAGAGATCTTGTCAGGAAATGTCCCAGTTGCTATTTTACAGAAGCCACTGTAGAATCAACCGCTAAACATGTGCAATAAAAGAGAGAGGGGAGTATCAGTCTCTTCCTGGCACCTACACTAAGTTATCAGCTGCAATCCTGCACATGGATGTACAATTTCTCATTTTAACTGTTTATGTCCTTGGATTCAGTATATACTGAAGAGAAATCGGTGACATTTATAAGTGATTTGGTATGAATGAATAATATGATTGCAATTATTTTAAACCAGTAAACAACGCTGCACATTATAGTGGGATCAATCTTGTTTGATTAGCGTTTTCAGCAATTGTCTGATTAAGATAATTTGCTCGATTTTGAATTGTTGGTTTTGTATGAACTATTTTATTTCCAATGCAGTCAAAATTGCTGATGTAATATGTTTGTTCAATTGACTGCCACGAATAGCAATGATCAGGGGTATAGCCGTGTCAGTGGAGACATATCCCCTGTATAAAGCACTGTCTATTAGAATGGATCAACTCAGAGTGACTGCTGGAGCTGTGAGTTTCAGACCACCGCAAGTCAGTGCTTCACACAGAAGCGAAATATCCAGCAATGCATAAGATAGAACGTATTTACTATCCAATTCTTGCAGCCTTTGGAGTTTCCAGTAAGCTGCATTTTCCTCCAGCTGTTAATGGTGTAAATTAGTATTAATTTAACTGCCGCACCTGAAAGTACTTTACTCACTGTATATTTTACACAATCGTCTGTTCAGTTTGATCAGTTGAATGATGGAATGTCCAACGTGTCTGTTCATTTGGTCCTGCCGCTGCTGCCTAAACTTTGATATCTGTTCGTCAATTCCTTGCATTATTACTGGTTTATACTCTGTACTGAATGAATTAATGGATGATGGAATATTTTCAAATTCTAAATGTTCGGTCTTGAATGAGTTTCTTTATGTCTGCCATGGTTTTGTTAACCTAACACTAGAGTTTTTTGTCCTCGAGACGGCCAACATCCCCAGCTTATACACGCTACTGAGTCAGCAGCGCTTGAGATGGCTTGGCCATGTGAGCCGCATGGAAGATGGCAAGATCCCCAATGACACATTGTACAGTGAGCTCGCCATTGTATCAGACCCGCCGGCCGTCCATATCTCGCTTTAAAGACGTATGCAAACGCGATGTGAAGTCCTGTGACGTTGATCACAGGTCGTGGGAGTCAGTTGCCAGCGTTCGCCAGAGCTGACGGGCAGCCATAAGGGCGGGGCTAAAGTGTGGTGAGTCGGAAAGATTGAGCAGTTGGCAGGAAAAAAAATAGAAGTGCAAGGGGAGAGCCAACTGTGTAACAGCCCCGACAAACCATTTTTTCTGCAGCACCTGTGGAAGAGCCTGTCATTCTAGAATTGGCTTTTATAGCCACTCCAGGCGCTGCTCCACTCACCACTGACCAACTCCAGGCGTTGTATGTCGAGATAAGGAGGCCAAAGAAGAGAGAGTTTTTTGTAGTTAATGTCAAAACTATTTGTACTGGAATCAGGTGCATGGGTCATGTACGTAAGAATATAATCAATAGAGAAGGCGTAGGCCACTCGGCCCTTCTTGTTTCCTCTGCCTTTCTATACGATCATTCCTCATCTGATCTTGTCCTCAAATGCCCTTTCCTGCTTCTTTGTCATCACCATTGAATCCAATTTAGTTCAATATTATCTCTATCATAGACTGACTGCAATCAATGGCTCAGCCTCCACAGCTCTCTGGGCCAGAGACTTCCAAAGATTCAGCACCCTTTTAGAAAATAAATTCCTCCTCATCTCCTTCTGAAATTCTCGACTTATGCACCCTACTTCTGGATTCCCCCTCGAGGGGAAACTTCCTCTCACCATCCCCCTATCAAACTCCCTCAGACTTTAACATGTTACAATACTTCTCTCATATTTATAAACTCGAAAGGGGATCTGCCCAACCTGTTCAACCTTTCCCCACAAGAGCGCCCCTTCACCCCACGAGTCAAATCGTGAACATTCTCTGAACTGCGCTCAATGTATATTCTCCTTAAGGAGACCGAAACTGTACACAGTAATCTAGATATGGTCCAAGCAATGTCTAAGAACAATTACCAGACCTTCAGGATTTGTTAACAGTTTCACGTTGTACAACAAACCTGTCTTGGAATATTACTTCATAAAACCAATTTCAGTGATTCTCATGACACAGCTCACAGTCTCAGTGTTACCAGGAGGCAGTACAGTTTCCTCATTCCCCAACATCATGTGTCAGTTTCACTGGGATTTCAGTATTTTTATTGGTCATCACTTTAGTTATATCATTTCCTTCTGTGAATCTAACGCTGCTGCAAAGGTCTGGCAGCTGAACTGAGTTAGCTGCTGACACTTGGGCATCTCTTTTTCAGATTAACTTCGTATTAATTTATGTACTTCACTTGACTTCAATGTAATAGTAAAAATGTTCATTTTATGTGGTATCACTGTGCACTGTAATTGTTGGACTCCCGAGTCCTTGTCGTTATCTGCAGAATATCAAACACCGCGTTGTTGCATCTCGTTCATTGCACAAACCCACAGACGTACTCTGAACTTTAAAATTGCAACAGAAAGAATTTCAATTGGTGTGAATTCAAAACAGAATATGCTGGGAATATTCAGCAGGTCAGGCAGCATCTGTGGAGAGAGAAGCAGAGTTAACGTTACTGGTCTGTGACCCTTCATCAGAACTGGCAAAGGTTAGAAAAGAATTAGGTTTTAAGCAAGTGGAGTGTGCGGAGGTGCTTTGGTGCCAATGAGAACAAAAGGGAATGTGTGTGATAGGGAAGAGGGCAGAGATAAAATACAAAGCTGTCCTGAGACAACAGCAATGAGGGTGTTAATGTTTCTGTTGAAAGACAAAGCATTAGTCCAGCGAGAGCATTAATAGCCAAATAATGAAAAACTCTGTCTACATGAAGAACAGGCACATGGTTAATGTACTATTAAAACAAATATATAAAGACAAAAAAGGCCAGTCGTGCTCTGAAATTATTGAACTCAGTGTTCAGTCTGCAAGGTTGCAGAGAGCCTAATCAAAATATCAGGTGCTGCTCCTCGAGCTTGCATTGATGTTTACTGGGACACTGTAGCAGGCCAAGGACGGAAATGTGGGCATGTGAGCTGGGGTGGACGACCAGAAGCTCGGGGTTATGCTTTCGGACTGAGTGTAAGTGTTCCACAAAGCGGTCAACCAATATGCATTTGTTCACCCTAAATAGAGGCAACAGTTCTGCGTAGGAGAGGGATTGGTGTAATAGCATTGTCACTAAACTCATAACCCAGGTATTTAGGGTATTATTTTGGGGACATGGGTTCGAATTCCCCATCGCTCTGATTTCAATTCATAAATCTGGAATGGAAAGCTGACCTAATAATGACCATGAAACTATTATCGACTGTTGTAAAAACCCATCTGGTTCCTTAATGCCCTTTCGGTATGAAATATGCTGTCCTTGTGCCGACATGTGACCCCAGGCCCACAGCAATGTGGTTGACTCTGAAGTGGCCAAGCAAGCCACTCAGTTGTACATAACTGCTACAAAGCCAATAAGAATCAAAACTGGACGGAGGCGATGATCATCTCCAACAAGATAGATTTTAGCCATCTACCCTTGACATTCGATGGCGTTACCAGCGCTGAATCCCCCACTACCAACATCCTGGGGGTTACCATTGACAAGATACTGAGCTTGAGTCGCCATAATGCCATATATTTCAATAATTCTCTCATACCTCTTAACTTTAAAGTGTCCAGGCCGAACCTGCTCAACCATTCCTCACAAGGCAGCCCCTTCACCCGAGAAATCAACACATTAAGCCTTCTCTGAACTGCTGTCAATGCATGTATATTGTTCGTGAAATAAGGAGACAACAATTGTACACAGGTGTGGTAATACCAAAGTTCTAAGAACATTTTCACTTTGTGGAACTAGCTTGTCCTGTAATATTACTTCATAAATCTAATTTTAGTGACTTATAATGACACACTTCACAGTCTGGCAGGCAGCAATGATGGGGCAGGATGGTGGGTGATGAATGCAGGAGGGTGGGTTTTCAAAGGCGTGGATTGTTTCCTGCTGGGTCCCTCTGTGGGCCACAGATTGCCCACGGAGGAGGATACCCAAGCCCACAAGGAGGACACTTCATTTTACTGGGCTTATTTCCAGCAGCGGCATGAAGAGGCCCTTAAGCTGGTAATAATAGGCTCCTAAGGCCCTCAATTGGCCTCTGGCTGGGAAGGCCTTTTCCACTGACAACTTGTTGCAATGCGATGGAAAGATGACGGGCCCTCCCTCCCCTGCCAGCCATCGCACATCTATGGGACACACGCCTCCTCGCCCATCTCGGGGAATGGGGTGGCATTAAATCCAGGTCCAGGATTCATCACACTTCCCCCTTTGGAAAAAGCATGCCTTACTGCGTTAAGAATTTCGTTCAAACAGTTAGAAAATACAATAGGTTCTTAATACTGTCAACATTTTTATTCAAATAACTTATTGTGTACTGCTGAGGTGACACTTTCCTATGCAAACATAAAACACAAACTATATTTTAATAATACTATTTATTATTTAGCTGACAGTGGCTGCTCGCCTCAACTGCCCTGTGGTCTCAGTATCAAATTTCGCCCAGATGGAAAACACATTAACCTCAGTCGCCTCTATGCCAAAACTAAACTATATGCCATAGACATACATGATCTACAGTTTGTGGATGACTGCAGTACCATTGCCCACTCTGCTCCAGATTTCAAAGCCACTCCAGATCTCATTACTTCTACATGGAGGGGACTTGAATGTCCTTTCATGTTGCCAAAGCAAAATCGATATCGCACCGTTTTTCTGCATCTCCAAATATATCATATCCGATATGTGTTGAAGGAGAGACTCTGGAACACGTTGAAAACTTCCCGTAACTTGACTCTCAAAAGGCCGCCATTGATGGGGAGATCCAGCACAGTTGCAGCTGTGCCAACTCAATATAGACTTCTGCAAGTCAACAAAAGACCTCATGTATAAACAGTTGCCGTCACCACACTCAGGTACGACAATGAGACCTGAACTCTGTGTCAGCGACACATAAAAGCGCTGGAGAAATTTCCTCCGCAATGCCTCTGCTGCATCCTCCAGGTTAACGGGAAGGACGATGGAAACATAAAAGAAAATGCTAGTTTCCTTTTCGAAATCAGCTCCACAAGCATCCATGAAAATTGCCCAAAGAACAACTTTAATGGACTGGATACTCTGTTTGGATGGTCAAAAACCTTCTTCCCTGACAGATCCTGCTTTCCCAATTCTTAATTGGCCAGCGTCACAGGAGAGAACAAAGGAAAAGCTTCAAAGACACTCTGAAGCTCTCTTTGAAGTGCAGCAGCATTGAGATTGATGACAGGAGGAGCTTGCTGCAAATCGTTCAAAATGGTGACAACTTGCCCATCTGGAACTGAGTATCAACTCAGAGTGACTATCGGAGCTGCGGCTTTCAGAACAACACCAGTTGGTTATTCTCACAGAAATGGGAATTCCAGTAATATATCAGATTGAAGATATTTATTATTTAGTTCTTACAACCATTGGATTTCCTGGTAAGCAGCTGTCCCCAGCTGTTAATGTTGCAAATCAATATTAAATCGACTGCTTCACTTGATAATGTTTTACTTGATGACTGTTTTACGAGTCGTCTGTTGAGTTCAGTCAGTTGAATGATGGGCTGCCTGAAGGCCCTGCTCATTTAGTGTTGCAGCAGTAGCATAATGACTGTGATGATCTTTGTTCATAAAATCCTTGCATTGATATTATTGACTTTACTGAATGTCTATTGTTCGCTGATAGAATGCCCGCAGATTCTAAATGTTCGGGCTTGTATGAGTTTATTTATCTGTAATGATTTGCTTTGGTCCATCACTGAGAATGTGATCAGATTAATATCTCAAATGAATGTTGGGATCAGGTGCTCGGACTGAGTACCTAAGAATATATGCAATAGGAACAAGCGTAGGCCATTTGGCCCCTCGATCCTTCCCCACAATACATTAACATAATTTCTGATTTGATCTCTGCCTCAGAACCATTTTCTCTCTTGTTCTCCTCTACCTCATCGGGAATTTGGGGAGAGCCTCCCCGGCCATGCTAATGAGCCACCGCATTTGGAATAACGGAGGCTCCACGAATTGGCGCTGTTTGTTTGTCGGACGTAACATTTTTCCAATCGCCACTTATTCTGGCGTCGGGCTTTGAAAATGCAGCCTCAAGAATGGGTTTCTCTGGGATTTCAATATTTTACTGGTTATCACTGTTCTGAAGTATTTCCTTGTGGGAATCTGACACTGCTTCAGAGGTTTGACAACTGAACTGAATTTGCTGCTCACCCGTTAACATCTCTTTCTCTGATTCATTGCCGTTCAATTAATTTACTGTTAGAGGAATTCTTGTAACTGTGTTGATTTTATGTTGTATCAGTTTGGACTGGATTTGTTGGTCTCCCGAGCCCTTCTACTTCATTACAGGTTACAAAGCACAATGTTGATGTTGTAGTTTTATTGATTGAACAAACCGACAATCCAAACCTCTACGCTTTCAAATTTTGCAGATGACATTTCAAATAGCGTGGGTTCTTTCCAGAAGATGCACTCAATTTTATTTATTCTATGCATTGTGGACAGACTTAACAATGCCAGTGTGGAAATGAAGGTTCACCCTACCTGCATCTATTCGTGTTTGGCTTATTTGTAGGATGTACGCACGATGAGGTCAAACAACGTTTGGTATCTGTAACTACAGTTGTGTATTTACAACACTTAAAATTATTGTACCTTTGATCTCTACGTTCCATGCATACTAGCATTCAATAACATAGAACATAGAACATAGAACAGTACAGCACATTACAGGCCCTTCGGCCCACGATGTTGTGCCGAACCTTTAACCTACCTTATGATCAAACTACCTATATACCCTTCATTCTACTATCATTCATGGACCTATCCAAGAGTCGCTTAAATGTCCCTAAGGTATCTGCTTCTACTACCACCGCTGGCAGTGCATTCCACGCACCCACCACTCTCTGTGTAAAGAACCTATCTCTGACATCTCCCCGAAACCTTCCTCCAATCACCTTAAAATTATGCCCCCTGGTGATAGCCCTTTCCGCCCTTGGGAAAAGGTCTCTGGCTATCCACTCTTAGCTCCAATGAGAAAAGCCCTAGCTCCCTCAACCTTTCTTCATAAGACATGCCCTCCAGTCTAGGCAGCATCCTGGTAAATCTCCTCTGCACCCTCTCTAAAGCTTCCACATCCTTCCCATAATGAGGCGACCAGAACTGAACACAATATTCCAAGTGTGGTCTAACCAGGGCTTTATAGAGCTGCAGCATAACCTCATGGCTCTTAAACTCAATCCCCCTGTTAACGAAAGCCAAAAGACAATACGCCTTCTTAACAACCCTGTCAACTTGGCTGGCAACTTTGAGCGATCTATGGACATGGACCCCAAGATCCCTCTGTTCCTGCACAGTACCAAGAATCCTGTCTTTAAGCCTGTACTGCATTCAAATTCGACCTTCCAAAATGAATCACTTCACACTTCTCCAGGTTGAACTCCATCTGCCACTTCTCAGCCCAACTCTGCATCCTGTCAATGTCCCGTTCCAACCTACAACAGCCTTCCACACTATCCACAACGCCAGAAATCTTCGTGTCATCGGCAAGCTTGCTAACCCAGCCTTCTACCATCTCATCCAAGTCATTTATAAAAATCACAATGAGCAGAGGTCCCAGAACAGATCCCTACGGAACACCATTGGTCACCGAGCTCCAGGCTGAATACTTTCCATCGACTACCACCCTCTGTCTTCTATGGGCCAGCCAATGTTGTATCCAGACAGCCAACTTTCCCTGTATCCCATGCCTCCTTACTTTCTGAATGAGCCTTGCTAAAATCCATATACACCACATCCACTGCTCTTCCTTCATCAATATGTTTTGTCACATCTTCAAAGAATTCAATAAGGCTTGTGAGGCATGACCTGCCCCTGACAAACCGTGCTGACTGTCTCTAATCAAACGATGATTTTCCAAATAATCATAAATCCTGTCTCTCAGAATCCTCTCCAATAACTTGCCCACTACCGACGTAAGACTGACTGGCCTATACGTCCTAGGGTTATTCCTATTCCCTTTCTTGAACAAGGGAATAACATTTGCCACCCTCCAATCATCGAAACAGTTCATCAAAGATACACATGCTAGAATCGCTTTATGTGTTGTGTAATTTAAGACCTGATTTTATATTCTTATAGATGCTTGTGTATTCTGGTGTGTAAAGTAACTCAATGAATCAAGGTCCAACACAGGTTGTGATTATTGGTGTCTCCCAGTGATCTGGACTGAGGCCACAGCTTTTCACTGTATTTCCACATGACTTGAATTCATGATTCGAGGGACATCTATTTAAAATTGTTGACGACCCTACGTTAAGTGTCTCAATAAATAGTATAGATTAAAAGAAAACTGTGCAAAGGGTTGTCGATAGTTTAAACGATTTGTTAAACTGTGGGATCTGAAGGTGTGAGGTCATTCACCTTGCATCAAAGAGAGGTAAATCAGACTACATTCTTAGGAGCTGGGGACAAGCTGAGCGGTTTGCATATCAAATACAGATATCACCAGGGCTTAAATTACAATTTCAATACGGAGGCAACCGGATTAAGAATTAGGGAAACAATGCAGTGGATGCTCTTAATAGGGATAGATGAGATTTGATGGTTTGAATTGCAAGGAAGGAAAAATAAATAAACTGGAGCCGTTGGAGTTCTCCGTGCAATGCAGGTCAGCAAATGGAGCAGTGTTTCTTGACAGGAACCTGATATGGAATAGGATAAAGGCAGAAGAGTGTTGGATTCACCAGTAAATGGACGGTGGGGGATGGACCATCAGCCAGGTGACAATTGCTATGTACGAGTCTGAATGAGACAGAGGCATGGACGTACGTTTCAATATCTGATGTACTGAGATAAGAGTGGAACCAAGAGTACTATGATGTGGAATGCGGGGGTTAACTGTTACGGCGTGACACACGGTTTTATGAACGTGACTCTGTATTGTTAAAAGAAAATGGAATTTATAGTAAAGCTCAAGAATGTTATGCCAGATTTGTGTTTAAATTAGGAGAACTGAGGGTGCCGTATTGGCAACAGTGCGTTCTGATGAAGGGTCGCTGACCCTTCTTCGGAACTGACAAATATTAGAAAAGTCACTGCTTAGCAGCAAGTGAGGTGGGGGTGGGGCAAGAGATAACAATGGAGGTGTTGATTGAACAAGACCACATAGCGGACTAAAAGGTCATGGAGCAAAGGCAAACAATATGTTAATAATTAAATGGAAACAGTTATCTACCGATTACATTTGTTGCTTCACTTTGTTTGCTTTCCAACCCCTTCTGGACCTGCCTCTCCTCCAGTTTCCAAATGTCCTTTTACTTGTCTCCCTTCAATCGACTCGCTTGCTCAGCCTCCATCTGCCTATTTCTCATGATCTGAAGTCACAAACTCACCGCAGGGGTTCTCGACCTTTTCACGTTTTGAGACAGCCCCTGTTGACTCTCTTAACCATTGAAATAAAAAGAAGTTCCCCTTTCCCCTCACTTTCTCAGCCATTGGTCTGGGTGCAAAACTGGAGTTAAACCATTGGATTACTTGTTTGAAACCCCCTTCTCCATTCCACACTGGCAGGGCGTCCTCACTCAGCCACTGTATCCAGTGATCATTATATTTCATCTTTATTTCAGATCAACTTCCCAATCAATCTTTGTTAACTGTGTTTAAAACCATTCTCTGCTGGATGCTGCAACAAAGCTGCAAATTGCACACCAGATCCTGTCAAACTGCTACTTGAGTTTGAGGTCTGATCAGTAATTTCTCTGCGTCCCTTTCTATCTTTTTCAGTTAACCTGGTGGCGATTCTGACCCTATCCCGAAGAAAGTGTGGTCTCTCCAAATGTGTCACTGTCTGAGTTGTGGGAATGGCAGTGGCTGATCTCCTGGTCGTTATCACAGGTCCCATATTGCGGCGGATTTCTTGGATTTATTTCCCAGATTCATTCCTGTCCATTACTCCCATCTGCAGTTCAATTAATGTCCTGGTGTTTGCAACCGCAATGGTTTCTGTCTGGCTGACAGTCGTTTTCACCTTTGATCGATTTGTAATCATTTGCTGTGAGAAGCTGAAGGAAAAATATTGCACTGAGAGAACAGCGGCTCTGGTTATCGGAACAGTGAGTGTGCTGTGCTCTTTAGAATGTGTTCCCTGGTACTTTATATGTGAACCGAAATATATAATTGATATTGTTCCCTGGTGCTGTATCGTGAAACAGAGCTACTATAGTTCCCCCTCATGGACCGCGTTTGAGTTGTTCCACCGCATTTTAACTGCTTGCGTACCGTTCTTTCTGATTTTGCTGTTAAATGTACTGACGGTCAGACGAATTATAGCGGCCAATAGAGTCGGCAGTGGACTCCGGTGCCTCAGCAATGGAGAGAATCACAATGACCCAGAGATGGAGAATCGAAGGAAATCAATCATTTTACTGTTTAGATTATCTGGCAGTTTTATACTGTTATGGGTGATGCAGATTGTATTTTACATCTGTCAGCGAATTACAAAACAATATGCTTCCTCTACCAATGACCCTCTTTATATCACAGAATACACAGCAGCAATGCTGCAGCTTCTCAGTTCCTGCACCAACACGTGTATTTATGCTGTGACCCAGACGAAATTCAGAGAGGAGCTAAAGAGGGTCGTGAAATACCCTCTCAATCTAATTGTTAGATTAGTTAAGTCATAAGAAAAGTGAAGGTTTCCATGTTCTAGAACTAAAATCCATTCGACTCCACAGCCTATATTTACGATATGGTGTTAAATATTCTGTTCACAGCACCGAACCTTGAGATAATTGTAAACTTGATTTTGTAATATATTAAACATCTGACCTAATGAGGCTGGTTATTTTTGCAGAAGACACAGGAATTGTTTGTCAAAAATGACGGTGCTAAAGAGCACAGCTGGACATCAACTGAAGCAGCTCTCAATCAAAGGAGCTCCAGTTGCCTTGATGACAGAACGATAGGGTAGGTACTGGTAATGTCACTGAGTTAATAATCCAGCAGCCTATTGTAATGCCTTGGGAACAGGGGTTCAGATCCCCTTCTAGCTGCTGGTAGAATTCAACTTCAATTAATCAGTTAAAAATCTGGAATTGAAAACTTGTCTCAGTCATAGTGCCATGAAATAAAGAGTTAAATGATCGAGCAACTTCCTTATGGAAAAGGCCTGGCATACATTTGACTCTCATCACACACATTTAGAGAAAAGTACAATAAATATGGAGAAATAAGGTTAGACATCACGAAGAAGAGAGAAGCAGAGAGGCCGGTGGAGAAGAACAGGTATGGCAGAGGGCGGATGTGACAAGTTGTAACAATCCCCAGTCCTGTTGTGGCGTATTGTGGCATGTTTAGTGTGATGGTTTTAGGGGCTAATGCCTTTCGAAAACTACAATTTTTTTCTGCCACTCGCTGTCCCTTCCTTTCAGTGCCTGTGTCTCTCTGCTCTCTCAGAAACTCAGCAAAACTCCACATAAATCTGTTTGCCATTTTACGTTGTCTGCTTTGGGTGATGCCCCAAGGCAGAGGGTGCACTTCCTTCTGCAGTCTGGTCAAAAACCTGTATCCCTCTATTTAACTGCATATTCTTTAAGTTTTGGTAACTGTAATTGATTAATCCCTAATAATTGATCAAATCTGACATTGATTACTGCTTGACGGTCTCTAGGTTTATTTTTCCCCCAGAGATGATTAAAAAGACTGTTATTAGTGTCGAGAGGAGTTCCTGTCTACCTCAGTGTTTTAAATATATCAAATCCTGATCCCATACCCACCAAAGTGTATGAAACGATGGAACACTGCAAACATTGTTACACACTGAGTACACACGGTACCTTTATGTTGCAATAAGATGTCATCATCTCTATTCAGATAACTGCCATCCCACAGGGGCAAAGTTTTACTGGGTCAACATTCTGACCAAACACTAAAGAATTACAGAAAGCGAGGCTCACAAATTCAACACAAGTTTCCTTTTCTGAGCCTCGCTGGTCTGCTCTGATTTTCTTTTGGGTGGCATCGGCCTAGATTTTATGTTCAGACCTGAACCCACAAACGTATAACTCAGAGGCAAGATTATTACCCACTGAGCTACAGCTGGCTCCAATGTTCCCCAAAAAATTTAGTTGTGCATGGCAAGTTTTTTTGTCCCGTGCACGGTACCTTAAATTTTTTAAAGAATCTTTAAAGGCCTGTGTGTGTGTCTTTGGCTGTGTGTGTCTGTGTCTATGTGCCTGTGTGTGTTTCTCTGTGTGTGTGTTTCCCTGTGTGTCTGTGTGTGTGGTTGTCTATGTGTGTGTTTGTCTGTCTGTGTCTATGCCTGTTCCTCTCTCCTCTCTCAGAACCTCAGTGAAACTCCACATACATCAGTTTGCCATATTAAGATGACTGCTTTTGGTGATACCACAACTGCAGAGGGTACACTTCCTTATGCAGGCTGGTAAGAAACCCGTATCCCGCTAATTAACAGCATATTCTGTATGCTTTGTGTTGGAGAAATTTTCTTAGCTTTACTAATGAACTCTGTAGAAGCAGAAAAACAGGACACAGCTTGTAGCTAATCTAACCACAACCAACGGTCATAAATTGTAGACAGAGCAGCTAACCACAATCAGACATTACGGCCAGATATGATGTCTGGAGTGGGCATTGAATTAAGGAACTAGCTTGTTATTGTTGAAACTGATGTTTCGCTGACCTCGGACCCTGCATGGTGCACCGTTACGTAGGCAGTCTTGTGGGTGCTTATCTAATTGTGAAACTGTCAGCTCTGCCTTTTTTATACTATATAAGTCCACGGCGATCTGTAGCTCTTTGGGAGTAGCACTGAACCGCATTTAGGTAAGGTGTTATCCCCCATGATATCATGCAATAAAGGGTTTGATTCTCAACGTCTGAGTCCGGAGAATTTGTTCAACAATTGGGCACAATCTAGATTTTCTCCAACACTTTGTATATTGTGATTGATTAATCCTTAATAATTGATCAAATTCATCATTGAGTACTGTTTGAAATTCTCAAGGTTTACTTTCCTCCCAGGGCTGATTAAAAGTTCGAGTTTACCTCAGTGCTTTGGAAATATCAGACCCTGATCCCACACCCAGCAAAGTATTTTATATGATGGGACTCTGCAAATATTGTTATACACAGTAGGCACGGTACCTTCATGTTGCAATAAGATGTTATATTCTCTCTTCAGCTAACTCTCATCCCACAGGGGCAAACGTTCAATGGGTCAACATTCTGACCAAACACTAAAGCGTTCCAGAAAGCGAGGCTCACAAATTCAGCACACGTTTCCTTTTCTGAGTCTCGCTGGTCTGTTGTGGTTTTCTGATGTGTGCCATCAGCTTAGATTTTGTGCTCTGACCTGAACCCACAATAGTGTAACTCAGAGGCAAGATAACTACCCATTGAGCAATAGCTGGCTCTAATATTCCCCAGAAAATTTAGTTGTCTTGCGCGGCCAGTTTTTTTTTCTTCCCGTGCATGGTCCTTTAAATTTTGAAGGAATCTTTGCAGACGTGTGCAATCCATCACAGAAAAGGACCTGCGTACTGCCTTCCAGGCTGCTGCACGCAGCTTTCTGGTAACAGTGACCAACACCCTTAATCCCAATCTCTTCTGCTTTCTCTCTGGTACTCTCTCCCCATTGTTATCCTTTCCTCTCCCTGTTATTCTCCCTCCATATCTATCCCTGTCTTTCTCACTTTTACTCTCTCCATCTGGATGGAGGTGGAGAAAGAGCTGCAAATGTAGAGGCGGCTTTACTCTGTATCTAAACCCACACTGTACCTGCCCTGGGAACTATTGTGAGAATAGGTTGCAGTGCTGGGCTGAAAAGTGGCAGATGGAGTTTAACCCTGAAAAGTGTGAGGTCGTCCATTTTGGAAGGACAAACATGAATGCAAAATACTGGGTTAACGGTAGGGTTCTTGGGCATGTGGAGGAGCAGAGAGACCTTGGGGTCTATGTGCATAGATCATTGAAAGTTGCAACTCAAGTGGATAGGGCTGTGAAGAAGGCATATGGGGTGTTAGCGTTCATTAGCAGAGGGATTGAATTTAAGAGCCGTGAGGTGATGATGCAGCTGTACAGGACCTTGGTAAGGCCTCATTTGGAGTACTGTGTGCAGTTCTGGTCGCCTCATTTTAGGAAGGATGTGGAAGCCTTGGAGAGGGTGCAGAGGAGATTTACCAGGATGTTGCCTGGAATGGAGAATAAGTCTTACGAGGAAAGGCTGAACATTCTAGGCCTCTTCTCATTAGAAAGGAGAAGGATGAGGGGTGACATGATAGAGGTTTATAAGATGATCAGGGGAATAGATAGGGTAGACAGTCAGAAACTTTTTCCCCGGGTGGAGCAAAGCGTTACAAGGGGTCATAAATTTAAGGTGAAGGGTGGGAGATATAAGGGGGATGTCAGGGGAAGGTTCTTTACCCAGAGAGTGGTCGAGGCATGGAATGCCTTGCCCGGGGAAGATGTTGAGTCAGAAACTTTAGGGACTTTCAAAAGGCTTTTGGATAGGTATATGGATAAAGGAGAATGATGGGGTATAGATTAAATTGTCCTTGACAGAGGACAAAGGATCGGCACAACATTGTGGGCCGAAGGGCCTGTTCTGTGCTGTATGTTCTATGTTCTATGTAACAGAGAAGACAAAAATGTACTCTGTAGCTAATTCCTTTCCTAAACCTCGCGGTCTCACTACCTCTCTTTCCTCTTTGAAGACGCTCCCTAAAATCAACTTATTTGACCAAGTTTTTGTTCACCTAGCCTAATACTTCCGTAAGTGGCTCTGTGCCAAGCTTTTATTTAGTTGTTTTATTCATTGGTGGGATGCGCATGTCGCTGGCAAGACCAACATTTATTGCCCATCCCTAATTGTCCTTTGAGAGGGTGGTGGTGAGTTTCTGGAACCACTACAATCCATATGTGGTAGGTAAACCCACTGTGTTGTTGGAAAGAGTTCCAGGGTTTTGAATCAGTGATAGCGAAGGAACCGTGATCTCGTTCCATTTAGGATGATGTGTGACTTTAGTTGTTGTGCGCGACCAGGATTTTCAGTGAGTAGTCTCCTTAAATGTTTACTTAATATTTTTTAACGTTGTTAGATGTAAAGTTTCTCCTACAATCTGCCTACCTCTCCCCATCTCTCCCTCCATATTTCCTCCCGTCTCTCCCTCCTTCTCTCTCCTTGTCTCTCTTATGTAGTCCAAGATCCCATATGTTTCGCTAATTACTCTCTCGATAAGTCATGCCGACTTCAAAGATCACAGGTCGTGAACCTTCAGGTCGCTCTGTCCCTGTTCCTGCACACTCTTTACAAATGTGTCACAGTGCAGTACTGTCTCTCTCTCCTATCTCAGAACTTCAAACAAAGTCAACATGGTTTCACGGAATGGAAATCGTGTTTTTTGAGGGTGTATCTAGTCACTAAATAAAGCGGATTCAGAAGATGTGTTATACTTGGATTTAGAAAAAGCTTCACACAAAAGGTTAAAATGAAAAAAAAATAAGGGTTCATGGAGTTGGGGTAACATGTTAGTGTGGATGGAGAATAGGTTAATGGACAGGAATCAAACAGTAGGGACAAACAGGGCATTTTCAAGTTGGCAGACTGTGACTAGTGTAGTGATGCAAGGTTCTCTTGCTGAGCATCAGCTATTTTTACTGAAAATATTTGTTCCGAAACCTCCCTAACTCTCACTGCCTCTCTCGATCCCCCAGAAACTCTTTGTAACTCTCTCTGTCCACTTCTCTCTCTAAATGTCTGTCCAGATCTTGACTCAGGAGCTCCTGAACAAAACAGAATCACAACATTAGCCATTCATTTATTAACATCAGTTTAAAAACATCACACAGCCATTTTAAGTTTGTTCTCAGTGACCATTTTATGTCACCACAGCAGTGGTCCATTTATTTGAGAGAATGGCTCCTCACTATTGTAACGTTAGAGCTTTAGACGTGACAGGGACACAGACATGGAGAAACTGAGACACACAGTACTAGACAGGAGTGAAACATTCATTAATACTAATTGTGTGCTGTACATATACAGGAGCTGACACTGTATTAAATGCATTTAAGGGATCTGGGCATCACTGACAAAGAGAACATTTATTGTCTAATTTCCTTTAGAAGGTGGGAATCAGCTGCTACCGTCCAGGAGTAAGTGAGCAAACAACAGTCTCCTTCCAGCAGCACATCGCTTTGGACCCTGAGTTCAGCGATCGTCATTGACACCGGGGCCTGTTCAGGGCGGGTCGTGGGCTGTTTGTAAGTGGAAGACTGTAGCAGGAACTGGTCCTGGAACATGGAGTGAGTGGCAGAAGGGAAAGGCCTTTCTCGGGTTGTATGTCGACTGGGTGAAGGAGTCAGAATGTGAAGAAGCCGCGATTGAAAATCATTGCTGCTTCCTCTCCTCAAACATGTAATGCATGTTCCTGTTTCACGCTATTTGCTGTACTTGGACAGTGAATTGTGAAAACAAAGCTGGACAGTCAGGATGGGAGCAGTTCTGCAAATGACACCTTTTGCAGGCACCAGATGAGAATATCAAGGAAATATTTTAAACAGCGGCTGTTGGTTTCCGTTGAACTATTAGTTCAATGGCAGCTGGAAATACAATATTGACCTGCGCAAATATCCCTGCTCCATCAGGTCTTCCCATTCTGAGAACAGTGCAGATATCGGGTTGGTTCTGAACCGTACTAAATTGTAAGAAAAGCGCAAAAAATTCACCTGGCTGACTGAAGCTGAGTGCTGCAATGGAGTCAGACACTGACACAATTTGTATTGCTGGTTATTATTTGCATTTGTTCGGAATCCTTATCAATTGAAAAATCACATTAATCTATTTTCAATCTTCCATTTCACCGGATCTTGGATGACAAGTGATGATTTACTTCTTTCTTGTGGAGAAATACATGAAGGAACCAGAATAAATATGGTAATTCCTCAGCACAAGGAGCAGTGCTGTAAGTTCCTTCTAATACACAGTAGGTACGTTATTACTGCCACAGTTCAGAGACACAGACAGGCCATGCTTTCCGCAGTCACAGAGAACAGAACCAGTCAAACTCCCACTAATACCAACGTCCACCAAATTCTCAAACCAGCAGTCAATGAAAGCAGGAGGAACAGATGATATTTCCAATTCAACCCAACTCAGAACTGCTGAAAGATAGGTGCATCAATTTTAGTTCAAAATTGCAACCACTATCAGATTGAAAGGCACTGTATCAATCTCACAAGAGTGCAGCTTTAGCTATAAATTAATTAACAGACGAACAGCTAATTGAAAGGTACAGAACAAACCATAAGAATTTAGCTCTGACTGCAGACTGAGTGGCAGATTACAATATAGTACAGAGATCTCATACAGTGTCAGAAGGAAAGTTACGGTATTAAATCAATTGGTGCAGATTGCAGTGCACATTACATGTCCGTCCAATAGTCTCTCTAAGTGCCATTATGAAAAATACACTGTCAATTCGATTACTGCAAACTGAATGATTCTGATCTTCCTGACCACGCCATTTATCAGTTTGAAATATACATTATCCTTCACAGATGTGTTCAAGGTTACAGGCGAATTACTAGTCCAAAACTCTCACACAACAACTCAATAAATCACTGATAAATGATGAAGTGATCCATATTTTAAATGAAAAATGAGAGTAGCAGATAGTGATGCAGTACAGTGTTAAACAAATAGTTCTTAATAACATATCAGAGATACACATGAAGTACAGAAACAAAAATCCTGCACTCACATACAGCACCAGTGCCCCAAACATACAGAATGAATCTCACTTACGCAAACAGTACCAGTAGCCGAAATAAATGGAATACAACTGTTCCAGAGATGGACGCACAAAGGAAAAAATTCCAAACATGCATTTAGTATCAGAGTCTGTTCTATACAGTATGAGCCCTGCATCTGCACAACATAGCCTGTGCTAAGAGTCTGCCGGATAAAATGAGATCGACAGTCACATCCAGTAATCGAGACTAACAGCTATGAAATGAATTTCATGTTCACTTATAATACAGGAAAATAATATGTGCAGAATGAATATCACTCATGTACATTGACAGAGATTGAGAGACAACAGAATGAATCCTCCAAAGCCATCAGTACCAGATGTGCAACAGTACTGTGGGTGTACCTGCACACCAAGGACTGCAGCACTTCAACAAGGCCGCTCCCACCACCTTCTCAAGGGAAATTGGGGATGGATGGGCAACAAATGCTGGCCAAGCCAGCGAGGTCCACATCCTGCAAAACAAATAAAAAAATGATACAGAAAGAGACGGAATTAATCCTACCTGGTCAAGCAATAGAAGGCATTGAAAGACACAGGAAGAGTTGCACATTCACATACTATACCAATCACTGACAAATACTGAAGGAACCACATGCTCAAAGTCAGTATCACATATTGATGCAAAGAGAATTAGTTCCACACTCGTATTTAGTGTGAGAGACTCTCAGATACATAAAGGATATCCCCACACACACAGGGTACCAGAAACTGACATGCAAAAGTCAAACTACACACATGCAAAGTCAACAGGATTGAAAGATATAGAGTTGAAAAGACATTACAATGCCAGAGACTGACAGGCACAGTACAAATCTTTGTCATGCAGACCACCAGAGGTTTTCAGGTAAAGAATGAATCTCATTTCCACATTCAGTCTAGATACTGACAAATACAGAAGACAGACTCGGAGGGCGGAGTTCCAGACTGGTAAGTATAAAAAACCTACCTCGGGGATTCTCGGAGCAGACTCGGAGGGCGGAGTTCCAAAGCGGTAAGTATATAAAAAAAACTTACCTCGGGGATTCTCGGAACAGACTCAGAATGCGGAGTTCCAGACCCGGTAAGTTACCTCGGGTGGGGAAAAAGTACTGATAAAGTGACGTCACAGGAAAGCTGCGACCTGATTGGCTGGTCGGGAATCTGTACCGAATTTGAAAATAAAACTGATAAAAATTGATTAAAACACTAATTAACTAATTTATAAGTAGAGTAACTAAACCAGAGGGAGGAGATTACTGTATTTAGACAGCATTTAATATTTATTGTAGAAATCTAGCACGAGGGGCCACATAGTGAAGTATATCATTATTTAGGAAGGATTTAATAAGTATTTATTTATTTTATATCAATTAACTAATTATTGATAGAAATGACAGTTAGAGGGGTGTAGTGCTTCACCTGTGAGATGTGGGAAGTCCGTGACGCTTCCAGCGACTACATCTGCAGGAAGGGTACCCGGTTGCAGCTCCTCACAGACCGTATGGTTCGGTTGGAGCGGCAACTGGATGCACTTAAGAGCATGCAGGTGGCGGAAAGCATCATAGACAGGAGTTTTAGAGAAGTGGTTACACCCAAAGTGCAGGCAGATAGATGGGTGACCGCTAGAAGAGGCAGGCAGTCAGTGCAGGAATCGTCTGTGGCTATCCCCCTCTCCAACAAGTACACGGTTTTGGATACTGTTAGGGGGGATGGCCTATCAGGGAAAACAGCAGCAACCAAAGCAGTGGCACCACGGCTGGCACTGTTGTTCAGCAAAGAAGGGCAAAGCACAGAAGAGCAATAGTTATAGGGGACTCTATAGTCAGGGGCACAGTTAGGCGCTTCTGTGGACGTGAAACAGACTCCAGGAAGGTATGTTGCCTCCCTGGTGCCAGGGTCAAGGATGTCTCTGAACGGACAGAGGGCATTCTGAAGAGGGAGGGTGAACAGCCAGAGGTTGTGGTACACATCGGTACCAATGACATAGGCAGGAAGAGTGATGAGGTCCTGCAGGGCGAGTTTAGGGAGATAGGTAGTAAGTTAAAAAAGCAGGACTTCTAGGGTTGTAATATCTGGATTACTCCCTGTGCCACGTGCCTGTGAGGCTAGAAATAGGAAGATAGTGCAGCAAAACACGTGGATAGGCAGCTGGTGTAGAATGGAGGGTTTCAGATATTTTTCTGAATGGAGGGATGTGACTCGTGGTGTTCCGCAGGGATCAGTGCTGGGACCTTTGCTGTTTGTGGTATATATAAATGATTTGGAGGAAAATGTAGCTGGTCTGATTAGTAAGATTGTGGACGACTCAAAGGTTGGTGGAGTTGTGGATAATGATGGCGACTGTCAGAAGATACAGCAGGATATATATCATTTGGAGAATTGGGCGGAGAAATGCCAGATGGAGTTTAATCCGGACAAATGTGAGGTAATGCCTTTTGGAAGGTCTAATGCAGGTGGGAAGTATACAGTAAATGGCAGAACACTTAGGAGTATTGACAGGCAGAGAGATCTGGGCGTACATGTCCACAGGTCACTGAAAGTGGCAATGCAGGTGGATAAGGTCGTCAAGAAGGCATACGGCATGCTTGCCTTCATCGGTCGGGGCATAGAGTATAAAAATTAGCAACTCATGTTGAAGCTGTACAGAACCTTAGTTAGGCCACACTGAGAATATTGCGTGCAATTCTGGTTGGCACACTACCAGAAGGACGTGGAGGCTTTGGAGAGGGTACAGAGGAGGTTTACCAGGATGTTACCTGGTCTGGAGGGCATTAGCTATGAGGAGAGGTTGGAAAAACTCGCATTGTTGTCACTGGAACGACGGAGGTGGAGGGGCGACATGATAGAGGTTTGCAAAGTTATGAGCGGCATGGACAGAGTGGATAGTCAGAAGCTTTTTTCCCAGGGTGGAAGAGTCAGTTACTAGGGGACATAGGTTTTCGTTGCGAGGGGCAAATTTTAGAGGGGATGTGCGAGGCACGTTTTTTACACAGAGGGTGGTGAGTGCCTGGAACTTGCTGCCAGAGGAGGTGGTAGAAGCAGATACGACAGCGACGTTTAAGAGACATCTTGACAAATATATGAATAGGAAGGGAATAGAGGGATATGGGCCCCGGAAGTGCAGAAGTGTTAGTTTCGGCAGGCATCAAGATCGGCGCAGGCTTGGAGGGCCGAATGGCCTGTTCCTGTGCTGTACTGTTGTTTGTTATAATCATACACATTGCCAACCTCAGACAGATGCCGTAGAAATCACACAATATCACAGACTGATGGATAGAGAGAATCGCAAAATCATTTAATTCTTGCAGATACAGAGTTAGTCTCACTCTTACATAAAGAACTGGAGATTGACAGATATGGAATGAGATCCAAGCTCACACATGATGGGATTAACCGACAGACTTGTTAATCAAATCCACACAGCTATATAGTACCATGGAATGGCATACAGAGAATGAATTACACAATCAGATTCTGACTCTACGATTGATGCTTACACAATGAATATTTCACAGATTTAGTTGCAGAGACTGACAGATTCAGAATGTTATTCACATTCACCCATCATAGCAAAGTGGTACTGAATGAGCCCCATGTTCACATACAACACTCATGACTGACATACAGAATTAATCATGCAAGCATATTCAGTTCCTTAGACTGACAGAAACAACGGATGTATGTTTCAGTGAATTAAATTCCCTGTCAGATACTGCACCGGAGACTGATAGATTCAGAACAAGTCCCACACTCGGACAGTCCCAGAAACTAACAGTTAGAAATTTAATCTCTTACAGCACAAAAGATGGATGAAATTTATCACACCCGTGCTCAGTCCTACTGAATGTCAGTCGCAGAATAAATCCCATACTCACAAACAGTGCCAGGGATTGCGAGAAACAGAATGAATTTTGTAGACACATGCAGTACGAAGGATAGGCATATAGAAAACAAAACTCATTCATGCAAAGCATTTAAACCACACACACAACACACGTTACCAGAGAGGTCCAGGCATATTCATACACACGGTATTGAAAGTTGCAAAATAATTCACAATCTCTAGTACAGCACTCTGACTTAAGAAATAGGAGCAAGAGTAGATCATACAGCCCCTCAAGTCTTCTCTGCCATTCATATCCAATCGAGGCTGATCTTCTGTCTCAACTCGACATTTCTGTCCACACCACATATAGCTTTGTTCCCTGAGAGACCAACGATCCATGTGTATTAACTTTAAATATACTCAATGATAGAAAAGCCATATACCACCAGAAAATTCCAAACATTCGCAATGCTCTGACTGAAGACATTTCTCCACATTTCAGTCCAAAAATATCGACCACTTACTCTGATCCTGTGCCCCTGTGTTCTCGGTACCCCAGTCAGAAGAAACACTGTGAATCTTCCAGTACAACTATACACTTCCTAAAATATGGAGACAACATATGGAGACAAAACTATGCACAATGCTGCATGTGTGGTCTCTCCCAAACTCTGTGTAAATGCAACTTAACTTCCCTATACCTGTACTCCAGTCTTCTTGCTGCAGAGGCCAATATGCAGTCGACCTTCCTGATTTTGTCATGTATCTGCATGCTAATTTTCTGTGTTCTTGTATGAGCAAGCAAGGTCTCTCTGAAAAATAACAGTTGAAAGTTTCATATCGTATATCAGAGACTACCAGACACAAAGGAAGAGCCTCACTCTCACTCAGTAGCAGATACTGACATTTAAGGAATGAATCTCATATTGACATATTGGCTAATATCTCATGTTGGCTAAGGTTAATTGGGTAAATTACACATCCATGTCTCACCCAGGAAGTTAAGGAGAGTATCAGACTGAAACAAAAGACTTACAATGTTCCAAATAATGGTAGCAAGTCTGAGGATTGGAAGTGTTTTAGAAACCAGCAAAAAGCCACTAAAAAGTTGATAAAAAAGGAAAAATAGAATATAAGTAAACCATCTAGCAATAGAAAAACAAATTGTAAGAGCTTTTATAAGTCCATAAAAAGGAAGAGAATAGCTAAAGTTGATGTGAGTCCCTTAGAGGCAAAGACAGGAGAATACAGCATGGGGAATGAAGAAATGGCAGAGGCATTGAACAAATATGTTGTGTCTGTTTCACAGTAGAAGACACAAATTCCACACCAGAAATACTCAGTAACCTCGTGGCTAAAAAGAGTGAGGAAATTAAGGATAACAATATGAGCTATGTAAAAGTGTTGGGAAAACTTGAGGGACTAAAATCTGACAAGTCTCCAGGACCAGATGGCCTACATCGTAGAATTTTAAAAGAGATTGCTGCAGAGATCGTGGATGCTCTGGCTATGGTTTTCCAGAATTCCTTAGATTCAGGAATGAGCCCGTCAGATTGGAAGTTGGTCAATGTTTCATTGATTTTCAAGAAAGGAAGTGAAGAGAAAACAGAGAACTACTGGTCAGTTGCCTAACATCAGTCATTGGGAACATGATGGAAACTATTATTAAAGAAGTCTTTACATTGTACTTGGAAAAGCATAGTGCAATTAGAATAAGTTAGCATGGTTTTACTAAAGGGGGATCCTGTTTCACAAATTTAGTAGTTTTTTGAGGATGTAACTAGGGTAGATAAAGGGGAACCAGTAGATGTAGTAAACCTTTTTCAAAAGGATTTTCAAAAGGCATTCGATAAGGTGCCACGTCAAAGGTTAATAGGCAAGATAGGGCTCATGGTGTTGAGCATAATATGTTAGCATGGAGAGAGGATTGGGTAACAGACAGGAAGCACAGAGTAGGCATAAATTGGGCATTTTCAAGTTGGCAGGTGCCGCAAGGATCAGAATTGGGGCCTCAGCTATATACACTCTATATTAATAACTTGGATGACGAGACAGAGAGTAATGTATCTATGTTTGCTGATGATAGAAAGCTCGGTGGAAAGGTAAGATGCAGGGAGGAGGTAGAGAGGCTGCAACGTGATATAGACGGGTTAAGTGAGTAGGCAACAAGAGGCAAAACGGAGTATAATGGAGGGAAATGTGAAATTGTTCACTTTGGTCATAAAAATAGAAAAGCTGAATATTTTTAAAAGGTATGAAACTGGTAAGTGTTGATGTTCATAGAGACTTGGGCTACTCGTACAAGGAACACAAACAGTGAACATACATTGCAGCAGGCCATTAGGAAGGCAAATGACATGTTGGCCTTTATTGCAAGGGGATTGGAGTACAGGAATAAGGAACTCACACTCAAATTGTACAGGGCCTTGGTGAGACTGCACCTGGAATACTGTATGCAGTTTTGGTCACCCCATTTAAGAAAGGATATACTTGCACTGGAGGCAGAGCAGTGAAGATTTATTCAATTGGTCCCTGAGATGAGGGGGCTGTTCTAAGATAAGGGACTGAGTAAATTGGGGCTATATTCTCTGGAGTTTAGAAGAATGAGAGGTGATCGAATTGAGATTGACAAGATTCTGAAAGGACTTGATAGCGTAGAAGCTGAGAGATTGTGTCCGCTCGTCGGCGAATCTAGAACACGTGAACACAGTCTCAGGATAAGGGACCGATCATCTAGGACTGAGATGAGGAGAAATTACCACACTCAAAGTGTTGTGAATCTTTGGAATTCTCCACCCCAGAAGATTGTGGATGCTTCATCATTGAATGCATTCAAGGATGGGGTCGATAGATTTTTGGTTTCACAGGGAATCAAGGGATATGGGGTATGGGCAGAAAAGTGGAATTGAAGCCCAAGGTCAACCATGAACGTATTAAATGGTGGAGCAGGCTCGATGGGCTATATAGTCCACTCCTGCTCCTATTTCTTGTGTTCTTGTGTTCTTACATATACTCCCATAAATTCATAGATACAATGTGAATGGCATATTACATCCTATAGCAGAGATTAATGGTTGGAAATCAATGGCCAGACTCTCATACAGCTCTTTATGGACACTTATATATTCAATTTCACAGTTACCTACAGCACCAGAGACTTTGAGCTAAAACATTTATCTAACTCTCACAAAATACTGTAGACTGATAGTTACATAATCATCCACACACTCACATACAGCACCAGAGACAGACAGAGATTAAAAACAATGCCACATTGACACATAGGAATACAGACAGCAAAGTATCCAAAAAATATTCCCAGTTTGAAACAGATTAAGAAAGAGACACATAGAATAAATACATAACAAGGGACAAACTGACTGACAATTAATGAATCTCTTCCTCGCTCTCTCTCTCTCGCACACACACACACGTGCAGCCTCAATGAGTATCGGCTACAGACCGACTGTCATTAAACACAGAACATGTGATACTTATTGACAATTAATCAGCTGGAAATCGGCAGGAAACTGCGAGTGTATGCTTCAGGTACTTCAGCTCCATGGAACAGATAGGAACAGGCGAGGGGTTGGTTGGAGGTGGGGATGGTGTATCAGCAACTGGGAAAAAAAACCTAAACATGCACACAAGCACATACACATGCAAACATAAAAGCATAAATTAAAAAAAACAGAGTACTGCCCCAAATCAGGAAACTCCAGTGCAGTAAGGTTAACTTTTGTTGTCGGGAAAATGCTGGAATCTGTTATTCAAGAGGTTAAAACAAGGCCCCTAGAAAAAGGGATGTAGATACTTTAAGTGAGTGAGCACAATTGTGAAGATGGAGTTTAATGTGGGAAAATGTAGTTTAGAAAAAACGCTGTATTATTTAAATGGAGAGAGTTTGCAGAGATCTGCGGGACAGAGTTGGGTGGCCTGGTACATGAAACCCTAAATGCACGTCCAAGTGATTAGGAAGGCAAATGGAATGAACATAGAACATAGAACAGTACAGCACAGTACAGGCCCTTCGGCCCACGATGTTGTGCCGACCCTTTAACCTACTCTAAGATCAAACTACTCATTCTACTATCATCCATGTACCTATCCAAGAGTCGCTTAAATGTCCCGAATGTATCTGCTTCTACTACCACCGCTGGCAGTGCATTCCACGGACCCACCACTCTCTGTGTAAATAACCTACCTCTGACATCTCTCCTAAACCTTCCTCCAACCACCTTAAAATTATGCCCCCTGGTGATAGCCCTTTTTGCCCTGGGAAAATGTCTCTGGCTATCCACTCTATCTATGCCTCTCATCATCTTGTACACCTCTATCAATTCACCTCTCATCCTTCTTCGCTCCAATGAGAAAAGCCCTAGCTCCCTCAACCTTTCTTCATAAGACATGCCCTCCAGTCTAGGCAGCATCCTGGAAGTCTCCTCTGCACCCTCTCTAAAGCTTCCACATCCTTCCCATAATGATGCGACCAGAACTGAACACAATATTCCAAGTGTGGTCCAACCAGGGCTTTATAGAGCTGCAGCATAACCTCACGGCTCTTAAACTCACCCCCCCCCCCCCCCGTTAATGAAAGCCAACACACCATACAGCTTCTTAACAACCCTATCAACTTGGGTGGCAACTTTGAGGGATCTATGGACATGGACCCCAACATCCCTCTGTTCCTCCGCACTGCCAAGAATCCTGTCTTCAAGCCTGTATTCTGCATTCAAATTCGACCTTCCAAAATGAATCACTTCGCACTTTTCCAGGTTGAACTCCATCTGCCACTTCTTAGCCCAGCTCTGCATTCCGTCAATGTCCCGTTGCAACCTACAACAGCCCTCTACACTATTCACAACTCCATCAACCTTTGTGTCATCGGCAAACTTACTAACCCAGCCTTCCACTTCCTCATCCAAGTCCTTTATAAAAATCACAATGAGCAGAGGTCCCAGAACAGATCCCTACGGAACACCACAGGTCTCCGAGCTCCAGCTGAATACTTTCCATCTACTACCACCCTCTGTCTTCTATGGGCCAGCCAATTCTGAATCCAGACAGCCAAATTTCCCTGTATCCCATGCCTCCTCACTTCCTGAATGAGCCTACCATGGGGAACCTTATCAAACGCCTTGCAGATATCCATATACACCACATCCACTGCTCTTCCTTCATCAATGTGTTTTGTCACATCTTCAAAGAATTCAATAAAGCTTGTGAGGCATGACCTGCCACTCACAAAGCCATGCTGACTATCTCTAATCAAACTATGCTTTTCCAAATAATCATAAATCCTGTCTATCAGAATCCTCTCCAATAATTTGCCGACCAGCGACGTAAGACTGACTGCTCTGTAATTCCCAGGGTTATCCCTATTCCCTTCCTTGAACAAGGGAATAACATTTGCCACTCTCCAATCATCTGATACCACTTCAATGGACAGTGAAGACGTAAAGATCATCGCCAAAGACGCGGCAATCTCTTCCCTCGCTTCCGGTAATAACCTTGGCTATATCCCGTCTGGCCCCGGGGACTTATCTTTCCTCATGTCTTTCAAAATTTCCAGCACATCCTCCTTCTTAACATCAACCTTTTCGAGCACATCAGCCTGTTTCACGCTGTCCGCACAAACGACAAGGTCCATCTCACTAGTGAATACTGAAGCAAAGTATTCATTAAGGACCTCCCCTACCTCCTCCGACTCCAGGCACAAGTTCCCTCCCTGATCAGTCCTACCCTCACACTGGCCATCCTCTTGTTCCTCACATAAATGGAGAATGCATTGGGATTTTCCTTAATCCTACCCGCCAAGACGTTTTCATGTCCCCTTCTAGCTCTCCTAAGTCCATTCTTCAGTTCCTTCCTGGCTACCTTGTAACCCTCTAGAGCCCTGTCTGATCCTTGCTTCCTCAACCTTAAGTAAGCTTCCTTATTCCTCTTGACTAGCTGTTCCACATCTCTTGCCATCCAAGGTTCCTTCACCCTACCATCGCTTCCTTGCCTCAACGGGACAAACCTATCCAGCAGTCGCAGCAAATGCTCCCTAAACTATCTCCACATTTCTGTCGTGCATTTCCCTGAGAACATCGGTTCCCAATTTATGCTCCCCAGTTCCTGCCTAATAGCATTGTAATTCCCCCTCCCCCAATTAAATATTTTCCCATCCCGTCTGTTCCTGATGAGATTAATTGCAAGGGGAATGGACTATTAAAGTAAGGAAGATTTGTGACAGTTGTACAGGGTATTGGTGGGACCCATCTGTCATATTGTGTACAATTTTGGTCTCTTTACAGAAGAAAACATAAAATTGCATTAGAAGTGGTTCATAGAAGGTTCATTCGAATGATTGCGAAGGTGAGAAGGGGTTATCTTATGTGATCGAACCTGTCATTCAAAACGCTTGTCGGAAAACTGGAAAATAACTTAATCTGAAAATTGAACAGTTGCTATTGAAATCATTACAGTCAATGGATTCTTTAGAGATAGGGGATGGAGGAGGTTACAGAAAAAGGGAGGTTTGTAGAGAATGGAGGAGGTTACAGTGATAGGGAGGGTTGTTGGACTGGAGGTGGTGACAGAAAAAGGGAGGGTTGTAGGGGCTGGAAGAGGAGTCAGAGATAGGGAGAGCTGGACGGGCAGGAGGAGGTTACAGAGATAGGGTGTGTTGTGGGCACTGGGGATGTTTACAGAGACAGGGAGCTTGGAGGGGCTGCAGGATGTTAGAGAGATCGGGAGGGTTGCATGTGCTGGAGGGGAATACAGTGATAGGGAGAGCAGTAAGCACTGCAGGCGGTGACAGATCTAGGGAAGCTTAAAGGGAATGGAGGACGTTATAGAGATAGGGGCGCTGGTTGGGGTGGAGGAGGTTACAGAGATAGGGATGGCTTTAGAGGTTGGAGGAGGTTGCATTTCTAGGGCGGATTGTAGGGGCTGGAGGAGTTGGCAGAGTTAGGGAGAGTTGCAGCTCTGGAGGAGGTTTCAGCGATAGGGAGCGTTGTTGGGCCTTGACTAGGTGCCAGAGATAGGGAGGGTTGGAGGGGCTGGAGGAGGTTACAGAGATAGGGGGGATTGTCGGAGGCTGCACAGTTCGGGAGTGCTGTGGGGGCGAGAGGAGATTACAGAGCTAGGGAGGGTTGTAAGGGCTTGAGGAAATTACAGAGATAGGGATTCTTCTAGGGGCTGGAAGACGTAACAGAGTTAGGTAGGGTTCTAGGGGCTGAGTAGGTTACAGAGATAAGCAGGTTTATCAGGTTTGCAGTAGGTGATAGAGATCGGGAGAGTTGTAGGGGCTGGACGATGTGACAAGATAGGGATAGTTGTGGAGTCAGGAGGATATGACAGAGATCGGGAGGTTTATACGGGCTGGAGGAGGTAACAGATTTAGGGAGAGTTGTAGGGGCTGGAGGAGGTTAAAGAGATGGGGAGAATTGAGGTGCTGAGGAGGTAACGGAGCTGGGAGGGTTTTAGGGGCTGGAGGATGTTACATAAATAGGGAGCGTTGTAGGGGGTGGAGGAGACCACAGTGATAGGGAGTGTTGTGCGGCTGAGGAGTTAACAGAGATTGGGAGGGCTGTAGAGGATGGAGGCGGTTACAGAAATGGGGAGGGGTTTTAGGGACTGGAGGAAGTTACCAGGGTAGGGAGGATTGTTTGGGCTGGAGCAGGTGACAGAGATAGTAAGGGTTGTAGGGGCTGGCGGAGGTGACCGAGACAGGGAGTTTGGGTGCTCACTGGACACAGGTGTGGTACTGGTGTATTGGAGAACAGCTGACATTGGACCTCTGTTTAAAAAGGGAGCGAAGGATAGACCGAGAGGAGAGGAATGAAAAAGACAGTTAGGCAGACGGAATGTGTACGAGAGACAGACATGGAATGAGAGAGAGAGAGAGAAAGAACGAGAACGGAAGTGACAGAGAGACAGACAGAGCATGGCAGAGAGACAGGGAGACACAGAGAGAAAGTCAGACAGATGGATCTGAATTTGTTCAACGTGTGTTTTGAGCTGAGGTTGGAATTGACATGTGTCACTGCCTCCCGAACATTCTCCAATCCCTGTGTGGGGCCTGAAAGGGGGATCAGACATTTTCAAACTGCAGTAATGTTCCCGACAAGGGTTTAGAGTTAAATGTTTTACATCAACAAAACAGGTGCACTGGTCAAACTGGTTCTGTCCTCATTGTGCTGAATTAACATGTCAATGGATCGGACACCGAGGAACATATTTAACAACATCCCAACGAGGGATGTTTAAAAATTATTTCATAGGATGTGGGCATCGCGGGCAAGGCCAGCATTAATTGTCCATCCCTCATTGCCCTTGAACTGAGTGGCTTGCGAGGCCATTTCGAGGGCATGTAAGAGTTAACCACATTGCTGTGGATCTGAGTCACATGCAGGCCAGACCAGAAAAGGAGAGCAGATTTCCTTCCCGGAAGGATATTAGTGAATCAGATGGGTTTTTACAACAATCGACAGTGGTTTCACGGCCATAATTAGACTAGCTATAAATTAAAACATATTCACTGGTGAAGCAAACTGCTGAGCTGGGTTGTGTCTGATTGGAAAGGAGTCCCAGTTCAAATCCTAAAACCTCTCCCTCCCTCTCTCTCCAGTGGAAGGGATATTTCTCTCAGTCTGGTGTGTGTGGATTGTGTGCTCGCATTGTTTCCTCAATCGATATCACTTTTGACCCTTTGCTTTCTAACTGGCATTCGTTTGCATTGGGATGTTTTTTTTTTAGAATTAGAATGTTACAGCGCATTACAGGCCCTTCGGCCCTCAATGTTCCGCCGACCTGTGAAACCATCTGACCTACACTATTCCATTTTCATCCCTATGTCTATCCAATGACCACCTAAATGCCCTTAAAGTTGGCGAGTCTACTACTGCTGCAGGCAGGGCGTTCCACGCCCCTACTACTCTCTGAGTAAAGAAAATACCTCTAACATCTGTCCTATATCTATCACCCCTCAACTTAAAGCTATGTCCCCTCGTGTTTGCCATCACCATCTGAGGAAAAAGACTCTCACTATCCACCCTATCTAACCCTCTGATTATCTTATATGTCTCTATTAAGTCACCTCTCCTCCTCCTTCTCTCCAACGAAAACAACCTCAAGTCCCTCAGCCTTTCCTCGTAAGACCTTCCCTCCATACCAAGCAACACCCTAGTAAATCTCCTCTGCACCCTTTCCAAAGCTTCCACATCCTTCCTATAATGCGGTGACCAGAACTGCACGCAATACCCAAGGTGCGGCCTCACCAGAGTTTTGTACAGCTGTATCATGACCTCGTGGCTCCGAAACTCGACCCCCCTACTAATAAAAGCTAACACACCATATGCCTTCTTAAAAGCCCTATTAACCTGGGTAGCAACCTTCAGGGATTTATGTACCTGGACACCAAGATCTCTCTGTTCATCTACACTACCAAGAATCTTCCCATTAGCCCAGTACTCTGCATTCCTGTTACTATTTCCAAAGTGAATCACCTCACACTTTTCCACATTAAACTCCATTTGTCATCCTTCAGCCCAGCTCTGCTGCCTATCTATGTCCCTCTGTACCCTACAACATCCTTCGGCACTATCCACAACTCCACCGACCTTCGTGTCATCCGCAAATTTACTAACCCACCCTTCTACACCCTCTTCCAGGTCATTTATAAAAAAGACAAACAGCAGTGGCCCCAAAGCAGATCCTTGCGGTACACCACTAGTAACTAAACTCCAGGATGAACATTTGCCATCAATCACCACCCTCTGTCTTCTTTCAGCTAGCCAATTTCTGATCCAAAGCTCTAAATCACCTTCAACCCCATACTTCCGTATTTTCTGCAATAGCCTACCGTGGGGAACATTATCAAACACCTTACTGAAATCCATATACACCACATCCACTGCTTTACCCTCATCCACCTGTTTGGTCACCTTCTCGAAAAACTCAATAAGGTTTGTGAGGCACGACCTACCCTTCACAAAACCGTGCTGACTGTCGCTAATGAACTTATTCTTTTCGAGATGATTATAAATCCTGTCTCTTATAACCTTTTCCAACATTTTACCCACAACCGAAGTAAGGCTCACAGGTCTATAATTACCAGGGCTGTCTCTACTCCCCTTCTTGAACAAGGGGACAACACTTGCGATCCTCCAGTCTTCCGGCACTATTCCTGTCGACAATGACGACATAAGGATCATGGACAAAGGCTCTGCAATCTCCTCCCTGGCTTCCCAGAGAATTCTAGGATAAATCCCATCTGGCCCAGGGGTCTTATCTATTTTCACACTTTCCAAAATTGCGAACACCTCCTCCTTGTGAACCTCAATCCCATCTAGCCTAGTAGCCTGAATCTCGGTATTCTCCTCGACAACATTTTCTTTCTCTCCTGTAAATACTGACGAAAAATATTCATTTAACGCTTCCCCTATCTCCTCTGATTCCACACACAACTTACCACTACTATCCTTGATTGGCCCTAATCCAACTCTAGTCATTCTTTTATTCCTGATATACCTATAGAAAGCCTTAGGGTTTTCCCTGATCCAGTCCGCCAATGACTTCTCGTGTCCTCTCCTTGCTCTTCTTAGCTCTCCCTTTACTGAGAGCTTGTCAGTACAACTGAGAGAAAACAGTTTTGGGATCTTGCAACACCTATTCCTGAGAATCTTTTGCTTTGATTTATCCAATTTAATTTATTTTACTGCTCTGCTCCTGGGGGCATTTGTTTTACTTTGAAAACTATAATGACAATATGTGGAGAGAGTGAGAGAGTTTTGTGATGAGGAATATTATTGGACAGGCTGTCCATCCGCCCTGGACGGTGTCCTTCACCCAGAGGCAGGATTCAAAGTGTCTACCTGCATTTGTGTCTGGCTTTTGATCCCTAATTTCAACATGCGCCTGTTGCATTGTGGCCCTTGATTTTTAAAATGGATTAAAGTTTTGGTTAATTTAGGCCTGGCCCGTCATTACGACATGAACATGTGAATCCTTGATGCAGTCATTTCGGAAGGATAGGTGAAGGGGAAAAGGAGGTGCGATCGTGCTGTTAATGCAGGACGAGACAGTACATTCGTGAGACAGTATCTTAGATCAAAGGAGCAAGATGTAGAATCAGTTTGATGGAACTAAGAAATAGCAAGGGGCAGCAAACATTGGTGGGAGATGTTTTGTAGACCACCAAACTACAGTGGTAATGTTGGACATGGTAAACATCAGGAAACTACAGCTGCATGTAACATGGGCAAGACAGTAACAATGGGCATCTTCAATTTACAGATCGATTGTCTCATCCTCATTAGCACTAATTCTGTGGTGGATGAATTGCTAGTATGTGTATGAGATGGATGACTGGAGCAGTATGTTGAAGAACCATCTGGGGATTGAGCTATTTGAGATTTAGTATTTTGCCATGAGAAAGGGCTAATTAATAACCTTCTTGTAAAGGAGCCATTATGAAATCGTGACCACAATATGATAGAATTTTACATTTGAATAAAAAGATATAGTTCATTCTGAAAATAGGCTTTTAAATCTGAACAAAGGAAACAGTGAAGATGTGAAGGACAAGTTGCCTGCGGTGTATTGGGAAAATACATTAAATCATTTGACAGTAGCCAGACAATGGCTCGAAGTTAGAGAAGTTATTTCATGGTTGACAGCAAATATACATTCCTCGAAGAAACAAAAACCCAACAGAAAATGGGAATCAATCGTGGCTAACAAAATGAGTTAGTTACCATTGGGGGTAGAGTTAAATCATAGACAAAGCAAACACTTCACCTGTCTGCCCCGGAATGAATAGCAAAATTTGTGGCTATTTTATGTCTGTATACTGACAATATAGGCAGAAAAGTATATTATATGGTGGGATGCTGCAGTACGGTAGGAAAAGCAACTTCAAAACAATTGTTCGCACGTCTAGTCTAAGTTAACTACAGATTAGACCCGAAAGGTAATAAATGCCAACACTCCTGAGTTTGTTGGAGTACCTTAAGCTTTATTCTGTATGGTTTTCAGAAATTAAACATTACACATGCACTGCAAGATTAAAGGTTACACGTAGGTTGGGTTACATAGAATTCCAGCAAATTAGCACTAAAATCCCAGTGAATATTCCTGGAAAAATCAGTGCTGCACATGATCCCCACAGACTCTCACATGGTCTGTGTCTTTATTTTAACCAAGTTCCCACTGATCGATGATCAGTCTTTCAGGAGGGATCTTCTTTCAATCGCTGGCCCAGCTATCTGGACTGCAGTGTCAGATAAAGGAAAGGGACCCCCTTATATCCAGGACTGACCTTCACTCTCCCCTCGTGCACCATGTCACTGGGCTCAGTGTTAGGGTCTTTCCCTGCATGATCAATCCCTGTGTGTGATCAATCTCTTTTCCGAAACTGCCTGGACCATCCCACACACACATTGCATTTGCTTCTACATTCCAAACCTCACCCGTACCTAATTTCTTGTCATTAAAAGACTCCATTTTATTCTCCATATCCTGCCTTCTAGTAATTCCAGGCCTTTGGTCATTCACTGTCCATATCTTGTCTTAGGAATGCATCACATAGGACATTCCAGACCCATTTCTGTTGAGTGTTTACTTGTACAAGTGAATTGACCATTTTAATATTTTTTACTTACTTAACCCTTGTCTTCTCACAAAGATCAAGCTCGCAAATTCAACAGTGGCCACTTTGACTTCATCCCATCGTGTCTTATGTACATTCTCACAGGATAGCAGGTATAACTGACCAGTGCTGTACTGCAGGGATCAGTGCTGGGACCCTTGCTGTTTGTGCAGTACATTAATGATTTAGATGTGAATATAGGAGGTACGATCAGTATGTTTGCAGTTGAGACGAAAATTGGTGGTGCCATAAATAGTGAGGAGCAATGCCTTAGATTACAGCACAATATAGGTGGGCTGGTAAGATGGGCAGAGCAGTGGCAAAATGAATATAGTCCTGAGAAGTGTGAGGTGATGCACTTTGGGAGGACTATCGAGGCAAGGGAATATATAATGGGTGGTAGGACCATAGGGAGTACAGAGTGTCAGAGGGACCAAGTTGTACTTGTCCATAGATCACTGAAGGCAGCAGCACAGTTAAATAAGGTGGTTAGGAAGACATATGGGATACTTGCCTTAATTTGCCGAGGCATAGAGTATACGAGTAGGGAGGTTCAGGTGGAGCTGTGTAAAACACTAGTTCGGCCACAGCTGGAGTACTGTGTACAGTTCTGGGCGCCACACTATAGGAAGGATGTGATTGCACTGGAGACGATGCGGAGGAGATTCACTAGGATGTTGCCTGGGCTGGAGCATGTCAGCTATGAAGAGAGACTGGATAGGCTGGGGCTGTTTTCCTTAGAGCAGAGTAGGCTGAGGGGGGACTTGATTGAGGTATACGGAATTATGAGGGGCAATGATAGGTTAGATAGGAAGAAACTTTTTCCCTTAGCGGAGGGGTCAATATACAGGGGGCACAGATTTAAGGGGCAGGGGCAGGAGGTTGAGAGGGGATTTGAGGACAATTTATTTTACCCGGAGGGTGGTTGGAATCTGGAACGTTCTGCCTGAAGAGGTGGTAGAGGCAGGAACTCTCACAACATTTAAGAAGTATTTCGATGAGCATGTGAAATGCCATAGCAGACAAGGCTACGGCCCAAGTGCTGGAAAATGGGATTAGAATAGGTAGGTGCTTAATGGTGGGCACGGACACGATGGGCCGAAGGGCCTGTTACTGTACTGTATAACTCTATGACTCTATGACTCAAACTGTCGTCATAGTATTCAGCTGAAAAATAATCAGTTACATTATTATTTCTGTCCATCTTTACAGCACACACGGTACCTTACTGTTGTAATAAAGTCATATAGTATCATTTCATCCCACTGGGGCAAAATTTCACTGCCTCGACAATCTCACCAAATACTAAAACATTCCACAGTGCAAGACTGTCAAATTCAACATAAGTTTACTTTTCTGAGTCTTGCTGGTCTGTTCTAATTCTGTGAGGGATTACTGATGCTTATCCTCCACATGAGCAGTCGTCCTAATCCTGTGTGCCTGTTCTGCTCCCAAACCCGGCATCCGCCTATATTAAGGCAAGTGATACAGGAGCGTCTCTGTGACTGAGGCAGGTGAGTCTTGAGCCTGAGCCAGGCACAGTGAGTGACGCGGGTTAATCCGACACTCCAGGGAATGTTTAAACGGAGCTGTACTCTGTATCTAACAAGCGCTGTACCTTCTCTGAGTGTATTCGATGGGACAGGGTAGATGTGCAAGAGGTTATCCCTTCATTTGATCTCTGTGAAATTGGATAAGCCAAGGTTTTTATCTGTGTCTCTCTCTGTCCTCCTCTCTGCATCTCTCCCACCTGCTATCTCTGACAATAGGAGAGAGACAGAGGGAGAGAGGGTTAGATTTGCAGAGAGAGGGCTGTAGAGAGGGATAAGGTTGTAGAGATTGAGTTTGATGGGATGGTTTGAAAGGGAAAATGTAAGATATATTCATTTGATGAAAAGACAGTGTAGAGAGAGCTTTACTCTCTATCTAACACCGTTTTTTCTTAGTATCGAGGGAGCTTTACTCTGTATCTAATCCCCGTTTTTTTTCCTTTTTTTTTCGTAGAGGGAGCTTTACTCTGTATCTAACCCCGTGTTGTACCTGCCTGGGTGTGTTTGATGGGACAATGTTGGGGGAACTTTACTCTGTATCTAAGCCCCGTTTTTTTTGTAGACAGAGCTTTGCTCTGTATCTAAACCAGTTTTTTTTTAAGGTGGCCCTTATACGCTGGGCCCCTTTTACATATTTTATGTCGAGGGGGCCTTTATTCCTCAGGGCCCCTTAATATACATAATTATATTTTTAAAATAACTTTATTAAAAACAGAAATAAACAAAAACTCAAATTAAAATGCCATTATCGGCGTCGACATTGCACGCCAGTCGATGTGGTGCCCACCGGTTGCGGAAGGCCTCAAGCGTACCAGCAGACACCGCATGCTCCGTCTCCAGGGACACCCGGGCGCGAACGTAACCGAGGAAGAGGGGCAGGCAACGTGAGCAGAGCCTCCGATACTTCGGCGCCCTCCGGGCTGACTTGCAGCAGGTCCTCCCACAAAACTCTGCGTGCATACTCCTTGGACGGATCCGGAGTGAACAAGGCACTGTAAGTACCGACCAGGAGGCCCATTCCCTCCGGAGCTGCTTACGGACCCCCCGCCATTTTTCCAGCGAGTAGAAGGGTGGTGCGCGGTTCACATCTTCCAGGTTCTGGATCCGCGACCTGACGTACGCGCCTCGAGACCCTATGAGCTGCAGATCCCTCAGCGCACCCTTCATCTCTTTGTACGCCTGCCACAGGGCCGGGTCCGCGACGGCATGACCGAGGCGGGACTTCAAGTCGAGCACCTCCCTCTGTAGGCATCCAATCTCAGCTTCCTGCCTCTTGGTCAACACCTTCGCATACTCCTGACAGAAGACGCGGATGTGAGTCTTGCCAACATCCCACCATATCCTCAAGGAGGGGAAGCCCCCATGCTTCCTTCTCCAGTCGGCGCAGAATTGACAGAACAAGTCCCTGAATCGCTCATCCTCCAGCAGCCGGTTGTTAAAGTGCCAGTACGCGGACCCCGCCCGCGTGCGGAGCGGAATGAATTCCACACACTACAGGCGGTGGTCCGAGCACGGCACCAGCCGCATGGAGGTCGCCGAGACACGGGAGACGTATGCCTGGGAAATGTAAAGGCTGTCGATTCGGGACCCTCCTCCTCCAGTCCTCCACGTGAAGGCGCTGGAGTCGGGATGGAGATTACGCCAGACGTCCACCAAGTTGCGGGAGCTGATCAGTTCCCTCAACTTCTCCACCAACGCTTAGCAGCACTGGGGATCGGAGCAATCCCCCACCTCGAGGGTGCAGTTAAAATCCCTCCCGAGGATGATGCACTCGCCACTATCGATGGAGCTCAAGAGAGCGGACACTTCTTCAAAGAAGCGCGCTTGCAATGCGCCGGGCCCGGGCGCGTACACGTTCACAAAGTGGAGCGGCACGCTACCCAGGGTACAGAAACGTGGAGCAAGTGGCCCGGCACGAGCTCCATGCCCCGCAAGATCTCCGGCTGAAAGGTCGGGGCCAACAAGATAGCCATTCCACTAGAAATAATTTAGTTTAGTTTAGTGCTGCAGCACTGAAACCGGCCCTTCAGCCCACCGAGTCTGAGCCGACCATCAACCACCCATTTATACTAATCCTACACTAATTCCATATTCCTACCACATCCCCACCTCTCCCTATATTTCCCTACCACCTACCTATACTAGTGACAATTTATAATGGCCAATTCACCTATCAACCTGCAAGTCTTTGGCATGTGGGAGGAAACCGGAGCACCCGGAGGAAACCCACGCAGACACAGGGAGAACTTGCAAATTCCGCACAGGCAGTACCCAGAATTGAACCCGGGTCACTGGAGCTGTGAGACTGTGGTGCTAACCACTGTGCCGTCCTGGGGTGAGGTGACTTATGTAGACCCCGCCTTGCCACTCCTGGAGCCAGGTGGCTTCGTCTCCTGGAACGGTGTGGGTTTCTTGCAGAAAGCTCACCGCGTATCTCCTTTCCCTCAGGACTGAGAGATTGTGAAATCTGCGGTGAGACCCCCTGCTGCCGTTGATGTTGAGGCTGGCTATGGTTCTCTTCATGTCAAAGGTACTTAAATACGTCATTAACACCTCCATGTGAGGAGGGCGTGGAAGTGAACCGGGCCTTCCACTCCCGCAGCAACCCATTGAGGAACACATGAAAACGACATCTCTCAACCAGTTTCACGCCAGCGCGCTTGCCCGCTTTCTTCAGGGCGGCACAGACGGACTGTATGATCAGCGCCAGATTCAACCAACGGCCGAGGGCCAGCTGACCTTTATTGCAGCAACCCCTGCAAGCCGCGAGGAAATCCCGGAGATCCGCCGTGGGGATGAGAGGAGGTTTTTTGGGAAACACGACGTACTCCAACACCTCACTGGTGATGGAATCAAGGTCATCCGCCGTGCCCCACACCGAAACCCCATCCTCCTTCGGGTCATCACTGCCAGTGGCCGAAACATCCACCACACACTGTGGGGCGGACGTCCCGGCCTTGGCAGCTGGTCCCGCCTCCGTCTCAATCCCACCCCCAGCATTGATGGTGGAGGAGTCCTCTCTGGGTTCTAAGATGGAAGTGGAGCCTGTGGGCGCCAGCGGTTGAGGAACCAGCCCCCACCCCCCACATCCGACCCCAGGCCAATCAGCGGTCCAGGGGAGATGGGAGTTCCCGACTGCGGAAATCCAGCTGAGACAGGAGGCGGAGAGAGGAGGCCATCTCCCGCTCCACCAGCACCCACAGTCCCAGCAGATGGGGCAGCATTCTCGGTTATAACCGGGTCGGGTGTCTCCTGGTTGGTGGTGGACTCCGGCTGGGAGGGCCGACCCTCTGGGGCCTCGCCCTCCCCTTCACTCAGGGCACCCGACCCATTAGCAGCGGCAGAATGGGCGGCGTCCCCAGGATCTCCCACCAGAAGCAGGGCTCCATTGGCGTACCCTGGAGGGGCCACATGGACAGGTGTCTCCCCCTTCCCTCCATCCTAAGGAACAGGGAGATCCTGCCCAAACGTTGCAGCCTTGATGTTGGTGGTGGTGGTAGGGGGAACCCTGAGGGCCCGAAACAGGAGACAGCTCCCCTCCAACAGAAGTACATCAGGGCCCCATGTTACGTCTGTGGAGGGGTGCCTTCCCCTCTTTTTCCCACTAGGGCGTGGAGGTTCAAAGACCGCCATGTCATCAGAGGCCTCCGCCTCCGCCCTCCTTTTTTTTTAGTCACCCTGGGCCTGAGCCGAGCCCTGGGACAGGTGGATTCCGTGAGAACGGGCTTTGGGCTGAGTTCAGGCTCGGGTTGTGTCAATGTGTCCAGGGAATGTACCTCTTAATGTTTCTTTTTCCTCCGCGTCTTCTTTCCACTCTGACTGTCACTCCCCTCACTGCCAGAGGCTGTGAAAACAACAGCCTCCGGAACCGACTGAGCGGTGTCTGTTGGATGTGTGGGGGGAATGGGAGGAGGTGCAGTGGCGCCATCCTGGGCCGCCGAGGTGGATCTGGCGGTCGGGAGGTTGGGGCATGTGTCACCGCACCCCGTCCAAGATCCAAAAGACGCGATAGGCCGTCCCCTGGAACTCTACACTGAAGTAGCCCTCCAAGACCTCCTCCCGCGCCACATACATGAATAGCTGGCGGCGGAAGGAGTAGACATGTCCGAGGCTGTGCTCCCGAAGACCGAGCGGGACTGGGGTGATCCCCGACCTCACCACCCCCAGATGGTGCATTTGGGGGAGGAGGTGCTCATCAGAAATGAAGGGTGGGACGTTTGACAATATTACCCGATGTGCAGTGGCCCCCACAGGGTCCACTCAGGAAAATCACACCCACTGTGAGCCCCATACTTAGGGCGAGGGACACCACCCGCTCGGTCTTCAGGAGAAACACAGCCTTCCCATACATCTTTGAGGCTGCCACAATGGCCGAGGGTCCGACAACCTCAGCCATTGCCTTAACACAAGCCTCAATAGTCATGGTAGGGTGGGTGTCACTCTTCACCCCATGCTTTGTTGTTAAGATTTTAAATGGTGACGGGGCCACAGGAGCGGCTGCCGCAGTTGCTGCAGCATAGGAGGGCCCCGACACCGTAGAGGACTGAGAACACATGCACTGTGTTGAGAGCAAATAAAAAGAAAAGTGCAAATACAATGATAAATCAAAAATACAAACACTTAAAGGATGTAACACAGGGGAAGAGGCTGAGGGAGAGGAAGGCCAAGAGGAATCAGTCTTTTTGGTATTTGCACAAGTCTTTTAGCTGGTCCTTCAGTTGGGAGGGTGGGGTGATGTCTTCAACTGGGTCAGCAGGAAGCTGCCCAGGCACACGCCTCTTCCAATGTAGAGATAATACGTTTCTTCACCTGGGCAGCTCCAGCTCTCCCAGGCTTAGTAGTTGGTAGTGGGGAGGGAGCTCCCCATCCAAAGATGTTAAACACCGGAGCTCCCTATTGAACAATACAGCCCCACCCAAGGTCTTCAGGTCTCTTCTTTCCCCAACCCCAGCAATCAATGAAAAAGACTTCAGTAAAAAACAAACCCACAAAAGAGTTCTTTCACTTCTCTGCCTTCGTTCCTTTGTTGAAAATGTGGAAAAACCTTTGTTTCAGTTTGAGTCTCTCCCTCTTGCAGCAGTCACGCAGTCTGCAGCCTCCAACCTCGGCACACAGCCATAGTAAGCTGCACCTTGTTGATGCACTCAGGGTCCCAAATCAGAGAGCTGCCAGTCCCAGCTTTTTTGTTATGTCCAAGAGGCCTTTATTCCTCAGGCCCCCTTTATATACATATTTACTTTCTTAAAATAACTTTATTAACACCAGATAAATAATCAAAAAAACTCCAATCAAAATGCCATTCTCAGCATCAATGATGCACTCCAGTCCCTGCGGTGCCCACCGGTCGTGGAAGGCCTCAGGTGTATCGGCGGACAAAGCATGCTCCTTCTCCAGGGACACGCGGGCGCGAACGTAACCGCAGAAGAGGGGCAGGCAAACGGGGTGGATGGTCCCCCTGACGACACGCAGCATGGACCTGTGAATTGCCACCTTGGCCAGGCCCAGGAGCAGACTGACGAGGAGAACCCCCTCCCGGCCCAAGCCCCTCCGCACCGGGTGCCCGAAGATCAGGAGTGTGGGACTGACGTGCAGCCAGAATTTGAGGAGCAGCCCCTTCAGATACTCAAATAGGGGCTGCAACCTCGCACACTCCGTATAAACGTGGAAACGGACTCGTCCAGACTGCAGAAAGTACAGGCAGCCTGGGAGTCCGTGAACCTACTTAAAAGCCTCTTTCACGGGACTGCTCTGTGCAGCACCCTCCACCCCAGGTCCCCGATGTAAAGGGGGAAGACTGCCGCGTAGAGAGACATCCATCGGGGTTTCCCCTCGCAGCCAGATGGCAACACAGACCGCCTGGGCGTGTCCGGCCAGCTGACGAGGGCGAGGAAGTGGAGAGTGTGCAGGAGCAGCCCGTACAGGAAACCATTCCGCGCTGATTGGAATGGTACAGAAGGCATTTCCGAGAGGCGGCTCGGGTTGTGTGGGACCGGCTCCCGAGGAGGGTTTCAGGGCCTGTGTCCGATGAGCAGTTCCGGCCGAGTGGGAGTCAGCTCGGCCGGGAACGCTCCGCACTGCCGAGCCCCCTCGCCACCAGCATTGAGGGGCGTCCCGGGGGTTTTGGCTACTCCTCCGCCAGCCGGATCATCCCCAGAGTCGGCCGCCCGGACTGCCGAGGCACTCTCCTCCGTCGGTGGGGGAGCGCCCTGACTGGAGGCGACCATGTTCCAGACTCGAAACAGATCCTGGTAAAAGACAGGCAACTCCCTCATAGAGGCGCGGCTGACGGACTCCACCGGGAGCTGCGTGTCGTCTTGAATGCAGTGACACTGGTTGAAAAAATACGTCGCCAGCATGCACCATCTGGGAGGACGCACGATATCCAGGTATCTCTGCAGGGTCCAAAGGTGGAGAGTCACAGCCTGGGTGTGGAAGCACACCAGCGACTGGCCGCCCTCCTCAATCGCGAGACTCTGGACTGCGGCAGAGACACAGTGTTTCCTCTTGTCCCAGAAGAAATCGACGAGTTTCTTCTGGATCTGGAAAATACAGGGAGCGGGGCCAAAGTGACCAACCGGTACCACAACATGGAGGCCACCAGTTGATTTATGACCAACGCTCGGCCCCTGAAGGAAAGCAGTCGGAGCAGTCCTGTCCAGCGCCCCAGCCGAGCGGTGACATTCGCCTCCAACTCCTGCCAGTTTGCTGGCCAGGCTTCCTCAGCGGGGCTAAGGTGGACTCCCAGATAAAGGAGGTGCATGGTGCTCCATGCAAAAGGTGTCATCTCCTCCGGCAGGGAGTCCACCCGCCACTGACCCACTTGGAGTCCGGAACATTTCTCCCAATTGATCCTCGCGGAGGACGCAGCAGAAAAGTCACATCCTCCGTAAGTCAACGGGATCTATGACCACGATGAGCACCTCGTCAGCGGAAGCCGAGAGGATGACCCGCATTGCCGGCTCGTGCACAGCCAAACCCGTCAACCACCTGCGAAGCAGGCATAGGAAGGGCTCCACGCAGATGCTGTACAATTGGCCGGACATGGGGCATCCCTGACGCACTCCTCTCCCAAAGCGAAGGGGCGCCATCAAGGAACCGTTAACTATGACTAGACACTCTGCGGCGGCGTATAAAAGTCGGACCCGGGCCACGAAATACGGCCCGAGTCCGAAAGCGTGCAGAGTCCCGAAAAGGTATTCGTGATCCACCCTGTCGACCGCCTTCTCCTGATCGAGGGAGAGAAAGGCGAAAGACTTACCAGTCCTCTGGGAAAGATGGATCAGGTCCCGGACCAGGTGGCTGTTGTCCTGGATGGACTGGCCCGGGACCGTGTAGGACAGGTCGGGGTGGATCATGTGGGCCAGCACGGAGCCCAGGCGGGTAGACATAGCCCGGGCAAAGATATTACAATCCGTGCTGAGGAGGGAGACCAGACGAAAGTTTTTAAGCAGGCAGAGATCGCCCCTCTTCGGAAGCAGGACGATGACCGCCCTGCGCCTCAAGAGGGGCATCTCGCCGGTCGCCAGTCTTTCCCCCAGGACCAGCGCGTAATCGTCCCGCAGTGGGCGGCACAGTGGCGCAGTGGGTAGCACCACAGCCTCACAACTCCAGCGACCCGGGTTCAATTCTGGGTACTGCCTGTGTGGAGTTTGCAAGTTCTCCCTGTGTCTGCGTGGGTTTCCTCCGGGTGCTCCGGTTTCCTCCCACATGCCAAAAGACTTGCAGGTTGATAGGTAAATTGACCATTATAAATTGCCCCTCGTATAGGTAGGTGGTAGGGAAATATAGGGACAGGTGGGTATGTGGTTGGAATATGGGAATAGTGTATGATTAGTATAAATGGGTGGTTGATGGTCGGCACAGATTCGGTGGGCCAAAGGGCCTGTTTCAGTGCTGTATCTCTAAACGTCCCAGAAAGCCCTGAGGAACTCCACGGTCAACCCATCCAGCCCTGGGGATTTGGCACTTGAGAGCTGGTGGAGGGCGCCAGTCAGCTCCGCCAACGTGAGCGGAGCCTCCAATCCTTCGGTGCCCTCCGGGCTGACCTGCAGCAGGTCCTCCCACAAAACTCTGCACGCATTCTCGCTGGACGGATCCGGAGAGAACAACGCACTGTAATAAGTACGGACCAGGAACCCCATTCCCTCCGGATCCATGATGGAGGATCCGTCGTTGTCCAGCAGCTCGACGAGCTGCTGACGGACCACCCCCCCCCGCCATTTTCCCAGCGAGTAGAAGAAGGGTGAGGCGCGGTCCAAATCTTCCAGGATCTGGATCCGCGACCTCACGACCTCGGGACCCTATGAGCTGCAGGTCCCTCAGCGCGCCTTCTCTTTGTACGCCTGCCACAGGGCCGGGTCCGCGACGGCATGACCGAGGTGGGACTCCAAGTCGAGCACCTCCCTCTCAAGGCGCCCGATCTCGGCTTCACGCCTCTTGGTTCTCCTGACAGAAGATGCGGATGTGAGTCTTGCCCACATCCCACCATAGCCTCAAGGAGGGGAAGCCCCCCTGCTTCCTTCTCCAGTCGGCCCAGAATCGACATAACGAGTCCCGAATTTGCTCGTCCTCCAGCAGCCGGTTGTTACAGTGCCAGTAGGCGGAAAACGCCCGCGGGCGGAGCGGAGTGAACGCCGCCCACACCAGGCGGTGGTCTGAGCACGGCACCAGCCGCATGGAGGCCGCCGAGATGCAGGAGATGTACACCTGCGAAAAGTAGAGGCGAAAAGATTCGCGACCCTACCCCTCCAGACCTCCACGTGAAGGCGCTCGAGTCGGGATGGAATTTCCGCAATATGTCCACCAAGTTAAGGGAGCTGATCTGTCCCCTCAACTTCTCCACCGACGCTTGGCCGCGCTGGGGACCGGAGCGATCCCCCATCTCGAGGGTGCAGTTAAAATCCCCCCCGAGGATGATGCACTCGCCGCTATCGATGGAGCTCAAGAGAGCGGACACTTCTTCAAAGAAGCGCGCTTGCAACACGCCGGGCCTGTGCGTGTACACGTTCACAAAGTGGAGCGGCACGCTAGCCAGGCGAACGGCGAGGTGGAGCAAGTGGCCCGGCACTAGCTCCTTGCCCCCTAAGATCTCCGGCTGAAAAGACGGGGCCAACAAGATAGCCACCCCACTAGAAATAGGGTTGAGGTGACTCATGTAGACCCCACCCTGCCACTCCAGGAGCCAGGTGGCTTCGTCTCCCGGAACGGTGTTGGTTTCCTGCAGAAAGCTCACTGCGTATTTCCCTTCCCTGAGGACTGAGATATTGTGAAATCTGCGGTGAGACCCCCTGCTGCCGTTAGAGTTGAGGCTGGCTATGGTTATCTTCATGTCAAAGGTACTTAAAACCAACAGCTCACTGTGAGGAGGGAGTGGAAGTGAACCTGGCCTTCCACTCCCCCAGCAACCCATTGAGGAACACATTAAAACGGCACCTCTCAACCAGTTTCACGCCCGCGCGATTGCCCGCTTTCTTCAGGGTGGCACGGACGGACTGTATGATCAGCGCCGGATTCGACCAACGGCCGAGGGCCAGCTGAACTTTATCGTGGCAACCCCTGCAAGCCGCGAGAAAATCCCGGAGTTCCGCCGTGGGGATGAGAGGAGAATCGGATGGAGGCACGAGGGACTCCACCACCTCACTGCCAATGGAATCAAGGTCATCCTCCGTGCCCCACACCGAATCCCCATCCTCCTCCGGGTCGTCACCGCCAGCGGCCGACACATCCACCACACACTGTGGGGCGGACGTCCCGGCCGCGCCAGCTGGTCCTGCCTCTGTCACGATCCCACCCCCAGGATCGATGGCTGAGGAATCCTCTCTGGGTTCTATTGTGAAAATGGAGCCTGTGGGCGCCAGCAGTTCAGGACCCCCCTCCATCTCCGTCCCCAGGCCAACGAGTGGTCCAGGGGAGACAGAAGTTCACGACTCCGGAAATCCAGCCAGAGCAGAGACCGGAGGCGGAGAGAGGAGGCCATCTCCCGCTCCGCCAGCACCCTCAGGCCCAGCAGATGGGGCAGCATTCTCAGTTATAACCGGGTCGGGTGTCTCCTGGTTGGTGGTGGACTCCGGCTGGGAGGGCAGACCCTCTGGGGCCTCGCCCTCCCCTTCACTCAGGGCACCCGACCCAGTAGCAGTGGCAGAATGGGCGGCGTCCCCAGGCTCCCCCACCACAAGCACGGCCCCACTTACTCCTTCAGGAGGGGCCTCAAGTGCCGGGGCCTTCCCCTCCCCTCCATCCTGAGGAATAGGGTGCTCCTGCCTGGACTTTGTAACCTTGGTGCTGGCGGTAGGGGAAACCTTGGGACCCGAAACAGGAGGCAGCTTCCCTCCAACAATGGGCCCTGTGCCTCAGGGCCCCTTGTCACCTCTGTGGAGGGGTGCCTTCTCCTCTTTTTCCCAGTTGGGTGCAGAGGCTCAGAGACCTCCAGGTCATCAGAGGATTCCACCTCCACACTCCCCTTTTTATTATTCACCCTGGGCCTGAGCCCAGCCCTGGGGCAAGTTGACTTCCTGAGATCGGGCTGTGTGCTGAGCTTAGACTCGGGTAGTGTCACGGTGTCCAGGGGAGGCGCCTCTCGATGTTTATTTCTCCTCCGCACCTTCCTTCCACTTGGACGGTCACCCCCTTCCCTGCCGGAGGCCATGAAAACCACAGCCTCCGGTAGCGACTGAATGGTATCTTGTGGGGGTGTAGGGGGGTGTGGGCGGAGGTGCAGCGTCGCCACCCTGGCCCGCCGAGTTGGAGTTGGCAGCCGGGAGGTTGGGGCAGTTTTTATGAACATGCCCCACCCCCTTACAGACATGGCACCGCACCCCGTCCAAGGTCCAGAAGATGCAGTAGGCCGTCCCCTGGAATTCTACATTAAAGTGGCCCTCTGTCATCTCCTCCCGCGCCAGCTGCATGAATAACTGGCGGCGGAAGGAGTCGGAGGCTGTTCTCCCGAAGACCGAGCGGGTCTGGGGTGAGCCCCGTCTTTACCACCCCTAGATGGTGCAGGTGGGGAAGGAGGAGCTCACCAGTGATGAAGGGTGGGACATTGGATAGAATGAGCCTTTGCGCAGTGGCCTCCAGGGGGTCCACTGGCAGAAAGGTCCCGCCCACGGTGAGCACATTGCTCACAGCCAGGGACACCGCCCGCTCGGTCTTCAGGAATGACACTGCCTTCCCGTACATTTTAGAGGCTGCAACAATGGCCGAAGGGCCGACAACCTCGGCCATTGCTTTCACGCATGGCTCTATAGTCATGTTCGGATGGACGTAGCTCTTGACCCCATGCTTCGATGTTAATAAAGCAAATGGTGACGGGGCAACAGGTGCAGCTGCAGCAGCCGCAGCAGCATATGTACGGGAAGGCACCGCCACCGGTGAAGGAGGGCTTGCCATGGGGTCTCAGAGCCACGTCCACCCCCAAGAAACAAAACAAATTTACACAATTTAAAAAAAAAACTTTAAACAAGGTGGAGTGGGAGTAGAGGAGGATGGGGTAGGATGGTAAAGGAAAAGGGGAGGAAAGGTGACTGAGGCGAATGAGTGCAGGAAGGGAGAGAAAGGCTGAAAAAGGATGTTTGATCCAACTGCCAGTTGGACCACATTTATCAAAATTAGTCCAAAACTGTTTGTTGTCTTCCAGTTGGGGCAGTCTTCTTCGCCCGGGACAGCTGGAGCCGCCCGGTACTCTCCTCTTCTGATTTTAACAAGACAGTCTTCACCCAGGCAACTCTAGCTGTCCCGAGCAGGCAGTTGGGGTTTGTAGGGTGCTCCCTGTGTGTAACTACCAATACAAATACAGGGGCCCCTACTGCATTTGGCTGCCCCACCCCTGAGTCTTCAGGCCTCTTCTCCCTCCCCCACACAGTTCAAACTTAACAGTCTTTCAGGTGCCCTGACACCCACCTCTCCAGAACAATGGCAGCCTTCCTTGATGGTTTCCCTCCACGCTGTATTCACCTTTCTCCAGTCTCCTCTCTCCTGTTACTGCAGTCTCCACTCTCCACTCTGCAGTTGCTGAAGCACAGGGGCAGCTGCTCCCCCCGATTGCTGGCAGGAAGTTGCCCAGCCAATCCCAGTGCTGTACCTGTCCTGGGAGTGTTTGATGGGGACAGTGCAGAGGGAGCTTTACTCTGTATCTAACATTGACCAAGACACAGAAAGCAGAGAATAGTTGTGAATGGTTGTTTGTCAGTGTGGGTAGAGATGTACAGTGGTACATTCAATCGTGCACAGCAAGCTCCCACTAACAGCAATGTGATAATAAGCAGAATCTTGTTATAGTGATTTTGGTTGTGTTATAAATATTTTCCAGGACACCAGGTAGAACTTCATTGAGCCCACACGGGTACGATGGGTGACTGGCCTCTTTCTGTGCTGGAGCAGTCTGTGATTCAGTGAGTTCACAGTGGACTGTCCTCGATCACATTTAAAAACTGTTTCCTCTGGTTTGTGATTCTCCCTCTTAGCTTAACCCTTGGAGTCCAGGTATCATTCTACTCTCTTTATACCATTCAATATTTCACACTCCTCCTTAACCACAACGTCTGCATCATCCCCCTCTTTTATGACTATTTCACAATATTGTTGCTCTGTGATTAAAGGGACAGTGACAGAGGGGTTACAACATTGGGTAAGAGACAGAACACAGAGAAGAGTGGTGAATGGTTGTTTCAGACTGGAGGGAGGTATAGAGTGGTGTCACCCAGAGGCTTGTATTGGGACCACTGCTCTTTTTGATGTCTATTAATGACCTGACTTGGGTTTACAGAGCAGAACTTTAAAGTTTGCAGACGACACAAAACTTTGGAAATGTAGTAAAAAGGGAAGAGAATAGTAGCAGACTTCAGGAAGCTATTGGCAGTCTTGTGCAGGAACAGAGAGGCCTTACACATACAGGAGCTGACAGTGTCTCTCTCTCTCTCTCCCCTCCCCCCCCCCCCCCCCCCCACCATTTCACACTCTCTTTCTCTTTCAATACAGTTTCTACTTTTCCCGGAATCCTTCTTGGTTGAATAGTCCCCTGAAGTGTTTCAGTCTCACTGTTACAAGGAACAAGTCACATTTCTGTGGTATTTTCTGCATCTTAATGATTCAATTTGGAGCTTGGATTGTGTCAGGTAAATGTTTTATCTCATTCAGACTTTCCTGCATTGTGGAACTGTCAGTTATCTGTGCAGGGAAAGGATATCAGGGTGTTTGAATGGAGTTGAAGATTTTGGTTGCTTGAATAGGGTGTGAATTAGAATGTGGATTGCGGTCCCTGAAGGTCTTTAAGCCGATGTCCTGAGAGAATGAAGTAGTTTACCAATGTCTGAATAACATCAAAGTCTTTAGACACGTGAAAGAACAAGATTGGGGACAATATACAAAAGCTGAGACAGTCAGGCAACAACAGTAGGAAGGTGAATGTCTTTTACAGTTTGTAATCTGAAAGACTGAGCTAGTGACTGAAAAAGCAGGAGTTCAAATCCCACATTGGGCTCTTGTGAATTTGAATTTCTCTGAAAATAAAAAATAAATCTGGAATAATAAATCCTCCAAGATGAAATGATTTCCTCTCACTGCTCTGACACTCATTTACCTTCAAGTAGCTTTTTCCACTCCACTTTTTCTAAATCACCTTCCAACTTCATTCCCTGAAACTAAGTGTAAAAGTGACCCATCTCTTGTTGGCCTTGCTACGTACTGGACTAAAAAAGTTCCCCTGAATTCACGTTTAGAGTTCTGTATCCTCGATACCTTTTACACTGGTCTCAGTTATCAATGCACTGGTTAGGACTGCACTGGACCCCGTCTCTGTTGAGATTACACATGGCCCAGTCTCTGCTATAAAAATGTCTTAAAGAATTGAGAGAAAACCTTCCAATTTATACACAAGATTTGAAGAAATAGGAGCAGGAGTAGGCCATTCAGCCCCTCGAGCCTGTTCCGCCATTCAATAAAATCATAACTGATCTGATCGTGACCTTAACTCCACTTTCCTGCCTGCCCCACATCACCCTTGACTCCCTTGTGGATCATAAATCTATCTAACTCTGCCTTGAATATGTTCAATGACCCAACCTCCACTGCTCTCTGGGGAAGAGAATTCCAAAGTCTAACCAGCCGCTGGGAGAAAGAAATCATCCTTAGCTCAGTCTTAAATGGCAGACCCTTTATTTTTAAACTGTGCCCCCTGGTTCGAGACTCCCTCACAAGGGGAACATCCTCCCAGCATTCGCCGTGTAAAGACCCCTCAGAATCGTGTATGTTTCAATAAGATCACCTCTCATTCTTCTAAACTGCAATGAGTTCAGGCCCAACCTGTTCAACCATTCCTCATAAGACAACCCCTATATCCCTGGAATCAGCCGAGTGAACTTTCTCTGAACTGATTCCAATGCATCCAGGCCTGACCATTTCTCCACTTTCAAAGATACCGAACACCTGAATATTTCCCTCTCACTCTGTTTATCCCATCCAATATTTCACACTCCTCCTCTTTAACTACAATGTCTGTATCGTTCCCTCTCTTTTATAAAGACAGACACAAAGTATTCATTATGAACCATGCCCACATCTCGCACCTCCACGCACACATTCCCTTTCTGGTCCTTAATACTCTATCCTTAGTTATCCTCTTGCTCTTCATGTATTCAGAGAACATCTTTGTGTTTCCCTTACTTTTACTTAGTAATACAGTTACAGCCCTCTCTTTGCTCTCCTAATTTGATCTTTAATTTCACCCCTGAACTTTCTTCACTCTTCTCGGCTTTCTATGGTATTGAGCTCTCGGTATCTGACATAAGCTTCCTTTTTGTGCCTTATCCCACCCGGTTTGATCCTTGTTATCCAAGGGTCTCTAGATTTGGGAGTCTCACTCTGTTTGTCTTTGTGGGAAAATATTTGTTCTCAACCCGCACTAACTCTCACTGCTCTGAGACTCATTTACCTTCAGGTAGCTGTTTCCAATCCAGTTTGCTAAAACCCTCCCCTCCCTGAAACTGCCATCTCCTCTGATCCCCCTGAAGGACCCTCACATCCTTCCTAATGTGTGGTGACCAGAACCGGATGCAATATTCTAGTTGTGGCCTAACCAGAGCTTTGGAAAGGTTTAGCATAGCTTCCATGCATTTGTACCCACAACTGTTTATGAAGCCTAAGATGCCACATGCTTTTCTGACTGCTCTCTCAATATGTCCTGCCAGCTTCTAAGATGTATCTACATGTATCCCCAGTTACCTCTGTCCCTGCACACTCTCTAGAACTGTGCCATTAAGTCTCTATTGCCTCTCCCTATCACTTCTGCCAAAATACATCACCTCACATTTCTCGGTATTAAATTTCATCTGCCACTTGTCTGCCCATTCTGCTCAACTATCAATGTCCTGTTGCAGTCGATTGGTGTCATCCTCACTTTTTGCATCTCCTCCAAGTTTGGTATCATCGGCAAACATTAAAAATACACTCAAACACTAAAACATTCCAAAACGTGAGGCTCACAAAGTTAACACACGTTTCCTTTTCTGAGTCTCGCTGGTCTGTTCTGATTTTCTGTTGGGTGGCATCAGCGTGGATTTTGTGTTCTGTCCTAAACCCACAAACATATAACTCAGAGGTAGGATTATTACCCACGGAGCCACAGCTGGCTCCAATGTTCCCAGAAAATTCAGTTATTGTGCACAGCCAGTTATTTTTTTCGTGCGCTGTCCCTTTAAATATTTGAATAATCTTTGCAGACCTGTTATTTATCACGGAACAAGACCTGCGTGGTACCTTCCAGGCTGCTGCACACAGATTTGCAGGAACACTGAATGGCATTCTCCATTGAAATCTCTTCCGCTTTCTCTCCAATAATCTCTCTCCATTGCTCTCCTTCTCTCTCTCTGTTATTCTCTCTGCATATCAATCCCTGTCTTTCTCACTGTTACTCTCCCCATGTGGATGGAGGAGGAGAAAGAGAGGCATAAAGACAGGCAGCCTTACTCTGTATCTAACCCCACACTGTACCTGCCCTGCGAGTGTTTGATGGAACAGAGAAGACAGTGATTTGCTCTGCAGTTAACTTGGCTTGGCAGCATTTGATGGGACAGTGTAGCCAGAGCTTTACTCTGTATCCCTGGAGTTAAGAAGTGTAAGTGTTGACTTGATCAAAGTTTACAAGATAATAGTGGGAACTGATTGGGTAGATCAAGAGAAACTCTTCTCACCAGTTGCGGGAGTCTCGGATGAGGCAGACTGTCTAAAAATCGAACATTTGTTGAAAAGCCTTTCATGGATGAAATTTATTAACACTTCTGCACGCAAAGGGTGATGTAATTTTGGAACTGTCTTCGACAAATAACCCCACCCTATATCTGCAATCTCCTCCAGCTCCACAATCCCCCAATACCTGCAATCCTCTAATTCTGGCCTCTTGAGCATCCCCAATTTGAATCGTTCCACCACTGGTGGCCGTGCCTTCAAGCTGCCAAGGCCCTAACTCTGGAATTCCTTTCCTAAACCTCTCCGTCTCACCAATGCTCTTTCCTATTTGATGACGCTCCCGAAATCCAAGCTCTTTGACAAAGTTTTTGGTGCTGCAATCTGGAATTCTGTACCTCAGAGTTGTGGAGGCGAGGTCACTAATTGTATTTAAGGAAGCGATAGATAAATTTTTGAAATTTCGAGGTGTCGAGGTTTATGCGGCGCAGGCCTGAAAGAGGAGTTGAGCCCTGGGACAGATCAGCAATGATATTATTGAATGGCAGGGCAGGCTTGAGGGGCTGAATGGCCAACTCCTGCTTCTAGTTCTCATGTTCTTCTGTCTAGTTTAAGGTGCGTGTGGCAAAGTTTCGAGGGAAAGTGACAGGCAAGCTCTTTACACAGAGCGTGGTAAGTGCCTGGAACTTGCTGCCAGGGGAGGTGGTGGAAGCAGGTACGATAGCGCCGTTTAAGAGGCATCTTGACAAATACATGAACAGAATGGGAATAGATGGATACGGTCCCCAGAAGTGCAGAACCTTTTAGTTTAGACAGGCATCAAGATCGGCGCAGGCTTTGAGGGCCGAAAGGCCTGTTCCTGCGCTGTACTATTCTTTTTTAGTCTAATATCTCCTTAAGTGACTTGGTGCCAAATCGTTATTATTTTTTATTCATTTGTTAGATGCGTGCGTTACTGGCGAGGCCAGCATTTATTGCCCATCACGAATTGTCCTTGAACCTTCTGGAACCACTGCAGTCCAAGTAGGGAAGGTACACCCACAGTGCTGTTAGCAAGGGAGTTCCAGGATTTTGACCCAGTGACAGTGAAGGAACGGCGATATAGTTCCAAGTCAGGATGGTGTGACACTTGAAGGGAAACTTGCAGGTGGTGGTGTTCCCATACCTGCTTCTTGTTTATTTGCTTTCTCTCCCCCTCATCTTTTCTAGACCTCCCTGTACTCCTGTCCCTGTCTGTTACGAGAACCTAAGAACAAAAGAAAGTGGGTGCAGGAACAGAGATCTGGGACATCTGTGCACAAATTGATGGTGGCAGGGCTAGTTGAGAAAGTGGATAAAAGGCATATGGGATCCCAGGCTTTGTAAATCGAGGCTTAGAATATAAAAGCAAGGAGGTTATGATGAAGCTTTATAAAACACCTGCTGCATCCTCAAGTAGTATTGCGTCCAATTCTGGACACCACACTTTAGGAAGGATGTGAGGGCATTAGACATGGTGCAGAAAAGATCCACGAGGAAGGTTCCAGGGATGGGAGACTTAGTTGCGTGGATAGATTGGAGAAGCTGGGGTTGTTATCTGTTTCTCTATCTCTGTCTTCCTCTCGCTGCCTCTCCCTCCTGCTATCTCTGACACTCGGAGTGAGACAGACGGAGAGAGGGTTAGCTATGAAGCCAGGAGAAAAAGACCAACAAATTCAGCAGCCATTTCATCAGGATAAAAGCCACTAACAAATTCAATAACATCAGAAGGGGGAAAAAACACCGATAAATAGGGCAATGGTACAAGCTGTTGGAGAGACAGGAAATCGTTTGCGAAGGGACAGAGTATCTGATCACACCCTGGATGGTGTTGTTGTTGCCAACAAAGCCTATTTCAGCCTGCAATATGAAAAGGAGAGAGCGGGAGCTGAGACAGAATGAGTTGCTTCTGACTGAGTTAATGAGGGGGCAATGGCGTCCTGCGGCCCCCACAAGGCCGCGGCTGGAAAAAGCCCCTACCTGTGGTACGGGCCGCGCTGCACCCTGGGAGGAACCTCCGCACATGCGCACTTCGACAAGCCCGTTAACTGCCGCTTTTTACATTCTCCCGCGGCTCAGTCTTTCAAGATTCCTCCATTGAGATCGATAACTGAAGCCGCTTCTCCTTTTCCTTGCAGCTGCTTTCTGACGGAAATAAACAGCCGGCGGGACGTCACGCAAACATGGCGGTTGATGACGCCGCGGTCTCTCCACGTGCTCACTGAGCCCTGATTGGCTGCGTCACTCCACGTGTTTGGAGGTCACAGGGGTTAAAAGCTGCCTCCAGCCTCCGCGCAGCCGCGGTTTGGGAGGCATGTGACCACCTCGGGGTGGGGGAGGGGCCAGCACCAGACCCTGAAGGGGTCCCTGCACCGCCAGAACTGTCCCAATCTCTTAAAGGTACCGAACATGGACAGACAGAGCAAGAGAGTTAGAGAGCAAGTAACAGAGAGGGAAATAGAAAAGAGAGAGTTATGGGGCAAGGGAGAGAGAGATAAATGAGATTGAAACAATAATAGAGAGATGGAGAGGCTCAGAGAAAATAGGTGAGAAGAGAGTGAGAGAGCAAGAGATGGTGAGAAATGGAGGGAGAATTTCCTCAAATGGACAGAGATCGAGAGAGAGTGATAGAGAGATGTGAAGAGAGATCAAAGAGAAAGGAAGGTGGAGAGTGAGGGGGAGGGGGAGTTTGAGAGTGAGGAAGCAGATCAATGGAGAGCTAAAGGTGAGGAAAGAGTAACTGAGCGAAAGAGAGAGAAAGATTGAGAGAGAGTGGGAAGGAAAATGAGAAATTAGAGGAAAAGAGCAGACACAAGGTGTACAGAAAGTGTGAAAAATGAATGAGAGATAGAGTGCCCATCAGGGAAAGAGGGAAAGTCCAGGATAGATGTGGGCAGAGAGAAAGGCAGATGTTATATGTGTGTCTGTGCGTGTGCATTGTAAGTATGTGTGTCTCTATGAGGGAGAGATCAGCACGCGTTCACAGTAAAGAAAGTCTTGCGGTGTCAAACAGTCAAAATTAACTTTATTCCCACTGCATAATGAGTGGAGTCAGACATATAATAATAGATTGCAGGTTAAGATGATTAGAGGCTGAGTAAATTGGATCTGCCTTCTCTGGAGTTTAGAAGAATGAGAGGTGATCTCATTGAAACATATTCTAAAGGGACTGGATCGGGTCGACACTGAGAGATTATTTCATTTGGTCGGGAAATGAAAGTCTCCCTTACCCCTTCCGAACCAGCTTATCCACCTGTCCTGTCAGCCTCAGCGATCATTGAACATTCACTCCAAGGTCCCGCTGTTCATCGACCAAGAGAGAATGTTGGAGACAGTCACGTTGTTAGGTTAGCCCGAAAGGGCAAATGTTAAATATAATCAGAGTTTGATATAAACCTGAGTACACAGAGGTACAAGAAATAGGCATAGAGAGTGAAACTATATATTTGGCTGGTTTCTAATCTCTTTCTTTTAGTTTTGGTGACTGCAGCTTGACTGTAGCGGAGGTGCGAGAGCGAGCTAAAGGCTGGGAAGTCAATTTCAGTGGAAGTTTAGAAGTTAATTCCCTTTTGTTTTCGGAGGACGAGGTGACTGCTGGATAAGTTAAAAACTATATATTTGGGTGGTTTCTAATCTCTTTCGTTTAGTTTTGGTGACTGCAGCTTGACTGTAGCGGAGGTGCGAGAGTGAGCTAACAGCTGGGAAGTCAATTTCAGTGGAAGTTTAGAAGTTAATTCCCTTTTGTTTTCGGAGGACCAGGGGACAGCTGGGTAAGTAAAAACTATATATTTGGGTGGTATGTGGGAGGTAAGGGTCGCCAAGAGTGTCCCTGCTGACTGCATCTGCGGGAAGTGCACCCAACTCCAGCTCCTCGAGAACCGCGTTCGGGAACTGGAGCTGGAGCTGGATGAACTTCGGATCATTCGGGAGGCGGAGGGGGTTATTGAGAGGAGTTATGGGGAGGTAGTCACACCTCAGGTAAAAGAAATAGGTAGATGGGTTACCGTCAGGGGAAGGAGAGGGAACCAGCAGGCAGTGCAGGGATCCCCTGTGGCCGTTTCCCTCAGCAACAGGTATACTGTTTTGGATACTGTTGCGGGGGATGACTTACCAGGGGTAAGCAATGGGGTACAGGTATCTGGCACAGAGTCTGTCCCTGTTGCTCAGAAGGGAAAGGGGAAGAGGAGCAGAGCATTAGTCATTGGGGACTCCATAGTTAGGGGACCAGATAGGAGGTTCTGTGGGAACGAGAGACACTCACGGTTGTTATGTTGCCTCCCAGGTGCCAGGGTTCGTGATGTCTTGGATCGTGTTTTTGGGATCTTTAAGGGGGAGGGGGAGCAGCCCCAAGTCGTGGTCCACATAGGCACCAACGACATAGGTAGGAAGACAGATGGGGATTTAAGACAGAAATTCAGGGAGCTAGGGTGGAAGCTTAGAGCGAGAACAAACAGGGTTGTTATCTCTGGGTTGTTGCCCGTGCCACGTGACAGCGAAGCGAGGAATAGGGAGAGAGAGGAGTTGAACACGTGGCTGCAGGGATGGTGCAGGAGGGAGGGTTTTGGTTTCCTGGATAACTGGGGCACTTTCTGGGGTAGGTGGGACCTCTACAAACAGGATGGTCTTCACCTGAACCAGAGGGGTACCTATATCCTGGGTGGGGGGGGGAGATTTGCTTCGGGGGGATTTAAACTAATTCAGCAGGGGGATGGGAACCTAAATTGTAGTTCCAGTGTACAGGATGTTGAGAGCAGTGAGGTCAGGGAAAAGGTTACAAGGACGCAAGAGGGCACTGGCAAGCAAGAACCTGGTTCAAAGTGTGTCTACTTCAATGCCCGGAGCATCCGGAATAAGGTGGGTGAGCTTGCAGCCTGGGTTGGTACCTGGGATCTCGATGTCGTGGCCATTTCGGAGACATGGGTAGAGCAGGGGCAGGAATGGATGTTGCAGGTTCCTGGTTTTAGATGTTTCAGTAAGAACAGAGAAGATGGTAAAAGAGCGGGGGGGCGGGGTGTGGCATTGTTAATCATGGAGAGTTATACAGCGACAGAAAGGACGTTTGAGGACTCGTCTACTGAGGTAGTATGGGCCGAGGTTAGAAACAGGAGAGGTGAGGTCACCCTGTTGGGAGTCTTTTATAGACCTCCAAATAGTTCCAGAGATGTAGAGGAAAGGAGAGCGAAGATGATTCTCGACAGGAGCGGGAGTAACAGGGTAGTTGTTATGGGGGACTTGAACTTTCCAAATATCGACTGGAAATACTATAGTTCGAGTACTTTAGATGGGTCAGTTTTTGTCCAGTGTGTGCAGGAGGGTTTTCTGACACAGTATGGAGACAGGCCAACCAGGGGCGATGCCACATTGGATTTGGTACTGAGTAATGAACCCGGCCAGGTGTTAGATTTAGATGTAGGTGAGCACTTTGGAGATAGTGATCACAATTCGGTTAGGTTTACCTTAGCGATGGGCAGGGACAGGTATATACCGCAGGGCAAGAATTATAGCTGGGGGAAAGGAAATTATGATGCGATTAGGCAAGATTTAGGATGCATCGGATGGGGAAGGAAACTGCAGGGGATGGGTTCAATCGAAATGTGGAGCTTATTCAAAGAGCAGCTACTGCGTGTCCTTGATAAGTATGTACCTGTGAGACAGGGAGGAAGTTGTCGAGCGAGGGAGTCGTGGTTAACTAAAGAAGTTGAAGAGATTGTCAAGAGGAAGAAGAAGGCTTATGTTAGGATGAGACGTGAAGGCTCAGTTAGGGCGCTTGAGAGTTACAAGCTAGCCAGGAAGGATCGAAAGGGAGAGCTAAGAAGAGCAAGGAGAGGACACGAGAAGTCATTGGCGGATAGGATCAGGGAAAACCCTAAGGCTTTCTGTAGGTATATCAGGAATAAAAGAATGACTCGAGTTAGATTAGGGCCAATCAAGGATAGTAGTGGGAAGTTGTGTGTGGAATCAGAGGAGATAGGGGAAGCGTTAAATGAATATTTTTCGTCAGTATTTACAGTAGAGAAAGAAAATGTTGTCGTGTGGAAGACTGAGATTCAGGCTACGAGGCTAGATGGGATTGAGGTTCACAAGGAGGAGGTGTTATCAATTTTGGAAAGTGTGAAAATAGATAAGTCCCCTGGGCCAGATGGGATTTATCCAAGGATTCTCTGGGAAGCTAGGGAGGAGATTGCAGAGCCTTTGTCCTTGATCTTTATGTCGTCATTGTCGACAGTAATAGTGCCGGAAGACTGGAGGATAGCAAATGTTGTCCCCTTGTTCAAGAAGGGGAGTAGAGACAGCCCTAGTAATTATAGACCTGTGAGCCTGACTTCGGTTGTGGGTAAAATGTTGGAAAAGGTTAGAAGAGAAAGGATTTATAATCAACTTGAAAAGAGTAAGTTCATTAGCGATCGTCAGCACGGTTTTGTGACGGGTAGGTCGTGCCTCACAAACCTTATTGAGTTTTTCGAGAAGGTGACCAAACAGGTGGATGAGGGTAAAGCAGTGGATGTGGTGTATATGGATTTCAGTAAGGCGTTTGATAAGGTTCCCCATGGTAGGCTATTGCAGAAAATACGGAAGTATGGGGTTGAAGGTGATTTAGAGCTTTGCATCAGAAATTGGCTAGCTGAAAGAAGACAGAGGGTGGTGGTTGATGGCAAATGTTCATCCTGGAGTTTAGTTACTAGTGGTGTACCGCAAGGATCTGTTTTGTGGCCACTGCTGTTTGTCATTTTTATAAATGACCTGGAAGAGGGTGAAGAAGGGTGGGTTAGTAAACTTGCAGATGCCACTAAGGTCGGTGGAGTTGTGGATAGTGCCGAAGGATGTTTTAGGGTACAGAGGGTCATAGATAGTCTGCAGAGCAGGGCTGAGAGATGGCAAATGGAGTTTAATGACGAAACGTGCGAGGTGATTCACTTTGGAAGGAGTAACAGGAATGCAGAGTACTGGGCTAATGGGAAGATTCTTGGTATTGTAGATGAACAGAGAGATCTTGGTGTCCAGGTGCATAAATCCCTGAAGGTTGCTACCCAGGTTAATAAGGCTAAGAATGCATATGGTGTGTTAGCTTTTATTAGTAGGGGAATCGAGTTTCGGAGCCACGAGGTCATGCTGCAGCTGTACAAAACTCTGGTGAGACCACACCTGGAGTATTGCGTGCAGTTCTGGTCACCACATTGTAGGAAGGATGTGCAAGCTATGGGAAGGGTGCAGAGGAGATTTACTAGGATGTTGCCTGGGATGGAGGGAAGGTCTTACGAGGAAAGGCTGAGGGACTTGAGGTTGTTTTCGTTGGAGAGAAGGAGGAGGGGAGGTGACTTAATAGAGACATATAAGATAATCAGAGGGTTGGTAGGGTGGATAGTGAGAGTCTTTTTCCTCGGATGGTGATGGCAAACACGAGGGTACATAGCTTTAAGTTGAGGGGTGATAGATATAGGACAGATGTCAGAGGTAGTTTCTTTACTCAGAGAGTAGTAGGGGCGTGGAATGCCCTGCCTGCAACAGTAGTATATTAGATTAGATTAGATTAGAGATACAGCACTGAAACAGGCCCTTCGGCCCACCGAGTTTGTGCCGAACATCAACCACCCATTTTATACCAATCCTACACTAATCCCATATTCCGACCAAACATCGCCGCCTGTCCCTATATTTCCCTGCCACCCACCTATACCAGTGACAATTTATAATGGCCAATTTCCCAATCAACCTGCAAGTCTTTTGGCTTGTGGGAGGAAACCGGAGCACCCGGAGAAAACCCACGCAGACACAGGGAGAACTTGCAAACTCCACACAGGCAGTACCCGGAATCGAATCCGGGTCCCTGGAGCTGTGAGGCTGCGGTGCTAACCACTGCGCCACTGTGCCGCCCACGCGCCACTGTGCCGCGAGTAGACTCGCCAACTTTAAGGGCATTTAAGTGGTCATTGGATAGACATATGGATGAAAATGGAATCGTGTAGGTCAGATGGTTTCACAGGTCGGCGGGACATCGAGTGCCGAAGGGCCTTTACTGTGCTGCAAAGTTCTAATTCTAAAAAAAAAACATCAGGAGAGAGGGAGAAATATAGATGGAGAGAGTGTAACAGTGAGAAAGGGAGAGATAGGCATGGAGACAAGTGGAGAGCTACACGTACTGGTAATCTGTCTCCATCTCAGTCTTCCCCTCTCCCTTACTGATTCATTCAGCAGTTCCCCTCACTGCGACACTCTCTATGAATGGGGCTGTTATTATAGTATCTGCACAGGGAGAGTAAATGAGTGGAACTGAAATAATAGTATCTTCAAAGGAAGAGTCACGGAGTGGGTCTGTTATCATTGTATCTCCACAGGGAAAGTCATTGAGCGTGTCTGTTGTTCTAGTATCTCCACAGGGAGAGTCACTGGGTGCATCTGTTATTAGAGAATCTCCACAGGGAGAGTCGCTGAGTGGATCTGTTATTGTAGTATCTCCATAGGGAGATTGTCTTTGTGGGTATGTTATGAAAGAATCTCCACAGGAAGAGTCACTGAGCGGATCTGTTAGTATATATTCTCCACAGGGTATGTCACTGAGTGGGGCTGTTATTATAGTTTCTTCACAGGCAGAGTCACTGACTGGATCTGTTATTGTAGTATCTCCATAGGGAGATTCACTCAGTAAGTTTGTTATTATATAACCAGCACTGGGAGAGTCACTGAGTGTGTGTGGCACAATATAATCTCCACAGGGAGAGTCTCTGAGTGGGTCTGTCATTCTAGTATCTCAACAGGGAGAGTCACAGAGTGGATCTGTTATTGTAGTATCTCCATTGGGAGATTGTCTTTGTGGGTATGTTATGAACGAATGTCCACAGGGAGAGTCACTGAGCAGATCTGTTAGTATGTATTCTCCACAGTGTGTGTCACTGAATGGATCTGTTATTGTAGTATCTCCACAGGGAGATTTTCTGAGTGGGTATGTTATGAAAGCATCTCCACCGGGACAGTCATTGAGCGGGTCTGTTAGTATATATTCTCCACAGGGTGTGTCACTGAGTGGCGCTGGCATTATAGTTTCTCCACAGGGAGAGTCATCGAGTGGATCTGTTAATATAGTAGATCCACAGAGAGAGTCAATGAGCGGGTCTGTTAGTATATATTCTCCACAGGGTGTGTCACTGAGTGGGGCTGTTATTATAGTATCTCCACAGGGAGAGTCACTGAGTGGTTCTGTTATTATAGTAGCTCCACAGGGATAGTCACTGAGTGGTCTGTTATTATAGTATCTCCACAGGGAAAGTCACTGAGTGGGTCTGTTATTCCAGTATCTCCACAGGGAGAGTCACTGAGTGGGTATGTTATTACAGTATCTCCACAGGAAGAGTCACTGAGTGGGTCTGTTATTCTAGTATCTCCACCGGCAGCGCACTGAGTGGGCCTGTTGTTATATTATCTCCACAGGGAGTGTGACTGTGTTGGTCTTTTATTATGGTTTCTCCACAGGGCGATTCACTCAGTAAGTTTGTTATTATATAACAAGCACTGGGAGAGTCACCGAGTGTCTATGTCACTATATAATCCCCACAGGGAGAGTCTCTGAATGGGTCTGTCATTCTAGTGTCTCCACAGGGAGAGTCACTGAGTGGGTCTGTTACAGTATTACCACAGGGAGAGTCACTGAGTGGGTCTGTTATCATAGGATTTCCACATGGAGAGTCACTGAGCGGGTCTGTTGTTGTAGTATCTCCACAGGGAACAGTCACTGAGTGTGTCTGTTATTATCGTATCTCCAGTGGGAGAGTCACCGAGTGTCCCTGGTATTACAGTATCTCCACAGGGAGAGTGAATGATTATGTCTGTTATTACAGTATCTGCGCAGGAACAGTCACTGAGTGGGTCTGTTATTATAGTATCTCCAAAGGGAGAGTCACTGAGTGGGTCTGTTGATGTTGCATTTCCACGAGGAGAGTCACTGTGTCGGTCTGTAATTATTGCATCTCAACTGGGACAATCATTGAGTGGGTATGTTCTTATACTATCACCACAGGACAAGTCAGTGAGTGGATCTGAAAATGCAGTATCTCCGCAAGGAGTGTCACTGAGTCGGTCTGTTATTATAGTATCTCCAGAAGGAGAGTCTCTGAGCGGATCTGTTGTTGTCGCATCTCCACAGGGAGAGTCACTGAGTGGGTCTGTTATTACACTATCTCCACAGGGAGAGTACATTATTGTGTCTGTTATTTCAGTATCTGAACAGGGAGGGTCTCTGACTCGGTCTGTTATTATGACATCTCCAAAGTGAGAGTCACTGAGTGAGTGTGTTATGATAGTATCTCCACAAGGAGAGTCTCTGAGTGGGTCTGTTATTGTGGTATCTCGACAGGGAGAGTGACTGAGTGGGTCTGTTATTATAGAATCTCCACAGGGCGAGTCACTGAGTGGGTCTGTTATTCTAGAATCTCCACAGGGAGATTCACTGAGTGGGTCTGTTATCATAGTATCTCCACAAAGGAGAGTGACTGAGTGGGACTGTTATTATAGTATCTCCGCAGGGAGTTTCTCTGTGTGGTACTCTTATTCATGTATCTCCACCGTGTGATCTCTCTCTCTCTCTTTCTCCCTCTCCCTTTCTCTGCCTCTCCTTCTCTCTTTCTGTCTCTGTCTCTCTTTGAACCTCTCTCTGTCACTGTCTCTCCCTCTCTCTGTCACTCTTATTCTGTCTGAATACTTTACTCTGTTTTTCTCTCAGTTCATCTCTCCCTCCGACTCTGCCTCCTTCTCTCCGTCCCTATCTGTCATTCTCTCTCTCTCTCTCTCTCTCTCTCTCTCTCTCTCTCTCTTCCTCTCTCTCTGTATCCCTCTCTCTCTCTATGTCTCTGCCTCTCTGTCTCTGTCTGTCTTTCTGTCTGTCTGTCTGTCTGTCTCTGCTTCTCCTTCTCTCACTTTGCCACTGCCTGTCCCTTTCTCTGTTTCACCTTCTCTGTCTCTGTTTCTCTCACATGCTCTCTCTCCCTCTGCCTCTCTCTCTGTCACTTCCCCTCTCTCTTTCTCTGCCTCTGTCTCAGAGTTGTTGCAGTGCTTAAGGAGGCCATTCGGATCATCTTGTCTGCACTGGTTTTCCGAGAATGCAATTCTCTCAGTTCCATTACCCCGCCTTCTCTTCATAACCCTGCACATTCCTCCTTTTCATGTCACTGTCGAATTCCCTTTTGAATGCTTCAATTAAACTTGCCTCCACCACGTTCTCAGGCAGTGCATTCCAGACATTAACCACTCACTGCATGAAAAGGTTTTTCCCCATGTCACTTTTGTTTCTCTTACCAAATATTTTCTGTCTGTGTCATCTCGTTCTTGATCCTTTCACAAGTGGGAACAGTTTCTCCCTTTCAACTCTGTCCAGATCCCTCATGATGTTGAATACCTCTATCAAATCACCTCTCAGCCTTCTCTTCTCTTCTCTTCTCCAAGGAAAACAGTCCTAACATCTCCAATTTATCTTCAGAACTGAAATTCCTCATCCCTGCAACCATTCTCGTGAATCCCTTCTGTGCTCTGTCCAATGTCCTCACGTCTTTACTAAAGTGCGGCACTCAGAAATGGACGCAATACTCGTGCTGAGGATGAACGAGTGTCTTATACAAATTCTACATAACCTCCTTGCTCTTGTACTCTATGCCCCTATTAATAAATGCCAGGATACTGTATGATTAATTAACCGCTCTCTCAACCTGTCCTACCACTTTCAATGACTTATGCACAGATACACCCAGGTCCCTCTGCTCCTACTCCCCCTTTGGAATTGTTCCTTTTTTCTATGTTGTCACTCCATGTTCTTCCAAGCAAAATGAATCACTTCACATTTCTATGCATTGAACTTCATCTGCCACCTGCCTTCCCATTCCACCAACTTGTCTATGTCCTTTTGAAGTTCATCACTATCGTCCTCGCAGTTCACAATGCTTCCAAGTTTCGTATCATCTGCAAACGTTGAAATTGTACCCTGTACACCGAGGTCTCGGTCATTAATAGATATCAAGAAGCTCAAGGGTCCCAACACTGACCCCTGGGGAACTCCACTACAAACCTTCCTCCAGCCTGAAAAACATCCATTAATCACTACACTTTGTTTCCTGTCACCCAGCCAATTCCGTATCCATGTTGCTACCGTAGTATTTATTCTATGAGCTACAAGCTTGCTCACACGTCTGTTGTGTGGCACTGTATCAAACGCATTTTGAAAATCCATGTGCACCACATCAACAACATTGCCTTCATCAACCGTCTCTGTTACCTCCTCAAAGAACTCCAGCCAGTTCGTTAAATATGATTTTCTCTTAAGAAATCCATACTGCCTTTCCTTAATTAACTCACATTTGATGTTGATCCAACTTGGTTTTCCTAAATGTTTTCCACTGAAGTTAAAATAACTGACCTAAAGTTACTGCTGTAGTCTCCCCACTCTCTGTCTCTGTCTCTCTATGTTTCTATCTTTACTCTCTTTCTCTCTCTCTCTCTCTCTTTGCCCTGTCTCTCTCTCTCAGTCTCCCCGTCTCTCTCTGTCCCTCCCTCTGTCCTTCCCTCTGTCCCACCCTCCATCTCTCTCGCTCTGCCTCGCTCTCTCTTGGTCTCTCCTTCTTTCGCTGTCCCTCTCTCTGCCAATCCCTATCTCTCCCTCTCTCTCTTTGTCTCGGTCTCTCCCTCTCCCCCTGTCTCCCCCAATCTCTGTCTCTCTGTTTCTCCATCTCCATCTGTCCCTCTGTCTGTCTTTCCCTCTCCCTCTGTCCCTCCATATCTCTCCCTCTACCACTCCCTCTCAGCCACTACCTCTCTGTCTGAAAGTTCCTCCCCTGTCTCCCCTGTCTCTGTCTCCCCTATGTCTTTCCCTCCTTCTCTGACTCTGTTTCTCCCTCTCCCTCTTTCTCTGTCACCCCTCTCTATCTGTCTGTGTCTCCCTCTCTCTCTGTCTCTCCCTCTTTCTCTGCCTCTCTCTCTCTCTGTCTCTCTCTTTTCATCTCTCCCTTCCTCTCTGTCCCAGGACAGCAATGCTTTCAGGCATTTCTTGGTTAATTTTGAACCAGTAACTCTTTCCTTTAGAATCACAGAAAATTTAAGGCACAAAAAGAGGCCACTTGGCCCATCGTCTCTGTGCCAGCTGAAAAACGATCCTCCTACTCTAATCCCACCAGCCTCCATTTGGCCCATAGCCCTGCAGATTACGGCACTTGAGGTGCATATCCAGACTCTTTTAGAATGAGTTGAGGTTTTCTTCCTCAACTACCCTTTCAGGCTGTGTGTTCCAGATTCCCACCACCCTCTGGGTGAAAAACATTTTCCTTATATCCGCTCTAATCTTTCCACCAATCACTTTATGTCTATGCCCCCTCGTCACTGACCTCTCTGCTGAGGTGAATTGACCATTCAACTCCACTCTATCCAGGCCCCTCACATTTCAATCTGATCTCCCCTCAACCTTTTCTTTTCCAAGGAGAACAACCCGAGCCGATCCAATCTTTCCTCATTGCTGCATTTTTCCAGTTCCAGCAACATCCTCGCAAATCTCCTCTGTACCCTCTCTGGTGCAATTGCATCATTTCTGTAATGATGTGACCAGTACCGCACACAGTACTCAAGTTGTGGTCTAACCAATGGGTTGTACAGTTCCAGCATAACCTCCCTGCTCTTCTATTCTATACTTGCCTTGTTGGGAATGTCACTGCAGTTTGAAAATATCAAACACTGATCCAACACTCACCCGTAAAACACTCACACTAAACTCCCAATACAGAATTGGGCAGATAATGTGGATTGTTACTGACTGTTACAGCTTGTCTCATCCTCTATCTGTTTCCGTCTCTCATGTCTGTCTGTCTCCATCACTATCTCTCCCTCTATCTCCTTCTCCCTCTTTCTCTGCCTCAGTCCATGACTGTGCCTGTACCTATCTCACAACATCTCTCCCTCTATCTCTCCTTGGACAAAAATGTTTTAATCCATTTATTTGTTAATTTTGAACCTGCAATTCTTGCCTTTGCTGGGTACGTCACTGCAGTTTGAAAACATCAAACACTGTTCAGCACTCACCCCCGAAACTCTCACACTAAACGCCCAATGCAGGGCTGTGCAGATAATGGGGATTGTTACTGAGGTTCTGTCAAGGTCACCTCACACCCTGTCTCCCTTTTCCCCTGCTTCTAAAGAACGTCAATTTTTGATATTATATTTTCAACAACAATAAATGTCCCTGTAGTTTGGAAATATGAAACACTGATCCAACAGTTGCCTCCAAAACACTCACACTAAACCCTCAATGTTTCCTTTCAAATTCAGTTCTTGCGCACAGCCAGTTTTAGTTTTTAATTATATCTTTCTTCAAATATTAATAGATCTAAATTTTCTCCCATAATCTCGCCCTGTCGCTCTCTTTCTGTCTGTCTCTCCCTCAGTCTCTGTTTCAACCTTTGTCTTTCACTCTCCTTCTCTCTGTCTGTCTCTTTCCCACTGTATCTGTCTCTCGCTTTGACTTTCTCCCTCTAACTCTCTCTTTCTCTCCCTCTGTCTCTTTCCCACTCTGTCTGTGTCTATCTCCCTCCATCTCCCCTTCCCCCTCTCCCTGGACAGCAATGTTTCGAGACAATCCCTGGTTAATTTTGAATCTGTAACACTTGCCCTTGTTGAGAATGTGACTGCAGTTTGAAAATATCAAACACTGAGCCAACACTCAGTTCTAAAACAAGTTCCGAAGAAGGGTCACTGACCCGAAACGTTAACTCTGCTTCTCTTTCCACAGATGCTGCCAGACCTGCTGAGCGATTCCAGCATTTCTTGTTTTTGTTTCTGATTTCCAGCATCCGCAGTATTTTGCTTTTATTTTACTCAGTTCTAAAACACTCGGACGAAATCCTCAATACCGGACTGGTCAAACAATGGCGATTGTTACTGGGGTTCTGTCAAGCTCTCATTTAACTATCTCTTCTGCATCTCACTGTCTTTCATTTCGTCCCTCTCTCCATTTCTCCATTTGTTTACATTTCCCTCTCTCCTTTGTCTTTAATCGCCTTACACTTTATACGTCGAGAGGGAGCTCCCTCCACTTTATACGTAGAGAGGGAGCTCCCTCCACTTTATATGTAGAGAGGGTGATCCCTCCACTTTATACATAGAGAGGGAGCTGCCTCCACTTTATACGTAGAGGGGAAGCTCCCTCCACTTGAGACAGAGAGAGGGTGTTCACTTCACATTATACGTAGATAGGGAGCTCCCTTAACTCTCTACGTAGTGAAGGAGCTCCCTCCACTTTATACATAGGGAGGAGCTCCCACTAATTTATGCATAGAGAGGGAGCTCCCTCCACTTTACCGTAGAGGGGGAGCTCTCTCCACTTTAAACGTAGATGGTGCTCTCTCCACATTATACGTACAAAGGGAGCTCCCTCCACTTTATACATAGAGAGGGATCTCCCTCCACTTTATACGTAGAGGGGGAGCTCTCTCCACTTTATACTTAGATGGTGCTCTCTCCACATTATACGTACAAAGGGAGCTCCCTCCACTTTGTACATAGAGAGGGAGCTCCCTCCACTTTATTTATACAGAGGGTGTTCCCTCCACATTATACGTAGAGAGGGAGCTCCCTCTATTATAGGCAGCTGCCATGGAGGGATTTGAACCCCTGTCCTCAGGCCATTAGGTTGGGCCTCTCGATTAGTTAAGCAGTGGTATTATCACTTTGTGGCTGCCTCCTTCATGAATATCTGCAGTGTTTGTTTCCTAATATCACTCACAGTAGCTTTTAGGCCGTAGCCCTGAAAATGGTCTCCAATCAGATCCTCAAAGTTCACATTTTAACTGGGAAAAGGCAGGAACAGAGTGAAACGGGATTGCTTTTGCCCCTGGATTCAGTGTCCACTGCAGACAGATCAGTTACATTTACAATGGAAATGCCAGCAGTGAACAAGGTCAATACAATAATATGGAAAATGTAAATGACGCCTCTCATAATTGCAGCATCCGTCCAGTATGAGGACAGTTTTCAGGTTTATTCCCAAGAGAGGTCTTACTAAGAAAATGTCATTGACATTGAAATGATTGTGTTTTATCCACCACATTATTTACATCAGAGTCAAAGCTGCTGATGTAATATGTATGTTTGGGTGAGTATAACTAATAGTAATAATCAGGGGTATAACCGTGTCAGTAGAGACCTATCACCTGGATAAATCAGGTCCCATTGGAATGGATCAGCTCAGAGTGCCTGGTGGAGCTGTGGATTCCAGGCTAACAGAAGTCTCTGCTTCTGACAGAAATGGGATATCAAGTAATGTATCAGACAGCAAGGATTTACTATCCGGTACTTGCAGCAATTGGAGTTGCTGGTAAGCCAGTATCTCAGCTGTTAATAGTGTAAATCAATGTTAACTGTGCTGCTGTACTCAATATTACTTCTCACTGTGTGTGTTACACAGCCGCCTGTTATTTTCCAGCAATATACTGATGGAATCTCCGCATTGTCGACTCTTTCATTCTTGCAGGCGCTGTATCATGTCTTTAATGTTATTGTTTTCGGTTGCCGATGCATTCTTACTGGATTATTCTGTGTAGTGAAGGCTTTTGAATGATGTGTTTCAGTTAGGATCACAAATCGAACCATCAGGAGTTTTTAACAGTTTCATAATGTGGACCAAATCCGTCTTGGAATATTTATATGAAGATTTTTATTTTGGTGATTGATAATGAGACATCTCACGGTCTCAGTGTTACAAGCGGACAGCACAATATCCTCCTTCCCCAATAACATGGCTCAGTTTTACTGGGATTTCAATGTATTTATTGATTATCAATGTTATCAAATATTATTTCATTCCTTGTGTGTCTGACGCTGCTTCAGAAGTCTGGCTACTGAACTGAGTTTTCTGCTGACACTTTCACTTCTCCTTTTCTGCTTTACTGTGGACCTTCACTGTCACTGGACTACATTGTAAAATGGAAAGTATTGATGTGATGTTTTATTGGTTTTCCCTCTATCAGTTGGTATCAATAAGTTTTTTTTTTCCATTTATCTGTGGATTACCAGCTGCCGCGCTGATGTTGTTGTTTTATGAATTAAACAATCCCACATTCTATCAGATTACTTTATAATTCCAGGAGAAGGAATTTCAATGATTGTGAGGTTTGTCTGTAAATAGCTTTCGATCCTGTTCATTCCATGTATTGCAGATGAAGTGAAGAGTGCAGGTGAACAGGTGGAGACTTCAGTGATCTATAGATACATTAAATTATTCACAGAGGTTTCACCATTGAACAAACTGACTCTGAGAATAGAATCATTGAAGCTGGGCTGGTGAACAGGACACAGCTACAGAATGTTAGGAATAAATCATGTGTGAAATGTAGCATTTGCTGACAGTTTGCAGGGTGTGAGTACTCCAAAGAGACAGGGAAGGAGAAAAGGAGCAGGGAGAACGAAACGGAGGGAAAGAGAAAAGCAGAAGTAAAGAGAAAGACAAAGTAGCAGCAGTGTGAATAATTCACTATCATAAAGTGCTGGAATGTCCAGAACAATTAGTGAGAGAAACTGTGAGTTGAAGTTGTCTGTTGTCAGATTGTGTTCATTTTCCTGTTGGACCTGATCCTCTGTGCTGATTTCTGTCAGGTCCTCATTTTGTTCTGCAGAAAGTTCCTATTCCTTACTTAGTGACTGAATAAACAGAATAAAATTAGTTCTTCACTGATGGTAATTCATTATTTAAATACTGCACTTTGAAATCTCTGTGACTGCTGAATTAAATAAAGAGCGCGGCTGATATCAGAAATATATTTAAATTTATATTTAACAGCCTGTACAAACTAAATATATTGACTATATTGTATAAACAATGAACTGTTCTCCAATACCAATAACCACAGCGATTATTGTTTGAATGTATGAATTGAGTTGTATTACTGGGATCTATAGATTAGATTTCCTCTAACACTCTGCTGCAGTCTCTCCCCAGGAAACTCAGCCTCTCCTCCCACTGCATTGAATCCTCAGTCTTCTCATCCATTGCTTCAGTTTATCCACTTTCCCAAGCCATCTGCTCCAGTCTCCCCTCCTGCTCCAAAATGTCCTTTCCCTGGAATTTAGAAGATAATGGGGTGATTTGATGAATGTTTTCAAGATAATAAGATTTTTGTTAACCAAAGGTATTAAGGGGCAAAGATAGGCACATGGAGTTAGATTGCACATCAGCCATGAGCTCATTGAATGACAGAAGAGGGCTGAGGGGCCAAATGGCCTCCTCCTCTTCCTCTCTACAATGACAAATATCTTGCTATCACTGTCTGTGTCTTGGTCTGTGTCTCTCTCTTTGTCTGTCTGTCTCTCTCTCCTATCTCAAGCATCTGTGGAAATCCACAAACATTAGTCAGCCATTTTAGGCTGGTTCTCGGTGTCCATTTTATATTTCCACAGCACTGGTACATTTATTGCAGAGACCGACTCCTCACCAATGACAGAGGCACAGACAAGGAGACACAGAGACACACAATACTAGAAAGGAATTAATCATTCCCTTGTGCCCAATGATTTGCCCTCCCCTGTGATTAGGCTGGGTGGCCTGTAATTACTCAGTCTATTACTTTCTCCTTTGTTAATCAAAAGTACAACACGCGCAGTCCTCCAGTCCTCTGGCAGCACGACTGTAACCAGAGAGGATTTGGAAAATGATGGTCAGAGCCTCTGTTATTTCCTCCTTTGCACCTCCAAACAGTCTGAGCCTGGTGAATTATCAGCTTTCAAAGATGCTAAACCAGTTAATATTTCCTCCCCCACTATTTATCCCATTCAATATTTCAAACCCCTCCCCATTGACTACAATGTCTGCGTCATCCCTCCTTTTGTGAAGACAGTCGCTATGTATTCATTAAGAAACATGCCCACATCTTCCGCCTCCACGGTTCGGAAAAAGGAGGAGAGACAATATAAAGTAAAGGATACAATTCTAAAGGAGGTGCAGGAACAGACACATCTGGAGAGTATTTGTGCACCAATATCTGAAGGTGGTTAAACGGAAGAAGGTGTCCTGAGATTATAAATAGAGACATTGAATACGAAACCAAGGAAAATATGACCTTTGTAAAACGCTGGTTTGCCTTCAACTGGAGCATTGTCCAATTCTGGACACTGTAATTTAGGAAGAATGTGGGGGTATTAGAGAGGGTGCAGAAAAGATTCACCAGAATGGTTCCAGGGATGAGTTGCTTCAGTTACGGGGATAGATTGGAGATGCTGGTGTTGTTCTCTGTGTCTCTCTCTGTCTTCCTCTCTCTGTCTCTCCATCCTGCTATCTCTGACACTAAGAGGGAGACAGAGGGAGAGAGTGCATATCTAAGCCTAAGAGAGAGGGCTTTGGAGAAGGACAAGGTTGGAGACAGAGAGATTGTTGGGGTGGATTGAAAGGGAGAATGTAAGATATATTCATTTGATGCAATCCTTCACTGTCGTGTACACAAACAGAGAAAGATAGGTATGTCGAGTGAAATATTGGTAGATGGGAGAAATGTGGATGAAGTTGGGGCCCATGCGGCCAGTTTTGATAAACAGGAAGGAAAACGCTCCATTGTAAACTTCCAGCTAGGTATTCCTCCATGGAAGCCATCACATCCTCATGATAATGGTGTGGAAACCTGGAAATCTATGTCCCTGGTTATTGACCCCTCTGTTCAGGGAAATGGGTCCTTCCTATCCTCTCTATCTAAGCCCGTCATTATTTTATACACCTCAATTTAATCGCCCCTTCAACCTTCTCTGTTCCAAAGAAAACAATGCCAGCCTATCCAATCTTTACTCATAGCAAAATTCTCCATTCCTGACAACATCCTCTGTAAATCTCCTCTGTCCCCTCTCTCGTGTGATCACATCCTTCCTGTAATGTGGAGACCAGAACTGCACACAGTACTCCAGCTGTGGTCTAACTAGTGTTTTATACAGTTCTCGCATAACCTCCCTGCTCTTATATTCTATACATCGGCCAATAAAGAAAAGTATTCCGTAAGCCTTCTTAACCACCTTATCCACCTGAGCTGTTACCCTCAGGAATCAGTGGACAGTCACTCCAAGGCCCCTCTGTTCCCAGACAGAGCGATTGTTCGGTTAGATTGAAAGAGCAAAAGTAAAACATAATAATTTGATGTAATCTTTCACTGCAGTATACACAGACATACGAGCGAGAGGCATGGAGTGTGAAACATCGGGGGAGAGGGAGAAAAATAGATGGAGATGGTAACAAATTGGAAAGGGGTTATAGGCACACAGAGAGAGGTAATGTCTGGTAAACTCTCTTGCTGGTAATCTCTCTCCATCTCTATCTCTCTCTTCCACTCTCTTCGACACACTGAAGCCCTGTTTCTTCTCTGTGTTACTCACTTACCAAGTCTATCTCACCCTTTTCTCTCTCTATCACCCTCTGCACTCTATCTCAATCTCTCCCTCTTGCTCTCAGGATGGGAAGAGGGAGAAGGAGAGGCAGAGAAACGGTGTTGCAGGCAGTGAGAGATGAGGAGAAAGAGACAGAGGAAAAGTGAGTCTGGCATTGGTTGATGGATCTTTACTCTGCAGCTAACCCCGTGCGTCCCTGCCCTGTGAGTATTCGATGGGGACAGTCTCGGATGGGGGGGACTTTCTAAAAATTAAATACTAGTCGAAAGCTCTTTCAAAGATGAAATTTAGAAACTCTTCGACATACAAAGGGTGGTAGTATTTTGGAACTGACTTCCACAAATGACCCCTCCCTATTTCTGCAATCTCCTCCATCTCCGCAATCCACCAATATCTGCGATCCTCTAATTCTGGCCTTTGAGCATCCCAAATTTGAATTGTTCCAACATTGGTGGCCGTGCCTTCAAGCTGCCAAGCCGGTAAATCTGGAACTCTTTTCCAAAACCTCTCCGTCTCACTAACTCGCTTTCCTCTTTGAAGACGCTCCCTCAAACAAACCTGTTTGACCAAGTTTTTGTACGTCTGGTGTAATATCTCCTTAAGTGACTCGGTGGCAACTTTTTGTTTGCCTTATTTATTTGTTGGATGTGTGCGTTACTGGCCAGGCCAGCATTTATTACCCATTCCTAATTGCCCTTGTGAAGGTGGTGTTGAGCCTCCTTCTTGAATCGCTGCAGTCCATGTGGGGTAGGTAAACCCACAGTGCTGTTAGGAAGGGAGTTCCAGGATTTTGACCCAGTAACAGTAAAGGAATGGCGATACCGTTTCAAGTTCGGATGGTGTGTGACTTTAGTTGTTGTTTGCGGACAGTATTGTCAGTGCGCAGTCCATTTAAATTTTAATTATTTATTTTTTTCATGTGGTTAGATGTAATGTTTCTCCTACAATCTGCCTGCCTCCCCGTATCTCCTCACTCTTTCTGCCCATCTCTCCCTCCTTCTCGAAATCCACTGCTTCACTCTGTATCTGAACCCACACTGTAACTGCCCTGGAAGGTCTCATTACGGTGCTTATGCAATGAGTTATACAGTTCCAGCATAACCTCCCTGCTCTTATATACTTTAACAGCCTTGTTGGGAATGTCACTGCAGTTTGAAAATATGAAACACTGATCCAACATTCACCCCTAAAACACTCACACTAACCTCCAAATACAGGACTGGGCAGATAATGAGGATTGTTAATGATTGTTACAACTTGTCTCATCCTCTCTCTGTCTCTCCCTCTCATGTATGTTTCTTCCCATCTTTCTCTTTCTCTCTCTCTCTCTCTCCCTTGCCCTCTACCTCTTTCTCTGCCTCTTTCCATGACTCTGACTCTAACACCATCTCTCTCTCCTTGGACAGAAATGCTTTTATCCATTTTTTAGTTAATTTTGAGCATTTAAATCTTGCCCTTGATTGGTACGTCACTGCAGTTTGAAAATATCAAACACTTTTCAACACTCGCCCCCTAAACTCTCACACTAAACCCCCAATGCAGAACTGTGCAGATAATGGGGATTGTTACTGAAGTTCTCTCAAGGTCCCAGCACACACTATATCCCATTTCCCCTGCTTCTAAAGTTTGTCAGTGTTTAATAATTTTTTTTTCAATCATATTAAATCTCACTTAAGTTTGAAAATATCAATCACTGATCCAACACTTGTCCCCAAAACACTCACACTAAACCCCTGATCTTTGCTTTCAAAATTAGTTCTTGCACACGGCCAGTTTTACTTTTTAATTCTATCTTATTTCAACATTATTAGAGGTAACGTTTTTCCTATAATCTCTCCCTCCCTCTCTCTCTGTCCCTTTCTGCCTCTGCATCTGTCTCTCTCCCTCTGTATCTGTCTCCCTCGCTTTCTCCCTGTCTCTCTCCCTCTGCATCTGCCTGCCTCCCTTTCTGTCTCTCTCACTCTGCATTTGCCTCCTTCCCTTTCTGTCTGTCCCCCTCTGTCTCTGTTTCTCCATTTTCCTCTATCATTCTAGCTCTGTCTCTCTCTCTCCCTCTGTCTCTGTCCCACTCTGTCAGTCTCTCTCTCCGTCTCTGGCTCACTCCCTCCATCTCTCCGTCCCTCTGTGCATGGACAGCAATGCTTTGAGCCATTTGTTTGGTTAATTTTGAATCTTTAACTCTTGCTTTTGTTGGGAATGTCAATGAAGTTTGAAAATATCAAACACTCATCTAACACTCATCCCTAAAACCCTCACATTAAACCCCAAATACCGGACTGGGCAGACAATGGGGATTGCTACTGGGGTTCCGTCAAGCTTTCATTTCGCTATCTCTTCTGTCTCTCACTGTCTTCCACTTTGTCCCTCTCTCTCCATTTCCCCATTTGTTTTCGTTACCCTCTTCTCCTCTTTCCTTCATCGCCCCCAACTTTATACATAGAGAGGGTGCTCCTTCCACTTAATAAATAGAGTGGGAGCTCCCTCCACTTTATACATAGAGAGGGAGTTCCCTCTGTTTTATATAGCTGCCGTGGTGGGATTTGAAGCCCTGTCCCCAGGCCATCAGGTTTGGCCTCTGGATTACGTGACCAGTGATATTATCACTATCCAACTGCCTCCCAAATGGATGCGTACAGTGTCTGTCCCGTAATATCACTCACAGTAGTTTCTGGGCTGTAACCCTGAACATGGTCCAGAATCAGAGACTCAAAGTTCACATTTGAACTGGGAAAAGGCAGGAACAGAGTGAAACGGGATTGCTTTTTTCTTTTTTTTATGCTTTCATGGGATGGGGGCTTCGCTGGCCAGGCCAGCATTTATTTCCCATCCCTAATTCCCCTTGAGAAGATTGTGGTGAGCTGCCTTCTTGAACTGCTGCTGTCCATTTGGGGTAGGTATACCCACAGTGCTGTTGGGTAGTGAGTTCCAGGATTTTGACCCAGCGACAGTGAGGGAACGCCGATATTGTTCCAAGTCAGGATGGTGTGTGACTTGGAGAGGAATTGTAGGTGGTAGTATTCCCATGTATGTGCTGCCCTTGTCCTTCTAGTTGGGCGTGGTCCAGGGTTTGGAAGGTGCTGTCTGAGGATCCTTGGTGCATTGCTGCAGTGCATCTTGTAGATGGTACACACTGCTGCCACTGTGCGTCGGTGGTGGAGGGTGTGAATGTTTGAAGATGGGGTGCCAATCAAGCGGGCTGCTTTGTCCCGGATGGTGTCGAGCTTCTTGAGTGTTCTTGGAGCTGCACCCATCCAGGAAAGTGGAGAGTATTCCATCACACTCCTGACCTGTGCCTGTAGATGGTGGACAGGCTTTGGGGAGACAGAAGGTGAGTTGCTCGTCTCAGGATTCCTAGTCTCTGACCTGCTCTTGTAGCCACTGTATTTATGTGGCTACTCCAGTTCAGTTTCTGGTCAATGGTAGCCCCTAGGATGTTGATAGTGGGGGTTTCAGCGATGGTAATGCCGTTGAATGTCAAGGGGAGATGGTTACATTCTCTCTTGTTGGAGTTGGTCGTTGCCTGGCACTTGTGTGGCGCGAATGTTACTTGCCACTTATCAGCCCAAGCCTCGATATTGTCCAGGTCTTGCTGCATTTCTACACAGACTGCTTCAGTATCTGAGGAATCACGAATAGTGCTGAACATTGTGCAATCATCAGCGAACATCCCCACTTCTGACCATATGATTGAAGGAACGTCATTGATGAAGCAGCTGAAGATGGTTGGACCCAGGACACGGCCCTCAGGTACTCCTGCAGTGATGTCCTGGAGCTCAGATGATTGACCTCCAACAACCACAACCATCTTCCTTTGTGCTAGGTATGACTCCAGCCAGCGGAGGTTTTTCCCCCTGATTCCCATTGACCTCAGTTTTGCTCGGGCTCCTTGATGCTATACTCGGTCGAATGCTGCCTTGATGTCATGGGAAATCACTCTCACCTCACCTCTTGAGTTCAGCTCTTTTGTCCATGTTTGAACCAAGGCTGTAATAAGGTCAGGAGCTGAGTGGCCCTGGCGGAACCCAAACTGAGCGTCACTGAGCAGGTTGTTGCGAAGCAAGTCCCTGGATTCAGTGTCCACTGCAGACAGATTAGTTAAATTTACTATAGAAATGCCAGGAGTGAACAAGGTCAATGCAAGAATTTGGAAAACGTAAATGAAGCCACTCATAATTGCCATCCGTCCAGTATGAGTACAGATTTCAGGTTTATTATGAGAGAGGTCTTACTCAGAAAATGTCATTGAAATTGAAAAAATTGTGTTTTATCCACCACATTATTTACATCAGAGTCAAAGCTGCTGATGTAATGTGTTTGTTCTGGAGACTGTAACTAATACCAATGATCAGGGGTATAACCATGTCAGTGGAGACTTATCCCCTGTATAAATCAGAACCCATTGGAATGGATCAGCTCATAGTGCCTGCTGGTGCTGTGGATTTCAGGATAACAGAAGTCTCTGCTTCTCACAGAAATGGGATATCCTGTAATCTATCAGATGGCAGGGATTTATTATCCTGCACTTGCAGCAATTGGAGTTCCTGGTAAGCAGTATCTCAGCTGTTAATGGTGCAAATCGATATTAACTGTGCTGCTGTACTTGGTATATTTTCCCTCTGTGTGTGTTACACAGCCGCCTGTTCTTTTCCAGCAATTTACTGATGGAATCTCCTCGTTGTCTACGCTTTCATTCTCGCAGGAACTGCATTATGCATTTAATGGTATTGTTTTTAGTAACTGTGGCATTGCTGTTGGATTATTCTGTATATTGAATGTATTGGAATGAGATGTTTCAGTTCGGATCAGCAACCAGACCATTAGGAGTTTTTAAGATTTTCATGTTGTGGATCAAACATTTCCTTGAATATTTTTCTGATTTTTTTTCAATGATTGATAATGAGACATCTCACAGTCTCTGTGTTACAAGCGGACAGAACAATGTCCTCCCTCCCCAATAAGATGGCCTCCTCCTCTTCCTCTGTCCAATGACAAATATCTTGCTATCACTCTCTGTGTCTTGGTCTGTGTCTCACTCTTTGTCTGTTTGTCTCTCTCTCTCTCCTCTCTCAAACATCTGTGGAAATCCACAAACCTTAGTCAGCCATTTTAGGCTGGTTATCGGTGGCCATTTTATGTTACCACAACACTGGGACATTTATTCCAGAGACTGACTCCTCACCAATGTAAGAGTAGCGCTCAAATTGTGACAGAGACACAGACATGGAGACACTGAGACACACAGTACTAGAAAGGAATTAATGAATTCCTTTGTGCCCAATAATTTTCCCTCCACTGTGATTAGGCTGGGTGGCCTGGAATTACTCAGTCTATTACTTTCTCCTTTGTTAATCAACAGTATTCCATACGCAGTCCTCCAGTCCTCTGGCAGCACGACTATAACCAGAGAAGATTGGAAAATGATGGTCAGAGCCACTGATATTCCCTCCCTTGCACCTCTTAACAGTCTGAGCCTGGTGAATTATCAGCTTTCAAAGATGCCAAACACCTGAATATTTCCTCTCTCACTGTTATCCCATTCAATATGTCAAACCCCTCCTCATTGACTACAATGCCTCTGTCATCCCTTCTTTTGTGAAGACAATTGCAATGTATTCATTAAGAACCATGCCTACATCTTCTGCCTCCACGGTGAGGAAAAAGGAGGAGAGACGATATAAAGTAAAGGATACAATTCTAAAGGAGGTGCAGCATCAGACTAATCAGGGGGTATTTGTGCACCAATCACTGAATGTGGCAGGACAGGTTCAGAAATGGTTAAACGGCAGAAGGGTTCTCAGATTATAAATAGAGACATTGAATGCAAAAGCAAGGAACATATGACCTTTGTAAAACGCTGGTTTGCCTTCAACTGCAGCAGTGTCCAATTCTGGACACCGTACTTTAGGGGCATTAGAGAGGGTGCAAAAAAGATTCACAAGAATGGTTCCAGGGTTGAAGGACTTCAATTACGTGGATAGATTGGAGAAGCTGGGGGTGTTCTCTGTGTCTCCCTCTCTGTGTCTCTCCCTCCTGCTATCTCTGACACTATGAGGGAGACAGAGGGAGAGAGGCTGAGATTATACAGGCAGAGAGAGTGCTGTTAAGAGGGTCAAAGTTGGAGTGAGAGAGATTGTTGGGGTGGATTGAAATGGAGAATGTAAGATATATTCATTTGATGTCATCCTTCACTGCTGTGTACACAAACAGAGGAAGATAGATATGTGGAGTGAAATATTGGTAGAGTGGGAGAAATGTGGATGAAGTTGGGGCCGAGGCGGTCACCTTTGATGATCAAGAAGGAAAACGCTCCATTGTAAATATCCAGCAAGGTATTCGACCATGGAAGCCATCACACCTTCATGATATTGGTGTGGAGATCTTGTAATCTATGCCCATGGTTATTGACTCCTCTGTTCAGGGAAATGGGTCCTTCCTATCCACTCTATCTCGGCCCATCGTTATTTTATCCACCTCAATAAAATCTTCCCTTCAACCTTCTCTGTTCCAAAGAAAACAATTCCAGCCTATCCAATCTTTACTCATAGTTAAAATTCTCTATTCCTGACAACATCCTCTATAAATCTCCTCTGTACCCTCTCTAGTGTGATCACATCCTTCCTGCAATGTGGTCACCAGAACTGTACACTGTACTCTAGCTGTGGTCCAACTAGAGTTTGAGACAGTTCTCGCATAACCTCCCTGCTCTTATATTCCCTACATTGGCCAATAAAGGAAAGTATTCCACAAGCCTTCTTAACCACCTTATCCACCTGTCCTGTTACCCTCAGGAATCAGTGCACAGTCACTCCAAGGCCCCTCTGTTCACAATCTAAGAGATTGCTCATTAGATTGAAAGAGCAAATGTAAAACATTATAATTTGATGTAATCCTTCACTGCAGTATACACAGGCATACAAGCGAGAGGCATGGAGTGTAAAACATCGGGGGAGAGGGAGCAAAATAGATGGAGATGGTAACAAATTGGAAAGGAGTGATAGGGACTGAGGGAGAGGTAATCTCTGGTAAACTCTCTTGCTGGTAATCTCTCCCCATCTCTATCTCTCTCTTCCCCTCTCTTTGACTCTCTGAAACCCTATTTCTTCTCTCTGTTACTCACTTTCGGAGTCGATCCCTCTACTTTTCTGCCTCTATTTCTATCTCACTCTGTACACTATCTCAATCTTTCCCTCTTGCTCTCAGGATGGGAAGAGGGAGAAAGAGAGGCAGAGAAAGGGTGTTGCAGGCACTGAGAGATGAGGGGAAAGAGACAGAGGAACAGTGAGTCTGGCATTGTTAGATGGATCTTTACTCTGTATCTAACCCCGTGCGTAACTGCCCTGTGAGTATTCGATGGGGACAGTCTCGGACGGGGGGACTGTCCAAAAATCTAAAATTAGTCGTAAGTCCTTTCAAAGATGGAATCCAGAAACACTTCTACAAACAAAGGGTGGTACTATTTTGGAACTGTCTTCCACAAATGACCCCTCACTATGTTTGCAATCTCCTCCAGCTCCACAATCCACCAATATCTGTGATCCTCGAATTCTGGCCGCTTGAGGTTCCCCAATTTGAATTGTTCCCACATTGGTGGCCGTGCCTTCAAGCTGCCAAGACCCTAACTCTGGAATTACCTTCCTAAACCTCTCCGTCTCACTAACTCTCTTTCCTCTTTGAAGACGCTCCCTCAAACCAACCTCTTTGACCAAGTTTATGTTCGCCTAGTGTAATATCACCTTAAGTGACTCGGTGGCAACTTTATATTTGCCTTATTTATTTGTTGGATGTGTGCATTACTGGCCAGGCCAGCATTTATTACCCATTCCTAATTGCCCTTGTGAAGGTGGTGTTGAGCCTCCTTCTTGAATCGCTGCAGTCCATGTGGGGTAGGTAAACCCACAGTGCTGTTAGGAAGGGAGTTCCAGGATTTTGACCCAGTAACAGTGAAGGAATGGCGATACCGTTTCAAGTTCGGATGGTGTGTGACTTTAGTTGTTGTTTGCGGACAGTATTGTCAGTGCGCAGACCATTTAAATTTTTAATTATTTATTTTTTTCATGTGGTTAGATGTAAAGTTTCTCCTACAATCTGCCTGCCTCCCCTTATCTCCTCACTCTTTCTGCCCATCTCTCCCTCCTTCTCGAAATCCACTGCTTTACTCTGTATCTAAATTCACACTGTACCTGCCCTGGGAGGTCTCATTATGGTGCTTAAGCAATGAGTTATACAGTTCCAGCATAACCTCCCTGCTCTTATATACTTTAACAGCCTTGTTGGGAATGTCACTGCAGTTTGAAAATATGAAACACTGTTCCAACATTCACCCCTAAAGCACTCACACTAACCTCCAAAAACAGGACTGGGCAGATAATGAGGTATGTTAATGATTGTTACAACTTGTCTCATCCTCTCTCTGTCTCTCCCTCTCATGTCTGTTTCTTCCCATTTTTCTCTCTCTCTCTCTCTCTCCCTCACCCCCTCCCTCTTTCTCTGCCTCTTTCCAATGCACTGTATCTGACACCATCTCTCTCCCCTTGGACAGAAATGTTTTTTTATCTATTTCCTGGTTAATTTTGAACCTGTAAATCTTTCATTGCTGGGAACATCACTGCAGTTTGAAAATATCAAACACTCATCTAACACTCATCCCTAAAACAGTCACATTAAAACCCAAATACCGGACTCGGCAGACAATGGGGATTGTTACTGAGGTTCCGTCAAGGTCTCATTTCGCTATCTCTTCTGTTTCTCACTGTCTTCCACTTTATCCCTCTCACTCCATTTCCCCATTTGTTTTCGTTTCTCTCTCTCCTCTTTTCTTCATCGCCCCCAACTTTATAAATGGAGAGTGTGCTCCTTCCACTTTATAAATTGAGAGGGAGCTCCCTCCACTTTATACATAGAGAGGCAGCTCCCTCTGTTTTATATAGCTGCCGTGGTGGGATTTGAAACCCTGTCCCCAGGCCATCAGGTCGGGCCTCTGGATTACGTGACCAGTGATATTATCACTATCCAACTGCCTCCCAGTTGGAGCGTACAGTGTCGGTAATATCACTCACAGAAGGTTCTGGTCTGTAACCCTGAACATGGTCCCGAATCAGAGACTCAAAGTTCACATTTTAACTGGGAAAAGGCAGGAACAGAATGAAACGGGATTGCTTTTGTCGTTGGATTCAGTGTTCACTGCAGACAGATCAGTTACATTTACAATAGAAATGCCAGGAGTGAACAAGGTCTATACAATAATATGGAAAATGCAAATGACGCCTCTCATAATTGCCATCCGTCCAGTATGAGGACAGATTTCAGGTTTATTCCCGAGAGAGGTATGACTAAGAAAATGTCTTTGACATTGAAATGATTGTGTTTTATCCAAAACATTATTTACATCAGAGTCAAAGCTGCTGATGTAATTTGTTTGTTCAGGAGAGTCTAACTAATAGCAATGATCATGGGTATGACCATGTCAGTGGAGACATATCCCCTGTATAAATCAGGACCCATTGGAATGGATCAGCTCAGAGTGCCTGATGGAGCTGTGGATTCCAGGCGAATAGAAGTCCCTGCTTCTCACAGAAATGGGATATCCAGCATTCGTTCAGTTCATATTCATTTACAATCCTGTACTTGCAGCAATTGGAGTTCCTGGTAAGCAGTATCTCAGCTTTTAATGTTGTAAATCGATGTTAACTGTGCTGCTGTACTGGGCATTATTTCCCTCTGTGTGTGTGTTGCACAGCCGCCTGTTCTTTTCCAGCAATTTACTGATGGAATCTCCTCATTGTCTATTCTTTCATTCTTGCAGGAACTGTGTTATGTATTTAATGGTATTGTTTTAAGTAACTGTGGCATTATTACTGTATTATTCTGTGTATTGGATGTATTGGAATGAGATGTTTCAGTGAGGAGGAATAATCAGACCATTATGAGCTTTTAACATTTTCATGATGTGGATCTAACCGGTCCTGGAATATTTTAATGATTTTTTTCAGTGATTGATAATGAGACATCTCACAGTCTCAGTGTTACAAGCAGACAGAACAACATCCTACCTCCCCAATAAGATGGCTCAGGTTAACTGGGATTTCAATGTATTTATTGCTTATCTCTGTTATCAAATATTATTTCATTCTGTGCGTGTCTGACTCTGCTTCAGAGGTCTGGGTACTGAACTGAGTTTGCTGCTAACACTTTCACTTCTCCTTCTCTGCCTCACTGTGGACCTTCACTGTCACTGGACTACATTGGAAAATTGAAAGTATTGATGTGATGTTTTATTGGTTTTCACTCCATCAGTTGGAATCAAGAGTCTTTCCATTTATCTGTAGATTATCAGCTGCAGCGCTGATGTTGGTGTTTTATTAATTAAACAATCCCACATTATAACAGATTACTTCATAATTCCAGGGAAGGAATTTCAATGATTGTGAGGTTTTTCTGGAAGTAGCTTTCGATACTGTTTATTCCATGTATTGTTGATGAAGTGAAATCTGTAGGTGAACAGGTGGAGACTTGAGTGTTCTGTAGATACATTAAATTATTCACAGAGGTTTCACCATTGAACAAACTGACCCTGAGAATAGAATCATTGAAGCTGGGGCTGATGAACAGAACACAGATGCAAAATGTTAGGAATAAATGATATGTGAAAAGTAGCATTAGCTAACAGTTTGCAGGGTGTGAGTAATCCGAAGAGATAGGGAAGGAGAAAAGGAGCAGGGAGAACGAAACAGAGGGAAAAAGAAAAGCAGAAGTAAAATGAAAGAGAAAGAAGAAGCAGTGTGAATAATTCACCATCATGAAGTCTTGGGATGTCAGAACAGTTAGTGAGAGAAACTGTGAGTTGAAGTTGTCTGTTGTCAGATTGTGTTCATTTTCCTGTTGGACTTGATCCTCTGTGTTGATTTCTGTCAGGTCCTCATTTTGTTTTGTAGAAAGTTCCTATTCCTTACTTAGTGACTGCATGAACTGAATAGAATGAGTTCATCACCGATGGTAACTCATTATTTAAATACTTCACCTTAAAAACTCCGTGACTACTGATTTCAATAAAGAGCGAGGCTGATATCAGAAATATATTTAAATTTATATTTAACAGCCTGGACAAATGAAATATATTGACTGTATTGTCTAAACAATGAACTGTTCTCCAACACCAATAACCACAGGGATTATTGTTTGAATGTATTAATTGAATTGTCTGACTGGGATCTATGGATTAGATTTCCTCTAACTCTCTGCTGCAGTCTCTCCCTGTGAATCTCAGCCTCTCCTCTCACTGTATGGAATCCTCAGTCACCTCATCCATTGCTTCAGTTTATCCACTTTCCCAAACCATCTGCTCCAGTCTCCCCTCCTGCGACAACATGTCCTTTCCCTTCTCGCCCACCCAATCACACTGACTGGCTCCACTTACAGCTCCTTTGTCCAACCTGATAGGAATACAGGAACATCGGAGCAGGACGAGGCCATTCAGCCCTAGAGCCTGCTCTGCCGTTCTAGATCTTTGCTGATACTCTAACTCAGCGCTGCAGTTTTCCCACTTGGTAACAGTCCCGGTCGATTCCCTGACCCCAGAGCAACAAACCAGCTACACATCCCGCTCTCCCCAAACCTTCCCAACCAACAGTCTGGAGACAAATTCCCAATTAATCCATTGGATTCCATCTCTGTAAAGCCCTTCTCATTTGCCCACTGACACTGCATCCTCACCCAGTACTTCCAGTAGATCCGTTGCTGTCTTTATTCACTTTCTGCATCAATTTCCCAATTCATTACTGATAACTGTGTTTTCAAGCATTTTATTGTGGCAAAGCACTGCCCAGGTCAATGAATCAGTTTTCACTGCTCGATGCAGCAACAAAGCTGGAAATTTCAGCCCAAATCCTGTCAAACTGCTGCTTTGTCTCCAGGTCTGTTCAGTAATTTCTCTGCTTCCTTTTCTCTCTCTCTTCCAGTTAACTTGATAGCGATTGTGATCCTGTCCCGAGGAAAGTGCGGTCTCTCCAAATGTATCACTGTCTACCTGCTGAGAATGGCAGTGTCTGATCTCCTGCTCGTCATCACTGAACCCATATTGGCTGCAATTGTTGTAATTTATTTCCCATATTCATTCCTGAGAATTACTCCAGTGTGTTCTCTCATTGAGGTTCTGCTTTCTGCATTCACAGTTGTTTCTGTCTGGCTCACAGTCACTTTCACCTTTGATCGATTTGTGGCCATTTGTTGTGAGAAGCTGAAAACAAAATATTGCAGCAAGAAAACTGCGGCTGTGGTTGTAGGAACAGTGAGTGTGCTGGGCAGTTTAGAGTCTCTCCCCTGGTACTTTACACTGAAACAACGTTACATTATTGATAATGTTCCCATGAGTTGTGTTTATAAACAGAGCTTCTATACTTCCCCCATATGGGGGGCATTTGAATTGTTAAATTACATTTTAACCCCTTGTGTCCCGGTCTTTCTGATTTTGCTGCTCAATGTTCTGACTGTCCGACGGATTTTAATCTCCAGTAAAGTCCGCAGGGGATTCCGGCGCCACAGCAATGCTGAGAATCACAAGGACCTAGAAATGGAGAATCGCAGGAAATCAATTATTTTACTCTTCAGTATTTCCAGCAGTTTTATACTGTTATGGGTGACCCGGGTTGTGTTTAACTTTTATAGGCGAATTGCTGATATTCAGTATTATTCCTCCTCCACTGACCCTCTCTATATCACAGTTCGAACATCAAAGATCCTGCAGATTCTCAGTTCCTGCACCAACACATGTATTTGCATTGTGACCCAGACTAAATTCAGACAGGAGCTGAAGAAGGCGGTGAAATACCCTCTCAATCTCATTGTTAAATTAGTGAAATCATAGAAAGAGCTGATGGGTTTCAAACACTGGAACTAAATCCCATTCCCCGCCCCCTCCCCCACCGCCCCGCTCCACCGCCCCCCCCCACCTGCCTTTGTGATTAATTGACTGGCGCCATCTTTCGTCCACGCAGAGGCCTGAACGTGGCAGACCCTGACGTTTAACTGGAACATGATACGTTTACGCATGTGCCAGTACAGCGCCACCTAGTGGTTGCTATGCCAACATACGACGCCAGTGGACAAAGCTGCAAATCGCAGTGATTGTGAGGAGGTGAGAGGGGCAGTAACTGCAGTGAGACAGGGACACCAGTAGATGGAGATGGTGATAGGGTCGGTGACTGCAGTGTGACAGGGACACCAGCAGATGGAGTTGTTGAGAGTGGCCAGTAACTGCAGTGAGACAGGGACACCAGCAGATGGAGATGGTGAGAGGGGGACTGTAACTGCAGTGAAAGAGGGACACCAGCAGATGGAAATGCTGAGCCATTACTGATGGGAGATTCTGTGTCACTGAAAGTTTGAAAGTTTTTACAAGTCGGAGGAATTTACTTTCGATAAGCTTGAGATGCTGAATAAAATAATTTCAATACAGTTTGTGTTAAGTGACTATTTTACTACTATGTAAACACTTGTAACATTAAAATGGTTCCTGTTTGGAAAATTATTTTCAGTGATTAAAGGGAATGTATAAGTAAAACAACAGGGGCAAATTAACTCAATCAATGACAAATAAAAACTCTCCATATAAATGGTTTTGAATTCTTCATTACTAAGGTCATTACTCATGACATCTCTCTCTCGTTCTCACTTCTCTCGGCTGGTATCTTTTCCACTATAATTCAGAGTAATTGAAGTTTTGATCCGATTGTCTTTTGTAAGTTAATATTGAATCTGCTTTCAGAAACCTGTCAGACAGTGAATTCCAGACCCGAACAACTCCCTGCCTATTTGTTTCTCCCGTCTGCTAGTGTAAACAGTCTCTCCTCATATCTGCAAACTGAGGGAAAGATTTTGAATACAATACAATTAATTTCATCAGGACAGCAGCTGCAGAGGAGCTAGAACCTCCTGAATTTGGACAAACAATGAACAAAAATCCCTCTGAATCCCCCAGGAGAGCAGAGGATAGAAACAGTCTGGAACCAAATGGAAATAAGTGACACTTTACTGCAGCAGTAAAAACTCTTTGTCAGAATGTTGAGGTCTTTATTGCTGAACTTTTTATAAACTGGAGGTGAAAAGTGGAAGATCTTTAATACCATTTGTGTTAAATGGCCATTTCCCAGCTTGGCAAACCCTTGTAACATTAAACTGGTGAATGTTAAGAAGGTTTTTTTTTCGATTGATTGCAGGCTACTCCATAAATCCAGCAGCATCAAATACAGTGCAAAGAATCATTGACAAATATAACTGTAAATATGGGTAAGAATTGTTGTGCGAAATGTCACCAGTTGTTAAAGTTCTCTTCGCTGCATCAGTAACCTGGCTCCAGTTTCAGTCTTTGTCACACAGTGGAATTGAAAAACCAAATAAAAACTGCCTGTTTATACTGCAGTCAAACCGGCCACTCCAGCAAAACACGATGTCACAATTTCAAGGTAGTTGCAGTGAGTCATTTTCTGAACTTTCTGTTAACTGGAGGTGAATAGTGAAAGACATTTAATACAATGAGTGTTAAATGGCCAGTATCCAGACCGGCCCCCCCCAGGGTTTAAATTACAGCAGTTTTTCTGCTCTGTTAATGAGGTTTTTGTGGGAGGAAGCGAGAGAGAGACAGACAGACAGGTTTCTGTCTGGAATGGTCCATTTGGGGTATGGCTGGAATATCCCTCTCTCCCCCATTCCCTGTTTACACAGAGACTCACCTTGGACTGTCCCATACCTGGGAGGGAGTGTCCTGATGGAGGAAGCTGAGAGCTGGTTGTGTCAGCTGCATTTTGGGTGGACTGTCTGTTTGAGTGACAGGTTCTGGGATATATTAGGACAACATCAGCCTCCATTCTTTCTTTCCATGCAGCTGGTTTGTGAATGTGAGTTTCTGTGTCTCAGTTTCTGTTTCTCTGTGCCCAGGTAAATTGCAAGCTGATTACAGTGTGTGTGAGAGAGAGAGTCCAGTCTGAATCCCCCTCTCTCTGTCCCAGTCCAGAGGTTTATCTCCAAATCCCTCCCCAATGCCCCCCTCCAGGATCTTTTCCCCATGGATGAGCTGTTGGAGGGAAGATGTTAGAGTCCCAGGATGGAACGCAGACCGTGTGGGATAGTGAGTATCACATCTTTATTGTCTCGCTCTGCCTATCTCCCTCCTTCTGACTCAGTCTCTTTCACTCACTCTCTCTCACTGAATCTCTCGCATTGAATCTCTATCTCACTGAATCTCTCTCGCACTCAATCTCTCTCGCACTCAATCTCTCTCTCACTGAATCTCTCTCGCACTCAATCTCCCTTGCACACAATCTCTCTCGCACACAATCTCTCTCGCACTGAATCTCTCTCGCACTGAATCTCTCTCGCACTCAATCTTTCTCTCACTGAATCTCTCTCGCACTGAATCTCTCTCTCACTGAATCTCTCTCGCACTCAATCTCTCGCACTGAATCTCTCTCGCACTCAACCTCTCTCGCACTGAATCTCTCTCTCACTGAATCTCTCTCGCACTGAATCTCTCTCTCACTGAATCTCTCTCTCACTCAATCTCTCCCTCACTGAATATCTCTCGCACTGAATCTCTCGCACTGAATCTCTCGCACTGAATCTCTCTCACTGAACCTCTCTCTCACTGAACCTCTCTCATTGAACCTCTCTCTCACTGAATCTCTCTCACACAGAATCTCTCTCGCACTGAAACTCTTTCGCACTGAATCTATCTCTCACTCAATCTCTCTCTCCCTGAATCTCTCTCTCAATCTCTCTCTCACCCAATCTGTCTCGCACTGAAACTCTCTCGCACTGAATCTCTCTCTGTCTCTCTATTTCTCAATCTCTCTTCCTAACTTTGTGATTCTGTCTGATTCTCTCTCTCTCTCTGTTCCTCAATCTCTCTCTCTCTGTATTTCTCCCTCTTTGTGTTCCTCCATCTCTCTCTCCCTCACTTTGTGTTTCTCTTTCTCTCTGAGTGATTGTCCATCTTTCTGTCTCAATGGCTTTCTCTGTCCTCTCTCTCAATCTCTCTGTGATTCCCTGTGCCTTTCTCACTGGCTTTCTGTCTGTCTCTTTGGTGCCTGTAATTTATTTGTGTCTCTGTTCCTTCCCACCACTTTTTCCCTGCTCTTTTTCTCTCTCGTTCTGTCCTTTTTCTCTTTCTGACGTTTTCTGTCTTTTCTCTATTTCTGTCTCTCTGTCTTTTCTCTATTTCTCTGACTTTCTCTTTGTTTTCTCTTTCTGTCTATTTCTATCTTATCTATCTTCTCTCTTTTTATTTCTGTCTTCTCTCTTTCTCTTTCTATCTTTTCGCTATTTCTTTTACGCTCCCTTTGCCTCTTTTTCTCTCTCTTTCTTGTCTCTTTCTATCTTTTCTCTCTTTTTCTCTGTATCTTTCTATATTTTCTCTCTTTTTCTCTCTATTTCTTTGTCTCTTTCTGCCTTCTATATTTCTCTTCCTATCATGTCTCTCTCTTTCCAACTTTTTCTGTCTTCTTCTGATCCTATCCCGCCCCCCGTAATATATCCCCTCTCGCAATTTGCACACCCCCGCAATTTATTCCCCCTCCGCAATTTATCCCTCTGCCCGCAATTTATATCCCCCCGCAATTTATACCACCCCTTAATTTATACCCCCCCGCAATTTATCATCAACCCCCGCAATTTATTGCCCCCCAAAATTTATACCCCCCCCGGAATTTAACATCCCACCCGGCAATTTATCATCCCCCCTCAATTTATCATCCCACCCAGCAATTTATCATCCCCCCGCAATTTATCAACCCCCCCGCAATTTATTGCTCCCCCGCAATTTATCATCCCGCCCCGCTATTTATAATTCTCCCCGCAATTTATCATCACCCCCCTCGCAATTTATCACCCTCCCGCAATTTAACACTACCCCCACAATTTCCACCCCCGCAATTCATCAGCCTCCCGCAATTTAACAGTACCCCCGCGATTTATCCCGCTCCCGCAATTTATCATCACCCCCCGCAATTTATCACCTCTCCCGCAATTTAGTCCCCCTCGTAATTTATACCCCCCCACTGCCCCACCGCCCGCAATTTTTAACCACCACTCAAATATTTTCCCCTGCAATATCTCTACCCCCTGGAAAATATTCCCCCCTTGTGCAGACCCCTGCAATCTAAATAATCGTTGTCTGCAGACCCCTATCTGATATCTCCTGTTAACTGACCCCCATCCAATGCCCTCATTATCAACAGAACCCCATCTAATTACCCCCTTCCCCCCGTTACAAGACAACCCATCTGAATACCCCCCAGGACAGACTCTCATCTAAATACCCCCCTGGGAACAAACTCCCATCTAAATACCCACCTGGGAAAAAATTCCCATCTAAATAGCCCCCTCCCCAGGACAGACTTCCATCTAAATACACCCCCCCACAACTAACTCCCATCTAAATAACCCCCCAGGAACAGAACCCCATCTAAAAACTGTCGGGAACAAAGTCCCATCTAAATACCCCCCGGGAACAAACTTCCATTTAAAAGCCCCCAGGAACCGATTACCATCTAAATAACCCCCTCCCCACAGGAACAGACCCCAATCCAAATACCCCCAGGAACAAACTCCCATCTAAATACCGCCCAGGAACTGGCTCCCATCTAAATAACCCCCCAGGTACAAACTCCCATCTAAATAGCCCCCGGGAAGAAACTCCCATCTGAATAACCCGCCAGGAACAAACTGTCATCTAAATTTCCACTGAGAAGAAACTCCCATCTAAATACCCCCTGCAGGAACAGACTCCCATCTAAATTCCACCCCCCCCCAGGAACAAACCCCCATCGAAAACGCCCCCCAGGAACAAACTCTCATCTCAATACCCCCAACCCCAGAACAGACCCCCATCTAATAACCCCCTGGAGGAACAGACTCCCATCTAAATTCCACCCGCAGGACAAACTCCCATCTAAAAACCCCCCGGCAACAGACTACCATCTAAATACCCCGCAGGAACAAACTCCCATCTAAATACAGCCCAGTAACAAACTCCCATCTAAATACCGGCCAGGAACTGACTCCCATCTAAATACCACCCCCCCCACCCCCCGGGAAGAAACTCCCATCTGAATAAATCAATTTCAGTGTAAGTTTAAAAGTGAATTCCCTTTTGTTTTCGGAGGACCAGGGGACTGCTGGGTAAGTAAAAACTATATATTTGGGTGGTTTAAAATCTCTTTCTTTTAGTTTCGGTGACCGCAGCTTTGATAGTAACGGAGGTGCAGGAGCGGGCTCACAGCTGCGAAGTCAATTTCAGTGTAAGTTTAAAAGTGAATTCCCTTTTGTTTTCAGAGGACCAGGGGACTGCTGGGTAAGTAAAAACTATATATTTGGGTGGTGGCTGTACCCGAGACACTACATGTGTAGTGTCTCCCACCCACCCTACTCCTCTAACCAAAACAAAAGACTCCGGTGTGTTGATAAGGTAAGCTTTTTATTTAAGAAGTTCTGTCCGTTGGATTGCTAACCTAACAAATTTTGACTTTTTGTTTTTGGTTTTTCAGTAGATTTGTTGGGAATTTAGAATAGTGGGAATGGAGGTTAAGGCAGTTGTATGTTCCTCCTGCAGAATGCGGGAGGTAAGGGTCGACAAGAGTGTCCCTGCTGACTGCATCTGCGGGAAGTGCACCCAACTCCAGCTCCTCGAGAACCGCGTTAGGGAACTGGAGCTGGAGCTGGATGAACTTCGGATCATTCGGGAGGTGGAGGAGGTTATTGAGAGGAGTTATGGGGAGGTAGTCACACCTCAGGTAAAAGAAGTAGGTAGATGGGTTACCGTCAGGGGAAGGAGAGGGAACCAGCAGGCAGTGCAGGAATCCCCTGTGGCCGTTTTCCTCAACAACAGGTATACCGTTTTGGATACTGTTGCAGGGGACGACTTACCAGGGGTAAGCAATGGGGTACAGGTATCTGGCACAGAGTCTGTCCCTGTTGCTCAGAAGGGAAGGGGGAAGAGGAGCAGAGCATTAGTCATTGGGGACTCCATAGTTAGGGGAACAGATAGGAGGTTTTGTGGGAACGAGAGAGTATCACGTTTGGTATGTTGCCTCCCAGGTGCCAGGGTTCGTGATTTCTCGGATCGTGTTTTTGGGATCCTTAAGGGGGAGGGGGAGCAGCCCCAAGTGGTGGTCCACATAGGCACCAACGACATAGTTAGGAAGAGAGATGGGGATTTAAGACAGAAATTCAGGGAGCTAGGGTGGAAGCTGAGAGCGAAAACAAACAGAGTTGTTTTCTCTGGGTTGTTGCCCGTGCCACGTGATAGCGAAGCGAGGAATAAGGAGAGAGAGGAGTTGAACACGTGGCTGCAGCGATGGTGCATGAGGGAGGGTTTTGGTTTCCAGGATAATTGGGGCTCTTTCTGGGGTAGGTGGGACCTCTACAAACAGGATGGTCTTCACCTGAACCAGAGGGGTACCAATATCCTGGGGGTGGGGGGGGGGGGGAATTTGCTAGTGCTCTTCGGGGGGGGGGGGTTTAAACTAATTCAGCAGGGGAATGGGAACCTAAATTGTAGTGCCAGTGTACAAGATGTTGAGAGTAGTGAGGTCAGGGCTATGGTTACAAGGACGCAAGAGGGCACTGGCAAGCAAGAATCTGGTTTAAAGTATGTCTACTTCAACGCCAGGAGCATCCGGAATAAGGTGGGTGAGCTTTCAACATGGGTTGGTACCTGGGATCTCGATGTAGTGGCCATTTCGGAGACATGGGTAGAGCAGGGGCAGGAATGGATGTTCCAGGTTCCGGGATTTAGATGTTTCAGTAAGAACAGAGAAGATGGTGAAAGAGGGCGGGGGCGGGGGGGGGGGGGGTTGTGGGGGTGGCATTGTTAATCATGGAGAGTATTACAGCGACAGAAAGGACGTTTGAGGACTCGTCTACTGAGGTAGTATGGGCCGAGGTTAGAAACAGGAGAGGTGAGGTTACCCTGTTGTGAGTCTTCTATACACCTCCAAATAGTTCCAGACATGTAGAGGAAAGGATAGCGAAGATGATTCACGACAGGGGCGAGAGTAACAGGGTAGTTGTTATGGGGGACTTTAGCTTTCCAAATATTGACTGAAAATACTATAGTTCGAGTACTTTAGATGGGTCAGTTTTTGTCCAGTGTGTGCAGGAGGGTTTTCTGACACAGTATGCAGACAGGCCAACCAGGGGCGATGCCACATTGGATTTGGTACTTGGAAATGAACCCGGCCAGGTGTTAGATTTAGATGTAGGTGAGCACTTTGGCGATAGTGATCACAATTCGGTTAGGTTTATACTTAGCGATGGGCAGGGACAGGTATATTCCGCAGTGCAAACATTATAGCTGGGAGAATGGAAATTATGATGCGATTAGGCAAGATTTAGCATGCGTAGGATGGGGAAGGAAACTGCAGGGGATGGGAACAATCGAAATATGGAGCTGATTCAAAGAGCAGCTACTGCGTGTCCTTGATAAGTATGTACCTGTGAGGCAGGGAGGAAGTTGTCGAGCGAGGGAGCTGTGGTTTACTAAAGAAGTTGAAGCGCTTGTCAAGAGGAAGAAGAAGGCGGATGTTAGGATGAGACGTGAAGGCTCACTTCGGGCGCTTGAGAGCGACAAGCAAGCCAGGAAGGATCTAAAGGGAGAGCTAAGAAGAGCAAGGAGAGGACACGAGAAGTCATTGGCGGATAGGATCAGGGAAAACCCTAAGGCTTTCTATGGGTATATCAGGAATAAAAGAATGACTACAGTTAGACTAGGGCCAATCAAGGATAGTAGTGGGAAGTTGTGTGTGGAATCAAAGGAAATAGGGGAAGTGTTAAATGAATATTTTGCGTCAGTATTTACAGTAGACAAATAAAATGTTGTTGAGGAGAATATTGAGATTCAGGCTACTCGGCTAGATGGGATTGAGGTTCACAAGGAGGAGGTGTTATCAATTTTGGAAAATGTGAAAATAGATAAGACCCCTGGGCCAGATGGGATTTACCCTAGGATTCTCTGGGAAGCCAGGGAGGAGATTGCAGAGCCTTTGTCCTTGATCTTTATGTCGTCATTGTCGACAGGAATAGTTCTGGAAGACTGGAGGATAGCAAATGTTGTCCCCTTGTTTAATAAGGGGAGTAGAGACAGCCCTGGTAATTATAGACCTGTGAGCCTTACTTCGGTTGTGGGTAAAATGTTGGAAAAGGTTATAAGAGACAGGATTTGTAATCATCTTGAAAAGAATAAGTTCATTAGCGATAGTCAGCACGGTTTTGTGACTGGTAGGTCGTGCCTCACAAACCTTATTGAGTTCTTCAAGAAGGTGACCAAACTGGTGGAAGAGGGTAAAGCAGTGGATGTGGTGTATATGGATTTCAGTAAGGCGTTTGATAATGTTCCCCATGGTAGGCTATTGCAGAAAATACGGAAGTATGGGGTTGAAGGTGATTTAGAGCTTTGGATCAGAAATTGGCTAGCTGAAAGAAGACAGAGGGTGGTGGTTGATGGCAAATGTTCATCCTGGAGTTTAGTTACTAGTGGTGTACCGCAAGGATCTGTTTTGTGGCCACTGCTCTTTGTCATTTTTATAAATGACCTGGAAGAGGGTGAAGAAGGGTGGGTTAGTAAACTTGCAGATGTCACTAAAGTCGGTGGAGTTGTGGATAGTGCCGAAGGATGTTGCAGGGTACAGAGGGACATAAATGGGATGCAGTGCTGGGCTAAGAGATATCAAATGGAGTTTAATGCGGAAAAGTGCGAGTTGATTCACTTTGGAAGGAGTAACAGGAATGCAGAGTTCTGGGCTCATGGGAAGATTCTTGGTAGTGTAGATGAACAGAGAGATCTTGGTGTCCAGGTGCATAAATCCCTGAAGGTTGCTACCCAGGTTAATAGGGCTGTTAAGCAGGCATATGGTGTGTTAGCTTTTATTAGTAGGTGGATCGAGTTTCGGAGCCACGAGGTCATGCTGCAGCTGTACAAAACTCTGGTGAGACCGCACCTGGAGTATTGCGTGCAGTTCTGGTCACCGCATTATTGGAAGGATGTGGAAGCTATGGAAAGGGTGCAGAGGAGATTTACTAGGATGTTGCCTGGTATGGAGGGAAGGTCTTACGAGGAAAGGCTGAGGGGCTTGAGGTTGTTTTCGTTGGAGAGGAGGAGGAGGAGGGGTGACTTAATAGAGACATATAAGATAATCAGAGGGTTAGATATGGTGGATAGTGAGCGTCTTTTTCCTCGGATGGTGATGGCAAACATGAGGGGACATAGCTTCAACTTGAGGGGTGATAGATATAGGACAGATGTGAGAGGTAGTTTCTTTACTCAGAGAGTAGTAAGGGCGTGGAACGCCCTGCCTGCAGCAGTAGTAGATTCGCCAACTTTAAGGGCATTTAAGTGGTCATTGGATAGACATATGGATGAAAATGGATTAGTGTAAGTCAGATGGTTTCACTGGTCGGCGCAACATCGAGGGCCGAAGGGCCTGTACGGCGCTGTACTGTTCTAATTCTAATTCTAATAACCCGCCAGGAACAAACTGTCATCTAAATTTCCACTGAGAAGAAACTCCCATCTAAATACCACCCCCCCGGAACAAACTCCCATCTAAATACCCCCCCAGGAACAAACTCCCATCTCAATACCCCCCTACCCCGGAGCAGACACCCATCTAATTATGCCCGGCAGGAACAGACTCACATCTAAATTCCACCCGCAGGACAAACACCCATCTAAATACCCCCTGGCAACAGATTAACATCTAAATACCCCGCAGGATCAAACTCCCATCAAAATAACCCCCAGTAACAATCTCCCATCTAAATACCCCCCAGGAACTGACTCCCATCTAAAAAACCTTCCACCCCCCCCCCCCCCCCCAGAAACAGATCCCCATCTAAATACTCCCCGGGAACAAACATCCATCTAAATACCACCCCAGGAACTGACTCCCATCTAAATCCCTGCCCAGGAACAAACACCCATCCAAATAGCCCCCGGGAATAAACTCCCATCTAAATACCCCCCGGGAACCAACTCCCATCTAAATTAACACCCAGGAACAGACACCCATCTAAATAGCCCCCTGGAACAAACTCCCATCTCAATATGTCCCTCCCGGAACAGACCCCTATCTAAATACCCCCTGCAGGAACAGACTCCCATCTAAATACCCGCCCAGAACAGAACCCCATCTAAGTACCCCACATCTGTGAACAGATACCCATTCAAATACCCACAGGAGCAGACTCCCATCTAAATACCCTCTGGCAATAGACTACCATCTAAATACCCCGCAGGAGCAAACTCCCATCTAAATACCGCCCCAGTAACAAACTCCCATCTAAATACCCCCCAGGATCAGACTCTCATCTAAATAACCTCCCCCCCAGGAACAGATCCTCATCTAAATACCCCGCAGGAGCAAACTCCCATCTAAATACCCCCTGGAACAAACTCCCATCTAAATACCCACCCAGGATCTGACCCCCTTCTAATTACCCCAGTTCTGTGAACAGACCCCCATCTAAATACCCCCAGGAACAGAGCCCCATCTGAATACCCCACCCGCAGGAACAAACTCCCATCTTAATAACCCCCGGGAACAAACTCCAATCTCAATGCCCCCCAGGAACTGAGTCCCATCTAAATAGACCCCAGGAACAGGTTCCCATCTAAATACCCCACCCCCCCAGGACAAACCCCCATCTAAAAACCCCTGGCAACAGACTACCATCTAATTACCCTGCAGGAACAAACTCACTTCGAAATACCCATACCCCCTGTAACAAACTCCCATCTAAATACTCCAGGAACTGACTCCCATCTAAATAACACCCCCACCCCAGAACAGATCCCCATCTAAATACCCCCCGGGAACAAACTCCCATCTAAATACCCCCCAGGATCTGACTCCAATCTAATTACCCCCCCCCCCCCCCACAGGAACAAACTCCCATCTAAATATCCCCCGGGAACAAACTCCCATCTAATTACGCCCCAGGATCTGACTCCCATCTAAATACCCCCCCAGGAAGAAACTCCCATCTAAATACCCCCCGGGAACAAACTTCCATCTAAATAGCCCCCCAAGAACCGATTCCCATCTAAATATAACCCCCCCCCACAGGATCAGACCCCCATCCAAATACCCCCAGGAACAAACCCCCATCCTAATACCGCCCAGGAACTGGCTCCCATCTAAATAACCGCCCAGGAACAAACTCCCATCTAAATACCCCCCGGGAAGAATCTCCCATCTAAATACCCCCCGCGAACAAACGTCCATCTAAATAGCCCCCCTGGAACTGATTCCCATCTAAATCACCCCGCCCCCAGGAACAGACCCCCATCCAAATACCCCCAGGAACAAACTCCCATCTAAATAGCGGCCAGGAACTGGCTCCCGTCTAAATAACCCCCCAGGAACAAACTCCCATCTAAATATCCCCCGAGAAGAAACTCCCATCTGAATAACCCGCCAGGAACAAACTGTCATCTAAATTTGCGCTGAGAAGAAACTCCCATCTAAATCACACCCCTCCAGGAACAAACTCCCATCTCAATACCTCCCCACGCCGGAACAGACGCCCATCTAATTATCCCCTGCAGGAAGAGAGTCACATCTAAATTCCACCCACAGGACAAACTCCCATCTAAATAACCCCAGCAACAGACTACCATCTAAATACCCCGCAGGAACAGACTCCCATCTAAATACCCCCCAGTAACAAACTCCCGTCTAAATACCTACCAGGAACTGACTCCCATCTAAATAACCCCCCAACCCCCAGGAACAGATCCCAATCTAAATAACCCCCCAGGAACAGACTCCCATCTAAATAACCCGCCCCCCAGGACAAACTCCCATCTAAAAAACCCCTGGCAACAGACTACTATCTAAATACCCTGCAGGAACAATCTCACATCTAAATACACCCCCTGTAACAAACTCCCATCGAAATACCCCCCAGGAACTGACTCCCATCTAAATACCCTCCCCCAGGAACAAACCCCCATCTCAATACCCCCCACGCCGGAACAGACCCCCATCTAATGTCCCCTTGCAGGAACAGACTCCCATCTAAATTCCACCCGCAGGACAAACACCCATCTAAATACCCCCTGGCAACATACTACCATCAAAATACCCCGCAGGATCAAATCCCATCAAAATAACCCCCAGTAACAAACTCCCATCTAAATACCCCCCAGGAACTGAATCCCATCTAAAAAACCCTCCACGCACCAGGAACAGATTCCCATCTAAATACTGCCCGGGAACAAACATCCATCTAAATACCCCCCAGGGACTGACTCCCATCTAAATCCCTTCCCATGAACAGACCCCCATCTAAATACCCCCTGCAGGAACAGACTCCCATCTAAATACCCGCCCAGAACAGAACTCCATCTAAGTACCCCACATCTGTGAACAGATCCCCATCTAAACACCCCCAGGAACAGACTCCCATCTAAATACCCCCCGGCAATAGACTACCATCTAACTACCCGGCAGGAGCAAACTCCCATCTAAATACCGCCCCAGTAACAAACTCCCATCTAAATATCCCCCAGCAGCAGACTCTCATCTAAATAACCTCCCCCCCCCCCCCCCCGGGAACAGATCCTCATCTAAATACCCCCCGGGAACAAACTCCCACCTAAATACCCCCCAGGATCTGACCCCCTTCTAATTACCCCAGTTCTGTGAACAGACCCCCATCTAAATATCCCCAGGAACAGAGCCCCATCTGAATACCCCACTCCCAGGAACAAACTCCCATCTAAATAACCCCCGGGAACAAACTCCAATCTCAAAGCCCCGCAGGAACTGAGTCCCATCTAAATAACCCCCCAGGAACAGGTTCCCATCTAAATACCCCACCCCCTAGGACAAACTCCCATCTAAAAAACCCCTGGCAACAGACTACCATCTAATTACCCTGCAGGAACAAACTCACTTCTAAATACCCTCCCCTCCATAACAAACCTCCATCTAAATACCCCGAGGAACTGACTCCCATCTAAATAACACCCCCACCCCGGAACAGATCCCCATCTAAATACCCCCCGGGAACAAACTCCCATCTAAATACCCCCCAGGATCTGACTCCCATCTAATTACCCCCCCAGGAACAAACTCCCATCTAAATGCCCCCCGGGAACAAACTTCCATCTAAATAGCACGCCAGGAACCGATTCCCATCTAAATAATACCACCCCCACAGGAACAGACCCCCATCCAAATATCCCCAGGAACAAACCCCCATCTAAATACCGCCCAGGAACTGGCTCCCATCTAAATAACCCCCCAGGAACAAACTCCCATCTAAATACCCCCCGGGAAGAAACTCCCATCTAAATACCCCCCGGGAACAAACGTCCATCTAAATAGCCCCCCTGGAACTGATTCCCATCTAAATAACACACCCCCCCAGGAACAGACCCCCATCCTAATACCCCCAGGAACAAACTCCCATCTAAATACCACCCAGGAACTCGCTCCCATCTAAATAACCCCCCAGGAACAAACTCCCATCTAAATACCCCCCGGGAAGTAACTCCCATCAGAATAACCCGCCAGGAACAAACTGTAATCTTAATTTGCTCTGAGAAAAAACTCCCATCTAAATCACACCCCCCTAGGAAAAAAACTCCCATCTAAATACCCCCCCCCCCAGGAACAATCTCCCATCTTAATACACCACCACCCTGGAACAGACTCCCATCTAATTATCCCCTGCAGGAACAGACCACCATCTAAATTCCACCCACAGGACAAACTCCCATCTAAATACCACCCGGCAACAGACTACCATCTAAATACCCCGCAGGAACAAACTCCCATCTAAATACCTACCAGGAACTGACCTCCATCTAAATAAACCCCAACCCCCAGGAACAGATCCCAATCTAAATAACCCCCCAGGAACAAACTCCCATCCAAATACCCCCCGGGATGGAACTCCCATCTGAATAACCCACCAGGAACAAACTGTCATCTAAATTTCCACTGAGAAGAAACTCCCATCTAAATACCACCCCCCCCCCCCCCCCAGGAACAAACTCCCATCTAAATTAACCCCCAGGAACAGACCCCCATCTAAATAGCCCTGCAGGAACAGACTCCCATCTATATACCCGCCCAGAACAGACCCCCATCTCAGTACCCCACATCTGTGAACAGATCCCCTTCTAAATACCCCCAGGAACAGACTCCCATCTAAATACCCCCCGGCAACAGACTACCATCTAAATACCGCGCAGGAGCAAACTCCCATCTAAATACCGCCCCAGTAACAAACTCCCATCTAAATACCCCCCGGGAAGAAACTCCCATCAGAATAACCCGCCAGGAACAAACTGTCATCTAAATTTGCGCTGAGAAAAAACTCCCATCTAAATCACACCCCCCTAGGAAAAAACTCCCATCTTAATACACACCCACCCCGGAACAGACCCCCATCTAATTATCCCCTGCAGGAACAGACTCCCATCTAAATTCCACCCACAGGACAAACTCCCATCTAAATACCCCCCGGCAACAGACTACCATCTAAATACCCCGCAGGAACAAACTCCCATCAAAATACCTGCCAGGAACTGACTTCCATCTAAATAACCCCCCAACCCCCAGGAACATATCCCAATCTAAATAACCCCCCAGGAACAAACTCCCATCCAAATACCCCCCGGGAAGAAACTCCCATCTGAATAACTCACCAGGAACAAACTGTCATCTAAATTTCCGCTGAGAAGAAACTCCCATCGAAATACCAAACCCCAGGAACAAACTCCCATCTAAATTAACCCCCAGGAACAGACCCCCATCTAAATAGCCCTGCAGGAACAGACTCCCATCTATATACCCGCCCAGAACAGACCCCCATCTAAGTACCCCACATCTGTGGACAGATCCCCTTCTAAATACCCCCAGGAACAGACTCCCATCTAAATACCCCCCGGCAACAGACTACCATCTAAATACCCCGCAGGAGCAAACTCCCATCTAAATACCGCCCCAGTAACAAACTCCCATCTGAATAACCCGCCAGGAACAAACTGTCATCTAAATTTCCGCTGAGAGGAAACTCCCATCTAAATACCCCCCGCGAACAAACTCCCATCTCAATACCCCACCCGCCGGCACAGACCCCCATCTAATTCTCCCCTGCAGGAACAGACTCCCATCTAAATTCCACCCACAGGCAAACTCCCATCTAAGTACCCCCCGGCAACAGACTACCATCTAAATACCCCGCAGGAACAAACTCCCATCTAAATATCCCCCAGTAACAAACTCCCATCTAAATACCCCCAGGAACTGACTCCGATCTAAATAACCCTCCACCCCCCAGGAACAGATCCCAATCTAAATACTCCCCGGGAACAAACATCCATCTAAATACCCCCGCAGGAACTGACTCCCATCTAAATACCCGCCCAGGAACAAACTCCCATCTAAATAGCCCCTGGGAATAAACTCCCATCTAAATACCCCCCGGGAACAAACTCCCGTCTAAATTAACCCCCAAGAACAGACCCCCATCGAAATAGTCCCTGCAGGAACAGACACCCATCTAAATACCCGCCCAGAACTGACCCCCATCTAAGTACCCCACATCTGTGAACAGATCCCCATCTAAATACCCCCAGGAACAGACTCCCATCTAAATACCCCCCGGCAACAGACTACCATCTAATTACCCCGCAGGAGCAAACTCCCATCTAAATACCGCCCCAGGAACAGACTCCCATCTAAATAACCTCCCCGCCCCAGGAACAGATCCCCATCTAAATACCCCCCGGGAACAATCTCCCATCTAAATACCCCCTCATTATCTGACTCCCATCTAAATACACCCCCCCCCCCGGGAGCAAACTCCCATCTAAATACCCCCGGGAACAAACTCTCATCTAACCCCCCCCCCAGGATCTGACTCCCATCTAACTACCCCCCCAGGAACTGACTCCCATTTAAATACCCTCCCCCCAGGAACAAATCCCCACCTAAATACCCCCGGGAACAACGTCCCATCTAAATACCCCACCAGGAACAAACTCCCATCTCAATATGCACCCACCCCCCGGAACAGACCCCCATCTAAATACCCTCTGCAGGAACAAACTCCCATCTTAATACCCCCCAGAAACAGACCCCCATCTAAATACCCCACAGAACGGACCCCCATCTAAATACCCCCAGGAACAGACTCCCATCTAAATACCCCCTATTAACTGACCCCAATCTAATTCTCCCCTCTGCACTCCACTGTAAACACCCCCCTTCTAAATACCATCCCTGTCCTGTAAATGCCCCCACTCCTCTACAAATTCCCACCATGTATCATCTCCCCCGTGAACAGCCCCCTTCCTCCCCCCCCCCCCCCCCCGCCACCACCCCACGCCCCGTGTTATTCCCACCTCCAACACTTTCCTGGGTTTGGCTCCGTGTCCCGACAATCTTTCATTCGCTTTAATTCCTGATATGGATAAGCCACTGGAATTCTATCAACTTGCTCCCAGACCCCCGGCACCTTTAACTCATGTCAGGCCAAACACAGGGCCGGGCATTGAGCAAGGACCTTCAGAGGCTAACTGGCATTCTGAGCCTTTAACGCACAGGAAGATCCCAGCTCCAGGCACATCCCTCTCTGCAGAAAGGTGTTTCACCCGTTCACCTCATCGGCTTCAGAAAATCAAACAGAGGGAGACACACACAAACACACACACACTGACTGGCACAGGGACAGGAGGGGGCCATTCAGCCCTTTGAGCCTGTCCCACCCATGTTAGATCATAGCTGATCTGTCACTTCCCCCATCTGGCCACAAGGAGTCAGGCAGAGACAGTCGGGGAGCAGACACAGAGAGTCAAAGAAACACTGCGCTGAACTCGGACTTGGTGCCAATGGTGTAAACCAGGGTGGAGGGGAGGAGGGTGGTTGTGAATCGGCTGTCCGTTCAGCATCTCTCCCCTGTTTTTACCGCATTGGGAGCAAAACTGGGCAGAGATGTAAAGCAGGATCCCACTTCACAATCACCCTGTACAACACCAAGGCAGCGAGTTCAAATCCTCCCTCAGACATTGGGATGGAGACACAGAAAACAGACCCCGGGATTAGGACAGAACAGAGAGAGAGAAATAAATGCAAAGGGCCCTGGAGAATGAGATGCAGGGAGTTCGAAACCAATGAGAGAAACTGAGAACAGAAGGTCAGATATATTAGATACATTAGGGACCTTTAAGCGACTCTTGGAAAGGTACATGGATGATAGTAGTATTAAGGGTATGTAGGTAGTTTGATCTTAGAGTAGGTTAAAGGTTCGGCTCAACATCGTGGGCCGAAGGGCCTGTACTGTGCTGTACTGTTCTATGTTCTATTTTCTAAATGCCGAGAAGGGAAGAGAGAGAGAGAGAAATGGAGACATTCACAGAGAGATGTAGGTATTGAGAAATTTCCCAGACCAAGAGAGAGATGCAGAGACAGAAAGATGTGGAGGGGCAGAGATGCAAAGTAAGATGCGTTTACAGAACAGAGAGGGGTGTCCCGGGATGGGGGAAATGCAGAGATAATCTTGCAGGAAAGGAGGAGCAGAGATGGAAAGATTCAGGGATTTGGAAGTGAGTGAGAGAAGAAATGGACTGAGAGAGAGACAGATAAAGATGCAGGGAGTCGCAGAAAGAGAGTGACAACGGAAACCTTTGAGACTCTAGAGAGGGGCAGAGATCGAAAGGATGTTGAGAGATACACAGATAGGGATTTGAAGATGTGAAGAAACAGAGCTGGGAACAAAAGGGAAGGTGCAGGGAACAAGTTGCAGATGAGATGTAGAGAGGGAAATCTACGGGATTACATTGACTGTTCTGGAGCAGCACGTCCTAAACTATTCTCTTCAGAGCGTTCTCCAGATCCCTCCCTTGTGGTAAAAAATCCACAGACCCCCGTAAACACAAAATCAAAACACTGCGGAAGCTGGAAATCTGAAATAAAACCCGTGCTGGAAATACTGTGCATTTCCAGCAGTTTGTTTTTCTCTCAGCCCCGAAAACACACTGTCTTCTTTTCTGTATCTAGAAATGAATTTGACAATGACACATGCATATTTATTATTATTTTCCTCTCCGGTTAAAGCTCTTGTCTGAGAATTCCATGTGGCCAAAAGATTCTCCCTCAGCATCATCACACCTGCAGCTTTCAAAAAGATTCTCCTTGGGAATAAGAGAAATAAAATTGATTCTAACAAAGCAAAGCATTTTTGAACAGAAATAAAACACAGGAAGCGCCCAGGGATCTATATTTCACTCACGGACATAAAACATTCTCTCAGTGACTCCCCATCTTACAAGCACATCCCCCAATACAGAGCCAGAGACTGGGAAGTGTGGATGTGTTTACCCTGTCATTTCCTGCTCTCTCTCTCTCTCTCTCTCTCTCTCACTCTTTCTCTCTATTTTTCTGTGTGTCTCTCTACATCTGTTTCTGCCTCATTGTAAAAACACACAAACACTTGTGACCCCCATCTTCTCTCCTGTAGAAGGATAGAGAGAGAAATCCACATTCCCTTCCCTGAAAATCTGAATTCAAATGCCCCCTAGGTATTTCATTTCACTGTCAAATTCAGCCCACAGCCTAAAACACCAGCATTATTTAAGAATGAGAACAAGCCTTTAGAAACCTTCACATTTCAGCCATTTCATTCCTGATTCACAGAAGTATTTGTCACTCAATTAACTAATTTTTAAACTTTTCGTCAATGTTACAATGTTCAAAATGCTGTAGTCCATTGATGCACAGCAAAATTCCACAAGCGGCAGTGTGATAACAGCCGGCTACCCCACTTCCCGTCTGATTACCTTCATGTTTCCCTTTCTCTCTTGCTGCTTTGTCTGTCCTATTGATCTCATTTGGAGAGACAGATGGAGGGAGAGAGAGAGAGAGAGACAGAAATATCCACTCTCAGAATCTCACTCGCAACTGAAATGGCTGCTGCACATTTCAGTTCAAACTCAAATTCACTGCACTGCCCAACACACCAGCATTATCCGGGAATTATATCGGTTTCAAGCTCAAGATTTTAATTCCAGGCCTTCAGGGGAGCTTCACACACAATGAATTCACCTCGAAAATGTAGTCACTTTTGCAATGCAGGGAATTCTGCAGGCAATCTCTGCACTGCAAGATCTCAGCAATGTTGACACTTCAAAATTCAGTTGACCAAGGCTTTCAGTGTGGATGTCTTTCTCTCTCTCTATCTGTCTTTCTCCATCTTTCTCTGCCTTCCCTCCCTCACCACATTCTGCCTGTCTCTCTCTCTCTGTCTTCGTGTGTTTAAACAGTCACCTCCAGCTGTTTCTCACTCTCCCACTTTTTCTCTCCACCCGTTTCTGCCTCCGTGTTGTAATGTAGGAATTGATGCCGGGAATGCATACACAACAGGATCCCACAATGTGATCATAGCCAGATATCCAATCAAAGTCCTCAGAAAATGCCGTTCAGCTCTTGTAACTATTGTAAAATCATGGAAAAACAGAGAAATGCACACTAAGACCCTCAGGAAGCTGAATTTTAAAGTGTCCTCATTGTTGTCATGTAGGAAATGTTGGAGGACACTTGATGCACAGCAAGATCCCACAAGTAGCAATGTGATAATAGCCCCCAGTAACAAACTCCCATCTCTCTCTCTCTCTCTCTCTCTCTCTCTCTCTCTCTCTCTCTGTCCATATAGCTCCGAAATATTTCTGCTCACCATTTAAAACAACAGTGCATCAAACTGCAGTGTGTGTTTTTAACTATTGAGGGTTTTAATAGAGAGACAGAGGGAAAGAAAGATGGAGAGAGACAGAGAGAGAAATCTAAACTCAGAACATCAGTCAAATGGTTTGAAAGCAATCAGCAGCATTTGAAACTCAACAAATTGATTTTTAAAATGCTTGTTACTGTTACAATGTTGGGAACACTGCAGGCCATTTGTGCACAGCAAGATCCCACAAGTAGCAGTGTGATAACAGCCCGCTGGCCCCCTCTCCCCTCTGGTTCCCTCCTTATTTCCCTCACTCACCTGCCTCCCTCTCCCTCCTGTTACCCTCATACAGACAGAAAGATAGATAGAGAGAGAGAGAGACAGGGACAGAGAAATTCACTCGCAGAATCTCACTCTCAATTTAATGGCTGCTGCACATTTCATTTAACCCTCATATTCACGACACTGCCCAAAACACCAGCATTATTCAGGAATTATAACGGCTTCAAGCTCAAGCCATCCCGAGATATTTACACACAATGAATTCACTTCTAAAATGTAGACACTGTTGCAATGCGGGGAATTCTGCAGGCAAGCTGTGCACAGCAAGATCCCATTGGCAGCAATGTGAAATTACACACATAATCTGTTTACAGCTATTAGTTGACAAATCCCAGAGAGAGGAACATTTCTGCAGTGTGAAAATCTCAAACCCCCCTCTCGATGTCTTTATATAGGTAAAAAACGGGATGAGGTCTGACAAGCAGAATTTAGGGAGTTAGGAGCCAAGTTAAAAAGTAGGACCTCAGAGGTAGTAATCTCAGGATTGCTACCAGTGCCACGTGATTGTCAGAGTAGAAATGAAAGAATAGTCAGGATGAATGCGTGGCTTGAGAGATGGTGCAGGAGGGAGGGGTTCAGAATTTTGGGACATTGGGACCGGTTCTGGGGGAGGTGGGACTATTACAACTTAGACGGTCGACACCTGGGCCTGACTGGAACCAATGTCCTTGGGGGTGCTTTTGCTAACGCTGTTGGGGAGGGTTTAAGCTAATGTGGCAGGGGGATGGGAACCAAATGAGGAGGTCAGTGGACAGTAAGTAGTTAGTAACTAAAGACTGTAAGGAACTAGACAATGAAGTCAGCGTGACTAAGGGAAAGAGTAGGCAGGGAGCAGATGATGAATGCAAAGGGACTGGTGGTCTGAGGTGCATTTGTTTTAATGCAAGAAGTGTAGTAGGGAAGGAAGATGAACTTAGGGCTTGGATTAGTACCTGGGAGTATGATGTTATTGCTATTGCTGAGACTTGGCTGAGGGAAGGGCATGATTGGCAACTAAATATCCCAGGATATCGATGCTTCAGGCGGGATAGACAGGGAGGTAAAAGGTTTGGAGGAGTTGCATTACTGGTCAAAGAGGATATCACAGTTGTGCTGAAGGAGGGCACTATGGAGGACTCGAACAGTGAGGCAATTTGGGCAGAACTCAGAAATAGGAAGAGTGCGGTAACAATGTTGGGGCTGTACTACAGGCCTCCCAACAGCGAGCGTGAGATAGAGGTACAAATATGTAAACAGATGATGGAAAGATGTAGGAGCAACAGGGTGGTGGTGATAGGAGATTTTAATTTTCCCAACATTGACTGGGATTCACTTAGTGTTAGAGGTCTAGATGGAGCAGAATTTGTAAGGAGCATCCAGGAGGCTTTTCTAGAGCAGTATGTAAATAGTCCAACTCGGGAAGGGGCCATACTGGACCTGGTGTTGGGGAATGATCCCGGCCAGGTGGTTGAAGTTTCAGTAGGGGACTACTTTGGGAATAGTTATCACAATTCCGTAAGTTTTAGAATACTCATGGACAAAGACGAGAATGGTCCTAAAGGAAGAGTGCTAAATTGGGGGAAGGCCAACTATACCAAAATTCGGCAGGAGCTGGGGAATGTAGATTGGGAGCAGCTGTTTGAAGGTAAATCCACATTTGATATGTGGTAGACTTTTAAAGACGGGTTGTTTCGCGTGAAGGAGAGACATGTTACTGTGAAAATTAGGGATAGAAATGGCAAGATTAGGGAACCATGGATGACAGGTGAAATTGTGAGACTAGCTAAGAGGAAAAAGGAAGCATACATAAGGTCTAGGAGGCTGAAGAAAGACGAAGATTTGGAAGAATATCGGGAATGAAGGACCAATCTGAAACGAGGAATTACGAGGGCTAAAAGGGGTCATGAAATATCTGTAGCAAACAGGGTTCAGGAAAATCCCAAAGCCTTTTCTTCATATATAAGGAGCAAGAGGGTAACTAGAGAAAGGATTGGCCCACTCAAGGACAAAGGAGGAAAGTTATGCGTAGAGTCCGAGAAAATGGGTGAGATTCTAAACGAGTACTTTGCATCGGTATTCACCAAGTAGAGGGACATGACGGATGTTGAGGTTAGGGACAGATGTTTGATTACTCTAGGTCAAGTCGGCATAAGGAGGGAGGAAGTGTTGGGTATTCTAAAAGGCATTAAGGTGGACAAGTCCCCAGGTCCGGATGGGATCTATCCCAGGTTACTGAGGGAAACGAGAGAGGGAATAGCTGGGGCCTTAACAGATATCTTTGCAGCATCCTTAAACACGGGTGAGGTCCCAGAGTACTGGAGGATTGCTAATGTTGTCCCCTTGTTTAAGAATGGTAGCAGGGAAAATCCAGGTAATTATAGACCGGTGAGCCTGACGTCAGTGGTAGGGAAGATGCTGGAGAAGATACTGAGGGATAGGATCTATTCCCATTTGGAAGAAAATGGGCTTATCAGTGATAGGCAACATGGTTTTGTGCAGGGAAGGTCATGTCTTACCAACTTAATAGAATTCTTTGAGGAAGTGACAAAGTTGATTGATGAGGGAAGGGCTGTAGATGTCATATACATGGACTTCAGTAAGGCGTTTTATAAGGTTCCCCATGGTAGGCTGATGGAGAAAGTGAAGTCGCATGGGGTCCAGGGTGTGCTAGCTAGATGGATAAAGAACTGGTTGGGCAACAGGAGACAGAGAGTAGCAGTGGAAGGGAGTTGCTCAAAATGGAGACGTGTGGTGTTCCACAGGGATCCGTGCTGGGACCACTGTTGTCTGTGATATACATAAATGATTTGGAGGAAAGTATAGGTTGTCTGATTATCAATTTTGCAGACGACACTAAGATTGTTTGAGGAGCAGATAGTGAAGGGGACTGTCAGAGAATACAGCAGAATATATATAGATTGGAGAGTTGGGCAGAGAAATGGCAGATGGATTTCAATCAGGGCAAATGCGAGGTGATGCATTTTGGAAGATCCAATTCAAGAGTGAACTATACAGTAAATGGAAAAGTCCTGGGGAAAATTGATGTGCAGAGAGATTTGGGTGTTTAGGTCCATTGTTCCCTGAAGGTGGCAACGCAGGTCAATAGAGTGGTCAAGAAGGCATACGGCATGCTTTCCTTCATCGGACGGGGTATTGAGTACAAGGGTTGGCAGGTCATGTTACAGTAGTATAGGACTTTGGTTCCACCACATTTGGAATACTGCGTGCAGTTCTGGTCGCCACATTGCCAAAAGAATGTAGATGCTTTGGAGAGGGTGCAGAGGAGGTTCACCAGGATGTTGCCTGGTATGGAGGGCGCTAGCTATGAAGAGAGGTTGAGTAGATTAGGATTATTTTCATTAGAAAGACGGAGGTTGAGGGGGGACCTGATTGAGGTGTACAAAATCATGAGAGGTATAGACAGGGTGGATAGCAAGAAGCTTTTTCCCAGAGTGGGAGATTCAATTACAAGGGGACACGAGTTCAAAGTGAAAGGGGAAAAGTTTAGGGGGGATATTCGTGGAAAGTTCTTTACGCAGAGGGTGGTGGCTGCCTGGAATGCGTTGCCAGTGGAGGTGGCAGACGCGGGCACGATAGCGTCTTTTAAGATGTATCTAGACTGATACATGAATGGGCAGGAAGCAAAGAGATACAGACCCTTAGAAAATAGGTGACATGTTTAGATAAAGGATCTGGATCGGCGCAGGCTTGGAGGGCCGAAGGGCCTGTTCCTGTGCTGTAATTTTCTTTGTTCTCTTGCTCCACCGCGTCCTCCACCTTACCCCGAAAGGGGAATAATACTGCAGCTGTAAAATTCTGGTACTTTGTGTGTGTGTGAGATTAATTCTGTATCTGTCTTTCTGAGTAACTGTGTGTGAGTGTGGGATTCACTTTCTATCTGACAATTCCAGCGACTGTGTCTGACGGTGGGTTTAATTTTGTTCCTATCACTGTCTGGTGCAGTGTGCGTGTGAGATTACCTCTGTGCCTGTCACTCTCCCGTAATGTGTGTGAGGGATTAATTCTGAATCTGTCACTCTCTGTTCCTGTGTATGACTGTGAGACTAATTCTCCATCTGAAAATTCCTGATACTGCGTGTAAGAGAGACGGAAACATTCTCAATCTGTAAGCCTCTGCTGCAGAATGTGAGTGTGGAATTCATTCTGTACTTGTCCATTTCTGGTGCTGTGTGTGTATGGGATTTATTCTGTCTCCCTTCGCCTCTGATATTGTAAGTGTGGCTACAGTATGTAGGTGTGTTTCGTTTTTTTGCTATTGCTCTTTCTAACAATCTCTGGTATAACGGGTAAGTGACTGGATCCTTCCTGCCTTTGACACCTACAGTCGGTAAGGTTTCATTCGACTTAAACCTATTTTATTGCTGCACTGATGGCCCTCTCTCACCCGATCTCTGACATGTTCACTACTTGTTCGACTGAAATCGTGAAATCACCATGAATTTTGCCCTTGAATTTCCTCTTTGGGGATGAGCAGGGGAGCAATGTTCTTCTTTGACTCGACAATCCAGTTATTTTACTCAAGAGGGACTCGGAAATCCAGCGATGAGTCCAGACTCACATATACAGGGCATTAGTGTAACAGGAGATGGTCATGTAGTCAGGAAGGCGATGACCTCGTGGCAATATCACTAAACTAGTAACAGGCAGAGACCCAGGCCTTGGATCTCGAAATTGAAGTTCGAATCCACAAACAGCATTTCAAAAACCTGCAATTAAGAAGCTAGTCTAAAAAAAAAGTTGTGGACTATAATTTAAAAAAAAGACTGGTTTGCTAATGTTGTAAAGGGAAGAAATCTGCTGTCCTTGCCCGATTAGCAGGAAATGCAGACTTAGACATAGAATTTTTGAAAAACTGATCACTAAACTAGAAATCAAAAAGCAAACTTGTGGTCTAATTCCTTGGCAACATGGGTACAAATCCCTCCATGTCAGTTGATACTGTTTAATTCAATAAATTAACAAAGAACTGGAATTAAACCCTTGTCTCAGTTAAAGCCTGGCTCCCCGACCTGAAGCCAACGGGACCCAGTGACATGTGTCGGGTTCGGGTCGGGATGGGCCTCTCTTCCCAGTCCAGCATTCGTGCTCCGGGCAGGTCGGGCTGGACAGTGCTTCCTCCGGGTAGTAATCTTCAATTCAACATTCAGGTCAAGGTGGGTAACGTGCAGTCCGGACTCCGCACTCTGCAGTGAGTGTGTGAGCGTCTCTATAACGTCGTCGTGCTCATGCTGTCACTTCAATACATCCAAAGGTGATTCTACACTGCAGTACACTATGGATGTAAAACGAATGCTGACTACTGGATAATGTTTAGCAGTGGAAAGTCTTGTAGCCGGAAAGGTTAATCTTCCACTTGGAAACATTTCAATGCTGTTGCTTTCTGCAATAGTAAGATTTGTGCAATGCAAATCTTGGAAACTTATACTAAAATCTGACAGCAATAAGATGGGAGATTCATCTTTGCAGCAGCACACTGAGAAAGGTTGTACTCGACCCGCAGCAGGGCCAAGTAAGGCCATTCTAACTTCGTTTGTACAGGCGAGGGAAGAAAAACATACCCACTCACAAGAAATCAGAAATTACAGACAAATGCGAAAGTCTCTGTTGCACGGATATTCGACCTTTCCGCACTGTCTCTTGTGAAGGGTATGTTGAGCTACCACAAGAGCTTATCATTGTGAGTGCAACATACGGTCGAGTATCAGCATCAAATGTGCTACCAACTCCAAGTACAGTTTCAGGAAGTTGTCGCGATGTGGTCGAAGAAAAGAGAAAACAACTAATCTCTCAAATTATTGACATACTAAAGGATGTGAATGTGGGAATGACAACTTACATGTGGACGGATGACGACCGTAAAATCCATTTTTTGTTGATAATTTGTCATTAGATCACTGTAGATGTTCAACTTTATGTCAAAGTTTGAACAACAGCAATGTTTCCACTGGAGGACGTCAAAACTGGTAAAAACATTAGGCGTGAGATTTTAAAGCTGCTAGTGAATACTGTTGGATTGAACCCAGCATACTTAAATAAATTAGTCTAGGTGACAGATCAAGGTGCTAACATAGTGCTTGCTCTTAGACCCATATCAACATTTGGAGTGTCAGGACCACGTATATAACACGATCCTTCAACATTCACTTGATCCAAAGGAATTAGATTCTAAAGCTCCGGATGTTGCAGAAACTATGCATCATGCCAAAGACTTGGTGACATTTGTTAAACAGTCTGGTCTTCCTGCACACTCGACTGAAACTGCAAATCCAATGGGAGAAACGAGGGACAGTACTGTGATTCTGACACTGAGTTCAATTCAGGATATTTATCATGATCTGCAAACTGGAACAATGTGGGGAAAACTACAGGCTGGAAAACATCGCCCCCGATGTCTTGCAGTTTTTGGTTCAGTTCCTCCGACCATTTTCTGAAACTCAGAGGGAACTCGAGGAAGACCGGTATCCTACATTAAACCTGGTAATTCCGTGGTTTGAGAAACTTAAACGACTCTCTAAGCCACTTTCTACAGATACTCCAATGAAAGCAGTTGTCAAGAAACTGCAAAGAGAGTGGCTTCTGAAGAAAGTTGAAGAAAATGATGTGCACAAGATAGCGACATTTCTCTGGCCTAAATTTAATCAGCTGAGAATGTCGTTCAGCCATGATAGGGAGGAAAAACAAGAAATGCTGGTAATAATCAGCAGGTCTGGCAGTGGTGAGAGAAGCAAGAGTTAACGTTTCAGGTCAATGACCCTTCATCAGAATTGGCAAAGGTTCGAAATGTAATAGCTTTTAAGCAAATAAAGCTGGGGTGGGGCAAGCGATAACAGAAGACAAGGTGTTGATATGACATAGTCACAGTGAATAACTGACCAGAAGGTGCACGAACGCTTTGTCTTTCAACACACTGTTAACATGTCGTTTGCCTTTGCTCCATGACCTTCTGGTCAGTTATTTTCTGTGACACTGTCCTATAAACCCCTTGCCTTTTGTTCTCTTTTGCCCCATCCCTGCTTTATTCGCTTAAAACGTATTACATTTCTCACCTTTGCCAGTTCTGATGAAGTGTCACTGACCTGAAATGTTAACTCTGCTTCCCTCTCCACAGACCTGCTGAGTATTTCCAGCATTTCTTGTTTTTATTTCATATTTCCAGCATCTGCAATATTTTGCTTTCATGGCAGGCAAAAAAGTTTGTTCTTAAGTACGCCGACTTATCAACAACTTTAATATAGAAGTCCCTATGAAGGAAACGAATGCGGCTGGCATTGAACCTACAGCTGCCAAAAAACCCAGACCAAATTTGTTGAATGGGGGAATGTCCATGAAGAAGTGGACACAAATGATGAAATGCAGCAATGCACAGCACAAAGGCCTGCTATGCTGGTGATGGAAAACGAGCTTGCTCTGTTGGTCTGGTGGAAAGAAAACAGTGTTGCATACCCTAAATTGGCCCAACTAGCTAGAAGTATACTTTGAATTCTGGCGAGCTGGATTAGCAGTGAGAGGAAATTTAGCGTAGCTGGAAGGACAATCGACCAGTGGAGATCTGCCCTTAAACCTTTCCACTGTTGAGACTGTTTGTTTTTACATGGCAATTTCTAAAACCATTTGTTCTTTTATTTTTTTGTTGTTGAGTCTACTGAATCAAAAATTCCTCTAACTGCCTATTGGGTGCTTTGTCGGTGCAGGCTATTTGTTTTCTTTTTAATCTAAGGTTTGACGAGATTTATTTCTGTTTCATCTGGTTATTAGCACCGTGCTGTTTGTGGGAACTTGCTGTGGACAATGGCTGCTGCGTTTCCTACTTTACAACAGTGACGACAATTCACAAAGACATTCGTTGGGTGGAAAGTGGTTTGCAACGTCCTGAGGTTGTGAAAGGTGCTAGAGAGGAGCAAGTCTTTCTTTGCAGAGAGAAAATGGATAATCTTATGAGAAGACTGCTTAAAAATCATGAGGGAGTCAAGATGTTGATTTAAAGTCTCGGAAGAGATAGGCTGATATTTCTGACAGAAAAGAGAAACACTGCGTGTGTTTGAAGGTTATCTGCAAAAACTTAGTTCGGCTCCTGGAGTTGGGATCTTTCATTGTATGCACTCAAGGAGTTGGAAGCAAGATGCTCAATAAATACAAAACTGTATATGATCACTGTTAGAAAATTTGTTTTGCATTTTAATACTGCAAATCAGGGTTTCTGGGATGTTTCATCTCTTCTAAGACTGAACTGTAGTGTTACAGAGGAACAAGACAGTCCGGTGTGTAAAAACAATTAATATGCAGAGCTTGCTGATCGTTTATCTGGCAGTGCTACAACAGCTTACAAAGATCTCAAAGGATAGACGGACACTCTGAAAGCTTTGGAGGGTTGAGATTCACCCATGACATCAAATAATCTAAGGTAAGAATATTTGTTTAAAAGTGATACGAACCTTTATGTAAATTTGCTTTAAATGTGAATACTGGAGATTGAACAACATACTTTGTCAACATCAACATATCTTTTTTTTTGCTTTGTAATCTATTCGAGGTGCTGGGCATTATGTGTATGCTGATCAACTAGAAGTCTTCAATCAAACAGAACAGTAGATATCCAGTACCATAGACTAATGATCAGCAGGCACCGGGAATCTGCAGTACTGTAGACTAATGATCAGACAGCACCAGGAATCTGCAGTACTGTAGACTAATGATCAGACAGCACTGGGAATCTGCAGTACAGTAGACTAATGATCAGACAGCACCGGGGATCTGCAGTACTGTAGAATAATGATCAGACAGCACTGGGAATCTGCAGTACTGTAGACGAATAATCAGACAGCACCGGGAATCTGCAGTACTGTGGACTAATGATCAGACAGCACCGGGAATCTGCAGTACTGTAGACTAATGATCAGCCAGCACCGGGAATCTGCAGTACTGTAGACTAATGATCAGACAGCACTGGGAATCTGCAGTACTGTAGACTAATGATCAGACAGCACCGGAAATCTGCAGTACTGTAGACTAATGATCAGACAGCACCGGGAATCTGCAGTACTGTAGACTAATGATCAGACAGCACCGGGAATCTGCCGTACTGTAAACTAATGATCAGACAGCACCGGAAATCTGCAGTACTGTAGACTAATGATCAGACAGCACCGGGAATCTGCAGTACTGTAGAATAATGATCAGACAGCACCGGGAATCTGCAGTACTGTAGACTAATGATCAGACAGCACTGGGAATCTGCCGTACTGTAGACGAATGATCAGCCAGCACCGGGAATCTGCAGTACTGTAAACTAATGATCAGACAGCACCGGGAATCTGCAGTACTGTAGAATAATGATCAGACAGCACCGGGAATCTGCAGTACTGTAGAATAATGATCAGACAGCAACAGGAATCTGCAGTACTGTACATTTACAATCAAACAGCACTGGGAAAGCCTGCTATCTGATCTGTGATTTTTCCAATCAACTAATCTTTCCTTTCACTGAAATTTACCTTCCAGTCCAATCGCTCTGAATTGAATTCAGTGAGGTTAGGAATAGCAGTAAGAAAATGATCATTGGCCTCCGTGTTGCTCATGTTCAAATATTTATGGCCTTGCACACCCACAGCCTCCACCACACCACCCCCACCCACTCCAAATCTCAACAGCCCAACAACCCTCCGCAAACTGTGTTGACTATAAAAGGGAGGGGGTAAGGAAATCACTCGGTTTCTTCCCCTGATCACTATCCAATGAACTCGGCCACAAAGTGAATGTGTGTGAAAGTTGGGGGCCGGTGTGGGGTGGGGGCGCTTCGGTTCCTGGTGATGAAATCTGGTTCGGATTCCCCACAACTCCATCTGCAGGAATAGCCTGCTGCCGGAACGGCACAACGTTTGGAACAAGGCAGATCACAATAATCTGTTTGATATTAACTTCATTACGACGGTGGAGTCGGGTCGGGTTGGATGTGGTCGGTCAGGCCCTCGTCCAGTTTCAATTTTACACCAGAGTAGGCCTTTATTGCGAACATCCTGGCTGTAGTAGAGAAGCCATGAGCTGCAGAACTAGCAGTGTCCCAAGGCAAGCTCACCCAGTACAACTTCAACACTGGAATTTACCTGACAAGGTGGGCAATGCCCAGAAATGTCCCAGATATTCCTATCCCAAAACAGCAGGACCAATCCAATGCAGCTAATTATTGCGCCCTCAGTCTACTCTCATTCATCACCAAAGTGCTGGAAGATGCAGTCGACACTGCTACCACGCACCACTTAAACAGTAATAACATGCTCACTGATGCTCAGTTTAGGTTCCACCAGAGCCAGTCAGCTCCTGACCTCATTGTGCCCATACTCTGATCTTCCAAATTATCACCGTGAAGCAGCAATCTGACAGAAAAGAGTGAGCAGAGAGACGGTGTCATAATGTCAGAAAAAAATCTGGAAATATTCAGCATGTCAGACATCCTCTGTGGAGTAAGAAACAGAGAGAAAGAGAGCACGGCAGGAGTGGAGCTTGAAAAAGCATTCCAAAAGGACAGTCGGAGAACAGAGAGACATAAAGGGAGAGAAAGAGAGAGAGAGCATGGCGTGAGTGGAGCTTTCAAAAAACGTGCCAAAAGGACAGTTGGAGACTGGAGATAGAGAGACAGAGAGAAAGCGAGCACGACGGGAGCAAAACATGGGAAACAGGGAAAAGTTTTGTCAGAATGACATCACAGTCGACAGAGAGAGCAGGGAGACTGAAAGCCACAGGGGTGCAGATACAGGTAAGCTTTCATATATCTGAATCTCAAGCAATCAATTTTAAAATAATACTTGATCGATTCAGTATTATATAAACAAAAAACTAAAGGAGATTTTATATTCGTTGTAATACATGTAGATAAGGTGAGTCGGAAGGCATATGGGATACTTGCTTTTATTAGCCGAGGCGTAGAATATAAAAGTAGGGAGGTTATGATGGAGCTGTATAAAATGCTAGTCAGGCCACATCTGGAGTACTGTGTACAGTTCTGGGCACCACACTATAGGAAGGATGCGATTGCACTGGAGAGGGTGCAGAGGAGATTCACCAGGATGCTGCCTGGGCTGGAGAATTTCAGCTATGAAGAGAGATTGAAAATGCTAGTTTTGTTTTCCCTGGAGCAGAGAAGGCTGACGGGAGATATGATTGAGGAATACAAAATTATGCGGGAAATCGATAGGTTAGATAGGAAGAAACTTTTTTTCCCTTAGTGGAGGGGCAATAACCAGGCGAAATAGATTTAAGGTAAGGGGCAGGAGGCTTAGAGGTGATTTGAGGAAACAGATTTTCACCCAGGGGGTGGTTGGAATCTGGAACGCACTGCCTGAAGAAGTGGGAGAGGCAGGAAACCTCATAGCATTTAAGAAGTATTGAGATGAGCACTTGATATGTCATAGCATACAAGGTGATGGGCCGAGTGCTGGACAAGGAATTAGAATAGTTAGGTGCTTGATGGCCGGCACAGAAACGAGGGGCCGAATGGCCTGTTGCTGTGCTGTACAACTCTATGACTCTATGACAGAGTTAGGGAGAGAGACCAGCAGGGAGTGAATACGCTCAAATTTGGACAGTTGAACACATAAGCTGCACTAAGTATTATTTGAGTTTATCAGTAATATAAGGTTTACTTATCGTGGCAAAGTTTATTAGAATTTTCTCGCTTTATTAGCTTTGGCATGGTCTATTGCCATTGGGAAGGTCTACATATCTGTGTAATCAAGAAGAGTATAACATTAGAACAAGTAAGTAACCGGTGAGTATTTTGAACAAATCAGTAGCTGGTGAGTATCATCTTGAGTAGGGTTTATTTTAACTAGTGAAATGTATTGATTTTTAATCAGGTTTATCAGAACTAGTAAGGTTTTATTAATAATTCTGAGGTGTGGTAATATTGGTAAGGGTTCTTTTTTGGCAGTAACAAAGGGTCACCTATTAAATAAAGGAATGACAGGGGTGTTTCAACCTGCAGAATGCACATCCTGCGCTATGTGGGAGCTCCAAGATAGTTCCTGTACCCTTGAGAATCATTTGTGCAGGAAGTGTTGTCAATTGCGGCAGCTTGAGCTCTGGGTTTTGGAACGTGAGCGGCAGCTTCCGACATCGCGGTGCATTCATGAGGATGAGAGATACGTGGATAGATCGTTTACAGATGTAGTCACCCCACAGCTAAATAGTATGCAGGGACAGAGGGAATGGGAGACCACCAGGCAGTCAAAAATATTCAAACAGGTAGTGCAGGAGACCCTCGAGTGCATCGCAATCTCCAACATGTATCCAGTTCTGAATACTGTGGAAAGTGGCGCTTCACCTGGGGAGTGAAGTCAGAGCCAAGTCTATTGCACCACCGGTGGCTCAGCTGCGCAGGGAGGTATAGGCAAGACTGGAAGAGCTATAGTGACAGGTGATTCAATATTCAGGGGAACAGGCAGGCGTTTGTGACCGCAGCTGGTGTGTTGCCTCCCTGGTGCCAGGGTCAAGGATGTCACTGAGTGGCTGCAGAGCATCCTGAAGGGGGAGGGTGGACATCCAGCAGTCATGGTCCACATCGGAACCAACGACATAGGTAGAAAGAGGGATGTGGTGCTGCTGTCAGTATTTGGGGAGCTAGGTAAGAAATTAGCAAGCAGTGCCTCAAAAGCAGTGATCTCTGGATTAATCCCAGTGCCACGCACAAGTGAGTACAGAAATGGAAGGATAAGACAGATGAATGCGTGGCTGGAAAGATGGTGCAGGATGGAGGGATTTAGATTCCTGGGACACTGGGAACGGCTCTGGCGGAGATGGAACCTGTACAAGCTGAACGGTTTGCACCTGAGTAGATCCGCAACTAAGTTCCTTGCTGGACGTTTTGCTAGTGCTATTGGGGACGGATGAATTAGTTTGGCAGGGGGATGGGGACCAGAGGGTAGACTCAGTTGGAACAAAATTAGGAATGAAAATGGAAGAAAGAATATTAATGGATGAGTCTGGAAGACAAAGGAAACAAATGTCAGAAAAAAAGTTTGCCAGTGTTCAAGGCTATCCATTTCAATGCAAGGAGTATAGCAAATAAGGCAGATGAGCTGAGGACACAGATAGACACGTGGTAGTATGATATCATAGCAATTACAGGGACATGGCTTAACCAGTGACAAAAATAGCAGCTCAACATTCCTGGTTACAGGGTTTTCAGATGCGAAAAGGAGGGGTATAAGAATGGAGGGGGAGTAGCACTTTTGGTCAAGGAAACTATTACAGCTGTGAGGAGGGATGATATGTTGCAAGGTCCATCGAATGAGGCCATATGGATTGAGAGAAGGAACAAAAAAGGGGCAATCACACTACTGTGACTGTACTATAGACCTCCAAACAGTCAGTGGAGGATAAAAGAGCAGATATGTTGGCACGTCTCTGAGAAGTGCAAAAACAATAGGGCAGTAATAGTAGGGCATTTTATTTACCCCATTAATAACTGGGATAGATTTAGTGTGAAAAGAATTGAGGGAGCAGAAGTCTTGATGTGCATTCAGGAGAACCTTTTTGCCCAGTCTGTAGCATGTCCAACAAGAGAGGGTAACGTTTTAGACTTAGTTTTAGGAAATTATGCTGGGCAGGTGGAAGGAGTGGCAGTGGGAGAGCATTTTGGAGGTCGTGATCATAATTCAGTCAGTTTTAACCTAATTAAGGAAAAGGACAGAAATGGAACAGGAGTTAGAGTTCCCAATTGGGGCAAAGCCAATTTTACTAAACTGAGGAGTGATTTAGCGAAAGCGGACTGGAAACAGCTACTTGAAGGTAAATCGATGTCAGAGCAGTGGAAGGCATTCAAAAGGGAGATTCAGGGAGCTCAGAGTAAAGGTTCCCACGAAGACAAAAGGTGAGACGGACAAATCTAGAGCCCCATGGATGTCAAGGAGCATACAGGTTAAAATAAGGTAAAAAAGCCAAGCTTAAGTCGGACTCCGAGAACTCAAAACTACAGAAAGCCAAGAGCACTAGAGAAAATGCAGGGGTGAAATAAAAAAGGAAATCAGGAAAGCAAAGAGAGGGCATGAAATAATATTGACAAGCAAAATCGAGGTGAACCCAAAGATGTTTTAGCAACACATTAAGAGTAACATGTATCGAAGGAGAGAGTAGGGCCTATAAAAGACCAAAAGGTAACCTATGTGTCGGGCATAATATGTTGTTTTGTTAGTGAATACACTGCGTCTGTCTTCACAAAAGAGGGGGATGATGCAGATATTGCAGTTAAGTAGGAGGACTGTGAAGTATTGGATGTGATAAACATAGGGAGAGAGGAAGTGTTAATGGGACGAGCATCCTTGAAAGTTGATAGCTCACCAGGGCCAGATGAAATGTACCCGAGGCTGTTAAGAGAAGTAAGAGAGGAAATACAATAAGGTCTGACCAGCATTATCCAGTGTTCACTGGATACATGTGTGGTGCTGGAGGATTCGAGGACTGCTAACATTGTACCTCTGTTTAAAAAGGGAGCGAAGGATAGTCCGAATAACTACAGGCCAGTCAGTCTAACCTCAGTTAGAATATATTCTGACACGCAGGAGAAACTCTCACTTAGAAAGGCAGAGGTTAATCAAGGATAGTTAGCATTGATTCATTAAGGAAAGATCTTGTTTGACCAACTTGATTGAATTTTTTGAAGAAATAACAAGAAAGCTAGAAGAGCGTACTGCAGTTGATGTGGTCAACAAGGATTTTAGCAAGGCTTTTGTCAAAGTCCTACATGACAGACCAGTGAAAAAAATAAAATCCCATGGCATCCAGGAAAATGCAGCCAAGATGGCACATAAGTGTGTCAGTGGCAAGACACAAAGGGGAATTGTTGACGGGCGTTTTAGCTGCTGGAGGTCTGTTTCCAGTGGCGTCCTGCACGGCTCAGTAATGGGTGCCCTGCTTTTTGTGGTATATATTAACGTGTTGGACATAAATGAAGGGGGCATGATCAAGAAGTTTGCAGACAGCACAAAGATTGGCCTTGTAGTAGATAGCGAGGAGTATAGTTGTTGGCTGCAGGACGATATTGATGATCTGGTAAGATGGGTAGAAAAGTGGCAAATGGAGTTCAGATTAGATTAGATTAGATTAGAGATACAGCACTGAAACAGGCCCTTCGGCCCACCGAGTCTGTGCCGACCATCAACCACCCATTTATACTAATCCTACACTAATCCCATATTCCTACCAAACATCCCCACCTGTCCGTATATTTCCCTACCACCTACCTATACTGGTGACTATTTATAATGGCCAATTTACCTATCAACCTGCAAGTCTTTTGGCTTGTGGGAGGAAACCGGAGCACCCAGGGAAAACCCACGCAGACACAGGGAGAACTTGCAAAGTCCTCACAGGCAGAACCCGGAATCGAACTCGGGTCCCTGGAGCTGTGAGGCTGCGGTGCTAACCACTGCGCCACTGTGCCGCCTTACTCAGAGAATTTTGAGGTGATGCATTTGGGGAGTTCAAACAAGACAACTGAATGTTCGATTAATGGGGAAATACTGAGAAGTACAGAGGAAGTGAGGGACCTTGGAGTGAATGTCCACAGATCCCAAAAGGTAGCAGGACAGGTCGTTGAGTTGGTTAAGAAGGCACATGGAATCCTTTCCTTTATTAGCCAAGAAATAGAATATAAGAGCAGGGAGGTTATGCTGGAACTGTATAATTCATTCGTTAGGTCACAACTTGAGTACTGTGTGCAGTTCTGGTCACGTCACTAAGAAAGGATGTAACTGCACTGGAGAGGATACAGAGGGAATTTACGAGGATGTTGCCAGGACAGGCAAAATGCAGCTATGAGGAAAGATTGGATAGGCTGGGTTTGTTCTCATTGGAACAAATCTGATTGAAATGTATAGAATGTTGAGTGGCCTGGATAGAGTGGAGGTCAAGTTCTTAGCAGAGAGGTCAGTGACTAGGGGGAATAGATTTAAAGTTAAACAAATCAGAGGGGAGATGAGGAACATCATTTTCACCCAGAGGGTGGTGATGGTCTGGAACCCTAAAAGGATAGTTGAGGCAGAGACCCTCAACTCATTCAAAGGGAGTCTGGATATGTACCTCAAGTGCTGTAATCTGCAAAGCTACGAACCAAATGCTGGAAGGTGCGATTAGAATAAGTGGATCATTTTTCAGCCTGCACAGACGCAATGGATCAAGTGGCCTCCTTCTGTGCCTTAAACTTTCTACAATTCTAATTGTTTGATTCAACGTTTAGATCAATTAGAGAAGAATTGACGTTCTCTTGTTAATATTAAGCCTCCAGTCAGAATAATACCTTTGCTTTCAATATTTCACTACATATGCGTGCAACAGTAGCGCAGTGGTTAGCACTGCAGCCTCACAGCTCCAGGAACCTGGGTTCGATTTTGGGTACTGCCTGTGCGGAGTTTGCAAGTTCTCCCTGTGTCTACGTGGGTTTTCGCTGGGTGCTCCGGTTTCCTCCCACAGCCAAAAGACTTGCAGGTTGATAGGTAAATTGGCCATTGTAAATTATCCCTCGTGCAGGTAGGTGGTAGGGAATATGGGATTACTGCAGGGTTAGTGTAAATGGGTGGTTGTTGGTCGGCACAGACTTGGTGGGCCGAAGGTGCTTCAGTGCTGTCTTGCTAAAAAAATAAGATAAATTCTAATGATCAGTTCTGGCTCCTGTCTCTGACCCAGATAACAGACAGTTCCACAATTCGGGAATGAACAACTCAAAACTCCCCCATCTCCAATGAGCAATGCCAGCTTCTCCTTTACGCTCTCTTGTCCAGTAACAGGGCAATTCCGCAAGGTGGGAATGAACGTATCCCCAATCTCCATTTCATTATGCAACCTGCTGTCTCTGGCCCAGAAAACATGAAGTTCCGAAAGGTGAATGACAAAAGTCTACAGTTTGTATTGTGGAATGGGGGCTCCTCTCTGTGGCCCAGATCAACGGCAAATCTACAATGTGGTAATGCATGGATAACAAGAAAAAATGATTTTATTCCCAGGCTCCTGTGTACGATTTTGAAGATTCAATTCTTTCCACGATTTCAATATATAATATATTAAAAATACAACACAGATTTGAATGCTCCTTGCTTTATATAATTGAGTATTTCAGGATACATTCCAATCCAGGAAGAAATGATGAGAGGGGAAAACAGCATAGAGTGTGAGAGCGAGGAAGAGAGAGAGAGAAAGAGAGAGAGAGAGAGAGGAGAGAGGGAGAAAGGGGTAGAACATGAATCAGAGTGAGAGTGATTCAGACAGAGCACAAAACCAAGAGGTAGATAGATAGATAGAGAGAGAGAGAGAGAGAGAGAGAGAGAGAGAGAGAGAGAGAGAGAGAGAGAGAGAGAGAGAGAAAGAGATTGAGAGGAGAGAGGGAGAAAGGGGCAGAACATGAAACAGAGTGAGAGTCAGACAGAGCACAAAACCAAGAGATAGATAGATAGAGAGAGAGAGACAGAGAGAGAAATAGATTTGGAAAGACAGGCAGAAGGAGAGATGGATGGACAGACAAATAGATAGATGGACAGAGAGACTGATGGAAATATATATATAGAGAGAGTGACAAAGACACAGAAAGACAGAGAGGCAGAAAAAGAGCGAGACCACATGAACGAAGGAGACAGGGTGACACAGAGTGAGAAAAGGGAAGCAGACAGACTGATACAGAAATATAGACGAGTGAGAGGAAGGAATGAAGAGAGAAAGAGAGAAGAAGAAAGGTTCAGAGCACCAAACAGAGTGAGGGTAGGGACGTGGACAGAGGGAATGAAAAATAGAGATAGGCAGACGGAGTGTGTACGAGAGATAGGCAGTGAATGGGAGAGAGAGAAAAAGAGAACGAAAGTGAGAGTGAGTCAGAGAGAGCACAAAAACATGAGATAGATAGATAGATAGATAGATAGATAGATAGATAGATAGATAGATAGATAGATAGAAAGAAAGATGGATGGATGGATGGAGGGATGGAGGGATGGATGGATAGAGAGTGGGGGTGTGAGAGAGATTGAGATGGAGAGTTAGAGGGCGAGTGAGAGCGAAACAGAAAGCATGAAAGAGCAAGGGCCTGACATGGAATGAGACAGACCGGCAGGGAGTGATAGTGATAGGTTGAGAGAGTCATGTAAGCAAGCAAAATGAGAGAGAAAGAGAGAGAGAATGAGAGGGAGAGAAAGAGGGAGAATGAAAGTTTGACATATAGAGCATGAAAGAGAGAGAGGCTGACATGGAATGAGAGAGTGAATCAGACACGGAGAGAGACAGACATGGAACGAGTGAGAGAGAGGGGGAGTGAGAGTGAGAGACGGACAGAGCATGAGAGAGAGACAGACAGACAGTGAGTGAGAATGGTAGAATGAGACAGACAATGAGAGTGAGGGAGAGATAGAGACAGACAAAGAGTGTAAGACAGGCAGATGGATCTGAATTTATTCAACGTGAGTATTGAGCTGAGGATTGAATTGGCACGTGTCACTGCCTCCCGAACATTTTCCAATCCCTGTGTGGGGCCTGGAAGGGGGAGCAGACATTTTCAAACTGCAGTAATCTTCCTCACAAGGGCTTCGAGTTAAATGTTTTACATCAACAAAACAGGTCCCCTGGTCAATTTGGTTCTTTCCCCGATTGTGATGCATTAACATGTCAATGGGCAGGCCCCCGAGGAACAAATTGAACAACATCCAAACGTGTAACATATTCAGTGGTGAAGCAAACTGTTGAGCTGGGTTGTGTCTGGGTGGAACGGAGTCCCAGTTCAAATCCCAAACCCTCTCCATCCCTCTCTCTCCAGTGGAAGGGATATTTCTCTCAGTCTGGTGTGTGTGGGTTGTGTGCTCGCATTGTGGCCTCAATCGATATCATTTTTGACCCTTTGCTTTCTAACCAGCAATTGTTTGAATTGGGATGTTGCTGAGAGATTTTCAGTACAATTGAGGGAAAACAGTTTTGGGATCTTGCTGCACCTATTTCTGATAATCTTTTGCTTTGATTTATCCAATTTAATTAAATTTACTGCTCAGCTCCTGGAGGCATTTGTTCTACTTTGAAAATGTAATGACAATATGTGAATAGAGTGAGAAAGTTTTGGGATGAGGAATATTATTGGACAGACTGTCCATCCGCATTGGACAGTGTCCTTCACCCGAGGCAGGATTCAATGTGTCTACCTGCATTTGTCCCCGGCCTTTGATCCCTCATTTCAACGTGAGCTTTTGGATTGTGGTCCTTGATTTTTAAAATGGATTAAAGTTTTGGTTAATTTAGGCCTGTTCCGTCATTCCGACACGAGCATGTTAATCTTCCATGCAGTCATTTAGGAAGGGTAGGCGGCGGGGAAAAGGAGGTGTGATAGCGCTGTTAATGCAGGGCGGCACAGTGGTTAGCACCGCAGCCTCACAGCTCCAGGGACCCGGGTTCGATTCCGGGTACTGCCTGTGTGGAGTTTGCAAGTTCTCCCTGTGTCTGCGTGGGTTTTCTCTGGGTGCTCTGGTTTCCTCCCACAAGCCAAAAGACTTGCAGGTTGATAGGTAAATTGGCCATTATAAATTGTCACTAGTATAGGTAGGTGGTAGGGAAATATAGGGACAGGTGGGGATGTTTGGTAGGAATGTAGGATTAGTATAAATGGGTGGTTGATGTTCGGCACAGACTCGGTGGGCCGAAGGGCCTGTTTCAGTGCTGTATCTCTAATCTAATCTAATCATTAGTGAGACAGTATCTTAGATCAAAGGAGCAAGATGTAGAATCAGTTTGGTGGAAGTAAGAAACAGGAAGGGGCAGCAAACATTGGTGGGAGATGTTTAGTAGACCACGAAACTACAGTGGTAATGTTGGAGACGGTAAACATCAGGAAATTACAGCTGTATGTAACATGGGCAATACAGTAACGGGCAGCCATAAAGACAGGGCTAAATTGTGGCGAGTCGAAGAGACTTAGTAGTTGGCAGGAAAAAAGACAGAGGCGCAAGGGGAGAGCCAACTGTGCAACAGCCCCAACAAACAAATTTCTCTGCAGCACCTGTGGAAGAGCCTGTCACTCCAGAATTGGCCTTTATAGCCACTCCAGGCGCTGCTTCACAAACCACTGACCACCTCCAGGCGCGTATCCATTGTCTCTCGAGATAAGGAGGCCCAAAAGAAAAGAAGAAAACATTACACATGCACTACAAGATGAACGGTTACACGTTGGTTAGGTTACACAGAATTCCAGGAAAATTGCACTAAAATCCCAGTGAATATTCCTGGAAAAATCAATGCAGCAAATTATCCCCACAGACTCTCACTCGTCTGTATTTTTAATCTCACCAGGTTCCCAATGATCGATGATCAGTCGTTCAGGAGGGATCTTCTTCCAATAGCTGGCCCAGCTATCTGGACTGCAGTGTCAGATAAAGGAAAGGGACCCCCTTATATCCAGGACTAACCTTCACTCTCCCCTCGTACACCATATCACTGGGCCCAGTGTTAGGGACTTTCCCTGCATGATCAACCCCTGTGTGTGATCAATATCTTTTCCTACACTGCCTGGACCACCCCAAACACACATTGCATTTGCTTCTACATTCCAAGCCTCACCCGGACCTAATTTCTTGCCATTAAAAGACTCCATTTTATTCTCCATATCCGGCCTTTTTGTAATTCCAGGGCTTTGGTCATTCACTGTCCATATCTTGTCTTAGGAATGCAGCACGGAGGACATTCCAGACCCATTGCTGTTGAGTGTTTACTTGTACAAGTGAATTGACCATTTTAATTTTTTTAACTTTTTTAACCCTTGTCTTCCCACGCAGATCAAGCTCGCAAATTCAACAGTGTCCACTTTGACTTCATCACCATCGTGTTCTCTCACAGGATAGCAGGTATAACTGACCAGTGCTGTTTTGCAGGGATTGGTGCTGGGACCCTTGCTGTTTCTAGTCTACATTAATGATGTAGATATGAATATAGGAGGTGTGATCAGTAAGTTTGCAGATGAGACGAAAATTGATGGTGTCGTAAATAGTGAGGAGGAAAGCCTTAAATTACAGGACGATATCTGTGGGCTGGTAAGATGGGCGGAGAGGTGGCAAATGGAATTTAATCCAGAGAAGTGTGAGGTGATGTACTTTGGGAGGGTTAGGGTTAGGGTTAGGGTTAGGGAATATATAATGAATGGTAGGACTGTTGGAAGTACAGAGCGTCATTGGGACATTGGTGCACTTGTCCATAGATCACTGAAGGTAGCTGCACAGGTAGATAAGGTGGTTAGGAAGGCATATGGGATACTTGCCTTTATTAGCCGAGGCATAGAGTATAATAGTAGGGAGGTTATGATGGAGCTGTGTAAAACACAAGCTCAGCCACTTTTGGAGTACTGTGTTCAGTTCTGGGTGCCACACTAGAGGAAGGATGTGATTGCACTGGAGAGGGTGCAAAGGAAATTCACTAGGATGTTGCCTGGGCTGGAGCATTTCAGCGATGAAGAGAGACTGGATAAGCTGGGGTTGTTTTCCTTCGAGCAGAGAAGGCAGAGGGGGGACATGATTGAGGTATACAAAATTATGAGGGGAATTGATAGGTTTGATAGGAAGAAACGTTTTCCCTTAGCGGAGGGGTCAATATCCAGGGAGTACAGATTTAAGGGTAAGGGGCAGGAGGTTTAGAGGGGATTTGAGGACAATTTATTTCACCCAGAGGGTGGTTGGAATCTGGAACGTTCTGCCTGAAGAGGTGGTAGAGGCAGGAACCCTCACAACATTTAAGAAGTATTTCGATGAGCACTTGAAATGCCATAGAATACAAGGCTACGGGCCAAGTGCTGGAAAATGGGATTAGAATAGGTAGGTGCTTGATGGTGGACACAGACACGATGGGCCTAAGAGTCTGTTTCTGTGCTGTATAACTCTATGACTCTCCGACTCTATAACTATCGTCAAAGTATTCAGCTGAAACTTGATCAGTTACATTGTTATTTCAGGCTATATTGACAGTACACATGTACCTTACTGTTGCAATAAGGTCATACAGTATCTATTCATCCCACTGGGGCAAAATTTCACTGGCTCAACAATCTCACCAAATACTAAAACATTCCACAATGCAAGACTCTCAAATTCAACACAAGTTTCCTTTTCTGAGTCTCGCTGGTCTGTTCTGATTCTCTGAGGGATTACTGATGCTTATCCTCCACATGAGCAGTCGTCCTTATCCCGTGTGCCTTTCCTGCTCCCAAACCTGGCATCCGCTTACATTTAGGCAAGTGATACAGGAGCGTCTCAGTGACTGAGGCAGGTGAGTCTTGAGGCTGAGCCGGGCACAGTGAGTGACCCGGGTTAATCCGACACTCCAGGGAATGTTTAAACGGAGCCGTTCTCTGTATCTAACCCGTGCTGTACCTTCTCTGAGTGTATTCGATGGGACAGGGTAGATGAGCAGAAGTTATCCCTTCATTTCATCTCTGGGAAATTGGAGAAGCCCGGGTTGTTCTCTGTGTCTCTCTCTGTCCTCCTCTCTATATCTCTCTCCCCTGCTGTTTCTGACACTGGGAGAGAGACAGAGGGAGAGAGGGTTAAATATGCAGACAGAGAGAGAGGGCTGCAGAGAGGGACAAGGTTTTAGAGAGTGAGATTGATGGGATGGATTGAAAGAGAGAATGTGAGATATATTCATTTGATGTAATCCTTCACTGCTGTGTACAGAAACAGAGAAAGGTCGGTGTCGACAGTGAAATATTGGTAGAGAGGGTGAAATGTAAATGAAGTTGGGGCCCAGGCAGCCGGTTCTGATGATCCAGAATGAAAACGCTCCTTTGTAAACCTTCAGCAAGCTATTCCACCATGGGAGCCATCTCACCCTCTTGATATTGTTTTGTAAATCTTGTAATGTATGCCGCTGCTAATTCCAGCCTATCCAATCTTTCCTCATAGTTAAAATTCTCCATTCCTGACAACATCTTCTGTAAATCTCCTCTGTACCCTCTCTGGTGTGATCACACCCTTCCTGTAATGTGGTCACCTGAACTGTACACAGTACTCTAGCTATGGTCTAACCAGTGTTTTATACAGTTCAAACATAACCTCCCTGCTCTTATTTTCTATACATCGGCCAATAAAGGAAATTATTCCATAAGCCTTTGTAACCACCTTTTCCACCTGTCCTGTTACCCTCAGGAATCAGTGGACATTCACTCCAAGGCCCCTCTGTTCACAGACAGAGAGGTGGTTCTGTTAGATTGAAAGAGCAAATGTAAAACATGATCATTTGATGTAATCCTTCACTGCAGTACACACAGACAATCGAGAGAGAGGCATGGTGTGTGAAACATCGGGGTAGAGGAAGAAAAATAGACGGAGAGGCTAACAAATTGGAAAGGAGTGATGGGCACGGAGAGAGAGGTAATCTCTGGTAATATCTCTTACTGGTAATCTCTCTCCGTGCCTATCTCTCTATTTCCCTCTCTTCTACTCTTGAACCCCTATTTCTTTTCTCTGTTATTCATTTTCCAAGAGCATCTCTCCCTTTTCTCTCTCTATCTCCCACTGTACACTATCTCAGTCTCTCCCTTTTGCTCTCAGGATGGGAAGATGGAGAAAGAGAGCAGAGAAAAGGTTTCGCAGATAGTGAGCGAGGAGAAAGAAACAGAGGAAGAGTGAGGCTGGCATTGGGAGAGGGATCTTTACTCTGTATCTCACCCCGTTTTTTTTCTAACCCCGTGCTGTTTGATGGGGACAGTGTAGATGGAGCTTTACTCTGTATCTAACTCCCGTTTGCTTTTTCTTTTTTTGGGAGCTTTACTCCATATCTAACCCCCGTTTTCTTTGTGGCCTTTATTCCCCAGGCCCCTTTTATATTTTTCATGACGAGGGGGCCTTTAGTCCTCAGGCCACTTTATATACATCTTATATATTTTTTAATAACATTATTATAAACAGAAATAAACAAAAACGCAAATTAAAATGCCATTCTCGGCGTCGACAATGCACTCCAGTCTCTGCGGTGCCCAATGGTCGCGGAAGGCCTCAAGCGTACCAGCGGACACCGCATGCTACTTCTCCAGGGACACCCGGGCACGGACATAACCGGGGAAGAGGGGCAGGCAATCGGGGAGGACGGAACCCCGACGGCCCGCAGCCTGGACCTGTGAATTGCCACCTTGGCCAGGCCCAGGAGCAGACTGATGAGGGGATCCTCCTCCTGGCACACGCCCTTCCGCTCCGGGTGCCCAAAAATCCGGAGCGTGGGACTGAAGTGCAGCCAGAACCTGAGGAGCAGCCTTTTCAAATACTCAAATAGGGGCTGCAACCTCGCACACTGCATAAAAACATGGACCACGGACTCGTCCAGGCCGCAGAACGTACAGGTGGCCTGGGGGTCCGTGAACCTACTTAAAAGCCTATTGCACGGGACTGCCCTGTGCAACACCCTCCACTCCAGGTCCCCGATGTAAAGGGGGAAGACACCCGCAGAGAGAGACCTCCATTGGGGTTTCCCTCGCCACCAGAATACAACGTGGACCGCCAGGGCGTGTCCGGCCGACTGCCGAGGGCGAGAAAGTGCAGAGAGTGCAGGAGCAGCCCATACAGGAAACCCCACCACGCCGATTGGAATGGCATGGAGGGCATTTCCGAGAGCCAGATCAGGTTGTGCAGGACCGGCGCCCGATAAGGGTTTCGGGACCTGGGTCGATGAGCAGTTCCTACCAAATGGGGGTCAGCTCTGCCGGGAGCGCTCCACACTCCCGAGCCCCCTCGCCACCCACAGTGAGCGGCGTCCCGGGGGTTACGGCTAATCGTCCGCCCGCCGGACCGTCCTCGGAGTCAGCCGTCTGGACAGCCGAGGCGCTCACCTCCGCAGGCGGGGGAGTGCCCTGACTGGAGGCAACCATGTTCCAGACTCGGAATAGATCTCGGTAAATGACAGGCAACACCCTCAGAGAGGCGCGGCTAAAGCACTCCACTGGGAGCTGCGTGTCATCTTGAAGGCAGTGAGACTGGCGGAAAAAATACATCACCAGCGCACACCATCTGGGAGGACGCTAGATGTACAGGTATCTCTGCAGGGTCCGAAGGCAGAGCGTCGCAGCCTGGGTGCGGACGCACACCCGCGACAGGCCACCCTCCTCGATTGGGAGACTCAGGACCGCGGCAGAGACCCAGTGTTTCCTCTTGCTCCAGACGAAATCGACGAGTTTCTTCTGGATTTTGGAGGCAAATGCACGGGGCGGAGCCAAAGTGACCAACCGGTACCACAATATGGAGGCCACCAGTTGGTTTATGACCAGCACATGGCCCCTGTAGGAAAGCACTTGGAGCAGTCCTGTCCAGCGACCCAGCCGAGTGTTGACTGTCGCCTCCAACTCCTACCAGTTTGCCGGCCAGGCTTCCTCAGCGGGGCTAAGGTGAACTCCCAGATAGAGGAGGTGAGTGGTGCTCCACGCAAAAGATGTCAACTCCTCCGGCAGGGAGTCCGCCCGCCACTGACCCACCAGGAGTCCAGAACATTTCTCCCAATTGATCCTCGCAGAGGACGTGGCAGAAAAGGTCTGCTGGCAGTCGCGCATCCTCTGCAAGTCAGCGGGATCTGTGACAATGAGGAGCACGTCGTCGGCGTAAGCCGAGAGGATGACCCCCATGGCCGGCTCACGCAGAGCCAATCCCGTCATCCTCCTGCGAAGCTGGCACAGGAAGGGCTCCACGCAGATGGCACACAATTGGCCGGATATTGGGCATTCCTGACGCACTCCTCTCCCAAAGCGAAGGTGCGCCATCAAGGATCCATTAACTTTGACTTGACACTCTGCGGCGGCGTACAAAAGTCGGACCAGGGACACGAAATGTGCCCGAGTCCGAAAGCGCGCAGAGTCCCGAAATGATATTCATGATCCACCCTGTCGAACGCTTTCTCCTGATCGAGGGAGAGAAAGGCGACTGACTGACCAGTCCTCTGGGAAAGATGGATCAGGTCCCGGACCAGGTGGATGTTGTCCTGGATGGACCGGCCCGGGACCGAGTAGGGCTGGTCGGGGGTGGATCATGTGGGCCAGCACGGAGCCCAGGCGGGTAGACACAGCCCGGGCAAAGATCTTATAATCCGTGCTGAGGAGGGAGACTGGATGCCAGTTTTTAAGCAGGCAGAGTTCACCCCTCTTCGGCAGCAGGAAGATGACTGCCCTGTGCCACAAGAGGGGCATCTCCCCGGTCGCCAGGCTTTCCCCCTGGACCCGCGCGTAATCGTCCCCCAGGACAACCCAGAACTCCCCGAGGAACTCCACGGTCAGCCCGTCCAGCCCTGGGGATTTGCCCCTTGAGAGCTGGTGGAGGGCGCCGGTCAACTCCGCCAACGTGAGCGGGGCCTCCAACGTTTCGGCACCCTCTGGGCTGACCTGTGGCATGTCCTCCCACAAAGCTCTGCGCGTGTCCTCGCTGGACGGATCTGGAGAGAAAAACGAACTGCAATAAGTACAGACCAGAAGGCCCATTCACTTCGGATCCGTGATGGAGGATCCGTCATCGTCCAGCAGCTCAACGAGCTGCTTACGGACACCACGCCATTTTTCCAGTGAGTAGAAGAAGGGTGAGGCGCGTTCCACATCTTCCAGGAGCTGGATCCGCGACCTCACGTACGGGCCTCGGGACCCGATGTGCTGCAGGTCCCTCAGCGCGCCCTTCTTCTCTTTGTACGCCTGCCACAAGACCGGGTCCGTGACGGCATGACCGAGTCGGGACACCAGGTCGAGCACCTCCCTCTCCAGGCGCCCGATCTCACCTTTCCGCCTCTTGGTCGACACCTTCGCATACGCCTGGCAGAAGACGCGGATGTGAGTCTTGAACACATCCCACCATAGCCTCAAGGAGGGGAAGCCCCCTGCTTCCTTCTCCAGTCGGCTCACAATCGATGTAATGTGTCCCGGAATCGCTCGTCCTCCAGCAGCCGATTGTTAAAGTGCCAGTTCGCGGACCCCGCCCGCGTGCGGAGCGCAATGAACTCCGCGCACACCAGGTGGTGGTCCGAGCACGGCACCAGCCGCATGGAGACCGCCGAGACGCAGGAGAAGTACGCATGCAAAATGTGGAGGCGGTCGATTCGGGACCCTCCTCCTCCAGACCTCCACGTGAAGGCGCCGGAGTCGGGATGGAGATTCTGCCAAATGTCCATGAAGTTGAGGGAGCTGATCAGTTCCCTCAACTTGTCCACCGATGCTTAGCTGCACTGGGGATGGAAGCGATCCCCCACCTCGAGGGTGCAGTTAAAATCCCCCCCCCCCCGTGGATGAGGCAGGGAGGGTGAATGATTGTGGCTGCAATTATAGTATCTCCACAGGGAGAGTCACTGAGTGGGTCTGTTATTTTAGTATCTCCACAAGGATTGTCTCTGAGTGGGTCTGCTATTATAGTCCCTCCACAGGCAGAGTCACTGAGTGGGTCTGTCGTTGTAGCATCTCTACAGGGCGACACAGTGAGTCCGTCTGTAATTATGGTATTTCCACTGGGACCGTCATTGAGTGGGACTGTCTTATGCGATCACCACAGGGAGAGTCAGTGAGTGGATCTGAAAGTACAGTATCTCCACAGAGATGGTCACTGAGAGTGTCTGTTCTGATAGTATCTACAAAGAGAGAGTCACTGAGCGGGTCTGTTATTATAGTATCTCCACAGGGAGAGTCACTGAGTGGGACTGTTTTTATTGTATCTCCAATGAGAGAGTCACTGGGCGGGTCTGTTGTTGGAGCATGTCCACAGGCAGAGTCACTGATTGGGTCTGTTATTATTGCATCTCCAAATGGTGAGTCACTGAATGCATCTGTTATTATATTGTCTCCACGGGGAGGGTCACTGATTGGTCTGTTATTCTAGTATCTCCACAAGGAGAGGCACTGAGTGGCTCTGTTCTGAATGTATCTCCACAGCGAGATTCACCGTGTGGGTCTGTTATCATACTATCTCCACAAGGAGAGTGAATGAGTTGGTCTGTGATAGCAGTTGCTCCGCAGGGTGAGTGAATGAGTGGCTCTGTTATTATAGTATCTCCACAGGGAGGGTGAATGATTGTGTCTGCAATTATAGTATCTCCACAGGGAGAGTCACTGTGTGGGTCTGTTATTAGAGTATCTCCACGGGGAGAGTCACTGAGTGGATCTGTTGTTAGAGTATCTCCACGGGGAGAGTCACTGAGTGGATCTGTTGTCATCGTATCTCCACAGGGAGAGTCGCTGAGTGGGTCTGTTATTTTAGTATCTCCACAGGGAGAGTCACTGAATGGGTCTGTTAATATAATATCTCCACAGGGAGAGTCACTGAGTGTGTCTGTTATTATAGTATCTCCACAGGGAGAGTCACTGAGCGGGTTTGTTATTATCGTATCTCCACAGGGAGAGTCACTGAGTGGGTCTGTTATTATTGTATCTCCACAGGGAGAGTCACTGAGTGGGTCTGTTATTATAGTATCTCCACAGGGCGAGTCACTGAGAGGGTCTGAAATTACAGTATCTCCACAGGGAGAGTCACTGAGTGGGTCTGTTATTACAGTATCTCCACAGGGAGAGTCACTGAGAGGGTCTGAAATTACAGTATCTCCACAGTGACAGTCACTGAGTCGATCTGTTATTAGAGTATCGACACAGAGAGGGTGAATGATCATGTCTGCTGTTATGGTATCTCCAAAGGGAGAGTCACTGAGTGGGTCTGTTATTATTGCATCTCCACAGGGAGAGTCAATGAGTGGGTCTGTTATTAAAGCATCTCTACAGGGAGAGTCACTGAGTGGGTCTGTTATTGTTGCATCTCCACAGGGAGAGTCACTGAATGCGTCTGTTACTATATTGTCTCCACGGGGAGGGCCACTGATTGGTCTGTTATTAGAGTACATCTTCAGCGAGAGTCATTGAGTGGGACTGTTATTACAGTATCTCCACAGGGAGAGTCACTGAGTGGGTCTGTTGTTGTAGTATCTCCACAGCGAGATTCACTGCGTGGGTCTGTTAGCATACTATCTCCACAAGGACAGTGAATGACTGGGTCTGTAATAGTAGTTGCTCCGCAGGGAGATTCACTGAGTGGGTCTGTTATTATTGATTATCCACGGGGAGAGTCACTGAGTGGGTCTGTTATTATAGTATCTCCACAGGGAGAGTCAATGAGTCTGTCTGTTATTAGATTATCTCCACAGGGCGAGTCAATGAGTGCGTCTGTTATTACAGTTTTTCCAAAGGGAAAGTCACTGAGTGTGTCTGTTATGATAGTATCTCCACAAGGAGAGTCACTGAGTACGTCTGCTATCATAGTGTCTCAACAGGGAGAGTCACTGAGTGGGTCTGTTATTGTTGCATCTCCACAGGGAGAGTCACTGAATGCGTCTGTTACTATATTGTCTCCACGGGGAGGGCCACTGATTGGTCTGTTATTAGAGTACATCTTCAGCGAGAGTCATTGGGTGGGTCTGTTATTATAGTATCTCCACAGGGAGAGTCACTGAGTGGGTCTGTTGTTGTAGTATCTCCACAGCGAGATTCACTGCGTGGGTCTGTTATCATACTATCTGCACAAGGAGAGTGAATGACTGGGTCTGTAATAGTAGTTGCTCCGCAGGGAGATTCACTGAGTGGGTCTGTTATTATTGATTATCCACGGGGAGAGTCACTGAGTGGGTCTGTTATTATAGTATCTCCACAGGGAGAGTCAATGAGTCTGTCTGTTATTATATTATCTCCACAGGGCGAGTCAATGAGTGCGTCTGATATTATAGTTTTTCCAAAGGGAGAGTCACTGAGTGTGTCTGTTATGATAGTATCTCCACAAGGAGAGTCACTGAGTAGGTCTGTTATCATAGTGTCTCAACAGGGAGAGTCACTGAGTGATTCTGTTATTATAGTATCTCCATAGGGACAGTCACTGAGTGGGTCAGTTATTATAGTATCTCCACAAGGAGAGTCACTGAGTGGGTCTGTTATTATAGTACCTCCACAGGGAGAGTCACTGAGTGGGTCTGTTATTATAGTATCTCCACAGGGAGAGTCACAGAGTGGGTCTGTTATTATAGTTTTTCCAAAGGAAGAGTTACTGAGTGTGTCTGTTATTATAGTATCTCCACAAGGAGAGTCACTGAGTTGGTCTGTTATTATAGTATCTCCACAAGGAGAGTCTCACTGTGGGTCTGTTATTATAGTATCTCCACAGGGAGAGTCACTGAGTGTGTCTGTTGTAGCATGTCCACAGGGAGAGTCACTGAGTGGGTCTGCAATTATAGTATCTCCACAGGGAGAGTCACTGAGTGTGTCTGTTGTAGCATGTCCACAGGGAGAGTCACTGAGTGGGTCTGCTATTATAGTCCCTCCACAGGCAGAGTCACTGAGTGGGTCTGTCGTTGTAGCATCTCTACAGGGCGACACAGTGAGTCTGTCTGTAATTATGGTATTTCCACTGGGACCGTCATTGAGTGGGTCTGTCTTATGCGATCACCACAGGGAGAGTCAGTGAGTGGACCTGAAAGTACAGTATCTCCACAGAGATGGTCACTGAGAGTGTCTGTTCTGATAGTATCTACAAAGAGAGAGTCACTGAGCGGGTCTGTTATTATAGTATCTCCACAGGGAGAGTCACTGAGTGGGACTGTTTTTATTGTATCTCCAATGAGAGAGTCACTGGGCGGGTCTGTTGTTGGAGCATGTCCACAGGCAGAGTCACTGATTGGGTCTGTTATTATTGCATCTCCAAATGGTGAGTCACTGAATGCATTTGTTATTATATTGTCTCCACGGGGAGGGTCACTGATTGGTCTGTTATTCTAGTATCTCCACAAGGAGAGGCACTGAGTGGCTCTGTTCTGAATGTATCTCCACAGCGAGATTCACCGTGTGGGTCTGTTATCATACTATCTCCACAAGGAGAGTGAATGAGTTGGTCTGTTATAGCAGTTGCTCCGCAGGGTGAGTGAATGAGTGGCTCTGTTATTATAGTATCTCCACAGGGAGGGTGAATGATTGTGTCTGCAATTATAGTATCTCCACAGGGAGAGTCACTGTGTGGGTCTGTTATTAGAGTATCTCCACGGGGAGAGTCACTGAGTGGATCTGTTGTTAGAGTATCTCCACGGGGAGAGTCACTGAGTGGATCTGTTGTCATCGTATCTCCACAGGGAGAGTCGCTGAGTGGGTCTGTTATTTTAGTATCTCCACAGGGAGAGTCACTGAATGGGTCTGTTAATATAATATCTCCACAGGGAGAGTCACTGAGTGTGTCTGTTATTATAGTATCTCCACAGGGAGAGTCACTGAGCGGGTTTGTTATTATCGTATCTCCACAGGGAGAGTCACTGAGTGGGTCTGTTATTATTGTATCTCCACAGGGAGAGTCACTGAGTGGGTCTGTTATTATAGTATCTCCACAGGGCGAGTCACTGAGAGGGTCTGAAATTACAGTATCTCCACAGGGAGAGTCACTGAGTGGGTCTGTTATTACAGTATCTCCACAGGGAGAGTCACTGAGAGGGTCTGAAATTACAGTATCTCCACAGTGACAGTCACTGAGTCGATCTGTTATTAGAGTATCGACACAGAGAGGGTGAATGATCATGTCTGCTGTTATGGTATCTCCAAAGGGAGAGTCACTGAGTGGGTCTGTTATTATTGCATCTCCACAGGGAGAGTCAATGAGTGGGTCTGTTATTAAAGCATCTCTACAGGGAGAGTCACTGAGTGGGTCTGTTATTGTTGCATCTCCACAGGGAGAGTCACTGAATGCGTCTGTTACTATATTGTCTCCACGGGGAGGGCCACTGATTGGTCTGTTATTAGAGTACATCTTCAGCGAGAGTCATTGAGTGGGACTGTTATTATCGTATCTCGACAGGGAGAGTCACTGAGTGGGTCTGTTATTGTAATATATCCACAGGGAGAGTCACTGAGTCGGTCTGTTATTCGAGTATCACCAATGACTGAGTCACTGAGTGTGTCTGTTGTAGCATGTCCACAGGGAGAGTCACTGAGTGGGTCTGTTATTATCTTATCTCCACAGGGCGAGTCAATGAGTGCGTCTGTTATTATAGTTTTTCCAAAGGGAGAGTCACTGAGTGTGTCTGTTATGATAGTATCTCCACAAGGAGAGTCACTGAGTAGGTCTGTTATCAGAGTGTCTCAACAGGGAGAGTCACTGAGTGGGTCTGTTATTATAGTATCTCCACAGGGACAGTCACTGAGTGGGTCAGTTATTATAGTATCTCCACAAGGAGAGTCACTGAGTTGGCCTGTTATTATCGTATCTCCACAGGGAGAGTCACAGAGTGGGTCTGTTATTATAGTTTTTCCAAAGGAAGAGTCACTGAGTGTGTCTGGTATGATAGTATCTCCACAAGGAGAGTCACTGAGTGGGTCTGTTATTATAGTATCTCCACAGGGCGAGTCACTGAGAGGGTCTGAAATTACAGTATCTCCACAGGGAGAGTCACTGAGTGGGTCTGTTATTACAGTATCTCCACAGGGAGAGTCACTGAGAGGGTCTGAAATTACAGTATCTCCACAGTGACAGTCACTGAGTCGATCTGTTATTAGAGTATCGACACAGAGAGGGTGAATGATCATGTCTGCTGTTATGGTATCTCCAAAGGGAGAGTCACTGAGTGGGTCTGTTATTATTGCATCTCCACAGGGAGAGTCAATGAGTGGGTCTGTTATTAAAGCATCTCTACAGGGAGAGTCACTGAGTGGGTCTGTTATTGTTGCATCTCCACAGGGAGAGTCACTGAATGCGTCTGTTACTATATTGTCTCCACGGGGAGGGCCACTGATTGGTCTGTTATTAGAGTACATCTTCAGCGAGAGTCATTGAGTGGGACTGTTATTATCGTATCTCGACAGGGAGAGTCACTGAGTGGGTCTGTTATTGTAGTATCTCCACAGGGAGAGTCACTGAGTCGGTCTGTTATTCGAGTATCACCAATGACTGAGTCACTGAGTGTGTCTGTTGTAGCATGTCCACAGGGAGAGTCACTGAGTGGGTCTGTTATTATCTTATCTCCACAGGGCGAGTCAATGAGTGCGTCTGTTATTATAGTTTTTCCAAAGGGAGAGTCACTGAGTGTGTCTGTTATGATAGTATCTCCACAAGGAGAGTCACTGAGTAGGTCTGTTATCATAGTGTCTCAACAGGGAGAGTCACTGAGTGGGTCTGTTATTATAGTATCTCCACAGGGACAGTCACTGAATGGGTCAGTTATTATAGTATCTCCACAAGGAGAGTCACTGAGTTGGTCTGTTGTTATAGTATCTCCACAAGGAGAGTCACTGAGTTGGCCTGTTATTATAGTATCTCCACAGGGAGAGTCACAGAGTGGGTCTGTTATTATAGTTTTTCCAAAGGAAGAGTCACTGAGTGTGTCTGGTATGATAGTATCTCCACAAGGAGAGTCACTGAGTGGGTCTGTTATTATAGTACCTCCAAAGGGAGAGTCACTGAATGGGTCTGTTATTATAGTATCTCCACAGGGAGAGTCACAGAGTGGGTCTGTTATTATAGTTTTTCCAAAGGAAGAGTTACTGAGTGTGTCTGTTATTATAGTATCTCCACAAGGAGAGTTACTGAGTTGGTCTGTTATTATAGCATCTCCACAAGGAGAGTCTCTCTGTGGGTCTGTTATTATAGTATCTCCACAGGGAGAGTCACTGAGTGTGTCTGTTTTTATAGTATCTCCACAGGGAGAGTCACTGAGTGTTTCTGTTATCACACTATCTCCACAAGGAGAGTGAATGAGTTGGTCTGTTATAGCAGTTGCTCCGCAGGGTGAGTGAATGAGTGGCTCTGTTATTATATAATCTCCACCGGGAGGGTGAATGATTGTGTCTGCAATTATAGTATCTCCACAGGGAGAGTCACTGTGTGGGTCTGTTATTAGATTATCTCCACAGGGCGAGTCAATGAGTGCGTCTGTTATTATAGTTTTTCCAAAGGGAAAGTCACTGAGTGTGTCTGTTATGATAGTATCTCCACAAGGAGAGTCACTGAGTAGGTCTGCTATCATAGTGTCTCAACAGGGAGAGTCACTGAGTGGGTCTGTTATTGTTGCATCTCCGCAGGGAGAGTCACTGAATGCGTCTGTTACTATATTGTCTCCACGGGGAGGGCCACTGATTGGTCTGTTATTAGAGTACATCTTCAGCGAGAGTCATTGGGTGGGTCTGTTATTATAGTATCTCCACAGGGAGAGTCACTGAGTGGGTCTGTTGTTGTAGTATCTCCACAGCGAGATTCACTGCGTGGGTCTGTTATCATACTATCTGCACAAGGAGAGTGAATGACTGGGTCTGTAATAGTAGTTGCTCCGCAGGGAGATTCACTGAGTGGGTCTGTTATTATTGATTATCCACGGGGAGAGTCACTGAGTGGGTCTGTTATTATAGTATCTCCACAGGGCGAGTCAATGAGTGCGTCTGATATTATAGTTTTTCCAAAGGGAGAGTCACTGAGTGTGTCTGTTATGACAGTATCTCCACAAGGAGAGTCACTGAGTAGGTCTGTTATCATAGTGTCTCAACAGGGAGAGTCACTGAGTGATTCTGTTATTATAGTATCTCCATAGGGACAGTCACTGAGTGGGTCAGTTATTATAGTATCTCCACAAGGAGAGTCACTGAGTGGGTCTGTTATTATAGTACCTCCACAGGGAGAGTCACTGAGTGGGTCTGTTATTATAGTATCTCCACAGGGAAAGTCACAGAGTGGGTCTGTTATTATAGTTTTTCCAAAGGAAGAGTTACTGAGTGTGTCTGTTATTATAGTATCTCCACAAGTAGAGTCTCACTGTGGGTCTGTTATTATAGTATCTCCACAGGGAGAGTCACTGAGTGTGTCTGTTGTAGCATGTCCACAGGGAGAGTCACTGAGTGGGTCTGCTATTATAGTATCTCCACAGGGAGAGTCACTGAGTGTGTCTGTTGTAGCATGTCCACAGGGAGAGTCACTGAGTGGGTCTGCTATTATAGTATCTCGACAGGGAGAGTCACTGAGTGGATCTGTTATTATAGTATCTCGACTGGGAGAGTCACTGAGTGGGTCTTTTATTATTGTATCTCAACAAGGAGAGTCAAGGAGTTGGTCTGTTATTGTAGTATCTGCACAGGGAGAGTCACAGGGTGGGTCTGTTATTACAGTATCTCCACAAGGAGAGTCACTGCGTGGGTCTGTTATTGTAGTATCTGCACAGGGAGAGTCACAGAGTTGGTCTGTTACTATAGCTTTTCCAAAGGGAGAGTCACTGAGTGTGTCTGTTGTTGTGGCATGTCCACAGGGAGAGTCACTGAGTGGGTCTGTTATTGGAGATTCTGCACAGGGAGAGTCACTGTGTGGGCCCGTTATTGTAGTTTTTCCAAAGGGAGAGTCACTGAGTGTGTCTGTTATTATAGTATCTCCACAAGGAGAGTCACTGAGTTGGTCTGTTATTATAGTATCATCACAGGGAGAGTCAGAGAGTGGGTCTGTTATTATTGTATCTCCAGAGGGAGAGTCACTGAGTGGGTCTGTTATTATAGTTTATCCAAAGGGAGAGTCACTGAGTGTGTCTGCTATTACAGTATTTCCAAAGGGAGAGTCACTGAGTGGGTCTGTTGTTGTTGCAACTCCACAGGGAGAGTCACTGAGTGGATCTGTTATTATCGTATCTCGACAGGGAGAGTCACTGAGTGGGTCTGTTATTGTAGTATCTCCACAGGGAGAGTCACTGAGTCGGTCTGTTATTCGAGTATCACCAATGACTGAGTCACTGAGTGTGTCTGTTGTAGCATGTCCACAGGGAGAGTCACTGAGTGGGTCTGTTATTATCTTATCTCCACAGGGCGAGTCAATGAGTGCGTCTGTTATTATAGTTTTTCCAAAGGGAGAGTCACTGAGTGTGTCTGTTATGATAGTATCTCCACAAGGAGAGTCACTGAGTAGGTCTGTTATCAGAGTGTCTCAACAGGGAGAGTCACTGAGTGGGTCTGTTATTATAGTATCTCCACAGGGACAGTCACTGAGTGGGTCAGTTATTATAGTATCTCCACAAGGAGAGTCACTGAGTTGGTCTGTTATTATAGTATCTCCACAGGGAGAGTCACAGAGTGGGTCTGTTATTGTAGTTTTTCCAAAGGAAGAGTCACTGAGTGTGTCTGGTATGATAGTATCTCCACAAGGAGAGTCACTGAGTGGGTCTGTTATTATAGTACCTCCACAGGGAGAGTCACTGAGTGGGTCTGTTATTATAGTATCTCCACAGGGAGAGTCACAGAGTGGGTCTGTTATTATAGTTTTTCCAAAGGAAGAGTTACTGAGTGTGTCTGTTATTATAGTATCTCCACAAGGAGAGTTACTGAGTTGGTCTGTTATTATAGTTTTTCCAAAGGGAGAGTCACTGAGTGTGTCTGCTATTACAGTATTTCCAAAGGGAGAGTCCCTGAGTGGGTCTGTTGTTGTTGCAACTCCACAGGGAGAGTCACTGAGTGGATCTGTAATTATCGTATCTCGACAGGGAGAGTCACTGAGTGGGTCTGTTATTGTAGTATCTCCACAGGGAGAGTCACTGAGTCGGTCTGTTATTCGAGTATCACCAATGACTGAGTCACTGAGTGTGTCTGTTGTAGCATGTCCACAGGGAGAGTCACTGAGTGGGTCTGTTATTATCTTATCTCCACAGGGCGAGTCAATGAGTGCGTCTGTTATTATAGTTTTTCCAAAGGGAGAGTCACTGAGTGTGTCTGTTATGATAGTATCTCCACAAGGAGAGTCACTGAGTAGGTCTGTTATCATAGTGTCTCAACAGGGAGAGTCACTGAGTGGGTCTGTTATTATAGTATCTCCACAGGGACAGTCACTGAATGGGTCAGTTATTATAGTATCTCCACAAGGAGAGTCACTGAGTTGGTCTGTTGTTATAGTATCTCCACAGGGAGAGTCACTGAGTGGGTCTGTTATTATAGTATCTCCACAGGGAGAATCACTGAGTGTGTCTGTTATTATAGTATCTCCACAGGGAGAGTCACTGTGGGGGTCGGTTATTATAGTATCTCCACAGGGAGAGTCACTGAGTGGCTCTGTTATTATAGTATCTCCACAGGGAGAGTCGCTGAGTGGGTCTGTTATTATAGTATCTCCACAGGGGGAGTCACTGAGTGGGTCTGTTATTTTAGTATCTCCACAGGGAGAGTCACTGAGTGGGTCTGTTATTATAGTATCTCCACAGGGAGAGTCACTGAGTGGGTCTGTTATGATAGTATCTCCACAGGGAGAGTCACTGAGTGGGTCTGTTATTATACTATCTCCACAGGGAGAATCACTGTGTGTGTCTGTTATTATAGTATCTCCACAGGGAGAGTCACTGCGTGGGTCTGTTATTATAGTATCTCCACAGGGAGAGTCACTGAGCGGGTCTGTTATTATAGTATCTCCACAGGGAGAGTCACTGAGTGGGTCTGTTATTATAGTATCTCCACAGGGAGATTCATTTAGTGGGTCTGTTATTATAGTATCTCCACAGGGAGAATCACTGAGTGTGTCTGTTATTATAGTATCTCCACAGGGAGAGTCACTGAGTCGATCTGTTATTCGAGTATCGACACAGGGAGGGTGAATGATCATGTGAGCAAGTATAGTATTTCCAAAGGCAGCGTCACTGAGTGGGTCTGTTATTATTGCATCTCCACTGGGAGAGTCAATGTGTGGGTCTGTTATTATTGTATCTCCACAAGGAGAGTCACTGAGTTGGTCTGTTATTATAGTATCTCCAAAGAGAGAGTCACTGAGTGTGTCCCGTGTTGCAGCATGTCCACAGGGAGAGTCAATGAGTGGGTCTGTTATTATATTATCTCCACAGGGAGAGTCACTGAGTGGTTCAGTTTTTATAGTATCACCACAGGTAGAGTCATTGAGTGAGTCTGTTTCTGTAGTATCTGCACAGTGATAGTCACTGAGTGGGGCTGTTAATATTATACCTCCACAGGGAGATTCACTGAGTGGGTCAGTTATTTTCGTATCTCAACAGGGAGAGTCATTGAGTGGGCCTGTTAATATAGTATCTCCACAGGGAGAGTCACTGAGTGGGTCAGTTATGATAGTATCTCCATAGGGAGAGTCACTGAGTGGGACTGTTATTAGAGTATCTCCACAGGGTGAGTCACTGAGTGGGTCTGTTATTATAGTATCTCCACAGGGAGAGTCAATGAGTGGGTCTGATATGCGAGTATCTCCACAGGGTGAGTCACTGAGTGTGCCTGTTCTTATAGTATCTCCACAAGGAGAGTCAATGAGTGGGTCTGTTATTAGAGAATCTCCACAGGGTGAGTCACTGAGTGGGTCTGTTATTATAGTATCTCCATAGGGAGAGTCACTGAGTGTGTCTGTTATTACAGTATCTCCACAATCAGAGTCACTGAGTGTGTCTGTTATTATAGTATCTCCACAGAGAGAGTCACTGATTGGGTCTGTTATTAGAGTACCTCCACAGGGTGAGTCACTGAGTGGGTCTGTTATTAGAGTATCTCCACAGGGTGAGTCACTGAATGGGTCTGTTGTTTTTGTATCAAGACAGGGGCAGTCTCTGAGTGTTTCTGTTATTATGGTATCTCGACAGCGAGAGTCACTGAGTGGGTCTGTTATTAGAGTATCTCCACAGGGTGAGTCACTGAGTTGGTCTGTTATTAGAGTATCTCCACAGGGTGAGTCACTGAGTGGGTCTGTTATTATAGTATCTCCACAGGGCGAGTCACTGAGTGGGTCTGTTATTGGAGTATCTCCACAGAGAGAGTCACTGAGTGTGTCTGTTATTGTAGTACCTCCACAGGGAGAGTCACTGAGTGGGACTGATATTAGAGTATCTCCACAGGGTGAGTCACTGAGTGGGTCTGTTATTAGAGTATCTCCACAGGGTGTGTCACTGAGTGGGTCTGTTGTTATAGTATCTAGACAGGGAAAATCTCTGAGTGTGTCTGTTATTATAGCATCTCCACAGGGAGAGTCACTGAGTGGGTCTGTTATTGTAGAATCAGCACAGGGAGAGCCACTGAGTGGGTCCGTTATTATATTATCATCACAGGGAGAGTCACTGAGTGTGTATGTTGTTGTAGCATGTACACAGGGAGAGTCACTGTGTGGGTCTGTTTTTCTAGTATCTCCAAAGGTGGAGTCATTGAGTGAGACTGCTTCTGTAGTATCTGCACAGTGAGAGTCACTGAGTGGGGCTGTTATTACAGTATCTCCACAGGGAGAGACAATGAGTGGGTCTGTTATTATATTATGTCCACAGGGGGAGTCACTGAGTGTGTCCGTTGTTGCAGCATGTCCACAGGGAGAGTCAATGAGTGGGTCTGTTATTATATTATCTCCACAGGGAGAGTCATTGAGTGAGTCTGTTTCTGTGGTATCTGCACAGGGAGAGTCAATGAGTGGGTCTGTTATGCGAGTACCTCCACAGGTTGAGTCACTGAATGGGTCTGTTATTATAGCATCTCCACAGCAGAGTCACTGAGTGTGTCTGTTCTTATAGTATCTCCACAAGGAGAGTCAATGAGTGGGTCTGTTATTAGAGTATTTCCACAGGGTGAGTCACTGAGTGGGTCGGTTATTGGAGTATCTCCACAGGGTGAGTCACTGTGTGGGTCTGTTAGTATAGTATCTCCATAGGGAGAGTCACTGAGTGTGTCTGTTATTATAGTATCTCCACAATCAGAGTCACTGAGTGTGTCTGTTCTTATAGTATCTCCACAAGGAGAGTCAATGAGTGGGTCTGTTATTAGAGCATTTCCACAGGGTGAGTCACTGAGTGGGTCGGTTATTGGAGTATCTCCACAGGGTGAGTCACTGTGTGGGTCTGTTAGAATAGTATCTCCATAGGGAGAGTCACTGAGTGTGTCTGTTATTATAGTATCTCCACAATCAGAGTCACTGAGTGTGTCTGTTATTATAGTATCTCCACAGAGAGAGTCACTGAGTGGGTCAGTTATTAGAGTACCTCCACAGGGTGAGTCACTGAGTGGGTCTGTTATTAGAGCATCTCCACAGGGTGAGTCACTGAATGGGTCTGTTGTTTTTGGATCAAGACAGGGGCAGTCTCTGAGTGTTTCTGTTATTATGGTATCTCGACAGCGAGAGTCACTGAGTGGGTCTGTTATTAGAGTAACTCCACAGGGTGAGTCACTGAGTTGGTCTGTTATTAGAGTATCTCCACAGGGTGAGTCACTGAGTGGGTCTGTTAGTATAGTATCTCCATCGGGAGAGTCACTGAGTGTGTCTGTTATTATAGTATCTCCACAATCAGAGTCACTGAGTGTGTCTGTTATTATAGTATCTCCACAGAGAGAGTCACTGAGTGGGTCAGTTATTAGAGTATCTCCACAGGGTGAGTCACTGAGTGTGTCTGTTCTTATAGTATCTCCACAAGGAGAGTCAATGAGTGGGTCTGTTATTAGAGTATTTCCACAGGGTGAGTCACTGAATGGGTCGGTTATTGGAGTATCTCCACAGGGTGAGTCACTGTGTGGGTCTGTTAGTATAGTATCTCCATAGGGAGAGTCACTGAGTGTGTCTGTTATTATAGTATCTCCACAATCAGAGTCACTGAGTGTGTCTGTTATTATAGTATCTCCACAGAGAGAGTCACTGAGTGGGTCAGTTATTATAGTATCTCCACAGGGTGAGTCACTGAGTTGGTCTGTTAGTAGAGTATCTCCACAGGGTGAGTCACTGAGTGGGTCTGTTATTATAGTATCTCCACAGGGCGAGTTACTGAGTGGGTCTGTTATTGGAGTATCTCCACAGAGAGAGTCACTGAGTGTGTCTGTTATTGTAGTACCTCCACAGGGAGTCACTGAGTGGGTCTGTTATTAGAGTATCTCCACAGGGTGAGTCACTGAGTGGGTCTGTTATTAGAGTATCTCCACAGGGTGAGTCACTGAGTGGGTCTGTTGTTAAAGTATCTAGACAGGGAAAGTCTCTGAGTGTGTCTGTTATTATAGCATCTCCACAGGGAGAGTCACTGAGTGGGTCTGTTATTAGAGTATCTCCACAGGGAGATTCAATGAGTGGGTCTGTTATTGTAGAATCAGCACAGGGAGAGCCTCTGTGTGGGTCCGTTATTATAGTATCATCACAGGGAGAGTCACTGAGTGGGTCTGTTATTATAGTATCTCCAAAGAGAGAGTCACTGAGCGTGTATGTTGTTGTAGCATGCCCACAGGGAGAGTCACTGTGTGGGTCTGTTTTTCTAGTATCTCCAGAGGTGGAGTCATAGAGTGAGCCTGTTTCTGTAGTATCTGCACAGTGAGAGTCAATGAGTGGGTCTGTTGTCAGGGTTTCTCCACAGGGAGGGTGAATGATTGTGTCTGCAGTTATAGTATCTCCACAAGGAGAGTCACTGAGTAGGTCTGTTATCATAGTGTCTCAACAGGGAGAGTCACTGAGTGGGTCTGTTATTATAGAATCTCCACAGGGATAGTCACTGAGTGGGTTTGTTATTATAGTATCTCCACAGGGAGAATCACTGAGTGTGTCTGTTATTATAGTATCTCCACAGGGAGAGTCACTGTGGGGGTCGGTTATTATAGTATCTCCACAGGGAGAGTCACTGAGTGGGTCTGTTATTATAGTATCTCCACAGGGAGAGTCACTGAGTGGGTCTGTTATAATAGTATCTCCACAGGGGGAGTCACTGAGTGGGACTGTTATTTTAGTATCTCCACAGGGAGAGTCACTGAGTGGGTCTGTTATTATAGTATCTCCACAGGGAGAGTCACTGAGCGGGTCTGTTATTATAGTATCTCCACAGGGAGAGTCACTGAGTGGGTCTGTTATTATAGTATCTCCACAGGGAGATTCATTTAGTGGGTCTGTTATTATAGTATCTCCACAGGGAGAATCACTGAGTGTGTCTGTTATTATAGTATCTCCACAGGGAGAGTCACTGAGTCGATCTGTTATTCGAGTATCTCCACAGGGAGAGTCACTGTGGGGGTCGGTTATTATAGTATCTCCACAGGGAGAGTCACTGAGTGGGTCTGTTATTATAGTATCTCCACAGGGAGAGTCACTGAGTGGGTCTGTTATAATAGTATCTCCACAGGGGGAGTCACTGAGTGGGACTGTTATTTTAGTATCTCCACAGGGAGAGTCACTGAGTGGGTCTGTTATTATAGTATCTCCACAGGGAGAGTCACTGAGCGGGTCTGTTATTATAGTATCTCCACAGGGAGAGTCACTGAGTGGGTCTGTTATTATAGTATCTCCACAGGGAGATTCATTTAGTGGGTCTGTTATTATAGTATCTCCACAGGGAGAATCACTGAGTGTGTCTGTTATTATAGTATCTCCACAGGGAGAGTCACTGAGTCGATCTGTTATTCGAGTATCGACACAGGGAGGGTGAATGATCGTGTGAGCAATTATAGTATTTCCAAAGGCAGCGTCACTGAGCGGGTCTGTTATTATAGTATCTCCACAGGGAGAGTCACTGAGTGGGTCTGTTATTATTGCATCTCCACTGGGAGAGTCAATGTGTGGGTCTGTTATTATTGTATCTCCACAAGGAGAGTCACTGAGTTGGTCTGTTATTATAGTATCTCCAAAGAGAGAGTAACTGAGTGTGTCCCGTGTTGCAGCATGTCCACAGGGAGAGTCAATGAGTGGGTCTGTTATTATATTATCTCCACAGGGAGAGTCACCGAGTAGTTCTGTTTTTATAGTATCTCCACAGGTAGAGTCATTGAGTGAGTCTGTTTCTGTGGTATCTGCACAGGGTTAGTCACTGAGTGGAGCTGTTAATATTATACCTCCACAGGGAGATTAACTGAGTGTGTCTGTTCTTACAGTATCTCCACAGGGAGAGACAATGAGTGGGTCTGTTATTATATTATGTTCACAGGGAGAGTCACTGAGTGTGTCCGTTGTTGCAGCATGTCCACAGCGAGAGTCAATGAGTGGGTCTGTTATTATATTATCTCCACAGGGAGAGTCACTGAGTGGTTCAGTTTTTATAGTATCACCACAGGTAGAGTCATTGAGTGAGTCTGTTTCTGTGGTATCTGCACAGGGAGAGTCACTGAGTGGTTCCGTTTTATACCATCTCCACAGGTAGAGTCATTGAGTGAGTCTGTTTCTGTAGTATCTGCACAGTGATAGTCACTGAGTGGGGCTGTTAATATTATACCTCCACAGGGAGATTCACTGAGTGGGTCAGTTATTATAGTATCTCAACAGGGAGAGTCATTGAGTGGGCCTGTTAATATAGTATCTCCACAGGGAGAGTCACTGAGTGGGACTGTTATTAGAGTATCTCCACAGGGTGAGTCACTGAGTGGGTCTGTTATTATAGTATCTCAACAGGGAGAGTCACTGAGTGGGTCTGTTATTATGGGCATCTCCACAGGGTGAGTCACTGAGTGTGCCTGTTCTTACAGTATCTCCACAAGGAGAGTCAATGAGTGGGTCTGTTTTTAGAGTATCTCCACAGGGTGAGTCACTGAGTGGGTCGGTTATTGGAGTATCTCCACAGGGTGAGTCACTGAGTGGGTCTGTTATTATAGTATCTCCATAGGGAGAGTCACTGAGTGTGTCTGTTATTATAGTATCTCCACAATCAGAGTCACTGAGTGTGTCTGTTATTATAGTATCTCCACAGAGAGAGTCACTGAGTGGGTCAGTTATTAGAGTACCTCCACAGGGTGAGTCACTGAGTGGGTCAGTTATTAGAGTACCTCCACAGGGTGAGTCACTGAGTGGGTCTGTTATTAGAGTATCTCCACAGGGTGAGTCACTGAATGGGTCTGTTGTTTTTGTATCAAGACAGGGGCAGTCTCTGAGTGTTTCTGTTATTATGGTATCTCGACAGCGAGAGTCACTGAGTGGGTCTGTTATTAGAGTATCTCCACAGGGTGAGTCACTGAGTTGGTCTGTTATTAGAGTATCTCCACAGGGTGAGTCACTGAGTGGGTCTGTTATTGGAGTATCTCCACAGAGAGAGTCAATTAGTGTGTCTGTTATTGTAGTACCTCCACAGCGAGAGTCACTGAGTGGGACTGTTATTAGAGTATCTCCACAGGGTGAGTCACTGAGTGGGACTGTTATTAGAGTATCTCCACAGGGTGTGTCACTGAGTGGGTCTGTTGTTATAGTATCTAGACAGGGAAAATCTCTGAGTGTGTCTGTTATTATAGCATCTCCACAGGGAGAGTCACTGAGTGGGTCTGTTATTGTAGAATCAGCACAGGGAGAGCCACTGAGTGGGTCCGTTATGATAGTATCATCACAGGGAGAGTCTCTGAGTGGGTCTGTTATTATAGTATCTCCAAAGAGAGAGTCACTGAGTGTGTATGTTGTTGTAGCATGTCCACAGGGAGAGTCACTGTGTGGGTCTGTTTTTCTAGTATCTCCAGAGGTGGAGTCATTGAGTGAGACTGCTTCTGTAGTATCTGCACAGTGAGAGTCACTGAGTGGGGCTGTTATTACAGTATCTCCACAGGGAGAGACAAAGAGTGGGTCTGTTATTATATTATGTCCACAGGGGGAGTCACTGAGTGTGTCCGTTGTTGCAGCATGTCCACAGGGAGAGTCAATGAGTGGGTCTGTTATTATATTATCTCCACAGGGAGAGTCATTGAGTGAGTCTGTTTCTGTGGTATCTGCACAGGGAGAGTCAATGAGTGGGTCTGTTATGCGAGTACCTCCACAGGTTGAGTCACTGAGTGGGTCTGTTATTATAGCATCTCCACAGCAGAGTCACTGAGTGTGTCTGTTCTTATAGTATCTCCACAAGGAGAGTCAATGAGTGGGTCTGTTATTAGAGTATTTCCACAGGGTGAGTCACTGAGTGGGTCGGTTATTGGAGTATCTCCACAGGGTGAGTCACTGTGTGGGTCTGTTAGTATAGTATCTCCATAGGGAGAGTCACTGAGTGTGTCTGTTATTATAGTATCTCCACAATCAGAGTCACTGAGTGTGTCTGTTATTATAGTATCTCCACAGAGAGAGTCACTGAGTGGGTCAGTTATTAGAGTATCTCCACAGGGTGAGTCACTGAGTGGGTCTGTTTTTAGAGTATCTCCACAGGGTGAGTCACTGAGTTGGTCTGTTGTTTTTGGATCAAGACAGGGAGAGTCTCTGAGTGTTTCTGTTATTATAGTATCTCCACAGGGTGAGTCACTGAGTTGGTCTGTTATTAGAGTATCTCCACAGGGTGAGTCACTGAGTGGGTCTGTTATTATAGTATCTCCACAGGGCGAGTCACTGAGTGGGTCTGTTATTAGAGTATCTCCACAGGGTGAGTCACTGAGTGGGTCTGTTATTAGAGTATCTCCACAGGGTTAGTCACTGAGTGGGTCTGTTGTTAAAGTATCTAGACAGGGAAAGTCTCTGAGTGTGTCTGTTATTATAGCATCTCCACAGGGAGAGTCACTGAGTGGGTCTGTTATTAGAGTATCTCCACAGGGAGATTCAATGAGTGGGTCTGTTATTGTAGAATCAGCACAGGGAGAGCCTCTGTGTGGGTCCGTTATTATAGTATCATCACAGGGAGAGTCACTGAGTGGGTCTGTTATTATAGTATCTCCAAAGAGAGAGTCACTGAGTGTGTATGTTGTTGTAGCATGCCCACAGGGAGAGTCACTGTGTGGGTCTGTTTTTCTAGTATCTCCAGAGGTGGAGTCATTGAGTGAGCCTCTTTCTGTAGTATCTGCACAGTGAGAGTCAATGAGTGGGTCTGTTGTCAGGGTATCTCCACAGGGAGGGTGAATGATTGTGTCTGCAGTTATAGTATCTCCACAAGGAGAGTCACTGAGTGGGTCTGTTCTAATATCACCGCAGGGGGAGTCACTGAGTGAGTCTGTTATAGTAGTTTCACCACAGGGAGTGTCACTGAGTGAGTCTGTTGTTGTAGCATGTCTACAGGGAGAGTCACTGAGTGGGTCTGTTATTGGAATATCATCAGTGGGAGAGTCACTGACTGTCTCTCGCATTACTGTATCTGCACAGGGAGAGTCACTGAGTGTGTCTGTTGTTGTGGCATGTCCACAGAGAGAGTCACTAAGTGGGTCAATTATCGGAGTATCTCCAGTGGAATAGTCACTGAGTGTCTCTGGTATTACAGTATCTGCACAGGGAGAGTCACTGACTGTGTCTGTTGTTATAGTATCTCCAGTGGGAGAGTCACTGAGTGTCTCTGGTACTACAGTATCAGCACAGGGAGAGTCGCTGAGTGTGTCTGCTGTTATATTATTTCCAGTGGGAGAGTCGCTGAGTGTCTCTGGTATTACAGTATCTCCAAAGGGAGAGTCACTGTGTGGGTCTGTTGTTGTTGCATCTCCACTGGAAGAGTCTCTGAGTGGGTCTGTTATTATAGTTTCTCCACAAGGAGAGTCACTGAGTGGGTCTGTTATTAGAGTATCTCCACAGTTAGAGTCACTGAGTGGGTTTGTTATTATAGTATCTCCACAGGGAGAGTCACTGAGTGGGTCTGTTATTATAGTATCTCCACAGGGAGAGTCAGTGAGTGGGTCTGTTGTTATTGCATCTCCACTGGGAGAGTCACTGAGTGGGTCTGTTATTATAGTATTTCCACAGGGAGAGTCGCTGTGTGGGTCTGTTGCTGTTGCTTCTCCACTGGGAGAGTCACTGAGTGGGCCTGTTATTTTAGTATTTCCACAGAGAGAGTCACAGAGTGGGTCTGTTATGATAGTATCTCCACAGGGACAATCATTGAGTGGGTCTGTTCTGAAACTATGACCACAGGGAGAGTCACTGAGTGTTTCTGAAATTACAGTATCTCCACAAGGAGTGTTGCTGAGTCGGTCTGTTATTATAGTATCTCCAGAAGGATAATCTCTGAGTGGATCTGTTATTCTAGTATCTCCACAGGGAGAGTCACTGAGTGGGTCTGTTATTATAGTATCTCCACAGGGAGAGTCTCTGAGTGGGTCCGTTATTATAGTATCTCCACAGTAAGAGTCACAGAGTGGGTCTGTTATTCTAGTATCTCCACAGGGAGAGTCACTGAGTGGGTCTTTTATTATAGAATCTCCACTGGGAGAGTCACTGAGTGGGTCTGTAATTATAGTGTCTCCACAGGGAGAATCACTGAGTGTGTCTGTTATTATGGTATCTCCACAGGGAGAGTCACTGAGTGGGTCTGTTATTAGAGTATCTCCACAGGGAGAGTCACTGAGTGGGTCTGTTATTATAGCATCTCGACAGGGAGATTCACTGAGTGGGTCTGTTATTATTGTATCTCCACAAGGAGAGTCACTGAGTTGGTCTGTTATTATAGTATCTCCAAAGAGAGAGTAACTGAGTGTGTCCGTTGTTGCAGCATGTCCACAGGGAGAGTCAATGAGTGGGTCTGTTATTGTATTATCTCCACAGGGAGAGTCACTGAGTGGTTCTGTTTTTATGATATCTCCACAGGTAGAGTCATTGAGTGAGTCTGTTTCTGTAGTATCTGCACAGGGAGAGTCACTGAGTGGTTCTGTTTTTATATCATCTCCACAGGTAGAGTCATTGAGTGAGTCTGTTTCTGTAGTATCTGCACAGTGAGAGTCACTGAATGGGGCTGTTAATATTATACCTCCACAGGGAGATTCACTGAGTGGGTCAGTTATTATAGTATCTCAACAGGGAGAGTCATTGAGTGGGCCTGTTATTATAGGATCTCCACAGGGAGAGTCACTGAGTGGGTCAGTTATTATAGTATCTCCACAGGGAGAGTCACTGAGTGGGACTGTTATTAGAGTATCTCCACAGGGTGAGTCACTGAGTGGGTCTGTTATTATAGTATCTCCACAGGGAGAGTCAATGAGTGGGTCTGTTATGCGAGTACCTCCACAGGTTGAGTCTCTGAGTGGGTCTGTTATTATAGCATCTCCACAGGCAGAGTCACTGAGTGTGTCTGTTCTTATAGTATCTCCACAAGGAGAGTCAATGAGTGGGTCTGTTATTAGAGTATTTCCACAGTGTGAGTCACTGCGTGGGTCGGTTATTGGAGTATCTCCACAGGGTGAGTCACTGTGTGGGTCTGTTAGTATAGTATCTCCATAGGGAGAGTCACTGAGTGTGTCTGTTATTATAGTATCTCCACAATCAGAGTCACTGAGTTTGTCTGTTATTATAGTATCTCCACAGAGAGAGTCACTGAGTGGGTAAGTTATTAGAGTATCTCCACAGGGTGAGTCACTGAGTGGGTCTGTTATTAGAGTATCTCCACAGGGTGAGTCACTGAGTGGGTCTGTTGTTTTTGTATCAAGACAGGGAGAGTCTCTGAGTGTTTCTGTTATTATAGTATCTCCACAGGGTGAGTCACTGAGTTGGTCTGTTATTAGAGTATCTCCACAGGGTGAGTCACTGAGTGGGTCTGTTATTATAGTATCTCCACAGGGCGAGTCACTGAGTGGGTCTGTTATTGGAGTATCTCCACAGAGAGAGTCACTGAGGGTGTCTGTTATTGTAGTACCTCCACAGGGAGAGTCACTGAGTGGGTCTGTTATTAGAGTATCTCCACAGGGTGAGTCACTGAGTGGGTCTGTTATTAGAGTATCTCCACAGGGTGAGTCACTGAGTGGGTCTGTTGTTAAAGTATCTAGACAGGGAAAGTCTCTGAGTGTGTCTGTTATTATAGCATCTCCACAGGGAGAGTCACTGAGTGGGTCTGTTATTATAGTATCTCCACAGGGAGATTCAATGAGTGGGTCTGTTATTGTAGAATCAGCACAGAGAGAGCCTCTGTGTGGGTCCGTTATTATAGTATCATCACAGGGAGAGTCACTGAGTGGGTCTGTTATTATAGTATCTCCAAAGAGAGAGTCACTGAGTGTGTATGTTGTTGTAGCATGCCCACAGGGAGAGTCACTGTGTGGGTCTGTTTTTCTAGTATCTCCAGAGGTGGAGTCATTGAGTGAGCCTGTTTCTGTAGTATCTGCACAGTGAGAGTCAATGAGTGGGTCTGTTGTCAGGGTATCTCCACAGGGAGGGTGAATGATTGTGTCTGCAGTTATAGTATCTCCACAAGGAGAGTCACTGAGTGGGTCTGTTCTAATATCACCGCAGGGGGAGTCACTGAGTGAGTCTGTTATTATAGTTTCACCACAGGGAGTGTCACTGAGTGAGTCTGTTGTTGTAGCATGTCTACAGGGAGAGTCACTGAGTGGGTCTGTTATTGGAGTATCACCAGTGGGAGAGTCACTGACTGTCTCTCGCGTTACAGTATCTGCACAGGGAGAGTCACTGAGTGTGTCTGTTGTTGTGGCATGTCCACAGAGAGAGTCACTAAGTGGGTCAATTATCGGAGTATCTCCAGTGAGATAGTCACTGAGTGTCTCTGGTATTACAGTATCTGCACAGGGAGAGTCACTGACTGTGTCTGTTGTTATAGTATCTCCAGTGGGAGAGTCACTGAGTGTCTCTGGTACTACAGTATCAGCACAGGGAGAGTCGCTGAGTGTGTCTGCTGTTTTATTATTTCCAGTGGGAGAGTCACTGAGTGTCTCTGGTATTACAGTATCTCCAAAGGGAGAGTCACTGTGTGGGTCTGTTGTTGTTGCATCTCCACTGGAAGAGTCTCTGAGTGGGTCTGTTATTATAGTTTCTCCACAAGGAGAGTCACTGAGTGGGTCTGTTATTAGAGTATCTCCACAGTGAGAGTCACTGAGTGGGTTTGTTATTATAGTATCTCCACAGGGAGAGTCACTGAGTTGGTCTGTTATTATAGTATCTCCACAGGGAGAGTCAGTGAGTGGGTCTGTTGTTATTGCATCTCCACTGGGAGAGTCACTGAGTGGGTCTGTTATTATAGTATTTCCACAGGGAGAGTCGCTGTGTGGGTCTGTTGCTGTTGCTTCTCCACTGGGAGAGTCACTGAGTGGGCCTGTTATTTTAGTATTTCCACAGAGAGAGTCACAGAGTGGGTCTGTTATGATAGTATCTCCACAGGGACAATCATTGAGTGGGTCTGTTCTGAAACTATGACCACAGGGAGAGTCACTGAGTGTTTCTGAAATTACAGTATCTCCACAAGGAGTGTTGCTGAGTCGGTCTGTTATTATAGTATCTCCAGAAGGATAATCTCTGAGTGGATCTGTTATTCTAGTATCTACACAGGGAGAGTCACTGAGTGGGTCTGTTATTATAGTATCTCCACAGGGAGAGTCTCTGAGTGGGTCCGTTATTATAGTATCTCCACAGTAAGAGTCACAGAGTGGGTCTGTTATTCTAGTATCTCCACAGGGAGAGTCACTGAGTGGGTCTTTTATTATAGAATCTCCACTGGGAGAGTCTCTGAGTGGGTCTGTAATTATAGTGTCTCCACAGGGAGAATCACTGAGTGTGTCTGTTATTATGGTATCTCCACAGGGAGAGTCACTGAGTGGGTCTGTTATTAGAGTATCTCCACAGGGAGAGCCAGTGAGTGGGTCTGTTATTATAGCATCTCGACAGGGAGATTCACTGAGTGGGTCTGTTATTATTGTATCTCCACAAGGAGAGTCACTGAGTTGGTCTGTTATTATAGTATCTCCAAAGAGAGAGTAACTGAGTGTGTCCGTTGTTGCAGCATGTCCACAGGGAGAGTCAATGAGTGGGTCTGTTATTATATTATCTCCACAGGGAGAGTCACTGAGTGGTTCTGTTTTTATAATATCTCCACAGGTAGAGTCATTGAGTGACTCTGTTTCTGTAGTATCTGCACAGGGAGAGTCACTGAGTGGTTCTGTTTTTATAGCATCTCCACAGGTAGAGTCATTGAGTGAGTCTGTTTCTGTAGTATCTGCACAGTGAAAGTCACTGAGTGGGGCTGTTAATATTATACCTCCACAGGGAGATTCACTGAGTGTGCCTGTTATTACAGTATCTATACAGGGAGAGACAATCAGTGGGTCTGTTATTATACTATGTCCACAGGGAGAGTCACTGAGTCGGTCTGTTATTATAGTATCTCCACAGGGAGAGTCACTGAGAGGGTCTGTTATTAGAGTATCTCCACAGGGAGTGTCATTGAGTGGGTCTGTTATTATAGTATATCCACAGGGAGAGTCACTGAGTGGGTCAGTTATTATGGTATCTCCACAGGGAGAGTCACTGAGTGGGTCTGTTATTAGAGTATCTCCACAGGGTGAGTCACTAAGTGGGTCTGTTATTATAGTATCTCCACAGGGAGAGTCACTGAGTGTGTCTGTTATTGTAGTATCTCCACAAGGAGAGTCAATGAGTGGGTCTGTTATTAGAGTATCTCCACAGGGTGACTCACTGAGTGGGTCTGTTATTATAGTATCTCCACAGGGTGAGTCACTGAGTTGGTCTGTTCTGATAGCATCTCCATAGGGAGAGTCACTGAGTGTGTCTGCTTTTGTAGTATCTCCACAAGGAGAGTCAATGAGTGGGTCTGTTATTAGAGTATCTCCGCAGGGTGACTCACTGAGTGGGTCGGTTATTAGAGTATCTCCACAGGGTGAGTCACTGAGTGGCTCTGTTATTGTAGTATCTCCATAGAGAGAGTCACCGAGTGTGTCTGTAATTATAGTATCTCCACAATGAGAGTCACTGAGTGTGTCTGTTATTATAGTATCTCCACAGAGAGAGTCACTGTGTGGGTCTGTTATTAGAGTATCTACAAAGGGTGAGTCACTGAGTGGGTCTGTTATTAGAGTATCTCCACAGGGTGAGTCACTAAGTGGGTCTGTTATTGGCGTATCTCCACAGAGAGAGTCACTGAAAGGGTCTGTTATTGTAGTACCTCCACAGGGAGAGTCACTAAGTGGGTCTGTTATTAGAGTATCTCCACAGGGTGAGTCGCTGAGTTTGTCTGTTGTTATAGTATCTCCACAGGGAGAGTCACTGAGTGGGTCTGTTATTAGAGTATCTCCACAGGGTGAGTCAATGAGTGGGTCTGTTATTCGAGTATCTCCACAGGTTGAGTCACTTTTTGGCTCTGTTATTCGAGTATCTCCACAGGGTGAGTCACTGAGCGGGTCTGTTATTAGAGTATCTCCACAGGGTGAGTCACTGAGTGGGTCTGTTATTGTAGTATCTCCATAGGGAGAGTCACCGAGTGTGTCTGTTATTATAGTATCTCCACAATAAGACTCACTGAGTGTGTCAGTTATTATAGTATCTCCACAAGGAGAGTCACTGAGTGGGTCTGTTATTGGAGTATCTCCAAAGGGTGAGTCACTGAGTGGGTCTGTTATTGTCGTATCTCCACAATGAGAGTCACTGAGTGTGTCTGTTATTATAGTATCTCCACAGAGAGAGTCACTGAGTGGGTCTGTTATTTGAGTATCTCCACAGGGTGAGTCACTGAGTGGGTCTGTTATTATAGTATCTCCACAGGGAGAGTCACTGAGTGGGTCTGTTGTTATAGTATCTTGACCGGGAAAGTCTCTGAGTGTGTCTGTTATTATAGTATCTTCACAGGGAGAGTCACTGAGTGGGTCTGTTGTTGGCGTATCTCCACAGAGAGAGTCACTGAGTGGGTCTGTTATTGTCGTACCTCCACAGGGAGAGTCACTGAGTGGGTCTGTTGTTATAGTATCTTGACCGGGAAAGTCTCTGACTGTGTCTGTTATTATAGTATCTCCACAGGGAGAGTCACTGAGTGGGTCTGTTGTTGGCGTATCTCCACAGAGAGAGTCACTGAGTGGGTCTGTTATTGTAGTACCTCCACAGGGTGATTCACTGAGTGGGTCTGTTATTAGAGTATCTCCACAGGGTGAGTCACTGAGTGTGTCTGTTAATGTAGTATCTCCACAAGGAGAGTCCATGAGTGGGTCTGTTATTAGAGTATCTCCACAGGGTGAGTCACTGAGTGGGTCTGTTAATGTAGTATCTCCACAGGGTGAGTCACTGAGTGGGTCTGTTATTACAGTATCTCCACAGAGAGAGTCAAAGAGTGGGTCTGTTATTAGAGTATCTATAAAGGGTGCGTCACAGAGTGGGTCTGTTATTATAGTATCTTCACAGGGAGAGTCATTGAGTGGGTCTGTTATTATAGTATCTCCACAGGGAGAGTCACTGAGTGGGTCTGTTATTAGAGTATCTCCACAGGGTGAGTCACTGAGTGGGTCTGTTATTACAGTATCTCCACAGAGAGAGTCAAAGAGTGGGTCTGTTATTAGAGTATCTATAAAGGGTGCGTCACTGAGTGGGTCTGTTATTATAGTATCTTCACAGGGAGAGTCATTGAGTGGGTCTGTTATTATAGTATCTCCACAGGGAGAGTCACTGAGTGGGTCTGTTATTATAGTATCTCGACGGGGAGAGTCACTGAGTGGGTCTGTGATTAGAGTATCTCCACAGGGTGAGTCACAGAGTGGGTCTGTTATTGTAGTATCTCCACAGGGAGAGTCACTGAGTGGGTTTGTTATTGGCGTACCTCCACAGGGAGAGTCACTGAGTGGGTCTGTTATTAAAGTATCTCCACAGGGAGAGTCACTGAGTGGGTCTGTTATTATAGTATCTCCACAGGGAGAGTCACTGAGTGGGTCTGTTATTATAGTATCTCCACAGGGAGAGTCACTGAGTGGGTCTGTTATTATAGTATCTCCACAAGGAGAGTCACTGAGTGGGTCTGTTATTATAGTATCTCCACAGGGAGAGACACTGAGTGGGTCTGTTATTATAGTATCTCCACAAGGAGAGTCACTGAGTGGGTCTGTTATTATAGTATCTCCACAAGGAGAGTCACTGAGTGGGTCTGTTATTATAGTATCTCCACAGGGAGAGTCACTGAGTGGGTCTGTTATTATAGTATCTCCACAGGGAGAGTCACTGAGTGGGTCTGTTATTAATGTATCTCCACAGGGTGAGTCACTGAGTTGGTCTGTTATTATAGTATCTCCACAGGGTGAGTCACTGAGTGGGTCTGTTGTTATAGTATCTTGACAGGGAAAGTCTCTGAGTGTGTCTGTTATTATAATATCACCACAGGGTGAGTCACTGAGTGGGTCTTTTATTAATTTATCTCCACAGGGTGAGTCACTGAGTGTGTCTGCTGTTGCAGTATCTAGACAGGGAGAGTCTCTGAGTGTTTCTGTTATTATAGTATCTCGACAGGGAGAGTCACTGAGTTGGTCTGTTATTAAAATATCTCCACAGGGTGAGTCACTTAGTGGGTCTGTTATTACAGTATCTCCACATGGAGAGTCACTGAGTGGGTCTGTTATTGGCGTATCTCCACAGAGAGAGTCACTGAGTGGGTCTGTTATTGCAGTACCTCCACAGGGAGAGTCACTGAGTGGGTCTGTTATTAGAGTATCTCCACAGGGTGAGTCACTGAGTGGGTCTGTTGTTATAGTATCTTGACAGTGAAAGTGTCTTAGTGTGTCTGTTATTATAGTATCTCCACAGGGTGAGTCACTGAGTGGGTCTGTTATTAGAGTATCTCCAAAGGGTGAGTCACTGAGTGGGTCTGCTGTTGCAGTATCTAGACAGGGAGAGTCTCTGAGTGTTTCTGTTATTATAGTATCTCCACAGGGTGAGTCACTGAGTTGGTCTGTTATTCGAGTTTCTCCACAGGGTGAGTCACTGAGTGGGTCTGTTATTGGCGTATCTCCACAGAGAGAGTCACTGAGTGGGTCTGTTATTGTAGTACCTCCACAGGGAGAGTCACTGAGTGGTTCTGTTATTCGAGTATCTCCAAAGGGTGAGTCACTGAGTGGGTCTGTTGTTATAGTATCTTGACAGGGAAAGTCTCTGAGTGTGTCTGTTATTTTTGTATCTCCACAGGGAGAGTCACTGAGTGGGTCTGTTATTTGACTATCTCCACAGGGAGAGTCACTGAGTGGGTCTGTTATTTGACTATCTCCACAGGGTGAGTCACTGAGTGGGTCTGTTATTTGAGTATCTCCACAGGATGAGTCACTGAGTGGGTCTGTTATTGGAGTATCTCCACAGGGTGAGTCACTGAGTGGGTCTGTTATTAATTTATCTCCACAGGGAGATTCACTGAGTGGGTCTGTTATTAGAGTATCTCCACAGAGTGAGACACTGAGTGGGTCTTTTCTCAGAGTATCTCCACAGGGTGAGTCACTGAGTGGGTCTGTTATTGGAGTATCTCCACAAGGAGAGTCACTGAGTCGGTCTGTTGTTATAGTATCTCCAAAGAGAGAGTCTCTGAGTTTGTCTGTTATTATCTTATCTCCACAGGGAGAGTCAATGAGTGGGTCTGTTATTATCGTATCTCGACAGGGAGAGTCACTGAGTGGGTCTATTATTATTGTATCTCAACAAGGAGAGTCAATGAGTTGGTCTGTTATTGTAGTATCTGCACAGTGAGAGCCACTGAGTTGGTCTGTTATTTTAGTATCTGCACAGGTAGAGTCACAGAGTGGGTCTGTTATTGTAGTATCTCCACAAGGAGAGTCACTGCGTGGTTCTGTCATTGTATTATCTGCACAGGGAGAGTCACAGAGTGGGTCTGTTACTGTAGCTTGTCCAAAGGGAGAGTCACTGAGTGTGTCTGTTGTTGTAGCACGTCCACAGGGAGAGTCACTGAGTGGGTCTGTTATGGGAGTTTCTGCACAGGGAGAGTCACTGAGTGGGTCTGTTATTGTAGTTTTTCCAAAGGGAGAGTCACTGAGTGTGTCTGTTATTACAGTATCTCCACAAGGAGAGTCACTGAGTTGGTCTGTTATTACAGTATCATCACAGGGAGAGTCAGAGCGTGGGTCTGTTATTATAGTATCTCCAAAGGGAGAGTCACTGAGTGGGTCTGTTATTATAGTATCATCACAGGGATAGTCAGAGAGTGGGTCTGTTATGATAGTATTTCCAAAGGGAGAGTCACTGAGTGGGTCTGTTGTTGCATCTCCACAAGGAGAGTCTGACTGGGTCTGCTATTATCATATCTCGACAGAGAGAGTCAGTGAGTGGTTCTGTTATTACAGTATCTCCACAAGGAGAGTTTCTGAGTGGGTCTGTTATTATAGTATCTCGACAGGGAGAGTCACTGAGTGTGTCTGTTATTACAGTATCTCCACAGGGAGAGTTACTGAGTGGGTTTGTTATTAGAGTATCTAGACAGGGAGAGTCTCTGAGTGTGTCTGTTATTATCGTATCTCCAGAGGGAGAGTCACAGAGTGGGTCTGTTTTTAGAGTATCTCCACAGGGTGAGTCACTGAGTGGGTCTGTTGTTAGAGTGTCTCCAAAGAGAGAGCCTCTGAGTGTTTCTGTTGTAGCATGTCCACAGGGAGAGTCTCTGAGTGTGTCTGTTATTATCTTATCTCCACAGGGAGAGTCAATGAGTGGGTCTGTTATTATAGTATCTCGACAGGGAGAGTCATTGAGTGGGTCTGTTATTATTGTATCTCAACAAGGAGAGTCAATGAGTTGGTCTGTTATTGTAGTATCTGCACAGGGAGAGCCACTGAGTGGGTCCGTTATGATAGTTTTTCCAAAGGGAGAGTCTCTGAGTGTGTCTGTTATTATAGTGTCTCCACAAGGAGAGCCACTGAGTTGGTCTGTTATTATAGTATCTGCACAGGGAGACTCACAGGGTGGGTCTGTTATTATAGTATCTCCACAAGGAGAGTCACTGCGTGGTTCTGTCATTGTATTATCTGCGCAGGGAGAGTCACAGAGTGGGTCTGTTATTATCTTATCTCCACAGGGAGAGTCAATGAGTGGGTCTGTTATTATTGTATCTCAACAAGGAGAGTCAATGAGTTGGTCTGTTATTGTAGTATCTGCACAGTGAGAGCCACTGAGTTGGTCTGTTATTATAGTATCTCCACAGGGAGAGTCACTGAGTTGTTCTGTTATTATAGTATCTCCACAGGGAGAGTCACTGAGTGGGTCTGTTATTTGACTATCTCCACAGGGAGAGTCACTGAGTGGGTCTGTTATTTGACTATCTCCACAGGGTGAGTCACTGAGTGGGTCTGTTATTTGAGTATCTCCACAGGATGAGTCACTGAGTGGGTCTGTTATTGGAGTATCTCCACAGGGTGAGTCACTGAGTGGGTCTGTTATTAATTTATCTCCACAGGGAGATTCACTGAGTGGGTCTGTTATTAGAGTATCTCCACAGAGTGAGACACTGAGTGGGTCTTTTCTCAGAGTATCTCCACAGGGTGAGTCACTGAGTGGGTCTGTTATTGGAGTATCTCCACAAGGAGAGTCACTGAGTCGGTCTGTTGTTATAGTATCTCCAAAGAGAGAGTCTCTGAGTTTGTCTGTTATTATCTTATCTCCACAGGGAGAGTCAATGAGTGGGTCTGTTATTATCGTATCTCGACAGGGAGAGTCACTGAGTGGGTCTATTATTATTGTATCTCAACAAGGAGAGTCAATGAGTTGGTCTGTTATTGTAGTATCTGCACAGTGAGAGCCACTGAGTTGGTCTGTTATTTTAGTATCTGCACAGGTAGAGTCACAGAGTGGGTCTGTTATTGTAGTATCTCCACAAGGAGAGTCACTGCGTGGTTCTGTCATTGTATTATCTGCACAGGGAGAGTCACAGAGTGGGTCTGTTACTGTAGCTTGTCCAAAGGGAGAGTCACTGAGTGTGTCTGTTGTTGTAGCACGTCCACAGGGAGAGTCACTGAGTGGGTCTGTTATGGGAGTTTCTGCACAGGGAGAGTCACTGAGTGGGTCTGTTATTGTAGTTTTTCCAAAGGGAGAGTCACTGAGTGTGTCTGTTATTACAGTATCTCCACAAGGAGAGTCACTGAGTTGGTCTGTTATTACAGTATCATCACAGGGAGAGTCAGAGCGTGGGTCTGTTATTATAGTATCTCCAAAGGGAGAGTCACTGAGTGGGTCTGTTATTATAGTATCATCACAGGGATAGTCAGAGAGTGGGTCTGTTATGATAGTATTTCCAAAGGGAGAGTCACTGAGTGGGTCTGTTGTTGCATCTCCACAAGGAGAGTCTGACTGGGTCTGCTATTATCATATCTCGACAGAGAGAGTCAGTGAGTGGTTCTGTTATTACAGTATCTCCACAAGGAGAGTTTCTGAGTGGGTCTGTTATTATAGTATCTCGACAGGGAGAGTCACTGAGTGTGTCTGTTATTACAGTATCTCCACAGGGAGAGTTACTGAGTGGGTTTGTTATTAGAGTATCTAGACAGGGAGAGTCTCTGAGTGTGTCTGTTATTATCGTATCTCCAGAGGGAGAGTCACAGAGTGGGTCTGTTTTTAGAGTATCTCCACAGGGTGAGTCACTGAGTGGGTCTGTTGTTAGAGTGTCTCCAAAGAGAGAGCCTCTGAGTGTTTCTGTTGTAGCATGTCCACAGGGAGAGTCTCTGAGTGTGTCTGTTATTATCTTATCTCCACAGGGAGAGTCAATGAGTGGGTCTGTTATTATAGTATCTCGACAGGGAGAGTCATTGAGTGGGTCTGTTATTATTGTATCTCAACAAGGAGAGTCAATGAGTTGGTCTGTTATTGTAGTATCTGCACAGGGAGAGCCACTGAGTGGGTCCGTTATGATAGTTTTTCCAAAGGGAGAGTCTCTGAGTGTGTCTGTTATTATAGTGTCTCCACAAGGAGAGCCACTGAGTTGGTCTGTTATTATAGTATCTGCACAGGGAGACTCACAGGGTGGGTCTGTTATTATAGTATCTCCACAAGGAGAGTCACTGCGTGGTTCTGTCATTGTATTATCTGCGCAGGGAGAGTCACAGAGTGGGTCTGTTATTATCTTATCTCCACAGGGAGAGTCAATGAGTGGGTCTGTTATTATTGTATCTCAACAAGGAGAGTCAATGAGTTGGTCTGTTATTGTAGTATCTGCACAGTGAGAGCCACTGAGTTGGTCTGTTATTATAGTATCTGCACAGGTAGAGTCACAGAGTGGGTCTGTTATTGCAGTATCTCCACAAGGAGAGTCACTGCGTGGTTCTGTCATTGTATTATCTGCACAGGGAGAGTCATAGAGTGGGTCTGTTACTGTAGCTTGTCCAAAGGGAGAGTCACTGAGTGTGTCTGTTGTTGTAGCACGTCCACAGGGAGAGTCACTGAGTGGGTCTGTTATGGGAGTTTCTGCACAGGGAGAGTCACTGAGTGGGTCTGTTATTGTAGTTTTTCCAAAGGGAGAGTCACTGAGTGTGTCTGTTATTACAGTATCTCCACAAGGAGAGTCAGAGCGTGGGTCTGTTATTATAGTATCTCCATAGGGAGAGTCACTGAGTGGGTCTGTTATTATAGTATCATCACAGGGAGAGTCAGAGAGTCGGTCTGTTATTATAGTATTTCCAAAGGGAGAGTCACTGAGTGGGTCTGTTGTTGCATCTCCACAAGGAGAGTCTGACTGGGTCTGCTATTATCATATCTCGACAGGGAGAGTCAGTGAGTGGTTCTGTTATTACAGTATCTCCACAAGGAGAGTTTCTGAGTGGGTCTGTTATTATAGTATCTCGACAGGGAGAGTCACTGAGTGTGTCTGTTATTATAGTATCTCCACAGGGAGAGTCACTGAGTCGGTCTGTTATTATAGTATCACCAAAGAGTGAGTCATTGAGTGTGTCTGTTGTAGCATGTCCGCAGGGAGAGTCACTGAGTGGGTCTGTTGTTATCTTATCTCCACAGGGAGAGTCAATGAGTGGGTCTGTTATTATCCTATCTCGACAGGGAGAGTCACTGAGTGGGTCTGTGATTATCATTTCTCGACAGGGAGATTCAATGAGTGGGTCTGTTATTGTGATATCTGCACAGGGAGAGTCACTGAGTGTGTCTGTTGTTGCAGCATGTCTACAGGGAGAGTCACTGAGTAGGTCTGTTATTGGAGTATCTCCAGTGAGAGAGTCACTGACTGTCTCTCGTATTACAGTATCACCACAGGGAGAGTTACTGAGTGGGTTTGTTATTATAGAGTATCTCCACAGGGTGAGTCACTGAGTGGGTCTGTTGTTAGAGTATCTAGACAGGGAGAGTCTCTGAGTGTGTCTGTTATTATAGTATCTCCAGAGGGAGTACACTGAGTGGGTCTGTTATTAGAGTATCTCCACAGGGTGAGTCACTGAGTGGGTCTGTTATTAGAGTGTCTCCAAAGAGAGAGCCTCTGAGTGTTTCTGTTGTAGCATGTCCACAGGGAGAGTCACTGAGTGGGTCTGTTATTATCTTATCTCCACAGGGAGAGTCAATGAGTGGGTCTGTTATTATAGTATCTCGACAGGGAGAGTCATTGAGTGGGTCTGTTATTATTGTATCTCAACAAGGAGAGCCACTGAGTTGGTCTGTTATTATAGTATCTGCACAGGGAGACTCACAGGGTGGGTCTGTTATTATAGTATCTCCACAAGGAGAGTCACTGCGTGGGTCTGTTATTGTAGTATCTGCTCAGGGAGAGTCACAGAGTGGGTCTGTTACTATAGCTTTTCCACAGGGAGAGTCACTGAGTGTGTCTGTTGTTGTAGCATGTCCACAGGGAGAGTCACTGAGTGGGTCTGTTATTGGAGTTTCTGCACAGGGAGAGTCACTGTGTGGGTCTGTTATTGTAGTTTTTCCAAAGGGAGAGTCACTGAGGGTGTCTGTTATTATAGTATCTCCACAAGGAGAGTCACTGAGTTGGTCTGTTATTATCGTATCATCACAGGGAGAGTCAGAGAGTGGGTCTGTTATTATAGTATCTCCACAGGGAGAGTCACTGAAAGGGTCTGTTATTATAGTTTTTCCAAAGGGAGAGTCACTGAGTGTGTCTGCTATTACAGTATTTCCAAAGGGAGAGTCACTGAGTGGATCTGTTATTATCGTATCTCGACAGGGAGAGTCAGTGAGTGGGTATGTTATTATAGTCTCTCCACAAGGAGAGTCACTAATTCGGTCTGTTATTATAGTATCACCAATGACTGAGTCACTGAGTGTGTCTGTTGTAGCATGTCCACAGGGAGTGTCACTGAGTGGGTCTGTTATTTTCTTATCTCCAGAGGGAGAGTTAATGAGTGGGTCTGTTATTATCGTATCTCGACAGGGAGAGTCACTGAGTGGCTCTGTTATTATCTTATCTCCACAGGGAGAGCCACTGAGTGGGTCCGTTATTATAGTATCATCACAGGGAGAGTCACTGAGTGGGTCTGTTATTATAGTATCTCCAAAAAGAGAGTCACTGAGTGTGTCTGTTGTTGTAGCATGTCCACAGGGAGAGTCACTGAGTGGGTCTGTTTTTCTAGTATCTCCAGAGGTGGAGTCATTGAGTGAGTCTGTTTCTGTCGTATCTGCACAGTGAGAGTCACTGAGTGGGTCTGTTGTCAGGGTATCTCCACAGGGAGGGTGAATGATTGTGTCTGCAGTTATAGTATCTCCACAAGGAAAGTCACTGAGTGGGTCTGTTCTAATATCACCGCAGGGAGAGTCACTGAGTGAGTCTGTTATTATAGTTTCACCACAGGGAGAGTCACTGAGTGGGTCTGTTGTTGGAGTATCTCCAGTGGGAGAGTCACTGAGTGTCTCTGGTATTACAGTATCTGCACAGGGACAGTCAATGAGTGTGTCTGCTGCTTTTGTATTTCCAGTGGGAGAGTCACTGAGTGTCCCTGGTATTACAGTATCTCCAAAGGGAGAGTCACTGCGTGGGTCTGTTGTTGTTGCATCTCTACTGGAAGAGTCTCTGAGTGGGTCTGTTATTATAGTTTCCCCACAAGGAGAGTCACTGAGTGGGTCTGTTATTAGAGTGTCTCCACAGGGAGAGTCACTGAGTGGGTTTGTTATTATAGTATCTCCACAGGGAGAGTCACTGAGTCGGTCTGTTGTTATAGTATCTCCACAGGGAGAGTCAGTGAGTGGGTCTGTTGTTATTGCATCTCCACTGGGAGAGTCACTGAGTGGTTCTGTTATTATAGTTTTTCCACAGGGAGAGTCGCTGTGTGGGTCTGTTGCTGTTGCTTCTCCACTGGGAGAGTCACTGAGTGGGTCTGTTATTATAGTATTTCCACAGAGAGGTCACTGAGTTGGTCTGTTATTATAGTATTTCCACAGAGGGAGTCACAGAGTGGGTCTGTTATGATAGTATCTCCACAGGGACAATCATTGAGTGGGTCTGTTCTGAAACTATCACCACAGGGAGAGTCACTGAGTGGTTCTGAAATTGCAGTATCTCCGCAAGGAGTGTTACTGAGTCGGTCTGTTATTATAGTATCTCCAGAAGGAGAGTCTCTGAGTGGATCTGTTATTACAGTATCTCCACAGGGTGAGTCACTGAGTGGGTCTGTTATTAGAGTATCTCCACAGTGAGGGTGAATGATTGTGTCTGCAGTTATAGTGTCTCCACAGGGAGAGTCACTGAGCCCTTCTGTAATTATAATATATCATCTGGGACAATCATTGAGTGGTTCTGTTCTTATACTATCACCACAGGGAGAGTCAGTGAGTGGGTCTGTTATTATAGTATCTCCACAGGGAGAGTCTCTGAGTGGGTCTGTTATTATAGTATCTCCACAGGAGAGTCACTGAGTGGGTTTGTTATTATAGTATCTCGACCGGGAGAGCCAGTGAGTGGGTCTGTTATTATAGTATCTTCACAAGGAGAGTCTCTGACTGGGTCTGTTATTATAGTATCTCCACAGATAGAGTCAGTGAGTGGGTCTGTTATTATAGTCTCTCCACAAGGAGAGTGTCTGAGTGGTTCTGTTATTATTGTATCTCGACAGGGAGAGCCAGTGAGTGGGTCTGTTATTATAGTCTCTCCACAAGGAGAGTCTCTGAGTTGGTCTGTTATTATAGTATCTCCACAGGGAGAGTCACTGAGTGGGTCTGTTATGAGTGTATCTCCACCGTGTGATCTCTCTTTCTGCCTCTCCCTTTCTCTGCCTCTCTTTCGCTCTTTCTGTCTCTGTCTCTCTTTGACCCTCTCTCTGTCACTGTCCCTCCCTCTCTCTGTCAGTCTTATTCTGTCTGAATACTTTACTCTGTTTTTCTCTTAGATCATCTCTCCCTCCCACTCTGTCTCCTTCTCTCCGTCCCTTTCTGTCATTCTCCCTCTCTCTTTCTCTCTCTTCCGCTCTCTCTGTCTCCCTCTCTCTCTCTGTCTCTGCCTCCATGTTTCCCTCTGTCTGTCTGTCTCTCTGTCTCTGCTTCTCCTTCTCTCACTTTGCCGCTGCCTGTCCCTCTCTCTGTTTCACCTTCTCTGTCTCTGTTTCTCTCACATGCTCTCCCTCCCTCTGCCTCTCTCACTGTCTCTCCCCCTTTCTCTTTCTCTGCCTCTGTCTCAGAGTCATTGCAGTGCTTAAAGAGGCCATTCGGGCCATCATGTCCGCAATGGTTTTCCGAGTGTTGCAATTCTCTCAGTTCCATTACCCCGCCTTCTCTTCATAACCCTGCATATTCTTCCTTTTCATGTCACTGCCTAATTCCCTTTTGAATGCTTCAATTAAACTTGCATCCACCACGTTCTCAGGCAGCGCATTCCAGACATTAACCGCTCATTGCATGAAAAAGTTTTTCTCCATGTCACTTTTGCTTCTCTTACCAAATATTTTCTGTCTGTGTCATCTCGTTCTCGATCCTTTCACAAGTGGGAACAGTTTCTCCCGATCTACTCTGTCCAGATCCCTCATGATTTTGAAAACTGCTATCAAATCCCCTCTCAGCCTTCTATTCTCCAAGGAAAACAGTCCTCACTTCTCCAATCTATCTTCATAACTGAAATTCCTTATCCCTGGAACCATTCTCGTGAATCTCTTCTGTACTCTCTCCAATGCCCTCACATCTTTCTTAAAGTGTGGCACTCAGAAATAGACGCAATACTCGTGCTGAGGATGAACTAGTGTCTTATACAAATTCTACATAACCTCCTTGCTCTTGTACTCCATGCCCCTATTCATAAATCCCACGATACTGTATGCTTTATTAACCGCTCACTCAACTTGTCCTACCACTTTCAATGACTTCTGCACATATACACCCAGATCCCTCTGCTCCTACTCCCGCTTTGGAATTGTTCCTTTTTTCTATATTGTCACTCCATGTTCTTCCAACCAAAATGAATCACTTCACATTTCTATGCATTGAACCTCAGCTGCCTCCTGCCTGCCCATTTCACCAACTAGTCTATGTCCTTTTGAAGTTCATCACTATCGTCATCACAGTTCACAATGCTTCCAAGTTTCGTATCATCTGCAAACTGTGAAATTGTACCCTGTACACCGAGGTCTCGATCATTAATATAGATCAAGAAACTCAAGGGTCCCAACACTGACCCCACGGGAAGTCCACTACAAACCTTCCTCCAGCCTGAAAAACATCCATTAATCACTACTCTTTGTTTCCTGTCACCCAGCCAATTCCGTATCGATGTTGCTACCGTCGTACTTATTCTATGAGCTACAAGCTTGCTCACACGTCTGTTATGTGGCACCGTATCAAACGCATTTTGAAACTCCATGTACACCACATCAACAACATTACCCTCATCAACCCTTTCAGTTACCTCCTCAAAAAATTCCAGCCAGTTCGTCAAACATGATTTTCACTTAAGACATCCATGCTGCCTTTCCTTAATTATCTCACTTTTGTCCATGTGACTATTGATGTTGATCCAACTTGGTTTTCCTAAATGTTTTCCACTGAAGTTAAAATAACTGACCTAAAGTTACTGCTGTAGTCTCCCCACTCTCTGGCTCTGTCTCTCTATGTTTCTATCTTTACTCTCTTTCTATCTCTCTCTCTCTCTTTGCCCTGTCTCTCTCTCTCAGTCTCCCCGTCTCTCTCTGTCCCTCCCTCTGTCCTTCCCTCTGCCCCACCCTCTATCTCTCTCCCTCTGCCTCGCTCTCTCTTGGTCTCTCCTTCTTTCGCTGTCCCTCTCTCTGCCAATCCCTATCTCTCCCCTCTCTCTTTTTGTCTCGGTCTCTCCCTCTATCCCTGTCTCCCCCAATCTCTGTCTCTCCCAATTGTTCTCTCTCTCTCTGTTTCTCCATCTCCATCTGTCCCTCTGTCTGTCTTTCCCTCTCCCTCTGTCCCTCCATATCTCTCCCTCCACCACTCCCTCTATCTGTCTCTCTGCCACCTTCTCTCTGTCTGAATTTCCCTTCCCTCTGTCTCTCCTGTCTCTATGTCCCCTATTTCTGTCTTTCACTCCTTCTCTGTCTCTGTTTCTCCCTCTCCCTCTTTCTATGTCACCCCTCTCTAGCTGTCTGTGTCTCCCTCTCTCTCTGTCTCTCCCTCTTTCTCTGCCTCTCTCTCTCTCTCTGTCTCTCTCTTCTCATCTCTCCCTTCTTCTCTGTCCCAGGACAGCAATGCTTTCACGCATTTCTTGGTTAATTTTGAACCAGCAACTCTTTCCTTTAGCATAACAGAAAATTTAAGGCCCAAAAAGAGGCCACTTGGACCATCGTGTCCGTGCCGACCGAAAAACGATCCACCTATTCTAATCCCACCTGCCTCCATTTGGTCCGTAGCCCTGCAGATTACGGCACTTGAGTTGCATATCCAGACTCCTTTTGAATGAGTTGAGGTTTTCTTCCTCAATTACCCTTGCAGGCTGTGTGTTCCAGATTCCCACCACCCTCTGGGTGAAAATCTTTTTCCCTATATCTCTTCTAATCTTTCTACCAATCACTTTAAGACTATGCCCCATCGTCACTGAGCTCTCTGCTGAGGTGAATAGACCATTCACCTCCACTCTATCCAAGCCCCTCACATTTCAATCAGATCTCCCCTCAACCTTTTCTGTTCCAAGGAGAACAACCCTAGCCGATCCAATCTTTCCTCACAGCAGCATTTTTCCAGTTCTAGCAACATCCTCGTAAATCTCCTCTGTACCCTCTCTCGTGCAATTGCATCCTTTCTGTAATGAGGTGACCAGAACTGCACACAGTATTCAAGTTGTGGTCTAACCAATGGGTGATACAGTTTCAGCATAACCTCCCTGCTCTTCTATTTTATACCTGCCTTGTTGGGAAGGTCACTGCAGTTTCAAAATATCAAACACTGATCCAACACTCACCCGTAAAATACTCACACTAAACTCCCAATACAGGATTGGGCAAATAATGAGGATTGTTACTGACTGTTACATCTTGTCTCATCCTCTATCTGTCTCTCCCTCTCATGTCTGTCGCTCTCCATCTCCATTTCTCCCTCTATCTCCTTCTCCCTCTTTCTCTGCCTCAGTGCATGAATGTGCCTGTCCCCATCTCAAACCATCTCTCCCTCTGTCTCTCCTTGGACAGAAGTGTTTTAATCCATTTATTGGTTAATTTTGAACCTGCAATTCTTGCCCTTGCTGTGTGCGTCACTGCAGTTTTAAAACATCAAACAATGTTCAGCACTCACCCCCTAAACCCTCACACTCAACCCCCAATACAAGACTGCAGATAATGGGGATTGTTACTGAGGTTCTGTCAAGGTCCCCTCACACCCTGTCTCCCTTTTCCCCTGCTTCTAAAGTTTGTCAATTTGTGATAACATATTTTCAACAACAATAAATATCCCTGCAGTTTGAAAAAATGAAACACTGATCCAACAGTTGCCTCCAAAACACTCACACTAAACCCCTGATGTTTCCTTTCAAATGTATTTCTTGCGCACAGCCAGTTTTAGTTTTTAATTATATCTTTTTTCAAACATTATTAGATCTAAATTTTCTCCCATAATCTCACCCTGTCACACTCTCTGTATGTCTCCACCTCAGTCTCTGTTTCAACCACTGTCCTTCTCGCTCCTTCTCTCTGTTTGTCTCTCTCCCTCTGTATCTGTCTCTCGCTTTGTCTTTCTCCCTCGAACTCACTCTCTCTCCCCCCAATGTCTCTGTCCCACTCTGCCTGTGTCTGTCTCCCTCCATCTCCCCTTGCCCCTCTCCCTGGACAGCAATGCTTCGAGCCATTCCCTGGTTAATTTTGAATCTGTAACACTTGCCCTTGGTGGGATTGTGACTGCAGTTTGAAAATATCAAACACTGAGCCAACACTCAGTTCTAAAACACTCGCACTAAATCCTCAATACTGGACTGGACAGACAATGGTGATTGCTACTGGGGTTCTGTCAAGCTCTCACTTAACTATCTCTTCTGTCTCTCACTGTCTTTTATTTCGTCTATCTCCCCATTTCTCCATTTGTTTACAATTCCCGCTCTCCTTTGTCTTTAATTGCCCTCCACTTTGTCTGTCGAGAGGGAGCTCCCTCCACTTTGTATGTCGGGAGGGTGCTCCCTACACATTATACGTAGAGGGGGAGCTCCCACCACTTTATACGTAGAGGGGGAGCTCCCTGCACTTTATACATAGAGAGGGAACTCCCTCCACATTATATATAGAGAGGGAGCTCCCTCCACTTTATACATAGAGAGGGAGCTCCCTCCACTTTATACGTAGAGGGGGAGCTCCCTCCACTTTATACATAGAGGGGGAGCTCCCTCCATTTTATACGTAGAGGGGCGCTCCCTCCACTTTTTACATAGAGAGGGTGCGCCCTCCACTTTATACATAGAGGGGGAGCTCCCTCCACTTTATACATAGAGGGGGAGCTCCCTCCACTTTATACATAGAGGGGGAGCTCCCTCCACTTTATATGCAGAGGGGCGCTCCCTCCACTTTAGACATCGAGAGGGTGCTCCATCCACTTTATACGTAGAGAGGAAGCTCCCTCCACTTTATACGTAGAGAAGGAGCTCCCTCCACTTTATACGTAGAGAGGGAGCTCACTCCACTTTATACGTAGAGGGTGCTCCCTCCACTTTATACATAGAGAGGGAGCTCCCTCCACCTTATACGTGGAGAGGGAGTTCCTCCACTTTATACGTAGAGAGGGAGCTCCCTCCGCTTTATACGTGGAGGGTGCTCCCTCCAGATTATACGTACAAAGGGAGCTCCCTCCACTTTATACATAGAGAATGTGCTCCCTCCACTTTATATCTAGAGAGAGAGAGCTCCCTCTATTTTATGCAGCTGCCATGGTGGGATTTGAACCCCTGTCCTCAGACCATTAGGTTGGGCCTCTGGATTACTTAAGCAGTAGTATTATCACTTTGCGGCTGCCTCCTTCATGAATATCTACAGTGTTTATCCCGTAATATCACTCACAGTAGCTTTTCGGCTGTCGCCCTGGAAATGGTCTCGAATCAGATCCACAAAGTTCACATTTTAACTGGAAAAAGGCAGGAACAGAGTGAAACGGGATTGAATTTGTCCCTGGATTCAGTATCCACTGCAGACAGATCAGTTGCATTTACAATAGAAATGCCAGGTGTAAACAAGGTCAATACAATAATATGGAAAGTGTAATTGACGCCACTCATAATTGTAGCATCCGTCCAGTGTGAGTACAGAATTCAGGTTTATTCCGAGAGAGGTCTTACTCAGAAAATGTCATTGACATTGAAATGATTGTGTTTTATCCACCACATTATTTACATCAGAGTCAAAGCTGCTGATGTAATGTGTTTGTTCAGGAGAGTGTAACTAATAGCAATGATCAGGGGTATAACCGTGTCAGTGGAGACTTATCCCCTGTATAAATCAGGACCATTGGAATGGATCAGCTCAGAGTGCCTGGTAGAGCTGTGGATTCCAGGCTAACAGAAGACTCTGCTTCTCACAGAAATGGAATATCCAGTAATGTATCAGATAGAAGACATTTACTATCCTGTAGTTGCAGCAATTGGAGTTCCTGGAAAGCCAGTATCTCAGCTGTTAATGGTGTAAATCAATGTTAACTGTGCTGCTGGGTATTATTTCTCACTGTGTGTGTTACACAACCGCCTGTTATTTTCCAGCAATTTACAGATGGAATCTCCTCATTGTCTACTCTTTCATTCTTGCAGGCGTTGTATCATATCTTTAATGGTATTGGTTTCGGTAGCCGTTGCATTCTTACTGGATTATTCTGTGCAGCGAATGCTTTTGAATGAGGTGTTTTAGTTAAGATCCAAAATCAAACAATCAGGAGTTTTTAACAGTTTCATGATGTGGAACAAATCCGTCCTGGATTATTTATATGAATCTTTATATTTTGGTGATCAATAATGGGACATCTCACAGTCTCAGTGTCATAAGCGGAAAGCACAATGTCCTCCTTCCCCAAAAACATGGCTCAGTTTAACTGGGATTTAAATGTATTTATTGATTATCAATGTTATCAAATTTTATTTCATTCTGTGTGTGTCTGACGCTGCTTCAGAAGTTTGGCTACTGAACTGAGTTTGCTGCTGACCCTTTTACTTCTCCTTCTCTGCTTCACTGTGGACCTTCACTGTCACTGGACTACATTGTAAAATAGAAAGTATTGATGTGATGTTTTATTGGTTTTCACTCTATCAGTTGGTATCAACAGTTTTTTTTTCCATTTATCTGTAGATTATCAGCTGCAGCGCTGATGTTGGTGTTTTATTAATTAAACAATCCCACATTCTAACAGATTACTTTATAATTCCAGGAGAAGGGATTTCAATGATTGTGAGGTTTTTCTGGAAGTAGCTTTCTATCCTGTTTATTCCATGTTTTGTAGATGAAGTGAAGAGTGTAGGTGAACAGGTGGAGCATTGAGTGTTCTGTCGATACATTAAATTATTCACAGAGGTTTCACCATTGAACAAACTGACTCTGAGAATAGATTCATTGAACCTGGGGCTGGTGAACAAAACAGAGACGCAGAATGTTAGGAATAAATCATCTGTGAAAAGTAGCATTAGCTAACAGATTGAAGGTTGTGAGTACTCCGGAGAGATAGGGAAGGAGAAAAGGAGCAGGGAGAATGAAACAGAGGGAAAGAGATAGGCAGAAGTAAAGAGAAAGTGAAAGAAGCAGAAGTGTGAATAATTCACTATCATCAAGTGCTGGAATGTCCAGAACAATTAGTGAGAGAAACTGTGAGTTGAAGTTGTCTATTGTCAGACTGTGTTCATTTTCCTGTTGGACTTGATCCTCTGCGTTGATTTCTGTCAGGTCCTCATTTTGTTTTGTAGAAAGTTCCTATTCCTTACTTAGTGACTGAACAAACAGAATAGAATCAGTTCTTCACTGATGGTAATTCATTATTTAAATACTGCACTGAGAAATCGCTGTGACCACTGAATTCAATAAAGAGCGAGGCTGATATCAGAAATATATTTAAATTTATATTTAATAGCCTGTGCAAACTAAATATATTGACTATATTGTATAAACAATGAACTGTTCTCCAACACCAATAACCACAGGGATTATTGTTTGAATGTATGAATTGAGTTGTATTACTGGGATCTATAGATTAGATTTCCTCTAACACTCTGCTGCAGTCTCTCCCTGTGAATCTCAGCCTCTCCTCTCACTGTATTGAATCCTCAGTCCCCTCATCAATTGCTTCAGTTTATCCACTTTCCCAAACCATCTGCTCCAGTCTCCCCTCCTGCTCCAACCTGTTCTTTCTCTGGAATTTAGAAGCTTACGGGGTTATTTGATGAATGTTTTCAAGATAATAAGGGAAACTGAACGGGTGGGCAGAGAGTAACAATTCCCACTGGCTGCGGAGTCAGGAACTTGGGGGCATAGTCTAAAAATCTAAACGTAGTCTAAAAATCTTTCAGGAGTGAAATGAAGAAACACGTCAACACACCAGGTGTGGTATCAGTTTGGAACTCTCTTCCACAAATGGCAATTGATGCTGAGACACTTGTTAGATTTTAAATCTGAGATTGATAGATTTTTGTTAACCAAAGGTATTAAGGGGCAAAGATAGGTACATGGAGTTAGATCACACATCAGCCATGAGCTCATTGAATGACAGAAGAGGGTTGAGGGGCCAAATGGCCTCCTCCTCTTCCTCTGTCCAGCGACAAGTATCTTGCTGTCACTCTCTGTGTCTTGGCCTGTGTCTCTCTCTTTGTCTCTCGTTCTGTCTGTCTGTCTGTCTCTCCCTCATCTCTCAAACATCTGTGGAAATCCACAAACATTAGTCAGCCATTTTAGGCTGGTTCTCCGTGGCTATTTTATGTTACCACAACACTGGGACATTTATTCCAGAGACCGACTCCTCACCCATGTGAGGGTAGTGCTCAAATTGTGACAGAGCCGCAGACATGGAGACTCTCAGACACACCGTACCAGAAATGAATCAATCATTCCCTTTTGCCCAATAATTCTCCCTCCACTGTGATTATGCTGCGTGGCCTGTAATTAATCAGTCTATTACTTTCAACCTTGTTAATCAACAGTGCAACATGTGTAGTCCTCCAGTCCTCTGGCAGCAAAACTATAACCAGAGAGGATTGGAAAATGATGGTCAGAGCCTCTGCTATTTACACCCTTGCACCTCTAAACAGTCTGAGCCTGGTGAATTTTCAGCTTTCAAAGATGCTGAACCCCTGAATATTTCCTCTCTCACTGTTTACCCCGTTCAATATTTCAAACCCCTCCTCATTGACTACAATGTCTGTGACGTCCCCTCTTTTGTGAAGGCAGTCGTCTTCTATTCATGAAGAACCTTTCCCGCATCTTCCGCCTCCACAGTTCGGAAAAAGGAGGAGTGACGATATATATTAAAGGATAGAACTCCAAAGGAGGTGCAGGAACAGACGCAAATGGGGAGTATTTTTGCACCAATCACTGCAGGTGGCAGGGCAGGTTCAGAAAGTGGTTAAACGGCAAAAGGGATCGTGAGATTATAAACAGAGACATTGAATACAAAAGCAAGAAAATATGACCTTTGTAAAACGCTGGTTTGCCTTCAACTGGAGCATTGTCCAATTCTGGACACCGCACTTTAGCAAGAATGTGGCGGCATTCGAGAGGGTGCAGAAAAGATTCACAAGAATGGTTCCAGGGATGAGGGACTTCAGTTACGTGCATAGATTGGAGAGGGTGGGATTGTTCTCTGTGTTTCTCTCTGTCTTCCTCTCTCTATCTCTCCCTCCTGCTCTCTCTGAAACGAAGAGGGAGACAGAGGGAGAGAGGCTTAGATATGCAGATAGAGAGAGTGCTGTTGAGAGGGACAAGGTTGGAGACAGAGAGATTGTTGGGGTGGATTGAAAGGGAGAATGTAAGTTATATTCATTTGATGTAATCCTTCATTGCTGTGCACACAAGCATAGAAGGATAGGTATGCAGAGTGAAATATTGGTAGAGTGGGAGAAATGTGGATGACGTTGGGGCCCAGTCGGCCAGTTTTGAAGATCAGGAAGGAAAACGCTCCATTGTAAATATCCAGCAAGGTATTCCACCATGGAAGCCATCACACCCTCATGATATTGGTGTGGAAATCTTGTAATCTATGCCCATGGTTATTGACCCCTCTGTTAAGGGAAATGGTCCTTCCTATCCACTCTATCTAGGCCCGTCATTATTTTATACACCTCAATTAAATCTTCCCTTCAACCTTCTCTGTTCCAAAGAAAACAATTCCAGCCTATCCAATCTTTACTCATAGTTAAAATTCTCCATTCCTGACAATATCCTCTGTAAATCCCCTCTGTACCCTCTCTAGTATGATCACATCCTTCCTGTAATGTGGTGACCAGAAATGTACACAGTACTCTAGCTGTGGTCTAACTAGTGTTTTATACAGTTCTAGCATAACCTCCCTGCTCTTATATTCTCTACATCGGCTAATAAAGGGAAGTATTCCGTCTGCCTTCTTAACCACCTTATCCACCTGTCCTGTTTCACTCAGGAATCAGTGGACAGTCGCTCCAAGGCCCCTCTGTTCACAGTCTGAGAGATTGTTCAGTTAGATTGAAAGAGCAAATGTAAACCATAATAATTTGATGTAACCCTTCACTGCAGTATACACAGACATACGAGCGAGATGCATGGAGTTTGAAACATCGGGGTTGAGGGAGAAAAATAGATGGAGATGTTAACAAATTGGAAAGGAGTGATAGGGACTGAGAGAGAGGTAATCTCTGGTAAACTCTCTTGCTGGTCATCTCTCTCCATCTCTATCTCTCTCTTCCCCTCTCTTCTACTCTCTGAAACCCTATTTCTTCTCTTTGTTACTAACTTTCCAAGTCTATCTGTCAACTTTTCTCCGTCTATCTCTGTCTCCATCTGTTCACTATCTCAATCTCTCCCTCTTGCTTTCAGGATGGGAAGAGGGAGAAAGAGAGGCAGAGAAAGGTTGTTGCAGGCAGTTAGAGATGAGGAGAAAGAGACAGAGGAACAGTGAGTCTGGCATTGGTAGATGGATCTTTATTCTGTATCTGTCACCGTGCGTACTGCCCTGTGAGTATTCAATGGGGACAGTCTCAGACGGGGGGGACTGTCTAAAAATCAAAAATCAGTCGAAAACCCTTTCAAAGATGAAATTCAGAAACACATCTACATACAAAGCGTGCTAGAAGTTTGGAACTGTCTTCCACAAATGACCCCTCCCTATCTCTGCAATCACCTCCAGCTCCGCAATCCACCAATATCTGTGATCCTCGAATTCTGGCCTCTTGAGCATCCTCAATTTGAATGGTCCTACCATTGGTGTCTGTGCCTTCAAGCTGCCAGGACCCTAACTCTGGAATTCCTTTCCTAAACCTCTCCGTCTCTCTAACTCTCTTTCCTCTTTGAAGACGCTCCCTCAAACCAACCTCTTTGACCAGTTTTTTTTCGTCTCGTGTAGTGTGGTGACTCAGTGTCAACTTTTTATTTGCCTTATTTATTTGTTGAATGTGTGCATTACTGGCCAGGCCAGCATTTATTACCCATTCCTAATGGCCCTTGAGAAAGTGGTGTTGAGCCTCCTTCTTGAACCGCTGCAGTCCATGTGGTGTCGGTACACCCACAGTGCTGTTAGGGTGGGAGTTCCAGGATTTTGACCCAGTAACAGTGAAGGAATGGCGATATAGTTTCAAGATAGGATGTTGTGTGACTTTAGTTGTTGTTTGGACAGAATTTTCAGTGCGCAGTCCATTTATATTTCTAATTATTTATTTTTTCATGTGGTTAGATGTAAAGTTTCTCCTACAATCTGACTGCCTCCCCGTATCTCCTCACTCTTTCTGCCCATCTCTCCCTCCTTCTCTAAATCCACTGCTTTACTCTGTATCTAAACTCACACTGTCCCTGCCAGGGAGGTCTCATTCTGGTGCTTAAGCAATGAGTTATACAGTTCCAGCATAACCTCCCTGCTCTTATATACTTTAACAGCCTTGTTGGGAATGGCACTGCAGTTTGAAAATATGAAACACTGATCCAACATTCACCCCTGAAACACTCCCACTAAACTCCAAAAACAGGACTGGGCAGGTAATGAGGATTGTTAATGATTGTTACAACTTGCCTCATCCTCTCTCTGTCTCTCCCTCTCATGTCTGTTTCCTCCTATCTTTCTCTCTCTCTCTCTCCCTCACCCTCTCCCTCTTTCCATGCCTCTTTCCATGACTCTGTCTCTAACAGCATCTCTTTCTCCTTGGACAGAAATGTTTTTCTCCATTTCTTGGTTAATTGTGAACCTGTAAATCTTGCCCTTCCTGGGAACGTCACTGCAGTTTGAAAATATCAAACATTGATCAACAATCGCCCCCTAATCTCTCTCACTAAACCCCCAATACAGGACTGTGCAGATAATGGGGATTGTTTATTGAGTTTCTGTCAAGGTCCCATAACACACTGTCCCACTTCCCCTGCTTCTAAAGTTTGTAAGTGTTTTTCAATATCTTTTTCAATAATATTAAATGTCACTTCAGTTTGAAAATATCAATCATTGATCCAACACTCACCCCCAAAACAATCACACGAAACCCCTGATCCTTCCTTTCAAAATAAGTTCTTGCACACAGCCAGTTTCACTTTTTAATTCTATCTTCTGTCGACATTATTAGATGCAATGTTTTTCCTATAATCTCGCCGTCCCATTCTCTCCCTGTCTGTCTCTCTTTATCTGTCTCTGTATCTCCCTCTGTTTGTCTCTCTCCCTCTCTCACTGTCCCTTTCTCCCTCTGCATCTGTCTCTCTCCCTCTGTATCTGTCTCACTCGCTTTCTCCCTGTCTCTCTCCCTCTGCATCTGCCTGCCTCCCTTTCTGTCTGTCTCATTCTGCATTTGCCTGACACCCTTTGTCTGTGTCCCCATCTGTCTCTGTTTCTCCTTTTTCCTCTATCATTCTAGCTCCGTCTCTCTCTCTCTACCTCTGTCTCTGTCCCACTCTGTCTGTTTTTCTCTCTGTCTGTGTCTCACTCCCTCCATCTCACCGTCCCTCTGTACATGGACAGCAATGCTTTGAGCCATTTGTTTGGTTAATTTTGAATCTTTAACGCTTGCCTTTGTTGGGAATGTCAATAAAGTTTGAAAATATCAAACACTCATCTAACACTCATCCCGAAAACCCTGACATTAAAGCCCAAATACCGGACTGGGCAGACAATGGGGATTGTTACTGGGTTTCCATCAAGGTCTCATTTCACTATCTCTTCTGTCTCTCACTGTCTTCCACTTTGTCCCTCTCTCTCCATTTCCCCATTTGTTTCCGTTTCCCTCTCCACCTCTTTCCTTCATCGCCCCCAACTTTATAAATAGAGTGTGTGCTCCCTCTACTTTATACATAGAGAGGGAGCTCCCTCTGTTTTATATAGCTGCCGTGGTGAGATATGAACCCCTGTCCCCAGGCCATCAGGTTGGGCCTCTGGATAACGTGACCAGTGATATTATCACTACCCAACTGCCTCCAAAATGGATGCGTACAGTGTGTGTCCCGTAATATCACTCACAGTAGTTTCTGGGCTGTAACCCTGAACATGGTCCCGAATCAGAGACTCAAATTTCACATTTTAACTGGGAAAAGGCAGGAACAGAGTGAAACAGGATTGCTTTTGTCCCTGGATTCAGTGTCCACTGCAGACAGATCAGTTACATTTACAATAGAAATGCCAGGAATGAACACGGTCAATCCAATAATATGGAAAATGTAAATGATGCCTCTCATAATTGCCATCCATCCAGTATGAGTGCAGATTTCAGATTTATTTCAGAGAGAGGTCTTACTCAGAAAATGTCATTGACATTAAATTGATTGTGTTTTATCCACCACATTATTTACATCAGAGTCAAAGCTGCTGATGTAATGTGTTTGTTCAGGTGAGTGTAACTAATAACAATGATCAGGGGTATAACCGTGTTCATGGAGACTTATCCCCTGTATAAATCAGGACCCATTGGAATGGATCAGCTCAGAGTGCCTGCTGGAGCTGTGGATTCCAGGCTAATCGAAGTCCCTGCTTCTCACAGAAATGGGATATCCAGTAATGCATCAGATAGAAGACATTTATTATCCTGTACTTGCAGCAATTGGAGTTGCTGGTAAGCAGTATCCCAGCTGTTAATGGTGTAAATCGATGTTCACTGTGCTGCTGTACTCGGTATTATTTCTCAATGTGTGTGTTACACAGCCGCGTGTTCTTTTCCAGCAATTAACTGATGGAATCTCCTCATTGTCTGCACTTTCATTCTTGCAGGAACAGTATTATGTTCTTAATGGTATTGTTTTAAGTAACTGTGGCATTATTACTGGATCATTCTGTGTATGGAATGTATTGGAATGAGATGTTTCAGCTAGGATCAATAATCAGACCATCAGGAGCTTTTAACAGTTTCATGATGTGGATCTAACCGGTGCTGGAATATTTTAATGATTTTTTTCAGTGATTGATAATGAGACATCTCACAGTCTCAGTGTTACAAGGGGACAGAACAATGTCCTCCCTCTCCAATAACATGGCTCGGTTTAACTGGGATTTCAATGTATTTATTGATGATCACTGTTATCAAATATTATTTCACTCTGTGTGTGTCTGACGCTGCTTCAGAAGTCTGGCTACTGAACTTAGTTTGCTGCTCGCACTTTTACTTCTCATTCTCTGCTTCACTGTGGACCTTCACTGTCACTGGACTACATCGTAAAATAGAAAGTATTGATGTGATGTTTTACTGGTTTTCACTCTGTCAGTAGGAATCAAGAGTCTTTCCATTTATCTGTAGATTATCGGCTGCAGCGCTGATGTTGGTGTTTTATTAATTAAACAATCCCACATTCTAACAGATTACTTTATAATTCCAGGAGAAGGAATTTCTATGATTGTGAGATTTGCCTGGAAGTAGCTCTCAATCCTGTTTATTCCATGTATTGTGGATGAAGTGAAGAGTGTAGTTGAACAGGTGGAGACTTGAGTGTTTTGCAGATGCATTAAATTATTCACAGAGGTTTCACCATTGAACAAACTTACTCAGATAATAGAATCATTGAACCTGGGGCTGGTGTACAGTACACAGACGCAGAATGTTAGGAAGATATCAGATGTGAAAAACAGCATTCAGTAACAATTTACAGGGTGTGAGTACTCCAGAGAGATAGGGAAGGAGAAATGGAGCAGGGAGAACGAAACCGATAGAAAAAGAAAAGCAGAAGTAAACAGAAAGAGAAAGAAGCAGCAGTGTAAATAATTCACTATCATAAAGTGCTGGTATGTCCAGAAAAATTAGTGAGAAACTGTGAGTTGAAGTTGTCTGTAGTCAGATTCTGTTCATTTTCCTGTTGGACTTGATCCTCTCTGTTGATTTCTGTCAGGTCCTCATTTTGTTTTGTAGAAAGTTCCTATTCATTACTTAGTGACTGAATAAACAGAATAGAATCAGTTCATCACTGATGGTAATTCATTATTTAAATACTGCACAGTGGCGCAGTGGTTAGCACTGCAGCCTCACAGCTCCAGTGACCCGGGTTCGATTCTGGGGGCTGCCTGTGTGGAGTTTGCAAGTTCTCCCTTTGTCTGCGTGGGTTTTCTCCGGGTGCTCCGGTTTCCTCCCACAAGCCGAAAGTCTTGCAGGTTGGTCGGTAAATTGGCCATTATAAATTGTCACTAGTCTGGGTAGGTGGTTAGGAAATATAGGGACAGATGGGGATGTTTGGAAGGAATATGGGATTAGTGTAGGATTAGTATAAATGGGTCGTTGATGGTCGGCACAGATTCGGTGGGCCGAAGGGCCTGTTTCAGTGCTGTATCTATAATCTAATCTAATCTAAAATATCTGTGAATGCTGAATTCAATAACGAGCGAGGCTGATATCAGAAATATATTTAAATCTATATATTTAATAGCCTGTACAAACTAAATATATTGACTATATTGTAGAAACAATGAACTGTTCTCCAACACCAATAACGACAGGGATTATTGTTTGAATGTAATAATTGAGTTGTATTACTGGCATCTATGGATTAGATTTCCTCTAACACTCTGCTGCAGTCTCTCCCTGTGAATCACAACCTCTCCTCTCACTGTATTGAATCCTCAGTCTCCTCATCCATTGGTTCATTTTATCCACTTTCCCAAACCATCTGCTCCAGTCTCCCCTCCTGCTCCAACATGTCCTTTCCCTGTAATTTACAAGGTTATGGGGTTATTTGATGAATGTTTTCAAGATAATAAGGGAAACTGAACGGGTGGACAGAGAGTTACAATTCCCACTTGCTGCGGAGTCAGGAACTTGGGGGCAGAGTCTAAAAATCTAAACGCAGTCTAAACACCTTTCAGTAGTGAAATGAAGAAACACTTCAACAGAGAGTGGGGATAAATGAGTGCTATTCTGGTTGGCAATCAGTGGTGTGCCCCAGGAATCGGTGCTGGGTCCTCAATTATTTACAATTTATATCGATGATTTGGAGTTGGGGACCACTTGTAGGGTGTCAAATTTTGCAGATGACACTAAGATGAGTGGCAGAGCAAAGTGTGCAGATGACTGTGAAACTTTGCAGAGGAACATAGATACATTGAGTGAGTGGGCAAAGGTCTGGCAGATGGAATACAATGTTGATAAGTGTGAAGTCATTCATTTCGGTAGGAGTAACAGTAAAAAGGATTCTTCCTTGAATGGTAAAAAGTTGCAGCATGCTGCTATGCAGAGGGACCTGGGTGTCCTTGTGCATGAATCGCAGAAGGTTGGTCTGCAGGTACAGCAAGTAACGAGGAAGGCAAATGGAATTTTGTCCTTCATTGCTAAAGGGATTGTGTTTAAAAGCAGAGAGGTTATGTTGCAGCTGGATAAGGTACTGGTGAGGCCGCACCTGGAGTACTGTGTGCGGTTTTCGTCTTCTTACTTGAGAAAGGATGTACAGGCAATGGAGAGGGTGCAGAGTAGGGTCACTTCGTTGATTCCGGAGTTGAGGGGGTTGGCTTATGAGGAGAGACTGAGTAGATTGGGATTATATTCATTAAAATTCAGAAGAATGAGGGGGCATTTTATAGAAACATATAAAATTATGAAGGGACTAGATAAGATACAAAGAGAGAGGATGTTTCCACTGGCAGTTGAAGCTCGGACAAGAGGGCATAACTTCAAGATTAGTGGGAGCAGATTTCGGACTGAATTAAGAAGGAACTTCTTCACTCAGAGGGTTGTTAATCTATGGAATTCCTTGCCCAGTGAGGTAGTTGACGCTTCTTCAGTAAACGTTCTTAAAGCTAAGGTAGATATCTTTTTGAACAATAAAGGAATTAAGGGATACGGTGAGAATGCGGGTAAGTGGATCTGAGTCCACAAAAAGATCAGCCATGATCGGATTGAATGGCGGAGCAGGCTCGAGGGGCCGCGTGGCCTACTCCTGCTCCTAGTTCTTATGTTCTTATGAACACACCAGGTGTGGTATCAGTTTGGAACTCTCTTCCACAAACGGCAATTGATGCTGAGACACTTGTTAGTTTTTAAATCTGAGTTTGATAGATTTTTGTCAACCAAAGGTATTAAGGGGCAAAGAAAGGTACATGGAGTTAGATCACACGTCAGCCATGAGCTCACTGAATGACAGAAGAGGGTTGAGGGGCCAAATGGCCTCCTCCTCTTCCTCTGACCAATGACAAATATCTTGCTATCACTCTCTGTGTCTTGGTCTGTGCCTCTCTCTTTGTCTCTCAAATGTTTGTCTGACTGTCTGTCTCTCTCTCCTCTCTCAAATATCTGTGGAAATGCACAAACATTAGTCAGCCATTTTAGGCTGGTTCTCGGTGGCCATTTTATGTTTCCACAACACTGGGACATTTATTCCAGAGACCGACTCCTCACCAATGTGACGGTAGTGCTCAAATTGTGACAGAGACACAGACATGGAGACACTGAGACACACAGAACTCGAAAGGAATTAATCAATCCCTTTTGCCCAATAATTTGCCCTCCACTGTGATTAGGCTGGGTGGCCTGTAATTACTCAGTCTGTTACTTTCTCCCTTGTTAATCAACATTACAATATACGCAGTCCTCCAGTCCTCTGGCAGCACGACTGCAACCAGAGAGGATTGGAAAATGATTGTCAGAGCCTCTGATATTTCCTCCCTTGCACCTCTAAACAGTCTGAGCCTGTTGAATTATCAGCTTTCAAAGATGCTAAACCCCTGAATATTTGCTCTCTCACTGTTTATCCCATTCGATATTTCAAACCCCTCCTCATTGACTACAATATCAGCCTCGTCCCCTCTTTTGTGAAGACAGCCGATGTGTATTCATCAAGAACCATGCCCGCATCTTCCGCCTCCACGGTTAGGGAAAAGGAGGAGAGAAGATATAAAGTAAAGGATAGAATTCTAAAGGAGGTGCAGGTACAGACACATCTGGGGGTATTTGCGCTCCAATCACTGAAGGTGGCAGGGCAGGTTCAGAAAGTGGTTAAACGGCAGAAGAGGTCCTGAGATTATAAATACAGACTTTGAATAGAAAAGCAAGGAAAATGTGACCTTTGTAAATCGCTGGTTTGCCTTCAACTGGAGCATTGTCCAATTCTGGACACCGTACTTCAGGAAGAATGTAGCGGCATTAGAGAGGGTGCAGAAAGGATTCACAAGAATGGTTCCAGGGATGAGTTGCTTCAGTTACGTGGATAGATTGGAGAAGCTGGGGTTGTTCTCTGTGTCTCTCTCTGCCTTCCTCTCTCTATCTCTCCCTCCTGCTATCTCTGACACTAAGAGGGAGACAGAGGGATAGAGGCTTAGATATGCAGGCAGAGAGAGGGCTGTGGAGAGGGACAAGGTTGGAGACAGACAGATTGTTGGGGTGGATTGAAAGGGAGAATGTAAGATATATTCATTTGATGTAATCCTTCACTGCTGTGTCCGCAAACAGAGAACGATAGGTATGCAGAGTGAAATACTGGTAGAGTGGGAGAAATGTGGATGAAGTTGGGGCCCAGGCAGCCAGTTTTGATGACCAGGAAGGAAAACGTTCCATTGTAAACATCCAGCAAGGTATTCCACCATGGAATCCATCACACCCTCATGATATTGGTGTGGAAATCTTGTAATCTATGCCCATGGTTATCTACCCCTCTGTTTTGGGAAATGGGTCCTTCCTATCTACTCTATCCAGGCCCGTCATTAGTTTGTACACCTCAATTAAGTCTTCCCTTCAACCTTCTCTGTTCCAAAGAAAACAATTCCAGCCTATCCAACCTTTCCTCATAGTTAAAATTCTCCATTCCTTACAACATCCTCTGTAAATCTCCTCTGTACCCTCCCTAGTGTGATCACATCCTGCCTGTAATGTGGTTACCAGAACTGTACACAGTACTCTAGCTGTGGTCTAACGAGTGTTTTATACAGTTCTAGCATAACTTCCCTGCTCTTATATTCTCTACATCAGCCAATAAAATAAAGTATTCCGAAAGCCTTCTTAACCACCTGTCCTGTTACCCTCAGGAATCAGTGGACATTCACTCCAAGGTCCCTCTGTTCCCAGACAGAGCGATTGTTCAGTTAGATTGAAAGAGCAAATGTAAAACTTTATAATTTGATGTAATCCTTCACTGCAGTGTACACAGACATACGAGCAAGAGGCATGGCGTATGAAACATCGGGGTAGAGGGTGAGAAATAGATGGAGATGGTAACAAATTGGAAAGGAGTGATCGGGACTGAGAGAGAGGTAATCGCTGGTAAACTCTCTTGCTGGTAACTATATCCATCTCTCTCACTCTCTTGCCCACTCCTCTACTCTCTGAAACACTATTTACTCTGTTACTCATTTTCCAAGTCTATCTCTCTACTTTTCTCCCTCTGTCTCTATCTCCCTCTGCACACTATCTCAATCTCTCACTCTTGCTGTCAGGATGGGAAGAGAGAGAAAGAGAGGCAGAGAAAGGGTGTTGCAGGCAGTGAGAGATGAGGAGAAAGAGACAGAGGAACAGTGAGTCTGGCATTCATAGATGGATCTTTATTCTGTATCTAACCCCGTGCGTACCTGCCCTGTGAGTATTCGATGGGGACAGTCTCGGACCTGGGGAACTGTCTAAAAATCAAAGATTAGTCAAAAGCCCTTCAAAGATGAAATTTAGAAACACATCGACATACAAAGAGTGGGATAAGTTGGGAACTGTCTTCCACAAATGACCCCTCCCTATCTCTGCAATCTCCTCCAGCTCCACAATCCACCAATATCTGTGATCCTCTAATTCTGGCCTCTTGACCATCCCCAATTTGAATTGATCCAACATTGGAGGCCGTGCCTTCAAACTGCCAAGACCCTAATTCTGGAATTCCTTTCCTAAACCTCTCCATCTCACTAACTCTCTTTCCTCTTTGAAGACACTCCCTCAAACCAACCTGTTTGACCAAATCTTTGTTCGTCTAGTGTAATATCCCCTTAAGTGACTCGGTGTCAACTTTTTATTTGCCTTATTTATTTGTTGGATGTGTGCATTACAGGCCAGTCCAACATTTATTACCCATTCCTAATTGCCCTTGAGAAGGTGGTGTTGAGCCTCGTTATTGGACCGCTGCAGTCCATGTGGTGTAGGTATACCCACAGCGATGTTCGGAAGGGAGTTCCAGGATTTTGACCCAGTAACACTGAAGGAATGGTGATATAGTTTCAAGTTAGGATGGCGTGTGACTTCAGTTGTTGTGTGCGGACAGTATTTTCAGTGTGCAGTCCATTTAATTTTTTAATTATTTATTTTTTTCATGTGGTTAGATGAAAAGTTTCTCCTACAATCTGCCTGTCTCCCCGTATCTCCTCACTCTTTCTGCCCGTCTCTCCCTCCTTCTCTAAATCCACTGCATTACTCTGTTTCGAAACTCACACTGTACCTGCCCTGGGAGGTCTCATTATGGTGCTTAAGCAATGAGTTATAAAGTTACAGCATAACCTCCCTGCTCTAAAATACTTTAACAGCCTTGTTGGGAATCTCACTGCAGCTTGAAAATATGAAACACTGATCCAACATTCACACCTAAAACATTCACACGAACCTTCAAAAACAGGACTGGGCCGTTAATGAGGATTGTTCATGATTGTTACAACTTGTCTCATCCTCTCTCTGTCTCTCCCTCTCATGTCTGTTTCATCCCATCTGTCTCTCTCTCTCTCTCCCTCGCCCTATCCCTCTTTCTCTGCCTCTTTCCATGACTCTGATTCTGACACCATCTCTCTCTCCTTGGACAGAAATGATTTGTCCATTTCTTGGTTAATTTTGAACCTGTAAATCTTGCGCTTGCTGGGAACGTCACTGCAGTTTGAAAATATCAAACACTGATCAACACTCGCCCCCTAAACTCTCACACGAAACCCCCAATACAGGACTGTGCAGATAATGGGGATTGTTACTGAGATTCTGTCAAAGTTCCCTCACACACTGTATCCCATTTCCCCTGCTTCGAAAGATTGTCAGTGTTTAATAATTTTTTTTCAATAATATTAAATGTCACTTCAGTTTGAAAATATCAATCACTGATCCAACACTTGCCCCCAAAACACTCATACTAAACCCGTGATCTTTCCTTTCAGAATTAGTTCTTGCACACAGCCAGTTTAATTTTTAATTCTATCTTTTTTCAACATTATTAGATGTAAAGTTTTTCCAGTAACCTCGCTCTCCCTATCTCTCTCTGTGAGTCTCTCCCTCTGTCTCTGTTTCTCCCTCTGTTTGTCTCTCTTCCTCTCTCTCTCTCTCTCTCTGTCCCTTTCTCCCTTTGCATCTGCTTGCCTCCCTTTCTGTCTCTCTCCCTCTGTCTCTGTTTCTCCTTTTTACTCTATCATTTTAGCGTGCAGGAGAGACATGGTCCTGTGAAAATGAGGGGTAGAAATGGCAAGATTAGGGAACCATGGATGTCAGGTGAAATTGTGAGAGTAGCTAAGAGGAAAAAGTAAGCACACATAAGGACTCCGCGGCTGAAGAAAGACGAAGCTTTGAAGGAACATCGGCATTGTAGGCGCAATCTGAAACGAGGAATTAAGAGGGCTAAAAGGGGTCATGAAATATCTTTGGCAAACAGGATTCAGGAAAATCCCAAAGCCTTTTATTCATATATAAGGAGCAAGAGGGTAAGATTAGATTAGAGATACAGCACTGAAACAGGCCCTTCGGCCCACCGAGTCTGTGCCGACCATCAACCACCCAATTATACTAATCCTACACTAATCCCATATTCCTACCAAACATCCTCACCTGTCCCGACATTGCCCGACCACCTACCTATACTAGTGACAAATTATAATAGCCAATTTACCTATCAACCTGCAAGTCTGTTAGCTTGTGGGAGGAAACCGGAGCACCCGGAGAAAACCCACGCAGACACAGGGAGAACTTGCAAACTCCACACAGGCAGTACCCAGAATCGAACCCGGGTCCCTGGAGCTGTGAGGCTGCAGTGCTAACAACTGCGCCACTGTGCCGCCCTGCACTGGAGAAAGGATTGGCCCACTCAAGGACAAAGGAGGAAAGTTATGCGTGGAGTCAGAGAAAATGGGTGAGATTCTAAATGAGTACTTTGCATCGGTATTCACCGAGGAGAGGGACATGACGGATGTTGAGGTTCGGGACAGATGTTTGATTACTCTAGGTCAAGTCGGCATAAGGAGGGAGGAAGTGTTGGGTATTCTAAATGGCATTAAGGTGGACAAGTCCCCAGGTCCGGTCGGTATCTATCCCTGGTTACTGTGGGAAGCGAGAGAGGAAATAGTTGGGGCCTTAACAGGTATCTTTGCAACATCCTTAAACACGGGTGAGGTCCCGGAGGACTGGAGAATTGCTAATGTTGTCCCCTTGCTTAAGAAGGGTAGCAGGGAAAATCCAGGAAATTATAGACCGGTGAGCCTGACGTCAGTGGTAGGGAAGCTGCTGGAGAAGATACTGAGGGATAGGATCTATTCCCATCTGGAAGAAAATGGGCTTATCAGTGATAGGCAACATGGTTTTGTGCAGGGAAGGTCATGTCTTACCAACTTAATAGAATTCTTTGAGGAAGTGACAAAGTTGATTGATGAGGGAAGGGCTGTAGATGTCATATACGTGGACTTCAGTAAGGCGTTTGATAAGGTTCCCCATGGTAGGCTGATGGAGAAAGTGAAGGCGCATGGGGTCCAGGGTGTACCAGCTAGATGCATAAAGAACTGGCTGGGCAACAGGGGACAGAGAGTAGCAGTGGAAGGGAGTTTCTCAAAATGGAGACAGGGATCCGTGCTGGGACCACTGTTGTTTGTGATATACATAAATGATTTGGAGGAAAGTATAGGTGGTCTGATTAGCAAGTTTGCAGACGACACTAAGATTGGTGGAGTAGCAGATACTGAAGGGGACTGTCAGAGAATACAGCAGAATATAGATAGACTGTAGAGTTGGGCAGAGAAATGGCAGATGGAGTTCAATCAGGGCAAATGCGAGGTGATGCATTTTGGAAGATCCAATACAAGAGTGAACTATACAGCAAATGGAAAAGTCCTGGGGAAAATTGATGTACAGAGAGATTTGGGTGTTCAGGTCCATTGTTCCCTGAAGGTGGCAACGCAGGTCAATAGAGTGGTCAAGAAGGCATACGGCATGCTTTCCTTCATCGGACGGGGTATTGAATACAAGAGTTGGCAGGTCATATTACAGTTGTATAGGACTTTGGTTCGGCCACATTTGGAATACTGCGTGCAGTTCTGGTCGCCACATTACCAAAAGGATGTGGATGCTTTGGAGAGGGTGCAGAGCAGGTTCACCAGGATGTTGCCTGGTGTGGAGGGCGCTAGCTATGAAGAGAGGTTGAGTAGATTAGGATTATTTTCATTAGAAAGACCGAGGTTGAGGGAGGACCTGATTGAGGTGTACAAAATCACGAGAAGTATAGACAGGGTGGATAGCAAGAAGCTTTTTCCCAGAGTGGAGGATTCAATTACAAGGGGACACGAGTTCAAAGTGAAAGGGGAAAAGTTTAGGGGGGATATGCATGGAAAGTTCTTTCCGCAGAGGGCGGTGGGTGCATGGAACGCATTACCAGCGGAGGTCGTAGACGCGGGCACGATAGCGTCTTTTAAGATGTATCTAGACAGATACCTGAATGGGCAGGAAGTAAAGAGATACAGACCCTTAGAAAATAGTTGACATGTTTAGATAGAAGATTTGGATCGGCCCAGGCTTGTAGGGTCAAAGGGACTGTTCCTGTGCTGTAATGTTCTTTGTTCTTTGTTCTTTGTTCTCTGTCTCTCTCTCTCTCCCTCTGTCTCTGTCCCACTCTGTCAGTGTCTCTCTCCATCTGTGTCTCACTCCCTCCATGTCTCCGTCCCTCTGTGCATGGACAGCAATTCTTTGAGCCATTTGTTTGGTTAATTTTGAATCTTTAACTCTTGATTTTGTTGGAAATGTCAATGCAGTTTGAAAATATAAAACACTCATCTAACACTTATCCTTAAAACACTCACATTAAACCCCAAATACCGACTGGGCAGACAATGGTGATTGTTACTGGGGTTCCGTCAAGGTCTCATTTCGATTTCTCTTCTGTCTCTCACTGCCTTCCACTTTGTCCTCTTTCTCTCCATTTACCCATTTGTTTTCGTTTCCCTCTTCTCCTCATTCCTTCATCGCCCCAACTTTATAAATGGAGAGGGTGCTCCTTCCACTTTATACATAGAGAGGGAGATCCCTCCACTTTAGACATAGAGAGGGAGCTCCCTCCACTTTATACACAGAGACGGAGATCCCTCCACTTTATACATAGAGAGGGAGCTCCGTCCACTTTATTCATAGAGAGGCAGTTCCCTCCACTTTATGCATAAAGAGGGAGCTCCCTCCACTTTATACAGAGAGAGGGAGCTCCGTCCACTTTGTACATAGAGAGGGCGCTCCCTCCACTTTAGACATAGAGAGGGAGTTCCCTCCACTTTATGCATAAAGAGGGAGCTCCCTCCACTTTATACAGAGAGAGGGAGCTCCGTCCACTTTGTACATAGAGAGGGCGCTCCCTACACTTTCTACAAAGAGAGGGAGCTCCCTCCACATTATACATAAAGAGGGAGCTCCCTCCACCTTCCACATAGAGAGGGAGCTCCGTCCACTTTATCCATAGAGAGGGAGCTCCGTCCACTTTATACACAGAGAGGGAGTTCCCTCCACTTTATAAATAGAGAGGGAGCTCCGTCCACCTTGTACTTAGAGAGGGAGCTCACTCCACTTTATACATGGAGAGGGAGCTCCATCCACTTTATACATAGAGAGGGAGCTCCTTCCACTTTGAACATAGAGAGGGCACTCACTGCACTTTATACATCGAGAAAGAGCTCCCTCCACTTTGTACAGAGAGAGGGAGCTCCGTCCACTTTGTACATAGAAAGGGAGCTCCCTCCAAATATACAGAGAGAGGGAGCTCCCTCCACTTTATACATAGTGAGGGAGCTCCCTCCACTTTATTCATAGAGAGGGAGCTCCCTCTACTTTCGACACAGAGAGGGAGCTACCTCCACTTTATAAATGGAGAGGGAGCTCCCTCCACTTTATACATGGAGAGGGGGCGCCCTCCACTTTATACATAGAGAGGGGGGGCCCTCTACTTTATACATAGAGAGGCAGCTCCGTCCACTTTATCCATAGAGAGGGAGTTCTCTCCACTTTATACATAGAGAGGGAGCTCCCTCCACTTTATACATAGAGAGGGAGCTCCGTCCACTTTATCCATCGAGAGGGAGTTCCCTCCACTTTATACATAGAGAGGGAGTTCCCTCCAACTTATACATCGAGAGGGGGCTCCCTCCACTTTATAGACAGAGAGGGAGCTCCCTCCACATTATACACAGAGAGGGAGCTCACTCCACTTCATACATAGAGAGGCAGCTCCCTCAACTTAATACATAGAGAGGGAGCTCCCTCCACTTTATACATAGAGAGGGAGCTCCAGCCACTTTATACATAGAGAGGGAGCTCCCTCCACTTTGTTCAGAGAGAGCGAGCTCCGTCCACTTTTTTCATAGAGAGGGAGCTCACTCTGCTTTATTCATATGGAGGGAACTCCGTCCACTTTGTACATGGAGAGGGAACTCCCTCCACTTTATATATAGAGAGGGAGCTCCCTCCACTTTATACATAGAGAGGGCACTCCGTCCACTTTGGACATAGAGAGGGAGCTCCCTCCACTTTACACAGAGAGAGGGAGCTCCCTCCACTTTATACATAGAGAGGGAGCTCCGTCCAAATATACAGAGAGAGGGAGCTCCCTCCACTTTATACATAGCGAGGGAGCACCGTCCACCTTGTGCATAGAGAGGGAGCTCCCTCCACTTTATACATAGAGAGGGAGCTCAATCCACTTTATATACAGAGAGGGAGCTCCCTCCACTTTATACATAGAGAGGGAAGTCCCACCTCTTTATACATAGAGAGGGAGCTCCATCCACTTTGCACATAGAGAGGGAGCTCCGTCCACTTTATACATAGAGAGGGAGCTCCGTCCTCTTTATACATAGAGAGGGAGCTCCCTCCACTTCATACCTAGAGAGGGAGCTCCATCCGCTTTGTACATAGAGAGGGAGCACCCTGCACTTTATACATAGAGAGGGAGCTCAGTCCACTTTATACATAGAAAGGGAACTCCCTCCACTTTATACATAGAGAGGGAGCTCCCTCCACTTTATACATAGAGAGGGAGCTCCCTCCACATTATACATAGAGAGGGAGCTCACTCCACTTTATACATAGAGTGGGAGCTAACTCAACTTTATACATAGAGAACGAGCTCCCTCCACTTTATACATCGAGAGGGGGCTCCCTCCACTTTATAGACAGAGAGGCAGCTCCGTCCACATTATACATAAAGCGGGATCTCCCTCCACTTTATACACGGAGACGGAGCTCCCTCCACTTTGTACATAGAGAGGGTGCTCCCTCCAGTTTAAACACAGAGTGGGAGCTCCCTCCACTTTACACATGGAGAGGGAGCTCCCTCCACTTTGTACTTAGAGAGGGAGCTCCCTCCACTTTATACATCGAGAGGGAGCGCCATCCACTTTATACATAGAGAGTGAGCTCCCTCCACTTTATAGATCGAGAGGGCGCTCACTCCAATTTATACACAGAGAGGGAACTCCCTCCACTGTATACATAGAGAGGGAACTCTCTCCACTTTATACATAGAGAGGGAGCTCCCTCCACTCTATACATAGAGAGGGAGCTCACTCCACTTTATACATAGAGAGGGATCTCCGTCCACTTTATACATAGAGAGGGAGCTCAGTCCACTTTATACATAGAAAGGGAACTCCCTCCACTTTATACATAGAGAGGGAGCTCCCTCCACTTTATACATAGAGAGGGAGCTCCCTCCACATTATACATAGAGAGGGAGCTCACTCCACTTTATACATAGAGTGGGAGCTAACTCAACTTTATACATAGAGAACGAGCTCCCTCCACTTTATACATCGAGAGGGGGCTCCCTCCACTTTATAGACAGAGAGGCAGCTCCGTCCACTTCATACATAGAGAGGGAGCTCCCTCAACTTTATACATAGAGAGGGAGCTCCCTCCACTTTATACATAGAGAGGGAGCTCCAGCCACTTTATACATAGAGAGGGTGCTCCCTCCACTTTATACATCGAGACAGAGCTCCTTCCACTTTGCTCATGGAGAGGGACCTCCGTCCACTTTTTTCATAGAGAGGGAGCTCACTCCGCTTTATTCATATGGAGGGAGCTCCGTCCACTTTGTACATGGAGAGGGAACTCCCCCAACTTTATATATAGAGAGGGAGCTCCCTCCACTTTGTACATAGAGATGGAGCTCACTCCACTTTGTACATAGAGAGGGAGCTCCCTCCACTTCATATATAGAGAGGGAGCTCACTCCACTTTATATATAGAGAGGCAGCTCCCTCCAGTTTATACATAGAGAGGGAGCTCCGTCCACTTTGTCCATAGAGAGTGTGCTCCGTCCACTTTATACATCGCGAGGGAGCTCCCTGCAAATTGTAGATAGTGAGGGAGCTCCGCCCACTTTATACATAGAGAGGGAGCTCCCTTCATTTTAGACACAGAGGAGGAGCTCCGTTCGCTTTGACATAGAGAGGGAGCTCCCTCCACTTTATATGTAGAGAGGCAGCTCCCTCCACTTTATACATGGAGAGGGAGCTCCCTCCACGTTGTACATGGAGAGGGAGCTCCGTCCACTTTGTAAATAGTGAGGGAGCTGCCTCCACTTTATACATAGAGGGGGAGCTCCCTACACTTTGTACATAGAGAGGGAGCTCCCTCCACTTTGGACACAGAGAGGGAGCTCCGTTCTCTTTGACATAGCGAGGGAGCTCCCTCCACTTTATATGTAGAGAGGCAGCTCCCTCCACTTTATACATAGAGAGGGAGCTCCCTCCACGTTGTACATGGAGAGGGAGCTCCGTCCACTTTGTAAATAGAGAGGGAGCTGCCTCAACTTTATACATAGAGGGGGAGCTCCCTGCACTTTGTACATAGAGAGGGAGCTCCGTCCACGTTGTACATGGAGAGGGAGCTCACTCCACTTTCTGCATCGAGAGGGAGCTCCCTCCACTTTATACATAGAGAGGGAGCTCCCTCCAAATTATACAGAGAGAGGGAGTTCCCTCCTGTTTATACATAGAGAGGGAGCACCCTCCACTATATACATAGTGAGGGAGCTCTGTCCACTTTATACATCGAGCGGGAGCTCCCTCCACTTTATACATAGAGAGGGAGCTCCATCCACTTTATTCATAGAGAGTGAGCTCCCTCCACTTGATACATAGAGAGGGAGTTCCCTCCACTTTATACAAAGAGAGGGAGCTCCCTCCACTTTCTCCAGAGAGAGGGAGCTCACTCCACTTTATACATAGAGAGGGAGCTCCCTCCACTTTATTCATAAAGATGGAGCTCCCTCCACTTTGTGCATAGAGATGGAGCTCACTCCACTTTGTACATAGAGAGGGAGCTCCCTCCACTTCATATATAGAGAGGGAGCTCACTCCACTTTATATATAGAGAGGGAGCTCCCTCCAGTTTATACATAGAGAGGGAGCTCCGTCCACTTTGTCCATAGAGAGGGTGCTCCGTCCACTTTATACATCGCGAGGGAGCTCCCTGCAAATTGTAGATAGTGAGGGAGCATCGCCCACTTTATACATAGAGAGGGAGCTCCCTTCATTTTAGACACAGAGAGGGAGCTCCGTTCGCTTTGACATAGAGAGGGAGCTCCCTCCACTTTATATAATGAACAAAGAACAAAGATAATTACAGCACAGGAACAGGCCCTTCGGCCCTCCAATCCTGCGCCGATCCAGATCCTCTCTCTAAACATGTCGCCTATTTTCTAAGGTTCTGTATCTCTTTTCTTCCTGCCCATTCATGTATCTGTCTAGATACATCTTAAAAGACTCCATCGTGCCCGCAACTACCACCTCCGCTGGCAATGCGTTCCAGGTGCCCACTACCCTCTGCGTAAAGAACTTTCCACGCATATCCCCCCTAAACCTTTCCCCTTTCACTTTGAACTCGTGTCCTCCAGTAATTGAAACCCCCACTCTGGGAAAAAGCCTCTTGCTATCCACCCTGTCTATACCTCTCATGATTTTGTACACCTCAATCAGGTCCCCCCTGATACATCGAGAGGGAGCTCCCTGCAAATTATAGATAGAGAGGGAGCTCCGTCCACTTTATACATAGAGAGGGAGCTCCCTTCACTTTAGACACAGAGAGGGAGCTCCGTTCGCTTTGACATAGAGAGGGAGCTCCCTCCACTTTATATGTGGAGAGGCAGCTCCCTGCACTTTATACATAGAGAGAGAGCTCCCTCCAAGTTGTACATGGAGAGGGAGCTCCGTCCAATTTGTATTTGGAGAGGGAGCTCCCTCCCATTTTTGCATAGAGAGGGAGCTCCGTCCACTTTGTAAATAGAGAGGGAGCTCCCTCCACTTTATACATAGAGGGGGAGCTCCCTGCACTTTGTACATGGAGAGGGAGCTCCGTCCACTTTGTACATGGAGAGGGAGCTCACTCCACTTTATACATCGAGAGGGAGCTCCCTCCACTTTATACATAGAGAGGGAGCTCCCTCCAAATTATACATAGAGAGGGAGCTCCCTCCTGTTTATACATAGAGAGGGAACTCCCTCCACTTTATACATGGAGAGGGAGCTCCGTCCACTTTATACATCGAGCGGGAGCTCCCTCAACTTTATACATAGAGAGGGAGCTCCCTCCACTTTATACATAGAGAGGGAGCTCCAGCCACTTTATACATAGAGAGGGTGCTCCCTCCACTTTATACATCGAGACAGAGCTCCTTCCACTTTGCTCATGGAGAGGGACCTCCGTCCACTTTTTTCATAGAGAGGGAGCTCACTCCGCTTTATTCATATGGAGGGAGCTCCGTCCACTTTGTACATGGAGAGGGAACTCCCCCAACTTTATATATAGAGAGGGAGCTCCCTCCACTTTGTACATAGAGATGGAGCTCACTCCACTTTGTACATAGAGAGGGAGCTCCCTCCACTTCATATATAGAGAGGGAGCTCACTCCACTTTATATATAGAGAGGGAGCTCCCTCCAGTTTATACATAGAGAGGGAGCTCCGTCCACTTTGTCCATAGAGAGTGTGCTCCGTCCACTTTATACATCGCGAGGGAGCTCCCTGCAAATTGTAGATAGTGAGGGAGCTCCGCCCACTTTATACATAGAGAGGGAGCTCCCTTCATTTTAGACACAGAGGAGGAGCTCCGTTCGCTTTGACATAGAGAGGGAGCTCCCTCCACTTTATATGTAGAGAGGCAGCTCCCTCCACTTTATACATGGAGAGGGAGCTCCCTCCACGTTGTACATGGAGAGGGAGCTCCGTCCACTTTGTAAATAGAGAGGGAGCTGCCTCCACTTTATACATAGAGGGGGAGCTCCCTACACTTTGTACATAGAGAGGGAGCTCCCTCCACTTTGGACACAGAGAGGGAGCTCCGTTCTCTTTGACATAGCGAGGGAGCTCCCTCCACTTTATATGTAGAGAGGCAGCTCCCTCCACTTTATACATAGAGAGGGAGCTCCCTCCACGTTGTACATGGAGAGGGAGCTCCGTCCACTTTGTAAATAGAGAGGGAGCTGCCTCAACTTTATACATAGAGGGGGAGCTCCCTGCACTTTGTACATAGAGAGGGAGCTCCGTCCACGTTGTACATGGAGAGGGAGCTCACTCCACTTTCTGCATCGAGAGGGAGCTCCCTCCACTTTATACATAGAGAGGGAGCTCCCTCCAAATTATACAGAGAGAGGGAGTTCCCTCCTGTTTATACATAGAGAGGGAGCACCCTCCACTATATACATAGTGAGGGAGCTCTGTCCACTTTATACATCGAGCGGGAGCTCCCTCCACTTTATACATAGAGAGGGAGCTCCATCCACTTTATTCATAGAGAGTGAGCTCCCTCCACTTGATACATAGAGAGGGAGTTCCCTCCACTTTATACATAGAGAGGGAGCTCCCTCCACTTTCTCCAGAGAGAGGGAGCTCACTCCACTTTATACATAGAGAGGGAGCTCCCTCCACTTTATTCATAAAGATGGAGCTCCCTCCACTTTGTGCATAGAGATGGAGCTCACTCCACTTTGTACATAGAGAGGGAGCTCCCTCCACTTCATATATAGAGAGGGAGCTCACTCCACTTTATATATAGAGAGGGAGCTCCCTCCAGTTTATACATAGAGAGGGAGCTCCGTCCACTTTGTCCATAGAGAGGGTGCTCCGTCCACTTTATACATCGCGAGGGAGCTCCCTGCAAATTGTAGATAGTGAGGGAGCATCGCCCACTTTATACATAGAGAGGGAGCTCCCTTCATTTTAGACACAGAGAGGGAGCTCCGTTCGCTTTGACATAGAGAGGGAGCTCCCTCCACTTTATATAATGAACAAAGAACAAAGATAATTACAGCACAGGAACAGGCCCTTCGGCCCTCCAATCCTGCGCCGATCCAGATCCTCTCTCTAAACATGTCGCCTATTTTCTAAGGTTCTGTATCTCTTTTCTTCCTGCCCATTCATGTATCTGTCTAGATACATCTTAAAAGACTCCATCGTGCCCGCAACTACCACCTCCGCTGGCAATGCGTTCCAGGTGCCCACTACCCTCTGCGTAAAGAACTTTCCACGCATATCCCCCCTAAACCTTTCCCCTTTCACTTTGAACTCGTGTCCTCCAGTAATTGAAACCCCCACTCTGGGAAAAAGCCTCTTGCTATCCACCCTGTCTATACCTCTCATGATTTTGTACACCTCAATCAGGTCCCCCCTGATACATCGAGAGGGAGCTCCCTGCAAATTATAGATAGAGAGGGAGCTCCGTCCACTTTATACATAGAGAGGGAGCTCCCTTCACTTTAGACACAGAGAGGGAGCTCCGTTCGCTTTGACATAGAGAGGGAGCTCCCTCCACTTTATATGTGGAGAGGCAGCTCCCTGCACTTTATACATAGAGAGAGAGCTCCCTCCAAGTTGTACATGGAGAGGGAGCTCCGTCCAATTTGTATTTGGAGAGGGAGCTCCCTCCCATTTTTGCATAGAGAGGGAGCTCCGTCCACTTTGTAAATAGAGAGGGAGCTCCCTCCACTTTATACATAGAGGGGGAGCTCCCTGCACTTTGTACATGGAGAGGGAGCTCCGTCCACTTTGTACATGGAGAGGGAGCTCACTCCACTTTATACATCGAGAGGGAGCTCCCTCCACTTTATACATAGAGAGGGAGCTCCCTCCAAATTATACATAGAGAGGGAGCTCCCTCCTGTTTATACATAGAGAGGGAACTCCCTCCACTTTATACATGGAGAGGGAGCTCCGTCCACTTTATACATCGAGCGGGAGCTCCCTCCACTTTATACATAGAGAGGGAGCTCCATCCACTTTATTCATAGGGAGGGAGCTCCCTCCACTTGACACATAGAGAGGGAGTTCCCTCCACTTTATACATAGAGAGGGAGCTCCCTCCACTTTCAACAGAGAGATGGATCTCTCTCCACTTGATACATAGAGAGGGAGCTCCCTCGACTTTGTACATGGAGAGGGAGCTCCCTCCACTTTATACATAGGGAGGGAGCTCCGTCCTCTTTATACATAAAGAGGGAGCTCCCTCCACTTTGTACTTAGAGATGGAGCTCACTCCACTTTGTACATAGAGAGGGAGCTCCCTTCACTTTATACATAGAGAGGGAGATCCGTCCACTTTGTACATAGAGAGGGAGCTCCCTCCAATTCATATGTTGAGAGCGAGCTCACTCCACTTTATACATAGAGAGGGAGCTCCCTCCACTTTATACATGGAGAGGGAGCTCCCACCACTTTGTACATTGAGAACGAGCTTCCTCCACTTTATATATGGACAGGGAGCTCCCTCCACTTTACATATAGAGAGGGAGCTCCCTCCACTCAATACATAGAGAGTGTGCTCCGTCCACTTTGGACATAGAGAGGGAGCTCCCTCCGCTTTATACATAGAGAGGGAGCTCCGTCCACTTTGTCAAAAGAGAGGGAGCTCCGTCCACTTTATACATAGAGAGGGAGCTCCCTCCACTTTATACATAGAGAGGGAGCTCCCTCCACTTTCTACAGAGAGAGGGACCTCACTCCACATTATACATAGAGAGGGAGCTCCCTCCACTTTATACATGGAGAGGGAGCTCCGTCCACTTTGTACATAGAGAGGGAGCACCGTCCACTTTGTACATAGAGAGGGAGCTCACTCCACTTTATGCATCGAGAGGGAGTTCCCTCCACTTTATACATAGAGAGGGAGCTCCCTCCACTTTGTACGTAGAGAGGGGGCTCCCTCCACTTTAGATATAGAGAGGGAGCTCCGTCCACTTTATACATTGAGGGGGAGCTCCCTGCACTTTGTACATAGAGAGGGAGCTCCGTCCACTTTGTACAGAGAGAGGGAGCTCCGTCCACTTTATACATAGAGAGGGAGCTCACTCTTAATTATACATAGAGAGGGAGCTCCCTCCACTTTATACATGGAGAGGGAGCTCCTTCCACTTTGTACATAGAGAGGGAGCTCCGTCCACTTTGTACATGGAGAGGGAGCTCACTCCACTTTATACATAGAGAGGGAGCTCCGTCCACTTTGTCCATGGAGAGGGAGCTCCGTCCACTTTATACATCGAGAGGGAGCTCCCTGCAAATTATAGATAGAGAGGGAGCTCCGTCCACATTATACACAGAGAGGGAGCTGACTTCACTTTAGACGCAGAGAGGGAGCTCCGTTCGCTTTGACATAGAGAGGGAGCTCCCTCCACTTTATATGTGGAGAGGCAGCTCCCTGCACTTTATACATAGAGAGAGAGCTCCCTCCACGTTGTACATGGAGAGGGAGCTCCGTCCAATTTGTAAATAGAGAGGAAACTCCCTCCCATTTGTGCATAGAGACGGACCTCCGTCCACTTTGTAAATAGAGAGGGAGCTCCCTCCACTTTATACATGGAGAGGGAGCTCCGTCCACTTTATACATCGAGCGGGAGCTCCCTCCACTTTATACATAGAGAGGGAGCTCCATCCACTTTATTCATAGGGAGGGAGCTCCCTCCACTTTCAACAGAGAGATGGATCTCTCTCCACTTGATACATAGAGAGGGAGCTCCCTCTTAGTTATACATAGAGAGGGAGCTCCCTCCTCTTTATACATAGAGAGGGAGCTCCGTCCACTTCGTACATAGAGAGGGAGCTCCGTCCACTTTGTACATGGAGAGGGAGCTCACTCCACTTTATACATCGAGAGGGAGCTCCCTCCACTTTATACATAGAGAGGGAGCACCCTCCAAATTATACATAGAGAGGGAGCTCCCTCCTGTTTTTACATAGAGAGGGAGCTCCCTCCACTATATACATAGAGAGGGAGCTCCGTCCACTTTATACATAGAGAGGGAGCTCCATCCACATTCTTCATAGAGAGGGAGCTCACTCAACTTGATACATAGAGAGGGAGTTCCCTCCACATTATACATAGAGAGGGAGCTCACTCCACTTTGTACATAGAGAGGGAGCTCCCTCCACTTGAGACATGGAGAGGGAGCTCCGTCCACTTTGTACATCGAGAGGGAGCTCCCTCGACTTTGCACATAGAGAGGGAGCTCCCTCCACTTTATACATAGAGAGGGAGCTCACTCCACTTTATACATAGAGAGGGAGCTCCCTCCACTTTATACATAGAGAGGGAGCTCCATCCATTTTGTACATAGAGAGTGAGCTCACCCAACTTGATACATAAAGAGGGAGCTTGCTCCACTTTGTACATAGAGATGGAGCTCACTCCACTCTGTACATAGAGAGGGAGCTCCCTTCACTTTATACATAGAGAGGGAGCTCCGTCCACTTTGTACATAGAGTGGGAGCTCCCTCCACTTCATATTTAGAGAGGGAGCTCACTCCACTTCAGACATAGAGAGGGAGCTCCGTCCTCTTTGGACATAGAGAGGTAGCTCCCTCCACTTTATACATAGAGAGGGAGCTCCGTCCACTTTGTCCATAGAGAGGGAGCTCCGTCCACTTTGTACATGGAGAGGGAGCTCACTCCACTTTATACATAGAGAGGGAGCTCCGTCCACTTTGTCCATGGAGAGGGAGCTCCGTCCACTTTATACATCGAGAGGGAGCTCCCTGCAAATTATAGATAGAGAGGGAGCTCCGTCCACATTATACACAGAGAGGGAGCTGACTTCACTTTAGACGCAGAGAGGGAGCTCCGTTCGCTTTGACATAGAGAGGGAGCTCCCTCCACTTTATATGTGGAGAGGCAGCTCCCTGCACTTTATACATAGAGAGAGAGCTCCCTCCACGTTGTACATGGAGAGGGAGCTCCGTCCAATTTGTAAATAGAGAGGAAACTCCCTCCCATTTGTGCATAGAGACGGACCTCCGTCCACTTTGTAAATAGAGAGGGAGCTCCCTCCACTTTATACATGGAGAGGGAGCTCCTTCCACTTTGTACATAGAGAGGGAGCTCCGTCCACTTTGTACATGGAGAGGGAGCTCACTCCACTTTATACATAGAGAGGGAGCTCCGTCCACTTTGTCCATGGAGAGGGAGCTCCGTCCACTTTATACATCGAGAGGAAGCTCCCTGCAAATTATAGATAGAGAGGGAGCTCCGTCCACTTAAGACACAGAGAGGGAGCTGCCTTCACTTTAGACGCAGAGAGGGAGCTCCGTTCGCTTTGACATAGAGAGGGAGCTCCCTCCACTTTATATGTGGAGAGGCAGCTCCCTGCACTTTATACATAGAGAGAGAGCTCCCTCCACGTTGTACATGGAGAGGGAGCTCCGTCCAATTTGTAAATAGAGAGGAAACTCCCTCCCATTTGTGCATAGAGACGGACCTCCGTCCACTTTGTAAATAGAGAGGGAGCTCCCTCCACTTTATACATAGAGGGGGAGCTCCCTGCACTTTGTACATGGAGAGGGAGCTCCGTCCACTTTGTACATGGACAGGGAGCTCACTCCACTTTATACATCGAGAGGGTGCTCCCTCCACTTTATACATAGAGAGGGAGCTCCCTCCAAATTATACATAGAGAGGGAGCTCCCTCCTGTTTATACATAGAGAGGGAACTCCCTCCACTTTATACATGGAGAGGGAGCTCCGTCCACTTTATACATCGAGCGGGAGCTCCCTCCACTTTATACATAGAGAGGGAGCTCCATCCACTTTATTCATAGGGAGGGAGCTCCCTCCACTTTCAACAGAGAGATGGATCTCTCTCCACTTGATACATAGAGAGGGAGCTCCCTCTTAGTTATACATAGAGAGGGAGCTCCCTCCTCTTTATACATAGAGAGGGAGCTCCGTCCACTTCGTACATAGAGAGGGAGCTCCGTCCACTTTGTACATGGAGAGGGAGCTCACTCCACTTTATACATCGAGAGGGAGCTCCCTCCACTTTATACATAGAGAGGGAGCACCCTCCAAATTATACATAGAGAGGGAGCTCCCTCCTGTTTTTACATAGAGAGGGAGCTCCCTCCACTATATACATAGAGAGGGAGCTCCGTCCACTTTATACATAGAGAGGGAGCTCCATCCACATTCTTCATAGAGAGGGAGCTCACTCAACTTGATACATAGAGAGGGAGTTCCCTCCACATTATACATAGAGAGGGAGCTCACTCCACTTTGTACATAGAGAGGGAGCTCCCTCCACTTGAGACATGGAGAGGGAGCTCCGTCCACTTTGTACATCGAGAGGGAGCTCCCTCGACTTTGCACATAGAGAGGGAGCTCCCTCCACTTTATACATAGAGAGGGAGCTCACTCCACTTTATACATAGAGAGGGAGCTCCCTCCACTTTATACATAGAGAGGGAGCTCCATCCATTTTGTACATAGAGAGTGAGCTCACCCAACTTGATACATAAAGAGGGAGCTTGCTCCACTTTGTACATAGAGATGGAGCTCACTCCACTCTGTACATAGAGAGGGAGCTCCCTTCACTTTATACATAGAGAGGGAGCTCCGTCCACTTTGTACATAGAGTGGGAGCTCCCTCCACTTCATATTTAGAGAGGGAGCTCACTCCACTTCAGACATAGAGAGGGAGCTCCGTCCTCTTTGGACATAGAGAGGTAGCTCCCTCCACTTTATACATAGAGAGGGAGCTCCGTCCACTTTGTCCATAGAGAGGGAGCTCCGTCCACTTTATACATAGAGAGGGAGCTCCCTGCAAATTATAGATAGAGAGGGAGCTCCCTCCAAATTATACATAGAGCGGGAGCTCCCTCCACTTTATACATTGAGGGGAAGCTCCCTCCACATTATACATCGAGAGTGAGCTCCGTCCACTTTATACATAGAGAGGGAGCTCCCTCCACTTTAGACACAGAGAGGGAGCTCCGTTCTCTTTGACATAGAGAGGGAGCTCCCTCCACTTTATATGTAGAGAGGCAGCTCCCTCGACTTTATACATAGAGAGGGAGCTCCATCCACTTTATACATAGAGAGGGAGCTCCCTCCACTTTATACATAGAGAGGGTGCTCCCTCCCCTTTGTACATAGAGAGGGAGCTCCGTCCACTTTGTAAATAGAGAGGGAGCTCACTCCACTTTATACATCGAGAGGGAGCTCCCTCCACTTTATACATGGAGAGGGAGCTCCCACCACTTTGTACATAGAGAGTGAGCTCCCTCCACTTTATATATGGAGAGGGAGCTCCCTCCACTTTATATATAAAGAGGGAGCTCCCTCCACTTAATACATAGAGAGGGTGCACCGTCTACTTTGGACATAGAGAGGGAGCTCCCTCTGCTTCATACATAGAGAGGGAGCTCCGTCCACTTTGTTCATAGAGAGGGATCTCCGTCCACTTTATACAAGGAGAGGGAGCTCCCTCCACTTTTTTTTTTAGAACTTTGCAGCGCAGTACAGGCCCGTCGGCCCTCGATGTTGCGCCCATCATCTGACCTACACTATTCCACTTTCATCCATATGTCTATCCAATGACCACTTAAATGCCCTTAATGTTGACGAGTCTACTACTGTTGCAGGCGGGGCGGTCCACGCCCCTACTACTCTCTGCGTAAAGAAACTACTTCTGACATCTGTCCGATATCTTTCACCCCTCAACTTAAAGCTATGTCCCCTCGTGTTTGCCATCATCATCCGAGGAAAAAGACTCTCACTATCCACCCTATCTAACCCTCTGATTATCTTGTATGTCTCTATTAAGTCACCTCTCCTCCTCCTTCTCTCTAACGAAAACAACCCGAAGTCCCTCTGCCTTTCCTCGTAAGACCTTCCTTCCATACCAGGCAACATCCTAGTAAATCTCCTCTGCACCCTTTCCAAAGCTTCCACATCCTTCCTATAATGCGGTGACCAGAACTGCACGCAATACTCAAGGTGCGGCCTCAGCAGAGTTTTGTACAGCTGCATCATGACCTTCTGGCTCTGAAACTCGATCCCCCTACTAATAAAAGCTAACACACCATATGCCTTCTTAACAGCCCTATTAACCTGGGTAGCAACTTTCAGGGATTTATGTACCTGGACACCAAGATCTCTCTGCTCATCTACACTACCAAGAATCTTCCCATTAGCCCAGTACTCTGCATTGCTGTTGCTCCTTCCAAAGTGAATCACCTCACACTTCTCCGCATTAAACTCCATTTGCCATCTCTCAGCCCAGCTCTGCAGCCTATCTATGTCCCTCTGTACCCTACAACACCCTTCGACACTATCCACAACTCCACCGACCTTCGTGTCATCCGCAAATTTACTAACCCACCCTTTTGCACCCTCATCCAGGTCATTTATAAAAATGTCAAACAGCAGTGGCCCCAAAACAGAACCTTGCGGTACACCACTAGTAACTAAACTCCAGGATGAACATTTGCCATCAACAACCACCCTCTGTCTTCTTTCAGCTAGCCAATTTCTGATCCAAAGCTCTAAATCACCTTCAACCCCATACTTCCGTATTTTCTGCAATAGCGTACCGTGGGGAACCTTATCAAACGCCTTACTGAAATCCATATACACCACATCCACGGCTTTACCCTCATCCACCTGTTTGGTCACCTTCTCGAAAAACTCAATAAGGTTTGTGAGGCACGACCTACCTTTCACAAAACCGTGCTGACTATCTCAAATGAACTTATTCTTTTCAAGATGATGATAAATCCTGTCTCTTATAACCTTTTCCAACATTTTACCCACATCCGAAGTAAGGCTCACAGGTCTATAATTACCAGGGCTGTCTCTACTCCCCTTCTTGAACAAGGGGACAATATTTGCTATCCTCCAGTCCTCCGGCACTACTCCTGTCGACACTGACGACATAAAGATCAACAACAACGGCTCTGCAATCTCCTCCCTGGCTTCCCAGAGAATCCTAGGATAAATCCCATCTGGCCCAGGGGACTTATCTATTTTCACTCTTTCCAAAATTGCTAACACCTCCTCCTTGTGAATCTCAATCCCATCTAGCTTAGTAGGCTGTATCTCAGTAATCTCCTCGGCAACATTTTCTTATTCTACTGTAAATACTGACGAAAAATATTCATTTAACGCTTCCCCTATCTCCTCTGATTCTGCACACAACTTCCCACCACTATCCTTGATTGGCCCTGTTCTACCTCTTATCATTCTTTTATTCCTGATATACCTATAGAAAGCCTTAGGGTTTTCTTTGATCCTATCCGCCAATGACTTCTCGTGTCCTCTCCTTGCTCTTCTTAGCCCTCCCTTTGGATTCTTCCTGGCTAGCTTGTAACTCTCAAGCGCCCTAACTGAGCCTTCACGTCTCATCCTAACATAAGCCGCCCTCTTCCTCTTGACAAGCGCTTCAACTTCTTGAGTAAACCACGGCTCCCTCGCTCGACAACGTCCTCCCTGCCTGACAGGTACATACTTATCAAAGACACGCATTAGCTGCTCCTTGAATAAGCTCCACATTTCGTTTGTGCCCATCCCCTGCAGTTTCCTTCCCCATCCTACACATCCAAAATCTTGCCTCATCGCGTCATAATTTCCTTTCCCCCAGCTATAATTCTTGCCCTGCGGTATATACCTGTCCCTGCCCATCGCTAAGGTAAACCTAACAGAATTGTGATCACTATCGCCAAAGTGCTCACTAAACTCCCTCCACTTTGTACATAGAGAGGGAGCTCCCACCACTTCATTCATAGAGAGGGAGCTCCGTCCACTTTATACATAGAGAGGGAGCTCCCTCCACTTTCTACAGAGAGAGGGAGCTCACTCCAATTGAAACATAGAGAGGGAGCTCCAGCCACTTTATACTTGGAGAGGGAGCTCCCTCCAATTGATTCACAGAGAGGGAGCTCCGTCCACTTCATACATAGAGAGGGAGCTCCCTGCAAATTAAAGATGGAGAGGGAGCTCCCTCCAAATTATACATAGAGAGGGAGCTCCCTCCACTTTCTACATAGAGAGGGAGCTCCCTCCACTTTATACATAGAGAGGGAGCTCCGTCCACTTAGTACATGGAGAGGGTGCTCACTCCACTTAATACATCGAGAGGGAGCTCCCTCCACTTTATACATGGAGAGGGAACGCCCTCCACTTTGTACATAGAGAGGGAGCTCCCTCCACTTTATACACAGAGAGGGAGCTCCGTCCACATCATACATAGAGAGGGAGCTCCCTCCAAATTATACATAGAGAGTGAGCTCCCTCCTGTTTATTCATAGAGAGGGAACTCCCTCCACTTTATACATAGAGAGGGAGCTCCATCCACTTTATACATCGAGCGGGAGCTCCCTCCACTTTATACATAGAGATGCAGCTCCATCCACTTTATTCATAGAGAGGGAGCTCCCTCCTCTTGATACATGGAGAGGCTGTTCCCTCCACTTTATACATAGAGAGGGAGCTCCCTGCACTTTCTACAGAGAGAGGGAGCTCACTCCACTTTATACATAGAGAGGGAGCTCCCTCCACTTTATACGTAGGGAGGGAGCTCCGTCCACATTACACATAGAGAGGGAGCTCCATCCACTTTATATATAGAGAGGGAGCTCCCTCCACTTTATACATAGAGAGGGAGCTCCGTCCACTTTGGACATAGAGAGGGAGCCCTCTCCGCTTTATACAGAGAGATGGAGCTCCGTCCACGTTGTCCAACGAGAGGGAGCTCCGTCCACTTTGTACATAGAGAGGGAGCTCCCTGCAAATTACAGATAGAGAGGGAGCTCCCTCCAAATTATACATGGAGAGTGAGCTCCGTCCACTTTATTCATAGAGAGGGAGCTCCCTCCACTTTAGATGTAGAGCGGGTGCTCCCTCCAATTTATACATTGAGAGGGAGCTCCCTCCACTTTATACATAGAGAGGGAGCTCCGGCCACTTTATACATGGAGAGGGAGCTCCCTCCACTTTATTCACAGTGAGGGAGATCCGTCCACTTTGTCTATAGAGAGGGAGCTCCGTCCACTTCATACATAGAGAGGGAGCTCCCTGCAAATTAAAGATGGAGAGGGAGCTCCCTCCAAATTATACATAGAGAGGGAGCTCCCTCCACTTTCTACATAGAGAGGGAGCTCCCTCCACTTTATACATAGAGAGGGAGCTCCGTCCACTTAGTACATGGAGAGGGAGCTCACTCCACTTAATACATCGAGAGGGAGCTCCCTCCACTTTATACATGGAGAGGGAACTCCCTCCACTTTGTACATAGAGAGGGAGCTCCCTCCACTTTATACACAGAGAGGGAGCTCCGTCCACTTTATTCATAGAGAGGGAGCTCCCTCCACTTTAGACATAGAGAGGGAGCACCGTCCGCTTTGACATAGAGAGAGAGCTCCCTCCACTTTATATATAGAGAGGGAGCTCCCTCCACTTTATGCACAGAGAGGGAGCTCCGTCCACTTTATACATAGAGAGGGAGCTCCATGCACTTTATACATAGAGAGGGAGCTCCCTCCACTTTATACATAGAGAAGGAGCTCCGTCCACTTTGGACATAGAGAGGGAGCACCGTCCACTTTGTACATATAGAGGGAGCTCACTCCACTTTATACATCGAGAGGGAGCTCCCTCCACTTTATACATAGAGAGGGAGCTCCCTCCACTTTGTGCGTAGAGAGGGAGCTCCCTCCACTTTAGATATAGAGATGGAGCTCCCTCCACTTTGTGCAGAGAGAGGGAGCTCCCTCCACTTTGTACATAGAGAGGGAGCTCCGTCCACTTTGTCCAGAGAGAGGGAGCTCCGTCCACTTTTTCCATAGATTGGGAGCTCCCTCCAAATTTGCATGGAGAGGGAGCTCCCTCCACTTTATACATAGAGAGGGAGCTGCGTCCACTTCGTACATAGAGAGGGAGCTGCGTCCACTTTGTACATGGAGAGGGAGCTCACTCCACTTTATACATCGAGAGGGAGCTACCTCCACTTTATACATAGAGAGGGAGCTCCCTCCACTTTGTACATAGAGAGTGAGCTCCATCCACTTTATACACAGAGAGGGAGCTCCGGCCACTTTATGCATAGAGAGGGAGCTCCCTCCACTTTATTCACAGAGAGGGAGCTCCGTCCACTTTGTCTATAGAGAGGGAGCTCCGTCCACTTTATACATAGAGAGGCAGCTCCCTGCAAATTAAAGATGGAGAGGGAGCTCCCTCCAAATTATAAATAGAGAGGGAGCTCCCTCCACTTTTTACATAGAGAGGGAGCTCCGTCCACTTTGTACATGGAGAGGGAGCTCACTCCACTTAATACATCGAGAGGGAGCTCCCTCCACTTTATACATGGAGAGGGAACTCCCTCCACTTTGTACATAGAGAGGGAGCTCCCTCCACTTTATACACAGAGAGGGAGCTCCGTCCACTTTATACATAGAGAGGGAGCTCCCTCCAAATTATACATAGAGAGGGAGCTCCCTCCTGTTTATTCATAGAGAGGGAACTCCCTCCACTTGATAAATAGAGAGGGAGCTCCATCCACTTTATACATCGAGCGGGAGCTCCCTCCACTTTATACATAGAGATGCAGCTCCATCCACTTTATTCATAGAGAGGGAGCCCCCTCCTCTTGATACATGGAGAGGCTGTTCCCTCCACTTTATACATAGAGAGGGAGCTCCCTGCACTTTCTACAGAGAGAGGGAGCTCACTGCACTTTATACATAGAGAGGGAGCTCCCTCCACTTTATACGTAGGGAGGGAGCTCCGTCCACATTATACATAGAGAGGGAGCTCCATCCACTTTATATATAGAGAGGGAGCTCCCTCCACTTTATACATAGAGAGGGAGCTCCGTCCACTTTGGACATAGAGAGGGAGCTCCCTCCGCTTTATACATAGAGAGGGAGCTCCGTCCTCGTTGTCCATAGAGAGGGAGCTCCGTCCACTTTGTACATAGAGAGGGAGCACCCTGCAAATTACAGATAGAGAGGGAGCTCCCTCCAAATTATACATGGAGTGAGCTCCGTCCACTTTATTCATAGAGAGGGAGCTCCCTCCACTTTAGATGTAGAGCGGGTGCTCCCTCCAATTTATACATTGAGAGGGAGCTCCCTCCACTTTATACATAGAGAGTGAGCTCCGTCGACTTTATTCATAGAGAGGGAGCTCCCTCCACTTTAGACATAGAGAGGGAGCTCCGTTCGCTTTGACAGAGAGAGGGAGCTCCCTCCACTTTAGATGTAGAGAGGCAGCTCCCTCCACTTTATAGATAGAGAGGGAGCTCCGTCCACTTTATACATAGAGAGGGATCTCCATCCACTTTATACATAGAGAGGGAGCTCCCTCCACTTTATACATAGGGAGGGAGCTCCCTCCCCTTTGTACATAGAGAGGGAGCTCCGTCCACTTTGCAAATAGAGAGGGAGCTCACTCCACTTTATACATCGAGTGGGAGCTCCCTCCACTTTATCCATGGAGAGGGAGCTCCCTCCACTTTGTACATAGAGAGCGAGCTCCCTCCACTTTATATATGGAGAGGGAGCTCCATCCACTTTATATATAGAGAGGGAGCTCCCTCCACTTTATACATAGAGAGGCAGCTCCGTCCACTTTGGACATAGAGAGGGAGCTCCCTCCGCTTTATCCATGGAGAGGGAGCTACTTCCCCTTTGTCCAAAGAGAGGGAGCTCCGTCCACTTTATACATAGAGAGGGAGCTCCCTGCAAATTATAGATAGAGAGGGAGCTCCCTCCAAATTATACATAGAGAAGGAGCTCCCTCCACTTTATACATTGAGAGTAAGCACCGTCCACTGTATGCATAGAGAGGGAGCTCCCTCCACTTTATGCACAGAGAGGGAGCTCCGTCCACTTTATACATCGAGAGGGAGCTCCATTCACTTTAAACATAGAGAGGGAGCTTCCTCCACTTTATACATAGGGAGGGAGCTCCCTCCCCTTTGTACATAGAGAGGGAGCTCCGTCCACTTTGCAAATAGAGAGGGTGCTCACTCCACTTTATACATCGAGTGGGAGCTCCCTCCACTTTATACATGGAGAGGGAGCTCCCTCCACTTTGTATGTAGAGAGGGAGCTCCCTCCACTTTAGATATAGAGATGGAGCTCCCTCCACTTTGTACAGAGAGAGGGAGCTCCCTCCACTTTGTACATAGAGAGGGAGCTCCGTCCACTTTGTACAGAGAGAGGGAGCTCCGTCCACTTTATGCATAGATTGGGAGCTCCCTCCAAATTTGCATAGAGAGGGAGCTCCCTCCACTTTATACATAGAGAAGGAGCTCCCTCCACTTTGTACATAGAGAGGGAGCTCCATCCACTTTATACACAGAGAGGGAGCTCCGGCCACTTTATGCATAGAGAGGGAGCTCCCTCCACTTTATTCACAGAGAGGGAGCTCCGTCCACTTTGTCTATAGAGAGGGAGCTCCGTCCGCTTTATACATAGAGAGGGAGCTCCCTGCAAATTAAAGATGGAGAGGGAGCTCCCTCCAAATTATACATAGAGAGGGAGCTCCCTCCACTTTATACATAGAGAGGGAGCTCCCTCCACCTTATACATAGAGAGGGAGCTCCGTCCACTTTGTACATGGAGAGGGAGCTCCCTCCACTTTATACACAGGGAGGGAGCTCCGTCCACTTTATACATAGAGAGGGAGCTCCCTCCAAATGATACATAGAGAGGGAGCTCCCTCCTATTTATTCATAGAGAGGGAACTCCCTCCACTTTATTCATAGAGAGGGAGCTCCCTCCTCTTGATACATGGAGAGGCTGTTCCCTCCACTTTATACATAGAGAGGGAGCTCCCTGCACTTTCTACAGAGAGAGGGAGCTCACTCCACTTTATACATGGAGAGGGAGCTCCCTCCACTTTATACGTAGGGAGGGAGCTCCGTCCACATTATACATAGAGAGGGAGCTCCATCCACTTTATATATAGAGAGGGAGCTCCCTCCACTTTATACATAGAGAGGGAGCTCCGTCCACTTTGGACATAGAGAGGGAGCTCCCTCCGCTTTATACATAGAGAGGGAGCTCCGTCCACTTTGTACATAGAGAGGGAGCTCCAAGCAAATTACAGATAGAGAGGGAGCTCCCTCCAAATTATACATAGAGAGTGAGCTCCGTCCACTTTATTCATAGAGAGGGAGCTCCCTCCACTTTAGATGTAGAGCGGGTGCTCCCTCCAATTTATACATTGAGAGGGAGCTCCCTCCACTTTATACATAGAGAGTGAGCTCCGTCCACTTTATTCATAGAGAGGGAGCTCCCTCCACTTTAGACATAGAGAGGGAGCTCCGTTCGCTTTGACATAGAGAGGGAGCTCCCTCCACTTTAGATGTAGAGAGGCAGCTCCCTCCACTTTATAGATATAGAGGGAGCTCCGTCCACTTTATACATAGAGAGGGATCTCCATCCACTTTATACATAGAGAGGGAGCTCCCTCCACTTTATACATAGGGAGGGAGCTCCCTCCCCTTTGTACATAGAGAGGGAGCTCCGTCCACTTTGCAAATAGAGAGGGAGCTCACTCCACTTTATACATCGAGTGGGAGCTCCCTCCACTTTATACATGGAGAGGGAGCTCCCTCCACTTTATATATAGAGAGGGAGCTCCCTCCACTTTATATATGGAGAGGCAGCTCCGTCCACTTTGGACATAGAGAGGGAGCTCCGTTCGCTTTGACATAGAGAGGGAGCTCCCTCCACTTTAGACATCGAGAGGGAGCTCCGTTCGCTTTGACATAGAGAGGGAGCTCCCTCCACTTTAGATGTAGAGAGGCAGCTCCCTCCACTTTATAGATAGAGAGGGAGCTCCGTCCACTTTATACATAGAGAGGGATCTCCATCCACTTTATACATAGAGAGGGAGCTCCCTCCACTTTATACATAGGGAGGGAGCTCCCTCCCCTTTGTACATAGAGAGGGAGCTCCGTCCACTTTGCAAATAGAGAGGGAGCTCACTCCACTTTATACATCGAGTGGGAGCTCCCTCCACTTTATACATGGAGAGGGAGCTCCCTCCACTTTATATATAGAGAGGGAGCTCCCTCCACTTTATACATAGAGAGGCAGCTCCGTCCACTTTGGACATAGAGAGCGATCTCCCTCCACTTTATATATGGAGAGGGAGCTCCATCCACTTTATATATAGAGAGGGAGCTCCCTCCACTTAATACATAGCGAGGGAGCTCCGTCCACTTTGGACATAGAGAGGGAGCTCCCTCGGCTTTATACATAGAGAGGGAGCTCCATCCAATTTGTCCATAGAGAGGGTGCTCCGTCCACTTTATACATAGAGAGGGAGCTCCCTGCAAATTATAGATAGAGAGGGAGCTCCCTCCAAATTATACATAGAGAAGGAGCTCCCTCCACTTTATTCATTGAGAGTGAGCTCCGTCCACTGTATGCATAGAGAGGGAGCTCCCTCCACTTTATTCATAGAGAGGGAGCTCCGTCCGCTTTGACATAGAGAGAGAGCTCCCTCCACTTTATATATAGAGAGGGAGCTCCCTCCACTTTATGCACAGAGAGGGAGCTCCGTCCACTTTATACATAGAGAGGGAGCTCCATTCACTTTATACATAGAGAGGGAGCTCCCTCCACTTGAGACATAGAGAAGGAGCTCCGTCCACTTTGGACATAGAGAAGGAGCACCGTCCACTTTGTACATGGAGAGGGAGCTCACTCCACTTTATACATCGAGATGGAGCTCCCTCCACTTTATACATAGAGAGGGAGCTCCCTCCACTTTGTACGTAGAGAGGGAGCTCCCTCCACTTTAGATATAGAGAGGGAGCTCCCTCCACTTTCTACAGAGAGAGGGAGCTCCCTCCACTTTGTACATAGAGAGGGAGCTCCGTCCACTTTGTCCAGAGAGAGGGAGCTCCGTCCAATTTACACATAGATTGGGAGCTCCCTCCAAATTTGCATAGAGAGGGAGCTCCCTCCACTTTATACATAGAGAGGGAGCTGCGTCCACTTCGTACATAGAGAGGGAGCTGCGTCCACTTTGGACATGGAGAGGGAGTTCACTCCACTTTATACATCGAGAGGGAGCGCCCTCCACTTTATACATAGAGAGGGAGCTCCCTCCACTTTATACATAGAGAGGGAGCTCCCTCCACTTTGTACATAGAGAGTGAGCTCCGTCCACTTTATACATAGAGAGGGAGCTCCCTCCACTTTATACTTAGAGAGGGAGCTCCCTCCCCTTTGTACATAGAGAGGGAGCTCCGTCCACTTTGTAAATAGAGAGGGAGCTCACTCCACTTTATACATCGAGAGGGAGCTCCCTCCACTTTATACATGGAAAGGGAGCTCCCACCACTTCGTACATAGAGAGCGAGCTCCCTCCACTTTATATATGGAGAGGGAGCTCCCTTCGCTTTATACATAGAGAGGGAGCTCACTCCACTTTGTCCATAGAGAGGGAGCTCCGTCCACTTTAAACATGGAGAGGGAGCTCCCACCACTTCTTACATAGAGAGCGAGCTCCCTCCACTTTATATATGGAGAGGGAGCTCCCTCCACTTAATACACAGAGAGGGAGCTCCGTCCACTTTGTACATGGAGAGGGAGCTCCCTTCGCTTTATACATAGAGAGGGAGCTCCGTTCACTTTGTCCATAGAGAGGGAGCTCCGTCCACTTTATACATAGCGAGGGTGCTCCCTGCAAATTATAGATAGAGAGGGAGCTCCGTCCACTTGATACATAGAGAGGGAGCTCCCTCCACCTTATTCATAGAGAGGGAGCTCCGTCCGCTTTGACATAGAGTGGGAGCTCCCTCCACTTTATATGGAGAGAGTCAGCTCCCTCCACTTTATACATAGAGAGGGAGCTCCGTCCACTTTACACATAGAGAGGGAGCTCCCTCCACTTTGTACATAGAGAGGGAGCTCCGTCCACTTTGTCCATAGAGAGGGAGCTCCCTCCACTTTATGTATAGAGAGGGAGCTCCCTCCACATTTTACATAGAGAGGGAGCTCCGTCCACTTTGGACATAGAGAGGGAGCTCCCTCCACTTTATACATGGAGAGGTAGCTCCCTGCAAATTATTGATAGAAAGGGAGCTTCCTCCAAATTATACATCGAGCGGGAGCTCCCTCCACTTTATACATTGAGAGGGAGCTCCCTCCACTTTATACGTAGAGAGTGAGCTCCGTCCACTTTATACATAGAGAGGGAGCTCCCTCCACTTTAGACACAGAGAGCGAGCTCCGTTCGCTTTGACATAGGGAGGGAGCTCCCTCCACTTTATATGTAGAGAGGCAGCTCCCTCCACTTTATACATCGAGAGGGAGCTCCGTCCACTTTATACATAGAGAGGGAGCTCCATCAACTTTATACATAGAGAGGGAGCTCCCTCCACTTTATACATAGACAGGGAGCTCCCTCCCCTTTGTACATAGAGAGGGAGCTCCGTCCACTTTGTAAATAGAGAGGGAGCTCACTCCACTTTATACATCGAGAGGGAGGTCCCTCCACTTTATACATGGAGAGGGAACTCCCACCACTTTGTACATAGAGAGCGAGCTCCCTCCACTTTATATACGGAGAGGGAGCTCCCTCCCCTTTGTACATAGAGAGGGAGCTCCGTCCACTTTGGAAATAGAGAGGGAGCTCACTCCACTTTATACATCGAGAGGGAGCTCCCTCCACTTTATACATGGAGAGGGAGCTCCCACCACTTCGTACATAGAGAGCGAGCTGCCTCCACTTTATATATGGTGAGGGAGCTCCCTCCACTTTATATATAGAGAGGCAGCTCCCTCCACTGAATACATAGAGAGGGAGCTCCGTCCACTTTGTACATAGAGAGGGAGCTCCCTCCGCTTTATACATAGAGAGGGAGCTCCGTTCACTTTGTCCATAGAGAGGGAGCTCCGTCCACTTTATACATAGAGAGGGAGCTCCCTGCAAATTATAGATAGAGAGGGAGCTCCGTCCACGTGATACATAGAGAGGGAGCTCCCTCCACTTTATTCATAGAGAGGGAGCTCCGTCCGCTTTGACATAGAGTGGGAACTCCCTCCACTTTATATGTAGAGAGGCAGCACCCTCCACTTTATACATAGAGAGGGAGCTCCGTCCACTTTATACATAGAGAGGGAGCTCCCTCCACTTTATCCATAGAGAGGGAGCTCCTTCCACGTTGTACATAGAGAGGGAGCTCCCTCCACTTTATATATAGAGAGGGAGCTCCCTCCACTTTTTACATAGGGAGGGTGCTCCGTCCGCTTTGGACATAGAGAGGGAGCTCCCTCCACTTTATACATGGTGAGGGAGCTCCGTCCACTTTGTCCATAGAGAGGGAGCTCCGTCCACTTTATACATAGAGAGGAAGCTCCCTGCAAATGATTGATAGAAAGGGAGCTCCCTCCAAATTATACATAGAGCGGGAGCTCCCTCCACTTTATACATTGAGAGGGAGCTCCCTCCACTTTATACATAGAGAGTGAGCTCCGTCCACTTTATGCATAGAGAGGGAGCTCCCTCCACTTTAGACACAGAGAGGGAGCTCCGTCCACTTTCTTCATAGAGAGGGAGCTCCATCCACTTTATACTTAGAGAGGGAGCTCCCTCCATTTTATACATAGAGAGGGAGCTCCCTCCCCTTTGGACATGGAGACGGAGCTCCGTCCACTTTGTAAATAGAGAGGGAGCTCACTCCAGTTTATACATCGAGAGGGTGGTCCCTCCACTTTATACATGGAGAGGGAGCTCCCACCACTTTGTACATAGAGAGCGAGCTCCCTCCACTTTATATATGGAGAGGGAGCTCCCTCCACTTAATACGTAGAGAGGTAGCTCCGTCCACTTTATACATAGAGAGGGAGCTCCGTCCACTTTATACATAGAGAGGGATCTCCCTCCACTTTAGACACAGAGAGGGAGCTCCGTTCGCTTTGACATAGAGAGGTAGCTCCGTCCACTTTATACATAGGGAGGAAGCTCCCTGCAAATTATTGATAGAAAGGGAGCTCCCTCCAAATTATACATAGAGCGGGATCTCCCTCCACTGTATACATTGAGAGGGAGCTCCCTCCACTTTATACATAGAGAGTGAGCTCCGTCCACTTTATACATAGAGAGGGAGATCCCTCCACTTTCGACACAGAGAGGGAGCTCCGTTCGCTTTGACATAGGGAAGGAGCTCCCTCCACTTTATATGCAGAGAGGCAGCTCCCTCCACTTTATACAGAGAGAGGGAGCTCCGTCCACTTTATACATAGAGAGGGAGCTCCATCCACTTTATACATAGAGAGGAAGCTCCCTCCACTTTATACATAGAGAGGGAGCTCCCTCCCCTTTGTACATGGAGACGGAGCTCCGTCCACCTTGTAAATAGAGAGGGAGCTCACTCCACTTTATACATCGAGAGGGAGGTCCCTCCACTTTATACATGGAGAGGGAGCTCCCACCACTTTGTACATAGAGAGCGAGCTCCCTCCACTTTATATACGGAGAGGGAGCTCCCTCCACTTTATATATGGAGAGGGAGCTCCCTCCACTTAATACATAGAGAGGGAGCTCCGTCCACTTTGTCCATAGAGAGGGAGCTCCGTCCACTTTATGCATAGAGAGGGAGCTCCCTGCAAATTACAGATAGAGAGGGAGCTCTGTCCACTTGATACATAGAGAGGGAGCTCCCTCCACTTTATTCATAGAGAGGGAGCTCCGTCCGCTTTGACACAGAGAGGCAGCTCCCTCCACTTTATTCAGAGAGAGGGAGCTCCGTCCACTTTATACATAGAGAGGGAACTCCGTCCACTTTATACATAGAGAGGGAGCTACGTCCACTTTATACATAGAGAAGGATCTCCCTCCACTTTTGACATAGAGAGGGAGCTCACTCCACTTTATACATCGAGAGGGAGGTCCCTCCACTTTATACATGGAGAGGGAGCTCCCACCACTTTGTACATAGAGAGCGAGCTCCCTCCACTTTATATACGGAGAGGGAGCTCCCTCCACTTTATATATGGAGAGGGAGCTCCCTCCACTTAATACATAGAGAGGGAGCTCCGTCCACTTTGGACATAGAGAGGGAGCTCCCTCCGCTTTCTACATAGAGAGGGAGCTCCGTCCACTTTGTCCATAGAGAGGGAGCTCCGTCCACTTTATGCATAGAGAGGGAGCTCCCTCCACTTTATATATGGAGAGGGAGCTCCCTCCACTTAATACATAGAGAGGGAGCTCCGTCCACTTTGGACATAGAGAGGGAGCTCCCTCCGCTTTCTACATAGAGAGGGAGCTCCGTCCACTTTGTCCATAGAGAGGGAGCTCCGTCCACTTTATGCATAGAGAGGGAGCTCCCTCCACTTTATATATGGAGAGGGAGCTCCCTCCACTTAATACATAGAGAGGGAGCTCCGTCCACTTTGGACATAGAGAGGGAGCTCCCTCCGCTTTCTACATAGAGAGGGAGCTCCGTCCACTTTGTCCATAGAGAGGGAGCTCCGTCCACTTTATGCATAGAGAGGGAGCTCCCTCCCCTTTGGACATAGAGAGGGAGCTCCGTCCACTTTGTAGATAGAGAGGGAGCTCCCTCCACTTTATACGTAGAGGGGGAGCTCCCTGCACTTTGTACATAGAGAGGGAGCTCCGTCCACTTTGTACAGAGAGAGGGAGCTCCGTCCACTTTGTACATAGCGAGGGAGCTCCCGACAAATTATACATAGAGAGGGAGCTCCCTCCACTTTATACATAGAGAGGGAGCTCCATCCACTTTGTACATAGAGAGGGAGCTCACTCCACTTTATACATAAAGAGGGAGCTCCCTCCACTTTGTACATAGAGAGGGAGCGCACTCAACTTTGTACATAGAGAGGGTGCTCCGTCCACTTTGTACATGGAGAGGGAGCTGACTCCACTTTATACATCGAGAGGGAGCTCCCCCCACTTTATACATAGAGAGGGAGCTCCCTCCAAATTATACACAGAGAGGGAGCTCCGTCCACTTTATACATCGAGCGGGAGCTCCCTCCACTTTATGCATAGAGAGGGAGCTCCCGCCACTTGATACATAGAGAGGGAGTTCCCTCCACTTTATCCACAGAGAGTGAGCTCCCTCCACTTTCTACAGAGAGAGGGAGCTCACTCCACTTTATACATAGAGAGGGAGCTCCCTCCACTTTGTACATAGAGAGGGAGCTCCATCCAGTTTACACATAGAGAGGGAGCTACCTCCCCTTTGTACATAGAGAGGGAGCTCCTTCCACTTTGTAAATAGAGAGGGAGCTCACTCCACTTTATACATCGAGAGGGAGCTCCCTCCACTTTATACATGGAGAGGGAGCTCCCTCCACTTTGTACATAGAGAACGAGCTCCCTCCACTTTATATATGGAGAGGGCGCTCCCTCCACTTTATATATAGAGAGGGAGCTCCCTCCACTTAATACATAGCGAGGGAGCTCCGTCCACTTTGGACATAGAGAGGGAGCTCCCTCGGCTTTATACATAGAGAGGGAGCTCCATCCAATTTGTCCAGAGAGAGGGAGCTCCGTCCACTTTATACATGGAGAAGGAGCTCCCTGCAAATTATAGATAGAGAGGGAGCTCCCTCCAAATTATACATAGAGAGGGAGCTACCTCCACTTTATACATAGAGAGGGAGCTCCGTCCACTTTATACATAGAGAGGGAGCTCCCTCCACTTTATTCATAGAGAGGGAGCTCCATCCGCTTTGACATAGAGAGGGAGCTCCCTCCACTTTATATGTAGAGAGGCAGCTCCCTCCACTTTATACATAGAGATGGAGCTCTCTCCACTTTACACATAGAGAGGGAGCTCCATCCACTTTTCATCGAGAGGGAGCTCCGTCCACTTTATACAGAGAGAGGGAGCTCCCTCCACTTTATATATGTTGAGGGAGCTCCCACCACTTTGCACATAGAGAGCGAGCTCCCTCCATTTTATATATGGAGAGGGAGCTCCCTCCACTTTATATATAGAGAGGGAGCTCCCTCCACTTAATACATAGAGAGGGAGCTCCGTCCACTTTGGACATAGAGAGGGAAATCCCTCCGCTTTATACATAGAGAGGGAGCTCCGTCAACTTTGTTCATCGAGATGGAGCTCCATCCACTTTATACATAGAGAGGGAGCTCCATGCAAATTATAGATAGAGAGGGAGCTCCCTCCAAATGATAAATAGAGAGGGAGCTCCCTCCACTTTATACATAGAGAGGGAGCTACCTTCACTTTATACATCGAGAGGGAGCTCCGTCCACTTTATACAAAGAGAGGGAGCTCCCTCCACTTTATTCATAGACAGGGAGATCCGTCCGCTTTCACATCGAGAGGGAGCTCCGTCCACTTTGTACATAGAGAGGGAGGTCACTCCACTTTATACATCGAGATGGAGCTCCCTCCACTTTATACATAGAGAGGGAGCTCCCTCCAAGTTGTACATAGAGAGGGAGCTCCGTCCACTTTGTACAGAGAGATGGAGCTCCGTCCACTTTATACAGAAAGAGGGAGCTCCGTCTACTTTATCCATCGAGCGGGAGCTCCCTCCACCTTATACCTCGAGAGGGAGCTCCATCCACATTATTCAGAGAGGGAGCTCCCTCCACTTGATACATAGAGAGGGCGTTCCCTCCACTTTATAAATATAGCCGGAGCTCCCTCCACTTTCTACACTGAGACGGAGTCTCCTCCACGTTCTACAGAGAGAGGGAGCTCCCTCCACTTTATACATAGAGAGGGAGCTCCGTCCACTTTATACATAGAGAAGGAGCTCCCTCCACTTTATTCATAGAGAGGGAGCTCCATCCGCTTTGACATAGAGAGGGAGCTCCCTCCACTTTATATGTAGAGAGGCAGCTCCCTCCACTTTATACATAGAGATGGAGCTCTCTCCACTTTACACATAGAGAGGGAGCTCCATCCACTTTTCATCGAGAGGGAGCTCCGTCCACTTTATACAGAGAGAGGGAGCTCCCTCCACTTTATATATGTTGAGGGAGCTCCCACCACTTTGCACATAGAGAGCGAGCTCCCTCCATTTTATATATGGAGAGGGAGCTCCCTCCACTTTATATATAGAGAGGGAGCTCCCTCCACTTAATACATAGAGAGGGAGCTCCGTCCACTTTGGACATAGAGAGGGAAATCCCTCCGCTTTATACATAGAGAGGGAGCTCCGTCAACTTTGTTCATCGAGATGGAGCTCCATCCACTTTATACATAGAGAGGGAGCTCCATGCAAATTATAGATAGAGAGGGAGCTCCCTCCAAATGATAAATAGAGAGGGAGCTCCCTCCACTTTATACATAGAGAGCTAGCTACCTTCACTTTATACATCGAGAGGGAGCTCCGTCCACTTTATACAAAGAGAGGGAGCTCCCTCCACTTTATTCATAGACAGGGAGATCCGTCCGCTTTCACATCGAGAGGGAGCTCCGTCCACTTTGTACATAGAGAGGGAGGTCACTCCACTTTATACATCGAGATGGAGCTCCCTCCACTTTATACATAGAGAGGGAGCTCCCTCCAAGTTGTACATAGAGAGGGAGCTCCGTCCACTTTGTACAGAGAGATGGAGCTCCGTCCACTTTATACAGAAAGAGGGAGCTCCGTCTACTTTATCCATCGAGCGGGAGCTCCCTCCACCTTATACCTCGAGAGGGAGCTCCATCCACATTATTCAGAGAGGGAGCTCCCTCCACTTGATACATAGAGAGGGCGTTCCCTCCACTTTATAAATATAGCCGGAGCTCCCTCCACTTTCTACACGGAGACGGAGTCTCCTCCACTTTATACAGAGAGAGGGAGCTCCCTCCACTTTATCCATAGAGAGGGAGCTCCCTCCACTTTCTACAGAGAGAGGGAGCTCCCTCCACTTTATACATAGAGAGGGAGCTCCGTCCACTTTATACATAGAGAAGGAGCTCCCTCCACTTTATTCATAGAGAGGGAGCTCCGTCCACTTTGTCCAAAGAGAGGGAGCTCCGTCCACTTTATACATAGAGAGGAAGCTCCCTGCACATGATAGATGGAGAGGGATCACCCTCCAAATTATACATAGAGGGGGAGCTCCCTGCACTTTATACATAGAGAGGGAGCTCCCTCCACTTTATGCATAGAGAGGGAGCTCCGTCCACTTTATACAGAGAGAGGCAGCTCCCTCCACTTTATTCATAGAGAGGAAGCTCCGTCCGCTTTGACATAGAGAGGGAGCTCCCTCCACTTTATACATCGAGAGTGAGCTCCCTCCACTTTATACATCGAGAGGGAGTTCCCTCCACTTTGTACATAGAGAGGGAGCTCCCTCCACTTTATACATAGAGAGGGAGCTCCCTCCACGTTGTACATGGAGAGGGAGCTCCGTCCACTTTGTACAGAGAGAGGGAGCTCCGTCCACTTTATACATAGAGAAGGAGCTCCCTCCACTGTCTACATAGAGAGGGAGCTCCCTCCACTTTCTACAGAGAGAGAGAGCTCACTCCACTTTATACATAGAGAGGGAGCTCCCTCCATTTTGTACATAGAGAGGGAGCTCCGTTGGCTTTGACATAGAGAGGGAGCTCCCTCCACCTTATATGTAGAGAGTCAGCTCCCTCCACTTAATACATAGAGAGGGAGCTCCGTCCACTTTATACATAGAGAGGGAGCTCCATCCACTTTATGCATAGAGAGGGAGATCCCTCCACTTTATACATAGAGAGGGAGCTCCCTCCACTTTGTACATAGAGAGGGAGCTCCGACCACTTTGTAAATAGAGAGGGAGCTCACTCCACTTTATACATCGAGAGGGAGCTCCCTCCACTTTATACATGAAGAGGGAGCTCCCTCCACTTTGTACATAGAGAGGGAGCTCACTCCACTTTATCCACAGAGAGGTTGCTCTCTCCACTTTATACATGGAGAGGGAGCTCGCTCCACTTTATATATAGGGAGGGAGCTCGCTCCACATTATACATAGAGAGGGAGCTCCATCCACTTTGTACATAGAGAGGGAGCTCCGTCCACTTTATACATAGAGAGGGAGCTCCCTCCAAATTATACATAGAGAGGGAGCTCCCTCCTGTTTATACATAGAGAGGGAGCTCCCTCCACTTTATACATAGAGAGGGAGCTCCGTCCACGTTATACATCGAGCGGGTGCTCCCTCCACTTTATACATAGAGAGGGAACTCCATCCACTTTATTCATAGAGAGGGAGCTCCCTCCACTTGATACATAGATAGGCAGTTCCCTCCACTTTATAGATATAGAGGGAGCTCCCTCCACTTTCTACACAGAGAGGGAGCTTCCTCCACTTTATACATAGAGAGGGAGCTCCCTCCACTTTATACATAGAGAGGGAGCTCACTCCATTTTCTACAGAGAGAGGGAGCTCCCTCCACTTTGTACATGGAGAGGGAGCTGCCTCAACGTTATACATAGAGAGGGAGCTCACTCCACTTTATCCACAGAGAGGGAGCTCCCTCCACTTTATACATAGGGAGGGAGATCTGTCCACTTTATACATAGAGAGGGAGCTCCATCAACTTTGTACATAGAGAGGGAGCTCACTCCACTTTATACATAAAGAGGGAGCTCCCTCCACTTTGGACATAGAGAGGGAGCTCACTCCACTTTGTACATAGAGAAGGAGCTCCCTCCACTTTATACGTAGAGAGGGAGCTCCGTCCACTTTGTCCATGGAGAGGGAGCTCCCTCCACCTTATATATAGAGAGGGAGCTCTCTCCACTTGAAACAAAGAGAGGGAGCTCGGTCCAGTTTGTCCATAGAGAGGGAGCTCTGTCCACTTTATACATAGAGAGGGAGCTCCCTGCAAATTATAGATAGAGATAGAGCTCCCTCCAAGTTATACATAGAGCGGGAGCTCCCTCCACTTTATACATTGAGAGGGAGCTCCCTCCACTTTATACATAGAGAGTGAGCTCCGTCCACTTTATGCATAGAGAGGGAGCACCCTCCACTTTATACATAGAGAGGGAGCTCCCTCCACTTTGTACATAGAGAGCGAGCTCACTCCACTTTATATATGGAGAGGGAGCTCCCTCCACTTTATATATCGAGAGGGAGCTCGCTCCACTTTATACATAGAGAGGGAGCTCAGTCCACTTTATACTTAGAGAGGGAGCTCCATCCACTTTATACATAGAGAGGGAGCTCCCTCCACTTTAGACATAGAGAGGGAGCTCCCTCCACTTTGCACATGGAGAGGGATCTCCGTCCACTTTGTAAATAGAGAGGGAGCTCACTCCACTTTATAGATCGAGAGGGAGCTCACTCCACTTTATACATAGAGAGTGAGCTCCCTCCTCTTTGTACATTGAGAGCGAGCTCCCTCCACTTTCTATATCGAGAGGGAGCTCCCTCCACTATATACATAGAGAGGGAGCTCCCTCCACTTTGGACATCGAGAGGGAGCTCCGTCCACTTTATGCATAGAGAGGGAGCTTCCTCCAAATTATACATAGAGATGGAGCTCCCTCCACTTTATACATAGAGAGGGAGCTCCATCCACTTTATTCATAGACAGGGAGCTCACTCCACTTTATACATAGAGAGCGAGCTCCCTCCACTTTGAACATAGAGAGGGAGCTCACTCCACTTTATACATAGAGAGGGAGCTCCCTCCACTTTATACATAGAGAGGGAGCTCCGTCCACTTTGTACATAGAGAGGGAGCTCCCTCACTTTATATATAGAGAGGGAGCTCACTCCACTTTATGCATAGAGAGGGAGCTCCGAACACTTTGGACATAGAGAGGGAGCTCCCTCCGCTTTCTACATAGAGAGGGAGCTCCGTCCTCATTGTCCATAGAGAGGGAGCTCCGCCAATTTATACATAGAGAGGGAGCTCCCTGCAAATTATAGATAGAGAGGGAGCTCCCTCCAAATTATACATCGAGCGAGAGCTCCCTCCACTTTATACATAGAGAGGGAGCTCCCTCCGCTTTGTCCATAGAGAGTGAGCTCCGTCCACTTTATACATAGAGAGGTAGCTCCGTCCACTTTGTACATAGAGAGGGAGCTCCGTCCGCTTTGACATAGAGAGGGAGCTCCCTCCACTTTATATATAGAGAGGGAGCTCCCTCCACTTTATATATAGAGAGGGAGCTCCGTCCACTTTATACATCGAGAGGGAGCTCCCTCCACTTTATTCATAGATGGGGAGCTCACTCCACTTTATATCTCGAGAGGGTCCTCCCTCCACTTTCCACAGAGAGAGGTAGCTCACTCCACTTTATACATAGAGAGGTAGCTCCGTCCACTTTCTACACAGAGACGGAGCGCACTCCACCTTATACATAGAGAGGGAGCTCCCTCCACTTTGTACATAGAAAGGGAGCTCCGTCCACTTTGTACATAGAGAGGGTGCTCACTCCACTTCGTACATAGAGAGGGAGCTCCCTCTAAATGACACATAGAGAGGGAGCTCCATCCACTTTATACATAGAGAGGGAGCTCCCTCCACTTTATGCATAGAGAGGGATCTCCCTCCACTTTATACATCGACAGGGAGCTCCATCCACTTTACACATGGAGAGGGAGCTCCCTCCACTTTATACATAGAGAGGGAGCACAATTCACTTTATACATAGAGAGGGAGCTCCCTCCACTTTATACACAGAGAGGGAGCTCCCTCCACTTTATACAGAGAGAGGGAGCAGCGTCCACTTTGTTCATGGACAGGGAGCTGCCTCCACTTTATTCATGTAGAGGGCGCTCACTCCACATTGTACATGTAGAGGGAGCTCCGTTCACGTTGTGCAGAGAGAGAGCTCCCTCCACTTTATATATAGAGGGAACTCCCTCCACTATATACATAGAGTGGGAGTTCCATCCACCTTATACATAGAGAGGGAGCTCCCTCCACTTGATACATTGAGTGGGTGCTCACTCCACTTTATGCATTGAGAGGGAGCTCCCTCCACCTTCTACATAGAGAGAGATCTCTGTCCACTTTATACATAGAGAGGGAGCTCCATCCACTTTGTGCATAGAGAGGGAGCTCACTCCACTTTATACATCGAGATCGATCTCTCTCCACTTTATACATAGAGAGGGAGCTCCCTCCACTTTATACATAGAGAGGGAGCTCCCTCCACTTTATACATAGAGAGGGAGCTCCCTCCACTTTATACACAGAGAGGGAGCTCCCTCCACTTTATACATAGAGAGGGAGCTCCGTCCACTTTGTACATGGAGAGGGAGCTCCCTCCACTTTATACGTAGAGAGGGCGCTCACTCCACTTTGTACATATAGAGGGAACTCCCTCCACTATATACATAGAGTGGGAGTTCCATCCACTATATAGATAGAGTGGGAGCTCCCTCCACTTGATACATAGAGTGGGTGCTCACTTCACTTTATACATTGAGAGGGAGCTCCCTCCACCTTCTACATAGAGAGGGATCTCTGTCCACTTTATACATAGAGAGGGAGTTCTATCCACTTTGTGCATAGAGAGGGAGCTCACTCCACTTTGTACATAGAGATTGAGCTCCCTCCACTTTATACATAGAGAGGGAGCTCCCTCCACTTTATACATAGAGAGGGAGCTCCCTCCACTTTATTCATAGAGAGGGAGCTCCCTCCACTTTATAAATAGAGAGGGAGCTCCGTCCACTTTGTACGTAGAGAGGGAGCTCACTCCACTTTATCCATAGAGAGGGAGCTCCATCCACTTTGAACACAGAGAAGGAGCTCCGTTCACTTTGTACAGAGAGAGAGCTCCTTCCACTTTATATACAGAGAGGGAGCTCCATTCACTTTATAGATGGACAGGGAGCTCCGTCCACTTTGGACATGGAGATGGAGCTCCGTCCACTTTATCGATGCAGAGGGAGCTCCGTCCACGTTATACTGAGAGAGGGAGCTCCGTCCACTTTATACATAGAGAGCGAGCTCCCTCCAAATTTTACATAGAGACTTAGCTCCCACCTGCTTATTCATAGAGAGGGATCTCCCTCCACTTTATACATAGAGAGGGAGCTCCCTCCACTTCATACCTGGAGAGGGAGATGCCTCCACTTTCTACACAGAGAGGGAGCATCCTCCACTTTATACATGGAGAGGGAGCTCCCTCCACTTTCTACAGAGAGAGGGAGCTCACTCCACATTATACATAGAGAGGGAGCTCCCTCCACTTTGTACATAGAGATGGAGCTCCCTCCACTTTATACAAAGAGAGGGAGCTCACTCCACTTTATACATAGAGAGGGAGCTCCCTCCACTTTATACATCGAGAGGGAGCTGCGTCTACTTTACACATAGAGAGGGAGCTCCCTCCACTTTATACTAGAGAGGGAGCTCCCTCCACTTTGTACATAGAGAGGGAGCTCCGTCCACTTTGCACATAGAGAGGGAGCTCACTTCACTTTATACATAGAGAGGGAGCTCCGTCCACTTTGTACATAGAGAGGGAGCTCCCTCCACTTTATATAGAGAGAGGGAGCTCCCTCCACTTTATACATAGAGAGGGAGCACCCTCCACTTTATACATAGAGAGGGAGCTACCTCCACTTTATACATAGAGAGGGAGCTCCCTCCACTTTCTACATAGAGAGGGAGCTCCCTCCACTTTATACACAGAGAGGGAGCTCCATCCACTTTGTACATAGAGAGAGAGCTCCGTTCACTTTGTGCAGAGAGAGAGCTCCGTCCACTTGATACATAGAGCGGGAGCTCCCTCCACTTTATACACAGAGAGGGAGCTCCATCCACTTTGTACATAGAGAGGGAGCTCCGTTCACTTTGTACAGAGAGAGATCTCCTTCCACTTTATATATAGAGTGGGAGCTCCCTCCACTTTATCCATAGAGAGGGAGCTCCATCCACTTTGTACATAGAGAGGGAGCTCCGTTCACTTTGCACAGAGAGAGAGAGCTCCTTCCACTTTATATGTAGAGAGGGAGCTCCCTCCACTTTATAGATGGAGAGGGAGCTCCGTCCACTTTGGACATCGAGATGGAGCTCCGTCCACTTTACACATGGAGAGGGAGCTCCGTCCACTTTGTACAGAGAGAGGGAGCTCTGTCCACTTTATACATGGAGATGGTGCTCCCTCCACTTTCCACACAGAGAGGGAGCTTCCTCCACTTTATACCTAGAGAGGGAGCTCCCTCCACTTCATAAATGGAGAGGGAGATCCCTCCACTTTCTACACAGAGAGGGAGCTTCCTCCACTTTATACATAGAGAGGGAGCTGCCTCCACTTTTTACATGGAGAGGGAGCTCCCTCCACTTTCTACAGAGAGAGGTTGCTCACCCCACTTTATACATAGAGAGGGAGCTCCCTCCACTTTGTACATAGAGAAGGAGCTCCCTCCACCTGAAACATAGAGAAGGAGCTCACTCCACTTTATACATAGAGAGGGAGCTCCCTCCACTTTATACATTGAGAGGGAGTTCCGTCCACTTTATACATAGAGAGGAAGGTCCATCCACTTTGTTCATAGAGAGGGGGCTCACTCCACTTTATACAAAGAGAGGGAGCTCCCTCCACTTTATACATCGAGAGGGAGCTGCGTCTACTTTATACATAGAGAGGGAGCTCCCTCCACTTTATCCATAGAGAGGGAGCTCCATCCACTTTGTACATAGAGAGGGAGCTCCGTCCACTTTGCACAAAGAGAGGGAGCTCACTTCACTTTAAACATAGAGAGGGAGCTCCGTCCACTTTGTACATAGAGAGGGAGCTCCCTCCACTTTATACATAGAGAGGGAGCTCCGTCCACTTTGGACATAGAGAGGGAGCTCCCTCCACTTTATACCTAGAGAGGGAGTTCCGTCCACTTTGTACATAGAGAGGGAGCTCCCTCCACTTTATACATAGAGAGGGAGCTCCGTCCACTTTGTACATAGAGAGGGAGCTCCCTCCACTTTATACATAGAGAGGGAGCTCCGTCCACTTTGGACATAGAGAGGGAGCTCCCTCCACTTTATACCTAGAGAGGGAGTTCCGTCCACTTTGTACATAGAGAGGGAGCTCCCTCCACTTCATACATAGAGACGGAGCACCCTCCACTTTATGCATCGAGAGGGAGCGCCCTCCACTTTATACATATGGAGGGAGCTCCCTCCACTTTATACATAGAGAGGGAGCTCCGTCCACTTTATAAATAGAGTGGGAGCTCCCTCCACTTTATACACAGAGAGGGAGCTCCATCCAATTTGTACCTAGAGAGGGAGTTCCGTCCACTTTGTACATAGAGAGGGAGCTCACTCCACTTTGTGCAGAGAGAGAGCTCCGTCCACTTGATACATAGAGCGGGAGCTCCCTCCACTTTATACACAGAGAGGGAGCTCCATCCACTTAATACATAGAGAGGGAGCTCCGTTCACTTTGTACAGAGAGAGATCTCCTTCCACTTTATATATAGAGTGGGAGCTCCCTCCACTTTATCCATAGAGAGGGAGCTCCATCCACTTTGTACATAGAGAGGGAGCTCCGTTCACTTTGTACAGAGAGAGAGAGAGCTCCTTCCACTTTATATGTAGAGAGGGAGCTCCCTCCACTTTATAGATGGAGAGGGAGCTCCGTCCACTTTGGACATCGAGATGGAGCTCCGTCCACTTTACACATGGAGAGGGAGCTCCGTCCACTTTGTACAGAGAGAGGGAGCTCTGTCCACTTTATACATGGAGATGGTGCTCCCTCCACTTTCCACACAGAGAGGGAGCTTCCTCCACTTTATACCTAGAGAGGGAGCTCCCTCCACTTCATAAATGGAGAGGGAGATCCCTCCACTTTCTACACAGAGAGGGAGCTTCCTCCACTTTATTCATAGAGAGGGAGCTCCCTCCACTTTATAAATAGAGAGGGAGCTCCGTCCACTTTGTACGTAGAGAGGGAGCTCACTCCACTTTATCCATAGAGAGGGAGCTCCATCCTCTTTGTACATAGAGAGGGAGCTCCGTTCACTTTGTACAGAGAGATAGCTCCTTCCACTTTATATATAGAGAGGGAGCTCCCTTCACTTTATAGATGGAGAGGGAGCTCCGTCCACTTTGGACATGGAGATGTAGCTCCGTCCACTTTATACTTGCAGAGGGAGCTCCGTCCACTTTGTACTGAGAGAGGGAGCTCCGTCCACTTTATACATAGAGACCGAGCTCCCTCCAAATTTTACATAGAGAGTTACTCCCTCCTGTTTGTTCATAGAGAGGGAGCTCCCTCCACTTTATACATAGAGAGGGAGCTCCATCCACTTTATACATAGAGAGGGAGCCCCCTCCACTTCATACATAGAGAGGGAGCTCCCTCCACTTCATACATGGAGAGGGAGATCCCTCCACTTTCGACACAGAGAGGGAGCATCCTCCACTTTATACATAGAGAGGGAGCTCCATCCACTTTATACATGGAGAGGGAGCTCCCTCCACTTTCTACTGAGAGAGGGAGCTCACTCCACATTATACATAGAGAGGGAGCTCCCTCCACTTTGTACATAGAGATGGAGCTCCCTCCACTTTATACATAGAGAGGGAGCTCCCTCCACTTTATACATAGAGAGGGAGCTCACTCCACTTTATACATAGGGAGGGAGTTCCGTCCAGTTTATGCATAGAGAGGAAGCTCCATCCACTTTGTTCATAGAGAGGGACCTCACTCCACTTTATACATAGAGAGGGAGCTCCCTCCACTTTATACATAGAGAGGGAGCCCCCTCCACTTTGGACATCGAGAGGGAGCACCGTCCACTTTGTACATAGAAAGGGAGCTCCGTCCACTTTGTACATAGAGAGGGTGCTCCGTCCACTTCGTACATCGAGAGGCAGCTCCCTCCAAATGACATATTGAGAGGTAGCTCCATCCACTTTATACAGAGAGAGGGAGCTCTCTCCACTTTATGCATAGAGAGGGATCTCCCTCCACTTTATACATAGACAGGGAGCTCCATCCACTTTACACATAGAGAGGGAGCTCCCTCCACTTTATACATAGAGAGGGAGCACAATTCGCTTTATACATAGAGAGGGAGCTCCCTCCACTTTATACACAGAGAGGGAGCTCCCTCCACTTTATACATAGAGAGGGAGCTCCGTCCACTTTGTTCATGGAGAGGGAGCTGCCTCCACTTTATACATAGAGAGGGCGTTCACTCCACTTTGTACAAATAGAGGGAGCTCCGTTCACGTTGTACAGAGATATAATTCCCTCCACTTTATATATAGAGAGGGAGCTCCCTCCACTTCACACATAGAGTGGGAGTTGCATCCACTTTATACATAGAGAGGGAGCTCACTCGACTTTATCCATAGAGAAAGAGAGCTCCCTCCACCTTATACATAGAGAGGGAGCTTACTCCACTTAAAACATTGAGCGGGAGCTCCCTCCACTTTATAAATAGAGAGGGATCTCCGCCCACTTTATACATAGAGAGGGAGCTCCGTCCACTTTGTACATAGAGAGGGAGCTCACTCCACTTTATACATAGAGAGGGAGCCCAATTCGCTTTATACATAGAGAGGGAGCTCCCTCCACTTTATACACAGAGAGGGAGCTCCCTCCACTTTATACATAGAGAGGGAGCTCCGTCCACTTTGTTCATGGAGAGGGAGCTGCCTCCACTTTATACATAGAGAGGGCGCTCACTCCACTTTGTACAAATAGAGGGAGCTCCGTTCACGTTGTCCAGAGATAGAATTCCCTCCACTTTCTATATAGAGAGGGAGCTCCCTCCACTTCACACATAGAGTGGGAGTTGCATCCACTTTATACATAGAGAGGGAGCTCACTCGACTTTATCCATAGAGAACGAGAGCTCCCTCCACCTTATACATAGAGAGGGAGCTTACTCCACTTTATACATTGAGCGGGAGCTCCCTCCACTTTATAAATAGAGAGGGATCTCCGCCCACTTTATACATAGAGAGGGAGCTCCGTCCACTTTGTACACAGAGAGGGAGCTCACTCCACTTTATACATAGAGAGGGAGCACAATTCGCTTTATACATAGAGAGGGAGCTCCCTCCACTTTATACACAGAGAGGGAGCTCCCTCCACTTTATACATAGAGAGGGAGCTCCGTCCACTTTGTTCATGGAGAGGGAGCTGCCTCCACTTTATACATAGAGAGGGCGCTCACTCCACTTTGTCCAAATAGAGGGAGCTCCGTTCACGTTGTCCAGAGATAGAATTCCCTCCACTTTCTATATCGAGAGGGAGCTCCCTCCACTTCACACATAGAGTGGGAGTTGCATCCACTTTATACATAGAGAGGGAGCTCACTCGACTTTATCCATAGAGAAAGAGAGCTCCCTCCACCTTATACATAGAGAGGGAGCTTACTCCACTTTATACATTGAGAGGGAGCTCCCTCCACTTTATAAATAGAGAGGGATCTCCGCCCACTTTATACATAGAGAGGGAGCTCCGTCCACTTTGTACATAGAGAGGGAGCTCACTCCACTTTATACATAGAGAGGGAGCTCCCTCCACTTTGTACATAGAGAAGGAGCTCCCTCCACCTGAAACATAGAGAAGGAGCTCACTCCACTTTATACATAGAGAGGGAGCTCCCTCCACTTTATACATTGAGAGGGAGTTCCGTCCACTTTATACATAGAGAGGAAGGTCCATCCACTTTGTTCATAGAGAGGGGGCTCACTCCACTTTATACAAAGAGAGGGAGCTCCCTCCACTTTATACATCGAGAGGGAGCTGCGTCTACTTTATACATAGAGAGGGAGCTCCCTCCACTTTATCCATAGAGAGGGAGCTCCATCCACTTTGTACATAGAGAGGGAGCTCCGTCCACTTTGCACAAAGAGAGGGAGCTCACTTCACTTTAAACATAGAGAGGGAGCTCCGTCCACTTTGTACATAGAGAGGGAGCTCCCTCCACTTTATACATAGAGAGGGAGCTCCGTCCACTTTGGACATAGAGAGGGAGCTCCCTCCACTTTATACCTAGAGAGGGAGTTCCGTCCACTTTGTACATAGAGAGGGAGCTCCCTCCACTTTATACATAGAGAGGGAGCTCCGTCCACTTTGTACATAGAGAGGGAGCTCCCTCCACTTTATACATAGAGAGGGAGCTCCGTCCACTTTGGACATAGAGAGGGAGCTCCCTCCACTTTATACCTAGAGAGGGAGTTCCGTCCACTTTGTACATAGAGAGGGAGCTCCCTCCACTTCATACATAGAGACGGAGCACCCTCCACTTTATGCATCGAGAGGGAGCGCCCTCCACTTTATACATATGGAGGGAGCTCCCTCCACTTTATACATAGAGAGGGAGCTCCGTCCACTTTATAAATAGAGTGGGAGCTCCCTCCACTTTATACACAGAGAGGGAGCTCCATCCAATTTGTACCTAGAGAGGGAGTTCCGTCCACTTTGTACATAGAGAGGGAGCTCACTCCACTTTGTGCAGAGAGAGAGCTCCGTCCACTTGATACATAGAGCGGGAGCTCCCTCCACTTTATACACAGAGAGGGAGCTCCATCCACTTAATACATAGAGAGGGAGCTCCGTTCACTTTGTACAGAGAGAGATCTCCTTCCACTTTATATATAGAGTGGGAGCTCCCTCCACTTTATCCATAGAGAGGGAGCTCCATCCACTTTGTACATAGAGAGGGAGCTCCGTTCACTTTGTACAGAGAGAGAGAGAGCTCCTTCCACTTTATATGTAGAGAGGGAGCTCCCTCCACTTTATAGATGGAGAGGGAGCTCCGTCCACTTTGGACATCGAGATGGAGCTCCGTCCACTTTACACATGGAGAGGGAGCTCCGTCCACTTTGTACAGAGAGAGGGAGCTCTGTCCACTTTATACATGGAGATGGTGCTCCCTCCACTTTCCACACAGAGAGGGAGCTTCCTCCACTTTATACCTAGAGAGGGAGCTCCCTCCACTTCATAAATGGAGAGGGAGATCCCTCCACTTTCTACACAGAGAGGGAGCTTCCTCCACTTTATTCATAGAGAGGGAGCTCCCTCCACTTTATAAATAGAGAGGGAGCTCCGTCCACTTTGTACGTAGAGAGGGAGCTCACTCCACTTTATCCATAGAGAGGGAGCTCCATCCTCTTTGTACATAGAGAGGGAGCTCCGTTCACTTTGTACAGAGAGATAGCTCCTTCCACTTTATATATAGAGAGGGAGCTCCCTTCACTTTATAGATGGAGAGGGAGCTCCGTCCACTTTGGACATGGAGATGTAGCTCCGTCCACTTTATACTTGCAGAGGGAGCTCCGTCCACTTTGTACTGAGAGAGGGAGCTCCGTCCACTTTATACATAGAGACCGAGCTCCCTCCAAATTTTACATAGAGAGTTACTCCCTCCTGTTTGTTCATAGAGAGGGAGCTCCCTCCACTTTATACATAGAGAGGGAGCTCCATCCACTTTATACATAGAGAGGGAGCCCCCTCCACTTCATACATAGAGAGGGAGCTCCCTCCACTTCATACATGGAGAGGGAGATCCCTCCACTTTCGACACAGAGAGGGAGCATCCTCCACTTTATACATAGAGAGGGAGCTCCATCCACTTTATACATGGAGAGGGAGCTCCCTCCACTTTCTACTGAGAGAGGGAGCTCACTCCACATTATACATAGAGAGGGAGCTCCCTCCACTTTGTACATAGAGATGGAGCTCCCTCCACTTTATACATAGAGAGGGAGCTCCCTCCACTTTATACATAGAGAGGGAGCTCACTCCACTTTATACATAGGGAGGGAGTTCCGTCCAGTTTATGCATAGAGAGGAAGCTCCATCCACTTTGTTCATAGAGAGGGACCTCACTCCACTTTATACATAGAGAGGGAGCTCCCTCCACTTTATACATAGAGAGGGAGCCCCCTCCACTTTGGACATCGAGAGGGAGCACCGTCCACTTTGTACATAGAAAGGGAGCTCCGTCCACTTTGTACATAGAGAGGGTGCTCCGTCCACTTCGTACATCGAGAGGCAGCTCCCTCCAAATGACATATTGAGAGGTAGCTCCATCCACTTTATACAGAGAGAGGGAGCTCTCTCCACTTTATGCATAGAGAGGGATCTCCCTCCACTTTATACATAGACAGGGAGCTCCATCCACTTTACACATAGAGAGGGAGCTCCCTCCACTTTATACATAGAGAGGGAGCACAATTCGCTTTATACATAGAGAGGGAGCTCCCTCCACTTTATACACAGAGAGGGAGCTCCCTCCACTTTATACATAGAGAGGGAGCTCCGTCCACTTTGTTCATGGAGAGGGAGCTGCCTCCACTTTATACATAGAGAGGGCGTTCACTCCACTTTGTACAAATAGAGGGAGCTCCGTTCACGTTGTACAGAGATATAATTCCCTCCACTTTATATATAGAGAGGGAGCTCCCTCCACTTCACACATAGAGTGGGAGTTGCATCCACTTTATACATAGAGAGGGAGCTCACTCGACTTTATCCATAGAGAAAGAGAGCTCCCTCCACCTTATACATAGAGAGGGAGCTTACTCCACTTAAAACATTGAGCGGGAGCTCCCTCCACTTTATAAATAGAGAGGGATCTCCGCCCACTTTATACATAGAGAGGGAGCTCCGTCCACTTTGTACATAGAGAGGGAGCTCACTCCACTTTATACATAGAGAGGGAGCCCAATTCGCTTTATACATAGAGAGGGAGCTCCCTCCACTTTATACACAGAGAGGGAGCTCCCTCCACTTTATACATAGAGAGGGAGCTCCGTCCACTTTGTTCATGGAGAGGGAGCTGCCTCCACTTTATACATAGAGAGGGCGCTCACTCCACTTTGTACAAATAGAGGGAGCTCCGTTCACGTTGTCCAGAGATAGAATTCCCTCCACTTTCTATATAGAGAGGGAGCTCCCTCCACTTCACACATAGAGTGGGAGTTGCATCCACTTTATACATAGAGAGGGAGCTCACTCGACTTTATCCATAGAGAAAGAGAGCTCCCTCCACCTTATACATAGAGAGGGAGCTTACTCCACTTTATACATTGAGCGGGAGCTCCCTCCACTTTATAAATAGAGAGGGATCTCCGCCCACTTTATACATAGAGAGGGAGCTCCGTCCACTTTGTACACAGAGAGGGAGCTCACTCCACTTTATACATAGAGAGGGAGCACAATTCGCTTTATACATAGAGAGGGAGCTCCCTCCACTTTATACACAGAGAGGGAGCTCCCTCCACTTTATACATAGAGAGGGAGCTCCGTCCACTTTGTTCATGGAGAGGGAGCTGCCTCCACTTTATACATAGAGAGGGCGCTCACTCCACTTTGTCCAAATAGAGGGAGCTCCGTTCACGTTGTCCAGAGATAGAATTCCCTCCACTTTCTATATCGAGAGGGAGCTCCCTCCACTTCACACATAGAGTGGGAGTTGCATCCACTTTATACATAGAGAGGGAGCTCACTCGACTTTATCCATAGAGAAAGAGAGCTCCCTCCACCTTATACATAGAGAGGGAGCTTACTCCACTTTATACATTGAGAGGGAGCTCCCTCCACTTTATAAATAGAGAGGGATCTCCGCCCACTTTATACATAGAGAGGGAGCTCCGTCCACTTTGTACATAGAGAGGGAGCTCACTCCACTTTATACATAGAGAGGGAGCTCCCTCCAATTTATACATAGAGAGGGAGCTGCCTCCACTTTATACATAGAGAGGGAGCTCCATCCACTTTTTACATAGAGAGGGAGCTCCGTTCACTTTGTACATAGAGAGGGAGCTCCGTCCACTTTCTACATAGAGAGGGAGCTCCGTCCACTTTGTACATAGAGAGGGAGGTCCGTCCACTTTATACATAGAGAGGGAGCTCCCTCCAAATGACACATAGAGAGGGAGCTCCCTCCTCTTTGTACATGGAGCGGGAGCTCCATCCACTTTACACATAGAGAGGGAGCTACCTCCACTTTATACATAGAGAGGAAGCACCATCCACTTTATACATAGAGAGGGAGCTCCCTCCACTTGATACATGGAGTGGGTGCTCACTCCAATTTATACATTTATAGGGAGCTCCCTCCACCTTCTACATAGAGAGGGATCTCTGTCCACTTTATACATAGAGAGGGAGCTCACTCCACTTTGTACATAAAGAGGGAACTCCCTCCGCTATATACATAGAGTGGGAGTTCCATCCACTTTATACATAGAGAGGGAGCTCCCTCCACTTGATACATTGAGTGGGTGCTCACACCACTTTATACATTGAGGGGGAGCTCCCTCCACCTTCTACATAGAGAGGGAGCTCTGTCCACTTTATAAACAGAGAGGGAGCTCACTCCACTTTGCACATAGAATTCGATCTCTCTCCACTTTATACATAGAGAGGGAGCTCCCTCCACTTTATACACAGAGAGGGAGCTCCCTCCACTTTATACATAGAGAGGGAGCTCCCTCCACTTTATACATAGAGAGGGAGCTCCCTCCACTTTGTACGTAGAGAGGGAGCTCACTCCACTTTATCCATAGAGAGGGAGCTCCATCCACTTTGTGCATAGAGAGGGAGCTCCGTTCACTTTGTACAGAGAGAGAGCTCCTTCCACTTTATATATAGAGAGGGAGCTCCCTTCACTTTTAACATAGAGAGGGAGCTCCGTCCTGTTTATACATAGAGAGGGAGCTCCATCCTCTTTATGCAGAGAGAGCGAGCTCCCTCCACTTTTTACATGGAGAGGTTGCTCCGTCCAGTTTATACATAGAGAGGGAGCTCCGTCCACTTTATACATAGAGAGGGAACTCCGTCCACTTTATACATAGAGAGTGAGCTCCCTCCACTTTATACATACAGAGTGAGCTCCGTCCACTTTGTACATAGAGAGGGAGCTCCCTCCACTTTATACATACAGAGGGAGCTCCCTCCACTTCATACGTTGAGGCGGAGATCCCTCTACTTTATCCACAGAAAGGGAACTCCCTCTGTTTTATATAGCTGACGTGGTGGGATTTGAACCCCTGTCCCCAGTCCATCAGGTTGGGCCTCTGGATTCCGTGACCAGTGATATTATCACTACTCTGTTGCCTCCCTAAAGGATGCGTCCAGTGTCTGTCCCGTAATATCACACACAGTAGTTTCTGGGCTGTTACCCTGAACATGGTCCCGAATCAGAGAATCAAAGTTCACATTTTAACTGGGAAAAGGCAGGAATAGAGTGAAACGGGATTGCTTTTGTCCCTGGATTCAGTGTCCACTGCAGACAGATCAGTTACATTTACAATAGAAATGCCAGGATTGAACAAGATCAATGCAATAATATGGAAAATGTAAATGACGCCTCTCATAATTGCCATCCATCCAGTATGAGTACAGATTTCAGGTTTATTCCCGAGAGAGGTCTTACTCAGAAAATGCCATTGAAATTGAATTGATTGTGTTTTATCCACCACATTCCTTGCATGAGAGTCAAAGCTGCTGATGTAATGTGTTTGTCCAGGTGACTGTAACGAATAGCAATGATCAGAGGTATAACCGTGTCAGTGGAGACTTATCCCCTGTATAAATCAGGACCCATTAGAAGGGATCAGCTCAGAGCGCCTGGTGGAGCAGTGGATTCCAGGCAACTAGAATTCTCTGCTTCTCACAGAAATGGGATATCCAGTAATCTATCAGGTACAAGACATTTATTATCCTGTACTTGCAGCAATTGGAGTTCCTGGTGAGCCAGTATCTCAGCTGTTAATGGTGTAATTCGATGTTCCCTGAGCTGCTCTACTTGGTATATTTTCCCTCTGTGTGTGTTACACAGCCGCCTGTTCTTTTCCAGCAATTTACTGCTGGAATCTCCTCATTGTCTACAATTTCATTCTTGCAAGAACTGCATTATGTATTTAATGGTATTGTTTTAAGTAACTGTGGCATTGTTACTGGATTATTCTGTGTATTGAATGTATTGGAATGAGATGTTTCAGTGAGGATCAATAATCAGACCATGAGGAGTTTTTAACAGTTTCATGATGTGGATCTAACCGGGCCTGGAATATTTTTATGATTTTGTTTTCAGTGATTGATAATGAGACATTTCACAGTCTCATTGTTGCAAGGGGACAGAACAATTTCCTCCCTCCCAAATAACATGGCTCAGTTGAACTGGAATTTCAATGTGTTTATTGATTATCACAGTTATCAAATATTATTTCATTCTGTGTGTGTCTGACGCTGCTTCAGAAGTCTGGCTACTGAACTAAGTTTCCTGCTGACACTTTCACATCTCCTTCTCTGCTTCACTGTGGACCTTCACTGTCACTGGACTACATTGTAAAATAGAAAGTATTGATGTGATGTTTTACTGGTTTTCACTCTATCAGTTGGAATCAAGAGTCTTTCCATTTATCTGTCGATTATCAGCTGCAGCGCTGATGTTGGTGTTTTATTAATTAAACAATCCCACATTCTAACAGGTTACTGTATAATTCCAGGAGAAGGAATTTCAATGATTGTGAGGTTTGTCTGGAAGTAGCTTTCGATCCTGTTTATTCCATGTATTGTAGATGAAGTGAAGAGTGTAGGTGAATAGGTGGAGACATGAGTGTTCTGTAGATACATTAAATTATTCACAGAGGTTTCACCATTGAACAAACTGACTCTGAGAATAGAATCATTGAACCTGGGGCTGGTGAACAGAACACAGGTGCAGAATGTTAGTAATAAATCATTTGTGAAAAGTAGCAATAAGTAACAGTTTGCAGGTGTGAGTACTCCAGAGAGATAGGGAAGGAGAAAAGGAGCAGGGAGAACGAAACCGAGGGAAAGAGATAAGCAGAAGTAAAGAGAAAGAGAAAGAAGCAGCACTGTAAATAATTCACTATCAAAAAGTGCTGGAATGTCCTGAACAATTAGTGAGAGAAACTGTGAGTTGAATTTGTCTGTTGTCAGATTGTGTTCATTTTCCTGTTGGACTTGATCCTCTGTTTTGATTTCTGTCAGGTCCTCATTTTGTTTTGTAGAAAGTTCCTATTCCTTACTTAGTGACTGAATAAACAGAATAGAATCAGTTCATCACTGATGGTAATTCATTATTTAAATACTGCACTTTAAAATCTCTGTGACTGCTGAAATCAATAAAGAGCGAGGCTGATATCAGAAATATATTTACATTTATATTTAATAGCCTGTACAAACTACAGATATTGACTATATTGTAGAAACAATGAACTGTTCTCCAACACCAATAACCACAGGAATTATTGTCTGAATGTATGACTTGAGTTGTATGACTGGGATCTATAGATTAGATTTCCTCTAACACTCTGCTGCAGTCTCTCCCTGTGAATCTCAGCCTCTCTTCTCACTGTATTGAATCCTTAGTCTCCTCATCAATTGCTTCAGTTTATCCACTTTCCCAAACCATCTGCTCCAGTCTCCTCTCCTGCTCCGACATGTCCTTTCCCTGGAATTTAGAAGGTTATGGGGTGATTTGATGAATGTATTCAAGACAGTAAGGGAAACTGAAAGGGTGGACAGAGAGTAACAATTCCCACTGGCTGCGGAGTCAGGAACTTGGGGGCATAGTCTAAAAACCTAAACGCAGTCTAAAAACCTTTCAGGAGTTAAATGAAGAAACGCTTCAACACACCAGGTGTGGTATCAGTTTGGAACTCTCTTCCACAAACAGCAATTGATGCTGAGACATTTGCTGTTTTTAAATCTGAATTTGATAGATTTTGTTAACCAAAGGTATTAATGGGAAATTATCGGTACGTGGAGTTAGATCACACATCAGCCATGAGCTCATTGAATGACAGAAGAGGTTTGAGGGGCCAAATGGCCTCCTCCTCTTCCTCTGTCCAATGACAAATATCTTGCTATCACTCTCTGTGTCTTGTTCTGTGTCTCTCTCTTTGTCTCTCTTTCTGTCTGTCTGTCTCTCTCTCTCTCCTCTCTCACACATCTGTGGAAATCCACAAACATTAGTCAGCCATTTTCGGCTGGTTCTTGGTGGCCATTTTATGTAACCACAACACTGGGCCATTTATTCCAGAGGCCGACTCCTCACCATTGTTTGGGTCGTGCTTCAAATGTGACAGAGACAGAGACACAGAGTCACTGAGACACACTGTACGAGAAAATAATTAATCGTTATCTTGTGCCTAATTATTTTCCCTCCACTGTGATTAGTCTGGGTGGCCTGTAATTACTCAGTCTATTTCTTTCCCCCTTGTTAAACAACGGTACAACATACGCAGTCCTCCAGTCCTCTGGCAGCACGATTATAACCAGAGATGATTGGAAAATGATGGTCGGAGCCTCTGCTGTTTCCTCCCTTGCACCTGTTAACAGTCTGAGCCTGATGAATTATCAGCTTTCAAAGATGCTAAATCCCTTAATATTTCCTCTCTCACTGTTTATCCCATTCAATATTTCAAACCCCTCCTCATTGACTACAATGTCGATGTCATCCCCTCTTTTGTGAAGACAGTCGGTATTTATTCATTAAGAACCCTGCCCGCATCTTCTGCCTCCATGGTTAGGAAATAGGAGGAGAGACAATATAAAGTAAAGGATAGAATTCTAAAGGTGGTGCAGGAACAGACACATCTGGGGGGTACTTGTGCACCAATCACTGAAGGTGGCAGGGCAGGTACAGAAAGTGGTTAAACGGCATAAGGGTTCCTGAGATTATAAATAGAGACAATGAATACAAAATCAAGAAAACTCTGACCTTTGTAAAACGCTGGTTTGCCTTCAACTGGAGCATTGTCCAATTCTGGACACCGTACTTTAGGAAGCATGTGGGGGCATTAGAGAGGGTGCAGAAAAAATTCACAAGAATGGTTCCAGGGATGAGGGACTTCAGTGACTTGGATAGATTGGAGAAGCTGTGGTTGTTCTCTGTGTCTCTCTCTGTCTTCCTCTCTCTGTCTCTCCCTCCTGCTATCTTTGACACTAAGAGGGAGACGGAGGGAGAGAGGCTTAGATATGCAGGCAGTGAGAGTGTTGTGGAGAGGGACAATATCGGAGACAGAGAAACTGCTGGGGTGGATTGAAAGGAAGAATGGAAGATATATTCATTTGATGTCATCTTTCACTGCTGTGTTCGCAAACAGAGAAAGATAGGAATGTCGAGTGAAATATTAGTAGAGTGGGAGAAATGTGGATGAAGTTGGGGCCCAGGCAGCCAGTTCTAATGATCAGGAAGGAAAACGCTCCATTGTAAACATCCAGCAAGGTATTCCACCATGGAACACTCATGATATTGGTGTGGAAATCTGGGAATCTCTGCCCCTGGTGATTGCCCCCTCTGTTAAGGGAAATGGGTCCTTCCTATCCACTCTATCTCGACTCATCATCATTTTATACACCTCAATTAAATCTTCCCTTCAACCTTCTGTGTTCCAAATAAAACTATTCCAGCCTATCCTATCTCTACTCATCGTTAATATTCTCCATTCCTGACAACATCCTCTGCAAATCTCCTCTGTACCCTCTCTCGTGTGATCACATCCTTCCTGTAATGTGGTCACCAGAACTGTACACAGTACTCTAGCTGTGGTCTAACTAGTGTTTTATACAGTTCTGGCATAACCTCCCTGCTCTTATATTCTCTACATCGGCCAATAAAGGGAAGTATTCCGTAAGCCTTCTTAACCACCTTATCCACCTGTCCTGTTACCCTCAGGAATCAGTGGACATTTACTCCAAGTTCACAGTCTGAGAGATTGTTCAGTTAGATTGAAGGGACAAATGTAAAACATAATAATTTGATGTAATCCTTCACTGCAGTATAAACAGACAAACGAGCGAGACGCATGGAGTGTGAAACATCGGGTTCGAAGGAGAAAACTAGTTAGAGATGGTAACAAATTGGAAAGGAGTGATCGGGACTGAGAGAGAGGGAATCTCTGGTAAACTCTCTTGCTGCCAATCTCTCTCCATCTCGATCTCTCTCTTCCCAAATCTTCTACTCTCTGAAACCCTATTTCTTCCCTCTGTTACTCACTTTCCAAGACTATCTCTTTACTTTTCTCCCTCTATCTCCATCTCCCTCTGCGCGCTATCACAATCTCTCCCTCTTGCTCTCAGGATGGGAAAAGGGTGAAAGAGAGGCTGAGAAAAGGTGTTGCAGGCAGTGAGAGGCGAGGAAAAAGAGATAGAGGAACATTGAGTCTGGCATTGGCAGATGGATCTTTACTCTGTGTCTAACCCCGTGTTGTACCTGTCCTGTGAGTATTCGATGGGGACGGTCACGGACGGGGGGGACTGTCTAAAAATCAAACATTAGTCGAAAGCCCTTTCAAAGATGAAATTTAGAAACACTTCTATATACAAAGGGTGGTAGATGTTTGGAACTGACTTCCACATAACGTCCCTCCATATCTCTGCAATCTCCTCCAGCTCCACAATCCACCAATCTCTGCGATCCTCTAATTCCGGCCTCTTGAGCATCCCCAATTTGAATCGTTCCACCATTGGTGGCCGTGCCTTCATGCTGCCAAGACCCGAAATCTGGAATTCCTTTCCTAAACCTCTCCGTCTCACTAACTCACTTTCCTCTTTGAAAACGCTCCCTCAAATCAACCTCTTTGACCAAGTTTTTGTTCGTCCAGTGTAATATCTCCTGAAGTGACTTGATGACAACTTTTTATTTGCCTTATTTATTTGTTGGATGTGTGTATTACTGGCCAGGCCAGCATTCATTGCCCATTCCTAATTGCCCTTGAGAAGGTGGTTTTGAGCCTCCTTCTTGAATCGCTGCAGTCCATGTGGGGTAGGTAGACCCACAGTGCTGTTAGGAAGGGAGTTCCAGGATTTTGACCCCGTAACAGTGACGGAATGGCGATATAGTTTCTAGTTAAGGTGGTGTGTGACTTTAGTTGTTGTGTGTGGACAGTATTTTCAGTGCGCAGTCCATTTATATTTTTAATTATTTATTTTTTTCACGTGGTTCGATGTAAAGTTTCTCCTGCAATCTGCCTGCCTCCCCGTATCTCCTCATTCTTTCTGTACGTCTCCACCTCCTTCTCTAAAACCAATGCTTTGCTCTGTATCTAAACTCACACTGTACCTGCCCTGGGAGGTCTCATTATGTTGCTTAAGCAATGAGTTGTACACTTCCAGCATAACCTCCCTGCAATTATATACTTTAACAGCCTTGTTGGGAATGGCACTGCAGTTTGAAAATATGAAACACTGATCCAACATTCACCCCTAAAACACTCCCACTAAACTCCAAAAACAGGACTGGGCAGATAATGAGGATTGTTAATGATTGTTACAACTTGTCTCATCCTCTCTCTGTCTCTCCCTCTCATGTCAATTTCTTCCCATCTTTCTCTCTCTCTCCCTCTCCCTCGTCCTCTCCCTCTTTCTCTGCCTCTTTCCATGACTCTGTCTCTAACACCATCTCTCTCTCCTTGGACAGAAATGTTTTTATCCATTTCTTGCTTAATTTTGAATCTTTAAAACCTGCTCTTGCCGGAAACGTCACTGCAGTTTGAAAATATCAAACACTGTTCAACACTCGTCCCCGAAACTCTCACACTAAATCCCCAATACAGGACTGTGCAGATAATGGGAATTGTTACTCAGATTCAATTAAGGTCTCATTTCGCTTTCTCTTCTGTTTCTCACTGTCTTCCACTTTGTCCCTATCTCTACATTTCCCCATTTGTTTTCGTTTCCCTCTCTCCACGTTCCTTCGTCGCCCCAACTTTATAAATAAAGAGGGCGCTCCCTCCACTTTATACATAGAGAGGGAGCTCCCTCGACTTTATACATTGAGAGGGCGCTCCCTCCACTTCATACATAGAGAGGGAGATCCCTCCACTTTATACATAGAGAGGGAGCTCCGTCGACTTTGTACATAGAGAGGGAGCTCCCTCCACTTTATATATATAGAGGGAGCTCCCTCCACTTTATACATAGAGAGGGAGCTCCCTCCACTATATACATAGAGAGGGAGCTCCCTCCACCTTTTACATGGAGAGGGAGCTCCATCCACTTTATGCATAGAGTGGGAGCTACCTCCACTTTATACACAGAGAGGGAGCTCCCTCCACTTTGTACATAGACATGGAGCTCCCTCCACTTTATACATAGAGAGGGAGGATTGTTAATGATTGTTACAACTTGTCTCATCCTCTCTCTCCCTCTCATGTCTGTTTCTTCCCATCTTTCTCTCTCTCTCTCTCTCTCTCCCCCTCACCCTCTCCCTCTTTCTCTGCCTCTTTCCATGACTCTGTCTCGAACACCATCTCTCTCTCCTTGGACAGAAATGTGTTTATTCATTTCTTGGTTAATGTTGAAACTGTAAATCTTGCCCTTGCTTGGAACGTCACTGCAGTTTGAAAATATGAAACACTGTTCAACACTCGCCCCCTAAACTCTCACACTAAACCCCCAATACAGGACTGTGCAGATAATGGGGATTGTTACTGAGATTCTGTCAAGGTCCCCTCACAAACTGTTTCCCATTTCCCCTGCTTCTAAAGTTTGTCAGTGTTTAATACTATTTTTTTTCAATAATATTAAATGTCACTTCAATTTGAAAATATCAATCACTGATCCAACAATTGCCCCCAAAACACTCACACTAAACCCCTGATCATTCCTTTCAAAATTAGTTCTTATACACAGACAGTTTTCCTTTTTAATTCTATCTTTTTTCAACATTATTAGATGTAAATTTATTCCGATAATATCGCACTCCCTCTCTCTCTGTCTGTCTCTCCTTCTGTCTCTGTTTCTCCCTCTGTTTGTCTCCCTCCCTCTCTCTCTCCCTGTCCCTTTCTCCCTCTGCATCTGTCTCTCTCCCTCTGTATCTGTCTCGCTCGCTTTCTCCCTGTCTCTCTCCCTTTGCATCTGCCTGCCTCCCTTTCTGTCTGTCTCATTCTGCATTTGCCTGCCTCCCTTTCTGTCTCTCTCCCTCTGTCTCTGTTTCTCCTTTTTTTCTCTATCATGCTGGCTCTGTCTCTCTCTCTCTCCCTCTTTCTCTGTCCCACTCTTTCTGTGTCTCTGTCCGTCTGTGTTTCACTCCCTCCATCTCTCTGTCCCTCTGTACATGGACAGCAATGCTTTGAGCCATTTGTTTGGTTAATTTTGAATCTTTAATTCTTGCTTTTGTTGGGAATGTCAATGCAGTTTGAAAATATCAAACACTCATCTAACACTCATCCCTAAAACCCTTACATTAAACCCCAAATACCCGACTGGGTAGACAATGGGGATTGTTACTAGGGTTCCGTCAAGATCTCATTTCGCTATCTCTTCTGTCTCTTACTGTCTTCCACGTTGTCCCTATCTCTCCATTTCCCCATTTGTTTCCGTTTCCCTCTCTTCTCTTTCCTTCATCGCCCCCAACTATATAAATGGAGAGGGTGATCCCTCCACTTTATAAATCAAGATGGAACTCCCACTACTTTATACATAGCGAGGGAGCTCCCTCCACTTTATAAATAAAGATCGAGCTCCCTCCAGTTTATACATAGAAAGGGAGCTCTCGCTGTTTTACATAGCTGACGTGGTGGGATTTGAACCCCTGTATCCAGGCCATCAGGTTCGGCCTCTGGATTACATGACCAGTGATATTATCACTACCCAACTGCCTCCCAAATGGATGCGTACAGTGTCTGTCCCGTAATAGCACTCACATTAGTTTCTGGGCTGTAACCCTGAACATGGTCCCGAATCCGAGACTGAGTTCACATTTTAACTGGGAAAAGTCAGGAACAGAGTGAAACGGGATTGCTTTTGTCCCTGGATTCTGTGTCCACTGCAGACAGATCAGTTACATTTACAATAGAAATGCCAGGAGTGAACAAGGTCAATCCAATCATATGGAAAATGTAAATGACGCCTCTCATAATTGCCATCCATCCAGTATGAGTACAGATTGCAGGTTTATTCCAGAGAGACGTCTTACTCAGAAAATATCATTGACATTGAAATGATTGTGTTTTATCCACCACATTATTTACATCAGAGTCAAAGCTGCTGATGCAATGTGTTTGTTCAGGAGACTGTAACTAATACGAATAATCAGGGATATAACCGTGTCAGTGGAGATTTATCCCCTGCATAAATCAGGACCCATTGGAATGGATCAGCTCAGAGTGCCTGCTGGAGCTGTGGATTCCAGGCTAACAGAAGTCTCTGCTTCTCACAGAAATGGGATATCCAGTAATGTATCAGACGGAAGACATTTACTACCCTGTACTTGCAGCAATTTTAGTTGCTGGGAAGCCAGTATCGCAGCTGTTAATGGTGTAAATCGATGTTAACTGTATTGCTGGACTCGATATTATTTCCCTCTCTGTGTGTTACACAGCCGCCTGTTCTTTTCCAGCAATTTACTGATGGAATCTCCTCACTGTATACTCTGTCATTCTTGCAGGAATTGCATTATGTATTTAATGGTATTGTTTTAAGTAACTGTGGCATTATTGCTGGATTATTCTGTTTATTGACTGTACTGGAATGAGCTGTCTCGGCTACGATCAAGAATCAGACCATCAGGAGCTTTTTTTAACATTTTCATGATGTGGATTTAACCAGTCCTGGAATATTTTTATGATTTGTTTTCAGTGATTGATAATGAGACATCTCACAGTCTCAGTGTTACAAGGGGACAGAACAATGTCCTCCCTCCGCAATAACATGGCTCAGTTTAACTGGGATTTCAATGTGTTTATTGATTATCACAGTTATCAAATATTATTTCATTCTGTGTGTGTCTGACGCTGCTTCAGAAGTCTGGTTACTGAACTGAGTTTGCTGCTGACACTTTCACATCTCCTTCTCTGCTTCACTGTGGACCTTCACTGTCACTGGACGACATTATAAAATAGAAAGTATTGATGTGATGTTTTATTGGTTTTCACTCTATCAGTTGGTGTCAAGAGTCTTTCCATTCATCTGTAGATTATCAGCTGCAGCGCTGATGTTGGTGTTTTATTAATTAAACAATCCCACATTCTCACAGATGACTTTATAATTCCAGGAGAAGGAATTTCAATGATTGTGAGGTTTGTCTGGAAGTAGCTTTCGATCCTGTTTATTCCATGTATTGTAGATGAAGTGAAGAGTGTACTTGAACAGGTGTTCTGTAGATACATTGAATTATTCACAGAGGTTTCACCATTGAACAAACTGACTCTGAGAATAGAATTATTGAACATGGGGCTGGTGAACAGAACACAGACGCAGAATGTGAGGGATAAATCATATGTGAAAAGCAGCATTAAGTAACAATTTACAGGGTGTGAGTACTCCAGAGAAATAGGGAAGGAGAAAGGGAGCTGGGAGAACGAAACCGACGGGAGAGGAAAAGCAGAAGTAAAGAGAAAGAGAAAGAAGCAGAAGTGTGAATAATTCACTATCATAAAGTGCTGGAATTTCCAGAACAATTAGCGAGAGAAACTGTGAGTTGAAGATGTCTGTTGTCAGATTGTGTTCATTTTCCTTTTGGACTTGATCCTCTGTGTTGATTTCTGTCAGGTCCTCATTTTGTTTTGTAGAAAGTTCCTATTCCTTACTTAGTGACTGAATAAACAGAATAGAATCAGTTCATCGCTGATGGTAATTCATTATTTAAATACTCCACTTTAAAATCTCTGTGACTGCTGAATTCAATAAAGAGCGAGGCTGATATCAGAAATATATTTAAATTTTAATTTAATAGCCTGTACAAACTAAATATATTGACTATATTGTACAAACAATGAACTGTTCTCCAACACCAATAACCACAGGGATTATTGTTTGAATTTATTAATTGAGTTGTATGACTGGGATCTATAGATTAGATTTCTTCTGACACTCTGCTGCAGTCTCTCCCTGTGAATCTCAGCCTCTCCTCTCACTGTATTGAATCCTCAGTCTCCTCATCCATTGCTTCAGTTTATACACATTCCCAAACCATCTGCTCCAGGCTCCCCTCCTGCTCCAACATGTCCTTTCCCTGGAATTTAGAAGGTTATGGGGTGATTTGATGAATGTATTCAAGATAATAAGGGAAACTGAACGGGTGGACAGAGAGTCACAATTCCCACTGGCTGCGGAGTCAGGTACTTGGGGGCATAGTCTTAAAATCTAAACGCAGTCTAAAAACCTTTCAGGGGTGAAATGAAGAAACACTTCAAAACACCAGGTGTGGTATCAGTTTGGAACTCTCTTCCACAAACGGCAATTGATGCTGAGACACTTGTTAGTTTTTAAATCTGAGTTTGATCGATTTTTGTCAACCAAAGGTATTAAGGGGCAAAGAAAGGTACATGGAGTTAGATCACACATCAGCCATGAGCTCATTGAATGACAGAAGAGGGTTGAGGGGCCAAATGGCCTCCTCCTCTTCCTCAGTCCAATGACAAATATCTTGCTGTCACTCTCTGTGTCTTGGTCTCTGTCTCTCTCTTTGTCTCTCTTTCTGTCTGTCTGTCTGTCCCTCTGTCTCCTCTCTCAAATATCTGTGGAAATCCACAAACATTAGTCAGCCATTTTAGGCTGGTTCTCGGTGGCCATTTTACGTTACCACAACACTGGGACATTTATTCCAGAGACGGACTCCTCACCAATGTAAGGGCCGTGCTCAAATTGTGACAGAGACACAGACATGGAGACACTGATGCACACAGTACTGGAAAGGAATTAATCATTCCCTTGTGCCCAATAAATTGCCCTCCACAGTGATTAGGCTGGGTGGCCTGTAATTACTCAGTCTATTACTTTCTCCCTTGTTAAACAACAGTGCAACATAAGCAGTCCTCCAGTCCTCTGGCAGCACGACTAAAACCAGAGACGATTGGAAATTGATGGTCAGACCCTCTGCTATTTCCTCCCTTGCGCCTCATAACAGCCTGAGCCTGGTGAATTATCAGCTTTCAAAGATGCTAAACCCCTTAATATTTCCTCTCTCACTGTTTATCCCGTTCAATATTTCAAACCCCTCCGCATTGACTACAATGTCTGTGTCGTCCCCTCTTTTGTGAAGACAGTGGCTATGTATTCATTAAGAACCATGCCCGCATCTTCCGCCTCCACGTTTAGGAAAAAGGAGGAGAGACGATATAAAGTAAAGGATAGAAATCAAACGGAGGTGCAGGAACAGACACATCTGGGGGGTGTCTGCGCACCAATCACTGAAGGTGGCAGGGCAGGTTCAGAAAGTGGTTAAACGGCAGAAGGCGTCCTGAGATTATAAATAGAGACATTGAATACAAAAGCATGGAAATTATGACCTTTGTAAAACGCTGGTTTGCCTTCAACTGGAGCATTGTCCAATTCTGGACACCGTCCTTTAGGGGCATTCGAGAGGGTTCAGAAAAGATTCAGAAGAATGGTTCCAGGGTTGAGGGACTTCAGTTACGTGGATAGATTGGAGAAGCTGCGGTTGTTCTCTGTCTCTCTCTCTCTCTGTCTTCCTCTCTCTGTCTCTCCCTCCTGCTATCTCGAACACTAAGAGTGAGACAGAGGGAGAGAGGCTTAGATATGCAGATAGAGAGAGGGCTGTTGAGAGGGACAAGGTTGGAGAGAGAGAGATTGCTGGGGTGGATTGGAAGGAAGAATGTAAGATATATTCATTGATGGTAATCCTTGTCTTTTGTGTACGCAAACAGAGAAAGATAATTATGCAGAGTGAAATATTGGTCGAGTAGGAGAAATGTGGATGAAGTTGGGGCCCAGGCGGCCAGTTTTGATGATCAGGAAGGAAAACGCTCCATTGTAAACATCCAGCCAGTTATTCCACCATGGAAGCCATCACACCCACATGATATTGGTGTGGAAATCTTGTAATCTATGCCCATGGTGATTGTCCCCTCTGTTAAGGGAAATGGGTCCTTCCTATCCACTCTATCTCGGCCCATCATCATTTTATACACCTCAATTAAATCTTCCCTTCAACCTTCTGTGTTCCAAAGAAAACAATTCCAGCCGATGTAATCTCTACTCATAGTTAAAATTCTCCATTCCTGACAACATCATCTGCAAATCTCCTATGTACCCTCTCTGGTGTGATCACATCCTGCCTGTAATGTGGTCACCAGAACTGTACACAGTACTCTAGCTGTGGTCTAACTAGTGTTTTATACAGTTCCGGCATAGCCTCCCTGCTCTTATATTCTCTACATCGGCCAATAAAGGAAAGTATTCCGTAATCCTTCTTAACCACCTTATCCACCTGTGCTGTTACCCTCAGGAATCATTGGACATTCACTCCAAGTTCACAGTCTGAGAGATTGTTCAGTTAGATTGAAAGGACAAATGTAAAACATAATAATTTGATGTAATCCTTCACTGAAGTATGCACAGACATACGAGCGAGAGGCATGGAGTGTGAAACATCGGGTTCGAAGGAGAAAACTAGTTGGAGATGGTAACAAATTGGAAAGGAGTGATAGGGACTGAGAGAGAGGTAATCTCTGGTAAACTCTCTTGCTGGTAATCTCTCTCCATCTCCATCTCTCTCTTCCCCTCTCTTCTGCTCTCTGAAACCCTATTACTTCTCTCTGTTACTCACTTTCCAAGTCTATCTCTCTACTTTTCTCCCTCGATCTCGATCTCCCTTGCACACTATCTCAATGTTTCCCTCTTGCTCTCAGGATGGGAAGAGGGAGAAAGAAAGGCAGAGAAAGGGTGTTGCAGGCAGTGAGAGATGAGGAGAAAGAGACAGAGGAACAGTGAGTCTGGCATTGGTAGATGGATCTTTACTCTGTGTCTAACCCCGTGCGTAACTGCCCTGTGAGTATTCGATGGGGGCAGTCTCGGACGGGGAGGAATGTCTAAAAATCAGAAATTAGTCGAAAGCCTTTTCAAAGATGAAATTTAAAAACACTTCTACATACAAAGCGTGGTAGAAGTTTGGAACTGTCTTCCACAAATGACCCCTCCCTATCTCTGCAATCTCCTCCAGCTCCACAATCCACCAAAATCTGCGATCCTCTAATTCCAGCCTCTTGAACATCCCCAATTTGAATTGTTCCACCATTGGTGGCCGTGCCTTCAAGCTGCCAAGGCCCTAACTCCGGAATTCCTTTCCTAAACCTCACCGTCTCACTAACTCTCTTTCCTCTTTGAAGACACTCCCTCAAACCAAACTCTTTGACAAAGTTTATGTTCTTCTAGTGTAATATCTCCTTAAGTGACTCGGTGTCAACTTTTTATTTGCCTTATTTATTTGTTGGATGTGTGCGTTACAGGCCAATCCAACATTTATTGCCCATTCCTAATTACCCTTGAGAAGGTGGTTTTGAGCCTCCTTCTTGAACCGCTGCAGTCCATGTGGGGTAGGTACACCCACAGTGCTGTTCGGAAGGGAGTTCCAGGATTTTGACCCCGTAATAGTGAAGGAATGGTGATTTAGTTTCAAGTCAGAATGGTGTGTGACTTCAGTTGTTGTGTGTGGACAGTATTTTCAGTGCGCAGACCATTTATATTTTTAATTATTTATTTTTTTCACGTGGTTAGATGTAAAGTTTCTCCGACAATGTGCCTGCCTCCCCGTATCTCCTCACTCTTTCTGCCCATCTCTCCCTCCTTCTCCAAATCCACTGCTTTACTCTGTATCTAAACTCACACTGCACCTGCCCTGGGAGGTCTCATTATGGTGCTTAAGCAATGAGTTATTCACTTCCAGCATAACATCCCTGCTCTTATATAATTTACAGCCTTGTTGGGAATGGCACTGCAGTTTGAAAATATGAAACACTGATCCAACATGCACCCCTAAAACATTCACACAAACCTGCAAAAACAGGACTGGGCAGATAATGAGGATTGTTAATGATTGTTACAACTTGTCTCATCCTCTCTCTCCCTCTCATGTCTGTTTCTTCCCATCTTTATCTCTCTCTCTCTCTCTCTCCCCCTCACCCTCTCCCTCTTTCTCTGCCTCTTTCCATGACTCTGTCTCTAACACCATCTCTCTCTCCTTGGATAGAAATGTTTTTATCCATTTCTTGCTTAATTTTGAATCTTTAAAACCTGCTCTTGCCGGGAACGTCACTGCAGTTTGAAAATATCAAACACTGTTCAACACTCGTCCCCGAAACTCTCACACTAAATCCCCAATACAGGACTGTGCAGATAATGGGAATTGTTACTCAGATTCAATTAAGGTCTCATTTCGCTTTCTCTTCTGTTTCTCACTGTCTTCCACTTTGTCCCTATCTCTCCATTTCCCCATTTGTTTTCGTTTCCCTCTCTCCGCGTTCCTTCATCGCCCCAACTTTATAAATAAAGAGGGAGCTCCCTCCACTTCATACATAGAGAGGGAGCTCCCTCCACTTTATACATAGAGAGGGCGCTTCCTCCACTTTATAAATAGAGATGGAGCTCCCTCCACTTTATACATAGAGAGGGCGCTTCCTCCACTTTATAAATAGAGATGGAGCTCCCTCCACTTTATACATAGAGAGGGCGCTTCCTGCACTTTATAAATGGAGAGGGCACTCCCTCTACTTTATACAGAGAGAGGGCGCTCCCTCCACTTCAGACATAGAGAGGGAGCTCCCTCCACTTTATACATAGAGAGGGCGCTTCCTCCACTTTATAAATAGAGATGGAGCTCCCTCCACTTTATACATAGAGAGGGCGCTTCCTCCACTTTATAAATGGAGAGGGCACTCCCTCTACTTTATACAGAGAGAGGGCGCTCCCTCCACTTTATACATAGAGAGGGAGCTCCCTCCACTTTATACATAGAGAGTGCGCTTCCTCCACTTTATAAATAGAGAGGGAGCTCCCTCCACTTTATAAATAGAGAGGGAGCTCCCTCCACTTTATACATAGAGAGGGAGCTTCCTCCACTTTATAAATAGAGAGGGCACTCCCTCTACTTTTTGCATAGAGAGGGCGCTTCCTCCACTTTTTAAATAGAGAGGGAGCTCCTTCCACTTCATAGCAGGAGAGCGAGCTCCCTCCACTTTATACAAAGAAAGGGAGCTCCCTATGGTTCATATAGTTGCCATCGTGGGATTTGAACCCCTGTCCCCAGGCCATCAGGTTGGGCCTCTGGATTGCGTGACCAGTGATATTATCACGGCCCAACTGCCGCCCAATTGGAGCGCACAGTGTCTGCAATATCACTCACAGTACTTTCTGGGCTGTAACCCTGAACATGGTCCCGAATCAGAGAATCAAAGTTCACATTTTAACTGGGAAAAGGCAGGAACAGAGTGAAACGGGATTGCTTTTGTCCCTGGATTCAGTGTCCACTGCAGACAGATCAGATACATTTAGAATATAAATGCCAGGAATGAACAAGGTCAATACAATAACATGGAAAATGTAAATGACGCCTCTCATAATTGCCATCCATCTAGTATGAGTACAGATTTCAGGTTTATTCCGAGAGAGGTCTTACTCAGAAAATGTCATTGACATTGAAATTATTGTTTTATCCACCACATTATTTACATCAGAGTCAAAGCTGCTGATGTAATGTGTTTGTTCAGGAGAGTGTAATTAACAGCAATGATCAGGGGCATAACAGTGTCAGTGGAGACTTATCCCCTGTTTAAATCAGGACCCATTGGAATGGATCAGCTCAGAGTGCCTGGCAGAGCTGTGGATTCCAGGCTAACAGAAGACTCTGCCTCTCACAGGAATAGGATATCCAGTAATGCATCAGATAGAAGTCATTTATTATCCTGTACTTGCAGCAATTGGAGTTGCTGGTAAGCAGTATATCAGCTGTTAATGGTGTAAATCAATGTTAACTGTGCTGCTGTACTGGGTATTATTTCCCTCTCTGTCTGTTACACAGCCGCCTGTTCATTTCCAGCAATTTACTGATGGAATCCCCTCATTGTCTAATGTTTCATTCTTGCAGGAGCTGTATTATGATTTTAATTGTCTTGTTTTAAGTAACTGTGGCATTGTTACTGGATTATTCTTTGTATTGAATGTATTGGAATGAGATGTTTCAGTGAGGATCAATAATCAGACCATTAGGAATTTTTAACATTTTCATGATGTGGATCTAACAGGTCCTGGAATATTTTTATGATTTTTTTTAAGTGATTGATAATGAGACATCTCACGGAATCAGTGTTGCAAAGGGACAGAACAATGTCCTGCCTCGCCAATAACATGGCTCAGTTTAACTGTGATTTCAATGTGTTTATTGATTATCACTGTTACCAAATATTATTTCATTCTGTGTGTGTCTGACGCTGCTTCAGAAGTCTGGCTACTGAACTAAGTTTGCTGCTGACACTTTCACAGCTCCTTCTCTGCTTCACTGTGGACCTTCACTGTCACTGGACTACACTGTAAAATAGAAAGTATTGAGGTGATGTTTTACTGGTTTTCACTCTATCAGTTGGAATCTAGAGTCTTTCCATTTATCTGTAGATTATCAGCTGCAGTGCTGATGTTGGTGTTTTATTAATTAAACAATCCCACATTCTAACGGATTACTTTATAATTCCAGGAGAAGGAATTTCAATGATTGTGAGGTTTGTCTGGAAATAGCTTTCGATCCTGTTTATTCCATGCATTGTAGATGAAGTGAAGAGTGTCGGTGAATAGGTGGAGACTTGAGTGTTCTGTAGATGCATTAAATTATTCACAGAGGTTTCACCATTGAACAAACTGACTCACACACGCAGAATGTTAGGAATAAAACATATGTGAAAAGCAGCATTAAGTAACAGTTTCCAGGGTGTGAGTACTCCGGAGAGATAGGGAAGGAGAGAAGGAGCAGGGAGAACTAAGCCGACGGGAAAGGAAAAGCAGAAGTAAAGAGAAAGAGAAAGAAGCAGCAGTGTAAATAATTCACTATCATAAAGTGCTGGAATGTCCAGAACAATTAGTGAGAGAAACTGTGAGTTGAAGTTGTCTGTTGTCAGATTGTGTTCATTTTCCTGTTGGACTTGATCCTCTGTGTTGATTTCTGTCATCTCCTCATTTTCTTTTGCAGTAAGTTCCTATTCCTTACTAAGTGACTGAATAAACAGAATAGAATCAGTTCATCACTGTTGGTAATTCATTATTTAAATACTGCACTTTAAAATCTCTGTGACTGCTGAATTCAATAAAGAGCGAGGCTGATATCAGAAATATATTTAAATTTATATTTATTAGTCTGTGCAAACTAAATATATTGACTATATTGTCGAAACAATGAACTGTTCTCCAACACCAATAATCACAGGGATTATTGTTTGAATGTATTAATTGAGTTGTGTTACTGGGATCTATAGATTAGATTTCTTCTCACACTCTGCTGCAGTCTCTCCCTGTGAATCTCAGCCTCTCCTCTCACTGTATTGTATCCTCAGTCTCCTCATCCATTGCTTCAGTTTATCCACTTTCCCAAAACATCTGCTCCAGTTTCCCCTCCTGCTCCAACATGTCCTTTTCCTTCTCTCCCTCTCAATCTCACTCACTGTCTCCACCTCCAGCTGCCACGTCCAACCTGATAGGAATACAGTAACATGGGAGCAGGAGGAGGCCATTCAGCCCTTCGAGCCTGCTCCGCCATTCTAGATCTTTGCTGATACTCCAACACAGCGCTGCAGTTTTCCCATTTGATAACAGTCTCTGTCGGTGCCCTGAACACAGAGCAACAAACCAGCTACACATCCCGCTCTCCCCAAACCTTCCCAACCAACAATCTGGAGACACATTCCCAATTAACACATTGGATTGCATCTCTGTAAAACAGCTTTTCATTCCCCCACTGACACTGCATCCTCACTCAGTACTCCCCGTAGATCCGGTGCTGACTTTATTCACTTTCAGCATCAATCTCCCAATTCATTATTAGTAACTGTGTTTACAAACATTTCACTGTGACAAAGCACTGCCCGGGTCAATGAATCAGTTTTCACTGCTCGATGCAGCAACAAAGCTGGAAATTTCAGCCCAGATCCTGTCAAACTGCTGCTTTGTCTCCAGGTCTGATCAGTAATTTCTCTGCTTCCTTTTCTCTCTCTCGTCCAGTTAACTTGGTGGCGATTGTGATCCTGTCCCGAGCAAAGTGCGGTCTCTCCAAATGTATCAGTGTCTACCTGGTGGGAATGGCGGTGTCTGATCTCCTGGTCGTTGTCACTGAACCCATATTGTACATGATTGTTTTAATTTATTTCCCATATTCATTCCTGAGAATTACTCCTGTGTGTTCTCTCATTGGCGTTCTGCTGTCTGCATCCACAGTTGTTTCTGTCTGGCTCACAGTCACTTTCACCTTTGATCGATTTGTGGCCATTTGTTGTGAGAAGCTGAAAACAAAATATTGCAGCGAGAAAAAGGCGGCTGTGGTTGTGGGAACAGTGAGTGTGATTGGCTGTTCCGAGTCTCTCCCCTGGTACTTTACACTGGAACAAGATTACATTATTGATGATGTTCCCATGGGTTGTGTTTATAAACTGAGTTTCTTTAATTCCCCCATATGGGGGGCATTTGAATTGTTTGACCTCATTTTAACCCCTTGTGTCCCGGTCTTTCTGATGTTGCTGCTCAATGTTCTGACTGTCAGACGGATTTTATTCTCCAATAAAGTTCGCAGGGGATTCCGATGCCACAGCAACGCAGAGAATCACAAGGACCCAGAGATGGAGAATCGCAGGAAATCAATTATTTTACTCTTCAGTATATCCGGCAGTTTTATCCTGTTATGGGTGACCCGGGTTGTGTTTATCATTTGCAGGAGAATTAAAGATTATTATTATTCCTCCCCCACTGACCCTCTCTATATCACAAATCACACATCAAAGATGCTGCAGATTCTCAGTTCCTGCACCAACACATGTATTTATATTGTGACCCAGACGAAATTCAGACAGGAGCTGAAGAAGGGGGTGAAATACCCTCTCAATCTCATTGTTAAATTAATGAAATCATAGAAAGAGCTGAAGGGTTTCAAACACTGGAACTAAATCCCATTCCCCCTCCTCCCCCCCAGACCCCTCGCTCCACCTCCTACCCTCCACCCGCCTCTGTGATTATTTGACCGGCGCCATCTTTAGTCCTGGCAGCTGCCTGAGCGTGGGCAGACCCTGACGTTCAACTGGAATAGTGTACGTTTGCGCATGTGCCAGTACAGCGCCACTTTGTGGTTGCTTTGTCAACAACCGCAGCCAGTGGACAAAGCTGCGAAGGATTGTGAGCTGGTGAGTGGGACAGTAACGGCAGAGAGGCAGGAACACCAGCAGATGGAGATGGTGAGCGGGGGCAGCAACTGCAGTGAGGCAGAGGCACCAGCAGATGGCGATGGTGAGAGGTGGTCAGTAACTGCAGTGAGACAGGGACACCAGCAGATGGAGATGGTGAGAGGAGGACAGCAGCTGCAGTAAGACAGGGACACCAACAGATGGAGATGGTGAGTGTGGGTCAGTAACTGCAGTGAGGCTGGGGTACCAGCAGATGGAGATGGTGAGAGAGGGACATTAACTGCAGTGAGGCAGGGACACCAGCAGATGGAGATGCTGAGCCATTACTGATGGGAGATTCCCTTGCTGAGTTTGAAAGTTTCCACAAGTTTGAAGAATTTACTTTATTGTAAACTTGAGTTGCTGAATAAAATACTTTCAATGCAACTTTTGTAAAATGGCTATTTTTCTACTGTGTGAACACCTGTAACATGAAACTCGTTCCTGTTTGGAAAGTTATATTGAGTGATTAAAGGTAATGTATAAATAAAACAACAGGATCAAATAAAACTGAAACAGTTATTTAGAAATAAAAACTCTCAATATAAGTTGTGTTGAGTTCTAGATCACCTACGTTATGACATCTCTCTCTCTCACACACTTCTCTTTCTATGCTGATATCTTCTCTACTATAACTAAGAGTAGTTGAACTTTTGATCCCATTGACCTTTGAAAGTTAATATTGAATCTGCTTTCAGAAACCTGTCAGACAGTGAATTCCAGGCCATATTAACTCCCTGCCTATTTGTTTCACCCCTCTACTAGTGTAAACAGTCTCTCCTCATATCTCCAAAATGAGGGAAAGAATTTGAATGCAATGCAATTAATTTCTCCAGGACAGCAACTGCAGAGGACCAGGAACCTCCTGAATGTGGACAAAAAATGAACAAATATCCCTCTGAATCCCTCAGGAGAGCAGAGGATCGAAACAGTCAGGAAGCAAATGGAAACAAGTGACACTTTATTACAGCAGTAAAAACACTTTGTCAGAAAGTAGAGGTCTTTATTGCTGAACTTTATATAAACTGGAGGTGAAAAGTGGAAGATCTTTAACACCATTTGTGATAAATGGCCATTTCCCAGCTTTGTGAACCCTTGTAACATTAAATTGGTGAATATTAAGAAGGTTTTATTGATTGATTACAGCTAATACATAAATACAGCAGCATCAAATACAGAGCAAAGAATCATTGACGAATACAACTGTAAATATGGGTAAGAATTATTGTGTGAAATGTCACTGGTTATAAAAGTTCTCTTCGCTGCCTCATTAACCTGGCTCTAGTTTCAGTCTTTGTCACACAGTGGAAATGAAAAACCGAATAAAAACCGTATGTTTATACTGCATTCAAACAGGTCTCTCCAGCAAGAAGACTTTGTCAGAATTTCAAGGAAATTGCAATGAGTCATTTTCTGAACTTTCTGTTAACTGGAGGTGAATTCTTCTTCTTCTTCTTTGGGCCTCCTTATCTCGAGAGACAATGGATACGCGCCTGGAGGTGGTCAGTGGTTTGTGAAGCAGCGCCTGGAGTGGCTATAAAGGCCAATTCTGGAGTGACAGGCTCTTCCACAGGTGCTGCAGAGAAATTTGTTTGTTGGGGCTGTTGCACAGTTGGCTCTCCCCTTGCGCCTCTGTCTTTTTTCCTGCCAACTACTAAGTCTCTTCGACTCGCCACAATTTAGCCCTGTCTTTATGGCTGCCCGCCAGCTCTGGCGAATGCTGGCAACTGACTCCCACGACTTGTGATCAATGTCACACGATTTCATGTCACGTTTGCAGACGTCTTTATAACGGAGACATGGACGGCCGGTGGGTCTGATACCAGTGGCGAGCTCGCTGTACAATGTGTCTTTGGGGATCCTGCCATCTTCTATGCGGCTCACATGGCCAAGCCATCTCAAGCGCCGCTGACTCAGTAGTGTGCATAAGCTGGGGGTGTTGGCCGCATCAAGGACTTCTGTGTTGGAGATATAGTCCTGCCACCTGATGCCAAGTATTCTCCGAAGGCAGCGAAGATGGAATGAATTGAGACGTCGCTCTTGGCTGGCATACGTTGTCCAGGCCTCGCTGCCATAGAGCAAGGTACTGAGGACACAGGCCTGATGCACTCGGACTTTTGTGTTCCGTGTCAGTGCGCCATTTTCCCACACTCTCTTGGCCAGTCTGGACATACCAGTGGAAGCCTTACCCATGCGCTTGTTGATTTCTGCATCTAGAGACAGGTTACTGGTGATAGTTGAGCCTAGGTAGGTGAACTCTTGAACCACTTCCAGAGCGTGGTCGCCAATATTGATGGATGGAGCATTTCTGACATCCTGCCCCATGATGTTCGTTTTCTTGAGGCTGATGGTTAGGCCAAATTCATTGCAGGCAGACGCAAACCTGTCGATGAGACTCTGCAGGCATTCTTCAGTGTGAGATGTTAAAGCAGCATCGTCAGCAAAGAGGAGTTCTCTGATGAGGACTTTCCGTACTTTGGACTTCGCTCTTAGACGGGCAAGGTTGAACAACCTGCCCCCTGATCTTGTGTGGAGGAAAATTCCTTCTTCAGAGGATTTGAACGCATGTGAAAGCAGCAGGGAGAAGAAAATCCCAAAAAGTGTGGGTGCGAGAACACAGCCCTGTTTCACACCACTCAGGATAGGAAAGGGCTCTGATGAGGAGCCACCATGTTGAATTGTGCCTTTCATATTGTCATGGAATGAGGTGATGATACTTAGTAGCTTTGGTGGACATCCGATCTTTTCTAGTAGTCTGAAGAGACCACGTCTGCTGACGAGGTCAAAGGCTTTGGTGAGATCAATGAAAGCAATGTAGAGGGGCATCTGTTGTTCACGGCATTTCTCCTGTATCTGACGAAGGGAGAACAGCATGTCAATAGTCGATCTCTCTGCACGAAAGCCACACTGTGCCTCAGGGTAGACGCGCTCGGCCAGCTTCTGGAGCCTGTTCAGAGCGACTCGAGCAAAGACTTTCGTGAAAGACATTTGATACAATGAGTGTTAAATGGCCATTATCCAAACCGGCCCCTCCAGGTTTTAAATTGCAGCAGTTTTTCTGTTCTGTTAATGAGGTTTTTGGTGGAGGGAGAGAGAGACAGACAGACAGACAGGTTTCTGTGTGGAATGGTCGATTTGGGATATGTCTGGAATATCCATCTCTCCCCCATTCCCTGTTTACACAGAGACTCACCTTGGACTGTCCCATACCTGGGAGGCAGTGTCCAGATGAAGGAAGCTGAGAGCTGGGTGGATGAGCTGCATTTTGGGTGGACTGTCTGTTTTGAGTGACAGGTTCTGGGATATATTAGGACAACATCAGCCTCCATTCTTTCTTTCCATGTGGCTGGTTTGTTCAGGTGAGTTTCTGTATCTCAGTCTCTGTGCCCAGGTGAATTGCAAGCTGATTACAGTGTGTGTGTGTGAGAGAGAGAGTCCAATCTGAATCCACCGCACTCTCTGTCCCAGTCCTGACCCTTGTCTCCAATTCCCACCCCAATCTCCCTCTCCAGGATCTTTTCCCTATGGATGAGCTGATGGAGGCAAGGTGTTAGAGTCCAATGATGGAGCGCAGACCGTGTGGGATGGTGAGTATCAGATCTTTATCGTCCCTCTCTGCCTTTCTCTCTCCTTTTGACTCAATCTCTCTCATTCAATCTCTTTTTCAATCTCTCTCTGTCTATTTCTCTCTGTTTCTCTCTCTCTGTTCCTCAATCTCTCTCTCTCTCTCTGTTTCTCTGTCTGTGTGTTTCCCTTCTCTCTCAATCTCTCTGTGTGTTTCTCTCTCTCTCTGTTCCTCAATCTTTCTCTATCTCTCTGTGTTTCTCTCTCTGTTCCTCAATCTCTCTCTCTCTCTCTGTTTCTCTCTCTGTGTTTCTCTCTCTCTCTGTTTCTCTCTCTCTCTGTGTTTCTCTCTCTCTGTGTTTCTCTCTCTCTCGATTCTCGCTCTCTGTTTCTCTCTCTCTCTGTTTTATTTTCTCTCTCTCTCTGTTACTCCATCTCTCCCTCTCTCTCTCTCACTTTGTGTTTGTCTTTCTCTATGAATGATTGTGTGTCTTTCTGTCTCAATGGATTTCTTTGTCCTTCTCTCTCTCAACCTCTCTGCGATTCTCTGTGTGCCTTTCTCACTGGCTTTCTGTCTGTCTCTTTGCTGCCTGCAATTTCTTTGTGTCTCAGTTCTTTCCCTGCACTTTTTTCCCTCTTTTTCTGTGTCTCTTTCGGCCTTTTCTCTGTTCCTGACTTTCTTTCGACTGTATTTCTGACTTTGTCTTTTCTCTATTTCTGACTTTGTCTTTTCTGTATTTCTGATTTTGTCTTTTCTCTATTTCTGACTTTGTCTTTTCTGTATTTCTGACTGTCTTTTCTCTATTTCTGACATTGTCTTTTCTCTATTTCTGACTTTGTCTTTTCTCTATTTCTCTGAGTTTGTCTTTTCTGTATTTCTGACTTTCTGTCTATTTCTGACTGTGTCTTTTCTCTGTTTCTGACTTTGTCTTTTCTCTATTTCTCTGAGTTTCTTTTCTCTATTTCTTACTTTGTCTTGTCTCTATTTCTCTGAGTTTCTTTTCTCTATTTCTGACTTTGTCTTTTCTGTATTTCTGCCTTCTGGCCCCCCCGCAATTTATTTCCCCCCGCCGCAATTTGTCCCCCCCCCCCGGCAATTCACCCCCCCCGCAATTTATCTCCCCCCCGCAATTTCACCCCCACCGCCCGCCTGCAAAATTTCCTCCAACCGCAATTTCTATCAACGGTGTAAATTTTATCCCCTGCAATATTTCCCCCCCTCACCCCGGATAACATTCCCCTTTTGTACAGACCCCCATCCAATCTAAATAATCCTCATCTACAGACCCCTATCTGATATCTCAAGTTAACTGACCCCCATCTAATACCCTCACTATCAACAGACCCAGGAACAGACCCCATTTAATTATCCCCATCCCCCTGTTACAAGACAATCCATCTAGATACCCCCCCCCCCCAGGACCGAGTCCCATCTAGATACCCCCCAGGACCGAGTCTCATCTAGATACCCCCCAGGAACAGACTCCCATCTAGATACCCCACCAGGACCGAGTCCCATCTAGATTCCACCCCCCCCCAGGATCAGTCTCCCATCTAGATACCCCCCAGGACCGAGTCCCATCTAGATACCTCCCCAGGACCGAGTCCCATTTCGATAACCCCCCACAGGAACAGACTCCCATCAAAATATCCCCCCCAGGAACAGACTCTCATCTAAATATCCCCCCAGGAACAGACTCCACCCCCCAGGAACGGAACCCCATCTAATTATCCCCTTCCCCCTGTTACAAGACAACCCATCGAGATAACCCCCCAGGACCGAGTCCCATATAGATACACCCCCAGGAGCAGACTCCCATCTAGATACCTCCCCAGGAACAGACTCCCATCTAGATAGCCCCCAGGACCGAGTCCCATCTAAATACCCCCCCAGGAACAGACTCCCATCTAAATACCCCGCCAATAACAGACTCCCAACTAACTACCCCCCGTGGTCAGACCCTCATCTAATTATACCATTATAATACCCCTGTTACAAATACATCCCCGGTAACAGACCCTCATCTAAATACATCCATGGGGACCGACTGCCATCTAAATACATCCCCGGGGACAGAGCCCCATCTAAATAAATCCCCGGAGACAGACCACCATCTAAATACATCCCCGGGGACAGACCCCTATTTAAATAGCCCACCCGGGGACAGACCCCCATCTAATTATACCCATATAATACCCCTGTTACAAATACATCCCCGGGGACAGACCCCCATCTAAATACATCCCCGGGTCAGACCGCCATCTAAATACATCCCCGGGGACAGAGCCGATCTAAATACATCCCCGGGGACAGACCCCCATCCAGAAACCCCGACCGGGAACAGGCCCCCATCTAATTATACCCTTATAATACCCCTGTTACAAATACCTGACGGGAACAGACCCCCATCTCAATACTAACCCCGGGGACAGATCCCCATCTAAATACATCCCCGGGGACAGACCCCTATTTAGATAAATCCCCGGGGACAGAGCCCCATCTAAATACATCCCCGGGGACAGATCCTTATTTAGATAAATCCCCGGGGACAGACCCCTATTTAGATAACCCACCCGGGGACAGACCCCCCCTCTAGATAAATCCCCGGGGACAGACTCCTATTTAGATACCCCACCCGGGGACAGACCCCCATCTAATTATACACTTATAATACCCCTGTTACAAATACCTGACGGGAACAGAACCCCATCTAAATACTAACCCCGGGGACAGACCAGCATCTAAATACCCTCCCCAGGGACAGACCCCCATCTAAATACTAACCCCGGGGACAGACCACCATCGAAATACCCCCCCCCCCCCGGGGACAGACCCCCATCGAAATACAGACCCCCATCTAAATAAATCCCCAGGGACAGACCCCCATTTAGATAGCCCACCCGGGGACAGACCCAAATCTAACTACCACCCCCCCCCCACACCGGGGACAGACCCCCATCTAATTATACCCTTATAATACCCCTGTTACAAATACCGCCCGGGAACCGAACCCCCATCTAACTACCACACCCCCTGGGACAGAGCCCCATCTATCTACCCACCTCGTCGGGGACAGAACCCCATCTAAATACCATCTAAATATGCAGAGACAGAAAGAAGTGGAGGGGCAGAGATACAAAGTAAGATGTGTTCACAGAATAGAGAGGGGTGTCCCGGGACAGGTCGGAGGGAAATGCAGAGATAATCTTGCAGGAAAGGAGGAGAAGAGATGGAAAGATTCAGGGATTTGGAAGTGAGTGAGAGAAGAAATGGACTGAGAGAGAGAGACAGATAAAGATACAGAGAGTCGCAGAAAGAGAGTGACAATGGAAACTTGTGAGACTCCAGAGAGAGGCAAAGATAGAAAGGATGTTGAGAGATACAGAGACAGGGATTTAAAGATGTGAAGAAACAGAGTTAGGAACAAAGAGGAAGGTGCAGGGGACAAGTTGCAGAAAGAGATGGAGAGAGGGAAATCTACGGGAATACATTGACTGTACTGGAGCAGCGATTCCCAAACTATTCCCTTTGGAGCACCATCCAGCCCCCTCCCTTGTGGTAAAAAAAAATCCACAGATCCCCGAAAACACAAAATCAAAATACTGCGAATGCTGGAAATCTGAAATAAAAAATGTGCTGGAAATACTGACCATTTCCAGCACTTTGCTTTTCTATCAGCCCCGAAATCACACAGTCTTCTTTTCTGGATCTAGAAATTAATTTGACAATGACAAATATATTTTTATTATTACTTTCCCTCTCCGGTTAAAGCTCTTGTCGGAGAATTCCACGTGGCCAAAAGATTCTCCCTCTGTATCATCACAGCTGCAGCTTCCGAAAAGATTCTCCTTGGGAATAAGAGAAATAAAATTGATTCAAACAAAGCAAAGCATTTTTGCACAGAACTAAAACACAACGAGAGCCCAGGACACTCTCTCAAACTCACTGACATAAAACAATCTCTCAGTTACTTTCAAACACATCCCCTGACACAGAGCCAGAGACTGGGAAGTGTAGATGTCTTTAACCTGTCATTTCCTGATCTCTCTCTCTCCCTCTCTCTCTCTATTTCTCTGTGTGTCTCTCTACATCTGTTTCTGCCTCACTGTAAAAGCACACAAACACTGGTGACCCCCATCCCCTCTCCTGCAGAAGGATAGAGAGAGAAATCCACATTCCCATCCCTGAAAATCTGAATTGAAATGGTCCAGTGTTTCATTTCACTGTCAAATTCAGCCCACAGCCGAAAACACCAGCAATATTCAGGAATAAGAACAAGCCTTTACAAACCTTCACATTTCACCCATTTCATTGCTGATTCACAGAAGTATTTGACACTCAATGAATCAATTTTTAAAGTGGTCGTCACTGTTGCAACGTTGGAAATGCTGTCGGCCATTGATGCACAGCAAGATCCTACAATTAGCAGTGTGCTTACAGCCGGCTACCCCTCTCTCCCCCTCTGATTCCCTTACTCTCCTGCATCTCTCTCCCTCCTGTTACTCTCATTCAGAGAGACAGATGGAGAGAGAGAGAGAAATTCACGTCACTGCCTAAAACATCAGCATTATTCGGGAATTATACCGGCTTCAAGCTCCGGCCTTAAATTCCAGGCCTTCAGGAGAGCTTTACACACAATCAATTCACTTCTAAAATGCAGTCACTGTCACAATGCAGGGAATTCTGCAGGCAAGCTGTGCACAGCAAGATCCCAGCAATGGTGACACTTCAAAATTCAGTTTCCCAAGATTTTGAGTGTGGATTTCTCTCCCTGTCTTTCTCCATCTTTCTCTGCCTTCCCTCCCTCATCCACACTCCGCCTGTCTCTCTCACTCTCTCTCTGATTTACCTGCCACCTCCAGCTGTTTCTCTCTCTCCCTCTTTTTCTCTCCATCTGTTTCTGCCTCAGTGTTGTAATGTAAGAATTGATGCAGGGAATGTATGCACAGCAGGATCCCACAATGTGATCATAGCCAGATATCCTATCACAGTCCTCTGAAAATGCTAAACTCCATCTTTAAACTTTTCACAAGCCTTTATACAGCTTCACGTTCAGCTCTTGTAATTATTGGCCCATAGGAGCAGTTGAGAATCAATGAACTAATTTTAAAGTGGTCCTCACTGTTGCAATGCAGGAAACCTGTAGGCAATCTGTGCACAGCAAGATCCCAAAGGCAACAATATGCTAATATGCAGATAATCTGTTTTCAGTGACGTAAGTTTCGAGAACCCAGAGGGAGGGACATTCCTGCAGTTTGAAAATCTCAAACACCCCTCTCCCTGTCTTTCTCCTGCTCCCTCCCCCCTGCACCCCATCCACATCTGTTTCTTTCTCTCTCGATCTGGGATTTAATCTAGATTGAAACGTCTGCTAAAATGTTTCTGTCACCGTTTAAAATAACCACACATCATATTCGATTCATAGAGCGATACAGCACTAAAACAGGCCCTTCGGCCCTTCGCTTACCATCAGCCATCCATTTATGCTAATCCTACATTCATGCCATTTTCCCCCTCTCACATCCCCACCTTCCCTCAATTCTCCGACCACCTACCGACATGAGGGGCAATTTTTATAATGGCCAATTTACCTATCAACCCGCAAGTCTTTGGCATGTGGCAGGAAACCAGAGCACCCGGAGGAAACCCACATGGAGAACTTGCAAACTCCGCACAGGCAGTACCCAGAACCCAAACTGGGTTGCTGGAGCTGTGAGGCTGCGGTACTAACCACTTAGCCGCTGCAGGAAAGTCCCTCCCTCTGCAATCCCGAAACTTACATCACTGAAAACACATTATCTGCATATTATCATATTGCTGCTTGTGGGATCATGCTGTGCACACATTGTGGCACCTATTGATTAATAGTTAAAATAGAGAAAGTGCGGGGGAGAGAAAAGCAGAGGAAGATGGAGAGAAAATACAGAGAAATCCACAATCTGACCCTCAGGAAGCTGAATTTTAAAGTGTCCTCATTGCTGTGCAGGAAATTCTGATGGGCACTAGATGCACAGCAAGATCCCACGAGCAGCAATGTGATAATAGCTAGATTTCAGTCCTCAGAAAGGGCGAAATTCCCTCTTTAAACTGGGAACAAGCTGCTGATTTTGTCTCTCCATTTCAAATAACGACAAAACACATTGCTGTGTGTGGCATGTTTTTTATGTATTAAAGGTTTAATTGGAGAAGGAGAGTGTGAAACCGAGACAGAGAAGAGAAAGCATGGGGAGAGATAGAGACACAGGGAAAGAATGTGGAGACAGAGAGAAAGCTAACCTCAGAACTACAGTAAAATGAATTAAAATGGGCACAGTGCATCTTATTTCACTGTTAGCTTCCTAGCATTGCCCAAAACACCAGCAAACCTCACAGACAGGGCTGGAAGGAGCAAGTGGCAAATGGGACTCCCTCCTGTGGCTGCTCCTTTAACCCCAGGCTTTCAATCTGTATAAAACACCAGGAGCCCCAATCCAACATGAAATGTTTAACCCAGGCCCCCAGAGAGGAAATTAAACCTCAGGCGAATAAACAGACACAACTCACGTGGGCCCTTTGGGTGCAGTCTGTGGACAAGGCCTCAGTCCATCCTCTCTGGAGGAAGCTCCGGTCCAAGGATTCCTCGTCCCAGACTTTCCCTCTTTTCACCTTCACGGTGTAGTTTTCAGAAAGAGATTTCCTAAGGCAAGAGGGAGGGAGAGAAAATTGATGTAAAGGCATTGTGAAACAAAATAGCACAGCAAGAGCCCAGGAATTGCCCTCGGTTACACAGGCACTCTCTGAGCAACACCCAAATAGAAACAAATCACAGTTAATAAACCAGAGGATAAAAAGATTGTGACAGCAACCTCCACCTCTGTGTGTGTGTGTGTGTGTATCTGTCTGTCTCTGAATCTCTCTCTCCCCGTCTCTGTATCTCGCTCTGTTCCTGTCACATTCCTCCCCTCGCTTTCTCTTTGTCCATATCTGTTTTTGTCCCTCTATCTCATATGTAATGTTGACTGAAATTACTGTGAAATATTTGTGTCTCACAAAACAACAACAAATCACACAGCTGTGTGTGTTTTTAACTATTAAAGGTTTAAAGATAGAGACAGAGAGAGAAATCGAAACTCAGAACTTCAGTCAAATGAACTGAAATGAATCGGGAACATTTGACACTCAGTGAATTGATTGTTAAAGTGCTCGTCACTATTGCAATGTTGGAAACACTGCATGCCATTTGTGCACAGCAAGATCCCACAATTTCATTTCACCCTCAAATTCACGGCACTGCCCAAAACACCAACATTACTCGGGAATTATACCAGCTTCAAGCTCAGGACTTTAATTCCAAGCCTTCAGATAATGCAAATATGCAGCTAATCTGTTTTTAGTGCACAGCAAAATCCCAGCAATGTTGACACTTCAATATTCAGTGTACCAAGCTTTTGAGTGTGGATTTCTCTCTCTCTCTGTCTTTCTCGATCTTTCTCTGCATTCGCTCCCTCACACACACTCCGCCTGTTTCTCCCTCTCTCTCTCTCTCTGTTTAAGCTGCCACCTCCAGCTGTTACTCACTCTCCCTCTTTTTCTCTCCATCTGTTTCTGCCTCAGTGTTGGATGTAGGAATTGATGCAGAGAATGTATGCACAGCAGGATCCCACAATGTGATCATAGCCAGATATCCTATCACAGTCCTCAGAAAATGCTAAACTCCAGCTTGAAACTTAGAACAACCCTTTCTCCAGCTTCACGTTCAGCTCTTGTAATTATTATAGAGTTCTTGGAAAAACACAGAGAAAAGCACATTCAGGCCCTCAGGAAGCTGAATTTTAAACTGTTGTCATGGACAAAATGTTGGAGGGCACTAGATGCACAGCAAGATCCCACAAGCAGCAATGTGATAATACCCAGATTTCAGTCCCCAGAAAGAGCGAATCCCTCTTTAAACTGGGAACAAGCTGCTGATTCTGTCTCACCATTTCAAATAACGACAAATCACATTGCTCTGTGTGTGGCATGTTTTTTATTTATTAAAGGTTTAAATGGAGAAGGCAAGTGTGAAACAGAGACAGAGAAGAGAAAGCATGGGAGGAGATAGAGACACAGGGAAAGAATGTGGAGACAGAGAGAAAGCTAACCTCAGAACTACAGTAAAATGAATTAAAATGGGCACCGTGCATCTTATTTCACTGTCAGCTTCCTAGCATTGCCCAAAACACCAGCAAACTTCACAGACAGGGCTGGAAGGAGCAAGTGGCAAATGGGACTCCCTCCTGGTGATGCTCCTTGAACCCCACGCTTTCAATCTGTATAAAACACCAGGAGCCCCAATCCAACATGAAATGGTTAACCCAGGGCCCCAGAGAGGAAATTAAACATCAGGCTAATAAACAGACACAACTCACGTGGGTCCTTTGGGTGCAGTCTGTGGACAAGGCCTCAGTCCGTCCCCTCTGGAGGAAGCTCCTGTCCAAGGATTCCTCGTCCCAAACTTTCCCTCTTTTCACCTTCACCGTGCAGTTGTCAGAATGAAAATTCCTCAGGGGAAAGAAGGAGAAAAAAATTGGATTAAAATACAAAGCGAGGACATTTTTAAACAAAATTGCATAGCAAGAGCCCAGAGTTTCCTCTCTCAGTTGCACAGACAATCAACAATATTCAAATACAATCAAATCACAGTTATAAACCAGATTGAGACAGAGAGAGCACACACACAGATACACAGACACACACACTGAATCAGACTGGGGAATGTGTCCACTCTCTCTGGAGAGAGAGTGAAAGGTGGGTTTTGTGATTGGAACTGAGATCTTCAAACCCAGTTTATATCCGGAGTGAGCTGTTTGCAAACTCCACCCATTGAGCCTGGGACATGTTGGGCTGTCTCTCAATCTCCTGCCTCGTGGGCGGGGGAGGGGGCCTGTCCATTGATCTGTTAATCCCAGCACAGCAATGCTTTCAGCCATCTCTTAGTTCATTTTAAACCTTTAATTCTTTGCCTGCAGTTTCAAAATATCAAACACTGATCCAACCATCCCCCCTCAAACCCTCACACTAAACCCACAAAAAAGACAGAGGCGCAAGGGAAGAGCCAACTGTGTAACAGCCCCGACAATCACATTTCTCTGCAGCACCTGTGGAAGAGCTTGTCACTCTAGAATTGGCCTTTATAGCCACTAAATGCGCTGCTCCACACACCGCTGACCACCTCCAGGCACTTACCCATTGTCTCTCGAGATAAGGAGGCCAAAGAAGAAACCCACAATACAGGACTGGGCAGATAATGGGGATTGTTACTGAGGTTGTGTTTGGGGATTTTTACTGACATCAGTGTGGATTTTAAACTGTGTCTCCCCTTCCCTCACATCTAAGTCTCTCAGTGTTGTTGTTGTGTGTTGACAGCTTTTCCAGTGTCCAGTCGATTTCAACTTTTAATAAAATCTGTGGAACACAAATAAATGTAAAGTTTCTCCTACAAGCTGTTTTGTCCTCCCTCTTTCACTGTCTTTCTCTGTCACTGCCCTATCTCTCTCTCTCTGTCTCTCTACAGGACTGGGCAGACACTGGGGATTGTTACTGAGGTTCTGTTGGTCATTTTTACTGACATCAGTGTGGATTGTAAAATCTGTCTGTCTTGTGTGTGTCTGTCTGTGTGTGTCTGGATGTTTGTGTGAGTGAGAGAGAGAATATCTGGGTCACCTCCTTCTATCTCTGTCCCTACATCTGTCTTTCCCTCTCTGTCTCTCCATCTCTCTCCTTCTCTCTCTCTCTTTCCTCCATCTGTCTTCACCCCCTCACTCCCTCTCTCTCCTTCTATCTCTGTCTCTCTCTCTCTCTACCTATCCCTCCATCTGTCCTTCCATCTGTCTTTCCCTCTCTGTCTCTCCATCTCTCTCGTTCTATCTCTTTCTCTGCCTCTCTCTGTCCCTCCATCTGTCTTTCCCTCTCTGTCTCTTCCTCTCTCTCCTTCTATCTCTCTCTCTCCATCTATCTTTCTCTCCCTCTCTCTCCCTCTCCCTCCCTCTCGCTCCCTCTTTCTCACGCTCTCTCCCTCTCCCTATCTGTCTCCCTCTCTGTCTCCCTCTCTATCTCCCTCTCTGTCTCCCTCTCTGTCTCTCCCTCTGTCACTCCATCTGTCTTTCCCTGTCTGTCATTCCCTCTCTCCCTCTCTCTCCTTCTCTCTCTGTCCCTCCATCTGTCTTTCCTCCCTGTCACACGCTCTCTCTCCTTCTATCTTGTCTCTCCATCTGTCTTTCTCTCCCTTTCTCTCCCTCTCTCTCCCTCTCTCTCCCTCTCCCTTCCTCTCCCTCTCTCTCCCTCTCTCCCTCTATCTCACGCTCTCTCCCTCTCCCTCTCTGTCTCCCTCTCTGGCTCCCTCGCTGTCTCCCTCTCTGCCTCTCTCTCTGTCTCCCTCTCTGTCTCCCTCTCTGTCCCGACATCTGTCTTTCCCTCCCTGTCACTCCATCTCTCTCCTTGCCTCTCTGTCTCTCACTCTCTCTCCTTCTCTCACTGTCTCTCTCTCTCTCTCTGTCTCTCCATTTACACCTGATTGAGGTGTACAAAATCATGAGATGTATAGACAGGGTGGATAGCAAGAGGCTTTTTCCCAGAGTGGGGGATTCAATTACTAGAGGACACGAGTTCAAATTGAATGGGGAAAAGTTTAGGGGGGATATGCGTGGAAAGTTCTTCATGCAGAGGGTGGTGGGTGCCTGGAATGCGTTGCCAGCGGAGGTGGTAGATGCGGGCACGATGGCGTCTTTTAAGATGTATCCAGACAGATACATGAATGGGCAGGAAGAAAAGAGATACAGAACCTTAGAAAATAGGCGACATGTTTAGATAGAGGATCTGGATCGGCGCAGGCTTGGAGGGCCGAAGGGCCTGTTACTGTGCTGTAATTATCGTTGCTCTTTGATCTTTTTTAACGTCCCCAGCCCTGTCACTCCCTCTCTCTCCTTCTATCTCTGTCCCTACATCTGTCTTTCCCTCTCTGTCTCTCCATTTCTATCCGTATCTCTCTCTCTGTCCTCCATCTGTCTTCCCCTCCACTCCCTCTCTCTCCTTCTATCTCTGTCTCTCTCTCTCTTTATCCCTCCATCTGTCCTTCCATCTGTCTTTCCCTCTCTGTGTCTCCATCTTTCTCGTTCTATCTCTTTCTCTGCCTCTATCTCTCTCTCCCTTCACCCTCTCTCTCCCTCGCACCTTCTCTCTCCCTCGCCCCCTCTCTCTCACCCTCTACCCCTCTCTCTCTCTCCCTCGCCCCCTCTCTCTCTCTCCCTCTCCCCCTTTCTCTCCCTAGCCCCCTTTCTCTCCCTCGCCCCCTCTCCTTCCCTCGCCCCTTCTACTTCCCTCGCCCCCTCTCCTTCCCTCGCCCCCTTTCTCTCACTCGCCCCCTTTCTCTCCCTCGCACCCTCTCCTTCCCATGCCCCCTCTCCTTCCCTCGCCCCCTCTCTCTCCCACGCCCCCTCTCTCTCTCCCTCGCCCCCGCTCTCTCTCCCTCGCCCCGTTTCTCGCTCCCTTGCCCCCTCTCTCTCTCCGTTTCCCTCTCTATCTCCCTCTCCCCCTCTATCTCCCTCTCTCCCTCTATCTCCCCCCTCCTCTTTCTCCCTCATCTCCTCTATCTCCCTCCCCTCCTCTATCTCCCTCTCCCCCTCTATCTCCCTCCCCATATTTCTCCCTCCCCATATCTCCTTCCCCCCTATATTTCCCTCACCCCTATATCTCCATCCCCCCTCTATCTCCCTCCCCCTCTATCTGCATCCCCCGCTCTATCTCCATCCCCCCTCTATCTCTCTCACCCCTCTATCTCTCTCCCCCTCTATCTCTCTCACCCCCCCCTCTGTCTCTCTCACCCCCCTCTGTCTCTCTCACCCCCCTCTATCTTTCTGTCTTCTACATCTCTCTCTCTTGCTGTGTTTCGCTATCACTGACTCTGTCTCTGTCTCTCTCTCTCCCTCGCCCTCTCTCTCTCTCCCTCGCCCTCTCTCTCTCTGCCTCGCCCTTTCTCTCCCTCGCCCCCGCTCCTACCCATGCCCCCACTCCTTCCCTCGCCCCCTCTCTCTCCCACGCCCCCTCTCTCTCTCCCTCGCCCCCTCTCTCTCCCTCGCCTCCTCTCTCTCTCCCTCACCCCCTCTCTCTCTCCCTTGCCCCCTCTCTCTCTCCCTCTCCCTCTCTATCTCCCTCTCCCCCTCTATCTCCCTCTCCCCCTCTATCTCCCTCTCTCCCTCTATCTCCCACCCCTCCTCTTTCTCCCTCCCAACCTCTATCTCCCTCCCCTCCTCTGTCTCCCTCTCCCCCTCGATCTCCCTCCCCTATTTCGCCCTGTCCCCTATATCTCCCTCCCCCTATATTTCCATCACCCCTATATCTCCCTCCCCCCTCTATCTGCATCCCCCCTCTATCTCCATCCCCCCTCTATCTCTCTCACCCCTCTATCTCTCTCCCCCTCTATCTCTATCCCCCTCTCTATCTCTCTCACCCCATCTATCTCTCTCACCCCATCTGTCTCTCGCACCCCCCTCTGTCTCTCTCACCCCCCTCTATCTTTCTCTCTCCTCCATCTCTCTCTCTTGCTGTGTTTCGCTATCACTGTCTCTGTCTCTGTCTCTCTCTCGCCCCCTCTCTCTCCCTCGCCCCCTCTCTCTCCCGCGACCCCCTCTCTCTCTCGCGACCCCCCTCTCTCTCGTGCGACCCCCTCTCTCTCTCCCTCCCCCTCTCTCTCGCTCCGCCCCCTTTCTCTCCCTCGCCTACTCTCTATCTCCCTGTGCCGCTCTATCTCCCTGTCCCCCTCTATCTCCCTGTCCCCCTCTATCTCCCTGTCCCGCTCTATCTCCCTCTCCCCCTATCTCCCTCTCCCCCTCTATCTCCCTCTACCCCCTATCTCCTTCCCCCTCAATCTCTCTCCACCCTCTATCTCCCTCCCCCCTCTATCTCCCTCTCATCCTCGATCTCCCTCCCCCTCTATCTCCCTCCCCACTCTCTCTCCTTCACCCCTCTATCTTCCTCACTCCCTCTATCTCCCCAACTCCCTCTATCGCTCTCACTCCCTCTATCTCTCTCACCCCACTCTATCTCTCTCACCCCCCTCTATCTCTCTCTCTCTCCTCCATCTCTCTCTCTCATTGTGTTTCGCTATCACTGTCACTGTCTCTCTCTCTCTCTCTCACTGCCGCTCCCTCTCTCTCTATTTCCCTCTCTGGGTCTCTATCTCTCTCTTTCTGTCTCTCTCTCTCTCCCTCTCTTTCGCTCTCTGTTACTCTCTCTCTCTCTCTGTGCCTCTGTCCATGAATCTATTTGTGTCTCTCTCACCATCGTTGCCTATCTCTCTCTCCGTATCTCTCTCGTTCACTGTCTCTGTATCTTTCTCTCTGTCTCTCTCACTGTCCCTCCATCTGTCTTTCCCTCCCCGTCACTCCCTCTCTTCTTCTATCTGTCTCTCCCTCTCTCCCTCTCTTTCTCTGCCTCTGTCCATAACTCTGCCTGTGTCTCTATGGCACCATTTCTCCCTTTCTCTTTCCCCCTCTCTCTTTCTTTTAATCTCTCCATTCCTCCCTCGCTCCCAGGAAAGCAATGGTTTCAACCATTTTGCCTTCTTTCTGTATCCCACCCTCTCTGTCCCACTCTCTCCTTCTATCTCTGTCTCTGCCTCTGTCTCTGTCTACCTCTGTCCGTCCATCTGTCTTTCCATCTCTGTCACTCCCTCTCTCTCCTGCTCTCTCTGTCTCTCCCTCTCTCCATCTATCTGTATTTCCCTCTATCTCACTCCCAATCTCTCCTTCTTTCTCTGTATCTGCCACTTTCTCTGTCTCTCTCTGTCTCTCCAACTGCCTTTCCCTCTCTGTCTCTCCCTCTCCCCTTCTCTCTGTCTTGCACTCTCTCTCCTTCTATCTCTGTCCCTTCATCTGTCTTTCCCTCCCTGTCGCTCCCTCTCTCTCCTTCTATCTCTGTCTCTCTCTCTGTCCATCCATCTGTGTTTCCGTCTCTGTCTCTCCCTCTCTCTCCTTCTATCTCTGTCTCTGCCACTCTCTCTGTCTCTCTCTCTGTCTCTCCAACAGCCTTTCCCTCTCTGTCGCTCCCAATCTCTCCTTCGCTCTCTGTCTCTCTCTCTCTATCCCTCAATCCGTCCTTCCCTGCCTGTCATTCCATCTCTCTCCTTCAATCTCTGTCTCTCTCTCTGTCCATCCATCTGTCTTTCCCTCTCTGTCTCTCCCTCTCTCTCCTTCTATCTCTGTCGCTCTCTCTCTATCGCTCCATCTGTCTTTCCTTCCCAGTCACTCCCTCTCTCTCCTTCTATCTCTGTCCCTAAATATGTTTTTCCCTGTCGGTTTCGCCCTCTCTTTCCATTTCTGCCTCTCTCTCTCTCCACCTGTCTTTCCCTCTCTGTCACTCCCTCTCTCTCTCCTTCGATCACAGTCTCTCACTCTCTATCCCTCCAACTGTCTTTCTCTCCCTGTCACTCCCTCTCTCTACGTCCAACTCTGCCTCTCTCTCTCTGTCCCAACATCTGTCATTCCCTCTCTGCCTCTCCATCTCTCTCTTTCTATCTCTGGCTCTGCAACTCTCTCTGTCCCTCTCTCTGTCCTTCTATCGGTCTCTCCCTCTCTGTCTCTCCGTCTTTCTCCATCTATCTCTGTCTGCCTCTCTCTCTGTCTCTCTCTCTCTGTCCCTCCATCTGTCTTTCCCTCTCTGTCTCTCCCTCTTTCAACTTGTCTCGCTCTCTCTGTCTCTCTCTCTGTTTCTCTCTCTGTCCCTCCATCTGAATTTCCCTCTCTGTTACTCCCTCTCTCTCCTTCTATCTCTGCCTCTCTCTCCGTTCCTCCATTTCTCTTTCCCTGTCTGTCACTCCCTCTCTCCTTCTCTCTCTGTCCCTCACTTTCTACTTACATCTGTCTCTCCCTCTCTGTCACTCCCTCTCTCCTTCGCTCTTTCTGTCCCTCTCTCTGCTTCTCTCTCTCTTTGTCCTTCCATCTGTTTTTCCCTCTCTGTCACTCCCTCTCTCTCCTTCTATCTCTGCCTCTCTTTCTCTATCCCTCCATCTGTCTTCCCTCACTGTCACTCCATCTCTCCTCTCTCCTTCTCTCTCTAGGTCCCTCCATCTGTCTTTCCCTTTCTGTCTCTCCCTCTCTCTCCTTCTATCTCTGTCTCTCTCTCTCTGTCTCTCCATCTACCTTTCCCTCTCTGTCTCTCCCTCTCTCTCCTTCTCTTTCTGTCTCTGTCTCTCTCTCTCTGTCTCTCCATCTATCCTTCCCTCCCTGTCACTCCCTCTGTCACCTTCTATCTCTGCCTCTCTCTCTGTCTCTCTCTCTCTCTGTCTCTCTCTCTGTCCCTCCATCTGCATTTCCCTGTCTGTTTCTCCATCTCTCTCCTTCCATCTCTGCCTCTCTCTCTCTCTGTTCCTCCATCTGTCTTTCCCTCTCTGTCACCCCCTCTCCCTTCTTCTATCTCTGTCTCTGTCGCTCTCTCTCTGTCTCTCCATCTGTCCTTCCCTCCCTGTCACTCCCTCTGTCACCTTCTATCTCTGCCTCTCTCTCTGTCTCTCTCTCTCTCTGTCTCTCTCTCTGTCCCTCCATCTGTCTTTTCCTCTCTGTCTCTTCCTCTGTCTCCTTCTATCTCAGTCTCTCTCTCTCCCTATCCCTCTGTCTGTCCTTCCCTCCCTGTCTCTCCCACTCTCTCCTTCTATCTCTCTCTTTCTCTCTGTATCTCCATCTGTCTTTCCCTCCCTGACACTCCCTCTCTCTCCTTCTCCCTCTGTCTCTCTCTCTGTCTGTCTCTATGTCCCTCCATCTGTCTTTCCTTCTCAGTCTCTCCATCTCTCTCCGATCTCGGTCTCTCTCTCTCTCTGTCATTCCAACTGTCTTTCCCTCCCTGTCACTCCCTCTCTCCCCTTGTATCTCTATCTCTCTCTCTTTCTCTGTCCCTCCATCTGTCTTTCCCTCTCTGTCACCCCCTCTCTCTCCTTCTATCTCTGTCTTTCTCTCTGTTCCTCCATTTCTCTTTCCCTCTCTGTCACTCCCTCTCTCCTTCTCTCTGCCTCGCCCTCTCTCTACTTCTCTGTCTCTGTCCCTCCATCTGCATTCCCACACCCCACCCCCATCACTTCCTCTCTCTCCTTCTCTCTCTCTTTCTCACTTTCTCCCTCCATCTGTCTTCTGCTCTCTGTCACTCCCTCTCTCCTTCGCTCTTTCTCTCCCTTTCTCTCCTTCTCTCTCTCTCTGTCCCTCCATCTGTCTTTCCACCCCTGTCACTCCCTATCTCTCCTTCTATCTCTGTCTCTGCCTTTATCTGTCTCTCTCTCTGTCCCTCCATCTGTTTTTCCCTCTTTGTCACTCCCTCTCTCTCCTTCAATCTCTGTCTCTCTCTCTCTATCCCTCCATCTGTCCTTCCCTTTCTATCTCTTGCTCTCGCTCCTTCTCTTTCTGTCTCTGCCTCTCTCTCTGTCTCTCTCTCTGTTCCTCCATCTGTCTTTCCCTCTCTGTCACTACCTCGCTCTCCTTTTATCTCTGTCTCTGTCTCTCTCTCTCTGTCTCTCCATCTGTCTTTCCCTCCCTGTCACGCCCTCTGTCACCTTCTATCTCTGTCTCTCTCTCTGTCTCTCTCTCTCTCTGTCTCTCTCTCTTTCCCTCCATCTGTCTTTCCCTGTCTGTTTCTCCCTCTCTCTCCTTCCATCTCTGCCTCTCTCTCTCTGTCCCTCCATCTGCCATTCCCTCTCTGTCTCACACTCTCCCTCCTTCTCTCTCTCTCTCTCTCTGTCTTTCCATCTGTCGTTCCTTCTCTGTCTCTCCCTCTCTCTCCTTCTATCTCTGTCTCTGTCTCCCTCTCTCCGTCTCTCCATCTGTCTTTACCTCCCTGTCACTCCCTCTGTCACCTTCTATCTCTGTCTCTCTCTCTCTGTCTCTCTCTCTCTGGCCCTCCGTCTGTCTTTACCTCTCTGTCTCTTCCTCTGTCTCCTGATCTCTCTCTCCCTCTATATCTCTCTCTTTCCATCAGTCATTCTCCGTTTGTCTCTCCCTCTCTCTCCTTCTATCTCTGTCTCTCTCTCTCTATCTCTACATCTGTCTTTCCCTCCCAATCACTCCCTCTCTCTCCTTCTATCTCTGTCTCTCTCTCTCTATCCCTCCATCTGTCCTTCCCTGCCTGCCACTCCATCTCTCTCCCTCTCTCTCTCTCTCTCTCTCTGTCCCTCCCTCTCTCCTTCGCTCTTTCTGTCCCTCTCTCTCCTTCTCTCTCTCTTTGTCCTTCCATCTGTTTTTCCCTCTCTGTCACTCCCTCTCTCTCCTTCTATCTCTGCCTCTCTTTCTCTATCCCTCCATCTGTCTTCCCTCACTGTCACTCCATCTCTCCTCTCTCCTTCTCTCTCTACGTCCCTCAATCTGTCTTTCCCTCTCTGTCTCTCCCTCTCTCTCCTTCTCTTTCTGTCTCTGTCTCTCTCTCTCTGTCTCTCCATCTATCCTTCCCTCCCTGTCACTCCCTCTGTCACCTTCTATCTCTGCCTCTCTCTCTGTCTCTCTCTCTCTCTCTCTGTCTCTCTCTCTGTCCCTCCATTTGCATTTCCCTGTCTGTTTCTCCATCTCTCTCCTTCCATCTCTGCCTCTCTCGCTCTCTGTTCCTCCATCTGTCTTTCCCTCTCTGTCACCCCCCTCTCTCTTCTTCTATCTCTGTCTCTGTCGCTCTCTCTCTGTCTCTCCATCTGTCCTTCCCTCCCTGTCACTCCCTCTGTCACCTTCTATCTCTGCCTCTCTCTCTGTCTCTCTCTCTCTCTGTCTCTCTCTCTGTCCCTCCATCTGTCTTTTCCTCTCTGTCTCTTCCTCTGTCTCCTTCTATCTCTGTCTCTCTCTCTCTCTATCCCTCTGCCTGTCCTTCCCTCCCTGTCTCTCCCACTCTCTCCTTCTATCTCTCTCTGTATTTCCATCTGTCTTTCCCTCCCTGACACTCCCTCTCTCTCCTTCTACCTCTGTCTCTCTCTCTGTCTGTCTCTATGTCCCTCCATCTGTCTTTCCTTCTCAGTCTCTCCATCTCTCTCCGATCTCGGTCTCTCTCTCTCTCTGTCATTCCAACTGTCTTTCCCTCCCTGTCACTCCCTCTCTCCCCTTCTATCTCTATCTCTCTCTCTTTCTCTGTCCCTCCATCTGTCTTTCCCTCTCTGTCACCCCCTCTCTCTCCTTCTATCTCTGTCTTTCTCTCTGTTCCTCCATTTCTCTTTCTCTCTCTGTCACTCCCTCTCTCCTTCTCTCTGCCTCGCCCTCTCTCTACTTCTCTGTCTCTGTCCCTCCATCTGCATTCCCACACCCCACCCCCATCACTTCCTCTCTCTCCTTCTCTCTCTCTTTCTCACTTTCTCCCTCCATCTGTCTTCCGCTCTCTGTCACTCCCTCTCTCCTTCGCTCTTTCTCTCCCTTTCTCTCCTTCTCTCTCTCTCTGTCCCTCCATCTGTCTTTCCACCCCTGTCACTCCCTATCTCTCCTTCTATCTCTGTCTCTGCCTTTCTCTGTCTCTCTCTCTGTCCCTCCATCTGTTTTTCCCTCTTTGTCACTCCCTCTCTCTCCTTCAATCTCTGTCTCTCTCTCTCTATCCCTCCATCTGTCCCTCCCTTTCTATCTCTTGCTCTCGCTCCTTCTCTTTCTGTCTCTGCCTCTCTCTCTGTCTCTCTCTCTGTTCCTCCATCTGTCTTTCCCTCTCTGTCACTCCCTCGCTCTCCTTCTATCTCTGTCTCTGTCTCTCTCTCTCTGTCTCTCCATCTGTCTTTCCCTCCCTGTCACGCCCTCTGTCACCTTCTATCTCTGTCTCTCTCTCTGTCTCTCTCTCTCTGTCTCTCTCTCTTTCCCTCCATCTGTCTTTCCCTGTCTGTTTCTCCCTCTCTCTCCTTCCATCTCTGCCTCTCTCTCTCTGTCCCTCCATCTGTCATTCCCTCTCTGTCTCACACTCTCCCTCCTTCTCTCTCTCTCTCTGTCTTTCCATCTGTCGTTCCTTCTCTGTCTCTCCCTCTCTCTCCTTCTATCTCTGTCTCTGTCTCTCTCTCTCCGTCTCTCCATCTGTCTTTACCTCCCTGTCACTCCCTCTGTCACCTTCCATCTCTGTCTCTCTCTCTCTGTCTCTCTCTCTCTGGCCCTCCATCTGTCTTTACCTCTCTGTCTCTTCCTCTGTCTCCTGATCTCTCTCTCCCTCTATCTCTCTCTCTTTCCATCGGTCATTCTCCCTCTGTCTCTCCCTCTCTCTCCTTCTATCTCTCTCTCTCTCTCTCTCTATCTCGACATCTGTCTTTCCCTCCCAATCACTCCCTCTCTCTCCTTCTATCTCTGTCTCTCTCTCTATCCCTCCATCTGTCCTTCCCTGCCTGCCACTCCATCTCTATCCCTGTCTCTCTCTCTCTCTCTGTCCCTCCCTCTCTCCTTCGCTCTTTCTGTCCCTCTCTCTCCTTCTCTCTCTCTTTGTCCTTCCATCTGTTTTTCCCTCTCTGTCACTCCCTCTCTCTCCTTCTATCTCTGCCTCTCTTTCTCTATCCCTCCATCTGTCTTCCCTCACTGTCACTCCATCTCTCCTCTCTCCTTCTCTCTCTAGGTCCCTCCATCTGTCTTTCCCTTTCTGTCTCTCCCTCTCTCTCCTTCTATCTCTGTCTCTCTCTCTCTGTCTCTCCATCTGTCTTTCCCTCTCTGTCTCTCCCTCTCTCTCCTTCTCTTTCTGTCTCTGTCTCTCTCTCTCTGTCTCTCCATCTATCCTTCCCTCCCTGTCACTCCCTCTGTCACCTTCTATCTCTGCCTCTCTCTCTGTCTCTCTCTCTCTCTGTCTCTCTCTCTGTCCCTCCATCTGCATTTCCCTGTCTGTTTCTCCATCTCTCTCCTTCCATCTCTGCCTCTCTCTCTCTCTGTTCCTCCATCTGTCTTTCCCTCTCTGTCACCCCCTCTCTCTTCTTCTATCTCTGTCTCTGTCGCTCTCTCTCTGTCTCTCCATCTGTCCTTCCTTCCCTGTCACTCCCTCTGTCACCTTCTATCTCTGCCTCTCTCTCTGTCTCTCTCTCTCTCTGTCTCTCTCTCTGTCCCTCCATCTGCATTTCCCTGTCTGTTTCTCCATCTCTCTCCTTCCATCTCTGCCTCTCTCTCTCTCTGTTCCTCCATCTGTCTTTCCCTCTCTGTCACCCCCTCTCTCTTCTTCTATCTCTGTCTCTGTCGCTCTCTCTCTGTCCCTCCATCTGTCTTTTCCTCTCTGTCTCTTCCTCTGTCTCCTTCTATCTCTGTCTCTCTCTCTCCCTATCCCTCTGTCTGTCCTTCCCTCCCTGTCTCTCCCACTCTCTCCTTCTATCTCTCTCTTTCTCTCTGTATCTCCATCTGCCTTTCCCTCCCTGACACTCCCTCTCTCTCCTTCTCCCTCTGTCTCTCTCTCTCTGTCTGTCTCTATGTCCCTCCATCTGTCTTTCCTTCTCAGTCTCTCCATCTCTCTCCGATCTCGGTCTCTCTCTCTCTCTGTCATTCCAACTGTCTTTCCCTCCCTGTCACTCCCTCTCTCCCCTTCTATCTCTATCTCTCTCTCTTTCCCTGTCCCTCCATCTGTCTTTCCCTCTCTGTCACCCCCTCTCTCTCCTTCTATCTCTGTCTTTCTCTCTGTTCCTCCATTTCTCTTTCCCTCTCTGTCACTCCCTCTCTCCTTCTCTCTGCCTCGCCCTCTCTCTACTTCTCTGTCTCTGTCCCTCCATCTGCATTCCCACACCCACCCCCATCACTTCCTCTCTCTCCTTCTCTCTCTCTTTCTCACTTTCTCCCTCCATCTGTCTTCCGCTCTCTGTCACTCCCTCTCTCCTTCGCTCTTTCTCTCCCTTTCTCTCCTTCTCTCTCTCTCTGTCCCTCCATCTGTCTTTCCACCCCTGTCACTCCCTATCTCTCCTTCTATCTCTGTCTCTGCCTTTCTCTGTCTCTCTCTCTGTCCCTCCATCTGTTTTTCCCTCTTTGTCACTCCCTCTCTCTCCTTCAATCTCTGTCTCTCTCTCTCTATCCCTCCATCTGTCCTTCCCTTTCTATCTCTTGCTCTCGCTCCTTCTCTTTCTGTCTCTGCCTCTCTCTCTGTCTCTCTCTCTGTTCCTCCATCTGTCTTTCCCTCTCTGTCACTCCCTCGCTCTCCTTCTATCTCTGTCTCTCTCTCTCTCTCTCTGTCTCTCCATCTGTCTTTCCCTCCCTGTCACGCCCTCTGTCACCTTCTATCTCTGTCTCTCTCTCTGTCTCTCTCTCTCTGTGTCTCTCTCTTTCCCTCCATCTGTCTTTCCCTGTCTGTTTCTCCCTCTCTCTCCTTCCATCTCTGCCTCTCTCTCTCTGTCCCTCCATCTGTCATTCCCTCTCTGTCTCACACTCTCCCTCCTTCTCTCTCTCTCTCTCTCTCTCTGTCTTTCCATCTGTCGTTCCTTCTCTGTCTCTCCCTCTCTCTCCTTCTATCTCTGTCTCTGTCTCTCTCTCTCCGTCTCTCCATCTGTCTTTACCTCCCTGTCACTCCCTCTGTCACCTTCTATCTCTGTCTCTCTCTCTCTGTCTCTCTCTCTCTGGCCCTCCGTCTGTCTTTACCTCTCTGTCTCTTCCTCTGTCTCCTGATCTCTCTCTCCCTCTATATCTCTCTCTTTCCATCTGTCATTCTCCCTCTGTCTCTCCCTCTCTCTCCTTCTATCTCTGTCTCTCTCTCTCTATCTCTACATCTGTCTTTCCCTCCCAATCACTCCCTCTCTCTCCTTCTATCTCTGTCTCTCTCTCTCTATCCCTCCATCTGTCCTTCCCTGCCTGCCACTCCATCTCTCTCCCTGTCTCTCTCTCTCTCTCTGTCCCTCGATTTGTCTTTCCCTCCCTGACACTCCCTCGCTCTCCTTCTCTCTCTGTCTCTCTCTCTCTCTGCGATCACTGACACGAGGAGAGACAGAGGGACGGAGGGTTAGATATGAAGGCATAGAGAGGGCTGTAGAGAGGGACAAACTTGGAGAGAGAACGAGATTGTTGAGTTGGATGAAGAGGATAATGTAAGATATATTAACTTGATTTAATCCTTCACTGCTGTGCACACAAACATATTTGAGGTAGGTATGGAGAGAAAAAAAAAACATCGGGAGATGGAGGAATGCAGATGAAGTTGGGGCCCAGGCAGACACTTTTGTTGATCCAGAAGGAATAGCCTCCATTTTAAATATTCAGCCAACTATTCCACTGTGGGAACCATCACACCCTCATGATATTGGTTGTGGAAATTTCATGCTGGCTTATTGGTAAATTTTTAAACATGTGATTGATAGGTTCTTGTTCACCAAATGTATTAAGAGATAAGGGGCAAAGGCAGGATATATGGTGTAAGTTACATCACAGATCAGCCATGATCTCATTGAATGCCGGAGTTATGGAGTTGTGGAGTTAAATTGCATCCTCCACTTCCAATATCCCCTGTTAAATATCCTTCTTTCTCTGTCAGTCACCCTGTCAGTCGATGTCTCTCTGTTTCTCTCTTTCTGTCTCTCTCTCTGTCTCTATCGGACAGTGTAGAGTGAGATTCACTCTGTATCCACCCCATTATGTTCCTGCCCTGGGAGTGTGTGATGGGACAGTGTAGAGGGAAATTTACTCTGTGTCAAACCCAACATTGTGCTCAGCTTGGAATGTTTAATGGGACAGTGTAGCTGGAGATTTGCGCTGTCTCCCTGGAATTTAGAAGTTTATGGGGTGATTAGATGAATGTTTTCAAGATAATAAGGGAAACTGATAGGGTAGACAGAGAGTAACTATTCCCACTGGCTGCAGAGTCAGGAACTTATGGGCATATTCTGAAAATATAAACCTAGTCTAAAAACCTTTCAGGAGTGAAATGAAGAAACACTTCAACACACCAGGTGTGGTATCAGTTTGGAACTCTCTTCCACAAACAGCAATTGATGCTGAGACACTTGTAAATTTTTAAATCTGAGAATGATAGATTATTTTAACCAGCGGTAGTCAGAGATAAGGGGCAAAGGTGGAATATATGGTGTTAGTTAGATCACTGATCAGCCCAAATCTCATTGAATGCTGGAACAGGGTCGAAGGGTTAAATTGCCTCCTCATCTTCCGCTGTCTGATGTTAAATATCCTTCTTTCTCTCTCAGTCACCCTGTCAGTCTGTTTCTCTCTTTCTGTCTCTCACTGTTTCAGCTTCGGAAAGTGTAGAGTGAGATTCACTCTATATCCACCCCATGATGTTCCTGTCCTGGGACTGTTGGTTGGGACAGTGTCGAAGGAGCATTACTCTGTATCTAATCCATGCTGTACCTGTCTGGGGAATGTTGATGGGAGAGTGGAAACAGAGAGGTCTGGGACCAGGGTCCTCATGGGGAGGACTTAATGGTGCCTCCTAATTGACCAGTTAGCAATATTGGTGCTCAAGGGATGAAAGGGACATTGGCTGAGTGGATACGACATTGGCTGAGAGAGTGGACAATGGTTGTTTCAGACTGGAGGCAGGTATACAGTGGAGGTTTATATTAGGACCACTGATCTTTTTGACAAATATAAATGACTTGGGCTTGTGTTTACAGGGCATAACTTCAATGTTTGCCAATGTTTGTGACATCTGCAACGTAATAAAAGGGAAGGGACTAGCAGCAGACTTCAGGAGGATGGAGGCAGTCTGGTGAAATGGAGCACACAAGAAAAAATTAATTAGGAGCAGGAGTAGGCCATTTGGCCCCTCGATCCTGCTCTGCCATTCAATGGCTGATCTGATTGTGAACTCAACTCCACTTTCCTGTCTGTGTCCCATAACCCTTGACTCCCGAATTGATCAAAAATTTATCGAACTCAGCCTTGAATATATTCAATGATCCAGCCTCCACTGCTCTCTGGAGAAGAGAATTCCACAGACCGACCCCCCCTCTGAGAGAAACACACTTCTCCTCAGCTCAGTTTTAAATGGAACGTCCCTAATTTTTAAATGGTGTCCCCTAGTTCTAGTCTCCCCAACAAGGGGAAACATCCTCTCAGCATCCACCTGTCCAGTCCCCTCGGGACCTGAGATGTTTCACTCAGATCACCTCTCATTCCTCTAAACTCCAGTGAGTATAGACCCAACCTGTTCAACCTTTCCTCATAAGATAACCCCTTCATCCCAGGAATCAGCCCAGTGAACCTTCTCTGAACTACTTCGAATGTAATTATATAATTTCTTCAGCAAGGAGACCATCGGTGTCCACAATCCTGCATACGTCGTCTGACTTATGCCCTGTAGAGCTGTAACAGCACTTCCCTACTTTGATATTCTATTCACCTTGCAATAAACAACAACATTCCATTTGCCTTCCTAATCACTCGCTGTAGCTACACGGTAACATTTTGTGATTCATGTACCAGGACACCCAGATCCCTCTGTACCGTACAGTTCTGCAGTCTCTCTCCATTTCAATAATATACTGATTTTTATTCTTCCTGCTAAAGTGGACAAGCTAACATTTTCCCACATTGTACTCCATCTCCCAATTTTTTGCTTACTTACTTTCCCAATGGAAATCTCTTTGTAGACACTTTATGGCCTCTTGACAGCTGAATATCCAACCTATCATTGGACAGACACAGGGCAGGTTAACTTCAATGCTGAGAAATGTGAAGTGATGCATTTTGGAAGGAGGACTGAGTGATATAAACTAAATGGTACAACGTTAGACTGGGTGACAGGACAGAGAGATCTGGGATTTCATCAATGTTCCCTGTTCTCCCCAAAAGTTCAATTTTGCGCTTGGAATCTGTGAGTTGAATTTAGCTTCATCCTGAAAAGTGTTAGCAAACGTGTTGGGAAATGTGTCAAAAGCTTTTTCCATTCAGACATTCCTGCATTGTGGAAGTGCGAGCTGTCTTTGCAGAGACAGGAAATAAAGTTGTTTGAATGGACCTGCAGGTTTTGGTTGAAGCAATAAGGTGAGAATTTGAATTGTGTCCCTTCCAGATACACAGAATTGAAGGTATTTACAGAACACCACATGAAGTAGTTTACCAATGTCTGACAAACTTCAAAGACTTCAAAAACATGGAAGAAGAGGAGAAGGGAACAATATACAAAACCTGAGACTGTCAGACAACAGCAGGAGGAAAATGAATCTCCTTTTATTGGTTTTAATTTGAAGGCCTGAGCTGATGATTGAGAAAGCCGGAGTTCAAATCCCACTCTGGGCTGTTGTGAATTTGAATTTTGTTTTTTATAAAAATAAACATAAATCTGGAATTAAAAAACTTCTAGGTTGGAATGATTCACTCCTGTCTACTAGTGCAAAGCCTGTGTGCGTCTCAGTTTTGCTGTATTTATTCACGATTTAAGATGATGTGGAAGAATGCAACATCCCCAAGTTTACCAATGACACAAAAATAGGCAGCACTGTAAGCAATGTAGCTGGAAGCAGAACATTGCAAAGAGATATCTGAAGTGAATGGTTAAAACTGTGGTAGATAGATTTCAATGTCAGTTTAAAAGACTGGAACAGAGTACTTTATAAATGGTGAAAAGATAGAAACACTGGAGGTCCAAAGAGACTTAAGGGTTCCATGTCCATTTGAGTGCAGTGTAGATTTACCAGAATGATAACTGGACTCCAAGGGTTAAATTACGAGGTGATATTACACAAACTGGGAATAATTCCCTGGAATTTAGGAGGATCAAGGTGATTTGATCAAAGTTATTGAGATATTAAGGGGAACTGATGGGGTAGTTTGCGAGAAACTATTGCGGCTGCTTTGGAATATATGAACAGGAGTAGGCCATTCAGCCCATCTTGCCTGCTCCGCCATTCAAGACGATCATGGCTGATCATCCACTTCAATGTGTTTTTCCCAGTCTATCCTCATATCCCTTTATGTCATTGGTATTTAATAATCTGTCAATCTCTGCTTTAAACATACTCAATGACTGAGCTTCCACAGGCCTCTGGGATAGGGAATTCCTAAGATTCACAACCCACTGAGTAATGACATTTCTCCTCATCTCTGTCCCAAGTGGCTTCCCCCTTATTTTGAAATTGTGTCCCCTGGTTCTCGACTCCTCAACCAGGAGAAACATCTTACCTACATCTACCCTGTCTATCTATAATGTTCCCCCAGGGTCTCCACACAGCCTGTCTTCCCGTCCCAATGCTTCTAAAGTTTCTCCGGGTCTCCTGGCAATTTCTATCTCCCTGCTTCTGTCTCTATCCCTCACTATCTCTCTGTTCTCTCTCCATTTCTATCTCTCCCTATATCTCTGTTACTCTACCTCTGTTCATCTCTCTCCTTCCATCACTCTCTCCCACCATGTTGGATTTCATTGGGGGTCGAGTAAAATCACAGACAAAATAAACACTTCACCTGTCTGCCCCGGAATAAATAGCAAACTTTGTGGATATTTTATGTCTGTATTCAGACAATACAGACAGGATTGTATATTATATGATGGGATGCTGCAAATCGATTTACACTAGTACTGTTGGAAAAACAACTTAAAAAGATTTATTCACAAGTGCAGTCCAACTTAACGACAGATTTGACCCGATAAGCTAATATGTGCCAAAAGTCTGGAGTTTTTTGGCGTACCTTAAGCTTTACTCTGTCTGGCTTTCAGAAATTAAACATTACACATGCACTGCAAGATTAAAGATTATATATAGGTTAGGTGACATAGAATTTTGGAAGGACTAAAAAGGCTAGGGAATATCCAATGAATGGCAGGACCATAGGAAGTACCGAGTGTCAGAGGGATCTTGGTGTACTTGTCCATAGATCTCTGAAGGCTGCAGCGCAGGTAGACAAGGTGGTTAGGAAGGTAGATGGGATACTTGCCTTTATTAGATGAGGCATAGAATATAAGAGCAGGGAGGTTATGATGGAGCTATATAAAACACTGGTTAGGCCACAGCTGGAGTACAGTGTACAGTTCTGGGCACCACACTACAGGAAGGATGTGATTGCACTGGAGAGGATGCAGAGGAGATTCACCAGGATGTTGCCTGGACTGGAGCATTTCAGCTATGAAGAGAGACTGAAAAGGCTGGAGTTGTTTTCCTTAGAGCAGAGAAGGCTGAGGGGGACCTGATTGAGGTGTTCAAAATTATGAGGGGCATTGATAGGTTAGATAGGGATTTGAGGAAAAGATTTTTCTCCTGGAAGGTTATTGGATGATTTGATGAAGGTTTACAAAATAATAAGGGAAACTGATAGGGTGGACTGAGGGTAAATATTCCCACTGGCTGCGGAGTCAGGAACTTGGGGCATAGTCTAAAAATATAAAGAGTGGCCACTTTGACTTCATCCCATCATGTCGTATGTACATTCTCACAGATAGCAGGTATAGCAGCACATGTATTACAGGATAGCAGGTATAACAGTAGTTATAGTATTCAGCTGAAAATTGATCAGTTACATTGTTATTTCAGTCCATATTTACAGTACACACGGTACCTTACTGTTGTAATCAAGTCATAGAGTGTCTATTCATCCCACTGGGGCAAAATGTCACTGGCTCGACATTCTCACCAAATACGAAAGCATTCCACAATGCAAGACTCACAAATTCAACGCAAGTTTCCTTTTCTGAGTCTCGCTGGTCTGTTCTGATTCTCTGAGGGATTACTGATGCTTATCCTCCACATGAGCAGTCGTCCTAATCCCGTGTGCCTGTCCTGCTCCCAAACCCGGCATCCGCTTACATTAAGGCAAGTGATACAGGAGCGTCTCAGTGACTGAGGCAGGTGAGTCATGAGGCTGAGCCGGGGACAGTGAGTGACCTGCGTTAATCCGACGCTCGATGGACAGTTTAAACTGAAGGGTACTCTGTTTCTAACCTGTGCTGTACCTTCTGTGAGATTGTTTGATGGGGCAGTGCAGACGAGGAGAGTTATTCCTTACCCATTTTAAATATAGAGAAGTGAATATCCAAGAGATTGTTTAAAGTGTGATGAGGGTTTCTGCCTCTACCAGCCTTTAGAGTCATCGAGAGATACAGCACTTATACAGGCCCTTCGGCCCGCCCAGTCTGTGCCGGCCATCACCCACCCATTTTATATTAATCCTTTCAGGCAGTGAGTTCCAAACACCCACCAGCCACTGGGTGAAGAAACTATTGATGTGTTTCATTCAGTTAAGTTTGATGTCAATGTTTCCCCAAATTGTTGACGCGATGGGATTCAGCGATGGGACAATGCTTTGAATGCCAAGGGGAGGTGGTTGGATTCTCTCTTGTTGCAGATGGTCATTGCCTGGCACTTGTGTGACGTGAATGTTACTTGCCACTGGTCGGCCCAAGCCTGAATGTTGTCTGGGTCATGGTGCATGTGGCGATAGATAGCTTCATTATCTGAGGCAAAATACTGTGGATGCTGGAAAGCTGGAAAGCATCGAGCTGAATCACAACCTCTGTTTCTCTCTCCACAGATGCTGCTTGACCTGCTCAGTATTTCCAGCATTCTCTCCTCGGACACGACCCTGAGGAACTCCTGCAGTGATGTCCTGGGACTGAGATGATTGACCTCCAACAACCACAACCATCTTCCTTTGTGCTCGGTATGAGTCCAACCAGCGGATTCCAACTGACTTCAGTTTTACTCCGGCTCCTCAATGTCACACATGGTCAAACGCTGCCTTGATGTTTCGTTCAGTCTCTTTTACCAGTAGCAGACAGGAGTGAATCGTTCCCTTTGACCCGTTGTACACTGAATAAGCTGTGTTTCTTCACAGCATGATACCGGACTGCACACGGCCGATTAATGTAGCCCATCAAACACTCCCAGAGCAGGTTCAGCACAGCTTCGGAACAGAGTATAGTTCCTTCAACATTCTCTCTCTGTCTTCCTCTCTCTGTCTCTCCCTCCTGCTATCTCTGACACGAGGAGAGAGACAGAGGGAGCGAGAATTAGATATGCAGAAAGAGAGAGTGCTGTGGAGAGGGACAAGGTTGGAGAGAGAGAGATTGTGGGGTCGATTGAAAGGGAAAATGTAAGAAAAATTAATTTGATGTAATCCTTCACTGCTGTGTGCACAACATTTTAGAGATAGGTATGGAGACAGAAACATCGGGAGAGATCTCTGTCTCGCTCTCTGTCTCTCCATTTGTCTTTCCCTCTCTGTCTCTCCCACTCTTTCCATCTCTCTCTGTCTCTCTCTCTATCTCTCCATCTGTCTTTCCCTCTCTATCTCGCCAACTCTCTCCTTCTCTCTCTGTCTCTCTCTCTCTGTCTCTCCATCTGTCTTTCCCTCTCTGTCTCTCCCTCGCTCTCCTCCTCTTTCTGTCTCTGCCTCTCTCTCTGTCCCTCCATCTGTCTTTCCCTGTCTGTAACTCCCACTCTGTCCTTCTATCTCTGTCTCTATCTCTGTTCGTCCATCTGTCTTTCCCTCGCTGTCTCACCCTCTCTCTCCTTCTATCTCTGTCTCTCAATCTCTATATCTCCATCTGTCTTTCCCTCCCTGTCACTCCATCTCTCTCCTTCTCGCTCTGTCTCTCTCTCGCTCTCTCCTTCTATCTCTGTCTCTCTCTCTCTATCTCTCCATCTGTCTTTCCCTCCCAGTCACTCCCTCTCTCTCTTTCTATTTCTGTCTATCGCTCTCTATCCCTCCATCTGTCCTTCCCTCCCTGTCACTCCATCTCCCTCCTTCCAACGCTGTCTTTCTCTCTGTCTCACCCTCTGTCTTCCCATCCCCCCATCACTCCATCTCTCTCCTTCTACCTCTGCCATTCTCTCTCTCTGTCTCTCCATCTGTCTTTCCCTCTATGTCTCTCCCTCTCTCTCCTTCTATCTCTGTCTCTCTCTTTCTATCCCTCCATCTGTCCTTCCCTCCCTGTCACTCCATCTCTCTCCTTCCATCTCTGCCCCTATCTCTCTGTCTCTCCATCTGTCTTTCCCACTCTGTCACTCCCTCTCTGTCCTTCTATCTCTGTCTCTCTCTCTCTGTCACTCCATCTCTCTCCTCTCTCTGTCTCTCACTCTGTCCCTCCATCTGTCTTTCCCTCTCTGTCAATCCCTCCCTCACGTTTTATCTCTGTCTCTGTCTCTCTCTCTGTCTCCCTATGTCCCTCCATCTGTCTTTCCCTCTCTCTCCTTCTCTCTCTGTCTCTGCCTCTCTCTCTGTCTCTCTCTCTCTCTCTGTCACTCCATCTGACAGATGGAAAGACAGAGAGAGGCAGAGACAGAGATAGAAGGAGAGAGAGGGAGAGACGGAAAGGGAATAACAGATGGAGGGACAGAGAGAGAGAGAGGCAGAGATGGAAGGAGAGAGAGGGAGTGACAGAGAGGGAAAGACAGATAGAGGGACAGAGGGAGACAGAGAGAGAGGCAGAGACAGAGATAGAAGGAGAGAGTGGGACAGAGAGGGAGGGATTTTGAAAGAAGGAAAAATGGTTGAAACCATTGCTGTCCTGGGAGCGAGGGAGGAATGGAGAGATGAAAAGAAAGAGAGAGGGGGAAAGGGAAAGGGAGAAATGGTGTCTTAGACACAGACAGAGTTATGGACAGAGGCAGAGAGAGAAAGGGAGATACAGATAGAAGGAGAGAGAGGGAGTGACAGGGAGGGAAATACAGATGGAGGAACAGAGAGAGAGAAGGGGAGTGAGTGCAAGACAGAGAGAAGGGGAGAGGGAGTGACAGAGAGGGAAAGACAGATGGTGGGACAGTGAGATAGAAGGAGAGAGAGGGCGAGAAAGAGAGAAGGAGAGCGGTAGTGACAGGGAGGGAAAGACAGATGGAGGGACAGTGAGAGAGACAGAGAGGAAGAAGCAGAAATGGAGAGGGAGACAGAGATATAGAGAGGAAGATACAGAGACAGTGAGAGAGAGAGATGAAGAGAGAGAGAAAGGCAACGATGGAGCGAGAGACACAAATAGAGTCATGGACAGCGGCACAGAGAGAAAGAGAGGGAGAGAGAGAGAGACAGAAAGAGAGAGATAGAGACAGCGAGGGAAATAGAGAGAGAGGGTGCGGCAGTGAGAGAGAGAGAGACAGAGACAGTGATAGCGAAACACAATGAGAGAGAGATGGAGGAGAGAGAGGGAAACAGAGGGGTGAGGTGAGAGAGATAGAGTGGGGTGAGAGAGATAGAGTGGGGGGAGAGAGATAGAGGGGGCGGGAGATAGAGGGGACAGTCTCACACGGTGGGGGACTGTCTAAAAATCAAAAATCAGTTGAAAGCCCTTTCAAAGATGAAATTTAAAAACACTTCGACATACAAAGGGTGGTAGAAGTTTGGAACTGTCTTCCACAAATGACCCCTCCCGATCTCTGCAATCTCCTCCAGCTCCACAATCCACCAATATCTGCGATCCTCGAATTCTGGCCTCTTGAGCATCCTCAATTTGAATCGTCCCACCATTGGTGGCCATGCCTTCAAGCTGCCAAGGCCCTTGTCATTTTTCTCTCTCTCTCTCTCTCCCCCTCGCCCTCTCCCTCTTTCTCTGCCTCTTCCCATGACGCTGTCACTAACACCACCTCTCTCTCCTAGGACAGAAATGCTTTTATCCATTTCTTGCTTAATTTTGAACCTGTAAATCGTGCCGTTGCTGGGAACGTCACTGCAGTTTGAAAATATCAAACACTGTTCAACACTCGCCCCCTAAACTCTCACACTAAACCCCCAATACAGGACTGTGCAGACAATGGGGATTATTGCTGAAGTTCTGTCAAAGTCCCCTCACACACTGCATCCCATGTCCCCTGCTTCGAAAGTTTGTCAGAGTTTAATAACATTTTTTGGAATTATTTTAAATATCACTTCAGTTTGAAACTATCAATCACTGATCCAACACTTGCCCCCAAAACACTCACACTAAACCCCTGATCTTTCCTTTCAAAATTAGTTCCTGCACACAGCCAGTTTTACTTTTTAATTCTATCTTTTTTCAACATTATTAGATGTCAAGTTTTTCCAATAATATCACCCTCCTTCTCTCCCTCTCTGTCTGTCTCTCCTTCTGTCTCTGTTTCTCCCTCTGTTTGTCTCTCTCCATCTCTCTCTCTGTCCCTTTCTCCCTCTGCACTTGTCTCTCTCCCTCTGCATCTGCCTGCCTCTCGTTCTATCTCTCTCACTCTGCATTTGCCTGCCTACCTTTCTGTCTCTCTTCCTCTGTCTATGTTTCTCCTTTTTTCTCTCTCCCTCTGTCGCTGTCCCACTCTTTCTGTGTCTCTCCCCCTCTGTGTCTCACTCCCTCCATCTCTCCGTCCCGCTGCACATGGACAGCAATGCTTTGAGCCATTTGTTTGGTTAAAGTTGAATCTATAACTCTTGCTTTTGTTGGGAATATCAATGTAGGTTGAAAATATCAAACACTCATCTGACACTAATCCCTAAAACACTCACATGAAACCCCAAATACCGGACTGGTCGGACAATGGGGATTGTTACTGGGGTTCCGTCAACGTCTCATTTCGCTATCTGTTCTGTCTCTCACTGACTTCCACTTTGTCTCTCTCTCTCCATTTCCCCATTTTTTCGTTTCCCTCTCTCCTCTTTCCTTCATCGCCCCCAACTTTATAAATAGAGAGGGTGCTACTTCCACTTTATAAATAAAGAGGGTGCTCCCTCCACTTTATACACAGAGAGGGAGCTCCCTCAACTTTATACATAGAGAGGGAGCTCCCTCCACTTTATACGAGGAGGCGGAGCTCCCTCTACCTTATACACAGAAAGGGAGCTTCCTCTGTTTTATATAGCTGCCATGGTGGGATTTGAACCCCTGTCCCCAGGCGATCAGGTTGGGCCTCTGGATTACGTGACCAGTGATATTATCACGACACAACTGCCTCCAAAATGGATCCATACAGTGTCTGTCCCGTAAGGTCACCCACAGTAGTTTCTGGGCTGCAACCCTGAACATGGTCCCGAATCAGAGACTCAAATTTCACATTTGAACTGGGAAAAGGCAGGAACAGAGTGAAACGGGATTGCTTTTGTCCCTGGATTCAGTGTCCACTGCAGACAGATCAGTTACATTTACAATAGAAATGCCACGTGTGAACAAGGTCAATACAATAATATGGAAAATGTAAATGATGCCTCTCATAATTGAAGCATCCGTCCAGTATGAGTACAGAATTCAGGTTTCTTCCCGGGAAAGGTCTTACTCAGAAAATGTCATTGATATTGAATTGATTGTGTTTTATCCACCACATTATTTACATCAGAGTCAATTTGCTGATGTAATGTGTTTGTTCAGGTGAGTGTAACTAACAGCAATGATCAGGGGTATAACCGTGTCAGTGGAGACTTATCCCCTGTATAAATCAGGACCATTGGAATGGATCAGCTCAGAGTGCCTGGTGGAGCTGTGGATTCCAGGCTAATAGAAGTCTCTGCTTCTGACAGAAATGGGATATCCAGTATTCATTCAGTTCATATTCATTTACTATCCTGTACTTGCAGCAATTGGAGTTGCTGGTAAGTCAGTATCTCAGTTAATGGTGTAAATCGATGTTAACTGTGCTGCTGCACTCGGTATTATTTCTCACTGTGTGTGTTACACAGCCGCCTGTTCTTTCCCAGCAATTTACTGATGGAATCTCCTCATTGTCTACTCTTTCATTCTTGCAGGAACTGTATTATGTATTTAATGGTATTGTTTTAAGTAACTGTGGCATTATTACTGGGTTATTCTGTGTATTGAATGTATTGGAATGAGATGTTTCGGTTAGGATCAATAATCGCACCATTAGGAGTTATTAGCATTTTCATGATGTGGATCTAACCGGTCCTGGAATATTTTTATGATTTTTATTCAGTGATTGATAATGAGGCGTCTCATCGTCTCAGTGTTACAAGGGGACAGCAGAATGCCCTCCCTCCACAATAACGTGGCTCAATTTAACTGGGATTTCAATGTATTTATTGATTATCACTTTCTTCAAATATTATTTCACTATGTGTGTGTCTGACGCTGCTTCAGAAGTCTGGCTATTGAACTGAGTTTGCTGCTGACAATTTCACTTCTCCTTCTCTGCTTCACTGTAGACCTTCACTGTCACTGGACGACATTGTAAAATAGAAAGTATTGACGTGATGTTTTAATGGTTTACACTCTATCAGTTGGAATCAAGAGTCTTTCCATTTATTTGTAGATTACCAGCTGCAGCGCTGATGTTGGTGCTTTATTTCTCTTTCTCTTGACTTCTGCTTTTCCTTTCCCGTCGGTTTCGTTCTCCCTGCTCCTTTTCTCCTTCCCTATCTCTCTGGAGTACTCACACCCTGTAAATTGTTACTTCATGCAGCTTTTCACATATGATTTATTCCTAGAAATCCCACATTCGAACAGATTACTTTATAATTCCAGGAGAATGAATTTCAATGATTGTGAGGTTTGTCTGGAAGTAGTTTTCGATCCTGTTTATTCCATGTATTGTAGATGAAGTGAAAAGTGTAGGTGAACAGGTGGAGACTTGAGAGTTCTGTGGATACATTAAATTATTCACAGAGGTTTCACTATTGAACAAACTGACTCTGAGAATAGAATCATTAAACCTGGGGCAGGTGAAAAGAGCACAGATGCAGATTGTTAGGAATAAATCATATGTGAAAAGCTGCATTAAGTAACAATTTACAGGGTGTGAGCACTCCGGAGTGATAGGGAAGGAGAAAAGGAGCAGGGAGAACGAAACCGATGGGAAAGGAAAAGCAGAAGTAAAGAGAAAGAGAAAGAAGCAGCAGTGCAAATAATTCGCTGTCATAAAGTGCTGGAATGTCCAGAACAATTAGTGAGAGAAACTGTGAATTGAGGTTGTCTGTTGTCAGATTGTGTTCATTTTCCTGTTGGACTTGATCCTCTGTGTTGATTTCTGTCAGTTCCTCATTTTGTTTTGTAGAAAGTTCCTATTCTTTACTTAGTGACTGAATAAACAGAATACAATCAGTTCATCACTGTTGGTAATTCATTATTTAAATATTGCACTTTAAAATCTCTGTGACTGCTGAATTCAATAAAGAGCGAGGCTGATATCAGAAATATATTTAAATTTATATTTAATAGCCTGTAAAAACGAAATGTATTGACTATATTGTATAAACAATGAACTGTTCTCCAACACCAATAACCACAGGGATTATTGTTAGAATGCATTAATTGAGTTGTATTCCTGGGATCTATAGATTAGATTTCCTCTAACACTCTGCTGCAGTCTCTCCCTGTGAATCTCAGCCTCTACTCTCACTGTATTGAATCCTCAGTCTCCTCATCCATTGCTTCATTTTATCCACTTTCCCAAACCATCTGCTCCAGGCTCCCCTCCTGCTCCAACATGTCTTTTCCCTGGAATTTAGAATGTTATGGGGTGAGTTGATGAATGTTTACAAGAAAATAAGGGAAACTGAAAGGGTGGGTGAGAGTAACAATTCCCACTGGGAGCGGAGTCAGGAACTTGGAGGCATAGTCTAAAAAACTAAACGCAGTCGAAAAAACCTTCAGGGGTGAAATGAAGGAACACATCAACACACCAGGTGTGGGATCAGTTTGGAACTCTCTTCCACTAACGGCAATTGATGCTGAGACACTTGTTCGTTTTTAAATCTGAGTTTGATAGATTTTTGTCAACCAAAGGTATTAAGGGGCAAAGATAGGTACATGGAGTTAGATCACACATCAGCCATGAGCTCATTGAATGACAGAAGAGGGTTGAGGGGCCAAATGGCCTCCTCCTCTTCCTCTGTCCAATGACAAATATCTTGCTATCACTTTCTGTGTCTTGGTCTGTGTCCCTCTCTTTGTCTCTCCTTCTGTCTGTCTCTCTCTCTCTCTCTCCTCTCTCAAACATCTGTGGAAATCCACAAACATTAGTCAGCCATTTTAGGCTGGTTCTCGGTGGCCATTTTATGTTCCCACAATACTGGGGCATTTATTTCAGAGACCGACTCCTCACCAATGTAAGGGTAGTGCTCAAATTGTGACAGAGACACAGACATGGAGACACTGAGACACACGGTACTAGAAAGGAATTAATCATTCCCTTGTGCCGAATAATTTTCCCTCCACAGTGATTACGCTGCGTGGCCTGTAATTACTCAGTCTTTTGCTTTCCCCCTTGTCAATCAATAGTATAACATACGCAGTCCTCCAGTCCTCTGACAGCATGACTATAACCAGAGAAGATTGCAAAACGATGGTCAGAGCCACTGATATTTCCTCCCTTGTACCTCTTAACAGCCTGAGCCTGGTGAATTATCAGCTTTCAAAGCTGCTGAACCCCTGAATATTTCCTCTCTCACTGTTTATCCCATTCAATATTTCAAACCCTCCTCATTGACTACAATGTCTGTTTCCCCTCTATTGTGAAGGCAGTTGCAATGTATTCATTAAGAACCATGCCCGCATCATCTGCTTCCACGTTTAGGAAAAAGGAGGAGAGACGACATAAAGTATAGGATAGAAATCTAAAGGAGGTGCAGGAGCAGAAACATCTGGGGAGTATTTGTGTATCAATCACTGAAGGTGGCAGGGCAGGTTCAGAAAGTGGTTAAACGGCAGAAGGGGTCCTGAGATTATAAATAGAGTCGTTAAATACAAAAGCAAGGAAATTATGACCTTTGTAAAACGCTGGTTTGCCTTCAACAGGAGCATTGTCTAATTCTGGGCACAGTACTTCAGAAGGAACGTGGGGGCATTCGAGATGGTGCAAAAAAGATTCACAAGAATGGTTCCAGGGATGAGGGACTTCAGTTACTTGGATAGATTGGAGAAGCTGGGGTTGTTCTCTGTGTCTCTCTCTGTCTTCCTCTCTCTGTCTCTCCCTCCTGATATCTCTGACACTAAGAGGGAGACAGAGGGGGAGAGGCATAGATATGCAGGCAGAGGGAGGGCTGTCGAGAGGGACAAGTTTGGAGACAGAGAGATTGTTGGGATGGATTGAAGGCAGAATGTAAGAAATATTCATTTAATGTAATTCTTCACTGCTGTGTACGCAAACAGAGAAACATAGGTATGTAGAGTGAAATATTGGTGGAGTGGGAGAAATATGGATGAAGTTGGGACCCAGGCGGCCACTTTTGATGATCAGGAAGGAAAACGCTCCATTGCAAACATCCAGCAAGGTATTCCACCATGGAACCCTCATGATATTGGTGTGGAAATCTGGAAATCTCTGCCCCTGGGTATTGCCCCCTGTGTTAAGGGAAATGGGTCCTTACTTTCCACTCTATCTAGGCCCGTCATCATTTTATACAACTCAATTAAATCTTCCCTTCAACCTTCTCTGTTCCAAAGAAAACAATTCCAGCCTGTGCAATCTTTACTCATAGTTAAAATTCTCCATTCCTGACAGCATCCTCTGTAAATCTCCTCTGTACCCTCTCTTGCGTGATCACATCCTTCCTGTAATGTCGTGACCAGAACTGTACACAGTACTCTAGCAGTGGTCTAACTATTGTTTTGTACAGTATCAACATAACCTCCCTGCGCTTATATTCTTTCCATCGGCCAATAAAGGGAAGTATTCCGTAGGCCTTCTTCACCACCTTATCCACCTGTCCTGTTACCTTCAGGAATCAGTGGACAGACAGTCCAAGGCCCCTCTGTTCACAGTCTGAGGTATTGTTCAGTTGGATTGAAAGGGCAAATGTAAAACATAATAATTTGATGTAATCCTTCAATGCAGTATACACAGACAGACGAGCGAGAGGCAGTGGAGTGTGAAACATCGGGGTTGACGGAGAAAAATAGATGGAGATGGTAACAAATTGGAAAGGAGTGGCAGGGACTGAGAGAGAGGGAATCTCTGGTAAACTCTCTTGCTGGCAATCTCTCTCCATCTCTATCTCTCTCTTCCCCTCTCCTCTACTCTCTGAAACCCTATTTCATCTCTCTGTTACTCACTTTCCATGTCGATCTCTCTGTGTTCTCTCTCTATCTCCCTCTGTACACTATTTCAATCTCTCCCTCCTGTTCTCAGGATGGGAAGAGGGAGAAGGAGAGGCTGAGAAAAGGTGTTGCAGGCAGTGAGAGGTGAGGAGAAAGAGACAGAGGAACAGTGAGTTGATGGATCTTTACTTTGTATCTAACCCCGTGCGTACCAGCCCAGTGAGTATTCGATGGGGACAGTGTCGGACTGGGGGACTGTCTAAAAATCAAACATTAGTTGAAAGCCCTTTCAAAGATGAACTTTAGAAACACATCTACATACAAAGGGTGGGAGAAATTTGGAACTGTCTTCCACAAATTACCCCTCCCTATCTCTGCAATCTCCTCCAGCTCCACAATCCCCCAATCTCTGCGATCCTCTAATTCCGGCCTCTTGAGCATCCCCAATTTGAATTGATCCAACATTGGTGGCCGTGCCTTCAAGCTGCCAAGACCCGAATTCTGGAATTCCTTTCCTAAACCTCTCTGTCTCACTAACTCTCTTTCCTCTTTGAAGACGCTCCCTCAAATCAACCTCTTTGACCAAGTTTTTGTTCGTCTAGTGTAATATCTCCTTAAGTGACTTGATGTCAACTTTTTATTTGCCTTATTTATTTGTTGGATGTGTGCGTTACTGGCCAGGCCAGCATTTAATGCCCATTCCTAATTGCCCTTGAGAAGGTGGTGTTGAGCCTCCTTCTTGAACCGCTGCAGTCCATGTGGGGTAGGTATACCCACAGTGCTGTTAGGAAGGGAGTTCCAGGATTTTGACCCAGTAACAGTGAAGGAATGGCGATATCGTTTCAAGTTAGGATGGAAAGTGACTATAGTTGTTGTGCGGACAGTATTTTCAGTGCGCAGTCCATTTCAATTTTTAATTATTTATTTTTTTCATGTAGTTAGATGTAAAGTTTCTCCTACAATCTGTCTGCCTCCCCGTATCTCATCACTCTTTCTGCCCGTCTCTCCCTCCTTCTCTAAATCCACTGCTTTACTCTGTATCTAAACTCACACTGTACCTGCCCTGGGAGGTCTCATTATGGTGCTTAAGCAATGAGTTATACAGTTCCAGCATAACCTCCCTGCTCTTATACACTTTAACAGCCTTGTTGGGAATGTCACTGCAGTTTGAACATATGAAACACACCCCTAAAACACACCCACTAACCTCCAAAAACAGGACTGGGCAGATAATGAGGATTGTTAATGATTGTTACAACTTGTCTCATCCTCTCTCTGTCTCTCCCTCTCATGTCATTTTCTTCCCATCTTTCTCTCTCTCTCTCTCTCTCTCTCTCTCTCTCCCTCACCCTCTCCCTCTTTCTCTGCCTCTTTCCAAGACTCTGTCTCCAACGCCATCTCTCTCTCCTTGGACAGAGATGTTTTCATTCATTTCTTGGTTAATTTTAGAACATAGAACATAGAACATTACAGCGCAGTAAAGGCCCTTCAGCCCTCGATGTTGCGCCAACCTGTGAAACCATCTGACCTACACTATTCCATTTTCATTCAAATGTCTATCCAATGACCACTTAAATGCCCTTAAAGTTGGCGAGTCTACTACTGTTGCAGGCAGGGCGTTCCACGCCCCTACTACTCTCTGAGTAAAGAAACTACCTCTGACATCTGTCATATATCTATCACCCCTCAACTTAAAGCTATGTCCCCTCGTGTTTGCCATCACCATCCGAGGAAAAAGGCTCTCACTATCCACCCTGTCCAGCCCTCTGATTATCTTATATGTCTCTATTAAGTCACCTCTCCTCCTCCTTCTCTCTAACGAAAACAACCTCAAGTCCCTCAGCCTTTCCTCGTAAGACCTTCCCTCCATACCAGGCAACATCCTAGTAATTCTCCTCTGCACCTTTTCCAAAGCTTCCACATCCTTCCTATAATGCGGTGACCAGAACTGCATGCAATACTCCAGGTGCGGCTGCACCAGAGTTCTGTACAGCTGCAGCATGACCAAGTGGCTCCGAAACTCGATCCCCCTACGAATAAAAGATAACACACCATATGCCTTCTTAACAGCTCTATTAACCTGGGTGGCAACTTTCAGGGATTTATGTACCTGGACACCAAGATGTCTCTGCTCATCTACACTACCAAGAATCTTTCCATTCGCACAGTATTCTGCAATCCTGTTACTCCTTCCGAAGTGAATCACCTCACACTTTTCCGCATTAAACTCCATTTGCCATCTCTCAGCCCAGCTCTGCAGCCTATCTATGTCCCTCTGTAACCTACAACATCCTTCGGCACTATCCACAACTCCACCGACCTTCATGTCATCCGCAAATTTACTAACCCACCCTTCTACACCCTCATCCAGGTCGTTTATAAAAATGACGAACAGCAGTGGCCCCAAAACAGATCCTTGCGGTACACCACTAGAAACTATACTCCAGGATGAACACTTACCATCAACCACCACCCTCTGTCTTCTTTCAGCTAGCCAATTTCAGATCCAAAGCACTAATTCACCTTCAATCCCATACTTCTGTATTTTCTGCAACAGCCTACCGTGGGGAACGTTATCAAATACCTTACTGAAATCCATATACACACATCTACGGCTTTACCCTCATCCACCTGTTTGGTCACCTTGTCAAAAACCTCAATAAGTTTTGTGAGGTACGACCTACCCTTCACAAAACCGTGCAGACTATCTCTAATGAACTTATTCTTTTCAAGATGATTATAAATCCTATCTCTTATAACCTTTTCCAACATTTTACCCACTACTGAAGTAAGGCTCACAGGTCTATAATTACCAGGGCTGTCCCTACTCCCCTTCTTGAACAAGGGGACAACATTTGCTCTCCTCCAGTCTTCCGGCACTATTCCTGTCGACAATGACGACATAAAAATCAAGGACAAAGGCTCTGCAATCTCCTCCCTGGCTTCCCAGAGAATCCTAGGATAAATCTCACCTGGCCCAAGGGACTTATTTATTTTCACGCTTTCCAAAATTGCTAACACCTCCTCCTTGTGAACCTCAATCCCATCTAGCCTAGTAGTCTGTATCTCAGTATTCTCCTCGACAACATTTTCTTTCTCCACTGTAAATACTGACGAAAAATATTCATTTAACACTGTAAATCTTGCCCTTGCTGGGAACGTCACTATAGTTTGAAAATATCAAACACTGCTCAACACTCGCCCCCTAAACTCTCACACTAAACCCCCAAAACAGGACCGTGCAGATAATGGGGATTGTTCGTGAGATTCTGTCAAAGTCCCCTCACAAACTATATCCCATTTCCCTGCTTCTAAAGTTCGTCAGTGTTTGATACTATTTTTTCAATAATATTAAATGTCACTTCAATTTGAAAATATCAATCACTGATCCAACACTTGCCCCCAAAACACTCACACTAAACCCCTGATCATTGCTTTCAAAATTAGTTTTTATACACAGCCACTTTTACTTTTCAATTCTATCTTTTTTCAACATTATTAGGTGTACAGTGTTTCCTATAATCTCGCATTCCCTCTCTCTCTGTCTGTCTCTCCCTCTGTCTCTGTATCTCCCTCTGTTTGTCTCCCTCTCTCTCTCTCTCTCTCTGTCCCTTTTCCCTCTGCATCTGTCTCTTTCTCCCTCTGTATCTGTCTCGCTCGCTTTCGCCCTGTCTCTCTCCCTCTGCATCTGCCTGCCTCCCTTTTTGTCTGTCTCACTCTGCATTTGCTTGCCTCCCTTTCTGTCTTTCTCCCTCTGTCTCTGTTTCTCCTTTTCTCTCTATCATGCTAGCTCTGTCTCTCTCTCTCTCCCTCTTTCTCTGTCCCACTCTTTCTGTGACTCTGTCCATCTGTGTCTCACTCCCTCCATCTCTCCGTCCCTCTGTGCACGGACAGCAATGCTTTGAGCCATTTGTTTGGTTAATTTTGAATCTTTAACTCTTGCTTTTGTTGGGAATGTCAATACAGTTTGAAAATATCAACACTCATCTAACACACAGCCCTAAAACACTCACATTAAACCCCAAATTCCGGACTGGGCAGACAATGGGGATTGTTACTGGGGTTTCTTAAAGATCTCATTTCGCTATCTCTTCTGTCTCTCACTGTCTTCCACTTTGTCCCTCCCTCTCCATTTCCCCATTTGTTTTTGTTTCCCTTTCTTCTCTTTCCTTCATCGCCCCCAACTTTATAAATGGAGAGAGTGCTCCTCCCACTTTATAAATAAAGTGGGAGCTCCCTCCACTTTATAAATAGAGAGGGCGCTGTCTCCACTTTATGCACTGAGAGGGAGCTCCCTCCACCTTAAACATAGAGAGGGAGCTCCCGCGACTTTATACAAAGAGGCGGAGCTCCCTCTACTTTATACATAGAAATGGAGCTCCCTCTGTTTTATAAAGCTGCCGTGGTGGGATTTGAACCCCTGTCCCCAGGCCATCAGGCTGGGCCTCTGGATTATGTGACCATTGATATTATCACTACCCAACTGCCTCCCAATTGGAGCGTACAGTGTCTGTCCCATAATATCACTCACAGCAGTTTCTGGGCTGCAACCCTGAACATGGTCCTGAATCAGAGACTCAAAGTTCACATTTTCACTGGGAAAAGGCAAGAACAGAGTGAAATGCGATTGCTTTTGTCCCTGGATTCTGTGTCCACTGCAGACAGATCAGTGACACAATGGAGAAAAGCCTGGAGTGAACACGGTCAATACAATAATATGGAAAATGTAAATGACGCCTCTCACAATTGAAGCATCCGTCCAGTATGAGTACAGATTTCAGGTTTATTCCCGAGAGTGGTCTTATGAAGAACATGTCATTGATATTGAAATGATTATGTTTTATCCACCACATTATTTACATCAGAGTCAAAGCAGCTGATATAATGTGTTTGTTCAGGATACTGTAACTAATAGCAATGATCAGGGGTATAACCATGTCAGTGGAGACTTATCCCCTGTATAAATCAGTACCCATTGGAATGGATCAGCTCAGAGTGCCTGCTGGAGCTGTGGATTCCAGGCGAATAGAAGTCTCTGCTTCTCATAGAAATGGGATATCCAGTAATGTATCATATAGAACGCATTTATTATCCTGTACTTGCAGCAATTGGAGTCGCTGGTAAGCAGTATCTCCGCTGTTAATGGTCTAAATCGATGTTAACTGTGCTGCTGTACTCGGTATTATTTTCCTCTGTGTGTGTTCCACAGCCACCTGTACTTTTCCAGCAATTTACTGATGGAATCTCCTCATTGTCCACTCTTTCATTCTTGTAGGAGTTGTGTTCTGTATTTAATGGTATTGGTTTAAGTAACCGTGGCTTTGTTATTGGATTATTCTGTGTATTGAATGTATTGAAATGAGATGTTTCAGTTAGGATCAATAATCAGACCATTAGGACTTTTTAATATTTTCGTGATGTGGATCAAATCAGGCCTGGACTATTTTTATGATTTTTTTGATTGATAATGAGACATGTCACGGTCTCAGTGTTACAAGGGGACAGAACAATGTCCTCCCTCCCCAATAACATGGTTCAGTTTAACTGGGATTTCAATGTATTTATTGATTATCACTGTTATCAAATATTATTTCATTCTGTGTGTTTGTGACGCTGCTTCAGAGGTCTGGCCACTGAACTGAGTTTGCTGCTGACACTTTCACTTCTCCTTCTCTGCTTCATTGTGGACCTTCAATGTCGCTGGACTACATTGTAAAATAGAAAGTATTGATGTGATGTTTTATTGGTTTTCACTCGATCAGTTGGAATCAAGAGTCTTTCCATTTATCTGCAGATTATCAGCTGCAGCGCTGATGTTGGTTATTATTAATTAAACAATCCCACATTCAAACGGATTACTTTATAATTGCAGGAGAAGGAATTTCAATGATTATAAGGTTTGTCTGGAAGGAGCTTTCGATCCAGTTTATTCCATGTATTGTAGATGAAGTGAGGAGTGCAGGTGAACAGGTGGAAACTTGAGTGTTCTGTAGATACATTAAATTATTCACAGAGATTTCACCATTGAACAAACTGACTCTGAGAATAGAATCATTGAACCTGGGGCTGGTGAACAGAACACAGATGCAGAATGTTAGGAATAAATCAGATGTGAAAAGCAGCATGAAGTAACAGTTTGCAGGTGTGAGCACTCCAGAGAGATAGGGAAGGAGAAAAGGAGCAGTGAGAACGAAACCGAGGGAAAGAGATAAGCAGAAGTGAAGAGAAAGAGAAAGAAGCAGCAGTGTAAATAATTCACTTTCAAAAAGTGCTGGAATGTCCAGAACAATTAGTGAGAGAAACTGTGAGGTGAAGTGGTCTGTTGTCAGATTGTGTTCATTTTCCTGTTGGACTTGATCCTCTGTGTTGATTTCTGTCATCTCCTCATTTTCTTTTGCAGTAACTTCCTATTCCTTACTTCGTGACTGAAAAAACTGAACAGACTCAGTTCATCACTGACAGTAATTCATTATTTAAATACTGCACTTTAAAATATCTGTGACTTCTGAATTCAATAAAGAGCGGTGCTGATATCAGAAATATATTTCAATGTATATTTAATAGCCTGTACAAACTAAATATATTGACTATATTGTATAAACAATGAACTGTTCTCCAACACCAATAACCACAGTGATTATTGTTTAAATGTATGAATTGAGTTGTATTACTGGGATCTATAGATTAGATTTCCTCTAACACTCTGCTGCAGTCTCTCTCTGTGAATCTCAGCCTCTCCTCTCACTGTATTGAATCCTCAGTCTGCTCATCCATTGCTTCAGTTTATCCACTTTCCCAAACCATCTGCTCCAGTCTCTCCTCCTGCTCCAACATATCCTTTTCCTTCTCTCCCTCCCAATCTCACTCACTGTCTCCACCTCCAGCTGCCTCGTCCAAACTGATAGGAATACAGGAACATAGGAGCAGGAGGTGGCCATTCAGCCCTTCTAGCCTGCTCCGCCATTCTAGATCATGGCTGATAATCTGACTCAGCGCTGCAGTTTTCAGCCTTTTCCCATGTGGGAACAGTCCCTGTCGGTTCCCTGACCCCAGAGCAACAAACCAGCTACACATCCCGCTCTCCCCAAACCTTCCCAACCAAAAGTCTGGAGACACATTCCCAATTAACACATTGGATTCCATCTCTGTAATACAGCTTCTCATTCCCCACTGACACTGCATCCTCACTCAGTACTTCCAGTAGATCCGGTGCTGACTTTATTCACTTTCTGCCTCAATCTCCCAATTCATTATTAATAATTGTGTATTCAAACATTTCACTGTGACAAAGCACTGCCCGGGTCAATGAATCAGTTTTCACTGCTCGATGCAGCAACAAAGCTGGAAATTTCAGCCCAGATCCTGTCAAACTGCTGCTTTGTCTCCAGGTCTGATCAGTAATTTCTCTGCTTCCTTTTCTCTCTCTCTTCCAGTTAACTTGGTGGCGATTGTGATCCTGTCCCGAGGAAAGTGCGGTCTCTCCAAATGTATCAGTGTCTACATGGTGGGAATGGCAGTGTCTGATCTCCTGGTCGTTATCACTGAACCCATATTGAGCTGGATTGTTGGAATTTATTTCCCATATTCATTCCTGAGAATTACACCTGTGTGTTCTCTCATTAAGGTTCTTATTTCTGCATCCACAGTTGTTTCTGTCTGGCTCACAGTCACTTTCACCTTTGATCGATTTGTGGCCATTTGTTGTGAGAAGCTGAAAACAAAATATTGCAGCGAGAAAAGGGCGGCTGTGGTTGTGGGAACAGTGAGTGTGCTGGGCTGTTTAGAGTCTCTCCCCTGGTACTTTACAGCGAAACAACAATACATTATTGATAATGTTCCCATGGGTTGTGTTTATAAACTGAGCTTCTTTACTTCCTCCATTTGGGGGGCATTTGAATTGTTTGACCTCATTTTAACCCCTTGTGTCCCGGTCTTTCTGATTTTGCTGCTCAATGTTCTGACTGTCAGACGGATTTTATTCTCCAGTAAAGTCCGCAGGGGATTCCAGCGCCACAGCAATGCAGAGAATCACAAGGACCCAGAGATGGAGAATCGCAGGAAATCAATTATTTTACTCTTCAGTATATCCGGCAGTTTTATCCTGTTATGGGTGAGCCGGGTTGTGTTTATCATTTATACTCGAATTACAGATATTTATTATTATTCATCCTACCCTGACCCGCTCTTTATCACAGATCACACATCAAAGGTGCTGCAGATTCTAAGTTCCTGCACCAACACATGTATTTACATTGTGACCCAGACTAAATTCAGACAGGAGCTGAAGAAGGCGGTGAAATACCCTCTCAATCTCATTGTTAAATTAGTGAAATCATAGAAAGAGCTGAAGGGTTTCAAACACTGGAACTAAATCCCATTCCCCCTCCCCACCCCAGAGCCCCAGCTCCACCTCCCACCCTCCACCCGCCTCTGTGATTATTTGATCAGCGCCATCTTTAGTCCTGGCAGCTGCCTGAGCGTGGGCAGACCCTGACGTTCAACTGGAATAGTGTAAGTTTGCGCATGTGCCGGTACAGCGCCTCCTTGTGGTTGCTTTTGTCAACAACCGCCGCCAGTGGACAAAGATGAAAATCGCAGTGATTGTGAGGTGGTGAGTGGGGCAGTAACTGCAGTGAGGCAGGGACACCAGCAGATGGAGATGGTGAGAGGGGGCTGTAACTGCAGTGAGGCAGGGACACCAGCAGATGGAGATGGTGAGAGGGGGCTGTAACTGCAGTGAGACAGGGACACCAAAGAACATCGAACATTACAGCGCAGTACAGGCCCTTCGGCCCTCGATGTTGCGCCGACCTGTGAAACCATCTGACCGACACTATTCCATTTTCATCCATATGTCTATCCAATGACCACTTAAATGCCCTTAAAGTTGGCGAGTCTATGACTGTTGCAGGCAGGGAGTTCCATGCCCCTCCTACTCTCTGAGTAAAGAAACTACCTCTGACATCTGTCCTCTATCTATCACCACTCAACTTAAAGCTATGCCCCCTCGTGTTTGCCATCACCATCTGAGGAAAAAGACTCTCACTATCCACCCTATCTTACCCTCTGATTATCTTATATGTCTCTATTAAGTCACATCTCCTCCTCTCTAACGAAAACAACCTCAAGTCCCTCAGCCTTTCCTCGTAAGACCTTCCCTCCATACCAGGCAACATCCTAGTAAATCTCCTCTGCACATTTTCCAAGGCTTCCACATCCTTTCTATAATGAGGCGACCAGAACTGCACGCAATACCCCAGGTGCGGCCTCACCAGAATGTTGTACAACTGCAGCATGACCTCGTGGCTCCAAACTCGATCCCCCTACTAATAAAAGCTAACACACCATATGCCTTCTTAACAGCCCTATAACCTGGGTGGCAACTTTCTGGGATTTATGTACCTGGACGCCAAGATCTCTCTGCTCATCTAAACTGCCAAGAATCTTCCCAATCGCCCAGTACTCTGCATTCCTGTTACTCCTTCCAAAGTGAATCACCTCACACTTCTCCGCATTAAACTCCATTTGCCATCTCTCAGCCCAGCTCTGTAGCCTATCTATGTCCCTCTGTAACCTATTGCATCCTTCGGCACTATCCACAACTCCACCGACCTTCGTGTCATCCGAAAATTTACTAACCCACCATTCTACACCCTATTCCATGTCATTTATAAAAATGACAAACAGCAGTGGCCCCAAAACAGATCCTTGCGGTACACCACGAGAAACTAAACTCCAGGATGAACATTTCCCGTCAACCACCACCCTCTGTCTTCTTTCAGCTAGCCGATTTCTGATCCAAAGCACTAATTCACCTTCAATCCCATACTTCCGTATTTTCTGCAATAATCTACCGTGGGAATCCTTATCAGACGCCTTACTGAAATCCATATAAACCACATCCACGGCTTTACCCTCATCCACCTGTTTGGTCACCTTCTCGAAAAACTCAATAAGGTTTGTGAGGCACGACCTACCCTTCACAAAACCGTGCTGACTATCGCTAATGAACTTATTCTTTTCAAGATGATTATAAATCCTATCTCTTCTAACCTTTTCCAACATTTTACCCACAACTGAAGTAAGGCTCACAGGTCTATAATTACCAGGGCTGTCTCTACTCCCCTTCTTGAACAAGGGGACAACATTTGCTATCCTCCAGTCTTCCGGCACTATTCCTGTCGACAATGATGACATAACGATCAAGGACAAAGGCTCTGCAATCTCCTCCCTGGCTTCCCAGAGAATCCTCGGTTAAATCCCATCTGGCCCAGGGGACTTATCTATTTTCACCCTTTCCAAAATTGCTAACACCTCCTTGTGAAACTCAATCCCATCTAGCCTAGTAGTCTGTATCTCAGTATTCTCCTCGACAACATTTTCTTTCTCTACTGTAAATACTGACGAAAAATATTCATTTCACACTTCCCCTATCTCCTCTGATTCCACACACAACTTCCCACTACTATCCAGCAGATGGGGATGGTGAGAGGGGGGCAGTAAGTGCAATGAGACAGGGACACCAGCAGATGGAGATGGTGAGAGGGGGACAGTAACTGCAGTGAGGCAGGGACACCAGCAGATGGTGATGGTGAGAGGAGGACAGCAGCTGCAGTAAGACAGGGAATCCAGCAGATGGAGATGGTGAGAGGGGGGACAGTAACTGCAGTGAGAGAGAGAGACACCAGCAGATGGAGATGCCGAGCCATTTCTGAGGGGAGCATCTCTTGCTGAGTTCGAAAGTTTCCACAGGTCTGAGGAATTTTCTTTGTTGTAAACTTGAGATGCTGAATAAAATAATTTCAATGCAACTTTTGTAAAATGGCTATTTTTCTACTATGTGAACACTTATAACATGAAACTCGTTCCTGTTTGGAAAGTTATATTGAGTGATTAAAATTAATGCATAAATAAAACAACAGGATCAAATTAAACTCAAACAGTCATTTATAAATAAAAACTCTCAATATAAGTTGTGTTGAGTTCTTGATCACCTGCGTTATGACATCTCTCTCTCTCACACTTCTCTTTCTGTGCTGGTATCTTCTCTACTGTAACTCAGAATAAATGAAATTTTACTCCAATTGTCCTTTGAAATTTAATATTGAATCTGCTTTCAGAAACCTGTCAGACAGTGAATTCCAGACTATAATAACTCCCTGCCTATTTGTTTTTCCCCTCTGCTAGTGTAAACAGTCTCTCCTCATGCCTCCAAAACGAGGGAAAGATTTTATATGCAATTATTTTCTCCAGGCCAGCAGCTGCAGAGGATCTGGAACCTCCTGAATTTGGACAAACAATTAACAAAAATCCCTCTGGATCCCCCAGGAGAACAGAGGATCGAAACAGTCAGGAAGCAAAGGGAAACACGTGACACTTTATTGCAGAAGGAAAAAGTCTTTGTCAGAATGTAGAGGTCTTTATTGCTGAACTTTATATGAACTGGAGGTGAAAAGTGGAAGATGTTTCATACCATTTGTGATAAATGGCCATTTCCCCGCTTTCTAAACCCTTGTAACATTAAACTGGTAAATGCTAAGAAGGTTTTTTTCGATTGATTACAGGCTAATACATAAATACAGCAGCATCAAATACAGTGCAAAGAATCATTGACTAATATAACTGTAAATATGGGTCAGAATTGTTGTGTGAAATGTCACTGGTTATAAAAGTTCTCTTGGCTGCATCCTTAACCTGGCTCTAGTTTCCGGTTTTTTCACACAGTGGAATTGAAAAACTGAATAAAAATTGTCTGTTTCTTCTGCAGTCAAACCGGCCTCTCCAGCAATAACTCTTCGTCAGAATTTCAAGGTAATTGCAGTGAGTCATTTTCTGAACTTTCTGTTAACTGGAGGTGAATAGTGAAAGACATTTAATACAATGAGTGTTAAATGGTGATTATCCAAACCGGTCCCTCCAGGTTTAAAATTACGATTTAGGATGAGGACGTATGACCACCTGGTTTTCCAGACTACACTCAGACAATGGACAATATTGTTCCAATTAATTATTTTCCAATTTCCATAACATAGGGTAAAATATCATTGTATTTTATGTAATCTTTTCCCCTTTTATGTAATTTTTTCCTGTAGTTTCTACTTTGTATAATTGCATCCCTAACTTATCTCTCAGAATTACAGGTATTCCCAACACTACTTCAATACTCATAGATCCTGTATTTGCACATTCCTGATCTATCCATACTTTAAATTTTCTGATTTGGCACCTGGTAATTTTATCATTTGTGTGACTAGTTAAGTATTCCAACTGGATGTCATTGATCCAAACTGGCACCTGTCTTGCATCAATTTGCCTCGAATTTTCTCGAATTTGTTCTAACATTCCCGAACTGTATGTACTACAAACACTCGCATTATTTGAAATGTCACTGTTCATTAATATATGTTACTGGTTACTAAAATAATATTTCTAGATAGACAAATTGTCTCCCTTGCCTTTGCTCTGGTTTTCATCCTCCTTCGCTGCAAATAGCGCCTGTGTGAACGGCAAGCTAGTCTGCCCCATATTATGGCCAGTATTAACTGTATTTTACTATGGAGGCACCGGTATTGAATCTGGTAGCAACGTCATTAACTATCCCTCTCCTTGTCTTATGATGTTGATTCTGACCTCGAAATCTGACGGCACCCATGGCATTGGCAGCCTGCTGCATTACAATCTTACTTAATACACTATACATATTTCTTGCCTGTTCCATACAATATCCCGGCATTTGCATCCCTGAGATGTTGACCAGGACAGGCACAATCGCATGTTTAACATTATCATACAACGCTTCCCCTGGGCTCGATGTACCCACACACATCCATGTTCCTTTCAACTTTCCTTATCATCTGTTGCCCAATGGGAGGGGCACAAACAATTCCAAAGACACAGCTCTCAGTTACCCCGTCCCCTTTCTGTCTGGTCACGCAGTTAGCACGGTCATCTGTGGAGCACCGTACACACTTCCCATCCAACATGTTGTGCAATGCCCCATAGTTCATATAGTCCATATTAATACTCCTTTCATTAATCCGTTGTGCATCCATTACCGGGTCTTTGTTCTGCAGGCCCCACAGCCACTGCAGTCTGGTTCTTTCCCATTCTCCACTAGTGGTTATATCTGTAATTTAAACACACTGCCCTGGTGGTCACCAGGTGTTAGTACTTGTCCATGTTGTGAGTATCCTCCAATGATGGATACATGTCTACCTGTGGGGACCGAACATGTCCTGGGGAATCCAGGAGTTAATTTATATTCTTATCATCTCTAATCTTTCGAAATTATCTATATGGTCCCGTTGTGCTCGGTTTGCATTCCCCTCAATCCTTGCCCAGTTATTAACCCATCTAATAATAATCCAAATGCCTATTAATACTACCATTATTCCCTTGATTATATTTTTTCAGTTGGGGCCATGTATTTCTATCGGCCCTTCCCTTTACCATTACTTTGTCTCCCACAACAGGCACCTTTGTCTGTTCCTCTATCATGTTTCTATGGAACCTCCTGCCTCACCTTGTGCAGTTGTCTGCACAGCTCCTTCACAAATCTTTAACCCGTTCTCTTGCGGATCCTATTTCCTGCTATGACATCCCCAGGCAACCTCATTGCCCTTCCTGTCACCGTATTCATCAAGTCTTTCCTACTTTAGCTACACCACTCTGTCCTTTTTGTTCCTTTTTCAAAATATCCTTTACTAGCTGACTAAGAGTTCTCACATTCTAATCCACATTTTCCAAATCTATAGTATTGACAATTGAAGTTCCCTTATTAAGGACTGTAGCTGTGTCATTCACTAAACTATGTTTATGTCTCTTTCCCTTTATTATTCCCTCATTACCAAATTCCTGTCTCAGCAATTGTTACAGTAATACTTTGTACAACTCTCTGTTCTTAGGGCACCAGCCAGGTAGCTGGATATCTGAGATATTCAATATTACCAGTACCAACTCAAGCTTTATGTTATCATATACAATTTTATTAGCTTTATTATCGCAAGTCCATTTTCTAGTCCTGTAGTCAAGGCCAGGCAAGGGAGACCAGTCACTTGTGGCTGTTGGGTCGTAACCTTACTCATTAGTAATTAAAATGTGGGGGTAATCGTGGTAATTGGAGCTTGTTGTCCGTTTAATAAATTTTGAATGCGGGTTTGATTGTTGGCTCTTTCCCTTGTACTCCCCCCAATGATTTTGACACAAAAGGTCCCTTGAGGGCCTTTGCTGTCAAAAGCTGACACACCTGGTAGATTAAATTGTCTACTAAAATAAAAGCAAAATACTGCAGATGCTGAAAATTGTCTCATTGATAAAGATGCTGTGATATTTGATGTCTGCAATTAAGGTCTTAAATTCTCAAAGCTGCTGGATCTCTTGTTGTTGGATCAATTCTCACATGGCCTGCCGTCACCTGCTTAAAAACAACCCACAAAGAATCCATTGTGGCTCTGCCCCTGAGCCCAATGGGTTAATTTGTCCAATTCTATCAGTCAATTTAGAAATTTAAAATTTAACAATGTCCAATATGTATAAATTTTACTCTCAGCAATGCAAAATTGTGTGGTGGGTTAAATGGAAAAACAGTAGCTGCAGCGGGGTTTTTTCAAGGTGCGGAGAAATATCGTCTCAGCTGCGTCACTTTACAAAACCTTTTCCTTCTCTGATCGGGAAAAAACCACACTCCATTTTAATCTATTTTTTTTCAATCCTTTTGGTATCCTTAGGGTTATTCGCCTTTGAAGTTGAAAATGCCACGAATGCTTCCGTTACTTTCCAAATAACAAATCACATCTGCACACTTGCACTGGTATTCTACTGTCATGCCACATATTCTGAACTCTCAGGTGATGTTATCAAAAGATCAAATATCAGCGGTGAGGAAAAGGTGGGGTGCTGGTGGTGTCTATCTGAGATCTTTGCTTACCTCCCCCTGCAGGGTCCTGATGTCTAAGGTTATGGCCAGACTTTCAAGTGTAGCTCTCTTAAAAACTCATATCTCCAAGAGAAAACTATCAATTGCTAGTCTTATCTACACTTTCCTGACATTCACTGGAAAATTCGAGGCTTCTTGGAAATTAGCTGTTTATTTCACTATTTGTTTATCCCCAGAATTCCTTTATTAGCGCTTGCATCAGCCAGATCTGATTGCCAATTCCCATTAATTATAATTCTATTTCATTTTGAGTCCTGGAGAACCTTTACAATTAATATTAATAATTCCTTAAAACAGAAATCGAACATTTCCATTTGATTCCAGACATTAGTGTATATTTGTTTTTTTTTACCTTAGATTACATTTTAATTCCTTAAATAACTTGCCAAATTAAATTGAATTTTCAACATTTCAGATTATTCCAAATTCAAATAACAGTAAATTTCCCTTTGAATGCTTTAAATAACCACTCATATCAATTAAATTTTGTTTATTGATTCCAATTTCTTATGCCCAGACTTGGTTGTACTTTTTGTACGTTAAAGACAGAAGTGCTAGCAACTATCTCTCCTTCTCAAGCACATTGTCTCATCGATAAGGATGGTTGCAGCAGGGTTAATTTCTTGCTTGTCTCCAAGGGGGCGGAGCAAAGCATTCTCCGTTGCGCTGCTTTACGTAACCCTTTTTTAATGGAAAAGAACTAAACTCCTTTTTAAATGTTTTTTTTATCCTTAGGATTTTCAAACAACAAAATCTTCAATAACATTATCAACTTCAAAAGAAACCATCTCCATAAGGAAAGACAGCATTTTAGAGTAAACTCCAATTGTTTCCAAACTTTTTTTTTGCATCTTTTATAAGAAGTTTCTAATCCAAGGATTATTAATTTTTTTTAACAAAGATGATTCAAAATTCCAATTCACTGCAATAATATTTAAAATCAAAACTGCCAATGTTATATGAGTGAGTCCTCTCTCCGGAACTGAAGACTCCTCCAAAACATGACATAATAAACTTGAAAGTTCATTGTGGCAACAAATGAAATTTCCAGTTCTTCAACTTAAACAGGTCAATTAACCTTAATAGTATTAATTCAATTCAGACTTATTAACTTATACTACTTATTAACTACACACAGAACAGAATAAACCGTGCTTATTTTAAAAGATAGGTAAATTACGTCATTTTCTTGTTCTTTCTTCAGGCGCCTTTTCAAATGACTGTAATAAAACCAAAAACTAAAGAAAAAGTTATTTAACATTCTTACCATAAAATATTTAACACCAGCTTCTTAAACAAACTTTAAACAGACAGAATCTTTCCTATATCTCCTTTGTTTATCCTTCTCTCCCTTAAAACAACATATCAATTCCTGACATTTGCTACTTAAAACAGTCAGTAAAACATGTCTTTAATTTAAACTCAAAAACTAGAACAGATTTTAAACTGGAACTCCAATTAAAGCAGGAGTGGTAAACTTCAAATTGGATTTCTGCCAAACATCTTCAGACCTTCAAGGCTGAACCTTATCTCTTAGAAAATTGTTCATTGCCTTTTGACAGTTGCAAAACCAACTTTAAAAAAATAAAATTTTAACTTAAAATATAATTCAATTTTATATCCCATTCCTGGGTGAACAACACTAAATCGAAATGAACACACTCAACAATCACTTTTCACACTCATTCAATTCCAAACAACTTCGAAAATTGATTTCTGTAATGGGTTATGAATTCAAAATACCAAAACTCTTTCAAAATTCCCTGTCCCAATGTCAAGGAACACACACAGGTTCAACTAATTCACAACCAAAACATGACTCAAGGTTCCCATAAAATATACACTTGTAAAAATAGAAAAAGTAACAGACTCATTCTCTCATCATTAAGGCCAGACACCAAAGAGTTAACGACAGTCAGTTGTACAGAACACAAGCTGTACATCCCAGACATTCAATTCATTCGCGGAAGCTTCCAACATTCTCACATTCAAATCAAAGACACAGTAACTCGTTTTTACTCTAAAACATACCTATCTTTAAAACACATTTTTACCATGGCGCTTCTGCGTCTTTCTCGAGGGGGCAAACGGACGTGGGTCGCCTTTCTCCAGAGGCCATGATTTACTTGTCCCCGGGGGCAACCCTTCTTCCTTACAAGCCGTCGAGCCCATTCTTCGTTCTACTTTCTCAAACCCTAGTTCTTTTCTATGAATCAAGCAGCATTAAAACGAAAGAAAACAAACAAGACACAAGAAAACGAATAGACACAGTAACACAAACAAAGGACGAACCACACACAAGGAGATGAAGAGGCGCAGTCAATTTTGGGATCAACAGAATTTTTAGAGTCTTTTGGTTTCCCCCTTCACCAATCGGTATTCCTTATTTAAGGGCGTTTTCGTGCCAACTTGATAGGAGGGTTCTATCTTTTTCCTCCTGACAATATTGTCTCCATAATCCAATTAATTATTTGGCCCTATTGCCTTTATTTTGTTTCCATATTTTTTCTTGGGTTTTTTTAGTCACTTCCAAATCTTTTGTCCCCTCTAAGGACCATTGATCTCCTAATTTCTTATTCAAGGCTGCCGATAATTGTCTAAAGTCTTTCCCTTTGTCCGGATATTTATCACACAGTACTTGTAATGGACAGGATGAATCACTTGTATTATCGAAACAGTTCCCCATTTTCACAACTATCATCACGAACTATTATTACAAACTACAAACTGCGTTGTTCGCCCCTCCAGTCCAAGAGGTAAAATTTACTTACAAATTATTATCTAAACAGTTAAAATTACTTACAAATTATCCACACAGTAATTCACAATAAAATAATAAAACCTTAATCTCAGCCGTTCTAAAACAACCTCGCATAACCTTCAGTCGCGACCTACTTTAACTTTAACCTCAGTCCCCATCAGCCGTAGTCTAAACTATCCGACTAAACTTGACATAAAACTTTAACCTCAGTCCCCATCAGCCGTAGTCTAAACTATCCGACTAAACCTGACATAAAACTTTAACCTCAGTCCCCATCAGCCGTAGTCTAAACTATCCGACTAAACCTGACATAAAACTTTAACCTCAGTCCCCATCAGCCGTAGTCTAAACTATCCGACTAAACCTGACATAAAACTTTAACCTCAGTCCCCATCAGCCGTAGTCTAAACTATCCGACTCAACCTGACATAAAACTTTAACCTCAGTCCCCATCAGCCGTAGTCTAAACTATCCGACTAAACCTGACATAAAACTTTAACCTCAGTCCCCATCAGCCGTAGTCTAAACTATCCAACTGAACCTGACATAAAACTTTAACCTCAGTCCCCATCAGCCGTAGTCTAAACTATCCAACTGAACCTGACATAAAACTTTAACCTCAGTCCCCATCAGCCGTAGTCTAAACTATCCAACTGAACCTGACATAAAACTTTAACCTCAGTCCCCATCAGCCGTAGTCTAAACTATCCAACTGAACCTGACAGAAAACTTTAACCTCAGTCCCCATCAGCCGTAGTCTAAACTATCCAACTGAACCTGACATAAAACTTTAACCTCAGTCCCCATCAGCCGTAGTCTAAACTATCCAACTGAACCTGACATAAAACTTTAACCTCAGTCCCCATCAGCCGTAGTCTAAACTATCCAACTGAACCTGACATAAAACTTTAACCTCAGTCCCCATCAGCCGTAGTCTAAACTATCCAACTGAACCTGACATAAAACTTTAACCTCAGTCCCCATCAGCCGTAGTCTAAACTATCCAACTGAACCTGACAGAAAACTTTAACCTCAGTCTCCATCAGCCGTTGTCTAAACTATCCAACTGAACCTGACATAAAACTTTAACCTCAGTACCCATCAGCCGTAGTCTAAACTATCCAACTGAACCTGACATAAAACTTTAACCATCAGTCGTACCTACACCGACTGATCCTTGTCTTTCTAATCCTCCAGACTGATCGTTGATCTCGTCCAGACGATCTTACCTGACCATCAGCGAGTGATCAAACTTTTATCGGACTACGGGACAGAGGAAAACCGACATGGTCATATATCAACTACTCACGTCGGGGGCCCATTTCCTCTCTCTCCATCCAAGACTAGTCTGATTCTGATTTCACGGATGATCGGCGGTCGTCTGTTGAGATCCCACTTCTGACACAAAAATGTGAATCTGAGTTCTTTTTGCCTTCAGTCTGGTTCAGTAAATATACCAAGTCGGATGTGTAGGTAAAATCAATTACTTTATTTGCGCATTTAGCCGGCTGACTTACTCTATTGCAACGACACTGACTCCACTCAAAGTCTGTCTGGTCCACTAGAGTAAGTGAAGTTTTTGATACAGGTACTACTGTTTATACATTATGATTCATGCTACACCCCCTTGTTTAACCAATCAGTGCGGTCCGATTCGACTTCACCCACGTGGTGGCATGCAGTACATCTGTTACTGAGGTTAACAATACACTCCATTCTCAATACATACTTGTTACTAATAAAATATTGTTTTGTACCAGCAAGATAAAACAAAGCGGATAAGCAAGCTAATTAGCAAGAGCATAGGAATCATCAATAACCAAGCTGGTCTCACTCCCGACATGGATCATGAGTCTGTCTCTACCTTGTGACAAGTAATTGGGGTGCATCCTGCTATCTCTATTAGGTGTACATTCCTGAGTGTTTCGTGCAGTGTGCAGCTACATCAAGCAGTGGCAGTTCACGAAGATAAGAGGGGTCTAGCACTCCTTATCACTCACACAAGGATGGACATCATTTGATTCACAGGAGTCCATTTGTTCCAAACCAGAGGGAGTCACACAATCAGGCCATAAAGAACAGATGTCCTTGCAATTACCAGTGTCGGCTACTCTTTACAGTCTCACACGCTCTGCCTTTACTTTTAACTATTTCATTGTGTTTTCTGCTACTTAAAATCAAAGCTCAGCAAAGCTACTATTCCTAACTTGGTTATATTTCTCATTAGGCATAGTGCCATGCCTTTCTGCTCACTTCCACAAAGAAAAATCATAAAAATATTCCAGGACCGGTTAGATCCACATCATGAAAATGCTAATAACTCCTAATGGTCTGATTATTGATCCGAACCGAAACATCTCATTCCAATACATTCAATATACAGAATAATCCAGTAATAATGCCACAGTTACTTAAAACAATACCATTAAATACATAATACATGTCCTGCAAGAATGAAAGAGTAGACAATGATGAGATTCCATCGGTAAATTGCTGGTAAAGAACAGGCGACTGTGTAACACACACAGAGGGAAATAATATCGAGTACAGCAGCACAGTTAATATCTATTTACACCATTAACTGAGATACTGCTTACCAGGAACTCCAATTGCTGCAAGTACAGGATAATAAATTAATATGAACTGAACAAATACTGGATATCCCATTTCTGTGAGAAGCAGGGACTTCTATTAGCCTGTAATCCACAGCTTCACCAGGCACTCTGAGCTGATCCATTCCAATGGGTCCTGATTTATACAGGGGATAAGTCTCCACTGACACGGTTATATCCCTGATCATTGCTATTAATTACACTCACCTGAACAAACACATTACATCAGCAGCTTTGACTCTGATGTAAATAATCTGGTGGATAAAACACAATCATTTCAATATCAATGACATTTTCTGAGTAAGACCTTTCCCGGGAAGAAACCTGAAATCTGCACTCATACTGGACGGATGTTACAATTATGAGAGGCATCATTTACATTTTCCATATTATTGTATTGACCTTGTTCACTCCTGGCATTTCTATTGTAAATGTAACTGATCTGTCTGCAGTGGACACTGAATCCAGGGACAAAAGCAATCCCGTTTCACTCTGTTCCTGCCTTTTCCCAGTTAAAATGTGAACTTTGAGTCTCTGATTCGGGACCATGTTCAGGGTTACAGCCCAGAAACCATTGTGAGTGATATTACAGGACAGACACTGTACGCATCCATTTGGGAGGCAGTTGGGTAGTGATAATATCACTGGTCAAGTAATCCAGAGGCCCAACCTGATGGCCTGGGGACAGTGGTTCCAACCACACCACGGCAGTTATATAAAACAGAGGGAGCTCCCTTTCTGTTAATGAAGGGGAGGGAGCTCCACCTCGAAGTATAAAGTGGAGGGAGCGCCCTCTCCATGCATAAAGTGGAGGGAGCACCCCCTTTATTTACAAAGTGGAAGGAGCTCCCTCTCTATGTATCAAGTGGAGGGAGCACCCTCTTTATATATAAAGTAGAGGGAGCTCCGCCTCCACGTATAAAGTGGAGGGAGTTCCCTCTCTATGTATAAAGTGGAGGGAGCACCCTCTTTATTTATAAAGTGGAAGGTGCACCCTCTCTATTTATAAAGTTGGGGGCGATGAAGGAAAGAGGAGAGAGGGAAACGAAAAAATGGGGAAATGGAGAGAGAGGGGCAAAGTGGAAGACAGTGAGAAACACAAGAAGTAGCGAAATGAGACCTTGACAGAACCCCAGTAACAAATCCCATTGTCTGCCCAGTTCGGTATTTGGGGTTAATGTGAGTGTTTTAGGGATGAGTGTTAGATGAGTGTTTGATATTTTCAACCTACATTGCCATTCCCAACAAAAGCAAGAGTTAAAGATTCAACTTTAACCAAATAAATGGCTCAAAGCATTGCTGTCCATGTACAGAGGGACGGAGAGATGGAGGGTGTGAGACACAGACGGACAGAGACCCAGACAGAGTGGGACAGAGACAGAGGGAGAGAGAGAGAGACAGAGCTAGAATGAGAGAGAAAAAAGGAGAAACAGAGACAGAGGGAGAGAGAAAGACAGGGAGGCTGGCAAATGCCGAGTGAGACAGGCAGAAAGGGAGGCAGGCAGATGCAGAGGGAGAGAGATAGAAAGAGAGGCAGGCAGATGCAGAGGGAGAGAGACAGAAAGAGAGGCAAGCAGATGCAGAGGGAGAGAGACAAATGCAGAGGGCGAAAGGGACAGAGACAGAGAGGGAGAGAGACAAACAGAGGGAGAAACAGAGACAGAGGGACAGACAGACAGTGAGGTAGAGAGGGAGGACGAGATTATAGGAAAGACTTTACATCTAATAATGTTGAAAAAAGATAGAATTAAAAAGTAAAACTGGCAGTGTGCAAGAACTAATTTTGAAAGGAAAGTTCAGGGGTTTAGTGTGAGTGTTTTGGGGGCAAGTGTTGGATCAGTGATTGATCGTTTCAAACTGAAGTGACATTTAAAATCATTCCAAAAAATATTATTAAACACTGACAAACTTTCGAAGCAGGGGAAATGGGATATAATGTGTGAGGGCACGTTGACAGAATTTCAGTAACAATCCCCATTATCTGCACAGTCCTGTATTGGGGGTTTCGTGAGAGAGTTTAGGGGGCGAGTGTTGAACAGTGTTTGATATTTTCAAACAGCAGTGACGTTCCCAGCAAGGGAAAGATTTACAGATTCAAAATTAACCAAGAAATGGATAAAAACATTTCTGTCCAAGGAGAGAGAGATGGTGTTAGAGACAGAGTCATGGAAAGAGGCAGAGAAAGAGGGAGAGGGCGAGGGGGAGAGAGAGAGAGAAAGATGGGAAGAAACAAACATGAAAGGGAGAGATAAATAGAGAGGATGAGACAACTTGTAACAATCATGAACAATCCGCATTATCTTCCCAGTCCTATTTTTGGAGTTTAGTGTGAGTGTTTTAGGGGTGAATGTTGGATCAGTGTTTCATTTGTTCAAACTGCAGTGCTATTCCCAACAAGGCTGTTAAAGTATATAAGAGCAGGGAGGTTATGCTGGAAGTGTATAACTCATTGCTTAAGCACCAGAATGGGACCTCCCAGGGCAGGTACAGTGTGAGTTTAGATACAGAGTAAAGCAGTGGATTTAGAGAAGGAGGGAGAGACGGCTGAAAGAGTGAGGAGATACGGGGAGGCAGTCAGATTGTAGGGGAAACTTTACATCTAACCACGTGAAAAAAATAAAGAAAACAATTTAAATGGACTGCGCACTGAAAATACTGTCCACACACAACAACTAAAGTCACACACCATCTTAACTTGAAACTATATCACCATTCCTTCACTGTTACAGGGTCAAAATCCTGGAACTCCCTTCCAAACACAGCACTGTGGGTGTACCTACCCCACATGGACTGCAGCGGTTCAAGAAGGAGGCTCCACACAACCTTCTCAAGGGCAATTAGGAATGGGTAATAAATGCTGGCCTGGCCAGTAACGCACACATCCAACAAATAAATGAGGCAAATAAAAAGTTGACACCGAGTCACTTAAGGAGATATTACACGAGACGAACAAAAACTTGGTCAAAGAGGTTGGTTTGAGGCAGCGTCTTCAAATAGGAAAGAGAGTTAGTGAGACGGAGAGGTTTCGGAAAAGAGATCCAGAGTTTGGGTCTTGGCAGCTTGAAGGCACGGCCACCAATGGTGGGACGATTCAAATTGAGGATGCTCAAGAGGCCAGAATTTGAAGATCGCAGATATTGGTGGATTGTGGAGCTGGAGGAGATTGCAGATATAGGGAGGGGTCAATTGTGGAAGACATTTCCAAACTTCTACCACCCTTTGTATGTAGAAGTGATTCTAAATTTCATCTTTGAAAGGGCTTTCGACTGATTTTTGATTTTTAGACAGTCCCCCCCCGCCCGTGTGGGACTGTCCCCTCTATCTCCCTCCCCCTCTCTATCTCCCTCCCCCCTCTATTTCCCTCCCCCTCTATCTCTCTCCCACTCTATCTCTCTCACTTCCTCTATCTCTCCCACCCCTCTATCTCTCTCACCCCCTCTATCTCTGTCACCCCCCTCGATCTCTCTCACCCCCCCTCTACCTTTCTCACCCCACTCTATCTCTCTCACCCCCCTCTATCTCCCTCCCCACCTCGATCTCTCTCCCTCTCCTCCATCTCACTCCCTCGTTGTGTTTCGCTATCACCGTCTCTGTCTCTCTCTCTCACTGCCGCTCCGTCTCTCTCTATTTCCATCTCTGTGTCTCTATCTCTCTCTTTCTGTCTCTCTCTCTCTCTCCCTCTCCTTCTCTCTCTGTTACTCTCTCTCTCTCTCTCTCTCTGTGCCGCTGTCCATTACTCTATTTGTGTCTCTCTCACCATCGTTGCCTTTCTCTCTCTCTGTGTCTCTGTCTCTCACTGTCTCTGCATCTTCCCCTCGATATCTCTGTCTCCATCTCTATTTCTGCCTCTTCCTCACTTTCTCTCTCACTGTCCCTCCATCTGTCTTTCCCTCTCTGTCACTCCCTCTCTCCTTCTCTCTGTCTTGCACTCTCTCTCCTTCTCTCTCTCTGTCCCTCCATCTGTCTTTCCCTCCCTGTCACTCCCTCTCTCTCCTTCTATGTGTCTCTCCCTCTCTCCCTCTCTTTCCCTGCCTCTGTACATAACTCTGTCTGTGTCTCTATGACACCATTTCTCCCTTTCTCTTTCCCCCTCTCTCTTTCTTTTCATCTCTCCATTCCTCCCTCGCTCCCAGGACAGCAATGGTTTCAACCATTTTTCCTTCTTTCTATATCCCTCCCTCTCTGTCCCACTCTCTCCTTCTATCTCTGTCTCTCCCTCTGTCTCTGTCTCCCTCTATCCCTCCATCTGTCTTTCCCACTCTGTCAATCCCTCTCTCGCCGTCTCTCCCTCTCTCCATCCATCTGTCTTTCCCTCTCTGTCACTCCCAATCTCTCCTTCGCTCTCTGCCTCTCTCTCTCTATCCCTCAATCTGTCCTTCCCAGCCTGTCACTCCATCTCTCTCCTTCTATCTCTGTCTCTCTCTCTGTCCATCCATCTGACTTTACCTCTCTGTCTCTCACTCTCTCTCCTTCTATCTCTGTCTCTCTCTCTCTATCTCTCCATCTGTCTTTCCCTCCCAGTCACCCCATCTCTCTGCTTCTTTCTCTGTCCCTCCATCTGTTTTTCCCTGTCTGTTTCTCCCTCTCTTTCCATTTCTGCCTGCCTCTCTCTCTCTCTCTCTCTCTCTCTCTCTCTCTCTCTCTCTCTCTCTCTCTCTCTCCATCTGTCTTTCCCTCTCTGTCACTCCCTCTCTCTCCTTCTATCTCTGTCTCTGCCTCTCTCTCTCTGTCTCTCTCTCTGCCCCTCCATTTGTCTTTCCCTCTCTGTCACTCCCTTTCTCTCCTCTCTCTGTCTCTCCCTCTCTCCATCCATCTGTCTTTCCCTCTCTGTCACTCCCAATCTCCCCTTCTATCTCTGTCTCTGCCACTCTCTCTGTCTCACTCTCTGTCTCTCCAACTGCCTTTCCCTCTCTGTTTCTTCCTCTCTCCTTCTCTCTCTCTGTCCCTCCATCTGTCTTTCCCTCCCTGTCACTCCCTCTCTCTCCTTCTATCTGTCTCTCTCTCTCTCCCTCTCTTTCTCTGCCTCTGTCCATAACTCTGTCTGCGTCTCTATGACACCATTTCTCCCTTTCTCTTTCCCCCTCTCTCTTTCTTTTCATCTCTCCATTCCTCCCTCGCTCCCAGGACAGCAATGGTTTCAACCATTTTTCCTTCTTTCTCTATCCCTCCCTCTCTGTCCCACTCTCTCCTTCCTTCTCTGTCTCTCTCTGTCACCCTCTGTCCCTCCATCTGTCTTTCCCTCTCTGTCACTCCCACTCTCTCCTTTTCTCTCTGTCTCTCCCTCACTCCATCCATCTGTCTTTCCCACTCTGTCACTCCCTCTCTCTCCTTCTATCTCTGTCTCTGCCACTCTCTCTGTCTCTCCAACTGCCTTTCCCTCTCTGTCACTCCCAATCTCTCCTTCGCTCTCTGTCTCTCTCTCTCTATCCCTCAATCTGTCCTTCCCTGCCTGTCACTCCATTCCTCTCCTTCTATCGCTGTCTCTCTCTCTGTCCATCCATCTGTCTTTCCCTCTCTGTCTCTCCCTCTCTCTCCTTCTATCTCTGTCTCTGCCTCTCGCTCTGTCTCTCTCTCTGCCCCTCCATCTGTCTTTCCCTCTCTGACACTCCCTCTCTCTCCTTCTATCTCTGTCTCTCAATCTCTATCCCTCCATCTGTCCTTCGCTCCCTATCACTCCATCTCTCTCCTTCTCTCTGTCCCTTCATCTGTCTTTCTCTCCCTGTCACTCCCTCTCTCTACGTCCAAATCTGCTTCTCTCTCTCTGTCCTAACATCTGTCTTGCCCTCTCTGCCTCTCCATCTCTCTATTTCTATTTCTGTCTCTGCAACTCTCTCTGTCTCTCTCTCTCTCTGTCCCTCCATCGGTCTCTCCCTCTCTGTCTCTCCGTCTTTCTTCTTCTATCTCTGTCTGCCTCTCTCTCTGTTTCTCTCTCTGTCCCTCCATCTGTCTTTCCCTCTCTGTCTCTCCGTCTCTGTCCTTCTGTCTCCGCCTCTCTCTCTGTCCCTCCATCTGTCTTTCCCTCTCTGTCACTCCCACTCTCATCCTTCTATCTACCTCCCACTCTGTTCCTCTATTTCTCTTTCCCTCTCTGTCACTCCCACTCTCCTTCTCTCTCTGTCGCTCACTTTCTACTTCCAACTGTCTCTCCCTCTCTGTCACCCCCTCTCTCCTTCGCTCTAACGGTCCCTCTCTCTCCTTCTCTCTCTCTCTGTCCCTCCATCTGCCTTTCCCCCATGTTACTCCCTCTCTCTCCTTCTATCTCTGTATCTGCCTTTCTCTGTCTCTGAATCTGTCCCTCCATCTGTTTCCCCTCTCTGTCACTCCCTCTCTCTCCTTCTATCTCTGTCTCTCTCTCTCTATTCCTCCATCTGTCCTTCCCTCCCTGTCACTCCATCTCTCTCCTTCTCTCTCTATGTCCCTCCATCTGTCTTTCCCTTTCTGTCTCTCCCTCTCTCTCCTTCTCTCTATGTCTCTCCATCTGTCTTTCCCTCTCTGTCTCTCCCTCTCTCTCCTTCTCTTTCTGTCTCTGCCTCTCTGTCTGTCTCTCTCTCTATTCCTCCATCAGTCTTTCCCACTCTGTCACTCCCTCTCTCTACTTCTATCTCTGTCTCTCTCTCTCTCTGTCTCTCCATCTGTCTTTCCCTCCTTCTCAGTCCCTCTGTCACCTTCTATCTCTGACTCTCTCTCTGTCTCTCTCTCTCTCTCCGTCTTTCTCTCTGCCTCTCCATCTGTCTTTCCCTCCCTGACACTCCCTCTCTCTCCTTCAATCTCTGTCTCTGTTTCTCTCCCTCTCTCTCTGTCTCTCCATTTGTCTTTCCCTTCCTGTCACTCCCTCTCTCCCCTTCTATCTCTGCCTTTCTCGCTGTCTCTGTCTCTCTGTCTCTCTCTCTGTCCCTCCATCTGTCTTTCCCTCCCTGTCTGTTTCTCCATCTCTCTCCTTCCATCTCTGCGTCTCTCTCTCTCTGTCCCTCCATCTGTTTTTCCCTCTGTGTCTCTCCCACTCTCTCCTTTTCTCTCTGTCTCTGCCTGTCTCTGTCTCTATCCCTCCATCTGTCCTTCCCTCCCTGTCACTCCATCTCTCTCCTTCTCTCTCTGTCTCTCTCTTTGTCCCTCCATCTGTCTTTCCCTCTCCATCTCTCCCTCTCTCTCCTTCCATCTCTGTCACTCTCTCTCTCTCCATCTGTCTCTCCCTCTCTCTCCTTCTATCCCTGTATCTCTCTCTCTCTATCCCTCCATCTGTCCTTCCCTCCCTGTCACTACATCTCTCTCCTTCCATCTTTTTCTCTCTCTCTGTTCCTCCATCTGTCTTTCCCTCTCTCTCCTATCTCTGTCTCTCTCTCTGTCTCCATTTTAAATATTCATCAAGCTATGCCACTGTGGGAGCCACCACACCCTCATGATATTGTTTGTGGAAATTTCATGCTGGCTTATTGGTTAATTTTTTAACCTGTGATTGATTGAATCTTGTTAACCAAATGTATGAAGAGATAAGGGGCAAAGGCAGGATATATGGTGTAGGTTTGATCACAGACCAGCCATGATCTCATTGAATGCAGGAACAGAGTTGTGGGGTTAAATTGCATCCTCCTCTTCCAATATCCCCTGTTAAATATCCTGCTTTCTCTGTCAGTCACCCTGTCTGTCTATGTCTCTCTGTTTTTCTCTTTCTGTCTCTCTCTCTCTGTCTCTATCTGACAGTGTCGACTGAGATTCACTCTGGATCCACCCCATGATGTTCCTGCCCTGGGAGTCTGTGATGGGGCAGTGGAGAGTGAAATTTACTCAAACCCAACATTGTGCTTGGCTTGGAAATGTTTAATAGGACAGTGTAGCTGGAGCTTTACTCTGTATCCCTGGAATTTAGAAGGATATGGGGTGATTAGATGAATGATTGCAAATAATAAGGGAAACTGATAGGGTGGACTGAGAGTAACTATTCCCACTGGCTGCGGAGTCAGGAACTTGGGGCATAGTCTAAAAATATAAACAGTGGCCACTTTGACTACATCCCATTGTGTCGAATGTACATTCTCACATATAGCAGGTATAGCAGCACATATATAACAGGATAGCAGGTATAACTGTAGTCATAGTATTCAGCTGAACATTGATCAGTTACATTGTTATTTCAGTCCATATTTACAGTACACACGGTACCTTACTGTTGTAATCAAGTCATATAGTGTCTATTCATCCCACTGGGGCAAAATGTCACTGGCTCAACATTCTTACCAAATACTAAAGCATTCCACAATGCAAGACTCACAAATTCAACACAAGTTTCCTTTTCTGAGTCTCGCTGGTCTGTTCTGATTCTCTGAGGGATTACTGATGCTTATCCTCCACATGAGCAGTCGTCCGTATCCTGTGTGCCTGTCCCGCTCCCAAACCCGGCATCCACTTACATTAAGGCAAGTGATACAGGAGCGTCTCAGTGACTGAGGCAGGTGAGTCTTGAGGCTGAGCCGGGCACAGTGAGTGACCCGGGTTAATCCGACATTCCAGGGAATGTTTAAACTGAACTGTACTCTGTATCTAACCCGTGCTGTACCTTCTCTGAGATTGTTCGATGGGCAGTGCAGACAAGGAGACTCTAATAGGGTAGATGGAGAGTAACTATTGCCAATAGCTGCAGAGTCAGGACCTTGTGGGCATAGTCTAAAAATATAAACCTAGTCTCAAAACCTTTCAGGAGTAAAATGAAGAAACACTTCAACACACCAGGTGTCGTATCAGTTTGGAACTCTCTTCCACAAACAGCAATTGATGCTGAGACACTTGTACATTTTAAAATCTGAGATTGATAGATTTTTGTTCACCAAAGGCATTAAGAGATAAGGGGCAAATGTGGGATATATGGTGTTAGTTTCCACAGATCAGCCCTGATCTCACTGAATGCTGGAACAGGGTCAAGGGGTTAAATTGCCTCCTCATCTCCCTATGTCTGATGTTAAATATCCTTCTTTCTCTCTCAGTCACCCTGTCAGTCTGTTTCTCTCTTTCTGTCTCTCACTGTGTCTGCTGCGGACATTGTAGAGTGAGATTCACTCTGTATCAACCCCATGCTGTTCGTGTCCTGGGACTGTTGGATGGGACAGTGTAGAAGGAGCATGACTCTGTATCTAATCCATGCTGTACCTGTCTGGGGAATGTTGATGGGAGAGTGGAAACAGAGAGGTCTGGGACCAGGGTCCTCATGGGGAGGACTTAATGGTGCCTCCTAATTGACCAGGTAGCAATGGCGGTGCTCCATGGATGAAAGGGGCTGTGGCAGAGTGGATACGACATTGGCTGAGAGAGTGGACAATGGTTGTTTCAGACTGGAGGGAGGTATACAGTGGAGGTTTATATTAGGACCCCTGCTCTTTTTGATATATACTAATGACTTGGACTTGTGTTTACAGGGCATAACTTCAATGTTTGCCAATGTTTGTGACATCTGCAATGTAATATACAGAGAAGGGACTAGTAGCAGACTTCAGGAGGATAGAGGCAGTCTGGTGAAATGGAACACACAAGAACACAAAACGCCCAACACAGGTTTGGACAGAACATGGGGATATTTTATGAAGATTCTGTTGGGTGATGTTTACTGATGTGCAGATTGTGCAGTCTCTGTGTGTCAGTTTGTGTGTGTATCAGTGTTTGTATCTGTGTGTGTGTCTCTGCTTCTGCTGCATTTCACCCGGTCTCAGTTTGTGCTGCACAAGGCCATTTTTCTATTTATAATACAATGGGCCCTGTCTTTTCTCTGTATCTAACCTCATGCTGCCCCTGTCCTGGGAGTGTGTGATGGGACAGTGCAGAGGGAAAATTACTCTGTATCTAACCCCACATTGTGCTTGGCTTGGGAATGTTTAATGGGACAGTGTAGATGGAGGTTTACTCTGTATCCCTGAAATTTAGAAGACTAAGGGTGATTTGATGAAGGTTTTCTGAATATTGAGGGAAACTGATTGGGTAGACAGAGAGAAACTATTCCCACTGGCTGCGGAGTCTAGAACTTGGGGACATAATCTAAAAATCTAAACATAGTCTAAAACAGTTCAGGTCTGAAATGAAGAAACACTTCAACACACCAGGTGTGGTATCAGTTTGGAACTCGCTTCCACAAACAGCAATTGATGCTGAGACACTTGTTAATTGTTAAATCTGAGTTTGATAGATTTTTGCTCACAAAAGGTATGAAGTGATCTGGGTCAAAGACGGGTACATGGAGTTAGATCACAGATCAGCCCTGAGATCATTGAAGGACAGAACAGGGTTGAGGGGCTAAATTGCCTCCTCCTCTTCCTCTGTCCTCTGACAAATATCCTGCTATCACTCTCTGTGTCTGGGACACCCTCCTGGTCTGTGTCGCCCTCTTTGTGTCTGTTTCTGTCTGTCTCTCTCTCTTTCCCTCCTCTCTTCAGAACATCAGTCAGCTATTTGAGGTTTGTTTTCAGTGGCCTTTTTATGTTACCACAGCACTGGGTCATTTATTTCAGAGACTGACTCCTCACTAATGTAAGGTTAGTGCTTTAAACTTGACAGAGAAACAGATCCTGGCATTCAGTTGAATGTTGCTTCATCCTGAACAGTGTTAGCCATCGTTTTGGGAAATGTGTCAAAAGCTGTTTCCATTCAGACATTTCTGCATTGTGGAAGTGTGGGTTATCTTTGCAGAGACAGGAAATAGGGGAGTTTGAATGGACTTACAGGTTTTGGTTGATGCAATAAGGTGAGAATTTGAATTGTGTCCCTTGCAGATGCACAGAATTGAAGGTATTTTCAGAACACCACATGAAGTAGTTTACCAATGTCTGACAAACTTCAAAGACTTCAAACACATGGAAGAAGAGGAGAAGGGAACAATATACAAAACCTGAGACAGTCAGACAACAGCAGTAGGAAAATGAATCTCTTTTTATGGGATTTAATTTGAAGGCCTGAGCTGATGATTGAAAAAGTAGGAGTTCAAATCCCACACTGGGCTGTTGTGAATTGGAATTCTGTTTTTTCTAAAAAAAAACATAAATCTGGAATTTAAAAACCTCTAGGATGGAATGATTCACTCTTGTCGACTAGTGCAAAGCTCATGTGTGTCTCAGTTTTGCTGTATTTATTAACTATTTAAGATGATGAGCTGGAATACCACATACCCAAGTTTACCAATGACACAAAAATAGGCATCATTGTCAGCAATGTAGCTGGAAGCATCAAATTACAAAGAGATATTAGTATCTTAAATGAATGGGCAAAACTGTGGTGGATAGATTTCAATGTCAGCAAAAAAGACGAGAACAGAGTACTGTATAAATGGTGAAATGCTAGAAACACTGGAGGTCCAAAGAGACTTGGGGGGTTCATGTCCATTTGAGTGCAGTGTAGATTTACCAGAATGATAACTGGCCTCCAAGGGTTAAATTACGAGGTGATATTACACAAACTAGCGATTTATTCCCTGGAATTTAGGAGGATCAAGGTGACGTGATCAAAGTTGTTGCGATATTAAGGGGAACTGATGGAGTAGTTTGGGAGAAAGTCTTTCGGGAGGTTGGGGAGTCTGGGACTAGTGAGCATCGTCTAAAAGTTACAGGCAGACCTTTTAGGAGTGAAGTTAGGAAGCACCTCTGCAGACTAAAGGTGGTGTTAGTTTGGAACAGTCTTCTCTAAACGCCCATTGATAAATCGATTGTTCATTTTTAAATCTAAGACTGACCTCATCAAATGCATTTTGGAGATTGAAATATTCTTCTGTTGCTCTCTGTCACTTGGTCACACTCTTTCTATGTGTGTGTGTGTGTGTGTGGGGGTGTGTGTATCTGTGTGCCTGTGGGCGTGTGTGTGTTTCTGTGTGCTTGCCTGTGTTTATGTGGGTGTGTGTGTGTTTCTCTGTGTGTTTCTGTGTTTCTCTGTGTTTCTGTGTTGCTGTGTGTGTGTTTCTGTGTTGGTGTGTGTGTTTCACTGTGTGTTTCTGTGTTTCTCTGTGTTTCTGTGTTGGTGTGTGTGTTTCTCTGTTGGTGTTTGTGTGTGTGTGTTTCTGTGGGTGTGTTTCTGTGGGTGTGTTTCTGTGCGCGTGTGCGTGTGTTTCTGTGCGTGTGTTTCTGTGCGCTTGTGTGTGTGTGTGTGTGTGTGTGTGTGTCTATGCCTCTTTCTCTCTCCTCTTTCAGAACCTCAATAAAACTACACATATATCAGTTTGCCATTTTAAGTTGGCTACGTTTGGTGACGCCATATCTGCAGAGGGTGCACTTCCTTATGCAGGCTGGTAAGAAACCTGTATCCACAACAGTCTCCAATGTTGCCGTGAGAATTTGGCGGCTGCTCGCACCCAGTTTTTTTTTCGTGAGCAGTCCCTTTAAATATTTGAAGAATCTTTGCAGACGCATGTTATTTATCAAGGAACAGGACCTGCGTGGTACCTTCCAGGCTGCTGCATACAGCTTTGCAGGAGTACTGACCGACAATCTTCATCCCAAACTCTTCCTCTTTCTCTCTGGGAATCTTTTGCCATTGCGATCCTTCCCTCTCTCTGTTCTTCCCTCTCTATATCTATCCCTGTCTTTCTCACTGTTACTCTCTCCATCTGGATGGAGGAGGAGAAAAAGCAGCATCTAGAGAGGCAGCTTTACTCTGTATCGAACCCCACACTGTACCTGCCCTGGGAGTGTTTGATGGAACAGAGAAGACAGATATTTACTCTGTAGATAGCTCCAGGTTGCACTTGGCTTGGCAGTATTTGATGGGACAGTGTAGATGAAGATTTACTCTGTACCCCGAGAATTTCGAAGGTTAACGGCTCATTTGATTAAAGTTTACAAGATAATAATGGAAACTGATGGGGTTGATAGAGAGAAACAATTCTCACCAGGACCATTGACCGGTTCCCTTAGACATGAATCAATGGGTCGTTCCAAGGCTGGAGAGAGGGTTTTGGGGGAGAGCAGAGAGAACCCTGACCGGGTCAGCTCTTTTCAAACAGAAAACCAACAATGCATTGGCTGTGATATTAATAAAACCCTTAGGAAGACAGGAGGAGGCCATTCGGCCCCTCCAGCTTGTACCGCCCATTCTCTCAGGTCATGGCTGATTTGCTCCTTATCCACAATGAGCTGTCTCGGCTCCGTAAACATTAATACCCTTTCCTAACAAATCTCTACCGGCAATCAGGAATTAATGTCACTGCCTGTTAACACTGGGGAATTCCTTCCCTAAACCTCTCTGCCTCTCCTCCTCTCATACCTGCTGAAAGACGTTCCTTAAAACAAACCTCTTTGACCAAGCGTTTGGTCATCAGCCTTAATCTCTCCTGAAGTGGGTTTGGTGTCAGATTTTGTTTTATAATGCACCCTGTGTAGTATCTTTGGGACATTTTATTTCTCGCCTTCTCCCTGACCCCATCTCTCTCTCTCTCTCTCTCTTTCTCTCTCTCTCTCTCTTGCTCCCTCTCACCCCATCTCTCTCTCTCCTCACCTCGAAGATAAGTATATCCTTCCTGAACACCAACATTTAATAGTTTCTCACCATTTGAAAAATGTTCTGTGTTTCCACTCTTCCTGCTAAAGTGAAGAACCTCACATATTTCCACATGATATTCCAGCTGCTATTTACTTGCCCACTCACTAACCTGTCAATCTCCCTTTGCCATCTCTTTGTGCCCTCCTCACAGCTTACTGTCCCACCTAACTTTATATTATCAGCCCATATAAACCTAACATAGGCCGTGTTTGAGAGAGGCACCTTTGTCCTGAGAAGTGTTAAGATACAACTGCTTGATATTTATTTTAGTTTAATTTAGAGATACATCACTGAAACAGGCCCTTCAGCCCAGCGAGTCTGTGCCGACCATCAACCACCCATTTATACTAATCCTACACTAATTCCATATTCCTACCACATCCCCACCTGTCCCTATATTTCCCTACCACCTACCTATACTAGGGACAATTTATAAAGGCCAATTTACCGATCAACCTGCAAGTCTTTGGCATGTGGGATGAAACCGGAGCACCCGGAGGAAACCCACGCAGACACAGGGAGAACTTGCAAACTCCACACAGACAGTACCCAGAATTGAACCCGAGTCGCTGGAGCTGTGAGCCTGCGGTGCGAACCACTGCGCCACAGTGCCGCCAAAAATATTGTGAATTCGGATTAAGAATTTTAAAGGAGAATCTGTTGTTAATTAATTCCATTCCATTTGCTAAAAATGATCATCATGACCTTGTTTATTTCAGGATGTAATATTAATAAATCCCCGAGGAAGACAGGAGGAGGCCGTTTGGCCCCTCGAGCCCGTCCAGCCTCTTTGATACATTTTCTTCCTCATCTTCTCCCTTACGGTGTCTCTCGCTCTCTCTGTCCCTCAGTCAGACTCTCTTTCTGTCCTCCTTACCCATCTCTCTCCCTCCCTCACCCTGTCTTTATCTATCTCTCTCTCACCCCATCTCTCTCTCTCTCTTCCTCACCCCATCTCTGTATCTTTCTCTCTCTGTCTCTCTCGCTCAGCCCGTCTATCTCTCTCTCTCTCTCTCTCTCCCTCACCCTATCTCTCTCTGTCTCTCTCTCTCTCTCTCTCTCCCCCTGAAGAGGACCGTAGCTTCATAGAGTACTATAACACATTAGGAGGCGATGGGATAGTAATCTTAAAGGAGAAACTATTGTTAATTATTTCCATTTTATATTCTCAAAATTATCATCACGACATTGCTTATTTCAGTGTGTAATATTTATAAAGCCCTTAGGAAGACAGGAGGAGGCCGATCGGCCCCTCGACACTGTTCCATCCATTTTGGATGTTTTATTCCTCTCCCTCTCCCTGTGTGTGTCTCTCTCTCTGTCCCTCACCCGATCTTTGTATCTCTCTCTCTCTCTCCTAAACCCATATCTTTCTCTCTTTCTCTCTCTCTCTCTCTCAGAAGAGGACCTTAGAATCATAGTGTACTGTAACACAGTAGGAGGCGATTCGACCCATTGAATCTATGCTATCTCTTTTGAAAAGCAGTCCAGTTAGTCGCAATCTCCCGCTCTTCCCCTCACTTAATATTTTTCTGTCATTTAGGAATGTTTTAGGAATGCAGCATATAGAACATTCCACAGCGATGTCTGCTCAGTGTTTATTTCGACAAGTGAATTGATCATTTAATATTTTTAACTTACTTAACCCTTGTGCTCCCACAAAGACCAAGCTCGCTAATTCAATAGTGGCCACTTTGACTTCATTCCATTGTGCCTTATGTACATTCTCACAGGATAGCAGGTATAACAGTAGTCATAGTATTCAGCAGAAAGTTGATCAGTTATATTGTTATTTCAGTCCATATTTACAGTACACACGGTACCTTACTGTTGTAATAGTCATCTAGTATCTATTCATCCCACTGGGGAAAAATGTCACTGGCTCAACATTCTCACCAAATACAAAAATATTCCACAATGCAAGACTCTCAACTTCAACACAAGTTTCCTTCTCTGAGTATCGCTGGTCTGTTCTGATTCTCTGAGGGATTACTGATGCTTATCCTCCACATGAGCAGTCGTCCTAATCCCGTGTGCCTGTCCTGCTCCCAAACCCGACATCCGCTTACATTAAGGCAAGTGATACAGGAGCGTCTCAGTGACTGAGGCAAGTGAGTCTTGAGGCTGAGCCGGGCACAGTGAGTGACCCGGGTTAATCCGACATTCCAGGGAATGTTTAAACGGAGTTGTACTCTGTATCTAACCCGTGCTGTATCTTCTCTGAGATTGTTCGATGGGGCAGTGCAGACGAGGAGAGTTATTCCTTACCCACTTTAAATTTGGAGAAGTTATTCCTTCAAGTACATATCCAAGAGTTTGTTTTAAATGTGGTAACGGTTTCTGCCTCTACCATCCTTTAGAGTCGCAGAGTCACAGAGAGATCCAGCACTGAAACAGGCCCTTCGGCCCACCCAGTCTCTGCCGGCCATCAACCACCCATTTTATAATCATCCTTTCAGGCAATGGGTTCCAGATACCCACCAGCCACTGGGTGAAGAAACTATTGCTGTGTTGAGTTCAGTTAAGTTTGATGTCAATGTTTCACTAGGATGTTGATGCTGGGGGATTCAGCGATGGGATAATGCTTTGAATGCCAAGGGGAGGTGGTTGGATTCTCTCTTGTTGCAGATGCTCATTGCCTGGCACTTGTGTGACGTGAATGTTACTTGTCACTGGTCGGCACAAGTCTGAATGTTGTCCAGGTCTTGGTCCATGTGGCTCTGGATTGATTCATTATCTGAGGCAAAATACTGTGGAGGCTGGAAATCTGGAAACCATCGAGCTGAATCATTAACTCTGTTTCTCTCTCCACAGATGCTGCCTGATCTGCTCAGTATTTCTAGTATTTCCTGCTGGTATCTCATTATCTGAGGAGGTGTGAATGGAACTGAACAATGTGCAATCATCAGTGAACATCCCTACTTCTGACCTTAGAGCAGGTCATTGAGGTAGCAGCTGAAGATGGTTGAGCCTCAGACACTACCCTGATGACATCCTGCTGTGATGTCCTGGGACTGAGATGATTGACCTCCCACAACCATCTTCCTTTGTGCTCGGTATGATTCCAACCAGCGGATTCCCACTGACTTCAATTTTACCCGGGCTCCTCGATGCCAAACTCGGTCAAACGCTGCCTTGATGTTAAGGTCAGTTTCTCTTCCCAGTAGCAGACAGGAGTGACTCGATCCCTTTGAGCCATTATGTACTGAACATGCTCTGCTTCTTCACAGCCTGATACAGGACTGTTCGGCCGATTAATGTAGCCCATCAAACACTCCCAGAGCAGGTTCAGCACAGCTTAGGAACAGAGTACTGTTCCATTAACATTCTCTCTCCGTCTCTCCCTCTTGCTATCACTGACTCTCGGACAGAGACAGAGGGAGAAAGAGTTCTATATGAAGGCAGAGAGAGGGCTGCAGAGAGGGACAAAGTTGGAGAGAGAGAGATTGTTGACGTGGATGAAAAGGAATTATCTAAGATCTATTAATTTGATGTAATCCTTCAGTGCTGTGTACACAATCGTGCAAGAGATAGGTGCAGAGAGAGAAACATCAGGAGATATCGAGAGGGAATATCCGCCATTTTTAGCATCCAGCAAGTTATTCCACTACGGGAGCTATCACACCCTCATGATATTGGTTGGGGACAATTTGAAATCTATGTCCCCGCTTATGGACCTCGGTGCTAAAAGAAATAGGTCCTTCCTATCCACTCTATCGAGGCCCCTCATAATTTTATACACCTCAAGTCAATCTCCCCACAGCCTCCTCTGTTCCAAAGAAAACAACCCCAGCCTGACCAATCATTCCTTTGGATTTCTTTACAATTTTGGAACTCTCTTCTGCAAATAGTAATTCATGCCGGCTTAATTGTTAATTTTTAAATCTGTGATTGATAGATTCTTGTTAACCAAAGGTATTAAGAGATGAGGGGCAAAGGTGGGATATATGGTGTTAGTTAGATCACAGATCAGCCCTGATCTCACTGAATGCTGGAACAAAATTGAGGGGTTAAATTACCTCCTCCTCTTCCAATGTCCGATGTTAAATATCCTTCTTTCACTCTCAGTCACCCTGTCGGTCTGTGTCTCTCCATTTCTCTCTTTCTGTCTCTCTCTGTCTGTTTCGGAGAGTGTAGAGTGAGATTCACTCTGTGTCCACCCCATGATGTTCCTGCCCTGGGGGTGGTCTTTGCTTATGCTGCGTTTCACCCGGTCTTAGTTTGCACTGCACAAGACCATTTCTCTGTTTATAATACAATAGACCCTGTATTTACTCTGTATATCACCCCATGCTGCCCCTTACCTGGGAGTGTGTGATGGGACAGTGCAGAGGGAAATTTACTCTGTGTCTAACCCCACACTGTGCTTGGTTTGGGAGTGTTTAAGGGGACAGTGGAGATTGAGCTTTACTCTGTATCCCTGGAATTTAGAAGGTTAAGGGATTATTTGATCGAAGTTTTCAGAATAATAAGGGAGACTGATAGGGTAGACAGAGAGAAACTATTCCCACTGGCTGCGGTGTCTACAACTTGTGGATATAGTCTACAAATGGAAACATTGTCTCAACCATTTCGGAGTGAAATGAAGAAACACTCCAACACACCAGGTGTGGTATCAGTTTGGAACTCTCTTCCACAAACAGCAATTGATGCTGAGACACTTGTTAATTTTTAAATCTGAGATTGATAGATTTTTGTTGTTCAAGGTGGATTAAAGTTTTGGTTAATTTAGGCCTGGCCTGTCATTACGACACGAACATGTTAATCCTCGATGCAGTCATTTAGGAAGGATAGGCGGAGGGGAAAAGGAGGTGTGATAGGGCTGCTTCTGCAGGACGAGACAGTACGTTAGTGAGACAGTATCTAAGATCAAAGGAGCAAGATGTGGAATCAGTTTGGGTGGAACTAATAAACAGCAAGAGGCAGTAAACATTGGTGTAAGATGTTTTGTAGACCACCAAACTACAGGGGTAATGCTGGACACGTTAAACATCAGGAAATTACAGCTGCATGTAACATGGGCAATACAGTAACAATGGTCATCTTCAATTTATAGATAGATTGTCTCATCCTAATTAGCACCAAATCTGTGGAGGCTGAATTATCAGTATGTGTATGAGATGGATGCCTGGAGCAGTATGTTGAAGAACCAACTAGGGATTGAGCTATTTCAGGTTTTGTATTTTGTAATGAGAAAGGGCTAATTAACAACCTTGTTGTAAAGGAGCCATTATGAAATCGTGACCACAATATGATAGCATTTTACATTTGAAAAAATGATATAGTTCATTCTGAAACTAGGCTTTTAAATCTGAACAAAGGAAACTATTAAGATATGAAGGGAAAGTTGGCTCTGGTGGATTGGGATATTTGGACAGGCTTAGTGAATGTGCAAGAGCCTGGCAGATGGAATAAAATGTGAATAAGTGTGGAGTGATCCTTTCTTCTTTCTTTCTTTCTTTCCTTGGTCTCCTTATCTCGAGATACAATGGATAAGCGCCTGGAGGTGGTCAGTGCTTTGTGAAGCAGCGCCTGGAGTGGCTGTAGAGTCCAATTCCAGATTGAGAGACTCTTCCACAGGTGCTGCGGATAAAATTGGTTGTCGGGGCTGTTACACAGTTGGCTCTCTTCATGTGTTTCTGTCTTTTTTCCTGCCAACAGCTAAGTCACTTCCACATGCAACACTTTCGCACCACCTTTATGGCTGTCCGCCAGCTCTGACGATCACTGGCAACTGACTCCCACGAGTTGTGGTCAATATCACGGGACTTCATGTCACGTTTGCAGACATCTTTAAAGCGGAGATATGGACGGCCGGTGGGTCTGATACCAGTGACGAGCTCGCTGTACAATGTGTCCTTGGGGATCCTGCCATCTTCCAGGTGGCTCACATGGCCAAGCCATCTCAAGCGCCGCTGGCTCAGTAGCGTGTATATGCTGGGAATGTTGGCCGCCTCGAGGACTTCTGCATTGAAGATACGGTCCTGCCTCCTGATGCCAAGGATTCTCCGGAGGCAGCGAAGATGGAATGAATTGAGACGTCGCTCTTGGCTGACATACGTTGTCCAGGCCTCGCTGACGTACAGCAAGGTACTGAGGACACAGGCTTGATCCACTCGGGCATTTGTGTTCCGTGTCAGTGCGCCATTTTCCCACACTCTCTCGGTCAGTCTGGACATAGCAGCGGGCGCCTTTCCAATGCACTTGTTGATTTCTGCATCTAGAGGCAGGTTACTGGTGATAGTTGAGCCCAGGTAGGTGAACTCTTGAACCAGTTCCAGAGAGTGATCCACTTTGGTAGAAAATCAGAAAGGCAGAGTTGTTCTTAAATGGTGAGAGGTTGTGAAGTGTTGATGCCCAAAGGGATCAGGGTGTCCTGGTTCATGAGTCACTAAAAGCTAGTATACAGATGCAGTAAGCATTTAGGAAGTCAAATGGTATGCTGGCCTTCATTGCAACGGCATTTGAATACAGGTTATAAAGTTATGTTGCTGCAATTGTAAAAAGCCTTGGTGAGACTCACCTGGAGTATTCTATACAGTTGTGTGCTCCTCCTGTTAAGATGTGTATACTTGCCACAGAGGGGGTGCAATAGAAGTTTATCAGATTAACCCTGGAATGATGGGATTATCTTATTGGGAGAGATTGCAGAAACTGGGCCTGTATTCGCTAGAGATTTGAAGAATGAAAGTTGATCTCATTGAAAGTTACTGCATTCTTACAGGGTGTGACAGGGTAGATGTGGGTCGCATGTTGCTCCGGCTGGTGAGTCTGGAACCAAGCGACACCGTCTCAGAATAAGGGGTAGGCCATTTAAGACTGAGATGAGGAGGAAATTCTTTTCTCAGATGGTGGTGAATTTGTGGAATTCTGTACACCATAGGGCTGTGGAAGCTCAATCACTGAGCATGTTCAAGACAGAAATCTATAGACTTCTGGATATTAATGACATTTCGGGATATGGAGATAGTGGGTAAAAATGGCGTAGAGGTAGATGATCAGCCATGATCTGTTTGAACGGCACTGTTAGAATGGCACAGCAGGCTCACCAGCTGAACTGCATACTCCTGCTCATATTTCCTATAATCTTATGAGTCTTCAATGAGAAGTGCGAAGATTTCTTAGAATTTTTTTTTTATTCATTCATGGGATGTGGGCGACGCGGGCCAAGACAGCATTTATTGTCCATCCCTAATTGCCCTTGAGAAGGTGGTGGTGAGCTGCCTTCTTGATCCACTGCAATCCATGTGGGGTAGATACACCCACACTGCTGTTAGGAAGGGAGTTCCAGGATTATGACCCAGCGACAGTGAAGGAACGGCGATATAGTTCCAAGTCAGGATGGTGTGTGACTTGGAGGGGAACTTGTAGGTGGTGGTGTTCCCATGTATTTGCTACCCTTGTCCTTCTAGTTGGTAGAGGTCGCGGGTTTGGAAGGTGCTGTCTAAGGAGCCTTGGTGCATTGCTGCAGTGCATCTTGTAGATGGTACATTCTGCTGCCACTGTGCGTCGGTGGTGGAGGGAGTGCATGTTTGTAGATGGGGTGCCAATCAAGCGGGCTGCTTTGTCCTGGATGGTGTCGAGCTTCTTGAGTGTCTTTGGAGCTGCACCCATCCAGGCAAGTGGAGAGTATTCCATCATACTTCTGACTTGTGCCTTGTAGATGGTGGACAGGCTTTGGGGAGTCAGGAGGTGAGTTACTCGCCTCAGGATTCCTAGCCTCTGAGGTGCTTTTGCAGCCACGGTATTTATATGGCTACTCCAGTTCAGTTTTCGGTCAATGGTAGCCCCTAGGATGTTGATAGTGGGGGATTCAGCAATGGCAATGCTGTTGAATGTCAAGGGGAGATGGTTAGATTCTCTCTTGTTGGAGATGGTCATTGCCTGGCACTTGTTTGGCACGAATGTTACTTGCCACTTATCAGCCCAAGCCTGGATATTGTCCAGGTCTTGCTGCATTTCTACACGGACTGCTTCAGTATCTGAGGAGTCACGAATGGTGCTGAACTTTGTGCAAACATCAGCGAACATCCCCACTTCTGACCTTATGATTGAAGGAAGGTCATTGATGAAGCAGCTGAAGATGGTTGGGCCAAGGACACTACCCTAAGGAACTCCTGCAGTGATGTCCTGGAGCTCAGATGATTGACCTCCAACAACCACAACCATCTTCCTTTGCGCTAGGTGTTACTCCAGCCAGCGGAGTTTTTTTCCCCCCTGGTTCCCATTGACCTCAAATGCTGCCTTGATGTCAAGGGCAGTCACTCTCACCTCACCTCTTGAGTTCAGCTCTTTTGTCCATGTTTGAACCAAGGTGGTAATGAGGTCAGGAGCTGAGTGGCCCTGGCGGAACCCAAACTGAGCATCACTGAGCAGGTTATTGCTAAACAAGTGCCGCTTGATGGCACTGTTAATGACACCTTCCATCACTTTACTGATGATTGAGAGTAGGCTGATGGGGCGGTAATTGGCCGGGTTGGACTTGTCCTGCTTTTCGTGCACAGGACATACCTGGGCAATTTTCCACATTGGCGGGTAGATGCCAGTGTTGTAGCTGTACTGGAACAGCTTGGCTAGGGGTGCGGCAAGTTCTGGAGCACAGATCTTCAGTAAATATTGCCGGATTATTGTCAGGGCCCATAGCTTTTGCAGTATCCAGTGCATTCAGTCGTTTCTTGATATCACGCGGAGTGAATCGAATTGGCTGAAGTCGGGCATCTGTAATGCTGGGGACTTCAGGAGGAGGTAGAGATGGATCATCAACTCGGCATTTCTGGCTGAAGATTGTCGCAAATGCTTCAGCCTTATCTTTCACACTGATGTGCTGGGCACCCCCATCGTTGAGGATGGGGATATTTGTGGAGCCACCTCCCCCAGTTAGTTGTTTAATTGTCCACCACCATTCTCGGCTGGATGTGGCAGGACTGCACAGCTTCGATCTGATCCGATGGTTATGGGATCGCTTAGCTCTGTCTATTGCATGCTGTTTACACAGTTTCACATGCAAGTAATCTATGTTGTAGCTTCACCAGGTTGACACCTCATTTTGAGGTATGCCTGGTGCTGCTCCTGGCATGCCCTCCTGCACTCTTCATTGAACCAGGGTTGGTCTCCTGGCTTGATGGTCATGGTAGAGTGGGAGATATGCCGGGCCATGAGGTTACAGATTGTGGTTGAGTGCAATTCTGCTGCTGCTAATGGCCCACAGCACCTCATGGATGCCCAGTTTTGCATTGCTAGATCTGTTTGAAATCTATCCCATTCAGCATGGTGATAGTGCCACACAACACGATGGACGGTATTCTCAATGTGAAGGTGGGACTTCGTCTTCACAAGGACTGTGCGGTGTTCACTCCTACCAATACTGTCATGGACAGATGCATCTGCAGCTGGTAGATTGGTGAGGACGAGGTCAGATATGTTTTTCCCTCGTGTCGGTTCCCCCACCACCTGCCACAGACCCAGTCGAGCAGCTATGTCATTTAGGACTCGGCCAGCTCGGTCAGTAGTGGTGCTACCGAGCCACTCTTGGTGATGGACATTGAAGTCCCCCACCCAGAGTACATTTTGTGCCCTTGCCACCCTCAGTGCTTCCTCCAAGTGGTGTTGAACATGGAGGAGTACTGAGTCATCAGCTGAGGGAGGGGGGTAGTTAGTAATCAGTAGGAGGTTACCTTGCCCATGTTTGACTTGATGCCATGAGACTTCATGGGGCCCGGTGTCGATGTTGAGGACTCCCAGGGCAACTCCCTCCTTACTGTATACTACTGTCCCGCCGGAGCGACAGGACATACCCGGAGATGGTGATGGCAGTGTCTGGGACATTGTCTGTAAGGTATGATTCCGTGAGTATGACTATGTCGGGCTGTTGCTTGACTAGTCTGTGGGACAGCTCTCCCAACTTTGGCACAAGCACCCAGATGTTAGCAAGGAGGATTTTGCAGGGTCGGCAGACCTGGGTTTGCCGTTGTCGTTTTCGGTGCTGCGGTCGATGCCGGGTGGTCCGTCCGGTTTCATTCCTTTTTATTGACTTCGTAGCAGTTAGGGACAACTGAGTGGCTTGCTAGGCTATATCAGAGGGCATGTAAGAGTTAACCACATTGCTGTGCATCTGGAGTCACATGTCAGCCAGACCAGGTAAGCACAGCAGATTTCCTTCCCTAAAGGTCATTAGTGAACCAGATGGATTTTTACAACAATCGACAATGGTTTCATGGCCATCATTCGACGAGCATTTAATTCCAGATTTATTAATTAAATTCAGATTCCACCTAATGCTGTGATAGGATTCGAACCCATGTCCCCAGAGAAATCCCCTGTGTCTCTGGGTTACTGGTCCAGTGATAATACCACTACGCCACTGCCTACCCAATAATTCCAGGACAATGCCTGTTTTCCGGGCGATGCAATGAGTTCCATGGTTATGTGAAATACACAGCAGCCATTTTAAAATTCGTTCGATCCACCGTGCCATTTTAAGTGATTTATGACCGCAGCTGTGATTTTATGTGATATGCCGATTGGTTCTTTGAAATGATAAGCACAGTAGTCATTTATGTTATATGTATGGCAGCCATTTTATGTGATATGCATTGCAGCCATTTTAAGTGGCATGCAAGGTACATATATTAAGTGATAAGTACTGTGGCCATTTTAAGTGATATCACCTGGAGCCATTTCAACTGACAGGCATAGTGGTCATTTTAAGTGAAATATGGTGAGGTAATTTTAAGTGATATTTTCTGTGACTGTTTTAATTATAGATAGTTCAATGAAATGACAAGATATTTGCTGTGGCAATTTTCAGTGGTGTACCATAGTCCATTTTATGTGATATGCATATTTGTCATTTAAAATCATATTTTGAAACTTGCTGTGGCCATTTTAAGAGGTATTTGCGGTGGTCAGTTGAAGTGATTATTGCTGCAGTTATTTTTAGTGGCATGAAGGAAAGAAAAGAAGGAAAGGCTTGCACTTGCATTGTGTTGTTTAGAACCACGGGACGTCTCGAAGTGACTTACTGCCATGTAAATGTTTCTGATGTGGAGTCACTGTTGGAATGTAGAAAACAGAGCAGCTAATTGACACACAGTATGATATCACAAACAGCAAGGTGATAATAAACAGATCATCACAGATCATCATCGAGGGCAAAATATTGGCCAGGGCACCACAGATAAGCCCCTGCTCTCCTTTCACATGGTACTTTGGGATCTCGTATCTCCAGAGAGAGGGCAGAGGGGGCTCGGTTCAACGTCTCATCCCCAAAAATGCACCTTCAACAGTGCAGCACTTCATCAGTACCGGCCCTTTGACTGTGCAGCGCTCCCGCAGTATTGAACATCGGAAAATGCAGCCCTGCACTAATATTGCCCCGCTGACAGTGCAGGGCCCCAAAGGTACTGCCCCTCTGACAGTGCAGCATTCCTCCAGTACTGTCTCTGCTGACAGGGCCGAGTTCCCCCAGTAATATCTCACCAACAGTCCGGTACCTCTTCAATACTGACCTTCCCACAATACAGTACTGTCTCTGTACATACCCTACACCTGTGTAGCATGCTATTAGTAATTCACCTCAAAAAGGGCATCACTCCCACATTGCTGCCCCTCCAACAGTGTGGTTTCCCACCCTATGGCGACACTGGCTATGCAGAGATTCCTCAATACCGCCCCTTCAACAGTGAATCGCTCTCTCAGTACTGCCCCTTCAACAGTGCAGCACTCCTTCAGTACTGCTCCCTCCAACAGTACAGTAGTCCCTCTGCACTGCTCCCTCCAGCAGAAGGAGTAGGCCATTCGGCCCTTCCAACCCGCTCCTCCAGTCAATAAGATCATGCATGATCCAATCTCGACCTTGAGTCCACTTCCCTCCTTGCAACCCCCACCGGCACTTCCCCCACAACATAACCATTGTCTCTCATGTTAATCGATATTTGTCGATCTCAGCCTTGAATACATTCAATGACTCAGCTCCACTGCTCGCTCGGGTGGAGAATTTCAAATATTAACAACAGTCTGAGAGGAAATTCCTCCTCACGTCCGACTTAAATTGGTGACCCATTAATATGAAATTGTGCTCCGTAGTTCTAGATTCCCCCACGAGAAGAAGCTTCCTCTCAACTTCTACCCTGTCAGGTCTCCTCAGAATCCTTTACTTCGCAGTAAGATCAACTCTCAATCTTCAAACTCCGTTGAGTATGGACACAACTGGTCTAACATTTCCTCATAAGAGAAACCTCTCATCCCAGGATTCAACCTAGTGAACTTTCTCTGATCTGCTTCCATTGCAAGTATATCGTTTCTTAAATAAGGTGACGAAAACTGCAGACAATGCCCTAGCTGCCTTCTCACATGTGGCCTGTACAACTGCAGCAATGCTTCACTACTTTTATACTTCATCCCCTGTGCAAAGAATACCAACAATCCATTTACCATCCGAATTACTTGCTGTACTTGCATGCTGACATTTTCTGATTCCTGTACATGGACACCCAGGTTCCTCATACCGCAGCATTCTGCCGTCTCCCACCACATAAATAATAGTCTTCTTTTCTGTGATTCCCACCGAAGTGAAAACCTCACATCGTACTCCACGTTATACTCCATCTGCCACATTTTCTCTACTCACTTAACTTATCTATTTCCCTTTGCAGACTATGTTTACCCTCATCACAACTTGCTTTCCTACCAATCTTCGCCTCCGCAACAAATTTGGCTACAGGACTTCATCCAAGTCATTATTATTGATTGTAAAACTTTGAGGCTCCAGCACTGATCCCTGTTGTACTCCACTAGTTACAGCTTTTCACCCTGAAAATAATCCATTCATCCCGAATCTCTGCGTCCTATTATTTAGCTAATCCTCTTTTCATGCTGATATATCGACTCTTAGGCTGTTTCCAGTGACGTTCCACAGGGCTCGCTAATAGATCCACTACTTTTTGTGCGATATATTTAGGATTTGGACGTAACTAGGGGAAATGATCAAAACGATTTCAGGCGATACAAAAAAAATGGCACATTGGTTGATGGACAGAAGAATACCTGTGGACTGCAGGAAGATGTTAATGGACTAGCCAGGTGGGCAGACAAGTGGCAAATGGTATTCAACGCAGAGACGTGTGAGGTGATGAATTTGGGGAGGTCGAGCTCGGAAAAGTAATACACAATTAATGGTAGAATCCTTCCAGGTGTAGAAGAAGTGTGGGATCTTGGAGTGAATGTTCACAGATCCATGAAGATAGCAGGACAGCTCGCTAAGAGAATTAAGAAGTATAGGTAATACGTTTCCTTTATTACCCGAGGTGCAGAATAGGAGGTTATGCTGTTAGTATATAAGTCATTGGTTGGGCCAAACCGTGAGTACTTTGTGCAGTTCCGGTCACCACATTACAGACAGGATTTAATTGCACGAGAGAGGGTACAGAGCAAATTTACGAGGATGTTGCCAGGTCTGGAAAAATGCTGCTATGCGGAAATATTGGATCGGCTGGGACTGTTATGCTGGAACAGAGAAGTCTGAGGTGAGGTTTGATTGAAATTTACAAAGTTTTGAGGGGCCCGGCTAGAGTGTACATGATGGGCCTATTTACCTTCGCAGAGAGGTCAGTGATAAGGGGTCATAGATGTAAAGTGAAACAAAAACAGGAAACGCAGGAAGTACTCAGCAGGTCTGGCAGTATCTGTGGAGAGAGAAGCAGAGTTAACCTTGCATGACTGTGACCCCTCATCAGAACCTTCATCATTGACCTGAAGCATGAGGCAGGGAAGGTTGTAGGGGTGGAGGAGGTTACAGAGATCATGAGGGTTATAGGGCTGAGGACGTGACAGAGAGAGGGAGCGTTGTAGAGCCTGGAGTAGGTGACAGATTTGGGGAAAGTTGTCGGCCCTGGAGGAGGTGACAGATATAGGACAAGTTATAGGTGCTGGAGGAGGCAGCAGAGATAGGGAGGGCTGTAGGGGTGGAGGTGGTTACAGAGATGGGGAAGGTTGTGGTGCTGGAGGAGGTGACAGAGATAGGGAGGATTGTAGGGCCCGGAGGAGGTTACAGAGAAAGGATCTGCTGTCACTGCTGGAGGAGATTACAGAGATAGGGAGTGTTGTCGGGGCTGGAGGGGTTTAGAGAAATTGGGAGGGTTGTAGGGGCTGAGGAGGTTACAGAGATATGGAGGGTTGTAGGGGATGGAAGAGGTTACAAAGATTTGGAGGGTTGTCGGGGCTGGCGGTGTTGAGACATAGGGAGAGCTGCAGAGGTGGGAGAAGGTGATTGACCTGGGGAGGGCTGTTGGGCTGGAAGATGCGACAGAGCCCGGGAGGGTTCTGGGGGATGGACGATGTTACAGGGATGGGGAGTGTTGATGGGGTGGAGGAGGTTACAGAGCTAGGGAGGGTTGTAGTGGCTGGAGGAGATTACAGAGATAAGGAGGGTTGTAGGGACTGGGGAATGTGACAGAGCCCGGGAAGGTTCTAGGGGATGGACGATGTTACAGCGATGGGGAGTGTTGATGGGATGGAGGAGGTTACAGAGCAAAGGGACGGTTGTATGGGCTGGAGGGGGTTGCAGAAGTAGGGAGAGTTGTAGGGGCTGGGGAATGTGACAGAGCTGGGAAATGTGACAGAGCCCGGGAGGGTTCTCGGGGATGGACGATGTTACAGTGATGGGGAGTGTTGATGAGGTGGAGGAGATTACAGAGATAAGGAGGGTTGTAGGGGCTGGAGGAGATTACAGAGATAAGGAGGGTTGTAGCGGGTAGAGGGGTTTACAGAGATATTGAGGGTTGTTGGGGCAGGAGAAGTTTTGAGAAGTAGGAAGGGATGTAGAGGCTGGATGGAGTTTACAGAGATAGGGATAGTTTTAGATGCTGGAGGATGTTACAGATTTGCGAGTAGTTTTAGGGGCTGGAGGAGGTTAGAGTGTGAGGCAGGGATCTTGCTCTGGAGGTGGTTACAGCGATAGGGAGCGTTGTTGGGGCTGGAGTAGGGGCCAGAGATGGGGAGAGTTGTAGCATTTGGAAGAGGTTACAGAGCTAGGGAGGGATGGAGGAGGTTACAGTGATAGGGAGGGTGATTTGGGCTCAAGGCGGTTAAAGAGATAGGGAGGGTTGTCGGGGCTGTAGGATGTGACAGAGGTAGGTAGGGTTGTAGGACGTGGAGGATATGACAGAGCTAGGGAGGGTTGCAAGGGCTGGAAGATGTAACAGGGTTAGGAAGGTTTGTTGGGGATGAGAAGGTTACAGAGTTAGAGGGGGTTGCCTGGGGTTGAGACGGTGACAGAGCTGGAGAGGGCTGTAGGGGCTGGAGGAGTTTACAGGGTTAGGGAGGTTTGTAGGTGCAGGAAGAGGTCATAGAGATAGGGAGGGTTGTCGGGGCTGGAGGATGTGACAAGATAGGGATAGTTGTAGGGACTAGAGGAAGTGATAAAGATAAGGAGGGTTCGAGGGGAGGGAGGCGTTTGCAGACGTATGGAAGGTTGTAGCTGCTGAGGAGGTTACAAAGATGGCGAGTGTTGGGGGCTAAGGCGGTAACAGAGCAAGGTCTGGTTGTAGCATCTGGTGCAGGTTGCAGAGATAAGGGAGTGCTGTCCGGGCTGGAGGAGGTGACAGAGGTAGTGAGTGTTGAGGTGCTGAGAAGGTAACAGAGATGGGGAAGGTTGTAGCGACTGGAGGAGGTGACAGAGATAGAGAAGTTAGTAGGGGCTGGAGGAGGTCATAGACATAGGGAGTGTTGTAGGGGCTGAGGAGGTAAAAGACGTAGGGAGAGTTGGGGTGCCGAGGAGGTAACAGAGCGATGAGGGTTGTAGGGCATGGAGGAGGTTGCAGAAATAGGGAGGGTTTTATGGGTTGGAGGAGGTGACAGAGATGGGGAGATTGGGTGCTCACTGGACACAGGTGTGGTGCTGTAGGATTGGAGAACAGCTGACATTGTACCTCTGTTTAAAAAGGGAGCGAAGGATTGCAAACCAGTCAGTGTAACCTCAGTAGTGGGCAAATGATTGGAATATATTCTGAGAGACAGGAAAAACTGTCACTCAGAAAGAATATAGAACATCGAGCAGTGAAGGCAGTTTGGCCCACGATGTTGTGCCGAACCTTTAACCTACTCTAAGATCAAACTAACTAACTACCCTTCATTCTACTATCATCCATGTACCTATCCAAGAGTCGCTTAAATGCCCCTAATGTATCTGCTTCTACAACCACCGCAGTAGGCGCATTCCACGCACCCACCACTCTTTGTGTAAAGAACCTACCTCTGACATCTCCCCGAAACATTCCTCCAATCACCTTAAAATTATGCCCCCTGGTGATTGCCCTTTCCACCCTGGGAAAACGTCTCTTCCTATCTACTCTATCTATGCCTCTCATCATCTTGTACCCCTCTATCAAGTCACCTCTCATCTTTCTTCGCTCCAATGAGAAAAGCCCGAGCTCCCTCAATCTTTCTTCGTAGGACATGCCCTCCAGTCCAGGCAGCATCCTGGTAAATCTCCTCTGCACTCTCTCTAAAGCTTCCACATCCTTGCTAAAATGAGGCGACGAGAACTGAACACAATATTCCAAGTGTGGTCTAACCAGGTCTTTATAGAGCTGCAGCATAACATTTGCGGCTCTTAAACTCAATCCCCCTGTTAATGAAAGACAACACACAATACGCCTTCTTAACAAACCTATCAAATTGGGTGGCAACTTTGAGCGATCGATGGACATGGACCCCAAGATCCCTCTGTTTCTCCACACTACCAAGAATCCTATCTTTAAGCCTATATTCCGCATTCAAATTCAAACTTCCAAAATGAATCACTTCACACATTTCCAGGTTGAACTCCATCTGTCACTTCTCAGCACAGCTCTGCATCCTGTCAATGTCCCGTTGCAACTTACAACCGCCTTCCACACTATCCACAATTCCAGTAACAGACGTGTCATCGGCAAACTTGCTAACCCAGCCTTTCACTTCCTCATCCAAGTCATTTATAAAAATCACAAAGAGCAGAGGTCCCAGAACAGATCCTTGTGGAACACCACTGGTCACCGAACTCCATGCTGAATACTTTCCATCCACTACCACACTCTGACTTCGATGGGTAAGCCAATTTTTATCCAGACAGCCAACTTTCCCTGAATCCCATGCCTCCTGACTTTCTGAATGAGCCTACCATGGGGAACCTTATCAAACGCCTTGCTAAAATCCATTTACACCACATCCACTGCTCTTCCTTCATCAATGTGTTTTGTCACATCTTCAAAGAATTCAATAAGGCTTGTGAGGCATGACCTGCCCCACACAAAGCCATGCTGACTGTCTCTAATCAAACTATGCTTTTCCAAATAATCATAAATCCTGTCTCTCAGAATCCTCTCCAATAATTTGTCCAGTACCGACGTAAGACTAACTGGTATATAATTCCCAGGGTTATCCCTATTCCCTTTATTGAAGAAGGGAACAACATTTGCCACCCTCCAATCATCCGGTACTACTCCAGAGGACAGTGAAGACGCAGAGATCATCGCCAAATGCGCAGCAATCTCTTCCGTCGATTCCCGTAATATCCTTGGGTATATCCCGTCTGGTCCCGGGGACTTATCTGTCCTCATATCATTCAATATTTCCAGCACATCCTCCCTCTTAAACTCAACCTGTTCGAGCGCATCAGCCTGTTCCACGCTGTCCCCACAAACGACCAGGTTCCTCTCACTAGTGAATACTGAAGCAAAGTATTCATTTAGGACCTACCCTACCTCTTCCGACTCCAGGCACATGTTCCCTCCACGATCCCTGATCTGCCCTCCCCTCACTCTGGCCATCCTCCTGTTCCTCACGTAAGTGTAGAACGCCTTGGGATTTTCCTTAATCCTACCCGCCAAGACTTTTTCATGCCTCCTTCTAGCCCTCCTAAGTCCATTCTTCAGTTCCTTCCTGGCTACCTTGTAACCCTCTAGAGCCCTGTCTGATCCTTGCTTCCTCAACCTTAAGTAAGCTTCCTTCTTCTTCTTGACTAGCTGTTCCACATCATCCAACGTTCCTTTACCCTACCATCCCTTCCCTGCCTCATTGGGACAAACCGATCCAGCAGTCGCAGCAAGTGCTCCCTAAACAACCTCCACATTTCTGTCGTGCATTTCCCTGAGAACATCTGTTCCCAATTTATGCTCCCCAGTTCCTGCCTAATAGCATTGTAATTCCCCCTCCCCCAATTAAATATTTTCCCATCCCGTCTGCTCCTGTTCCTCTCCATGACTATCGTAAAGGTCAGGGAGTTATGATCACTATCACCGAAATGCTCTCCCACCGAGAGATCTGCCACCTGGCCTGGTTCGTTGCCAAGCACCAAATCCAAAATAGTCTCCCCTCTCGTCGGCCTATCGACAGATTGAGTCAGGAAATCTTCCTGGACACACCTGACAAAATCTGCTCCATCCAAACTATTTGCACTGAGGAGGTTCCAATCAAAAGTAGAGAAGTTGAAGTCACCCATGACAACAACCCTGTTACTTCTGCACCTTTCCAAAATATGCCTCCCACTCTTTTCCTCCGTGTCTCTGCTGCGATTGGGGGGTCTATAGAAAACTCCCAGCAAAGTGACTGCTCCTTTCCTGTTTCTGACTTCCACCCATAATGACTCAGTAGACAAAACCTCCTCGACGATCTCCCTTTCTGCAGCTGTGATACTATCCCTGATTAGCAATGCCACTCCCACACCTCTTTTACCTCCCTCCCTATTCCTTTTGAAACATCTGAACCCTGGAACATCCAACATCCATTCCTGCCCCTATGATATCCATGTCTCCGTAATGGCCACAACATCGTAGCTCCAAGTACTGATCCATGCTCGAAGTTCATCACCACTATTCCTGACACTATTGCGTTAAAATAGACACACTTCAACCCATCATACTGGCTGCAACTTTGCCCTGTCAGCTGTCTAACCTTCCTCACAGACTCTCTGCACTCTGAATCTGCCTGTTCAGCAGCTTCTCCATCCACTGATTCGTCGCTCCGGTTCCCATCCCCCTGACAAACTAGAAAGGGAGCTCCCTCTGTTTTATATAGCTGCCGTGGTGGGATTTGAACCCCTGTCCCAAGGCCATCAGGTTGGGCCTCTGGATTACATGACATATTATCACTACCCAACTGCCTCCCAAATGCATGCGTACAGTGTCTGTCCCGTAATATCACTCATAGTAGTTTCTGGACTGTAACCCTGAACATGGTCCGGAATCAGAGACTCAAAGTTCACATTTTAACTGGGAAAAGGCAGGAACAGAGTGAAACGAGATTGCTTTTGTCCCTGGATTGAGTGACCACTGCAGGCAGATCAGTTACATTAACAATAGAAAAGCCAGGAGTGAACATGGTCAATGCAATAATATGGAAAATGTAAATGACGCCTCTCATAATTGCCATCCGTCCACTTTGAGTACAGATTTCAGGTTTATTCCCGAGAGAGGTCTTACTCAGAAAATGTCATTGACATTGAAATCTCTTTGGCCTCCTTATCTCGAGAGACAATGGGGAAGCGCCTGGAGGTGGTAAGTGGTTTGTGGAGCAGCGCCTGGAGCAGCTATAAAGACCAATTCTCGAGTGACAGGCTCTTCCACAGGTGTTGCAGAAAAAATTGTATGTCGGGGCTGTTACACAGTTGGCTCTCCCCTTGCACCTCTGTCTTTTTTCCTGCCAACTGCTTAGTCTCTTTGACTCGCCACACTTTAGCCGCGCCTTTATGGCTGCCCGCCAGTTCTGGCGAACGCTGGCAACTGACTCCCACGACTTGTGATCAATGTCACAGGACTTCATGTCACTTTTGCAGACGTCTTTAAAGCGGAGACATGGACGGCCGGTGGGTCTGATACCAGTGGCGAGCTCGCTGTACAATGTGTCTTTGGGGATCCTGCCATCTTCCATGCGGCTCACATGGCCAAGCCATCTCAAGCGCCGCTGACTCAGTAGTGTGTCTAAGCTGGGGATGCTGGCCGCCTCAAGGACTTCTGTGTTGGAGATACGGTCCTGCCACCTGATGCCAAGTATTCTACGGAGGCAGCAAAGATGGAATGAATTGAGACATCACTCTTGGCAGACATACATAGTCCAGGCCTCGTTGCCATAGAGCAAGGAACTGAGGACACAGGCTTGTGACACTCGGACTTTTGTGTTCTGTGTCAGTGCGCAATTATCCCACACTCTCCTGGCCAGTCTGGACATCACAGTGGAAGCCTTTCCCATGCACTTGTTGATTTCTGCATCAAGACACAGGTTACTGGTGATAGTTGAGCCGAGGTAGGTGAACTCTTGAACCACTTCCAGAGCGTGGTCGCCAATATTGGTGGATGGAGCATTTCTGACGTCCTGCCCCATGATGTTCGTTTTCTTGAGGCTGATGGTTAGGCCAAATTCATATCAGGCAGACGTAAACCTGTCATGGGACTCTACAGGCACTCTTCAGTGTGAGATGTTAAAGCAGCATCGTCAGCAAAGAGGAGTTCCCTGATGAGGACTTTCCATACTTTGGACTTCGCTCTTAGACGGGCAAGGTTGAACAACCAGTCCCCTGATCTTGTGTGGAGGAAATTTCCTTCTTCAGAGGACTTGAATACATGTGAAAGCAGCAGAGAGAAGAAAATCACAAAAAGTGTGGGTGCGATAACACAGCCCTGTTTCATGCCACTCAGGATCGGAAAGGGGTCTGATGAGGTGCCGCCATGTTGAATTGTGCCTTTCATATTCTCATGGAATGAGGTGATGATACTTAGTAGCTTTGGTGGACATCCAATCTTTTCCAGTCGTCTGAAGAGACCACGTCTGCTGACAAGGTCAAAGGCTTTGGTGAGATCAATGAAAGCAATGTAGAGGGGCACCTGTTTTTCACGGCATTTCTCCTGTATCTGACGAAGGGAGAACAGCATGTCAACGGTCGATCTCTCCGCACGAACGCCACACTGTGCCTCAGGGTAGACACGCTCAGCCACCTTATGGAGCCTGCTAAGAGGAACTCGAGCAATGATTGTGCGTTATCCACCACATTTCTACTTCAGAGTTAAAGCTGCTGATGTAATGTGTTTGTTCAGGTGAGTGTAACTAATAACAATGATCAGGGGTACAACCGTGTCCGTGGAGACTTATCTCCTGTATAAATCAGGACCCATTGGAATGGATCAGCTCAGAATGCCTGGTGGAGCTGTGGATTCTAGGCTAATAGAAGTCTCTGCTTCTCACAGAAATGGGATATCCAGTAATGTATCAGATAGAAGACATTTACTATCCTGTACTTGCAGCAATTGGATTTCCTGGTAAGCCAGTTTCTCAGCTGTTCATGGTGTAAATCAATGTTAACTGTGCTGCTGTACTCGGTATTAATTCTCACTGTGTGTATTACACAATCACCTGTTATTTTCCAGCAATTTACTGATGGAATCTCCTCATTGTCGACCCTTTCATTCTTGCAGGAACTGTATTCTGTATTTAATGGTATTATTGTTTGAAGGATCTGCGGCATTATTACTGGATTATTCTGTGTATTGAATGTATTGGATTGAGATGTTTCAGTTAGCAGCAATAATCAGACCATTAGGAGTTTTTAACATTTTCATGATGTGGATCTAACCGGTCCTGGAATATTTTAATGATTTTTTTTCAGTGATTGAAAATGAGACATCTCACGGTCTCAGTGTTACAAGGGGACAGAACAATATCCTCCCTCCCCAATAACATGTCTCAGTTTAACTGGGATTTCAATGTATTTATTGATTATCACTGTTATCTAATATTTTTTCACTCTGTGTGTGTCTAACACTGCTTCAGAAGTCTGGCTCCTGAACTGAGTTTGCTGCTGACACTTTCACATCTCCTTCTTTGCTTCACTGTGGACCTTCACTGTCACTGGACTACATTGTAAAATAGAAAGTACTGATGTGATGTTTTATTGGTTTTCACTCTATCAGTTGGAATCAAGAGTCTTTCCATTTATCTGTAGATTATCAGCTGCAGCGCTGATGTTGGTGTTTTATTAATTATACATTCCCATATGCTAACAGATTACTTTATAATTCCAGGAGAAGGAATTTCAATGATTGTGAGGTTTGTCTGGAAGTAGCTTTCGATCTTGTTTATTCCATGTATTGTAGATGAAGTGAAGAGTGTAGGTGAACAGGTGGGGAATTGGGTGTTCTGTAGAGACATTAAGTTATTCACAGAGGTTGCACCGTTGAACAAACTGACTCTGAGAATAGAATCATTGAACCTGGTGCTGGTGAACAGAACACAGGCGCAGAATGTTAGGAATAAATCATATGTGAAAAGCAGCATTAAGTAACAGTTTACAGGGTGTGAGTACTCCAGAGAGATAGGGAAGGAGAAAAGGTGGGGAGAACGAAACCGATGGAAAAAGAAAAGCAGAAGTAAAGAGAAAGAGATAGAAGCAGCAGTGTAAATAATTCACTATCATAAAGTGATGGAATGTCCAGAACAATCAGTGGGAGAAACTTTGAGTTGAAGTTGTCTGTTGTCAGATTGTGTTCATTTTCCTGTTGGACTTGATCCTCTGTGTTGATTTCTGTCAGCTCCTCATTTTGTTTTGTAGAAAGTTCCAATTCCTTACTTCGTGACTGAATAAACAGAATAGAATCAGTTCTTCACTGATGGTAATTCATTATTTAAATACTGCACTTTAAAATCTCTGTGACTGCTGAATTCAATAAAGAGCGAGGCTGAATCAGAAATATATTAAAATTTATATTTAATAGCCTGTGCAAATTAATTTGTTTTAATGCAAGAAGTGTAGTAGGTATGGCAGATGAACTTAGGGCTTGGATTAGTACCTGGGAGTATGATGTTATTGCTATTACTGAGACTTGGTTGAGGGAAGGGCATGATTGGCAACTAAATATCCCAGGATATCGATGCTTCAGGCGGGATAGAGAGGGAGGTAAAAGGGGTGGAGGAGTTGCATTACTGGTCAAAGAGGATATCACAGCTGTGCTGAAGAAGGGCACTATGGAGGACACGAGCAGTGAGGCAATATGGACAGAACTCAGAAATAGGAAGGGTGCGGTAACAATGTTGGGGCTGTACTACAGGCCTCCCAACAGCGAGCGTGAGATAGAGGTACAAATATGTAAACAGATTATGGAAAGATGTAGGAGCAACAGGGTGGTGGTGATAGGAGATTTTAATTTTCCCAACATTGACTGGGATTCGCTTAGTGTTAGAGGTCCAGATGGAGCAGAATTTGTAAGGAGCATCCAGGAGGGTTTTCTAGAGCAGTATGTGAATAGTCCAACTCGGGAAGGGGCCATACTGGACCTGGTGTTGGGGAATGAGCCCGGCCAGGTTGTTGAAGTTTAAGTAGGGGACTACTTTGGGAATAGTGATCACAATTCCGTCAGCTTTAAAATACTCATGGACAAAGACGAGAGTGGTCCAAAAGGGAGAGTGCTAAATTGGGGGAAGGCCAACTACACCAAAATTCGGCAGGAGCTGGGAAATGTAAATTGGGAGCAGCTGTTTGAAGGTAAATCCACATGTGATATGTGGGAGGCTTTTAAAGAGAGGTTGATTAGCGTGCAGGAGAGACATGTTCCTGTGAAAATGAGGGATAGAAATGGCAAGATTAGGGAACCATGGATGACAGGTGAAATTGTGAGACTAGCTAAGAGGAAAAAGGAAGCATACATAAGGTCTAGGCGGCTGATGAAAGACGAAGCTTTGAAAGAATATCGGGAATGTAGGACCAATCTGAAACGAGGAATTAAGAGGGCTAAAAGGGGTCATGAAATATCTTTAGCAAACAGGGTTAAGGAAAATCCCAAAGCCTTTTATTCATATATAAGGAGAAAGAGGGTAACTAGAGAAAGGATTGGCCCACTAAACGACAAAGGAGGAATGTTATGCTTGGACTCAGAGAAAATGGGTGAGATTCTAAACGAGTACTTTGCATCGGTATTCACCGAGGAGAGGGACATGACGGATGTTGAGGTTAGGAACAGATGTTTGATTACTCTAGGTCAAGTCGGCATAAGGAGGGAGGAAGTGTTGGGTATTCTAAAGGGCATTAAGGTGGACAAGTCCCCAGGTCCGGATGGGATCTATCCCAGGTTACTGAGGGAAGCGAGAGAGGAAATAGCTGGGGCCTTAACAGATATCTTTGCAGCATCCTTAAACACGGGTGAGGTCCCGGAGGACTGGAGAATTGCTAATGTTGTCCCCTTGTTTAAGAAGGGTAGCAGGGATAATCCAGGTAATTATAGACCGGTGAGCCTGACGTCAGTGGTAGGGAAGCTGCTGGAGAAGATACAGAGGGATAGGATCTATTCCCATTTGGAAGAAAATGGGCTCATCAGTGATAGGCAACATGGTTTTCTGCAGGGAAGGTCATGTCTTACCAACTTAATAGAATTCTTTGAGGAAGTGACAAAGTTGATTGATGAGGGAAGGGCTGTCGATGTCATATACATGGACTTCAGTAAGGCGTTTGATAAGGTTCCCCATGGCAGGCTGATGGAGAAAGTGAAGGCGCTTGGGGTCCAAGGTGTACTAGCTAGATGGATAAAGAACTGGCTGGGCAACAGGAGACATAGAGTAGCAGTAGAAGGGAGTTTTTCAAAATGGAGACGTGTGACCAGTGGTGTTCCACAGGGATCCGTGCTGGGACCACTGTTGTTTGTGATATACATTAATGATTTGGAGGAAAGTATAGGTGGACTGATTAGCAAATTTGCAGACGACACTAAGATTGGTGGAGTAGCAGATAGTGAAGGGGACTGTCAGAGAATACAGCAGAATATAGATAGATTGGAGAGTTGGGCAGAGAAATGGCAGATGGAGTTCAATCAGGGCAAATGCGAGGTGATGCATTTTGGAAGATCCAATTCAAGAGTGAACTGTACAGTAAATGGAAAAGTCCTGGGGAAAATTGATGTCCAGAGAGATTTGGGTGTTCAGGTCCACTGTTCCCTGAAGGTGGCAACGCAGGTAAATAGAGTGGTCAAGAAGGCATACGGCATGCTTTCCTTCATCGGACGGGGCATTGAGTACAAGAGTTGGCAGGTCATGTTACAGTTGTATAGGACTTTGGTTCGGCCACATTTGGAATACTGCGTACAGTTCTGGTCGCCACATTATCAAAAGGATGTGGATGCTTTGGAGAGGGTGCAGAGGAGGTTCACCAGGATGTTGCCTGGTATGGAGGGCGCTAGCTATGAAGAGAGGTTGAGCAGATTAGGATTATTTTCATTAGAAAGACGGAGGTTGAGGGGGGACCTGATTGAGGTGTACAAAATCATGAGAGGTATAGACAGGGTGGATAGCAAGAGGCTTTTTCCCAGAGTGGGGGTTTCAATTACTAGAGGACACGAGTTCAAAGTGAAAGGGGAACAGTTTAGGGGGGATATGCGTGGAAAGTTCTTTACGCAGAGGGTGGTGGGCTCCTGGAACGCATTGCCAGCGGAGGTGGTAGATGCGGGCACGATGGAGTCTTTTAAGATGTATCTAGACAGATACATGAATGGGCAGGAAGAAAAGAGATACAGAACCTTAGAAGATAGGCGACATGTTTAGAGAGAGGATCTGGATCGGCGCAGGCTTGGAGGGCCGAAGGGCCTGTTCCTGTGCTGTAATTATCTTTGTTCTTTGTTCTTTGTTCTAAATATATTGACTATATTGTCGAAACAATGAACTGTTCTCCAACACCAATAACCACAGGGATTATTGTTTGAATGTATTAATTGTGTAGTATTATTTGGATCTATAGATTAGATTTCCTCCAACACTCTGCTGCAGTCTCTCCCTGTGAATCTCAGCCTCTCCTCTCACTGTATTGAATCCTCAGTCTCCTCATCCATTGCTTCAGTTTATCCACTTCCCCAAACCACCTGCTCCAGTCTCCCCTCCTGCTCCAACATGTCCTTTTCCTGGAATTTAGAAGGTGATTTGATGAATGTTTTCAAGATAATAAGGGCAACTGAACGGGTGGACTGAGAGTAACAATTCCCACTGGCTGCTGAGTCAGGAACTTGGGGGCATAGTCTAAAAGTCTAAACGCCGATTAAGTACCTTTCAGGAGTGAAATGAAGAATCACTTCAACACACCAGGTGTGTTATCTGTTTGGAACTCTCTTCCACAATCAGCAATTGATGCTGAGACACTTGTGAATTTTTAAATCTGTGTTTGATAGATTTTTGTCAACCAAAGGTACAAAGGGGCAAAGATAGGTACATGGAGTTAGATCGCACATCAGCCATGAGCTCATTGAAAGCCAGAAGAGGACTGAGGGGCCAAATGGCCTCCTCCTCTTCCTCTGTCCAATGACAAATATCTTGCTATCACTCTCTGTGTCTTGGTCTGTGTCTCTCTCTTTGTCTCTCTTTCCTTCTGTCTCTCTCTCTCTCTCCTCTCTCAAACATCTGTGAAAATCCACAAACATTAGACAGCCATTTTAGGCTGGTTCTCGGTGGCCATTTTATGTTACCACAACACTGGGACATTTATTCCAGTGGCCGACTCCTCACCAATGTAAGGGTAGTGCTGAAATTGTGACAGAGATGCAGACATGGAGACACTGAGACACACTTTACTAGAAAGGAATTAATCATTCCCTTGTACCCAATAACTTTCCCTCCACTGTGATTGGGCTGTGTGGCCTGTAATTACTCAGTCTATTACTTTCTCCCTTGTTAATCAACAGTACAACATCCGTAGTCCTCCAGTCCTCTGACAGCACGACTATAACCAGAGAGGATTGGAAAACGATGGTCAGAGGCTCTGATATTTCCTCCCTTGCACCTCTTAACAATCTGAGCCTGGTGAATTATCAGCTTTCAAAGATGCTAAACCCCTGAATATTTCCTCTCTCACTGTTTATCCCTTTCAGTATTTCAAACCCCTCCTCATTGACTACAATGTCTGTGTCGTCCCCTCTTTTGTGAAGACAGCCGCCATGTGTTCCACCTCCACGGTTAGGAAAAAGGAGGAGAGACGATATAAAGTAAAGGATGGAATTCTAAAGGAGGTGCAGGTACAGAAACATCTGGGGGGTATTTGTGCACCAATCACTGAAGGTGGCAGGGCAGGTTCAGAAAGTGGTTAAACGGCATAAGGGCTGCTGAGATTATAAATAGAGTCATTGAATACAAAAGCAAGGAAAATATGACCTTTGCAAAACGCTGGTTTGCCTTCAACTGGAGCATTGTCCAATTCTGGACACCGTACTTTCGGAAGAATGTGGGGGCATTAGGGAGGGTGCAGAGAAGATTCACAGGAATGGTTCCAGGGATGAGGGACTTCAGTTACGTGGATAGATTGGAGAAGCTGGCGCTGTTCTCTGTGTCTCTCCCATCTTCCTCTCTCTGTCTCTCCCTCCTGCTATCTATGACTCTCAGACTGAGAAGGAGGGAAAGAGGCTTAGATATGCAGGCAGAGAGAGGGCTGTCGAGAGGGACAAGGTTGGAGACAGAGAGATTGTTGGGGTGGATTGAAAGGGAGAATGTAAGATATATTCATTTGATGTAATCCTGCACTACTGTGTATGCAAACAGAGAAAGATAGGTATGTAGAGTAAAATATTGGTGGAGTAGGAGAAATGTGGGTAAAGTTGGGGCCCAGGCGGCCAGTTGTAATGATCAGGAAGGAGAGCGCTCCATTATAAACATCCGGCAAGGTATTCCACCATGGAAGCCATCACACCCTCATGATATTGGTGTGGAAATCTTGTAATCTGTGCCCATGGTTATTGACCCCTCTGTTAAGGGAAATAGGTCCTTCTTATCCACTCTATCTAGGCTCGTCATTATTTTATACACCTCAAATAAATCTTCCCTTCATCCTTCTCTGTTCCAAAGAAAACAATTCCAGCCTATCCAATCTTTACTCATGGTTAAAATTCACCATTCCTGACAACATCCTCTGTAAATCTCCTCTTTCCCCTCTCGAGTGTGATCACATCCTTCCTGTAATTTGGTGACCAGAACTGTACACAGTACTCTAGCTGTGGTCTAATTCGTGTTTTATACAGTTCTAGCATAACCTCCCTGCTCTCATATTCTCTACATCGGCCAATAAAGGGAAGTATTCCGTAAGCCTTCTTAACCACCTTATCCACCTGTCCTGCTATCCTCAGGAATCAGTGAACAGTCACTCCAAGGCCCCTCTGTTCACAGTCTGAGAGATTGTTCAGTTAGGTTGAAAGAGCAAATGTAAAACATAAGAAGTTGATGTAATCCTTCACTGCAGTATGCACAGACATACGGGCGAGAGGCATGGAGTGTGAAACATCGGGGGCGAGGGAGATAGATAGATGGAGATGGTAACAAATTGGAAAGGAGTGATCGGGACTGAGAGAGAGGTAATCTCTGGTAAGCTCTCTTGCTGGTAATCTCTCTCCATCTCTACCTCTCTCTTCCACTTTCTGAAACCCTATTTCTTCTCTCTGTTACTCACTTTCCAAGTCTATCTCTCCCTTTTCTCTCTCTATCTCCCTCTGCACAATATCTCACTCTCTCCCTCTTGCTCTCAGGATGCGAAGAGTGAGAAAGAGAGGCAGAGAAAGGGTGCCTCTGGCAGTGAGAGATGAGGAGGAAGAGACAGAGGAGCAGCGAGTCCGGCATTGGTAGATGGCTCTTTACTCTGTATCTAACCCCGTGCGTACCTGTCCTGTGAGTATTCGATGGGGACAGTCTCGGACCGTGGGGAATGTCTGGATATCAAAAATTAGTCAAAAGCCCTTTCAAAGATGAAATTTAGAAACACTTCTGCATACAAAGGGTGGTAGAAGTTTGGAACTGTCTTCCACAAGTGACCTCTCCCTATCTCTGCAACATTCCTCCTTTCTACAATCCACCAATATCTGCGATCCTCTAATTCTGGCCTCTTGAGCATTCCCAATTTGAATCGTCCCAACATTGGTGGCCGAGTCTTCAAGCTACCAAGACCCTCAATCTGGAATTCCTTTCCTAAACCTCTCCATCTCACTAACTCTCTTTCCTCTTTGAAGACGCTCCCTCAAACCAACCTCTTTGACCAATTTTTTGTTCATCTCGTCTGATAGCTCCTTAAGTGACTCAGTGTCAACTTTTTATTTGCCTTATTTATTTGTTGGATGTGTGCGTTTCTGGCCAGCCCAGCATCTATTGCTCATTCCTCATTGCCATTGAGAAGGTGGTGTTGAGCCTCCTTCTTGAACCACTGCAGTCCATGTGGGGTAGGTATACCCACAGTGCTGTTCGGAAGGGAGTTCCAGGATTTTGACCCAGTAATAGTGAAGGAATGGCGAAATAGTTTCAAATTAGGATGGTGTGTGACTTTAGTTGTTGTGTGCGGACAGTATTTTCAGTGCGCAGTCCATTTAAATTTATAATTATTTATTTTTTTCACGTGGTTAGATGTAAAGTTTCTCCCAAAATCTGCCTGCCTCCCCGTATCTCCTCACATCTCCTCACTCTTTCTGCCCATCTCTCCCTCCTTCTCTAAAGCCACTGATTTACTCTGAATCTAAATTCACACTGTACCTGCCCTGGGAGGTCTCATTATGGTGCTTAATCAATGAGTTATGCAGTTCCAGCATAATCTCCCTGCTCTTATATATTTTAACAGCCTTGTTGCGAATTGCACTGCAGTTTGAAAATATGAAACACTGATCCAACATTCACCCCTAAAACACTCACACTAACCTCCAAAAACAGGACTGGACTGATAATGAGGATTGTTAATGATTGTTACAACTTGTCTCATCCTCTCGCTGTCTCTCCCTCTCATGTCAGCTCCTTCCCATCTTTCTCTCTCTCTCTCTCTCTCTCCCTCACCCTCTCCCTCTTTCTCTGCCTCTTTCCATGACTCTGTCTCTGACACCATCTCTCTCTCCTTGGACAGAAATGTTTTTATCCATTTCTTGGTTAATTTTGAACCTGTAAATCTTGCCCTTGCTGGGAACGTCACTGCAGTTTGAAAATATCAAACACTGATCAACACTCGCCCCCTAAACTCTCACACTAAACCCTCAATATAGGACTGTGCAGATTATGGGGATTGTTTCTGACGTTCTGTCAAAGTTCCCTCACACACTGTATCCCATTTCCCCTGCTTCTAAAGTTCGTCAGTGTTTAATAATATTTTTTTCAATGGCATTTCATCTGACTTCAGTTTGAAAATTTCAATCATTGATCCAACACTTGCCCCCAAAACATTCACACTAAACCCCTGATCTATCCTTTCCAAATTAGTTCTTTCACAAAGCCAGCTTTACTTTTTAATTCTATCTTTTTTCAACATTATTAAATGTAACGTTTTTCCTCTAATCTCACCCTCCCTCTCTCTCTCTCTCTCTCTATTTCTCCCTCTGTTTGTCTCCCTCCCTCTCTCCATGTCCCTTTCTCTCTGTGCATCTGTCTCTCTCCCTCTGTATCTGTCTTCCTCGCTTTATCCCTGTCTCTCCCTACGCATCTGCATGGCTCCATTTCATTCTCTCTCCCTCTGAATTTGCCTGCCGCCCCTTTCTGTCTCTCTCCCTCTGAATTTGACTGCCTCCCTTTCTGTCTCTCTCCCTCTGTCTCTGTCCCACTCTGTTTGTTTCTCTCTCCATCTGTGTCTCACTCCCTCCATCTCTCCGTCCCTCTGTTCACGGACAGCAATGCTTTTCCATTTGTTTGGTTAATTTTGAATCTTCAACTCTTGCTTTTGGTGGAAATGTCAATGTAGTTTGAAAATATCAAACACTCATCAAACACTCATCCGTAAAACCCACATATTAAACGACAAATACCGGACTGGGCAGACAATGGGGATTGTTACTGGGGTTCAGTCAAGGTCTCATTTCGCTATATCTTCAGTCTTCCACTTTGTCCCTCACTCTCCATTTCCCCATTTGTTTTCGCTTCCGTCTCTCATCTTTCCTTCATCGCCCACAACTTTATATATAAAGAGGGTGCTCCCTCCACTTATACATAGAGAGGGTGCTCCTTCCACTTATACATAGAGAGGGCGCACCCTCCACTTTATACATAGAGAGGGAGCTCCCTCCACTTATACATAGAGAGGGAGCTCCCTCCACTTATACATAGAGAGGGTGCTCCTTCCACTTATACCTACAGAGGGTGCTCCTTGCACTTATACAGAGAGAGGGTGCTCCTTGCACTTATACATAGAGAGGGTTCTCATTCCACTTATACATAGAGAGGGAGCACCTTCCACTAATACATAGAGAGGGTGCTCCCTCCACTTATACATAGAGAGGGTGCTCCTTGCACTTATACAGAGAGAGGGTGCTCCTTGCACTTATACATAGAGAGGGTTCTCATTCCACTTATACATAGAGAGGGAGCACCTTCCACTAATACATAGAGAGGGTGCTCCCTCCACTTATACATAGAGAGGGTGCTCCTTCCACTTATACATAGAGAGGAAGCTCCTTCCACTTTCTACACAGAGAGGGTGCTCCCAATACTTATACATAGAGAGGGTGCTCCTTCCACTAATACGTAGAGAGGGAGCTCCTTCCACATATACATAGAGAGGGAGCTCCCTCCACATATACATAGAGAGGGTGCTCCTTCCACATTTACATAGAGAGGGTGCTCCATCCACCTATACATAGAGATGGAGCTCCTTACACTTTCTACACAGAGAGGGTGCTCCCTATACTTATACATAGAGAGGGTGCTCCTTCCACTAATACGTAGAGAGGGAGCTCCTTCCACATATACATAGAGAGGGAGCTCCCTCCACCTATACATAGAGAGGGAGCTCCTTCCACTTATACATAGAGAGGGAGCTCCATCCACGAAGACATAGAGAGGGTGCTCCTTCCACTTATACATAGAGAGGGTGCTCCCTCCACTTATACATAGAGAGGGAGCTCCTTCCAGTAATACATAGAGAGGGTGCTCCTTCCACTTATGCAAAGAGAGGGTGCTTCTTCCACGAATACATGGAGAGGGAGCTCCTTCCACATATACATCGAGAGGGAGCTCCATCCACCTTTACATCGAGAGGGAGCTCCTTCCACTTATACATAGAGAGGGAGCTCCATCCACGAAGACATAGAGAGGGTGCTCCTTCCACTTATACATAGAGAGGGTGCTCCCTCCACATATACATAGAGAGGGAGCTCCTTCCACTAATACATAGAGAGGGTGCTCCTTCCAATTATACATAGAGAGGGTGCTCCTTCCACTTATACATAGAGAGGGTGCTCCCTCCACTTATACACAGAGAGGGAGCGCCTTCCAATAATACATAGAGAGCGAGCTCCTTGCACTTATACATAGAGAGGGTGCTCCCTCCAATTATACATAGAGAGGGAGCTTCTTCCACTTATACATAGAGAGGGTGCTCCTTCAACTAATACATAGTGAGGGTGCTCCTTCCACTTATACTTAGAGAGGGTGCTCCTTCCACTTATACATAGAGAGGGAGCACCTTCCACTAATACATAGAGAGGGTGCTCCCACCACTTATACATAGAGAGGGTGCTCCTTCCACTTATACAAAGAGACGGAGCTCCTTCCACTTTATACATAGAGAGGGTGCTCCCTATACTTATACATAGAGAGGGTGCTCCTTCCACTTACACATAGAGAGGGTGCTCCTTCCACTTATACAAAGCGAGGGTGCTCCTTCCACCAATACATAGAGAGGGAGCTGCTTCCACATATACATAGAGAGGGAGTTCCCTCCACTTATACATAGAGAGGGTGCTCCTTCCAGTGATACACAGAGAGGGTGCTCCATCCACCTATACATAGAGATGGAGCTCCTTACAATTATACATATAGAGGGTGCTACTTCCACTTCATACATAGAGAGGGAGCTCCTTCCACGAAGACATAGAGAGGGTGCTCCTTCCACTTATACATAGAGAGAATGCTCCCTCCACTTATACATAGAGAGGGAGCTCCTTCCAGTAATACAGAGAGAGGGTGCTCCTTCCACTTATACATAGAGAGGGAGCTCCTTCAACTAATAAATAGAGAGCGAGCTCCATGCACTTATACATAGAGAGGGTGTTCCTTCCACTTAAACATAGAGAGGGTGCTCCTTCCACTTAGACATAGAGAGGGTGCTCCTTCCACTTATACATAGAGAGGGTGCTCCATCCACCTATACATAGAGATGGAGCTCCTTACACTTATACATGTAGAGGGTGCTACTTCCACTTTATGCACAGAGAGGGAGCTCCTTCCACTTAAACATAGAGACGGAGCTCCTTCCACGAAGACATAGAGAGGGTGCTCCATCCACTTATACCTAGAGAGGGTGCTCCCTCCACTTATACATAGAGAGGGAGCTCCTTCCACCAATACATAGAGAGCGAGCTCCTTGCACTTATACATAGAGATGGAGCTCCCTCCACTTATACAGAGAGAGGGAGCTCCTTCCACTAATACATAGAGAGGGAGCTCCTTCCACTAATAAATAGAGAGGGTGTTCCTTCCACTAATACATAGAGAGGGGGCACCTTGCACTTATACATAGAGAGGGTGCTCCTTGCACTTATACATAGAGAGGGTGCTCCCTCCACGTATACATAGAGATGGTGCTCCTTCCACTAATACATAGAGAGGGTGCTCCTTCCACTTATACATAGAGAGGGTGCTCCTTCCACTTATACCTAGAGAGGGTGCTCCTTGCACTTATAGATAGAGAGGGTGCTCCTTGCGCTTATACATAGATAGGGTGCTCCCTCCTCGTATACATAGAGAGGGTGCTCCTTCCACTTATACATAGAGAGGGTGCTCCTTGCACTTATACATAGAGAGGTTGCTCCCTCCACTTCTACATAGGGAGGGTGCTCCTTCCACTTATACATAGAGAGGGTGCTCCTTGAACCTATACATAGAGAGGGTGCACCCTCCACTTATACATCGAGAGGGAGCTCCCTCTAATTTATACATAGTGAGGGTGCTCCTTGCACTTATACGTAGAGAGGGTGCTCTCTCCACTTATACACAGAGACGGTGCTCCTTGCACTTATACATAGAGAGGGTGCTCCCTCCATTTATACATAGAGAGGGTGCTCCTTCCGCTTATACATAGAGAGGGTGCTCCTTCCACTGATACATAGAGAGCGAGCTCCTTGCACTTATACATAGAGAGGGTGCTCCTTCCACTTATACATGGAGAGGGTGCTCCCTCCACTTATACATTGAGATGGTGCTCCTTCCACTTACATATCGAGAGGGTGCTCCCTCCACTTATACATCGAGAGGCCGCTCCTTCCACTTATACATCGAGAGGGTGCTCCTTCCACTTATACATAGAGAGGGTGCTCCCTCCACTTATACATAGAAAGGGTGCTCCTTCCACTTATTCATAGAGAGGGTGCTCCTTCCACTTATACATAGAGAGGGAGCTCCTTCCACTTATTCATAGACTGGGAGCTCCCTCCACTTTATACATAGAGAGGCTGCTCCTTCCACTTATACATAGAGAGGGTGCTCCATTAACTTATACATAGAGAGGCTGCTCCTTCCACTTATACATAGAGAGTGTGGTCCTTCCATTATACATAGAGAGGGTGCTCCTTGCATTTATACATGGAGAGGGTGCTCCATTAACTTATACATAGAGAGGGTTCTCCTTCCACTTATACATAGAGAGTGTGCTCCTTCCATTATACATAGAGAGGGTGCTCCTTGCATTTATACATGGAGAGGGTGCTCCTTGCACTTATACACAGGGAGCGTGCTCCTTGCACTTATACATAGAGAGGGTGCTCCTTCCACTTATACATCGAGAGGGTGCTCCTTCCACTTATACATAGAGAGGGTGCTCCCTCCACTTATACATAGAAAGGGTGCTCCTTCCACTTATTCATAGAGAGGGTGCTCCTTCCACTTATACATAGAGAGGGAGCTCCTTCCACTTATTCATAGACTGGGAGCTCCCTCCACTTTATACATAGAGAGGCTGCTCCTTCCACTTATACATAGAGAGGGTGCTCCATTAACTTATACATAGACAGGGTGCTCCTTCCACTTATACATAGAGGGTGTGCTCCTTCCATTATACATAGAGAGGGTGCTCCTTGCATTTATACATGGAGAGGGTGCTCCTTGCACTTATACACAGGGAGCGTGCTCCTTGCACTTATTCATAGAGAGGGTGCTCCTTCCATTATACATAGAGAGGGTGCTCCTTGCATTTATACATGGAGAGGGTGCTCCTTGCACTTATACACAGGGAGCGTGCTCCTTGCACTTATACATAGAGATGGTGCTCCCTCCACTTATACATAGAGAGGGTGCTCCTTCCACTTATACACAGAGAGGGCGCTCCTTCCACTTATACCTGGAGAGGGTGCTCCTTGCACTTATATATAGAGAGGGTGCTCCTTGCGCTTATACATAGAGAGGTTGCTCCCTCCACTTCTACATAGGGAGGGTGCTCCTTCCACTTATACATAAAGAGGGTGCTCCTTGCACCTATACATAGAGAGGGTGCACCCTCCACTTACACATAGAGAGGGAGCTCCCTCTAATTTATACATAGTGAGGGTGCTCCTTGCACTTATACGTAGAGAGGGTGCTCCCTCCTCGTATACATAGAGAGGGTGCTCCTTCCACTTATACATAGAGAGGGTGCTCCTTGCACTTATACATAGAGAGGTTGCTCCCTCCACTTCTACATAGGGAGGATGCTCCTTCCACTTATACATAGAGAGGGTGCTCCTTGCACCTATCCATAGAGAGGGTGCACCCTCCACTTATACATAGTGAGGGTGCTCCTTGCACTGATACGTAGAGAGGGTGCTCCCTCCACTTATACATAGAGACTGTGCTCCTTGCACTTATACATAGAGAGGGTGCTCCCTCCACTTATTCATAGAGAGGCTGCTCCTTCCACTTACACATAGAGAGGGTGCTCCTTCCACTTATACAAAGCGAGGGTGCTCCTTCCACCAATACATAGAGAGGGAGCTGCTTCCACATATACATAGAGAGGCAGTTCCCTCCACTTATACATAGAGAGGGTGCTCCTTCCAGTGATACACAGAGAGGGTACTCCATCCACCTATACATAGAGATGGAGCTCCTTACAATTATACATATCGAGGGTGCTACTTCCACTTCATACATAGAGAGGGAGCTCCTTCCACGAAGACATAGAGAGGGTGCTCCTTCCACTTATACATAGAGAGAATGCTCCCTCCACTTATACATAGAGAGGGAGCTCCTTCCAGTAATACAGAGAGAGGGTGCTCCTACCACTTATACATAGAGAGGGTGCTCCCTCCACTTATACACAGAGAGGGAGCTCCTTCAACTAATAAATAGAGAGCGAGATCCATGCACTTATACATAGAGAGGGTGTTCCCTCCACTTAAACATAGAGAGGGTGCTCCTTCCACTTATACATAGAGAGGGTGCTCCTTCCACTTATACATAGAGAGGGTGCTCCATCCACCTATACATAGAGATGGAGCTCCTTACACTTATACATATAGAGGGTGCTACTTCCACTTTATGCACAGAGAGGGAGCTCCTTCCACTTAAACATAGAGACGGAGCTCCTTCCACGAAGACATAGAGAGGGTGCTCCATCCACTCATACCTAGAGAGGGTGCTCCCTCCACTTATACATAGAGAGGGAGCTCCTTCCACTAATACATGGAGAGAGTGTTCCTTCCACTTATACATAGAGAGGGTGCTCCTTCCACTTATACATAGAGAGGGTGCTCCCTCCACTTATACACAGAGAGGGAGCTCCTTCCACTAATACATAGAGAGCGAGCTTCTTGCACTTATACATAGAGAGGGTGCACCCTCCACTTAAACATAGAGAGGGTGCTCCTTCCACTTACATATAGAGATGGTGCTCCCTCCACTTATACAGAGAGAGGGAGCTCCTTCCACTAATACATAGAGAGGGAGCTCCTTCCACTAATAAATAGAGAGGGTGTTCCTTCCACTAATACATAGAGAGGGGGCACCTTGCACTTATACATAGAGAGGGTGCTCCTTGCACATATACATAGAGAGGGTGCTCCCTCCACGTATACATAGAGATGGTGCTCCTTCCACTAATACATAGAGAGGGTGCTCCTTCCACTTATACATAGAGAGGGTGCTCCTTCCACTTATACCTAGAGAGGGTGCTCCTTGCACGTATAGATAGAGAGGGTGCTCCTTGCGCTTATACATAGATAGGGTGCTCCCTCCTCGTATACATAGAGAGGGTGCTCCTTCCACTTATACATAGAGAGGGTGCTCCTTGCACTTATACATGGAGAGGTTGCTCCCTCCACTTCTACATAGGGAGGGTGCTCCTTCCACTTATACATAGAGAGGGTGCTCCTTGAACCTATACATAGAGAGGGTGCACCCTCCACTTATACATCGAGAGGGAGCTCCCTCTAATTTATACATAGTGAGGGTGCTCCTTGCACTTATACGTAGAGAGGGTGCTCCCTCCACTTATACATAGAGACGGTGCTCCTTGCACTTATACATAGAGAGGGTGCTCCCTCCTCGTATACATAGAGAGGGTGCTCCTTCCACTTATACATAGAGAGGGTGCTCCTTGCACTTATACATAGAGAGGTTGCTCCCTCCACTTCTACATAGGGAGGGTGCTCCTTCCACTTATACATAGAGAGGGTGCTCCTTGAACCTATACATAGAGAGGGTGCACCCTCCACTTATACATAGAGAGGGTGCTCCCTCCTCGTATACATAGAGAGGGTGCTCCTTCCACTTATACATAGAGAGGGTGCTCCTTGCACTTATACATAGAGAGGTTGCTCCCTCCACTTCTACATAGTGAGGGTGCTCCTTGCACTTATACGTAGAGAGGGTGCTCCCTCCACTTATACATAGAGACGGTGCTCCTTGCACTTATACATAGAGAGGGTGCTCCCTCCATTTATCCATAGAGAGGGTGCTCCTTCCACTTATACATAGAGAGGGTGCTCCTTCCACTGATACATAGAGAGCGAGCTCCTTGCACTTATACATGGAGAGGGTGCTCCCTCCACTTATACATGGAGAGGGTGCTCCCTCCACTTATACATTGAGATGGTGGTCCTTCCACTTACATATCGAGAGGGTGCTCCCTCCACTTATACATCGAGAGGCCGCTCCTTCCACTTATACATCGAGAGGGTGCTCCTTCCACTTATACATAGAGAGGGTGCTCCCTCCACTTAGACATAGAAAGGGTGCTCCTTCCACTTATTCATAGAGAGGGTGCTCCTTCCACTTATACATAGAGAGGGAGCTCCTTCCACTTATTCATAGACTGGGAGCTCCCTCCACTTTATACATAGAGAGGCTGCTCCTTCCACTTATACATAGAGAGGGTGCTCCATTAACTTATACATAGAGAGGGTGCTCCTTCCACTTATACATAGAGAGTGTGCTCCTTCCATTATACATAGAGAGGGTGCTCCTTGCATTTATACATGGAGAGGGTGCTCCATTAACTTATACATAGAGAGGGTGCTCCTTCCACTTATACATAGAGAGTGTGCTCCTTCCATTATACATAGAGACGGTGCTCCTTGCACTTATACATAGAGAGGGTGCTCCCTCCACTTATACATAGAGAGGGTGCTCCTTCCACTAATACATAGAGAGCGAGCTCCTTGCACTTATACATAGAGAGGGTGCTCCCTCCACTTATACATTGAGATGGTGCTCCTTCCACTTACATATAGAATGGGTGCTCCCTCCAATTCTACATAGAGAGGGTGCTCCTTCCACTAATACATAGAGAGCGAGCTCCTTGCACTTATACATAGAGAGGGTGCTCCCTCCACGTATACATTGAGATGGTGCTCCTTCCACTTACATATAGAATGGGTGCTCCCTCCACTTATACATAGAGAGGCAGCTCCTTCCACTTATACAGAGAGAGGGTGCTCCTTCCACTGATACATAGAGAGGGTGCTCCCTCCACTTATACATAGAGAGGGTGCTCCTTCCACTTATTCATAGAGAGGGTGCTCCTTCCACTTATACATAGAGAGGGAGCTTCTTCCACTTATTCATAGAGAGGGAGCTCCCTCCACTTTATACATAGAGAGGCTGCTCCTTCCACTTATACATCGAGAAGGTGCTCCCACCACCTATACATAGAGAGGGTGCTCCATTAACTTATACATAGAGAGGGTGCTCCTTCCACTTATACATAGAGAGGGTGCTCCTTCCATTATATATAGAGAGCTTGCTCCTTCCACTTATACATAGAGAGGGTGCACCCTCCACTTATACATAGAGAGGGAGCTCCCTCTAATTTATACATAGTGAGGGTGCTCCTTGCACATATACGTAGAGAGGGTGCTCCCTCCACTTATACATAGAGACGGTGCTCCTTGCACTTATACATAGAGAGGGTGCTCCCTCCACTTATACATAGAGAGGGTGCTCCTTCCACTTCTACATAGAGAGGGTGCTCCTTCCACTAATACATAGAGAGCGCGCTCCTTGCACTTACACATAGAGAGGGTGCTCCCTCCACTTAAACATTGAGATGGTGCTCCTTCCACTTACATATAGAATGGGTGCTCCCTCCACTTATACATCGAGAGGCAGCTCCTTCCACTTATACATAGAGAGGGTGCTCCTTCCACTGATACATAGAGAGGGTGCTCCCTCCACTTATACATAGAGAGGGTGCTCCTTCCACTTATTCATAGAGAGGGTGCTCCTTCCACTTATACATAGAGATGGAGCTCCTTCCACTTATTCATCGAGAGGGAGCTCCCTCCACTTTATACATAGAGAGGCTGCTCCTTCCACTTATACATCGAGAAGGTGCTCCCTCCACTTATACATAGAGAGAGTGCTCTTTCCACTTATTCATAGAGAGGGTGCTCCTTCCACTTATAAATAGAGAGGGAGCTCCTTCCACTTATTCATGGAGAGGGAGCTCCCTCCACTTTATACATAGAGAGGCTGCTCCTTCCACTTATACATCGAGAAGGTGCTCCCACCACTTATACATAGAGAGGGTGCTCCATTAACTTATACATAGAGAGGGTGCTCCTTCCACGTATACATAGAGAGGGTGCTCCTTGCACTTGTACACCGAGAGTGTGCTCCTTGCACTTATACATCGGGAGCGTGCTCCTTGCACATATACATACAGAGGGTGCTCCTTCCACATATACACAGAGAGGGTGCTCTTTCCACTTATACATAGAGAGGGTGCTTCTTGCAATTCTACACAGAGAGGGTGCTCCTTGCACTTATGCATCGAGAGGGTGCTCCTTCCACTTATGCATAAAGAGGGTGCTCCTTCCACTTATACATAGAGAGGGTGCTCCTTGCACTTATACATAGAGATGGTGCTCCTTCCACTTATACATAGAGAGGGTGCTCCTTCCACTTATTCATAGAGAGGGAGCTCCCTCCACTTTATACATAGAGAGGCTGCTCCTTCCACTTATACATAGAGAGGGTGCTCCTTCCACTTATACATAGAGAGGGTGCTCCTTCCAGTTATTCATAGAGAGGGTGCTCCTTCCACTTATAAATAGAGAGGCAAGCTCCTTCCACTTATTCATAGAGAGGGAGCTCCCTCCACTTTATACATAGAGAGGCTGCTCCTTCCACTTATACATAGAGAGGGTGCTCCTTCCACTTATACATAGAGAGGGTGCTCCTTGCACTTGTACACCGAGAGGGTGCTCCATGCACTTATACATCGGGAGCGTGCTCCTTGCACATATACATACAGAGAGTGCTCCTTCCACTTATCCATAGAGAGGGTGCTCTATCCACTTATACATAGAGAGGGTGCTCCTTGCAATTCTACATAGAGAGGGTGCTCCTTGCACTTATGCATCGAGAGGGTGCTCCTTCCACTTATACATAGAGAGGGTGCTCCTTCCACTTATACATAGAGAGGGTGCTCCTTCCACTTATACATAGAGAGGGTTCTCCTTCCACTTACACATAGAGAGGGAGCTCCTTCCACTTTATACAGAGAGAGGGTGCTCCCTATACTTATACATAGAGAGGGTGCTCCTTCCACTTATACATATAGAGGGTGCTCCTTCCACTAATACATAGAAAGGGAGCTCCTTCCACATATACATAGAGAGGGAGCTCCCTCCACTTATACATAGGGAGGGTGCTCCTTCCACTTATACATGGAGAGGGTGCTCCTTGCACCTATACATAGAGAGGGTGCACCTTCCACATATACATCGAGAGGGAGCTCCCTCCAATTTATACATAGTGAGGGGGCTCCTTGCACTTATACGGAGAGAGGGTGCTCCCTCCACTTATACATAGAGACGGTGCTCCTTGCACTTATACATAGAGAGGGTGCTCCCTCCACTTATACATAGATAGGGTGCTCCTTCCACTTATACATAGAGAGGGTGCTCCCTCCACTAATACATAGAGAGCGAGCTCCTTGCACTTATACATAGAGAGGGTGCTCCCTCCACTTAAACATAGAGATGGTGCTCCTTCCACTTATTCATAGAGAGGGAGCTCCCTCCACTTTATACATAGAGAGGCTGCTCCTTCCACTTATACATAGAGAGGGTGCTCCTTGCACTTGTACACCGAGAGGGTGCTCCTTGCACTTATACATCGGGAGCGTGCTCCTTGCACATATACATACAGAGGGTGCTCCTTCCACTTATCCATAGAGAGGGTGCTCTATCCACTTATATATAGAGAGGGTGCTCCTTGCAATTCTACATAGAGAGGGTGCTCCTTGCACTTATGCATCGAGAGGGTGCTCCTTCCACTTATACATAGAGAGGGTGCTCCTTCCACTTTATACATAGAGAGGGTGCTCCCTATACTTATACATAGAGAGGGTGCTCCTTCCACTTATACATATAGAGGGTGCTCCTTCCACTAATACATAGAGAGGGAGCTCCTTCCACATATACATAGAGAGGGAGCTCCCTCCACTTATACATAGGGAGGGTGCTCCTTCCACTTATTCATAGACTGGGAGCTCCCTCCACTTTATACATAGAGAGGCTGCTCCTTCCACTTATACATAGAGAGGGTGCTCCATTAACTTATACATAGAGAGGGTGCTCCTTCCACTTATACATAGAGAGTGTGCTCCTTCCATTATACATAGAGAGGGTGCTCCTTGCATTTATACATGGAGAGGGTGCCCCATTAACTTATACATAGAGAGGGTGCTCCTTCCACTTATACATAGAGAGTGTGCTCCTTCCATTATACATAGAGACGGTGCTCCTTGCACTTATACATAGAGAGGGTGCTCCCTCCACTTATACATAGAGAGGGTGCTCCTTCCACTAATACATAGAGAGCGAGCTCCTTGCACTTATACATAGAGAGGGTGCTCCCTCCACTTATACATTGAGATGGTGCTCCTTCCACTTACATATAGAATGGGTGCTCCCTCCAATTCTACATAGAGAGGGTGCTCCTTCCACTAATACATAGAGAGCGAGCTCCTTGCACTTATACATAGAGAGGGTGCTCCCTCCACGTATACATTGAGATGGTGCTCCTTCCACTTACATATAGAATGGGTGCTCCCTCCACTTATACATAGAGAGGCAGCTCCTTCCACTTATACAGAGAGAGGGTGCTCCTTCCACTGATACATAGAGAGGGTGCTCCCTCCACTTATACATAGAGAGGGTGCTCCTTCCACTTATTCATAGAGAGGGTGCTCCTTCCACTTATACATAGAGAGGGAGCTTCTTCCGCTTATTCATAGAGAGGGAGCTCCCTCCACTTTATACATAGAGAGGCTGCTCCTTCCACTTATACATCGAGAAGGTGCTCCCACCACCTATACATAGAGAGGGTGCTCCATTAACTTATACATAGAGAGGGTGCTCCTTCCACTTATACATAGAGAGGGTGCTCCTTCCATTATATATAGAGAGCTTGCTCCTTCCACTTATACATAGAGAGGGTGCACCCTCCACTTATACATAGAGAGGGAGCTCCCTCTAATTTATACATAGTGAGGGTGCTCCTTGCACATATACGTAGAGAGGGTGCTCCCTCCACTTATACATAGAGACGGTGCTCCTTGCACTTATACATAGAGAGGGTGCTCCCTCCACTTATACATAGAGAGGGTGCTCCTTCCACTTCTACATAGAGAGGGTGCTCCTTCCACTAATACATAGAGAGCGCGCTCCTTGCACTTACACATAGAGAGGGTGCTCCCTCCACTTAAACATTGAGATGGTGCTCCTTCCACTTACATATAGAATGGGTGCTCCCTCCACTTATACATCGAGAGGCAGCTCCTTCCACTTATACATAGAGAGGGTGCTCCTTCCACTGATACATAGAGAGGGTGCTCCCTCCACTTATACATAGAGAGGGTGCTCCTTCCACTTATTCATAGAGAGGGTGCTCCTTCCACTTATACATAGAGATGGAGCTCCTTCCACTTATTCATCGAGAGGGAGCTCCCTCCACTTTATACATAGAGAGGCTGCTCCTTCCACTTATACATCGAGAAGGTGCTCCCTCCACTTATACATAGAGAGAGTGCTCTTTCCACTTATTCATAGAGAGGGTGCTCCTTCCACTTATAAATAGAGAGGGAGCTCCTTCCACTTATTCATGGAGAGGGAGCTCCCTCCACTTTATACATAGAGAGGCTGCTCATTCCACTTATACATCGAGAAGGTGCTCCCACCACTTATACATAGAGAGGGTGCTCCATTAACTTATACATAGAGAGGGTGCTCCTTCCACGTATACATAGAGAGGGTGCTCCTTGCACTTGTACACCGAGAGTGTGCTCCTTGCACTTATACATCGGGAGCGTGCTCCTTGCACATATACATACAGAGGGTGCTCCTTCCACATATACACAGAGAGGGTGCTCTTTCCACTTATACATAGAGAGGGTGCTTCTTGCAATTCTACACAGAGAGGGTGCTCCTTGCACTTATGCATCGAGAGGGTGCTCCTTCCACTTATGCATAAAGAGGGTGCTCCTTCCACTTATACATAGAGAGGGTGCTCCTTGCACTTATACATAGAGATGGTGCTCCTTCCACTTATACATAGAGAGGGTGCTCCTTCCACTTATTCATAGAGAGGGAGCTCCCTCCACTTTATACATAGAGAGGCTGCTCCTTCCACTTATACATAGAGAGGGTGCTCCTTCCACTTATACATAGAGAGGGTGCTCCTTCCAGTTATTCATAGAGAGGGTGCTCCTTCCACTTATAAATAGAGAGGGAGCTCCTTCCACTTATTCATAGAGAGGGAGCTCCCTCCACTTTATACATAGAGAGGCTGCTCCTTCCACTTATACATAGAGAGGGTGCTCCTTCCACTTATACATAGAGAGGGTGCTCCTTGCACTTGTACACCGAGAGGGTGCTCCATGCACTTATACATCGGGAGCGTGCTCCTTGCACATATACATACAGAGAGTGCTCCTTCCACTTATCCATAGAGAGGGTGCTCTATCCACTTATACATAGAGAGGGTGCTCCTTGCAATTCTACATAGAGAGGGTGCTCCTTGCACTTATGCATCGAGAGGGTGCTCCTTCCACTTATACATAGAGAGGGTGCTCCTTCCACTTATACATAGAGAGGGTGCTCCTTCCACTTATACATAGAGAGGGTTCTCCTTCCACTTACACATAGAGAGGGAGCTCCTTCCACTTTATACAGAGAGAGGGTGCTCCCTATACTTATACATAGAGAGGGTGCTCCTTCCACTTATACATATAGAGGGTGCTCCTTCCACTAATACATAGAAAGGGAGCTCCTTCCACATATACATAGAGAGGGAGCTCCCTCCACTTATACATAGGGAGGGTGCTCCTTCCACTTATACATGGAGAGGGTGCTCCTTGCACCTATACATAGAGAGGGTGCACCTTCCACATATACATCGAGAGGGAGCTCCCTCCAATTTATACATAGTGAGGGGGCTCCTTGCACTTATACGGAGAGAGGGTGCTCCCTCCACTTATACATAGAGACGGTGCTCCTTGCACTTATACATAGAGAGGGTGCTCCCTCCACTTATACATAGATAGGGTGCTCCTTCCACTTATACATAGAGAGGGTGCTCCCTCCACTAATACATAGAGAGCGAGCTCCTTGCACTTGTACATAGAGAGGGTGCTCCCTCCACTTAAACATAGAGATGGTGCTCCTTCCACTTATTCATAGAGAGGGAGCTCCCTCCACTTTATACATAGAGAGGCTGCTCCTTCCACTTATACATAGAGAGGGTGCTCCTTGCACTTGTACACCGAGAGGGTGCTCCTTGCACTTATACATCGGGAGCGTGCTCCTTGCACATATACATACAGAGGGTGCTCCTTCCACTTATCCATAGAGAGGGTGCTCTATCCACTTATATATAGAGAGGGTGCTCCTTGCAATTCTACATAGAGAGGGTGCTCCTTGCACTTATGCATCGAGAGGGTGCTCCTTCCACTTATACATAGAGAGGGTGCTCCTTCCACTTTATACATAGAGAGGGTGCTCCCTATACTTATACATAGAGAGGGTGCTCCTTCCACTTATACATATAGAGGGTGCTCCTTCCACTAATACATAGAGAGGGAGCTCCTTCCACATATACATAGAGAGGGAGCTCCCTCCACTTATACATAGGGAGGGTGCTCCTTCCACTTATACATAGAGAGGGTGCTCCTTGCACCTATACAATGAGAGGGTGCACCCTCCACATATACATCGAGAGGGAGCTCCCTCCAATTTATACATAGTGAGGGGGCTCCTTGCACTTATACGTAGAGAGGGTGCTCCCTCCACTTATACATAGAGAGGGTGCTCCTTGCACTTATTCATAGAGAGGGTGCTCCTTCCACTTATACATAGAGAGGGAGCTCCTTCCACTTATTCATAGACAGGGAGCTCCCTCCACTTTATACATAGAGAGGCTGCTCTTTCCACTTATACATCGAGAAGGTGCTCCCACCACTTATACATAGAGAGGGTGCTCCATTAACTTATACATAGAGAGGGTGCTCCTTCCACTTATACATAGAGAGGGTGCTCCTTCCATTATACATAGAGAGGGTGCTCCTTGCACTTATACATCGAGAGGGTGCTCCTTCCACTTATACATAGGGAGGGTGCTCCCTCCACTTATACATAGAGAGAGTGCTCCTTCCACTTATTCATAGAGAGGGTGCTCCTTCCACTTATAAATAGAGAGGGAGCTCCTTCCACTTATTCATGGAGAGGGAGCTCCCTCCACTTTATACATAGAGAGGCTGCTCCTTCCACTTATACATCGAGAAGGTGCTCCCACCACTTATACATAGAGAGGGTGCTCCATTAACTTATACATAGAGAGGCTGCTCCTTCCACTTATACATCGAGAAGGTGCTCCCACCACTTATACATAGAGAGGGTGCTCCATTAACTTATACATAGAGAGGGTGCTCCTTGCACTTATACATCGGGAGCGTGCTCCTTGCACATATACATACAGAGGGTGCTCCTTCCACATATACATAGAGAGGGTGCTCTTTCCACTTATACATAGAGAGGGTGCTCCTTGCAATTCTACACAGAGAGGGTGCTCCTTGCACTTATGCATCGAGAGGGTGCTCCTTCCACTTATGCATAAAGAGGGTGCTCCTTCCACTTATACATAGAGAGGGTGCTCCATTAACTTATACATAGAGAGGGTGCTCCTTGCACTTATACATCGGGAGCGTGCTCCTTGCACATATACATACAGAGGGTGCTCCTTCCACATATACATAGAGAGGGTGCTCCCTCCACTTAAACATAGAGATGGTGCTCCTTCCACTTATTCATAGAGAGGGAGCTCCCTCCACTTTATACATAGAGAGGCTGCTCCTTCCACTTATACATAGAGAGGGTGCTCCTTGCACTTGTACACCGAGAGGGTGCTCCTTGCACTTATACATCGGGAGCGTGCTCCTTGCACATATACATACAGAGGGTGCTCCTTCCACTTATCCATAGAGAGGGTGCTCTATCCACTTATATATAGAGAGGGTGCTCCTTGCAATTCTACATAGAGAGGGTGCTCCTTGCACTTATGCATCGAGAGGGTGCTCCTTCCACTTATACATAGAGAGGGTGCTCCTTCCACTTTATACATAGAGAGGGTGCTCCCTATACTTATACATAGAGAGGGTGCTCCTTCCACTTATACATATAGAGGGTGCTCCTTCCACTAATACATAGAGAGGGAGCTCCTTCCACATATACATAGAGAGGGAGCTCCCTCCACTTATACATAGGGAGGGTGCACCCTCCACATATACATCGAGAGGGAGCTCCCTCCAATTTATACATAGTGAGGGGGCTCCTTGCACTTATACGTAGAGAGGGTGCTCCCTCCACTTATACATAGAGAGGGTGCTCCTTGCACTTATTCATAGAGAGGGTGCTCCTTCCACTTATACATAGAGAGGGAGCTCCTTCCACTTATTCATAGATAGGGAGCTCCCTCCACTTTATACATGGAGAGGCTGCTCCTTCCACTTATACATCGAGAAGGTGCTCCCACCACTTATACATAGAGAGGGTGCTCCATTAACTTATACATAGAGAGGGTGCTCCTTCCACTTATACATAGAGAGGGTGCTCCTTCCATTATACATAGAGAGGGTGCTCCTTGCACTTATACATCGAGAGGGTGCTCCTTCCACTTATACATAGGGAGGGTGCTCCCTCCACTTATACATAGAGAGAGTGCTCCTTCCACTTATTCATAGAGAGGGTGCTCCTTCCACTTATAAATAGAGAGGGAGCTCCTTCCACTTATTCATGGAGAGGGAGCTCCCTCCACTTTATACATAGAGAGGCTGCTCCTTCCACTTATACATCGAGAAGGTGCTCCCACCACTTATACATAGAGAGGGTGTTCCATTAACTTATACATAGAGAGGCTGCTCCTTCCACTTATACATCGAGAAGGTGCTCCCACCACTTATACATAGAGAGGGTGCTCCATTAACTTATACATAGAGAGGGTGCTCCTTGCACTTATACATCGGGAGCGTGCTCCTTGCACATATACATACAGAGGGTGCTCCTTCCACATCTACATAGAGAGGGTGCTCTTTCCACTTATACATAGAGAGGGTGCTCCTTGCAATTCTACACAGAGAGGGTGCTCCTTGCACTTATGCATCGAGAGGGTGCTCCTTCCACTTATGCATAAAGAGGGTGCTCCTTCCACTTATACATAGAGAGGGTGCTCCTTGCACTTATACATAGAGAGGGTGCTCCTTCCACTTATACATAGAGAGGGTGCTCCTTCCACTTATAAATAGAGAGGGAGCTCCTTCCACTTATTCATAGAGAGGGAGCTCCCTCCACTTTATACATAGAGAGGCTGCTCCTTCCACTTATACATAGAGAGGGTGCTCCTTCCACTTATTCATAGAGAGGGTGCTCCTTCCACTTCTCAATAGAGAGGTAGCTCCTTCCACTTATTCATAGAGAGGGAGCTCCCTCCACTTTATACATAGAGAGGCTGCTCCTTCCACTTATACATAGAGAGGGTGCTCCTTCCACTTATACATAGAGAGGGTGCTCCTTCCACTTATACATAGAGAGGGTGCTCCTTCCACTTATAAATAGAGAGGGAGCTCCTACCACTTATTCATAGAGAGGGTGCTCCTTCCACTTATAAATAGAGCGGGAGCTCCTTCCACTTATTCATAGAGAGGGAGCTCCCTCCACTTTATACATAGAGAGGCTGCTCCTTCCACTTATACATAGAGAGGGTGCTCCTTCCACTTATACATAGAGAGGGTGCTCCTTCCACTTATAAATAGAGAGGGAGCTCCTTCCACTTATTCATAGAGAGGGAGCTCCTTCCACTTATACATAGAGAGGGTGCTCCTTCCACTTATACATAGAGAGGGTGCTCCTTGCACTTGTACACCGAGAGGGTGCTCCTTGCACTTATACATCGGGAGCGTGCTCCTTGCACATATACATACAGAGAGTGCTCCTTCCACTTATCCATAGAGAGGGTGCTCTATCCACTTATAAATAGAGAGGGTGCTCCTTGCAATTCTACATAGAGAGGGTGCTCCTTGCACTTATGCATCGAGAGGGTGCTCCTTCCACTTATACATAGACAGGGTGCTCCTTCCACTTATACATAGAGAGGGTGCTCCTTCCACTTATACATAGAGAGGGTTCTCCTTCCACTTACACATAGAGAGGGAGCTCCTTCCACTTTATACATAGAGAGGGTGCTCCCTATACTTATACATAGAGAGGGTGCTCCTTCCAATTATACATATAGAGGGTGCTCCTTCCACTAATACATAGAGAGGGAGCTCCTTCCACATATACATAGAGAGGGAGCTACCTCCACTTATACATAGGGAGGGTGCTCCTTCCACTTATACATGGAGAGGGTGCTCCTTGCACCTATACATAGAGAGGGTGCACCTTCCACATATACATCGAGAGGGAGCTCCCTCCAATATATACATAGTGAGGGGGCTCCTTGCACTTATACGTAGAGAGGGTGCTCCCTCCGCTTATACATAGAGACGGTGCTCCTTGCACTTATAGATAGAGAGGGTGCTCCCTCCACTTATACATAGATAGGGTGCTCCTTCCACTTATACATAGAGAGGGTGCTCCTTCCACTAATACATAGAGAGCGAGCTCCTTGCACTTATACATAGAGAGGGTGCTCCCTCCACTTAAACATAGAGATGGTGCTCCTTCCACTTATTCATAGAGAGGGAGCTCCCTCCACTTTATACATAGAGAGGGTGCTCCTTCCACTTATACATAGAGAGGGTGCTCCTTGCACTTGTACACCGAGAGGGTGCTCCTTGCACTTATACATCGGGAGCGTGCTCCTTGCACATATACATACAGAGGGTGCTCCTTCCACTTATCCATAGAGAGGGTGCTTTATCCACTTATATATAGAGAGGGTGCTCCTTGCAATTCTACACAGAGAGGGTGCTCCTTCCACTTATACATAGAGAGGGTTCTCCTTCCACTTACACATAGAGAGGGAGCTCCTTCCACTTTTTACAAAGAGAGGGTGCTCCCTATACTTATACATAGAGAGGGTGCTCCTTCCACTTATACATATAGAGGGTGCTCCTTGTACTGATACATAGATAGGGTGCTCCTTCCACTTATACATAGAGAGGGTGCTCCTTCCACTAATACATAGAGAGGGAGCTCCTTCCACATATACATAGAGAGGGAGCTCCCTCCACTTATACATAGGGAGGGTGCTCCTTCCACTTATACATAGAGAGGGTGCTCCTTGCACCTATACATAGAGAGGGTGCACCCTCCACATATACATCGAGAGGGAGCTCCCTCCAATTTATACATAGTGAGGGGGCTCCTTGCACTTATACGTAGAGAGGGTGCTCCCTCCACTTATACATAGAGAAGGTGCTCCTTGCACTTATAGATAGAGAGGGTGCTCCCTCCACTTATACATAGATAGGGTGCTACTTCCACTTATACATAGAGAGGGTGCTCCTTCCACTAATGCATAGAGAGGGTGCTCCTTCCACTAATACATAGAGAGCGAGCTCCTTCCACATATACATAGAGAGGGAGCTCCCTCCACTTATACATAGGGAGGGTGCTCCTTCCACTTATACATAGAGAGGGTGCTCCTTGCACCTATACATAGAGAGGGTGCACCCTCCACATATACATCGAGAGGGAGCTCCCTCCAATTTATACATAGTGAGGGGGCTCCTTGCACTTATACGTAGAGAGGGTGCTCCCTCCACTTATACATAGAGAAGGTGCTCCTTGCACTTATAGATAGAGAGGGTGCTCCCTCCACTTATACATAGATAGGGTGCTACTTCCACTTATACATAGAGAGGGTGCTCCTTCCACTAATACATAGAGAGGGTGCTCCTTCCACTAATACATAGAGAGCGAGCTCCTTGCACTTATACATAGAGATGGTGCTCCTTCCACTTATACATAGAGATAGTGCTCCTTCCACTTATACATAGAGAGGGAGCTCCTTCCACTTATTCAAAGAGAGGGAGCTCCCTCCACTTTATACATAGAGAGGCTGCTCCTTCCACTTATACATCGAGAAGGTGCTCCCACCACTTATACATAGAGAGGGTGCTCCATTAACTTATACATAGAGAGGGTGCTCCTTCCACTTATACATAGAGAGGGTGCTCCTTCCATTATACATAGGGAGGGTGCTCCCTATACTTATACATAGAGAGGGTGCTCCTTCCACTTATACATAGAGAGGGTGCTCCTTCCACTTATACATATAGAGGGTGCTCCTTCCACTTATACATAGAGAGGGTGCTCCTTCCACTAATACATAGAGAGGGAGCTCCTTCCACATATACATAGAGAGGGAGATCCCTCCACTTATACATAGGGAGGGTGCTCCTTCCACTTATACATAGAGAGGGTGCTCCTTGCACCTATACATAGAGAGGGTGCACCCTCCACATATACATCGAGAGGGAGCTCCCTCCAATTTATACATAGTGAGGGGGCTCCTTGCACTTATACGTAGAGAGGGTGCTCCCTCCACTTATACATAGAGACGGTGCTCCTTGCACTTATAGATAGAGAGGGTGCTCCCTCCACTTATACATAGATAGGGTGCTCCTTCCACTTATACATAGAGAGGGTGCTCCTTCCACTAATACATAGAGAGCGAGCTCCTTGCACTTATACGTAGAGAGGGTGCTCCCTCCACTTATACATAGATAGGGTGCTCCTTGCACTTATACATAGAGAGGGTGCTCCCTCCACTTAAACATAGAGATGGTGCTCCTTCCACTTATACATAGAGAGGGTGCTCCTTCCACTTATACATAGAGAGGGAGCTCCTTCCACTTATTCAAAGAGAGGGATCTCCCTCCACTTTATACATAGAGAGGCTGCTCCTTCCACTTATACATCGAGAAGGTGCTCCCACCACTTATACATAGAGAGGGTGCTCCATTAACTTATACATAGAGAGGGTGCTCCTTCCACTTATACATAGAGAGGGTGCTCCTTCCATTATACATAGAGAGGGTGCTCCCTATACTTATACATAGAGAGCGTGCTCCTTCCACTTATACATAGAGAGGGTGCTCCTTCCACTTATACATATAGAGGGTGCTCCTTCCACTTATACATAGAGAGGGTGCTCCTTCCACTAATACATAGAGAGGGAGCTCCTTCCACATATACATAGAGAGGGAGCTCCCTCCACTTATACATAGGGAGGGTGCTCCTTCCACTTATACATAGAGATGGTGCTCCTTGCACCTATACATAGAGAGGGTGCACCCTCCACATATACATCGAGAGGGAGCTCCCTCCAATTTATACATAGTGAGGGGGCTCCTTGCACTTATACGTAGAGAGGGTGCTCCCTCCACTTATACATAGAGACGGTGCTCCTTGCACTTATAGATAGAGAGGGTGCTCCCTCCACTTATACATAGATAGGGTGCTCCTTCCACTTATACATAGAGAGGGTGCTCCTTCCACTAATACATAGAGAGCGAGCTCCTTGCACTTATACGTAGAGAGGGTGCTCCCTCCACTTATACATAGATAGGGTGCTCCTTCCACTTATACATAGAGAGGGTGCTCCTTCCACTAATACATAGAGAGCGAGCTCCTTGCACTGATGCATAGAGAGGGTGCTCCCTCCACTTAAACATAGAGATGGTGCTCCTTCCACTTATACATAGAGAGGGTGCTCCTTCCACTTTTCCATAGAGAGGGTGCTCCTTCCACTTATACATAGAGAGGGAGCTCCTTCCACTTATTCAAAGAGAGGGAGCTCCCTCCACTTTATACATAGAGAGGCTGCTCCTTCCAGTTATACATCGAGAAGGTGCTCCCACCACTTATACATAGAGAGGGTGCTCCATTAACTTATACATAGAGATGGTGCTCCTTCCACTTATACATAGAGAGGTTGCTCCTTCCATTATACATAGAGAGGGTGCTCCTTGCACTTATACATAGAGAGGGTGCTCCTTGCACTTATACATAGAGAGGGAGCTCCTTCCACTTATTCATAGAGAGGGTGCTCCTTCCACTTATACATAGAGAGGGTGCTCCTTGCACTTATACATAGAGAGGGTGCTCCTTGCACTTATACATCGAGAGGGTGCTCCTTCCACTTATACATAGAGAGGGAGCTCCTTCCACTTATTCATAGACAGGGAGCTCCCTCCACTTTATACATAGAGAGGCTGCTCCTTCCACTTATACATCGAGAAGGTGCTCCCACCACTTATACATAGAGAGGGTGCTCCATTAACTTATACATAGAGAGGGTGCTCCTTGCACTTATACATAGGGAGCGTGCTCCTTGCACTTATACATAGAGAGAGTGCTCCGTCCACTTATACATAGAGAGGGTGCTCCTTCCACTTATTCATAGAGAGGGAGCTCCCTCCACTTTATACGTAGAGAGGCTGCTCCTTCCACTTATACATCGAGAAGGTGCTCCCACCACTTATAAATAGAGAGGGTGCTCCATTAACTTATACATAGAGAGGGTGCTCCTTCCACTTATACATAGTGAGGGTGCTCCTTGCACTTGTACACCGAGAGGGTGCTCCTTGCACTTATACATCGGGAGCGTGCTCCTTCCACTTATACATAGAGAGGGTGCTCTTTCCACTTATACATAGAGAGGGTGCTCCTTGCAATTCTACATCGAGAGGGTGCTCCTTGCACTTATGTTTCGAGAGGGTGCTCCTTCCACTTATGCATAGAGAGGGTGCTCCTTCCACTTATACATAGAGAGGGTTCTCCTTCCACTTACACATAGAGAGGGTGCTCCTTGCACTTATACATAGAGAGGGAGCTCCTTCCACTTTATACATAGAGAGGGTGCTCCCTATACTTATACATAGAGAGGGTGCTCCTTCCACTTATACATAGAGAGGGTGCTCCTTCCACTAATACATAGAGAGCGAGCTCCTTGCACTGATGCATAGAGAGGGTGCTCCCTCCACTTAAACATAGAGATGGTGCTCCTTCCACTTATACATAGAGAGGGTGCTCCTTCCACTTATACATAGAGAGGGTGCTCCTTCCACTTATACATAGAGAGGGAGCTCCTTCCACTTATTCAAAGAGAGGGAGCTCCCTCCACTTTATACATAGAGAGGCTGCTCCTTCCAGTTATACATCGAGAAGGTGCTCCCACCACTTATACATAGAGAGGGTGCTCCATTAACTTATACATAGAGATGGTGCTCCTTCCACTTATACATAGAGAGGGTGCTCCTTCCATTATACATAGAGAGGGTGCTCCTTGCACTTATACATAGAGAGGGTTCTCCTTCCACTTACACATAGAGAGGGTGCTCCTTGCACTTATACATAGAGAGGGAGCTCCTTCCACTTTATACATAGAGAGGGTGCTCCATTAACTTATACATAGAGAGGGTGCTCCCTCCACTTATACTTCGAGAGGGTGCTCCTTCCACTTATTCATAGAGAGGGTGCTCCTTCCACTTACACAGAGAGAGGGTGCTCCTTGCACTTATACATAGAGAGGGAGCTCCTTCCACTTTATACATAGAGAGGGTGCTCCCTATACTTATACATAGAGAGGCTGCTCCTTCCACTTATACATAGAGAGGGTGCTCCTTCCACTTATACATAGAGAGGGTGCTCCTTCCACTAATACAAAGAGAGGTAGCTCCTTCCACATATACATAGAGAGGGAGCTCCCTCCACTTATACATAGGGAGGGTGCTCCTTCCACTTATACATAGAGAGGGTGCTCCTTGCACCTATACATAGAGAGGGTGCACCCTCCACATATACATCGAGAGGGAGCTCCCTCCAATTTATACATAGTGAGGGGGCTCCTTGCACTTATTCGTAGAGAGGGTGCTCCCTCCACTTAGACATAGAGACGGTGCTCCTTGCACTTATAGGTAGAGAGGGTGCTCCCTCCACTTATACATAGATAGGGTGCTCCTTCCACTTATACATAGAGAGGGTGCTCCTTCCACTAATACATAGAGAGCGAGCTCCTTGCACTTATACATAGATCGGGTGCTCCCTCCACTTAAACATAGAGATGGTGCTCCTTCCACTTATACATAGAGAGGGTGCTCCTTCCACGTATACCTAGAGAGGGTGCTCCTTGCACTTATAGATAGAGGGGTTGCTCGTTGCGCTTATACAGTAGAGAGGGTGCTCCCTCCGCGTAAACATAGAGAGGGTGCTCCTTCCACTTATACATAGAGAGTGTGCTCCTTGCACTTATACATAGAGAGGTTGCTCCCTCCACTTCTACATAGGGAGGGTGCTCCTTCCACTTATACATAGAGAGGGTGCTCCTTGCACCTATACATAGAGAGGGTGCACCCTCCACTTATACATAGAGAGGGAGCTCCCTCCAATTCATAGATAGTGAGGGTGCTCCTTGCACTTATACACCGAGAGGGTGCTCCTTGCACTTATACATAGGGAGCGTGCTCCTTGCACTTATACATACAGAGGGTGCTCCTTCCACTTATACATAGAGAGGGTGCTCCTCCACTTATACATAGAGAGGGTGCTCCTTGCACTTCTACATAGAGAGGGTGCTCCTTGCACTTATGCATCGAGAGGGTGCTCCTTCCACTTATGCATGGAGAAGGTGCTCCTTCCACTTATACATAGAGAGGGTGCTCCTTCCACTTATACATACAGAGGGAGCTCCTTCCACTTTATACACAGAGAGGGTGCTCCCTATACTTATACATAGAGAGGCTGCTCCTTCCACTTATACAGAGAGAGGGTGCTCCTTCCACTTATACATAGAGAGGGTGCTCCTTCCACTAATCCATAGAGAGGGAGCTCCTTCCACATATACATAGAGAGGGAGCTCCCTCCACTTATACATAGGGAGGGTGCTCCTTCCACTTATACATAGAGAGGGCGCTCCTTGCACCTATACATAGAGAGGGTGCACCCTCCACATATACATCGAGAGGGAGCTCCCTTCCAATTTATACATAGTGAGGGGGCTCCTTGCACTTATACGTAGAGACGGTGCTCCTTGCACTTATACATAGAGAGGGTGCTCCCTCCACTTATACATAGAGAGGGTGCTCCTTCCACTAATACATAGAGAGGGAGCTCCTTCCACATATACATAGAGAGGGAGCTCCCTCCACTTATACATAGGGAGGGTGCTCCTTCCACTTATACATAGAGAGGGTGCTCCTTGCACCTATACATAGAGAGGGTGCACCCTCCACATATACATCGAGAGGGAGCTCCCTCCAATTTATACATAGTGAGGGGGCTCCTTGCACTTATACGTAGAGAGGGTGCTCCCTCCACTTATACATAGAGAAGGTGCTCCTTGCACTTATAGATAGAGAGGGTGCTCCCTCCACTTATACATAGATAGGGTGCTACTTCCACTTATACATAGAGAGGGTGCTCCTTCCACTAATGCATAGAGAGGGTGCTCCTTCCACTAATACATAGAGAGCGAGCTCCTTCCACATATACATAGAGAGGGAGCTCCCTCCACTTATACATAGGGAGGGTGCTCCTTCCACTTATACATAGAGAGGGTGCTCCTTGCACCTATACATAGAGAGGGTGCACCCTCCACATATACATCGAGAGGGAGCTCCCTCCAATTTATACATAGTGAGGGGGCTCCTTGCACTTATACGTAGAGAGGGTGCTCCCTCCACTTATACATAGAGAAGGTGCTCCTTGCACTTATAGATAGAGAGGGTGCTCCCTCCACTTATACATAGATAGGGTGCTACTTCCACTTATACATAGAGAGGGTGCTCCTTCCACTAATACATAGAGAGGGTGCTCCTTCCACTAATACATAGAGAGCGAGCTCCTTGCACTTATACATAGAGATGGTGCTCCTTCCACTTATACATAGAGATAGTGCTCCTTCCACTTATACATAGAGAGGGAGCTCCTTCCACTTATTCAAAGAGAGGGAGCTCCCTCCACTTTATACATAGAGAGGCTGCTCCTTCCACTTATACATCGAGAAGGTGCTCCCACCACTTATACATAGAGAGGGTGCTCCATTAACTTATACATAGAGAGGGTGCTCCTTCCACTTATACATAGAGAGGGTGCTCCTTCCATTATACATAGGGAGGGTGCTCCCTATACTTATACATAGAGAGGGTGCTCCTTCCACTTATACATAGAGAGGGTGCTCCTTCCACTTATACATATAGAGGGTGCTCCTTCCACTTATACATAGAGAGGGTGCTCCTTCCACTAATACATAGAGAGGGAGCTCCTTCCACATATACATAGAGAGGGAGATCCCTCCACTTATACATAGGGAGGGTGCTCCTTCCACTTATACATAGAGAGGGTGCTCCTTGCACCTATACATAGAGAGGGTGCACCCTCCACATATACATCGAGAGGGAGCTCCCTCCAATTTATACATAGTGAGGGGGCTCCTTGCACTTATACGTAGAGAGGGTGCTCCCTCCACTTATACATAGAGACGGTGCTCCTTGCACTTATAGATAGAGAGGGTGCTCCCTCCACTTATACATAGATAGGGTGCTCCTTCCACTTATACATAGAGAGGGTGCTCCTTCCACTAATACATAGAGAGCGAGCTCCTTGCACTTATACGTAGAGAGGGTGCTCCCTCCACTTATACATAGATAGGGTGCTCCTTGCACTTATACATAGAGAGGGTGCTCCCTCCACTTAAACATAGAGATGGTGCTCCTTCCACTTATACATAGAGAGGGTGCTCCTTCCACTTATACATAGAGAGGGAGCTCCTTCCACTTATTCAAAGAGAGGGATCTCCCTCCACTTTATACATAGAGAGGCTGCTCCTTCCACTTATACATCGAGAAGGTGCTCCCACCACTTATACATAGAGAGGGTGCTCCATTAACTTATACATAGAGAGGGTGCTCCTTCCACTTATACATAGAGAGGGTGCTCCTTCCATTATACATAGAGAGGGTGCTCCCTATACTTATACATAGAGAGCGTGCTCCTTCCACTTATACATAGAGAGGGTGCTCCTTCCACTTATACATATAGAGGGTGCTCCTTCCACTTATACATAGAGAGGGTGCTCCTTCCACTAATACATAGAGAGGGAGCTCCTTCCACATATACATAGAGAGGGAGCTCCCTCCACTTATACATAGGGAGGGTGCTCCTTCCACTTATACATAGAGATGGTGCTCCTTGCACCTATACATAGAGAGGGTGCACCCTCCACATATACATCGAGAGGGAGCTCCCTCCAATTTATACATAGTGAGGGGGCTCCTTGCACTTATACGTAGAGAGGGTGCTCCCTCCACTTATACATAGAGACGGTGCTCCTTGCACTTATAGATAGAGAGGGTGCTCCCTCCACTTATACATAGATAGGGTGCTCCTTCCACTTATACATAGAGAGGGTGCTCCTTCCACTAATACATAGAGAGCGAGCTCCTTGCACTTATACGTAGAGAGGGTGCTCCCTCCACTTATACATAGATAGGGTGCTCCTTCCACTTATACATAGAGAGGGTGCTCCTTCCACTAATACATAGAGAGCGAGCTCCTTGCACTGATGCATAGAGAGGGTGCTCCCTCCACTTAAACATAGAGATGGTGCTCCTTCCACTTATACATAGAGAGGGTGCTCCTTCCACTTTTCCATAGAGAGGGTGCTCCTTCCACTTATACATAGAGAGGGAGCTCCTTCCACTTATTCAAAGAGAGGGAGCTCCCTCCACTTTATACATAGAGAGGCTGCTCCTTCCAGTTATACATCGAGAAGGTGCTCCCACCACTTATACATAGAGAGGGTGCTCCATTAACTTATACATAGAGATGGTGCTCCTTCCACTTATACATAGAGAGGTTGCTCCTTCCATTATACATAGAGAGGGTGCTCCTTGCACTTATACATAGAGAGGGTGCTCCTTGCACTTATACATAGAGAGGGAGCTCCTTCCACTTATTCATAGAGAGGGTGCTCCTTCCACTTATACATAGAGAGGGTGCTCCTTGCACTTATACATAGAGAGGGTGCTCCTTGCACTTATACATCGAGAGGGTGCTCCTTCCACTTATACATAGAGAGGGAGCTCCTTCCACTTATTCATAGACAGGGAGCTCCCTCCACTTTATACATAGAGAGGCTGCTCCTTCCACTTATACATCGAGAAGGTGCTCCCACCACTTATACATAGAGAGGGTGCTCCATTAACTTATACATAGAGAGGGTGCTCCTTGCACTTATACATAGGGAGCGTGCTCCTTGCACTTATACATAGAGAGAGTGCTCCGTCCACTTATACATAGAGAGGGTGCTCCTTCCACTTATTCATAGAGAGGGAGCTCCCTCCACTTTATACGTAGAGAGGCTGCTCCTTCCACTTATACATCGAGAAGGTGCTCCCACCACTTATAAATAGAGAGGGTGCTCCATTAACTTATACATAGAGAGGGTGCTCCTTCCACTTATACATAGTGAGGGTGCTCCTTGCACTTGTACACCGAGAGGGTGCTCCTTGCACTTATACATCGGGAGCGTGCTCCTTCCACTTATACATAGAGAGGGTGCTCTTTCCACTTATACATAGAGAGGGTGCTCCTTGCAATTCTACATCGAGAGGGTGCTCCTTGCACTTATGTTTCGAGAGGGTGCTCCTTCCACTTATGCATAGAGAGGGTGCTCCTTCCACTTATACATAGAGAGGGTTCTCCTTCCACTTACACATAGAGAGGGTGCTCCTTGCACTTATACATAGAGAGGGAGCTCCTTCCACTTTATACATAGAGAGGGTGCTCCCTATACTTATACATAGAGAGGGTGCTCCTTCCACTTATACATAGAGAGGGTGCTCCTTCCACTAATACATAGAGAGCGAGCTCCTTGCACTGATGCATAGAGAGGGTGCTCCCTCCACTTAAACATAGAGATGGTGCTCCTTCCACTTATACATAGAGAGGGTGCTCCTTCCACTTATACATAGAGAGGGTGCTCCTTCCACTTATACATAGAGAGGGAGCTCCTTCCACTTATTCAAAGAGAGGGAGCTCCCTCCACTTTATACATAGAGAGGCTGCTCCTTCCAGTTATACATCGAGAAGGTGCTCCCACCACTTATACATAGAGAGGGTGCTCCATTAACTTATACATAGAGATGGTGCTCCTTCCACTTATACATAGAGAGGGTGCTCCTTCCATTATACATAGAGAGGGTGCTCCTTGCACTTATACATAGAGAGGGTTCTCCTTCCACTTACACATAGAGAGGGTGCTCCTTGCACTTATACATAGAGAGGGAGCTCCTTCCACTTTATACATAGAGAGGGTGCTCCATTAACTTATACATAGAGAGGGTGCTCCCTCCACTTATACTTCGAGAGGGTGCTCCTTCCACTTATTCATAGAGAGGGTGCTCCTTCCACTTACACAGAGAGAGGGTGCTCCTTGCACTTATACATAGAGAGGGAGCTCCTTCCACTTTATACATAGAGAGGGTGCTCCCTATACTTATACATAGAGAGGCTGCTCCTTCCACTTATACATAGAGAGGGTGCTCCTTCCACTTATACATAGAGAGGGTGCTCCTTCCACTAATACAAAGAGAGGTAGCTCCTTCCACATATACATAGAGAGGGAGCTCCCTCCACTTATACATAGGGAGGGTGCTCCTTCCACTTATACATAGAGAGGGTGCTCCTTGCACCTATACATAGAGAGGGTGCACCCTCCACATATACATCGAGAGGGAGCTCCCTCCAATTTATACATAGTGAGGGGGCTCCTTGCACTTATTCGTAGAGAGGGTGCTCCCTCCACTTAGACATAGAGACGGTGCTCCTTGCACTTATAGGTAGAGAGGGTGCTCCCTCCACTTATACATAGATAGGGTGCTCCTTCCACTTATACATAGAGAGGGTGCTCCTTCCACTAATACATAGAGAGCGAGCTCCTTGCACTTATACATAGATCGGGTGCTCCCTCCACTTAAACATAGAGATGGTGCTCCTTCCACTTATACATAGAGAGGGTGCTCCTTCCACGTATACCTAGAGAGGGTGCTCCTTGCACTTATAGATAGAGGGGTTGCTCGTTGCGCTTATACAGTAGAGAGGGTGCTCCCTCCGCGTAAACATAGAGAGGGTGCTCCTTCCACTTATACATAGAGAGTGTGCTCCTTGCACTTATACATAGAGAGGTTGCTCCCTCCACTTCTACATAGGGAGGGTGCTCCTTCCACTTATACATAGAGAGGGTGCTCCTTGCACCTATACATAGAGAGGGTGCACCCTCCACTTATACATAGAGAGGGAGCTCCCTCCAATTCATAGATAGTGAGGGTGCTCCTTGCACTTATACACCGAGAGGGTGCTCCTTGCACTTATACATAGGGAGCGTGCTCCTTGCACTTATACATACAGAGGGTGCTCCTTCCACTTATACATAGAGAGGGTGCTCCTCCACTTATACATAGAGAGGGTGCTCCTTGCACTTCTACATAGAGAGGGTGCTCCTTGCACTTATGCATCGAGAGGGTGCTCCTTCCACTTATGCATGGAGAAGGTGCTCCTTCCACTTATACATAGAGAGGGTGCTCCTTCCACTTATACATACAGAGGGAGCTCCTTCCACTTTATACACAGAGAGGGTGCTCCCTATACTTATACATAGAGAGGCTGCTCCTTCCACTTATACAGAGAGAGGGTGCTCCTTCCACTTATACATAGAGAGGGTGCTCCTTCCACTAATCCATAGAGAGGGAGCTCCTTCCACATATACATAGAGAGGGAGCTCCCTCCACTTATACATAGGGAGGGTGCTCCTTCCACTTATACATAGAGAGGGCGCTCCTTGCACCTATACATAGAGAGGGTGCACCCTCCACATATACATCGAGAGGGAGCTCCCTTCCAATTTATACATAGTGAGGGGGCTCCTTGCACTTATACGTAGAGACGGTGCTCCTTGCACTTATACATAGAGAGGGTGCTCCCTCCACTTATACATAGAGAGGGTGCTCCTTCCACTTATACATAGAGAGGGTGCTCCTTCCACTAATACATAGAGAGCGAGCTCCTTGCACTTATACATAGAGAGGGTGCTCCCTCCACTTAAACATAGAGATGGTGCTCCTTCCACTTATACATTAGGAGGGTGCTCCTTCCACTTATAGATAGAGAGGGTTCTCGTTGCGCTTATACATGGAGAGGGTGCTCCCTCCTCGTAAACATAGAGAGGGTGCTCCTTCCACTTATACATAGAGAGGGTGCTCCTTGCACTTATACATAGAGAGGATGCTCCCTCCACTTCTACATAGGGAGGGTGCTCCTTCCACTTATACATAGAGAGGATGCTCCTTGCACCGATACATAGAGAGGGTACACCCTCCACTGATACATAGAGAGGGAGCTCCCTCCAATTTATACATAGTGAGGGTGCTCCTTGCACTTATACGTAGAGAGGGTGCTCCCTCCACTTATACAAAGAGACGTTGCTCCTTGCACTTATACATAGAGAGGGTGCTCCCTCCACTTATACATAGAGAGGGTGCTCCTTCCCCTGATACATAGAGAGGGTGCTCCTTCCACTTATACATAGAGAGGGTGCTCCCTCCACTTATACATAGAGAGGGTGCTCCTTCCACTGATACATAGAGAGGGTGCTCCTTCCACTGATACATAGAGAGGGTGCTCCTTCCACTTATACATAGAGAGGGTGCTCCCTCCACTTATACATAGAGAGGGTGCTCCTTCCGCTTACACATAGAGAGGGAGCTCCTTCCACTTATTCATAGAGAGGGTGCTCCTTCCACTTATACATAGATAGGGTGCTCCTTCCACTGACACATAGAGAGGGAGCTCCTTCCACTTATTCATAGAGTGGGAGCTCCCTCCACTTTCGACATAGAGAGGCTGCACCTGGTACTTATACATAGAGAGAGTGCTCCATCCACTTATACATAGAGAGGGTGCTCCTTCCATTATACACAGATAAGGTGCTCCTTCCACTTATACATCGAGAGGTTGCTCCTTCCACTTATACATAGAGAGGGTGCTCCATATACTTATACATAGAGAGGGTGCTCCTTCCACTTTTACATAGAGAGGGTGCTCCTTCCATTATACACAGATAAGGTGCTCCTTCCACTTATACATCGAGAGGTTGCTCCTTCCACTTATACATAGAGAGGGTGCTCCATATACTTATACATAGAGAGGGTGCTCCTTGCACTTATACAGAGAGAGGGTGCTCCTTGCAGTTATACAGAGGGAGCGTGCTCCTTGCACTTATACACAGTGAGGGTGCTCCTTCCACTTATACATAGAGAGGGTGCTCCTTCCACTTATACACAGAGAGGGTGCTCCCTCCACATAGACATAGAGAGGGTGCTCCTTCCACTTATTCATAGAGAGGGTGCTCCTTCCACTTATACATAGAGAGGGAGCTCCTTCCACTTATTCGTAGAGAGGGAGCTCCCTCCACTTTATACATAGAGAGGCTGCTCCTTCCACTTATACATCGAGAAGGTGCTCCCTCCACTTATACATAGAGACGGTGCTCCATTAACTTATACATAGAGAGGGTGCTCCTTTCACTTATACATAGAGAGGTTGATCCTTGCACGTATACACCGAGAGGGTGCTCCTTGCACTTATACATAGGGAGCGTGCTCCTTGCACTTGTACATACAGAGGGTGCTCCTTCCACTTATACATAGAGAGGGTGCTCCATCCACTTATACATAGAGAGGGTGCTCCTTGCACTTCTACATAGAGAGGGTGCTCCTTGCACTTATGCATTGAGAGGGTGCTCCTTTCACTTATACATAGAGAGGGTGATCCTTGCACGTATACACCGAGAGGGTGCTCCTTGCACTTATACATAGGGAGCGTGCTCCTTGCACTTGTACATACAGAGGGTGCTCCTTCCACTTATACATAGAGAGGGTGCTCCATCCACTTATACATAGAGAGGGTGCTCCTTGCACTTCTACATAGAGAGGGTGCTCCTTGCACTTCTACATAGAGAGGGTGCTCCTTCCACTTATACATAGAGAGGGTGCTCCTTCCACTTATACATAGTGAAGGAGCTCCTTCCACTTATACATAGAGAGGCTGCTCCTTGCACCGATACACAGAGAGGGTGCACCCTCCACATATACATCGAGAGGGAGCTCCCTCCAATTTATGCATAGTGAGGGTGCTCCTTGCACTTATACGTAGAGAGAGTGCTCCCTCCACTTATACATAGAGACGGTGCTCCTTGCACCTATAGATAGAGAGGGTGCTCCCTCCACTTATAGATAGAGAGGGTACTCCTTCCACTTATACATAGAGAGGGTGCTCCTTCCACTAATACATAGAGAGCGAGCTCCTTGCACCGATACATAGAGATGGTGCACCCTCCACATATACATCGAGAGGGAGCTCCCTCCAATATATACATAGAGAGGGTGCTCCTTCCACTTATACATAGAGAGGGTGCTCCTTCCACTAATACATAGAGAGCGAGCTTCTTGCACTTATACATAGAGAGGGTGCTCCCTCCACTTAAACATAGAGATGGTGCTCCTTCCACTTATACATAGAGAGGGTGCTCCTTCCATTTATACATGGAGAGTGTGCTCCTTCCACTTATACCTAGAGAGGGTGCTCCTTGCACTTATAGATAGAGAGGGTGCTCCTTGCGCTTATACATAGAGAGGGTGCACCCTCCTCGTATACATAGAGAGGGTGCTCCTCCCACTGATACTTAGGGAGGGTGCTCCTTGCCCTTATACATAGAGAGGTTGCTCCCTCCACTTCTACATAGGGAGGGTGCTCCTTCCACTTATACATGGAGAGGGTGCTCCTAGCACCTATACATAGAGAGGGTGCTCCTTCCACTTTTACATGGAGAGGGTGCACCCTCCTCTTATACATAGAGAGGGAGCTCCCTCAAATTTATACATGGTGAGGGTGCTCCTTGCACTTATACGTAGAGAGGGTGCTCCTTGCACTTATACATCGAGAGGGTGCTCCTTCCACTTATACATAGAGAGGGTGCTCCCTCCACTTATACATAGAGTGGGTGCTCCTTCCACTTATACATCGAGAGGGTGCTCCTTCCACTTATACATAGAGAGGGTGCTCCCTCCACTTGTACATAGAGACGGTGCTCCTTGCACTTATACACAGAGAGGGTGCTCCTTGCACTTATACATCGAGAGGGTGCTCCTTCCACTTATACATAGAGAGGGTGCTCCCTCCACTTATACATAGAGTGGGTGCTCCTTCCACTTATACATCGAGAGGGTGCTCCTTCCACTTATACAAAGAGAGGGTGCTCCTTCCACTTATACATCGAGAGGGTGCTCCTTCCACTTATACATAGAGAGGGTGCTCCCTCCACTTATACATAGAGTGGGTGCTCCTTCCACTTATACATAGAGAGGGTGCTCCTTCCACTTATACATAGAGAGGGAGCTCCTTCCACTTATTCAGAGAGAGGGAGCTCCCTCCACTTTATACATAGAGAGGGTGCTCCTTGTACTTATACATAGAGAGGGTGCTCCTTCCACTTATACATAGAGAGGGTGCTCCTTCCATTATACATAGAGAGGGTGCTCCTTCCACTTATACATCGAGAGGGTGCTCCCACAACTTATACATAGAGAGGGTGCTCCATACACTTATACATAGAGAGGGTGCTCCTTCCACTTATACATAGAGAGGGTGCTCCCACCACTTATACAGAGAGAGGGTGCTCCTTGCACATATACATCGGGAGCGTGCTCCATGCACTTATACAAAGAGAGGGTGCTCCTTCCACTTATACATAGAGAGGGTGCTCCTTCCACTTATACATAGAGAGGGTGCTCCCACCACTTGTACAGAGAGAGGGTGCTCCTTGCACATATACATCGGGAGCGTGCTCCATGCACTTATACAAAGAGAGGGTGCTCCATCCACTTATACATAGAGAGGGTGCTCCTTCCCCTTTCCAGAGAGAGGGTGCTCCTTCCACTTATACATAGAGAGCGTGCTCCATCCACTTATACATGGAGAGGGAGCTCCTTCCACTTATTCATAGAGAGGGGGCTCCCTCCACTTTATACATAGAGAGGCTGCTCCTTGTACTTATACATAGAGAGGGTGCTCCTTCCACTTATACATAGAGAGGGTGCTCCTTCCATTATACATAGAGAGGGTGCTCCCTCCACTTATACATAGAGAGGGTGCTCCTTCCACTTATACATAGAGAGGGTGCTCCTTCCAATATACATAGAGAGGGGGCTCCCTCCACTTATACATAGAGAGGGTGCTCCTTCCACTTATTCATAGAGAGTGTGCTCCTTCCACTGATACATAGAGAGGGAGCTCCTTCCACTTATTCATAGAGAGGGAGCTCCCTCCACTTTATACATAGAGAGGCTGCTCCTTGTACTGATACATAGAGAGGGTGCTCCTTCCACTTACACATAGAGAGGGTGCTCCTTCCATTATACATGGAGAGGGTGCTCCTTCCACTTATACATGGAGAGGGTGCTCCTTTCACTTCTATATCGAGAGCGTGCTCCTTCCACTTATACATAGAGCTGGTGCTCCTTGCAATTATACATCGAGAGGGTGCTCCTTGCACTTATACATAGGGAGCGTGCTCCATGCACTTATACATACAGAGGGTGCTCCTTCCACTTATACATAGAGAGGGTGCTCCTTCCACTTATACATAGAGCTGGTGCTCCTTGCAATTATGCATCGAGAGGGTGCTCCTTGCACTTATACATAGGGAGCGTGCTCCATGCACTTATACATACAGAGGGTGCTCCTTCCACTTATACATAGAGAGGGTGCTCCTTCCACTTATACATAGAGAGGGTGCTCCTTGCACTTCTACATAGAGAGGGTGCTCCTTCCACTTATACATAGAGAGGGTGCTCCTTGCACTTATGCATAGAGAGGGTTCTCCTTCCACTTCTACATAGAGAGGGTGCTCCTTCCACTTATACATAGAGAGGGTGCTCCTTCCACTTCTACATAGAGAGGGTGCTCCTTCCACTTATACATAGAGAGGGTGCTCCTTGCACCTATACATAGAGAGGGTGCTCCTTGCACTTAGACAGAGAGAGGGTGCTCCTTCCACTTATAAATAGAGAGGGTGCTCCTTCCACTTACACATAGAGAGGGTGCTCCTTCCACTTATACATAGAGAGGGTGCTCCTTCCACTTATAAATAGAGAGGGTGCTCCTTCCACTTACACATAGAGAGGGTGCTCCTTCCACTTATAAATAGAGAGGGTGCTCCTTCCACTTACACATAGAGAGGGTGCTCCTTGCACTTGTACACCGAGAGGGTGCTCCTTGCACTTGTACATCGGGAGCGTGCTCCTTGCACATATACATACAGAGAGTGCTCCTTCCACTTATCCATAGAGGGTGCTCTATCCACTTATACATAGAGAGGGTGCTCCCGAAACTTTTCCATAGAGAGGGTGCTCCTTCCACTTATACATAGAGAGGGTGCTCCTTCCATTAATACATAGAGAGGGAGCTCCTTCCACATATACATAGCGAGGGAGCTCCCTCCACTTATACATAGAGGGTGCTCCTTCCACTTATGCATAGAGAGGGTGCTCCTTCCACTTATACATGGAGAGGGAGCTCCTTACACTTATACATATAGAGGGTGCTACTTCCACTTATACATAGAGAGGATGCTCCTTCCACTTGTACATAGAGAGGGAGCTCCTTCCACTTTATCCATAGAGAGGGTGCTCCTTCCACGTATACATAGAGAGGGAGCTCCTTGCACTTATACATACAGAGGGTGCTCCTTCCACTTTATACATAAAGAGGGAGCTCCTTCCACTTATGCATAGAGAGGGAGCTCCTTCCACTTATACATAGAGAGGGAGCTCCTTCCACTTATACATAGAGAGGGTGCTCCTTGCACCTATACATAGAGAGGGTGCTCCTTGCACTTAGACAGAGAGAGGGTGCTCCTTCCACTTATAAATAGAGAGGGTGCTCCATCCACTTATACATAGAGAGGGTGCTCCTTCCATTATACATGGAGAGGGTGCTCCTTTCACTTCTGTATCGAGAGCGTGCTCCCACCACTTATACGTGGAGAGGGTGCTCCTTCCACTTATACATAGAGAGGGTGCTACTTCTACTTATACATAGAGAGTGTGCTCCTTGCACTTCTACATAGAGAGGGTGCTCCTTGCACTTATGCATAGAGAGGGTTCTCCTTCCACTTATGCATAGAGAGGGTGCTCCTTCCACTTATACATAGAGAGGGTGCTCCTTGCACCTATACATAGAGAGGGTGCTCCTTGCACTTAGACAGAGAGAGGGTGCTCCTTCCACTTACACATAGAGAGGGAGCTCCTTCCACTTATACATAGAGAGGGTGCTCCTTGCACTTATACGTAGAGAGGGAGCTCCTTCCACTTTATACATAGAGAGGGTGCTCCCTATACTTATACATAGAGAGGGTGCTCCCTCCACTTATACACAGAGAGGGAGCTCCTTCCACTTATACATAGAGAGGGTGCTCCTTGCACTTATACGTAGAGAGGGAGCTCCTTCCACTTTATACATAGAGAGGGTGCTCCCTATACTTATACATAGAGAGGGTGCTCCTTCCACTTATTCATAGAGAGGGAGCTCCCTCCACTTATTCATAGAGAGGGAGCTCCTTGTACTGATACATAGAGAGGGTGCTCCTTCCACTTACACATAGAGAGGGTGCTCCTTCCATTATACATAGAGAGGGTGCTCCTTTCACTTCTATATCGAGAGCGTGCTCCCACCACTTATACGTGGAGAGGGTGCTCCATCCACTTATACATAGAGAGGGAGCTCCTTCCACTTATACATAGAGCTGGTGCTCCTTGCAATTATACATCGAGAGGGTGTTCCTTGCACTTATACATAGGGAGCGTGCTCCATGCACTTATACATACAGAGGGTGCTCCTTCCACTTATACATAGAGAGGGTGCTCCTTGCACTTAGAAAGAGAGAGGGTGCTCCTTCCACTTATAAATAGAGAGGGTGCTCCTTCCACTTACACATAGAGAGGGTGCTCCTTCCACTTATACATAGAGAGGGTGCTCCCTCCACTTATACACAGAGAGGGAGCTCCTTGCACTTATACGTAGAGAGGGAGCTCCTTCCACTTTATACATAGAGAGGGTGCTCCCGAAACTTATACATAGAGAGGGTGCTCCTTCCACTTATACATAGAGAGGGTGCTCCTTCCATTAATACATAGAGAGGGAGCTCCTTCCACATATACATAGCGAGGGAGCTCCCTCCACTTATACATAGAGAGGGTGCTCCTTCCACTTATACATGGAGAGGGAGCTCCTTACACTTATACATAGAGAGGGTGCTCCTTCCACTTATACATGGAGAGGGAGCTCCTTACACTTATACATATAGAGGGTGCTCCCTCCACTTATACATAGAGAGGGTGCTCCTTCCACTTATGCATAGAGAGGGTGCTCCTTCCACTTATACATGGAGAGGGAGCTCCTTACACTTATACATATAGAGGGTGCTCCTTCCACTTATACATAGAGAGGGTGCTCCTTCCATTTATACATGGAGAGTGTGCTCCTTCCACTTATACCTAGAGAGGGTGCTCCTTGCACTTATAGATTGAGAGGGTGCTCCTTGCGCTTATACATAGAGAGGGTGCACCCTCCTCGTATACATAGAGAGGGTGCTCCTCCCACTGATACTTAGAGAGGGTGCTCCTTGCCCTTATACATAGAGAGGTTGCTCCCTCCACTTCTACATAGGGAGGGTGCTCCTTCCACTTTTACATAGAGAGGGTGCACCCTCCACTTATACATAGAGAGGGAGCTCCCTCAAATTTATACATGGTGAGGGTGCTCCTTGCACTTATACCTAGAGAGGGTGCTCCCTCCACTTGTACATAGAGACGGTGCTCCTTGCACTTTTACACAGAGAGGGTGCTCCCTCCACTTATACATAGAGAGGGTGCTCCTTCCACTGATACATCGAGAGGGTGCTCCTTCCACTTATACATCGAGAGGGTGCTCCCTCCACTTGTACATTGAGACGGTGCTCCTTGCACTTTTACACAGAGAGGGTGCTCCCTCCACTTATACATAGAGAGGGTGCTCCTTCCACTTATACATCGAGAGGGTGCTCCTTCCACTTATACATAGAGAGGGTGCTCCCTCCACTTGTACATAGAGACGGTGCTCCTTGCACTTTTACACAGAGAGGGTGCTCCCTCCACTTATACATAGAGAGGGTGCTCCTTCCACTTATACATCGAGAGGGTGCTCCTTCCACTTATACATAGAGAGGGTGCTCCCTCCACTTATACATAGAGTGGGTGCTCCTTCCACTTATACATAGAGAGGGTGCTCCCTCCACTTATACATAGAGTGGGTGCTCCTTCCACTTATACATAGAGAGGGTGCTCCTTCCACTTATACATAGAGAGGGAGCTCCTTCCACTTATTCAGAGAGAGGGAGCTCCCTCCACTTTATCCATAGAGAGGCTGCTCCTTGTACTTATACATAGAGAGGGTGCTCCTTCCACTTATACATAGAGAGGGTGCTCCTTCCATTATACATAGAGAGGGTGCTTCTTCCACTTATACATAGAGAGGATGCTCCTTCCACTTGTACATAGAGAGGGAGCTCCTTCCACTTTATACATAGAGAGGGTGCTCCTTCCACGTATACATAGAGAGGGAGCTCCTTACACTTATACATACAGAGTGTGCTCCTTCCACTTTATACATAGAGAGGGTGCTCCCTCTACTTATACATAGAGAGTGTGGTCCTTCCACTTTATACATAGAGAGGGTGATCCCTCCACTTATACATAGAGAGGGTGCTCCTTGCACTTATACATAGAGAGGGTGCTTCCTCCACTTATACATAGAGAGCGTGCTCCTTCCACTTTATACATAGGTAGCGTGCTCCCTCCACTTATACATAGAGAGGGAGCTCCTTCCACTAATACATAGAGAGGGTGCTCCTTCCACTTCTACATAGAGAGTGTGCTCCCTCCACTTATACATGGAGAGGAAGCTCCTTCCACTAATACATGGAGAGGGTGCTCCTTCCACTTACACATAGAGAGGGTTCTCCTTCCACTTGGACATGGAGAGGGTGCTCCTTCCACTTTATTCATAGAAAGCGTGCTCCCTCCACTTATACATAGATAGGGAGCTCCTTCCACTAATACGTACAGAGGGTGCTCCTTCCACTTATACACAGAGAGGGTGCACCCTCCACTTATACATAGAGAGGAAGCTCCTTCCACTAATACATAGAGAGGGTGCTCTTCCACTTACACATAGAGAGGGATCTCCTTCCACTTGTTCATAGAGAGGTTGCTCCCTCCACTTATACATATAGAGGGAGCTCCTTCCACTAATACATAGACAGCGAGCTCCTTGCACGTATACATAGAGAATTAGAATTAGAATTAGAACATTACAGCGCAGTACAGTCCCTTCGGCCCTCGATGTTGCGCCGACCTGTGAAACCATATGACCAACACTATTCCATCTTCATCCATATGTCTATCCAATGACCACTTAAATGCCCTTAAATTTTGCGAATCTACTACTGCTGCATGCAGGGCATTCCACGCCCTTACTACTCTCTGAGTAAAGAAACTACCTCTCACATCTGTCCTATATCTACCACCCCCCAACTTGAAGCTATGTCCCCTCGTGTTTGCCATCACCATCCGAATAAAAAGACGCTCACTATCCACCCTATCTAACCCTCTGATTATCTTATATGTCTCTATTAAGTCACCTCTCCTCCTCCTTCTCTCCAACGAAAACCAGCTCAAGTCTCTCAGCCTTTCCTCGTAAGACCTTCCCTCCATGCCAGGCAACATCCTAGTAAATCTCCTCTGCGCCCTTTCCATAGCTTCCACATCCTTCCTATAATGCGGTGACCAGAACTGCATGCAATACTCCAGGTGCGGTCTCACCAAAGTTTTGTACAGCTGCAGCATGACCTCGTGGCTCCGAAACTAGATCCCCCGACTAATAAAAGCTAACACACCATATGCCTTCTTAACAGCCCTATTAACCTGGGTAGCAACCTTCAGGGATTCATGCACCTGGACACCAAGATCTCTCTGTTCATCTACACTGCCAAGAATCTTCCCATTAGCCCAGTACTCTGCATTCCTGTTACTCCTTCCAAAGTGAATCACCTCACACTGTTCCGCATTAAACTCCGTTTGCCATCTCTCAGCCCAGCTCTGCAGCCTATCTATGTCTCTCTGTACCCTACAACATCCTTCGGCACTATCCACAACTCCACCGACCTTAGTGTCATCTGCAAATTTACTAACCCACCCTTCTACACACTCTTCCAGGTCATTTATAAAAATGACAAACAGCAGTGGCCCCAAAACAGATCCTTGCGGTACACCACTAGTAACTAAACTCCAGGATGAACATTTGCCATCAACCACCACCCTCTGTCTTCTTTCAGCTAGCCAATTTCTGATCCAAAGCTCTAAATCACCTTCAACCCCATACTTCCGTATTTTCTGCAATAGCCTACCGTGGGGAACCTTATCAAACGCCTTACTGAAATCAATATACACCACATCCACTGCTTTACCCTCATCCACCTGTTTGGTCACCTTCTCGAAAAACTCAATAAGGTTTGTGAGGCACGAGCTACCCGTCACAAAACCGTGCTGACTATCTCTAATGAACTGATTCTTTTCAAGATGATTATAAATCCTGTCTCTTATAACCTTTTCCAACATTTTACCCACAACCGAAGTAAGGCTCACAGGTCTATAATTACCAGGGCTGTCTCTACTCCCCTTCTTGAACAAGGGGACAACATTTGCTATCCGCCAATCTTCTGGCACTATTCCTGTCGACAATGACGACATAAAGATCAAGGACAAAGGCTCTGCAGTCTCCGCCCTAGCTTCACAGAGAATCCTAGGATAAATCCCATCTGGCCCAGGGGAATTATCTATTTTCACACTTTCCAAAATTGATAACACCTCCTCCTTGTGAACCGCAATCCCATCTAGCCTAGTAGCCTGAATCTCAGTCTTCTCAACAAAATTTTCTTTCTCTACTGTAAATACTGACGCAAAATATTCATTTAACACTTCCCCTATCTCCTCTGATTCCACACACAACTTCCCACTACTATCCTTGATTGGCCCTAATCTAACTCCAGTCATTCTTTTATTCCTGATATACCTATAGAAAGCGTTAGGTGTTTCCCTGATCCTATCCACCAATGACTTCTCGTGTAACTCTCCTTGCTCTTCTTAGCTCTCCCTTTAGATCCTTCCTGGCTAGCTTGTAGCTCTCAAGCGCCCTAACTGAGCCTTCACGTCTCATCCCAACATAAGCCTTCTTCTTCCTCTTGACAAGCTTTTCAACTTCTTTAGTAAACCACGGCTCCCTCGCTCGACAACTTCCTCCCAGCCTCACCGGGACATACTTATCAAGGACACAGAGTAGCTGCTCCTTGAATAAGCTCCACATTTCGATTGTTCCCATCCCCTGCAGATTCCTTCCCCATCCTACGCATCCTAAATCTTGCCTAATCGCATCATAATTTCCTTTCCCACAGCTATAATTCTTGCCCTGCGGTATATACCTGTCCCTGCATTCGCTAAGGTAAACCTAACCGAATTGTGATCACTATCATCAAAGTGCTCACCTACATCTAAATCTAACACCTGGCCGGGTTCATTTCCCAGTACCAAATCCAATGTGGCATCGCCCCTGGTTGGCCTGTCTACATACTGTGTCAGAAAACCCTCCTGCACACACTGGACAAAAACTGACCCATCTAAAGTACTCGAACTATAGTATTTCCAGTCGATATTTGGAAAGTTAAAGTCCCCCATAACAACTACCCTGTTACTCTCGCCCCTGTCGAGAATCATCTTCGCTATCCTTTCCTCTACATCTCTGGAACTATTCGGAGGTCGATGAAGGACTCCCAACAGTGTAAACTCACCTCTCCTGTTTCTAACCTCGGCCCATACTACCTCAGTAGACAAGTCCTCAAACGTCCTTTCTGTCGCTGTAATACTCTCCTTGATTAACAATGCCACCCCCCCCTCTTTTACCATCTTCTCTGTTCTTACTGAAACATCCAAATCCCGGAATCTGCAACATCCATTCCTGCCACTGCTCTACCCATGTCTCCGAAATGGCCACTACATCGAGATCCCAGGTACCAACCCATGCTGCAAGCTCACCCACCTTATTCCGGATGCTCCTGCCGTTGAAGTGGAAACACTTTAAACCAGGTTCTTGCTTGCCAGTGCCCTCTTGCTTCCTTGTAACCATATCCCTGACCTCACTGCTATCATCATCCTGTACACTGGCACTACAATTTAGGTTCCCATTCCCCTGCTGAATTAGTTTAAACCCCCCCCCCCCCCCGAAGAGCACTAGCAAATCTCCCCCCCCAGGATATTGGTACCCCTCTGGTTCAGGTGAAGACCATCCTGTTTGTAGAGGTCCCACCTACCCCAGAACGAGCCCCAATTATCCAGGAAACCAATACCCTCCCTCCTGAAGGTTGCTCCCTCCACTTATACATGGAGAGGGTGCTCCTTCCACTTATACATAGTGAGGGTGCTCCCTCCACTTATACATTGAGATGGTGCTCCTTCCGCTTATATATAGAGAGGGTGCTCCCTCCAATTATACATAGAGAGGGAGCTCCTTCCACTAATACATAGAGAGGGAGCTCCTTCCACTAATACATAGAGAGGGTGCTCCTTGCATTTATACATAGAGAGGCTGCTCCTTGCACTTATACATGGAGAGGGTGCTCCCTCCACGTATACATAGAGAGGGTGCTCCTTCCACTGAAACATAGAGAGGGAGCTCCCTCCACTTATTCATAGAGAGGGTGCTCCTTCCACTTATACATAGAGAGGGAGCTCCTTCCACTTATACATAGAGAGGGAGCTCCCTCCACTTTATACATAGAGAGGGAGCTCCTTCCACTTACACATAGAGAGGGAGCTCCCTCCACTTATACATAGAGAGGGAGCTCCTTCCACTTTATACATAGAGAGGGAGTTCCTTCCTGTTATACATAGAGAGGGAGCTCCTTCCACTTTATACATAGAGAGGGAGCTCCTTCCATTTATACATGGAGAGGGATCTCCTTCCACTTTATACATAGAGAGGGACCTCCTTCCAATTATACATGGAGAGGGAGCTCCTTCCACTTATACATAGAGGGGGAGCTTTTTCCTCTTATACATAGAGAGGGATCTCCCTCCACTTTATACATAGAGAGGTAGCTCCTTCCACTTATACATAGAGAGGGAGCTCCCTCCACTTTTACATAGAGAGGGTGATCCTTCCACTTATACATAGAGAGGGAGCTCCTTCCACTTATACATAGAGAGGGAGCTCTATCCACTTTATACATAGAGAGCGAGCTCCCTCCACTTATACATAGAGAGGGAGCTCCTTCACTTTATGCATAGAGACGGAGCTCCCTCCACTTCTACATAGAGAGGGTGCTCCCTCCACTTATACAAAGAGAGGTTGCTCCTTCCACTTATACATAGAGAGGGAGCTCCTTCCACTTATACATCGAGCGGGAGCTCCCTCCACTTATACATAGAGAGGGAGCTCCCTCCACTTATACATAGAGAGGGAGCTCCCTCCACTTATACATAGAGAGGGTGTTCCTTCCACTTATACATAGAGAGGGTGCTCCTTCCACTTATACATAGAGAGGGAGCTCCCTCCACTTATACATAGAGAGGGAGCTCCTTCCACTAAGACACCCAGAAGGAGCTCCTTCCTCTTTATAGATAGAGATGGAGCTCCCTCCACTTATACATAGAGAGGGAACTCCGACCACTTTATACATAGAGAGGGAGCTCCGTCCACTTTTTACATAGAGAGGGAACTCCGTCCACTTTATACATAGAGTGGGAGCTCCCTCCACTTTATACATTGAGAGGGAGCTCCCTCCACTTTATACTTAGAGAGGGAGCTCCCTCCACTTTGTACATAGAGAGGGTGCTCCCTCCACTTCTACATAGAGAGGGTGCTCCTTCCACTTATACATAGAGAGGGTGCTCCCTCCACTTAGACATGGAGAGGGTGCTCCCTCCACTTATACATAGAGAGGGTGCTCCCTCCACTTATACGTAGAGAGGGTGCTCATGGCACTTATTCATAGAGAGGGTGCTCATGGCACTTATTCATAGAGAGGGTGCTCCTTGCACTTATACATAGAGAGGGTGCTCCTTCCACTTTATAAATAAAGAGGGAGAGCCCTCTAGTTTATACATAGAGAGGGAGCTCCGTATGTTTTATGTAGCTGCCGCGGTGGTATTTGAACCCCTGTCCCCAGACCATCAGGTTGGGCCTCTGGATTACGTGACCAGTGATATTATCACTACCCAACTGCCTCGCAATTCGATGCGTCCAGTGTCTGTCCCGTAATATCACTCACAGTATTTTCTGGGCTGTAACCTCGAACAAGGTCCCGAATCAGAGACTCAAATTTCACATTTTAACTGGAAAAAGGCTGGAACAGAGTGAAACGGGATTGCTTTTGCCCCTGGATTCTGTGTCCACTGCAGACAGATCAGTTACATTTACAATAGAAAAGCCAGGAGTGAACAATGTCAATACAATAATATTGAAAATGTAAATGACGCCTCTCATAATTGTAGCATTCGTCCAGTATGAGGACAGATTTCAGGTTTATTCCGAGAGAGGTCTTACTCAGAAAATGTCTCTGACTTTGAAATGATTGTGTTTTATCCAGCACGTTATTTACATCAGTGTCAAAACTGCTGATGTAATGTGTTAGTTCAGGTGATTGCAACTAATAGCAATGATCAGGGGTATATCCGTGTCAGTGGAGACTTATCCCCTGTATAAATCAGGACCCATTGGAATGGATCAGCTCAGTGCCTGGTGGAGCTGTGGATTCCAGGCTAATAGAAGTCTCTGCTTCTGACAGAAATGGGATAACCATTAATGTATCAGATAGAAGACATTTACTATCCTGTACTTGCAGCAATTGGTGTTCCTGGTAAGCCAGTATCTCAGCTGTTAATGGTGTAAATCAATGTTAACTGTGCTGCTCTTCTCGTTATTATTTCCCTCTGTGTGTGTTACACAGCCACTTGTTCTTTTCCAGCAATTTTCTGATGGAATCTGCTCATTGTCTACTCTTTCATTCTTGCAGGAACTGTATTATGTATTTAATGGTATTGCTTTAAGTAACTGTGGCATTATTACTGGATTATTCTGTGTATTGAATGTATTGGAATCAGATGTTTCAGTTAGAATCAATAATCAGACCATTAGGAGTTTTTAACAGTTTCATGATGTGGATCTAACCGGTCCTGGAATATTTTAATGATTTTTTTTCAGTGATTGATAATGAGACATCTCACAGTCTCAATGTTACAAGGGGACAGAACTATGTCCTCCCTCCCCAATAACATGGCTCAGTTTAACTGGCATTTCAATGTATTTATTGATTATCACTGTTATCAAATATTATTTCATTGTGTGTGTGTCTGACGCTGCTTCAGAAGTCTGTCTACTGAACTGAGTTTGCTGCTGACACTTTCACATCTCCTTCTCTGCTTCACTGTGGACCTTCACTGTCACTGGACTACATTGTAAAATAGAAAGTATTGATGTGATGTTTTACTGGTTTTCAGTCTATCAGTTGGAATCAAGAGTCTTTCCATTTATCTGTAGATTATCAGCTGCAGCGCTGATGTGCTGTTTTATTAATTATACAATCCCACATTCTAACAGATTACTTTATAATTCCAGGAGAAGGAATTTCAATGATTGTGAGGTTTGTCTGGAAGTAGCTTTCGATCCTGTTTATTCCATGTATTGTAGATGAAGTGAAGAGTGTAGGTGAACAGGTGGAGACTTGAGTGTTCTGTAGATACAGTAAGTTATTCACAGAGGTTTCACCATTGAACAAACTGACTCTGAGAATAGAATCATTGAACCTGGGGCTGGTGAACAGAACACAGACGCAGAATGTTAGGAATAAATCATATGTGAAAAGTAGCATTAAGTAACAGTTTACAGGGTGTGAGTACTTCAGAGAGATAGGGAAGGAGAAAAGGAGCAGGGAGAACGAAACAGAGGGAAAGAGATCAGAAGAAAAAAAGTGAAAGAGAAAGTATCAGAAGTGTGAATAATTCACTGTCATAAAGTGCTGGAATTTCCAGAACAATTAGTGAGAGAAACTGTGAGTTGAAGTTGTCTGTTGTCAGATTGTGTTCATTTTCCTGTTGGACTTGATCCCCTGTGTTGATTTCTGTCAGGTCCTCATTTTGTTTTGTGGAAAGTTCCAATTCCTTACTTAGTGACTGAATGAACAGAATATAATCAGTTCTTCACTGATGGTAATTCATTATTTAAATATTGCACTTTAAAATCTCTGTGACTGCTGATTTCAATAAAGAGCAAGGCTGATATCAGAAATATATTTAAATTTATATTTAATAGCCTGTACAAACTAAATATATTGACTATATTGTAGAAACAATGAGAACTGTTCTCCAACATCAATAACCAAAGGGATTATTGCTTGAATGTATGAATTGAGTTGTATTACTGGTATCTATAGATTAGATTTCCTCTAACACTCTGCTGCAGTCTCTCCCTGTGAATCTCAGCCTATCCTCTCACTGTATTGAATCCTCAGTCTCCTCATCCATTGCTTCAGTTTACCACTTTCCCCAACCATCTGCTCCACTCTCCCCTCCTGCTCCAACATGTACTTTTCCTTCTCTCCCTCCCGATCTCACTCACTGTCTCCACCTCCAGCTCCTTTGTCCAACCTGATAGGAATACAGTAACATGGGAGCTGGAGGTGGCCATTCAGCCCCTCGAGCCTGCTCTGCCATTCTAGATGTTTGCTGATACTCTAACACAGCGCTGTATTTTTCCCACTTGGTAACAGTCCCTGCCGGTTCCCTGAACCCAGAGCAACAAACCAGCTACACATCCCGGTCTTCCCAAACATTCCCAACCAACAGTCTAGAGACACATTCCCAATTAACCCATTGGATTCCATCTCTGCAAAACCACTTCTCATTTCCCCACTGACACTGCATCCTCACTCAGTACTTCCAGTCGATCCGGTGCTGACTTTATTCACTTTCTGTATCAATTTCCCAATTCATTATTAATTATTGTGTTTTGAAACATTTCACTGTGACAAAGCACTGCCCGGATCAATGAATCAGTTTTCACTGCTCGATGCAGCAACAAAGCTGGAAATTTCTGCCCAGATATTGTCAAACTGCTGCTTTGTCTCCAGGTCTGATCAGTAATTTCTCTGCTTCCTTTTCTCTCTCTCTTCCAGTTAACTTGGAGGCGATTGTGATCCTGTCCCGAGGAAAGTGCGGTCTCTCCAAATGTATCAGTGTCTACCTGGTGGGAATGGCAGTGTCTGATCTCCTGGTCGTTATCACTAATCCCGTATTGGGTGCAATTGTTCCAATTTATTTCCCATATTCATTCCTGAGAATTACTCCTGTGTGTTCTCTCATTACCGTTCTGCTTTCTGCATCCACAGTTGTTTCTGTCTGGCTCACAGTCACTTTCACCTTTGATCGATTTGTGGCCATTTGTTGTGAGAAGCTGAAAACAAAATATTGCAGCGAGAAAACGGCGGCTGTGGTTGTGGGAACAGTGAGTGTGCTGGGCTGTTTAGAGTCTCTCCCCTGGTACTTTACACGGGAACAACAATACATTATTGATAATGTTCCCATGGGTTGTGTTCAAAAACTGAGCTTCTTTAATTCCCCCTTATGGGGGGCATTTGAATTGTTTGACCTCATTTTAACCCCTTGTGTCCCGGTCTTTCTGATTTTGCTGCTCAATGTTCTGACTGTCAGACGGATTTTATTCTCCAGGAAAGTCCGCAGGGGATTCCGGCGCCACAGCAATGCAGAGAATCACAAGGACCCAGAGATGGAGAATCGCGGGAAATCAATTATTTTACTCTTCAGTATATCCGGCAGTTTTATCCTGTTATGGGTGACCCGGGTTGTATTTATCATTTATAGGAGAATTACAGATATTCAGTCTTATTCCTCCTGCACTGACCCTCTCTATATCACACAAGAAACATCAAAGATGCTGCAGATTCTCAGTTCCTGCACCAACACATGTATTTATATTGTGACCCAGACTAAATTCAGACAGGAGCTGAAGAAGGGGGTGAAATACCCTCTCAATCTCATTGTTAAATTAGTGAAATCATGGAAAGAGCTGAAGGGTTTCAAACACTGGAACTAAATCCCATTCACCCTCCTCCACCCAGACCCCCAGCTCCACCTCCCACCCTCCACCCGCCTCTGTGATTATTTGACCGGCGCCTTCTTTAGTCCTGGCAGCTGCCTGAGGGTGGGCAGACCCTGACGTTTCACTGGAATAGTGTACGTTTGCGCATGTGCCTGTACAGCGCCACTTTGTGGTTGCTTTGTCAACAACCGCCGGCAGTGGACAAAGCTGCAAATCGCAGGGATTGTGAGCTGGTGAGTGGGACAGTAACTGCAGTGAAGCAGGGACACCAGCAGATGGAGATGGTGAGCGGGGGGAGCAACTGCAGTGAGGCAGAGGCATCAGCAGATGGAGATGGTGAGAGGAGGTCAGTAACTGCAGTGAGCCAGTGACACCAGCAGATGGAGATGGTGAGTGGGCCAGTAACTGCTGTGAGGCAGGAGTACCAGCAGATGTCGATGGTGAGAGAGGGACATTAACTGAAATGAGACAGGGACACCAGAAGATGGAGATAGTGAGGAAGGGACAGTAACTGAAGTGACACAGGGACACCAGCAGATGGAGATGGTGAGAGGGGGCAGTAACTGCAGTGAGACAGGGACACCAGCAGATGGAGATGGTGAGAGAGGGACATTAACTGCAGTGAGACAGGGACACCAGCAGATGGAGATGGTGAGAGAGGGACATTAACTGCAGTGAGGCAGGGACACCAGCAGATGGAGATGCTGAGCCATTACTGATGGGAGATTCCCCTGCTGAGTTTGAAAGTTTCCACAAGTCTGAAGAATTTACTTTATTGTAAACTTGAGATGCTGAATAAAATAATTTCAATGCAACTGTTGTAAAATGGCTAGTTTTCTACTGTGTGAACACTTGTAACATGAAACTCGTTCCTGTTTGGAAAGTTATATTGAGTGATTAAAGGTAATGTATAAATCAAACAACAGGATCAAATAAAACTCAAACAGTCATTTAGAAATAAAAACTCTCAATATAAGTTGTGTTGCGTTCTTGATCACTAACGTTATGACATCTCTCTCTCACACACTTCTCTTTCTATGTTGGTATCTTCTCTACTATAACTAAGAGTAGTTGAAATTTTGATCCAATTGTCTTTTGAAAGTTAATATTGAATCTGCTTTCAGAAACCTTTTAAACTTGCCTATTTGTTTCTCCCCTCTGCGAGTGTAAACAGTCCCTCCTCATATCTCCAAACTCAGGGAAAGATTTTGAATACAATGCAATTAATGTCTCCAGGACAGCAGCTGCAGAGGAGCTGGAACCTCCTAAATTTGGACAAACAATGGACAAAAATCCCTCTGAATCCTCCGGGAGAACAGAGGATAGAAACAGTCAGGAAGCAAAGGGAAACAAGTGACACTTTATTGCAGCAGTAAAAAGTCTTTGTCAGAATGTTTACGTCTTTATTGCTGAACTTTATATAACCTGGAGGTGAAAAGTGAAAGATGTTTAATACCATTTATGATAAATGGCCATTTCCCAGCTTTGTAAACGCTTGTAACATTAAACTGGTGAATGTTAAGAAGGTTTTATTGATTGATTACAGCTAATACATAAATACAGCAGCATCAAATACAGTGCAAAGAATCATTGACAAATATAACTGTAAATATGGGTAAGAATTGTTGTGTGAAATGTCAATGGTTATAAAAGTTCTCTTGGCTGCCTCATTAACCTGGCTCTAGTTTCAGTCTTTGTCACACAGTGGAAATGAAAAACCGAATAAAAACCGCATGTTTGTATTGCAGTCAAACAGGCCTCTCTGGCAACAACACTTTGTCAGAATTTCAAGGTAATTGCAATGAGTCATTTTCTGAACTTCCTGTTAACTGGAGGTGAATAGTGAAAGACATTTAATACAATGAGTGTTAAATGGCCATGATCCAAACCGGCCCCTCCAGGTTTTAAATGACAGCAGTTTTTCTGCTCTGTTAATGAGGTTTTTGGGGGAGGGAGAGAGAGAGACAGACAGACAGGTTTCTATCTGGAATGGTCCATTTGGGATATGTCTGGAATATCCCTCTCTCCCCCATTCACTGTTTACACAGAGACTCACCTTGGACTGTCCCATACCTGGGAGGGAGTGTCCAGATGGAGGAAGCTGAGAGCTGGTTGGTTGAGCTGCATTTTGGGTAGACTGTCTGTTTTGTTTGACAGGTTCTGGGATATATTAGGACAACATCAGACCACATTTTTACTTCCATGCGGCTGGTTTCTGAAGGTGAGTTTCTGTGTCTCAATCTCTGTGTCCAGGTGAATTGGAACTGATTACAGTGTGTGTGTGTGAGAGAGTCCAGTCTGAATCTCCCACTCTCTCTGTTCCAGTCCTGACGCTTTTCTGCAAATCCCACCACAATGCCCCTCTCCAGGATCTCTTCCCCATGGATGAGCTGATGGCGGGAATGTGTTCGAGTCCAACGATGGAAAGCAGACGGTGTGGGATGGTGAGTATCACATCTTTATTGTCTGTTTCTGCTTTTCTCCCTTCTTCTGACTCAGTCTCTTTCACTAAGTCTCTCTCACTGAATCTCTCTCTCACTCAATCTCTCTCTCACTGAATCTCTCTCTGAATCACTCTCTCGCTCAATCTCTCTCCCACTGAATCTCTCTCCCACTGAATCTCTCTCCCACTGAATCACTCTCCCACTGAATCTCTCTCCCGCTGAATCTCTCTCCCACTCAATCACTCTCTTACTCAATCTCTCTTTCACTGAATCTCTCTCCCACTGAATCTCTCTCCCACTGAATCTCTCTCTCACTGAATCTCTCTCTCACTGAATATCTCTCTCACTGAATCTCTCTCCCACTGAATCTCTCTCCCACTGAATCTCTCTCCCACTCAATCACTCTCTCACTCAATCTCTCTCTCATTCAATCTCTCTCTCACTCAATCTCTCGCTCACTCAATCTCTCTCCCACTGAATCTCTCACTCACTGAATCTCTCTCTCACTGAATCTCTCTCCCATTGAATCTCTCTCCCACTGAATCTCTCTCCCACTGAATCTCTCTCCCACTCATTCTCTCTCCCACTCAATCACTCTCTCACTGAATCGCTCTTTCACTCAATCTCTCTCTCTCAATGAATCTCTCTCTCACTCAATCTCTCTCTCACTCAATCCTTCTCTCACTCAATCTCTCTCTCACTGAAACTCTCTCACTCAATCTCTCTCACAGACTCTCCCTCGCACTCAATCTCCCTCGCACTCAATCTCCCTCTCACTCAATCTCTCTCTCACTCAATCTCTCTCTCACTGAAAATCTCTCTCACTGAAACTCTCTCTCACTCAATCTCTCTCTCACTGAATCTCTCTCTCACTGAAACTCTCTCGCACTCAATCTCTCTCTCACTGAAACTCTCTCACTCAATCTCTCTCTCACTCAATCTCTCTCTCACTCAATCTCTCTCTCACTCTATCTCTCTCTCACTCAAACTCTCTCTCACTCAATCTCCCTCTCACAGACTCTCCCTCGCACTCAATCTCCCTCGCACTCAATCTCCCTCGCACTCAATCTCTCCTCACTCAATCTCTCCTCACTCAATCTCTGCCCACTCAATCTCTCTCCCACTCAATCTCTCTCTCACTGAATCTCTCTCTCTCTATCTCTCAATCTCTCTCTCAATCTCTCTCGCACTGAATCTCTCTTTCACTCTCTATTTCTGAATCTCTCCCTCACCTTGTATTTCTGTCTCTGTTTTGCTCACTATCTCTCTGTTCCTCCATCTCTCTCTCTCTCCCTCACTTTGTGTTTCTCTCTCTCTCTGAGTGATTGTGCGTCTTTCTGTCTCAATGGCTTTCTCTGTCCTCTCTCTCAACCTCTCTGTGATTCTCTGTCCTCTCTCTCAATCTCTCTGTGTTTCTCTGTCCTCTCTCTCAATCTCTCTGTGATTCTCTTTGTCTTTCTCACTGGCTTTCTGTCTGTCTCTTTGGTGCCTTCAATTTCTTTGTGTCTCTGTTATTTCCCTCCACTTTTTTCCCTTCTCTTTTTCTCTCTCTTTCTTTGTATCTTTCAGTCTTCTCTATTTCTCTTCCTATCATTTCTCTCTCTCTTTCCAAATTTTTCTGTCTTTTCCTGACCCTATCCACCACGCTCAATTTATTCACCGCCCTCAATTTATCCACTGCCCTCAATTTATCCACCGCCCTCAATTTGTATCCACCACGCAAATTTTTTTACTGCAATACCCCCCACCAGAAAACATCCCCCCCTTGTACAGACACCCCCGATCTAAATAATCCTCATCTGCAGACAACTGTCTGATACCCCCTGTTAAATGGCCCCCATCTAATACCCTCATTATCAACAGACCCCCATCTAATTATCCCCTTCCCTCTGTTACAAGACAACCCATCAAACTACCACCCGCCCAGGACAGATTCCCATCTAAATAGACCCCGGGAACAAACACCCATTTAAATTCCCCCCACCGGGAACAAACTCCCATCTGAATAACACCCCCCAGGAACAGACCCCCATCTAAATACCCCCCGGAAACAAACTCCCATCTTAATACCCCCACCCCGGAACAGACTGCCATCTAAATACACCCCCCAGAACAAACTGCCATATAACTACACACCAGGAACAAACTCCCATCTAAATACCCTCCCAGAAACAAACTCCCATCTAAACACCCCCCGGGAACAAACGCCCAACTGAATACATCCCCAGAACAAACTCCCATCTAAATACACACCCAGGAACAAACTCCCATCTAAATACCTCCCCATGAACAAACTACCATCGAAATACCCCCCCCCCCCCAGGAACAAAGTCCCCTCTGAATAACCCCCCAGGAACAAATTCCCATCTCAATACCCTCCTGGAACAAACTCCCCTCTGAATACCCCCCCAGGAACAAACTTCCCTCTGAATAACCCCCCAGGAACAAACTCCCATCTCAATACCCTCCTGGAACAAACTCCCCTCTGAATAACCCCCCAGGAACAAACTCCCATCTCAATACCCTCCTGGAACAAACTCCCCTCTGAATAACCCCCCAAGAACAAACTCCCATCTAAATACCCCCCGGGAACAGACTGCCATCTCTATACCCGCCCGCAACAGACCCCCACCTAAATCCCCCCCGTTCTGTGAACAGACTCCAATCTAAATACCCCCCCATTAACTGAACCCAATCTAACTCTCCCCCCGCTCTCCACTGCAAACTCTCCCGGTTCCTAAATACCCTCCAAGTAGTGTAAAAGCCCCCCCCTCTACTCATTCCCACCCTGTATCATCACCCCACGTGAACAGCCCCCCACCCCGCTCGCCCCCCACCGTGTTATTCCCACGTCCATCACTTTCCTTTGTTTGGCTCTGTCTCCCGACAATCTTCCGTTCATTTTAATTCCAGATCTGGATAAGCCACTGGAATTCCAACAACCTGCTCCCAGATCCCCGGCACCTTTAACTCCTGTCCGGCCAAAATCAGGGCCGGGCATGGAGCAAGGACCTCGAGAGGCTAACTGGCATTCTGAGCCTTTAACGCACAGGACACAGCCCTCTCTGCAGAAAGGTGTTTCACCTGCTCTCCCCATCTGCTTCAGGGAATCAAACAGAGGGAGACATACACAAACACTCACACATTGATTTTGCACAGGGACGGGAAGAGGCCATTCAGCCCTTTGATCCTGTCCCACCCATGTTAAATAATGGCTGACTTGTCCCTTCCCCCATTGAACCACAAGGAGACATGCAGAGACAGTTGGGGAGCAGATACACAGAGAGTCAAAGAACCACTGGGCTGGACTTGGACTTGGTGCCAATGGTGCAAACCAGGGTGGAGGGGAGGAGAGTGGTTGTGAATCGGCTGTCCGTTCAGCATCTCTCCCCTGTTTTTACCTCAATGGGAGCAAAACTGGGCAGAGATGGAAAGCAGGATCCCACTTCACAATCACCCTGTACAACACCAAGGCTGCGAGTTCAAATCCACCACATGACAGAGGGAGAGAAACACAGAAAACAGATCCCGGGATTAGGACAGAACAGCGAGAGAGAAAAATAAATGGAAAGGGAGTTGGAGAATGAAATGCAGGGAGTCCGACACCAGTGAGAGAAACTGAGAACAGAGGGTCGGAAATACTGAGAAGGGCAGAGAGAGAGAGAGAAATGGAGATATTGAGAAAGATCCCAGACCAAGAGAGAGACGCAGAGACAGAAAGACGTGGAGGGGCAGAGATACAAAGTAAGATGCGTTTACAGAATAGAGAGGGATGCTGCGGGATGGGGGAAATGCAGAGATAATCTTGCAGGAAAGGAGGAGCAGCGATGGAAAGATTCAGGGATTTGGAAGTGAGTGAGAGAAGAAATGGAGTGAGAGAGAGACAGATAAAGATGCAGAGAGTCGAAGAAAGAGAATGACAATGGAAACCTGTGAGACTCTGGAGAGAGGCAGAGATAGAAAGGATGTTGAGAGATACAGAGATAGGGATTTAAAGATGTGAAGAAACAGAGCTAGGAACAAGGAGTAAGGTGCAGGGAACAAGTTGCAGCAAGAGATGGAGAGAGGGAAATCTATGGGATTACATTGACGTCTGGAGCAGCGCTTCCCAAACTATTCTCTTCGGAGCACCCTCCAGCCCCCTCCCTTGTGGTAAACAAAATCCACAGACCCCCGAAAACACAAAATCAAAATACTGCGGATGCTGGAAATCTGAAATAAAAAACGTGCTGGAAATACTGAGCATTTCCAGCACTTTGTTTTTCTATCAGCCCCGAAAACACAAACAGTTTTCTTTTCTGTATTTAGAAATGAATTCGACAATGACAAATATATATGTATTATTATTTTACCTCCCTGGTTAAAGCTCTTGTCTGAGAATTCCACGTGGCTAAAAGATTCTCCCTCTGCATCATCACAGATGCAGCTTCCGAAAAGATTCTCCTTGGGAATAACAGAAATAACATTGATTCAATCAAAGCAAAGCATTTTTGAACAAAAATAAAACACAGCAAGATCACAGGACTCTCTCTCAAACTCACTGACATCAAACAATCTCTCAGTGACTTGCAAACACATCCCCTGACACAGAGCCAGAGACTGGGAAGTGTAGATGTGTTTCCCCTGTCATTTCCTGCTGTCTCTCTCTCTCTTTTTCTCTCTCTATTTCTCTCTGTGTCTCTCGACATCTGTTTCTGCCTCATTGTAAAAACACACAAACACTGGTGACCCCCATCCCCTCTCCTGTAGAAGGATAGAGAGAGAAATCCACATTCCGATCCATGAAAATCTGAATTCAAATGGTCCCCAGGCGTTTCATTTAACTGTCAAATTCAGCCCACAGCCTAAAACACCAGCAATATTCGGGAATGAGAACAAGCCTTTACAAACCTTCACATTTCAGCCATTTCATTGCTGATTCACAGAAGTATTTGACACTCAACGAATTAATTTTTAAAGTGGTCGTCACTGTTGCAATGTTGGAAATGCTGCAGGACATTGGGACAGTGGTACACAGCAAGATCCCACAAGCAGCAGTGTGATAACAGCCTGCAAGCTGTGCACAGCAAGATCCCAGCAATGGTGAAACTTCAACCAAGGTTTGAGTGTGGATTTCTCTCTCTGTCTTTCTCCACTTTCTCTGCCTTCCCTCCCTCACCCACACTCCGCCTGTCTCTCTCACTCTCTCTGTTTAATCTGCCACCTCCAGCTGTTTTGCACTCTCCCTCTTTTTCTCTCCACCAATTTCTGCCTCAGTGTTGTAAGGTAGAACTTGATGCAGGGAATGTATGCACAGCAGTATCCCACAATGTGATCATAGCCAAATATCCCATCACAGTCCTCAGAAAATGCTAAACTCCATCTTTAAACTGCAGCTTCCCGTTCAGCTCTTGTAATTATTGGCCCTCAGGAGCAGTTGACACTCAATGAATTAATTTTGAAAGTGGTCCACTGTTGCAATGCAGGAAACCTTCAGGCAGTGTGTGCACAGCAACATCCCACAGGCAGAAATCTGATGTGCAGATAATTTGCTTGTGTGCACAGCAAGATCCCAGCAATGGTGACACTTCAATATTCAGTTTACCAAGGTTTTGAGTGTAGATTTCTCTCTCCTTCTCTTTCTGTCTCTGTCCATCTTTCTCTGCATTCCCTCCCTCACTCACCTGTCTCTCTCTCTCTCCCTGCATTTAACCTGCCACCTCCAGCTGTCTCTCACTCTCCCTCTTTTTCTCTCCATCTGTTTCTGCCTCAGTGTTGTAATGTAGGAATTGATGCAGGGAATGGATGCACAGCAGGATCCCACAATTGATTAAAAGGCATTGATAAGCAAAATTGCACTGCAAGAGTCCAGGAATTGCCCTCAGTGACACAGACACTCTCTCAGCAACACCCAAATACAGACAAATCACAGTTAATAAACCAAAGGATAAAAGGGTTCAGACAGCAACCTCCACCTCTCTGTGTCTGCCTCTGTATCTCTCTCCCCTGTCTCTATATCTCTCTCCCCTGTCACTGTATCTCTCTCCCCTGTATGTGTATTTCTCTCCCCTGTTCCTGTCTTTCTCTCCCTGTCTCTGTATCTCTCTCCCCTGTCTGTGTATCTCTCTCTCCTGTCTCTCTCTCTCTCCGTCCGTATCTGTTTTTATCCCTCTATCTCATATGTAATCTTGACTGAAAATAGCTATGAAATATTTCTGTCTCACCATTTAAACCAACAACAAATCACACAGCTGTGTGTGTTTTTAACTATTAAAGTTTTAAATAGAGAGACAGAGGGAAAGAAATCTGGAGAAAGACAGAGAGAATTCGAAACTCAGAACTTCAGTAAACTGAATTGTTTGAATCGGGAACATTTGACACTCAGTGAGCTGTTTAAGTGCTCGTCACTTTTGCAATGTTGGAAACACTGCATGCCATACGTGTACAGCAAGATCCCACAATTTTTTTCACCCTCAAATTCACGTCACTGCCCTAAATACCAGCATCATTCTGGAATTATACCGGCTCCAAGCTCAGGACTTTAATTCCAGGCCTTCAGGGGAGCTTTACACAAAATGAATTCTCCTCTAAAATGGTGTGACAGGGAGGGAGGTGTCCTCATTGTTGTCATGTAGGAAATGCTGCAGGCCACTAGATGCACAGCAAGATCCCACAAGCAGCAATGTGATAATAGCCAGATTTCAGTCCCTGGAAAGGGTGAAACTCCTTCTTTAAACTGGGAACAAGCTGCTGATTCCGTCTCACCATTTCAAATAACGACAAATCACATTGCTGTGTGTGGTATGTTTATTTTTATTTATTAAAGGTTTAAGTGGCGATGGAGAGTGTGTAACCGAGACAGAGAAGAGAAAGCATGGGGGGAGATAGAGACACAGGGAAAGAATGTGGTGACAGAGGGAAAGCTAACCTCATAACTACAGTAAAATGAATTAAAATGGGCACCGTGCATCTTATTTCACTAAGTTCACGAAGCATTGCCCAAAACATCAGCAAACCTCACAGACAGGGCTGGATGGAGCAAGTGCAAATGGGACTCCCTCCTGCGGCTGCTCCTTTAACCCTTGGCTTTCAACATATTTAAAACTCCAGGGCCCCAATCCGACAGGAACTAGTTAACCCAGGGCCCCAGAGATGAAATTAAACCTCGGGCTAATAAACAGACATAACTCACGTGGGCCCTTTGGGTGCAGCCTGTGGACAAGGCCTCAGTCCGTCCCCTCGGGAGGATGCTCCACTCCAAGGATTCCTCGTCCAAACTTTCCCTCTTTTCATCTTCACGATGCAGGTTTCAGAATGAAAATTCCTGAAGAAAAGAGGGAGAGAGAGAAAATTGATTAAAAGGCATTTTAAAAGAAAATAACTCCGTACATCTTATTTAATAGTAAAGATTCCGAACATTGCCCAAAGCACACGGATTACTCTAGAATTATAACAAGCCTTTAGAAACTATCACATTTGTGACTTAATTCCAAGCTTTTGACCCTCAATGAGTTAATTTTTAAAGTGGTCGTCACTGGTACAATGTTGGAAAAGCTGCAGGCCATTGGTGCACAGCAAGATCCCACAAACAGCGTTCTGATAACAGCCAGCTACCCCTCCTCTCCCCCTATGATTCTCTCTATGTTTCCCTCACTCTCCTGCGTCCCTCTCCCTCCTGTTACTCTCATTCAGAGAGACAGATGGAGAGAGAGAATGAGTCTTGCGAAGTGGGCCCCAGAGAGGAAATTGAACCTCGGGCTAATAAATAGACACAACTCACGTGGGCCCTTTGGGAGCAGCCTGTGGACAAGGCCTCAATCTGTCCAAGGATTCCTCGTCCCAAACTTACCCTCTTTTCAACTTGACGGTGCAGTTTTCAGAATGAAAATTCCTCAGGGGAAAGAAGGAGAAAAAAAATGGATTAAAATATAAAGCGAGGACATTTTTAAACAAAATAGCATAGCAAGAGCCCAGAGTTTCCTCTCTCAGTTACACAGACAATCAGCAATATTCAAATACAATCAAATCACAGTTATAAACCAGATTGAGACAGAGAGAGCACACACACAGATACACAGACACACACACTGAATCAGACTGGGGAATGTGTCTACTCTGTCTGGAGAGAGAGTGAAAGGTGGGTTTTGTGATTGGAACTGAGATCTTCAAACCCAGTTTATATCCTGAGTGAGCTGTTTGCAAGCTCCACCTTTAGCCTCTGACATGTTGGGCTGTCTCTCAATCTCCTGCCTCAGGAGCGGGGGAGGGGGCCTGTCCATTGATATGTTAATCCCAGGACAGGACCTTCCTGACTTTTAAAGTCCATTAATATGTTAATGCCAGCACAGCAATGCTTTCAGCCATCTCGTAGTTAACTTCAAACCTTGAATTCTTTCCCTGCAGTTTGAAAATATCAAACATTGTTACTGAGCTTGTGTTTGGGGATTTTTACTGACATCAGTGTGGATTTTAAAGTGTGTCTCCCCGTCCCCCACTTCTAAAGACTCTCAGTGTTGTTGTTGTGTGCTGACAGTTTTTCCAGTGTCCAGTCCCTTTCAACTTTTAATAAAATCTGGAGAACACAAATAAATGTAAAGTTTCTCCGACAAGCTGTTTTGTCCTGCTCCTTCCAAGGTCTCTCTCCGTCACTCCCTATCTCTCGCTCTGTCTCTCACAGGACTGGGCAGATACTGGGGATTGTTACTGAAGTTCTGTTGGCCATTTTTACTGTCATCAGTGTGGATTGTAAAATCTGTGTGTGTGTGTGTGTGTGTGTGTCTGTGTGTCCCTTTATGTGTGTGTCTGCATGTTTGTGTGTGAGAGAGAGAGATTCTCAGGGTCACCTCTCTGCATCTCTATCTCTCCTTCTCTCTCTCTTTCTCCTTCTCTCACTACCTCTCCCTCTCCCAGTCCTCTTCTCTCATAGAAACATCGAAAATAGGAGCAGGAGCAGGCCATTCGGCCCTTTGGGCCTGCTCCGTCATTCAATAAAGATCATGACCGATGGTCTAATTCAGTACCCTGTTCCACTTTCTCCCCATACCCCTTGATCCCTTTGACATTAAGAAATATATCTCTCTCCTCCATGAATATATTTAATGACTTGGCCTCCACTGCCTTCTGCGATAGAGAATTCCACAGGTTCACCACCCTCTACCCCATCCATCTCTCCCCCTCTATCTCCGTCTCCACCCTCTATCTCTCCCTCCCCCTCTATCTCCCAATCCCCCTCGATCTCCCAATCCCCCTCTATCTCCCTCTCCCGCTCTCTCTCCCTCTCCCCCCTCTATCTCCCTCTCCCCTTCTATCACCCTCTCCCCCTCTATCTCCCTTTCCCCCTCTAGCTCCCTCTCCCCTCTATCTCCCACTCCCACTCTATCTGCCTCTCCCCCTCTATCTCCCTCTCCCCCTCTATCTCCCTCTCCTCCCCCTCTATCTCTCTCCTCCCCCTCTATCTCTCTACTCCCCCTCTATCTCTCTCCTCCACCTCTATCTCTCACTCCCCCTCTATCTCTTTCTCCCCTCTCTCCCCCGCTCTCGCTTCCCCGTACAACTTTCTCTCCCCCATATCTCCCTCTCGTTGTCTTTTGCTATCACTGTCTCTGTCTCTCTCTCTTTCTCACTGCCGCTGCCTCTCTCTCTGTTTCTCTCTGTGTCTCTATCTCTCTCTCTCTGTCTGTGTCTCTCTCTCTCTCTCTGTTACTCTCTCTCTCTCTCTTTGTCACTGTCTCAGTATTTCCCTCTCTATATCTCTGTCTCCCTCTCTATTTCTGCCTCTTCCTATCTGTCGCTCTATCTGTCCCTCCATCTGTCTTTCCCTCCCTAACACTCCACCTCTCTCCTTCTCTCTCGGTCCCTCCATCTGTCTTTCCCTCTCTGTCTCTCCCTCTCTCTACTTCTCTCTCTCTGTCCTTCCATTTGAGTTTCCCTCCCTGTCACTCCCTCTCTCTCCTTCCATCTCTGCCTCTCTCTCTCTGTCTCCCCATCTGTCTTTCCCTCTCTGTCTCTCCATCTCCCTCCTTCTCTCTCTGTCTCTCCATCTGTCTTCCTTCCCCTGTCACTCCTCTCTCCTTCTATCTCTGTCTGTCTCTCTCGAATGGTCCATCTGTCCTACCCTCCTGTCACTCCCTCTCTCTCCTTCTATCTCTGCCTCTCTCTCTCTGTCTCTCCATCTCTCTTTCCCTCTCTGTCACTCCCTCTCTCTCCTTCTATCTCTGTCTCTGTCATTATCTCCGTCTCTCTATCTATCACTGGCTCTTCCTCTACTTTTGCCTCTCTCTCTCTCTCTCTCTCTGTCTCACCCTCTCTCCCAATCCCTGTCTCTCCCAATCCCTGTCTCTCTTCCTCTGTGCCTCCCTCTCTCGCTCTCTCTACCTCTGTCTCTCCCTCAGTCTGTCTCTTTCTCTCCCTCTTTCTGTATCCCTCCCTATCTGTCCCATTCTATCCTTCCATCTCTCTGTGTCCCTCCATCTGTCTTTCCCTCTTTCTCACTCCCTCTCTCTCTCCTTCGAACTCTGTCTCTCTCTATATACCTCCATCTGTCTTTCCCTCCCTGTCCATCCCTCTCTCTCCTTCCATCTCTCTCTGTCTCTCTCTCTCTCTGTCTTTCCTTCTCTGTCACTCCCTCTCTCTCCTCTCTCTGTCTCTCTCTCTGTCCCTCCATCTGTCTTTCCCTCCCTGTCACTCCCTCTCTTCTTCGATCTCTGACCCTCTCTCTGTCTCTGTCTGGAATTATCTCTGTCTCTGCATCTATCACTGGCTGTTCCTCTATCCTTCTCTCTCTCTCTGTATCTCCCTCTCTGTTCCATCTGAATCCCAGTCTCTCCCTCTCTGTTACACTTTGAATCCCAGTCTCTGCCTCCCTATTATCCTCTGAATCCCAGTCTCTCCTTCCCTGTTACCCTCTGAATCCTAGTCACTCCCTCTCTGTTAACCTCTGTAACCCTCTGAATCCCAGTCTCTTCTCTCTGTTACCCTCTGAATCCCAGTCTCTTCTCTCTGTTACCCTCTGAATCCCAGTCTCTCTCTCTGTTACCCTTTGAATCCCAGTCTCTCTCTCTCTGTTGCCCTGTAAATCCCTGTCTCTCCCTTTCTGTTACCCTCTGAATCCCAGTCTCTGCCTCCCTGTTACCCTCTGAATCCCAGTCTCTCCCTCTGTTACATTTTGAACCCAGTCTCTCCTTCCCTGTTACCCTCTGAATCCCAGTCTCTGTACTATCCTCTGAAACCCAATCTCTCCCTCTCTGTTACCCTCTGAATCCCAAACTCTGCCACTCTGTTATCCTCTGAATCCCAGTCTCTCCCTGTCTGTTACCCAAAGGAATCAGTGAACATTCACTCCAAGGTCCCGCTGTTCACTGACACAGAGAGAATGTTGGAGACAGTCACGTTGTTAGGTTAGATCGAAAGGGCAAATGTCAAATATAATCATAGTTTGATGTAATCCTTTGTACACGGAGGTACAAGAAATAGGCATAGAGTGTGAACGATCAGGAGAGAGGAAGAAATAAAGATGGAGAGAGTGTAACAGTGAGAAAGGGAGAGATATACATGGAGAGAGAAGTGGAAAGCTACTCTTACTGGTAATCTCTCCCCATCTCCGTCTTTCCCTCTCCCTTACTCACTCAATTGCTAGTTCCCCACTCTGCTACTCTCTCCATATTTAAATCTCTCCTCTTCTCTCTCTGTTTCTATCTCCCTCTGTCCCCTCTCAATCCCAATCTTCGCTGTGTCAAATCTTCCAGTCTGCTGAACACAGCTTTGCAGTAACACTGACTGACACTCTCCATCCCAATTTCTTCCTCTTTCTCACTGGTGCTCTCTCCCCATTGCTATCCCTCCCTTTCTCTGTTTTACTCTCTCTATATCTATCCCTGTCTCTCTCACTGTTACTCTCTCCATCTGGATGGAGGAAGGGAAAGAGAGGCACATATCGAGTCAGCTTTACTCTGTATATACCCCCACACTGTACCTGCCCTGGGAGTGTTTGATGGAATGGAGAGGACAGAGATTTACTCAATAGCTAACGAATAGCTTGGCAGCAATTGATGGGACAGTGTAGATGGAGCTTTACTCTGTATCCCTGGAATTTAGAAGGTTAAGGGGTGATCTACTCAAAGTTTAAAGTTGTGGATGGGGTGCCAATCAAGTGGGCTGCTTTGTGCTGGATGGTGTCGAGCTTCTGGAGTATTGTCGGTCCTGCACTCATCCAGGCAAGTGGAGAGATCCCATCACACACCTGGCTTGTGTCTTGTAGGTGGTGGAAAGGCTTTGGGGAGTCAGTGGTGAGTCACTGTAGCCACAGTACTGATGTGATTACTTCAGCTCAGTTCCTGGTCAATGTATCCCCAGGATGTTAATGCTGGAGGATTCAGCGATGGGATAATGCTTTGAATGCCAAAGGGAGGTGGTTGGATTCTCTCTTGTTGCAGATGCTCATTGCCTGTCTGTGTTTTTCTCTGTGCTCTGGGACCAATTTCCTCATGGGGACGTCTTAATGGTGCCTCATAATTGACTAGTTAGCAATATGAATGCTCATGGAATCAATGGGACAGGGACAGAGTGGATACAACATTGGCTAAGGGACAGAACACAGAGAGCAGTGGTGAATGGTTGCTTCAGACTGGAGGACGGTATCTATGCCTGACATAATCTTAAACACTTCTTTTCAATCTACCCTCAATCTCCTTTGTTCTAAGGAGACCAAACCCAGCCTTTCCAACCTAACTTTGTAGCTAAAATCCCTCATCCCTGGAACCATTCTGGTAAATCTCCTGTGCACCCACTCAAGGACCCTCACCTCCTTCTTAAAGTGTGGTGACCAGAACTGGACACAATTTTCCAGTTGGGGCCTAATTAGTGCTTGATAAATGTTCAATATAACCTCCCTGCTTTTGTAGTCACTATGTACAGTATCCATTGTGGTACAGGGATATTCCCCAAGGGTTCGGATTCGGACCACTGATCTTTTTGATATATATGAATGACTTGGACTTGGGTTTACAGGGCATAACTTCAACATTGTGCCATCTGCAATGTAATAAACAGGGAAGGGAAAGTAGTAGACTTCAGGAGGATAGACAGAGCCTGGTGAAATGGTCAGACACATGGCAGGTTAACTTTAATGCTGAGAAATGTAAAATGATGCATTTTGGAAGGAAGGCTGAGCAGAAGCAATATAAACTAAATGGTACAATGTTAAATTAGGTGCAGGGACAGAGAGACCTGGGATTTCATTTGTGTCAAATTTTCTCTCTTCAAGATTCAATTTGCGGCTTGCAATCTGGAAGTTGAATTTAGCTTCACCCTGAAACGTGTCAGCAGACATGTTGGGAAATGTGTCAAAACTGTTTCCATTCAGACATTCCTGCGTTGTGGAAGTGTGAGCTATCTTTGCAGAGACAGGAAATCGGGGTGTTTGAATGGACCTGCAGGTTTTGGTTATTGCAATAAGGTGAGAATTTGAATTGTGTCCCTTGCAGATGCACAGAATTGAAGGTATTTACAGAACAAAACATGAAGTAGTTTACCAATGTCTGACAAACTTCAAAGACTTCAGACACATGGAAGAAGAGGAAAAGGGAACAATATACAAAACCTGAGATGGTCCGACAACAGCAGTAGGAAAATGAATCTATTTTTATGGGTTTTAATTTGTAGGCCTGAGCTGAGAGTTACAAGCTAGCCAGGAAGGATCTAAAGGGAGAGCTCAGAAGAGCAAGGAGAGTTACACGAAAAGTCATTGGCGGATAGGATCAAGGAAAACCCTAAGGCTTTCTATAGGTAAATCAGGAATAAAAGAATGACTAGAGTTAGATTAGGGACAATCAAGGATAGTAGTGGGAAGTTGTGTGTTGAATCAGAGGAGATAGGGGAAGCGTTAAATGAATATTTTTCTTCAGTATTTACAGTAGAGAAAGAAAACGTTGTCGAGGAGAATACTGAGATTCAGGCCAGTAGGCTAGATGGGATTGAGGTTCACAAGGAGGAGGTGTTAGCAATTTTGGAAGGTGTGAAAATAGATAAGTCCCCTGGGCCAGATGGGATTTATCCTAGGATTCTCTGGGAAGCCAGGGAGGAGATTGCAGAGCCTTTGTCCTTGATCTTTATGTCGTCATTGTCGACAGGAATAGTGTTGGACGACTGGAGGATATCAAATATTGTCCCCTTGTTCAAGAAGGGGAGTAGAGCCAGCCCTGGTAATTTTAGATCTGTGATCCTTACCTCGGTCGTGGGTAAAATGTTGGAAAAGGTTATAAGAGGTAGGTTTTATAATCATCTTGAAAAGAAGAATTTCATTAGCGATGGTCAGCACGGTTTTATAAAGGGTAGGTCGTGCCTCACAAAACTTATTGAGTTTTTTGAGAAGGTGACCGAACAGGTGGATGAGGGTAAAGCCGTGGATGTGGTGCATATGGATTTCAGTAAGGCGTTTGATAAAGTTCCCCACGGTAGGCTATTGCAGAAAATACGGAAGTATGGGATTGAAGGTGATTTAGTGCTTTGGATCAGAAATTGGTTAGATGAAAGAAGACAGAGGGTGGTGGTTGATGGCAAATGTTCATCCTGGAGTTTAGTTACTAGTGGTGTACCGCAAGGATCTGTTTTGGGGCCACTGCTGTTTGTCATTTTTATGAATGACTTGGATGAGGGTGTAGAAGGGTGGGTTAGTAAATTTGGGGATGACACGAAGGTCGGTGGAGTTGTGGATACTGCCGAAGGGTGTTGTCGGGTACAGAGGGACATAGATAGGCTGCAGAGCTGGGTTGAGAGATGGCAAATGGAGTTTAATGCGGAAAAGTGTGAGGTGATTCAATTTGGAAGGAGTAACAGGAATGCAGAGTACTGGGCTAATGGGAAGATTTTTGGTAGTGTAGATGAGCAGAGAAATCTTGGTGTCCAGGTACATAAATCCCTGAAAGTTGCCACCCAGGTTAATAGGGCTGTTAAGAAGGCATATGGTGTGTTAGCTTTTATTAGTCGGGGGATCGAGTTTCGGAGCCACGTGGTCATGCTGCAGCTGTACAAAACTTTGGTGAGACCGCACCTGGAGTATTGCGTGCAGTTCTGGCCACCACATTATAGGAAGGATGTGGAAGCTATGGAAAGGGTGCAGAGGAGATTTACTAGGATGTTGCCTGGTATGGAGGGAAGGTCTTACGAGGAAAGGCTGAGGGACTTGAGGTTGTTAACGTTAGCGAGAAGGAGGAGGAGAGGTGACTTAATAGAGGCATATAAGATAATCAGAGGGTTAGATAGGGTGGATAGTGGGAGTCCTTTTCCTCGGATGGTGATGGCAAACACGAGGGGACATTGCTTTAAGTTGAGGGGTGATAGATATAGGACAGATGTCAGAGGTAGTTTCTTTACTCAGAGAGTAGTAGGGGCGTGGAACGCCCTGCCTGCAACAGTCATAGACTCGCCAACTTTAGAATTAGAATTAGAACATTACAGCGCAGTACAGGCCCTTCAGCCCTCGATGTTGAGCCGACCTGTGAAACCATCTGACCTACACTATTCCATTTTCATCCATATATCTATCCAATGACCACTTAAATGCCCTTAAAGTTGGCGACCCATCTAAAGTACTCGAATTATAGTATTTCCAGTCGATATTTGGAAAGTTAAAGTCCCCCATAACAACTACCCTGTTACTCTCGCCCCTGTCGAGAATCATCTTCGCTATCCTTTCCTCTACATCTCTGGAACTATTCGGAGGTCTATAAAAGACTCCCAACAGGGTAACCTCACCTCTCCTGTTTCTAACCTCGGCCCATACTACCTCAGTAGACGAGTCCTCAAACGTCCTTTCTGTCGCTGTAATACTCTCCTTGATTAACAATGCCACACCCCCCCCCCCTTTTTACCATCTTCTCTGTTCTTACTGAAACATCTAAATCCCGGAATCTGCAACATCCATTCCTGCCCCTGCTCTACCCATGTCTCCGAAATGGCCACTACATCGAGATCCCAGGTACCAACCCTTGCTGCAAGCTCACCCACCTTATTCTGGATGCTCCTGGCGTTGAAATAGACACACTTAAAACCAGGTTCTTGCTTGCCAGTGCCCTCTTGCGTCCTTGTAACCATATCCCTGACCTCACTGCTCTCAACATCCTGTACACTGGCACTACAATTTAGGTTCCCATTCCCCTGCTGAATTAGTTTAAACCCCCCCGTAGAGCACTAGCAAACCTCCCCCCCAGGGTATTGGTACCCCTCTGGTTCAGGTGAAGACCATCCTGTTTGTAGAGGTCCCACCTACCCCAGAAAGAGCCCCAATTATCCAGGAAACCAAAACCCTCCCTCCTGCACGATCCCTGTAGCCACGTGTTCAACTCCTCTCTCTCCCTATTCCTCGCTTCGCTATCACGTGGCACGGGCAACAACCCAGAGATAACAACTCTGTTTGTTCTCGCTGTAAGCTTCCACCCTAGCTCCCTGAATTTCTGTCTTAAATCCCCATCTCTCTTCCTACCTATGTCGTTGGTGCCTATGTGGACCACGACTTGGGGCTGCTCCCCCTCCCCCTTAAGGATCCCAAAAACACGATCCGAGACATCACGAACCCTGGCACCTGGGAGGCAACATACCAACCGTGAGTCTCTCTCGTTCCCACAGAACCTCCTATCTGTTCCCCTAACTATGGAGTCCCCAATGACTAATGTTCTGCTCCTCTTCCCCCTTCCCTTCTGAGCAACAGGGACAGACTCTGTGCCAGATACCTGTACCCCATTGCTTACCCCTGGTAAGTCATCCCCCGCAACAGTATCCAAAACGGTATACCTGTTGTTGAGGGAAACGGCCACAGGGGATCCCTGCACTGCCTGCTGGTTCCCTCTCCTTCCCCTGACGGTAACCCATCTACCTACTTCTTTTACCTGAGGTGTGACTACCTCCCCATAACTCCTCTCAATAACCTCCTCCACCTCCCGAATGATCCGAAGTTCATCCAGCTCCAGCTCCAGTTCCCTAACGCATTTAAGGGCATTAAAGTGGTCATTGGATAGACATATGGATGAAAATGGAATAGTGCAGGTCAGATGGTTTCACAGGTCGGTGCAACATCGAGGGCCGAAGGGCCTGCACTGTGCTGTAATGTTCTATGTTCTATGTTCTATACGGCCTATCGGGGGCAGGCTACAGTGACCGGGCCTCTGGCACGGGGTCCTGCACTGTGGCTCAGAAGGGAAGGAGGGAGAATGGGAGAGCACTAGTCATCGGGGACTCGATGGTGAGGAGTACGGACAGGCGGTTCTGTGGGCGCAGGCGAGACGCACGGATGGTTTGTTGCCTCCCTGGTGCCAGGGTCCGTGATGTTTGTGATCGCGTCTTCAGGATCCTTAAAGGGGAGGGGGAGCAGCCAGAGGTCGTGGTGCACATTGGCACCAACGACGTAGGAAGGAAGGGTGGCACAGATGTTAGAAGTGAGTTTAGGGAGTTAGGCTGGAAGCTGAAAGCTCGGACGGACAGAGTTGTTATCTCTGGTTTGTTGCCGGCGCCACGTGATAGTGAGGCTAGGAATAGGGAGAGAGCACAGCTGAACACGTGGCTGCAGGAATGGTGTAGGAGGGAGGGCTTCCAGTTCTTGGATAATTGGACTGCATTCTGGGGAAGATGGGACCTGTTCAAACAGGACGGGCTGCATCTGAACCAGAGGGGCACCAATATCCTGGGAGGGAGGTTTGCTAGTACTGTTCGGGAGGGTTTAAACTAGTTTGGGAGGGGGATGGGAACCGGACTTGTAATCCAGGGACCAGTGGGTCCACTCAGAAAGACAAAGAGTGTAGTGAGGTATTGGGGAAGGTAGCACTGTCGCAGAGGACAGATGGGCACGGAGAAGGGTTAAAGTGCGTATACTTCAACGCAAGAAGCATCAGGAATAAGGTGAGTGAATTGAAGGCGTGGATGGGCACTTGGGACTACGATGTTGTGGCCATCACTGAAACGTGGATAGGTGAGGGGGAGGAATGGTTTTTGGAGGTACCTGGTTATAGATGTTTTCATAAGATTAGGAATGGTGGTAAAAGAGGTGGGGGGGGTGGCATTGTTAGTTAGAAATAGTGTAACAACTGCTGAAAGAATTTTCGAGGAGGATCTGCCGACTGAGGCACTGTGGGTTGAGGTCAGGAACAGGAAAGGAGCAGTCACCTTGATGGGAGTTTTCTATAGGCCCCCCAATAGCAGCAGGGAGGTGGAAAAGCAGATTGGGAAACAGATTTTGGAAAGGAGCAGAAGTCACAGGGTAGTAATTATGGGGGATTTCAACTTCCCAAATATTGATTGGCAACTCTTTAGATCGAATAGTTTGGATGGGGTAGTGTTTGTGCAGTATGTCCAGGAAGCTTTTCTGACTCAGTATGTAGACTGCCCGACCAGAGGGGAGGCAATATTGGATTTGGTACTAGGTAATGAACCAGGGCAAGTGATAGAGCTGTTGGTGGGCGAGCACTTTGGAGATAGTGATCACAATTCTGTAGCATTCACTGTGGTAATGGAGAGGGATAGGTATGTGCAACAGGGCAAGGTTTACAATTGGGGGAAGGGTAGATATGATGCTGTCAGGCAGGAACTGAGGAGCATAAGTTGGGAGCATATGCTGGCAGGGAAGGGCACGGTCGAAATGTGGAACTTTTTCAAGGAGCAGATAGTAGGGGCCATTGATAAGCATGTCCCTGTCAGACAGGGAAGGGATGGTCATGTGAGGGAACCGTAGTTGACAAGAGAGGTTGAGAGTCTTGTTAGGAAGAAGAAGGATGCGTATATAAAGTTGAGGAAAAAGGGCACAGGCATAGCTCTGGAGGGATACAAGATGGCCAGGAAGGATCTGAAGAAAGGGATTAGGAGAGCTAAGAGAGGGCATGAAAAATGCTTGGCGGGTAGGATAAAAGAAAACCCCAAGGCCTTTTACGCGTATGTCAGAAATATGAGGATGACTAGGGGGACCGTAGGTCCGGTCAAGGACAATAGCGGGAGACTGTGTGTTGAGCCGGAAGAGATAAGTGAGGTTTTGAATGAGTACTTCTCTTCGGTATTTACGAATGAGAAGGGGTGTATTACTGAAGAGGACGGTGTGAAACAGACTGGTAAGCTCGAGGAAGTGCTTGTTAGGAGGGAAGATGTGTTGGGGTTTTTGAATAACTTGAAGATAGACAAGTCTCCCGGGCCTGACGGGGTATATCCAAGGATGTTATGGGAAGCAAGGGATGAAATTGCAGAGCCGCTGGCAATGATCTTTTCATCTTCTCTGCTGACGGGGGTGGTACCAGGTGATTGGAGGGTGGCAAATGTTGTGCCCCTGTTCAAGAAAGGGAATAGGAACAACCCTGGGAATTACAGGCCAGTTAGTCTTACTTCGGTGGTAGGCAAGTTGATGGAAAAGGTGCTGAGGGATAGGATTTCTGAGCATCTGGAAAGACACTGCTTGATTCGGGACAGTCAGCACGGTTTTGTGAGGGGTAGGTCTTGCCTCACAAGCCTGATTGAATTCTTTGAGCAGGTGACCAAGCAAGTGGATGAGGGTAAACCAGTGGATGTGGTGTACATGGATTTTAGTAAGGCATTTGATAAGGTCCCCCATGGTAGACTTATGGAGAAAGTCAGGAGGCATGGGATAGTGGGGAATATGGCCAGTTGGATTAAGAATTGGCTAACTGATAGAAGGCAGAGAGTGGTCTTAGATGGTAAATACTCAGCCTGGAGCCCAGTTACCAGTGGCGTGCCGCAGGGATCAGTTCTGGGTCCTCTCCTGTTTGTGATTTTTATTAACGACTTGGATGAGGAAGTCGAAGGGTGGGTCAGTAAATTTGCAGATGATACAAAGGTTGGTGGAGTTGTGGATACCGAGGAGGGCTATTGTCGTCTGCAAAGGGACTTGGATAGGTTGCAGTGCTGGGCTGAAAAGTGGCAGATGGAGTTTAACCCTGAAAAGTGTGAGGTCGTCCATTTTGGAAGGACAAACATGAATGCAAAATACTGGGTTAACGGTAGGGTTCTTGGGCATGTGGAGGAGCAGAGAGACCTTGGGGTCTATGTGCATAGATCATTGAAAGTTGCAACTCAAGTGGATAGGGCTGTGAAGAAGGCATATGGGGTGTTAGCGTTCATTAGCAGAGGGATTGAATTTAAGAGCCGTGAGGTGATGATGCAGCTGTACAGGACCTTGGTAAGGCCTCATTTGGAGTACTGTGTGCAGTTCTGGTCGCCTCATTTTAGGAAGGATGTGGAAGCCTTGGAGAGGGTGCAGAGGAGATTTACCAGGATGTTGCCTGGAATGGAGAATAAGTCTTACGAGGAAAGGCTGAACATTCTAGGCCTCTTCTCATTAGAAAGGAGAAGGATGAGGGGTGACATGATAGAGGTTTATAAGATGATCAGGGGAATAGATAGGGTAGACAGTCAGAAACTTTTTCCCCGGGTGGAGCAAAGCGTTACAAGGGGTCATAAATTTAAGGTGAAGGGGGGGAGATATAAGGGGGATGTCAGGGGAAGGTTCTTTACCCAGAGAGTGGTCGAGGCATGGAATGCCTTGCCCGGGGAAGTTGTTGAGTCAGAAACTTTAGGGACTTTCAAAAGGCTTTTGGATAGGTATATGGATAAAGGAGAATGATGGGGTATAGATTAAATTGTCCTTGACAGAGGACAAAGGATCGGCACAACATTGTGGGCCGAAGGGCCTGTTCTGTGCTGTATGTTCTATGTTCTATGTTCTATGTTCTATGATGATTGAAAAAGCAGTTCAAATCCCACTGGGCTGTTGTGAATTTGAATTCTGTTTTTATCCAAATAAAAACTCCCATAAATCTGGAATTGAAAAATCTCTAGGATGGAATGATTCACTCCTGTCTACTGTTGCAAAGTCCGTGTGTGCCTCAGTTTTGCTGCATTTATTAACGATTTAATATGATGTGGTAGAATGCCACATACCCATGTTGACCAATGACACAAAATAGGCAGCATTGCAAGCAGTGTAGCTGGAGGCATCAAATTACGGCATAGTGGCGCAGTGGTTAGCACCGCAGCCTCACAGCTCCAGAGACCCGGGTTCAATTCTGGGTACTGCCTGTGTGGAGTTTGCAAGTTCTGCCTGTGTCTGCGTGGCTTTCCTCCGGGTGCTCCGGTTTCATCCCACATGCCGAAGACTTGCAGGTTGATAGGTAAATTGGCCATTATAAATTGCCCCTAGTATAGGTAGGTGGTAGGGAAATATAGGAACAGGTGGGGATGTGGTAGGAGTATGGAATTAGTGTAGGATTAGTATAAATGGGTGGGCCGAAGGGCCTGTTTCAGTGCGGTATAGCTAAACTAAACTAAAGATATTAATATCTTAAATAAATGGGTAATACTGTGGCAGATAGATTTCAATGTCAGTAAAAAAAGACGAGAACAGTGTATTTTATAAATGGTGAAAAACTGGAAACACTGGAGGTCCAAAGAGACTTGGGGGGTGGGGGGGTTGTCCACGTCTATTTGAGTGCAATGTAGATTTACCAGAATGATAACTGGACTCCAAGGGTTAAATTACGAGGTGATATTACACAAACTAGGGAGGTATTCCCTGTAATTTAGGAGGATCAAGGTGATTTGATCAAAGTTGTTGAGATTTTAAGGGGAGCCATGCCCACAAATCCCACCTCTATACACCAAGTCCCCTTTTGATCCCTAATTCTCTATCCTTAGTTATCCTCTTGTTCTTCGTGTATTTATTAAACATCTCAGTGCTTTCCTTGATTTTAACTTGGTTATATTATTTTCTGACTATCTCTTTGCTTTCCTAATTTGCCTTTTAATTTCACCCCTGCACTTTCTTCACTCCTCTCGGCTTTCTGTGGTATTGAGCTATCTGTATCTGACATAAGCTTCCCTCCTCTGATCCCCCTGAAGGACCCTCACATCCTTCCTAATGTGTGGTGACCAGAACTGGATGCACTATTCTAGTTGTGACCGAACTAGAGCTTTGGAAAGGTTCAGCATAACCTCCATGCTTTTGTACTCAACACCTCTATTTATGAAGCCCAGGATCCCATAGGCTTTACTGACTACTCTCTAAATATGTCCTACCACTATCAAAGATGCATGTGCATGTAACCGCAGGTCCCTCTGTCCCTGCACACTCTCTAGGATTGTGCTATTAAGTCTATATTGCCTCTTCCTATCACTTCTGCCAAAATACATCACCTCACATTTCCCTGTATTAAATTCCGACTGCCACTTGTCTGACCATTCTGCTCAACTATCAATGTCCTGTTGCAGTCGATTGGCGTCATCCTCACTCTTTGCATCTCCTCCAAGTTTGGTATCATCGGTAAATATTAAAGATTTACTCAAACACTAAAATATTCCAAAAAGTGGGGCTCACAAATTTAACACAAGTTTCCTTTTCTGAGTCTCGCTGGTCAGTTCTGAATTGCTGTTGGGTGGCATCAGACTAGATTTTGTGTTCTGACCTGAACCCACAAACGTATCACTCAGAGGCAGCATTATTACCCACGGAGCCAAAGCTGGCTCCAATGTTCCCAGAAAATTCAGTTGTTGTGCAGGGTCAGTTATCTTTTTGTGTGCTGTGCCTTTAAATATTTGAAGAATCTTTGAAGACGGCTTTGTAAATAGAGGCTTAGAGTATAAAAGCAAGGAGGTTATGATGAAGCTTAAAAAAGACACCGGTTCATCCTCAACTAGTATTGTGTCCAATTCTGGACAGCGTACTTTCGGAAGGATGTGGTGGCATTAGAGAGGATGCAGAAAAGATTCACGAGCAAGGTTCCAGGGATGAGGGACTTCAGTTACGTGGATAGATTGGAGAAGCTGGGGTTGTTCTCCACAGGGAAGAGAAACTGAGATTAGATTTGATAGAGGTGTTTAAAATCATGAGAGATCCTGACAGAGTAGATGTAGGAGTAGGAATGCAGCACACAGGACATTCCAGACCCAATTATGTTGCGTGTTTACTTGTACAAGTGAATTGACCATTTAATATTTTTAACATACTTAACCATTGTGTTCCCACAAAGATCAAGCTCGCAAATTCGACAGTGCCCACTTTGACTTCATCCCATCGTATGTTATGTACATTCTCACAGGATTGCAGGTATAACTGTAGTGATAGTGTTAACTGAAATTTGATCAGTTACATTGTTATGTCAGTACATATTTACAGTACAGGCAGTACCTTACTGTTGTAATATAGTCATATAGTATCTATTCATCCCACTGGGGCAAAATTTCACTGGCTCAACATTCTCACCAATACTCAAACATTCCACAATACAAGGCTCACAAATTCAACAGAAGTTTACTTTTCTGAGTCTCGCTGGTCTGTTCTGATTCTCTGAGGGATCATTGATGCTTATCAGTACCAAAAGTATTAAGAGATAAGGGGCAAAGGTGTTAGTCAGATCACAGATCAGCCCTGATCTCACCGAATTCTAGAGGGTTGAGGGGTTAAATTGCCTCCTCCTCTGCCTATGTCCGATGTTAAATATCCCTCTTTCACTCTCAGTCACCCTGTCTGTCTGTGTCTCTCTATTTCTCTCTTTCCATCTCTCTCTCTCTGTCTGTTTCGGAGAGCGTAGAGTGAGATTCACTCTGTATCCAATCCATGATGTTCCTGCCCTGGGGGGTCATCTCTGCTTATGCTGCGTTTCACCCGGTCTCAGTTTGTACTGCAGAAGACCATTTCTCTGTTTATGATACAATAGGCCCTGTCTTTACTCTATTTCTCACCCCATGCTGCCCCTACCCTGGGAGTGTGTGATGGGACAGTACAGAGGGAAATGTACTCTGTGTCAAACCCACACTGTGCTTGGCTTGGGAATGTTTAATGGGACAGTGTAAATGGAGCTTTACTGTGTATCCCTGCAATTTAGAAGGTTAAGGGGTGATTTGAACCCCTGTCCCCAGGCCATCAGGTTGGGCCTCTGGATTACGTGACCATTGATATTATCACTACCCAACTGCCTCCCAAATGGATGCGTACAGTGTCTGTCCAGTAATATCACTCACAATAGTTTCTGGGCTGTAACCCTGAACATGGTCCCGAATCAGAGACTCAAATTTCAAATTTTAACTGGGAAAAGGGAGGAACAGGGAGAAGCGGGATTGCTTTTGTCCCTGGATTCAGTGTCCACTGCAGACAGATCAGTTACATTTACAATAGAAATGCCAGGAGTGAACAATGTCAATGCAATAATATGGAAAATGTAAATGATGCCTCTCATAATTGTAGCATCCGTCCAGTATGAGTACAGATTTCAGGTTTATTCCGAGAGAGGTCTTACTCAGAAAATGTCATTGACATTGAAATGATTGTGTTTTATCCACCACATTATTTACATCAGAGACAAAGCTGCTGATGTAATGTGTTTGTTCAGGTGAGTGTAACTGATAGCAATGATCAGGGGTATAACCGTGTCAGTGGAGACTTATCCCCTGTAGTGGGTATGTTCAAAAAGATTGCAAACGATACAAAAAATGGCCGTGTGTTTGAGAGAGACCAGAGTAGCTGCAGACTGCAGGAAGATGTTAATGGACTAGTCAGGTGGGCAGACAAGTGGCAAATGGTATTCAACGCAGAGACCTGTGAGGTGAAGAATTTGGGGAGGTCGAGTGAGGCAAAGGAATACACAATTAATGGGAGAATCCTTCCAGGTGTAGAAGAAGTGTGGGACCTTGGAGTGAATGTTCATAGATCCATGAAGATAGCAGGACTGGTCGCTAAGTGAGTTAAGAAGACATCAGGAATACGTTTCCTTCATTAGCTGAGGTGCAGAATAGGAGAGAGGTTATGCTGTAACTGTATAAATCATTGGTTGGGCCACACCGTGAGTACTTTGTGCAGTTCCGGTCACCACATTACAGAAAGGATTTAATTGCACTAGAGAGGGTACAGAACAAATTTACGAGGATGTTGCCAGGTCTGGAAAAAAAAAGTTGCTGTGAGGAAATATTGGATAGGCTGGGACTGTAGTGCTTGGAACAGAGATGTCCGAGGTGAGGTGATATATGAAATGTCATACGTTTTGAGGGGCCCGGATAGAGTGTACGTGATGGGCCTATATACCTTCGCAGAGAGGTCAGTGACATGTTGTCAGAGATGTAACGTGAAATAAAAACAGGAAATGCAGGAAATACTCAGCCGGTCTGGCAGCATCTGTGGAGAGAGAAACAGAGTTAGCTTTGCATGACAGTGACCCCTCATCAGAACCTTCATCACTGACCTGAAACATGAGACAGGGAAGGTTGTAGGGGTGGAGGAGGTTACAGAGATCAGGAGGGTTGAAGGGCTGAGGACGGTAGAGAGAGAGGGAGGGTTCAAGAGCCTGGAGTAGCGTTAGGGAAGGATGTCGGGCCTGGAGAGGGTGACAGGGATAAGAAATGTTGTAAGGGCTGGAGGAGGCAGCAGAGATGCGGAGTGTTGTAGGGGGTGGTCGTGGTTACAGAGAGAGGGAAGGTTGTGGTGCTGGAAGAGGTGACAGAGATCAGGAGGGTTGTGGGGCTTAGGACGTTAGTGAAAGGGTGGGTTGTAGTGCCTGGAGTATGTTACAGTGTTAGGGAAGGTTGTCAAGCCTGGAGAAGGTGACAGAGATAGGAAATGTTGTAAGGGCTGGAGGAGGCAGCAGAGATACGAAGTGTTGTCGGGGGTGACGGTTACAGAGATCGGGAATGTTGGTCTGCTGTAGGAGGTAACAGAGATCGGGAGGGCTGTATGGCCGGGAGGAGATTGCAGAGAAAGGGTGTGCTGTCAGGGCTGGAGGAAGTTACAGAGATCGGGAGGCTTGTAGGAACTGTAGAGTAACACAGAGATAGGGAGGGCTGTCGGGGCTGGGGTCGGTGACAGAGCTAGAGAAGGTGGAATGGACTGGAGGAGTTTACAGAGATAGGGAGGGTTGTAGGGGCTGAGAAGGTGACAGAGTGAGGGAGGGTTGCAGGAGCTGAGAAGTTTATGGAGTAGGGAGGGTTGTCGAGGCTGGAGTAGATGACAGATCTAGGGATGCTTTAGGGGCTGGAGCAGGTTACTGAGATAGTGAGGGTTGTAGGGGCTGAGGAGGTTACTGAGACAGGGAGGGTTGTAGGGGCGGGAGGAATTCACAGAGATACGGAGGGTGGCAGGTGCTGTACGAGGTTACAGAGATAGGGAGGGTTTTCCAGGCTGGAGGAAATTAGAGATAGGGAGTGTTGGGGGGTCTGACGAAGAAGCAGAGATAGGGAGGTTTGTGAGGGCTGGAGGAAGTGACAGAAATAGGGAGGGTTGACGGGGCAGGAGGAGGTCACATATGTAGGGAGTGTTGTGGGGCTGAAGAGGTAACGGAGATAAGAGAGGGTTGTAGGGGATGGGGGAGGTTACAGAGGCAGGGAGGCTTGTCTTTGTGGAGAAGCGTACAGAGATCGAGAGGGTTGAATTGGTGGAGGAGGTTACAGAGATAGGGAGGTTTGTGGGGGCTGGTGGACGTTGAAGAGCTAGGGAAGGTTGTAGGGGCTGGAAGAGATTACAGTGATTTGGAGGGTTGTAGCTGGTGGAGGAGTTTACATAGATATTGAAGGTTGTAGAGGCTGGAGGAGGTTAGAGAGACAGGAAGGAATATAGACGCTGGAGGAGGTTACAGATAAATGGATGGTTTTAGGGGCTGGAGGGGGTTGCAGTTCAGGTGGATTGTAGGGGCTGGAGGAGGTTAAAAAGGTAGGGAGGGTTGAAGGAGCTGAGGAGGTAATAGGGATAGGGAGAGTTGTCGGGACTGGAGGTGGTTACAGAGCTAGGCAGGGTTGTAGGGACTGAGGAGGTTGCAAAGAGGGGGGTTGTAGGAGCTGAGGAAGTAATAGCGATAGGGAGGGTTGCAGGGGCTTGAGGAGGTTACAGAGATGGTGTGTTGGACGGGCAGGATGAGGTGACAGAGATAGGGAGGGTTGTAGTGAGCGGAGGAGGTTACAGAGATAGGGAGATTTGTAGGGGATGGAGGATGTTAGAGAGATCGGGAGGGTTGTATGTGCTGGAGGGGAGTACAGTGAAAGGGAGAGTTATAGGCACTGGAGGCGGGGACAGTTTTATGGAAGCTTCTAGGGGATGGAGGCCGTTACAGAGATAGGGACGGTTGTCGGGGTGGAGGAGGTTACAGAGATATTGAGTGTTGAAGGGCTGGTGGAGTTTGGAGAGATAGGAAGGGATGGAGAGGCTGGAGGAGGTTACAGAGATAAGGATGGTTTTAGAGGTTGATGGAGGTTGCATTTAGCGGGAGGATTGCTGGGGCTGGAGGAGTTGTTTAGTTTAGTTTAGAGATACAGCACTGAAACAGGCCCTTCGGCCCACCGAGTCTGTGCCGCCCATCAACCACCCATCTCTACTCATCCGACACTAACTCCATATTCCTACCACATCCCCACCTTCCCTAAAACCGACCTATACTAGGGGCAATTTATAATGGCCAATTAAACTATCAACGAGCAAGTCTTTGGCATGTGGGAGGAAACGGGAGCACCCGGAGGAAACCCACGCAGACACAGGGAGAATTTGCAAACTCCGCACAGGCAGTACCCAGAATTGAACCCGGGTCGCTGGAGCTGTGAGGCTGCAGTGCTAAACACTGCGCCACTGTGCTGCCCAAAGTTAGTGGAGTGAGGGAGGGTTGTCGCTCTGGAGGAGGTTACAGCGATAGGGAGCGTTGTTGGGGCTTCAATAGGTGCCAGAGATAGGGAGGGTTGGAGGGGCTGGAGGAGGTTACGGAGATAGGGAGGATTGTAGGAGGCTGCACAGATCGGGAGGGCTGTAGGGACTAGAGGAGATTACAGAGCTAGGGAGGGTTGTAAGGGCTTGAGGAAATGACAGAGACAGGGATTCTTCGAGGGGCTGGAAGACGTAACAGAGTTAGGTAGTGTTGCAGGGGCTGAGTAGGTTACAGAGATTGGCAGGGTTATCAGGTTTGCAGTAGGTGACAGAGATTGGGGGAGTTGTAGGGGCTGGAGTAGGTTACAGAGAGAAGCGGGAGGGAGTTGTGGGCGCTGGTGGATGTCACAGAGATAGGGAGGGTTGTAGGGGCTGGAGGATGTGATAAGATAGGGATAGTTGTGGGGAGTGGAGGACGTAGCAGAGATAGTGAGGTTTATACGGGCTGGAGGAGATTACAGAGTTCGGGAGTGTTGTCTCGTCTGGAGGAAGTTACAGATCGAGGGAGAATTGGGGTGCAGAGGAGGTCACAGAGCTCGGGAGGGTTTTAGGTGCTGGAGGAGACCACAATGATAGGGAGTGTTGTGCAGCTGAAGAGCTAACAGAGATTGGGAGGGCTGTCGAGGATGGAGGAAGTTACAGAAATAGGGAGGGTTTTAGGGGCTGGAGGAAGTTACCAGGATAGGGAGCATTGTATGGGCTGGAGCAGGTTTCAGAGATAGTAAGGGTTGTGGGGGCTGGCGGAGGTGACAGAGGTAGGGAGTTTAGGTGCTCTCTGGACACAGGTATGGTACTGGAGTATTGGAGAACAGCTGACAATGTACCTCTGTTTAAAAAGGGAGAGAAGGATAGACCGATTAATTACAGGCCAGTCGGTATAACCTCAGTAGTGGGCAAATAATTGGAATATTTTCTGAGAGACAGGATAAACTGTCACTTAGAAAGGCATAGCTTAATCAGGAATAGTCAGCATTGATTCATTAAGGGAAGATCTTGTTTGACCAACCTGATTGAATTTTTTGAAGAAATAACAAGAAAGATAGATGAAGGTAGTGCAGTTGATGTGGTCTACAAGAATTTTAGCAAGGCTTTTGATAAGGTCCCACAGGACAGACTGGTTAAAAAAATAAAATCCCATGGGATCGAGGGAAATGCAGCAAGGTGGATACAGAAGTGTCTCAGTGGCAGGACACAAAGGGTAATTGTTGACGGGTGTTTTAGCGAATGGCGTGATGTTCCAGTGGCCTTCTGCAGGCCTCAGTACTCAGTCCCCTGCTTTTTGTGGTATATATTAAAGTTTTGGATGGAAATGTAGGGGGCATGATCAAGAAGTTTGCAGACAACACAAAGATTGGCCTTGTCGTAGAGAGCGAGCAGTATAGTTGCAGGCTGCAGGAAGATATTGATGATCTGGTAAGATGGGCAGAAAAGTGGCAAATGGAGTTCAACTCAGGGAATTGTGAGGCGATGCATTTCGGGAGGTCAAACATGACAACTGAATGTCCGGTTTATGGGAAATACTGAGAAGTACAGAGGGAGCGAGTGACCTTGGAGTGAATGTCCACAGATCCCTGAAGGTAGAAGGACAGGTCGATAAGTTGGTTAAGAAGGCATATGGAATCCTTTCCTTTATTAGCTGAGGTATAGACTATAAGAGCAGGGAGGTTATGCTGGAACAGTATAATTCATTAGTTAGGTCACAACTTGAGTACTGTGTGCAGTTCTGGTCACGTCACTACAGAAAGGATGTAACTGCACTGGAGAGGGTACAGAGGGAATTTACGAGGATGTTGCCAGGACAGGAAAAATGCAGCTATGAGGAAAGATTGGATCGGCTGGGTTTGTTCTCCTTGGAACAGATCTGATTGAAATGTACAGAATGTTGAGGGACCTGGATAGAGTGAAGGTGAAGGCTCAATTCTCCTCAGCAGATAGTTCAGTGACTAGGGGGAATAGATGTAAAGTGATTTCCAAAATAATCAGAGGGGAGATGAGGCAAAATGTTTTCACCCAGAGGCTGATGTGGGCCTGAAACTCGCTGCCTGAAAAGATAGTTGAGGCAGAGACCCTCAACTCATTCAAAAGGAGTCTGGATATGCACCTCAAGTGCTGTAAGCTGCAGGGTTACGAACCAAATGCTGGAAGGTGGGATTAGAATCGGTGGATCGTTTTTTGGGCTGGCACAGACACAATGGGCCAAGTGGCCTCTTTCTGTGCATTAAACTTTCTCTGATTCTATTTCTATGAATCAACGTTTCAGATCAATTAGCCCAGAACTGACGATCTCTGATTAATATTTAGCCCTCCAGCCAGAATAATACCTTTGCTACAATAAACGTAGCATCGAATTCCAATGATCAGTTCCAGCTCCTCTCTCTGGTCCAGATAACAGACAGTTCCACAATTCGGGAATGAACAACTCAGAACTTCCCCATTTCCAATGATCAACCCCAGCTTCTCTCTATCTCTCTTGCCCAGTAACAGGGCAATTCTGCAATGTGGGAATGAACATATATCAAAACTCCATTTAACTATGCAACCTGCTCTCTCTGGCCCAGTAAACACGCAGTTCCAAAAGATAAATGACAAAAGTCTACAGTGTGTATTGTACAATGGCCCAGATAAAAGGCAGAGCCACAATGTGTCAATGTATGGATAACAAAAAAATGAGAGAGAGAGAGAGAGAAAGACAGACGGGGTGCCAGACCATATGGACGAAGGAGACAGGTTGACAGACCACATGAACGAAAGAGGCGAGGTGACAGAGAGTGAGTTAAAGGAAGCAGGCAGAATGATATAGAAATCCAGACAGGGAGTGAGAGAAAGGATTGAAGAAAAAGAGAGAGAGTAGAAAAGTACAGAGCACCAAACAGTGAGGGTGAGACGTTGGGGAGACAGTCGGGGGGTGGGGGGGGGGGAGGGGGGGCGGAGACAAGGAGGTGGAGAGACGGGAAGTGACAGTGAGTCAGATAGAGCACAAAACCAAGAGATAGATAGAGAGAGAGAGGGAACAAAAGAGGGCGAACGAAAGTTGGACAGGTAGAGCATGAAATAAAGAGAAAGAGACTGACGTGGAATGAGAGAGTAAATCAGACACGGAGAGAGACAGACATAGAACGAGTGAGAGAGAGGGGGAGTGACAATGAGACAGACAGTGCATGGGAGAGAGACAGACAGACACAGAGAGAAGGTCAGATAGATGGATCTGAATTTGTTCAACGTGAGTTTTGAGCTGAGGTTGGGATTGACATGTCTCCCGAACATTTTCCAATCCCTGTGTGGGGCCTGAAAGGGGGATCAGGCATTTTCAAACTGCAGTAATGTTCCCGACAAGGTCTTAGAGTTAAATGTTTTACATCAACTAAACAGGTCCCCTGGTCAAACTGGTTCTGTTCACATTGTGCTGGAATAACATGTCAGTGGACAGGACCCCGAGGAACATATTGAACAACATCACAACGAGTAACATTTTTAAAAATTCTTTCATAGGATGTGGGCGTCGCAGGCCAAGCCAGCATTTATTGCCCATCCCTAATTGCCATTGAACTGAGTGGCTTGCGAGGCCATTTCGAGAGCATGGAAGAGTGAATCACATTGCTGTGGATCTGGAGTCACACGTCGGCCAGACCAGGTGAGGACAGCAGATTTCCTTCCCTAAAGGACATTAGTGAATCAGATGGGTTTTTACAACAATTAACAATGGTTTCATGGCCATCATTAGACTATCTTTAAATTAAAACATATTCACTGGTGAAGCAAACTGCGGAGCTGGGTTGTGTCTGGGTGGAAAGGAGTCTCAGTTCAAATCCCAAACCCTCTCCCTCCCTCTCTCTCCAGTGGAAGGGATATTTCTCTCAGTCTGGTGTTTGTTTGTTGTGTGCTCGCATTGTGAGCTCAATCGATATCACTTTTGATCCTTTGCTTTCTAACCAGCATTTGTTTGAATTGGGATGTTACTGAGAGATTGTCAGTACAACTGAGAGAAAACAGTTTTGGGATCTTGCTGCACCTATTCCTGAGAATCGTTTGCTTTGATTTATCCAATTTAATTTATTTTACTGCTCTGCTCCTGGGGGCATCTGTTTTCCTTTGAAAACTATAATGACAATAAATGAAGGGAGTGAGTGAGTTTTGGGATGAGGAATGTTATTGGACAGGCTTTCCATCCGCCTTGGACAGTGTCCTTCACCCAGAGGCAGGATTCGATGTGTCTTCCTGCATTTGTGTCTGGCTTTTGATCTCTCATTTCAACATGCGCCTGTTGGGTGGTGGTCCTTGTGTTTTAAAATGGATTAAAGTTTTGATTAATTTAGGCCTAGCCCATCATTACGACATTCACATGTCAATCCTCGATGCAGTCGTTTAGGAAGGATAGGCGAAGGGGAAAAGGAGGTGTGATAGTGCTGTTAATGAAGGACGAGACAGTACATTAGTGAGACAGTATCTGAGATCGAAGGAACACAATGTCGAATCAGTTTGGGTGGAGCTTAGAAACAGGAAGGGGCAACAAACATTGGTGGGAGATGTTTTGTCGACCACCAAACTACAGTGGTAATGTTGAACATGGTAAACATCAGGAAATTCCAGCTACATGTAACATGGGCAATACAGTAACAATGGAACAAAAACAAGAAATGCTGGATTCACTCAGCAGGTCTGGCAGCATCTGTGGAAAGAGAAGCAGAGTTAACGTTTCGGGTCAGTGACCCTTCTTCGGAACAGTAACAATGGACATCTTCAATTTACAGATAGATTGTTTCATCCTAATTAGCACTAATTCTGTGGAGGATGAATTGCCAGTATGTGTATGAGATGGATGACTGGAGCAGTATGTTGAACAACCAACTAGGGATCGAGCTATTTCAGATTTAGTATTTCTTCCTTCTGTTCTTAGGTTCCCATGACAGAGAGGGACAGAGGACAGGGAGGTCCAGAAATAATGAGGGGGAGAGAGAGCAAACAAACAGGAAACACATATGGGAACACCACCACCTGCAAGTTTCCCTTCCAGTCTCACACCATCCTGACTTGGAACTATATCACCATTCCTTCACTGTCACTAGGTCAAAATCCTGGATCTCACTTCCTAACAGCACTGTGGGTGTACCTACCCCACATGGACAGCAGCGGTTCAAGAAGGTTCAACGGCAATTCGTGATGGGCAATAAAATGCTGGCATAGCCAGTAATGCACACATCCAACAAATCAATAAAAAATAATAACAATTTGGCACCAAGTCACTAAAGGAGATATTGAACTGGACACAAGAACACAAGATGTAGGAGCAGGAGTAGGCCATTCTGCCCCTTGAGCCTGCCCTGCCATTCAATAAGATCATGACTGATCTGCATCAACACTCAACTCCTCTTTCAGGCCTGCTCTGCAGAACCCTCGACTCCTTGAGAGGGTTGAGAACAAATATTTTCCCACAAAGACAAACAGGGTGTGACTCCCAAATCTAGAGCCCCTTAGATAGCAAGAATCAAACCAGGTAGAATAAGGCACAAAAGGGAAGCTGATGTCAGATACCGAGAGCTCAATACCACAGAAAGCCGAGAGGAGTGAAGAAAGTGCAGGGGTGAAATTAAAAAGAAAATTAGGAAAGCAAAAAGATAGTCGGAAAATAATATTATCAAGTAAAATCAAGGAAATCACAAAGATGTTTTATAAATACATGAAGAGCAAGAGGATAACTAAGGATAGAGTATTAGGGACCAGAAAGGGAATGTGTGTATGGAGGTGGGAGATGTGGGCACGGTTCTTCATGAATACTTTGTATCCATCTTTATAAAAGAGGGGGAACTATGCAGACATTGTACTTAAAGAGGAGGAGTGTGAAATATTGGATGGGATAAACAGGGTGAGAGGGAAATATTAAGGTGTTTAGCATCTTTGAAAGTGAATAAATGGTCAGGCCTGGATGCATTGGAATCAGTTCAGAGAAGGTTCACTGGGCTGATTCCTGGGATTAGATTAGGGATACAGCACTGAAACAGGCCCTGCGGCCCACCGAGTCTGTGCCGACCATCAACCACCCATTTATACTTTTCTTTTGGGCCTCCTTATCTCGAGAGACAATGGATACGCGCCTGGAGGTGGTCAGTGGTTTGTGAAGCAGCGCCTGGAGTGGCTATAAAGGCCAATTCTGGAGTGACAGGCTCTTCCACAGGTGCTGCAGAGAAATTTGTTTGTTGGGGCTGTTGCACAGTTGGCTCTCCCCTTGCGCCTCTGTCTTTTTTCCTGCCAACTACTAAGTCTCTTCGACTCGCCACAATTTAGCCCTGTCTTTATGGCTGCCCGCCAGCTCTGGCGAATGCTGGCAACTGACTCCCACGACTTGTGATCAATGTCACACGATTTCATGTCGCGTTTGCAGACGTCTTTATAACGGAGACATGGACGGCCGGTGGGTCTGATACCAGTGGCGAGCTCGCTGTACAATGTGTCTTTGGGGATCCTGCCATCTTCCATGCGGCTCACATGGCCAAGCCATTTATACTAATCCTACACTAATCCCAAATTCCTACCAATCATCCCCACCTGTCCCTATATTTCACGACCACCTACCTATACGAGTGACAATTTCTAATGGTCAATTTACCTACCAACCTGCAAGTCTTCTGGCGTGTGGGAGGAAACCGGAGCACCCGGAGAAAACCCACGCAGACACAGTGAGAACTTGCAAACTACACACAGGCAGTACCCAGAATCGAACGCGGGTCCCTGGAGCTGTGAGGCTGCAGTGCTAACCACTGCGTCACTGTGCCGCCCTTAAATGATGAAGGGGATGAAGGGGTTATCTTATAAGGAATCGTTAAACAGGTTGGGCCTATACTCATTGGAGTTTAGAAGAATGAGAGGTGATCTTATTGAAACATGCAAGATTCTGAGGGGTCTTGACAGGGCGGATGTTGGGGGGATGTTTCCCTTGTGGAGGAGTCTTGAACTAGGGGGCACCGTTTAAAAATATAGGGTCTGCCATTTAAGACTGAGCTAAGGAAGACTTCTTTCTCCCAGAGGTTGGTTAGGCTTTGGAATTATCTTCCCCAGAGAGCAGTGGAGGTTGGGTCAATGAATTTACAAGGGAGTCAAGGGTTATGGGGGGCAGGCAGGAAAATGGAGTTTAAGTCACTATCAGATCAATCATGATCATATTGACTGACAGAACAGGCTCAAGAGGCTGAATGGCCTACTCCTGCTTCTATTTCTTCGGATCTAGTGTATAAATTGGAGGGTTTGCTCTCCACTTTTTTAACCATTTTTATAGCAGAGACAGCTCCATGTGTAATATAAACAGAGACAGGGTCTAGTGCAGACGTAACTAGTGCATTGATATCTGAGACTAGTGTAAAATGTATCAAGGATACAGAATTCTAAATATACATTCAGGGGAAGTTTATTAGGCCAGTATGTAGCAAGGTCAACAAGAGATGGGTCAGTTTCACACTTAGTTTTAGGGAATGAAGCTGGGCCGGAGGAAGGCGATTTAGAAAGGGTGGACTGGAAAACGCTACTTGAAGGTAAATCAGTGTCAGAGCAGTGAGATTGAATCATTTCATCCTGGAGGATTTATTATTCCAGAGTTACTTTTTATTTTCAGAGAAATTCAAATTCACAAGAGCCCAATGTGGGATTTGAACTCCGACTTTTTCAGTCATTAGTTCAGGCTTTCAGATTACAAACTGTAAAAGACATTCACCTTCCTCCTGTTGTGACCTGACTGTCTCAGCTTTTGTGTATTGTCTCCAATCTTGTTCTTTCATGTGTTTGAAGACTTTGATGTTATTCAGACATTGGTAAACCACTTCATTCTCTCAGGTCATCGGCTTAAATACCTTCAGGGACACAATCCACAATCTAATTCACACCCTATTCAAGCAACCAAAATCTTCAACTCCATTCAGGCACCCCGATATCCTGTCCCTGCACAGATAACTGACAGTTCCACAATGCAGAAATGTCCGAATGAGAAACCACATTTACCTGACACAATCCAAGCTCCAAATTGAATCTTTAAGATATCGAAAATACCACAGAAATGTGACTTGTTCCTTGTAACAGTGAGACTGAAACATTTCAGGGTACTATTCAACCAAGAAGGATTCCGAGAATCAGGATTGAAAAAGAAAGAGAGACAGCAAAAAGGGGGGAGTGAGAGAGGGGGTAGAGAGAGAGAGAGAGAGAGAGAGAGAGAGACACTGTCAGCTCCTGGATGGGGAAGGATTCTCTGTTCCTTCACCCATTTTCACATTGTACCATTTAGTTTAGACAGAGAGACATAGACTGACAGGGTGACTGACAGAGAAAGAAGGATATTTAACATCGGATATTGGAAGAGGAGGATGTAATTTAACCCCACAAACCTGTTCCGGCATTCAATGAGATCAGGGCTGATCTGTGATCTATCTTACACCATATATGCTGCCTTTGCCCCTTATCTCTTAGTATCTTTGCTTAACAAGAATCTATCAATCACAGGTTTAAAAATTAACCAATAATCCAGCATGAAATTTCCACAAACAATATCATGAGGGTGTGATGGCTCCCACAGTGGAATAGCTTACTGGATGTTTACAATGGAGGCTATTTCTTCTGGATCATCAAAAGTATCTGCCTGGGCCCCAACATCATCGAAATTAACCCCTCTCCCGATGTTTTTTTTTTCTCTCCATATCTATCTCTTATATGTTTGTGTCCACAGCAGTGAAGGATTACATCAAATTAAAATATCTTACATTATCCTTTTCATCCACCTCAACAATCTCTCTCTCTCCAACTTTGTCCCTCCCTGCAGCCCTCTCTCTGCCTTCATAACTAACCCTCTCTCCCTCTGTCTCGGTCCTAGTGTCAGAGATAGCAGGAGGGAGAGACAGAGAGAGAATGTTGAAGGAACTGTACTCTGTTCCTAAGCTGTGCTGAACCTGCTCTGGGAGTGTTTGATGAGCTACATTAATCGGCCGTGTACAGTCCTGTATCAGGCTGTGAAGAAGCAGAGCAAGTTCAGTATACAATGGGTCAAAGGGAACGATTCACTCCTGTCTGCTACTGGGAAGAAAGACTGACCTGAACATCAAGGCAGTGTTTGACCGAATGTGGCATCGAGGAGCCTGATGGACAGATGGACGGACAGAGAGAGAGACAGAGACAGAGAGAGAAGGAGAGAGTGGGATTGACAGAGAGGGAAAGACAGATGGCGAGACAGAGATAGAAGGAGAGAGAGGGAGAGACAGAGAGGGAAAGAGATGGAGGGACAGAGAGAGAGAGAGACAGAGAGAGAGAGAGACAGAGAGAGAGAGGCAGAGAGAGAGAGAGAAGGAGAGAGACGGAGAGACAGAAAGGGAAAGACAGATGGAGGGGCAAAGAAAGAGACAGAGAGAGGAGAGAGATGGAGAGACAGAGAGGGAAAGACAGATGGAGGGACAGAGTGAGAGGCAGACAGAGATAGAAGGAGAGAGATGGAGAGGCAGAGAGGGAAAGACAGATGGAGGGACAGAGTGAGAGGCAGACAGAGATAGAAGGAGAGAGAGGGAGTGTCAGGGAGGGAAAGACAGATGGAGGGACAGAGAGAGAGAGACAGAGAGAGAAGGAGAGAGATGGAGTAACTGGGAGGGAAGGACAGATGGAGGGATAGAACAGAGACAGATAGAAGGAGAGAGAGGGAGTGAAAGGGAGGGAAAGACAGATGGGATACAGAGAGAGAGAGACATAGATAGAAGGAGAGAGAGGGAGTGTCAAGTAGGGAAAAACAGGTGGATAAGGTAGTCAAGAAGGCATACAGCATGCTTGCCTTCATCGGTCGGGGAATTGAGTATAAAAATAGGCAAGTCATGTTGCAGCTGTACAGAACTTTAGTTAGGCCACACTTAGAATTCTGGTCGTCACACTACCAGAAGGACGTGGAGGCTTTGGAGAGGGTACCAAAGAGGTTTACCAGGATGTTGCCTGGTCTGGAGGGCATTAGCTATGAGGAGAGGTTGGATAAACTCGGATTGTTTTCACTGGAACGACGGAGGTGGAGGGGCGATATGATAGAGGTTTACAAAGTTATAAGTGGCATGGACAGAGTGGACAGTCAGAAGCTTTTTCCCAGGGTGGAAGAGTCAGTTACTAGGGGACAGAGATTTAAGGTGAGAGGGGGCAAAGTTTAGAGGGGATGTGCGAGGCAAGTTCCTTACACAGAGGGTGGTGAGTGCCTGGAACGTGTTGCCGGGGGAGGTGGTGGAAGCAGGTACCATAGAGACGTTTAAGAGACATCTTGACAAATACATGATTAGGATGGGAATAGAGGGATACGGACCCCGGAAGTGCAGAAGGTTTTAGTTTAGGCAGGCATCAAGATCGGCGCAGTTTTGGAGGGCCGAATGGCCTGTTCCTGTGCTGTACTATTCTTTGTTCTTTGACAGATGGAGGGACAGAGAGAGATACAGAGAGAGAAGGAGAGAGTGAGAGCGACAGAGATGGAAAGACAGATGGAGAGAGAGAGAGAGAGAGAGGCAGAGATGGGAGAAGAGAGAGGGAGTGACAGAGAGGTTTCATAAAAATCTATCAAACTCAGATTTAAAAATTAACAAGTGTCTCAGCATCAATTGCTGTTTGTGGAAGAGAGTTCCAAACTGATACCACACCTGGTGTGTTGAAGTGTTTCTTCATTTCACTCCTGAAAGGTTTTTAGACTAGGTTTATATTTTTAGACTATGCCCCCATGTTCTAGACTCTGCAGCCAGTGGGAATTGTTACTCTCTGTCTACCCTAACAGTTTCCCTTATTACCTTGAAAACAATCATCAAATCACACGTGAGCCTTCAAAATTCCATGGATACAGAGTAAATCTCCAACTACACTGTCCCATTAAATATTCCCAAGTCAAGCACAATGTTGGGTTTGACACAGAGTAAATGTCCCTCGACGCTGTCCCATCACACACTCCCAGGGCAGGAAGATAATGGGGTGGATACAGGGTGAATCTCACTCTACACTGTCAGATAGAGACAGAGAGAGAGAGACAGAAAGAGAGAAACAGAGAGACATGGAATGACAGGGTGACTAATAGAGAAAGAAGGATACTTCAAAGGGGATACTGGAAGAGGAGGGTGAAATTTAATCCCACAATCCTGTTCCTGCATCAAATGAGATCAGGGCTGATCTGTGATGTAACTTACACAACATATCCTGCCCTTGCCCCTTATCTCTTAATACCTTTGGTAAACAAGAATCTATCAATCACAGCTTTAAAAATTAACCAATATGCCAGCAAGAAATTCGCACAACAAATAACATGAGGGTGTGATGGCTCCCACAGTGGAATAGCTTGCTGGATGTTTAAAATGGAGGCTGTTCCTTCTGGATCATCAAATGTATCTGCCTGTGCCCCAACTTCATCTACATTTCCCCCTCTGCCGATGATTTTTTCTCTCCATATCTATCTCTTATATGTTTGTGTGCACAGCAGTGAAGGGTTACATCAAATTAATATATCTTACATTATCCTTTTCATCCACCTCAACAATCTCTCTCTCTCCAACTTTGTCCCTCTCTTCAGCCCTCTCTCTGCCTTCATAACTAACCCTCTCTCCCCCTGTCTCTCTCCTCGTGTCAGAGATGTTGAAGGAGCTATACTCTATTCCAAAGCTGTGCTGAACCTGCTCTGGGAGTGTTTGATGGGCTACATTAATCGGCCGTGTACAGTCCTGTATCAGGCTGTGAAGAAGCACAGCTTGTTCAGTGTACAATGGGTCAAAGGGAACGATTCACTCCTGTCTGCTACTGGGAAGAGAGACTGACCTGAACATCAAGGCAGCGTTTGACCGAGTGTGACATCGAGGAGACCGAGTAAAACTGATGTCAGTGGGAATCCGCTGGTTGGACTCACACCGAGCACAAAGGAAGATGGTTGTGGTTGTTGGAGGTCAATCATCTCAGTCCCAGGACATCACTGCAGGAGTTCCTCAGGGTAGTGTCCGAGGCTCAACCATCTTCATCTGAGATCCCAGGAGGAAATACTGGAAATACTGAGCAGGTCAAGCAGCATCTGCGGAGAGCAAAACAGAGTTAGTGATTCAGCTCGATGGTTTCCTGATTTCCAGCAAACACAGTAATTTACCTGAGATAATGAAGCAATCCATAGCCACATGCACCAAGACCCGGACAACATTCAGGCTTGAGCCGACCAGTGGGAAGGAACATTCATGTCACACAAGTGCCAGGCAATGACCATCTGCAACAAGAGAGAATCCAACCACCTCCCCTTGGCATTCAAAGCGTTATCCCATCGCTGAATCCCCCATCGTCAACATCCTGGGGAAACATTGACATCAAACTTAACAGAACGAAACACATCAATAGTTTCTTCACCCAGTGGCTGGTGGGTGTTTGGAAATCACTGCCTGAAAGGATTCGTATAAAATGGGTGGTTGATGGCCGGCACAGACTGGGCGGGCCGAAGGGCCTGTATAAGTGCTGTATCGTTCGATGACTCGAAAGGATGGTAGAGGCAGAAACCCTCATCACACTTAAAACAATCTCTCGGATATTCACTTCTCTATATTTAAAATGGGTAAGGAATAACTCTCCTCGTCTGCACTGCCCTATCAAACAATCTCAGAGAAGGTACAGCACAGGTTAGATACACAGTACAGTTCAGTTTAAACTGTCCCTCGAGTGTCGGAATAAACCGTGTCACTCACTGTGCCCAGCGCAGCCTCAAGACTCACTTGCCATAGTCACTGAGACGCTCCTGTATCACTTGCCTTAATGTAAGCGGATGCCGGGTTTGGGAGCAGGACAGGCACATGGGATTAGGACGATTGCTCATGTGGAGGATATGCATCAGTAATCCCTCAGAGAATCAGACCAGACCAGCGAGACTCAGAAAAGGAAACTTGTGTTGAATTTGAGAGTCTTGCATTGTGGAATGCTTTAGTGTTTGGTCAGAATGTTGAGCCAGTGACATTTTGCCCCAGTGGAATGAATAGACACTCTATGACTTGATTACAACAGTAAGGTACCGTGTTTACTGTAAATATGGACTGAAATAACAATGTAACTGATCAATTTTCAGCTGAATACTATGACTACAGTTATACCTGCTATCCTGTTATATATGTGCTGCTATACCTGCTATCTGTGAGAATGTACATACTACACAATGGGATGAAGTCAAAGTGGCCACTGTTTATATTTTTTGACTATGCCCCAAGTTCCTGACTCCGCAGCCAAAGGGAATATTTAGATTAGATTAGATTAGAGATACAGCACTGAAACAGGCCCTTCGGCCCACCGAGTCTGTGCCGACCACAAACCACCCATTTATACTAATCCTACATTCCTACCAAACATCCCCATCTGTCCCTATATTTCCCTACCACCTACCTACACTAGTGACAATTTATAATGGCCAATTTACCTACCAACCTGCAAGTCTTTTGGCTTGTGGGAGGAAACCGGAGCACCCGGAGAAAACCCACGCAGACACAGGGAGAACTTGCAAACTCCACACAGGCAGTGCCCAGAATCGAACCCGGGTCCCTGGAGCTGTGAGGCTGCAGTGCTAACCACTGCGCCACTGTGCCGCCAGTCCACTCTCAGTCCACCCTATTAGTTTCCCTTATTATTTTGTAAACCTTCATCAAATCACCCAATAACCTTCCGGGTGAAAAATCTTTTCCTCAAATCCCCTCGAAACCTCCTGCCCCTTGCCTGCAATCTATGCCCCTGGTTATTGAACCCTCCGCTAAGGGGAAAAGTCTCTTCCTATCTAACCTCGCAATGCCCCTCATAATTTTGCATACCTCAATCAGGTCCCCCCTCAGCCTTCTCTGCTCTAAGGAAAACAACTCCAGCCTTTTCAGTCTCTCTTCATAGCTGAAATGCTCCAGCCCAGGCAAATTCCTTGTCAATCTCCTCTGCATCCTCTCCAGTGCAATCACATCCTTCCTATATTGTGGTGCCCATAACTGTACACAGTACTCCAGCTGTGGCCTAAACAGTGTTTTATGTAGCTCCATCATAACCTCCCTGTTCTTATATTCTATGCCTCAACTAATAAAGGCAAGATTCCTATTTACCTTCCTAACCACCTTGTCTACCTGCGCTGCAGCCTTCAGTGATCTATGGACAAGTACACCAAGATCCCTCTGACACTCGGTACCTCCTATGGTCCTACCATTCATTGGATATTCCCTAGCCTTGTTAGTCCTTCCAAAATTCTATGTAACCTAACCTATGTATAATCTTTAATCTTGCAGTGCATGTGTAATGTTTAATTTCTGAAAGCCAGACAGAGTAAAGCTTAACGTACTCCAAAAAACTCCAGACTTTTGGCATTTATTGCCATATCGGGTCAAATCTTTCGTTATGTTGGAATGGACTTGTGAATAATTCTTATTCAGTTCTTTTTCCGCCAGTCCGAGTGTAAATCGATTTGCAGCATCCCATCATATAATGTATTTTGCTGTCTACATCACTGTGATCATGTCTTCATACAGACATAAAATTGCCACACACTTTGCTATTTTTTTCGGGGCAGACAGGTGAAGTGTTTATTTTGTCTGTGATTTAACTCAACCCCCAATGATAACCAACATCGTGGAAGAGAGTGATAGAGAGAGAGAGAGGAACAGAGGTAGAGCAACAGAGAGATAGGGAGAGATAGAAATGGAGAGAGAACAGAGAGATAGTGAGGGCTAGAGACAGAAGCAGAGAGACAGTGCCAGGAGACCCTGAGAGACTTTAGAAGCAGGGGGACGGGGAGACAGGCTGTGTGGGGACCCTGGGGTAACGTTGCAGATAGACAGGGTAGATGCAGGTAAGATGTTTCACCTGGTTGAGGAGTCTAGAACCAGGGGACACAATTTCAAAATAAGGCGGAAGCCACTTCGGACAGAGATGAGGAGAAATTTCAATCCTCAGAGGGTTGTGAATCTTCGGAATTCTATATCCCAGAGGGCTGTGGAAGCTCAGTCATTGAGTATGTTTAAAGCAGAGATTGACAGATTGCAGAATACCAATGACATAAAGGGTAAGAGGATAGTCTGGGAAAAACACATTGAAGTGGATGATCAGCCATGATCGTCTTGAATGGCGGAGCAGGCTCTGTGGGCTGAATGGCCTACTCCTGTTCATATATTCCAAAGCTGCCGAAATAGATTCTCGCAAACTACCCCAACAGGACCCCTTAATATCTCAACAACTTTGATCAAATCACCTTGATCCTCCTAAATTCCAGGGAATAAATCCCGAGTTTGTGTAATATCACCTTGTAATTTAACCCTTGGAGTCCAGTTATCATTCTGGTAAATCTGCACTTCACTCAAATGGACATGGACCTCTCAACTCTCTCTGGACCTCCAGTGCTTCCATCGTTTCACCATTTATAAAGTACTCTGTTCTAGAATTTTTTTACTGACATTGAAATCTATCTACCACAGTTGTGCCCATTCACTTCAAATATCTCTTTGCAATGTTCTGCTTCCAGCTACATCGCTTACAATGCTCCCTATTTTTGTGTCATTGGTAAACGTGGGTATGTTGCATTCTACCACAACATCTTAAATCGTTAATAAATACAGCAAAACTGAGACACACACAGGCTTTGCACCAGCAGACAGGAGTGAATCATTCCATCCTAGAGGTTTTTTAATTCCAGATTTATGTTTATTTTTAGAAAAAACAAAATTCAAATTCACAACAGCCCAGCGTGGGATTTGAACTCCTGCTTTTTCAATCATCAGCTCAGGCCTTCAAATTAAAACCCATAAAAAGAGATTCATTTTCCTCCTGCTGTTGTCTGACTGACTGAGGTTTTGTATATTGTTCCCTTCTCCTCTTCTTCCATGTGTTTGAAGTCTTTGAAGTTTGTCAGACATTGGTAAACTACTTCATGTGGTGTTGTGTGAAGACCTTCAATTATGTGTATCTGGAAGGGACACAATTCAAATTCTCACCTTATTGCATCAACCAAAAACTGCAGGTCCATTCAAACAACTCTATTTCCTGTGCCTGCAAAGACAGCTCGCACTTCCACAATGCAGGAATGTCTGATTGGAAACAGCTGTTGACACATTTCCCAACACGTTTGCCAACACTTTTCAGGACGAAGCTAAATTCAACTCACAGATTCCAAGCCCCAACTTGAGCTTTTGGGTAGAACAGGTAACATTGATGAAATCCCAGATCTCTCTGTCCTGTCACCCATTCTAACATTGTACCATTTAGTTTATATCACTCAGTCTTCATTCCAAAATGCATCACTTCACATTTCTCAGCATTAAAGTTAACCTGCCCTGTGTCTGTCCAATGATAGGTTGGATAGTAAGCTGTCAAGAGGCCATAAAGTGTCTACAAAGAGATTTCCAAAGGTTAAGTGAGTGAGCAAAAAATCGGCAGATGGAGTACAATGTGGGAAAATGTGAAATTGTCCACTTTAGCAGGAAGAATAAAAGTCAGTATATTATTGAAATGGAGAGAGACTCCAGAACTGTACGGGACAGAGGGATCTGGGTGTCCTGGTACATGAATCACAAAATGTTACCGTGTAGCTACAGTGAGTGATTAGGAAGGCAAATGGAATGTTGTTGTTTATTGCAAGGTGAATAGAATATCAAAGTAGGGAAGTGTTGTTACAGCTGTACAGGGCATAAGTTAGACGACGTCTTCAGGATTGTGGACAATTTTGGTCTCCTTACTGAAGAAATTCTATAATTGCATTCGAAGTAGTTCAGAGAAGGTTCACTGGGCTGATTTCTGGGATGAAGGGGACATCTTATGAGGAAAGGTTGAACAGGTTGGTTCTATACCCACTGGAGTTTAGAAGAATGAGAGGTGATCTGAGTGAAACATCTCAGGTCCCGAGGGGACAGGACAGGGTGGATGCTGAGAGGATGTTTCCCCTGGTTGGGGAGACTAGAACTCGGGGACAAAGTTTAAAAATTAGGGACGTCTCATTTAAAACTGAGATGAGGAGAAATGTGTTTCTCTCAGAGGGGGGTCAGTCTGTGGAACTCTGTTCTCCAGAAAGCAGTGGAGGCTGGATCATAGAATATATTCAAGGCTGAGTTCGATAGATTTTTGATCAATTAGGGAGTCAAGGGTTATGGGACACAGACAGGAAAGTGGAGTTGAGTTCACTATCAGATCAGCCATTGAATGGCAGAGCAGGCTCGAGGGGCCGAATGGCCTACTCCTGCTCCTAATTCATTTGTTCTTGTGTGTTCCATTTCACCAGACTGCCTCTCTCCTCCTGAAGTCTGGTACTAGTCCCTTCCCGGTTTATTACATTGCAGATGCCACAAACATTGGCAAACATTGACGTTATGCCCTGTAAACACAAGTCCAAGTGATTAGTATATATCAATAAGATCGGTGGTCCTAATATAAACCTCCACTGTATACCTCCCTCCAGTCTGAAACAACCATTGTCCACTCTCTCAGCCAATGTCGTATCCACTCAGCCACAGTCCCTTTCATCCCTGGAGCACCAATATTGCTCACTGGTCAATTAGGAGGCACCATTAAGTCCTCCCCATGAGGACCCTGGTCCCAGACCTCTCTGTTTCCACTCTCCCATCAACATTCCCCAGACATGTACAGCATGGATTAGATACAGAGTATTGCTCCTTCTCCACTGTCCCATCCAACAGTCCCAGGGCAGGAACTTCATGGGGTGGATGCAGAGTGAATCTCACTCTACACTGTCCAATAGAGACAGAGAGAGAGACAGAAAGAGAGAAACAGAGAGACATAGACTGACAGGGTGACTGAGAGAGAAAGAAGGATATTTCACAGGGGATATTGGAAGAGGAGGATGAAATTCACAACTCTGTTCTGGCATTCAATGAGATCATGGCTGATCTGTGATTACACTGACACCATATATCCTGCCTTTGTTCCTTATCTCTTAGTACATTTATTTAACAAGAATCTATCAATCACAGGTTTAAAAATTAACCAATAAGCCAGCATGAAATTTCCACCAACAATATCATGAGGTTGTAATGGCTACCACAGTGGAATAGCTTGCTGTATATTTAAAATGGAGGCTATTCCTTCTGGATAATCAAAAGTGTCCGTCTGGGCCCCAACTTCATCTGCATTCCTCCCTCTACCGATGTTCGATTTCTCTCCATACCTGTCTCTTATATGTTTGTGTTCACAGCAGTGAAGGATTTCATCAAATTAATATATCTTACATTATCCTCTTCATCCACCTCAACAATCTCTCTCTCTCCACATTTGTCCTTCACTACATCCCTCTCTATGCCGTCATATCTAACCCTCCCTACCTCTTTCGCTCTCCTGGTGTCAGTGATAGCAGAGAGAGAGACAGAGAGAGAAGGAGATTGTGGGCAGACAGAGAGGGAAAGACAGATGGCGGGACAGACAGAGAGAGACAGGGAGAGAGATGCAGTTACAGGGAGGGAAGGACAGATGGAGGGATAGAGAGAGAGAGACAGAGATCGGAGAGTGAGGGAGTGACAGGGGCGGAAAGACAGATGAAGGGACAGAGAGAGAGACAGAGAAAGATGGAGAGAGAGGGAGTGACAGAGAGTGAAAGACAGATGGAGGGACAGAGAGAGAGACACAGAGAGCGGGAGTGACAGAGATAGAAGGAGTGAGACGGAGAGACAGAGAAGGTAAGACAGATGGAGGGACAGAGAGGGAGACAGAGAGAGTGGCAGAGACAGAGAGAGAAGGAGTGAGATGGAGTGTCAGGAAGGGAAAGCCAGATGGAGGGACAAAGTGAGAGACAGAGAGAGAAGGAGAGAGATGGAGTGACAGGGAGAGAACGAAAGATGGAGGGACAGAGAGAGAGAAAGAGATAGAAGGAGAGAGGAGGAGTGACAGAGAGGGAAAGACAGATGAAGGGACAGAGAGAGAGACAGAGAGAGAGGCAGAGACAGAGAGAAGGAGAGAGACGGAGAGACAGAGAGGGAAAGACAGATGGAGGGACACAGCGAGTGACAGAGGTGGAAGGAGTGAGAGGGAGAGACAGAGAGGGAAAGACAGATGGAGGGACAAAGTGAGAGACGGACAGAGAAGGAGAGAGTTGGAGTGACAGGGCGGGACTGTCAGAAGGAGGGATAGAGAGAGAGACGGAGAGAGTAGGAGTGATGGGGTGGGAAGACAAATGGAGGGACAGAGAGAGAGAGAGGGAGAGACAGAGAGAAGGAGAGAGGGAGTGACAGAGAGGGAAAGACCGATGGAGGGACAGAGAGAGAGATAGAGAGAGTGGCAGAGACAGAGAGAGAAGGAGAGAGAGGGTGTGTCAGAGTGGGGAAGACAGATGGAAGGACAGAGTGAGAGTCAGAGAGAAGGAGAGAGATGGAGTGACAGGGAGGGAAGGACAGATGGAGGGATAGAGAGAGAGAGACAGAGATAGGAGAGTGAGGGAGTGACAGAGAGGGAAAGGCAGATGGAGGGACAGACAGAGAGACAGAGACAGAGATGGAAGGAGAGAGAGGGAGTGACAGAGCGTGAAAGACAAATGGAAGGACAGAGAGGGAGACAGAGAAAGTGGCAGACACAGAGAGAGAAGGAGTGAGAGGGAGTGTCAGGAAGGGAAAGCCAGATGGAGGGACAAAGTGAGAGACAGAGAGAGAAGGAGAGAGATGGAGTGACAGGGAGGGAACGAAAGATGGTTGGATAGAGAGAGAGAGACAGAGATAGAAGGAGAGAGGAGGAGTGACAGAGAGGGAAAGACAGATGAAGGGACAGAGAGAGAGAGACAGAGAGAGAGAGACAGAGAGAGAGAGACTGAGAGAGAGAGACAGAGAGAGAGAGAGAGATAGAGAGAGTGGGAGAGATGGTGTAAGGAGGCACAAATGGAGTCATGGAAAGAGAGAGAGAGATAGTTGGAGAGAGAGGGAGTGACAGAGAGGGAAAGACAGATGGAGGGACAGAGAGAGAGAGAGACAGAGAGAGAGAGAGATGGGCAGAGACAGAGAATGAGAGAGATGTAAACAGAGTCATGGACAGAGGGTGAGAACGAGAGATAGGGAGAGACAAAGTAGAAGAAGGAGAGAGAGAGAGAGAGAGAGATGGAGAGGCAGAGCGAGGGAGAGACAGAGAGAGAAAGCAGATCCAGAGAGGGCGAGGGAGAGACAGAGAGGGAGAGGTAGATACAGAGAGAAAGAGGGAGAGACAGAGTGAGTGGGAGAGATGGTGTAAGGGAGGCACAAATGGGGTCATGGAAAGAGAGAGAGAGAGAGAGAGATGTAAACAGAGTCATGGACAGAGGGTGAGAAAGAGAGATAGGGAGAGACAAAGTAAAAGAAGGAAAGAGAGATAGAGAGAGAAAGAAACAGAGAGAGAGGGAGACAGAGAGGGAGAGACTGGGATTCAGAGGGTAACAGAGGGAGAAGTAGAGATGAAGAGTGAAGATGGGATAAAGGCAAAGTCCAGTGTTCGTAATACATGGATAAAGAGGAACAGAGAGGTGAGACAGGGCTTGGGAGAGTAAAAGACAGAGGAAGGAGAGATAGAGATGGAGAGATTACCAGGAACATTAATCTCCAGAAGTCTCTTCATGCTGATCACTCCTTTTCTCTGGATGTGGCAGGATTGCAGAGCTTCGATCTGATCTGTTGGTTATGGGATCGCCTAGCTCTGTCTATCGCATGCTGCTTACGCAGTTTGGCACGCAGCTAGTCCTGGGTTGTAGCTTCACCAGGTTGACACCTCATTTTGAGGTATGCCTGGTGCTGCTCCTGGCATGCCCTCCTGCAAACTTCACTGAACCGGGGTTGGTCTCCTGGCTTGATGGTAATGGTAGAGTGGGGGATATGCCGGGCCATGAGGTTACAGATTGTCTTTCTTTCTGTCTATCTGTCTCTCGTTCCCTCCTCTCTCAGAACATCAGTCAGCCATTTTAGTTTTGTTCACGGTGGCCAAATTATGTTACAGCAGCACTGGGACATTTATTTCAGAGACTGACTCCTCACTAATGCAAGGTTAGTGCTATAAACGTGACAGGGAAACGGGTCCTGGGGTTCAGTTGAATGTAGCTTCTAATCCCGAAAAGTGTTAGCAAACGTGTTTTTCAAATCAATTCCGCAACAACCTCAACAAGAGGAAAAACACCAACAAATGCAACAAGAACTTCAACATGAGAAAAAACCACCAACAAATGCAACAACAACCTCAACAGGAGAAAAAAACACTAACAAATGCAACAACAACCTCAACAGGAGAAAAAACACAAACAAATGCAACAACAACCTCAACAGGAGAAAAAACACCAACACATGCAACAACAACCTCAACAGGAGGAAAAGACACCAAAAAATGCAACAATTTCAACAGGAAAAGAGCAGCTTCCCGAGGACTAAAAAAACCTAACAAATACAACAACTTCAGCAGGAGAAAAACCACTAACAAATTCAACATCATCAGAAGGGGAAAACACACCGATAAATAGGGCAGTGGCACAAGCTGTTGGAGGGACAGGAAATGGTTTACGAAGGGACAGAGTATCTGATCACACCCGGGATGGTGTAATTGAGTATTTATTAAATGGTAAGAGATTAGAAAGCGTAGATGTACAAAGCGACCTGGGTGTCCCCGTCAATAAGTCACTGAAAACTAACATGCAGGTGCAGAATGCAATTCAGAAGGCTGTTAGTCTTTATCACAAGAGGATTTGAGTACAGGAGGAGTGAAGTCTTGCTTCAATCACATCGAACCTTGGTTAGACCGCACCTGGGGTACTGTGTGCAGTTTTGGTCCCCTTACCTTAGGAAGGATATTATTGCCAGAGAGGGAGTGCAATGAAGGTTCCCCAGACTTGTTCCCGGGATGACGGGACTGTCCGATGGTGAGAGATTGGGGAAACTGAGACACAGAGAGAGAGATAGAGACAGGGAGAGGCAGAGAGACAGAGGCAGAGAAGAGAAATGGTGTGAGAGAGACACAAACATAGTCATGGACAGAGAGAGAGAGGAGAAACAGAGAGAGAGCAACAGACAGAGAGACACAAAGAGAGAGAGAAACAGAGAGAGAGAGACAGGAAGAGGTAGAGAGAGTGGCAGTGAGAGAGGCAGAGAGAGAGGGAGAGTGAGATAGAGGGGGAGAGTGAGATAGAGGAGGAGTGTGAGATAGAGGGGGAGTGTGCCATAGAGGGGGTGTATGAGATAGAGGGGGAGTGTGAGATAGAGGGGGAGTGTGAGATAGAGGGGGGAGAGGGAGATTGAGGGGGAGTGTGAGATAGAGGGGGAGAGTGAGATAGAGGGGGAGAGTGAGATAGAGGGTGTTTGTGAGATAGAAGAGGAGTGTGAGGGATGGAGGGACAGAGAGAGAGACAGAGATCGAAGGAGAGAGAGAGAGTGAGAGATAGAAGGAGAGAGAGGGAGAGACAGAGAGGGAAAGACAGATGGACGAACAGAGATAGAGACAGAGCGAAAGGCAGAGACAGAAAGAGAAGGAGAGAGAGGGAGAGACAGAGAGGGAAAGACAGATGGAGAGACATAGAGAGAGACAGCGAGAGATGGAGACAGATGGAGAGAGAGGGAGAGACAGAGAGGGAAAGACAAATGGAGAGACAGAGAGAGAGACAGAGATCTCTCCCGATGTATCTGTCTCCATACCTAGCTCTGAAATGTTTGTGCACACAGCAGTGAAGGATTACATAAAATTAATTTATCTTACATTCTCCCTTTCAATCGACCCCGCAATCTCTCTCTCTCCAACCTTGTCCCTGTCCACAGCACTCCCTCTTTCTACACATCTAACCCTCTCTCCCTCTGTCTCTCTCCTCGTGTCAGAGATCGCAGGAGGGAGAGACAGAGAGAGGAAGACAGAGTGAGAATGTTGAAGGAACTATACTCTGTTCCTAAGCTGTGCTGAACATGCTCTGGGAGTGTTTGATGGGCTACATTAATCGGCCGTGTACAGTCCTGCATCAGGCTGTGAAGAAACACAGCTTGTTCAGTGTACAACGGGTCAAAGGGAACGATTCACTCCTGTCTGCTACTGGGAAGAGAGACTGACCTTAACATCAAGGCAGCGTTTGACCGAGTGTGACATCGAGGAGACCGAGTAAAACTGAAGTCAGTGGGAATCCGCTGGTTGGAGTCAGACCGAGCACAATGGAAGATGGTTGTGGTTGTTGGAGGTCAATCATCTCAGTCCCAGGACATCACTGCAGGAGTTCATCAGGGTATCGTCCGAGGCTCAACCATCTTCAGCTGAGATCCCAGGAGAGAATGCTGGAAATACTGAGCAGGTCAAGCAGCATCTGTGGAGTTAAAAAACAGAGTTAGTGATTCAGCTCGATGCTTTCCAGATTTCCAGCATCCACAGTATTTTGCCTCAGATAATGAAGCAATCCATAGCCACATGCACCAAGACCCGGACAATATTCAGGCTTGGGCCGACCAGTGGGAAGGAACATTCATGTCACACAACTGCCAGGCAATGACCATCTGCAACAAGAGAGAATCCAACCACCTCCCCTTGGCATTCAAAGCATTATCCCATCGCTGAATCACCCAGCGTCAACATCCTGGGGGAACATTGACATCAAACTTATCTGAACGAAACACATCAATAGTTTCTTCACCCAGTGTTTGGTGGGTGTTTGGAACTCGCTGCCTGAACGGATTAGCATAAAATGGGTGGTTGATGGCCGGCACAGACTGGGCGGGCCGAAGGGCGTGGATAAGTGCTGTATCTCTCGATGACTCGAAAGGATTGTAGAGGCAGAAACCCTCATCACATTTAAAACAATCTCTTGGATCTTCACTTCTCCATATTTAAAATGGGTAACGAATAACTCTCCTCGTCTGCACTGCCCCATCAAACACTCTCAGAGAAGGTTCAGCACGGGTTAGATACAGAGTAAAGCTCCGTTTACACTGTCCCTGGAGTGTCGGATTAACCCATGTCACTCACTGTCCCCGGCTCAGCCTTAAGACTCACCTGCCTCAGTCACTGAGACACTCCTCTATCACTTGCCTTAATGTAAGCGGATGCCGAGTTTGGGAGCAGGACAGGCACACGGGATTAGGACGACTGCTCATGTGGAGGAGAAGCATCAGTAATCCCTCAGAGAATCAGAACAGACAAGCGAGACTCAGAAAAGGAAACTTGTGTTGAATTTGTGAGTCTTGCATTGTGGAATGCTTTAGTATTTGGTGAGAATGTTGAGCCAGTGACATTTTGCCCCAGTGGGATGAATAGACACTATATGACTTGATTACAACAGTCAGGTAGCGTGTGTACTGTAAATATGGACTGAAATAACAATGTAACTGATCAATTTTCAGCTGAATACTATGACTACAGTTATACCTGCTATCCTGTTATATATGTGCTGCTATACCTGCTACATGTGAGATTGTACATCCGACACGATGGGATGAAGTCAGAGTGGCCACGATTTATATTTTTAGAAGATGCCCCAAGTTCCTGACTCCGCAGCCAGTGAAAATATTTACTCTCAGTCCACCCTATCAGTTTCCCTTATTATTTTGTAAACCTTCATCAAATCATCCAATAACCTTCCAGGAGAAGAATCTTTTCCTCAAATCCCCTCTAAACCTCCTGCCCCTTGCCTTCAATCTATGCCCCCTGGTTATCGACCCCTCTGCTGAGGGAAAAAGTTTATTCCTATCCAACCTATCAATGCCCCTCATAATTTTGTATATCTCAATCAGGTCCCCCCTCAGCCTTCTCTGCTCTAAGGAAAACAACTCCAGCCTTTTCAGTCTCTCTTCATAGCTGAAATGCTCCAGCCCAGGCAACATTCTGGTCAATCTCCTCTGCATCCTCTCCAGTGCAATCACATCCTTCCTATAGTGTGGTGCCCAGAACTGTACACAGTACTCCAGCTGTGGCCGAACCAGTGTTTTATATCGCTCCATCATAACCTCCCTGTTCTTATATTCTATGCCTCAACTAATAAAGGCAAGTATCCCATATACCTTCCTAACCACCTTGTCTACCTGCGCTGCAGCCTTCAGTGATCGATGGACAAGTACACCAAGATCCCTCTGACACTCGGTACTTCCTATGATCCTACCATTCATTGGATATTCCCTAGCCTTGTTAGTCCTTCCAAAATTCTATGTAACCTAACCTATGTATAATCTTTAATCTTGCAGTGCATGTGTAATGTTTAATTTCTGAAAGCCAGACAGAGTAAAGCTTAACGTCCTCCAAAAAACTCCAGACTTTTGGCATTTATTACCTTATCGGGTCAAATCATTCGTTAAGTTCGACTAGACTTGTGAATAATTCTTTTGAAGTTGTTTTTCCAACAGTACTAGTGTAAATCGATTTGCAGCATCCCATCATATAATATACACTGCTGTCTATATTGTCTGAATACAGACATAAAATATCCACAAATTTTGCTATTTACTCCGGGGCAGACAGGTGAAGTGTTTATTTTGTCTGTGATTTAACTCAACCCCCAACGATAACCAACATGGTGGGAGAGAGTGATAGACAGAGAGAGAGGAACAGAGGTAGAGTAACAGAGATATAGGGAGAGATAGAAATGGAGAGAGAACAGAGAGATAGTGAGGGATAGAGACAGAAGCAGAGAGATAGAAAGTGCCAGGAGACCCTGAGACACTTTAGAAGCAAGGGGACGGGGAGACAGGCTGTGTGGAGACCCTGGGGTAACCTTATAGGTAGACAGGGTAGATGCAGGTAATATGTTTCTCCTGGTTGAGGAGTCTAGAACCAGGGGGCACAATTTCAAAATAATGGGGAAGCCACTTGGGACAGAGATGAGGAAAAATGTCATTACACAGAGGGTTGTGAATCTTTGGAATTCTCTACTCCGGAGGGCTGTGGAAGATCAGTCATTGGGTATGTTTAAAGCAGAGATTGACAGATTTCTAAACAACAATGACATAAAGGGAGATGAGTATAGTCTGTCAAAACCACATTGAAGTGGATGATCAGCCATGATCGTATTGAATGGCGGAACAGGCTCGATGGGCTGAATGGCCGACTCCTGTTCCTATATTCCAAAGCTGCTGAAATAGTTTCTCCCAAACTACCCTATTAGTTCCTCCTAATATCTCAACAACTTTGAACAAATCACCTTGATCCTCCTAAATTCCAGGGAACACATCCCTAGTTTGTGTAATATCACCTCGTTATTTAACCCTTGGAGTCCAGTTATCATTCTGGTAAATCTACACTGCACTCAAATGGACATGGATCCCCCAAGTCTCTTTGGACCTCCAGTGTTTCTCGTTTTTAACCATTTATAAAGTACTCTGTTCTTGTCTTTTTTGCCTCGTTTTGTGTCTTTGGCAAACTTGGGGATGTGACATTCGACCACATCATCTTAAATCATTCATAAATACAGCAAAACTGAGACACGCACAGGCTTTACACCAGGAGACAGGGGTGAATCTTATAAATTCTCTATCCCAGAGGGCTGTGGAAGCTCAGTCATTGAGTATGTTTAAAGCAGAGATTGACAGATTGCTGAATAACAATGACATAAAGGGTATGAGTATAGTCTGGGAAAAACACATTGAAGTGGATGATCAGCCATGATAGTATTAAATGGCGGAGCAGGCTCGATGGGCTGAATGGCCTACTCCTGTTCCTATATTCCAAAGCTGCCGAAATAGTTTCTCTCAAACGACCCCATCAGTTCCCCTGAAAATCTCAACATCTTTGATCAAATCACCTTGAACCTCCTAAATTCCAGGGAATTATTCCCAGTTTGTGTAATATCACCTTGTAATTTAACCCTTGGAGTCCAGTTATCATTCTGGTAAATCTACACTGCACTCAAATGGACATGGACCCCTCAAGTCTCTTTGAACCTCCAGTGTTTCTATCTTTTCACCATTTATAAAGTATTCTCTTCTAGTCTTTTTTACTGACATTGAAATCTATCTACCACAGTGTTGCCCATTCACTTCAGATATTTCTTTGCATTGTTCTGCTTCCAGCTACATTGCTGACAATGCTGCCTATTTTTGTGTCATTGGTAAACTTGGGTATGTTGCATTCTGCCACATCATCTTAAATCGTGAATAAATACAGCAAAACTGAGACACACACGGGCTTTGCACTAGTAGACAGGAGTGAATCATTCCATCCCAGAGGTTTTTTAATTCCAGATTTATGTTTATTTTTAGAAAAAACAAAATTCAAATTCACAACAGCACAGCGTGGGATTTGAACTCCTACTTTTTCAATCATCAGCTCAGGCCTTCAAATTAAAACCCATAAAAAGAGATTCATTTTCCTCCTGCTGTTGTCTGACTGACTGCCGTTTTGTATATTGTTCCCTTCTCCTCTTCTTCCATGTGTTTGAAGTCTTTGAAGTTTGTCAGACATTGGTAAACTACTTCATGCGGTGTTCTGTAAATACCTTCAATTCTGTGTATCTGGAAGGGACACAATTCAAATTCTCACCTTATTGCAAAAACCAAAACCTGCAGTTCCATTCAAATAACTTTATTTCCTGTCTCTGCAAAGACAGCTCGCACTTCCACAATGCAGGAATGTCTGAATGGAAACAGCTTTTGATACATTTCCCAACACGTTTGCTAACACTTTTCAGGATGAAGCTAAATTCAACTCACAGATTCCAAGCGCCAAATTGAGCTTTTGGGTAGAACAGGGAACATTAATGAAATCCCAGATCTCTCTTTTTTTTATTTTTTAATTAGATTAGAGATACAGCACTGAAACAGGCCCTTCGGCCCACCGAGTCTGTGCCGAACATCAAACACCCATTTATACTAATCCTACACTCATCCCATTTTCCTACCAAATATCCCCACCTGTCCCTATATTTCCCTGCCACCTACCTATACTAGTGACAATTTATAATGGCCAATTTACCTATTCACCCACAAGTCTTTTTTGGCTTGTGGGAGGAAACCGGAGCACCCGGAGAAAACCCACGCAGACACAGGGAAAACTTGCAAACTCCACACAGGCAGTACCCAGAATCGAACCCGGGTCCCTGGAGCTGTGAGGCTGCGGTGCTAACCACTGCGCCGCCCATTCTGTCCTGTCACCCATTCTAACATTGTACCATTTAGTTTATATCACTCAGTCTTCCTTCCAAAATGCATCACTTCACATTTCTCAGCATTGAAGTTAACCTGCCCTTTTTCTGTCCAATGATAGGTTGGATCGTAAGCTGTCAAGAGGACATGAAGTGTCTACAAAGAGATTTCCATAGGTTAAGTGAGTGAGCAAAAAATTGGAAGATGGAGTACAATGTGGGAAAATGTGAGATTGTCCACTTTAGCAGGAAGAATAAAAATCAGTATATTATTGAAATGGAGAGAGACTGCAGAACTGTACGGTGCAGAGGGATCTGGGTCTCCTGGTACATGAATCAAAAAATGTTACCGTGTAGCTACAGCGAGTGATTAGTAAGGCAAATGGAATGTTGTTGTTTATTGCACGGTGAATAGAATATCAAAGTAGGGAAGTGTTGTTCCAGGGCATACGTTAGATGGCGTCTGCAGGATTGTGGACACTTTTGGTCTCCTTACTGAAGAAATTATATAATTGCATTCGAAGTAGTTCAGAGAAGGTTCACTGGGCTGATTCCTGGGATGAAGGGATTATCTTATGAGGAAAGGTTGAACAGGTTGGGTCTATACCCACTGGAGTTTAGAAGAATGAGAGGTGATCTGAGTGAAACATCTCAGGTCCCGAGGGGACTGGACAGGGTGGATGCTGAGAGGATGTTTCCCCTTCTTGGGAGACTAGAACTAGGGGACACAGTTTAAAAATTAGGGACATCCCATTTAAAACTGAGATGAGGAGAAATGTGTTTCTCTCAGATGGGGGTCAGTCTGTGGAACTCTTCCCCAGAAAGCAGTGTAAACTGGATCATAGAATATATTCAAGGCTGAGTTCGATAGATTTTTGATCAATTAGGGAGTCAAGGGTTATGGGACACAGACAGGAAAGTGGAGTTGAGTTCACTATCAGATCAGCCATTGAATGGCAGAGCAGGCTCGAGGGGCCGAATGGCCTACTCCTGCTCCTAATTCATTTGTTCTTGTGTGTTCCATTTCACCAGACTGCCTCTCTCCTCCTGAAGTCTGGTACTAGTCCCTTCCCGGTTTATTACATTGCTGATGTCACAAACATTGGCAAACATTGAAGTTATGCCCTGTAAACACAAGTCCAATTCATTAGTATATATCAAAAATATCAGTGGTCCTAATATAAAGCTCCACTGTATACCTCCCTCCAGTCTGAAACAACCATTGTCCACTCTCTCAGCCAATGTCGTATCCACTCAGCCAATGTCCCTTTCATCCCTGGAGCACTAATATTGCTAACTGGTCAATTAGGAGGCACCATTAAGTCCTCCCCATGAGGACCCTGGTCCCAGACCTCTCTGTTTCCACTCTCCCATCAACATTCCCCAGACAGGTACAGCATGGATTAAATACAGAGTAATGCTCCTTCTACACTGTCCCATCCAACAGTCCCAGGGCAGGAACATCATCGGGTGGATACAGAGTGAATCTCACTCCACACTGTCCGAAACAGACAGAGAGATAGAGAATGAGAGAAATAGAGGGAGACACAGACAGTCAGGGTGTCTGAGAGTGAAAGAAGGATATTTAACATCAGACATAGGAAGATGAGGAGGCAATTTAACCCCTCGACCCTGTTCCAGCATTCAGTGAAATCAGGGCTGATCTGTGATCTAACTAACACCATATATCCCACCTTTGCCCTTTATCTCTAAATACCTTTGGTTAACAAGAATCTATCAATCCCCGGTTTAAAAATTGACCAATAAGCCAGCATGCAATTTTTACAAACAATATCATGAGGGTGTGATGGTTCCCACAGTGGAATAGCTGGCTGAATATTTAAAATGGAGGCTTCTGGATCATCAAAAGTGTCCGCCTGGGCCCCAACTTCATCTGCATTCCTCCCTCTCCCGATGTTTTTTTCTCTCTCCATACCTATCTCAAATATGTTTGTGTACACAGCAGTGAAGGATTAAATCAAGTTAATATATCCTACATTATCCTCTTCATCCAACTCAACAATCTCTCTCTCTCCAAGTTTGTCCCTCTCTCCAGCCCTCTTTGCCTTCATATCTAAACCTCCGTCCCTCCGTCTCTCTCCTAGTGTCAGTGATAGCAGAGAGAGAGAGACAGTGAGAGAAGGAGTGGGAGGGAGTGACAGGGAGGGACAGACAGATGGAAAGACAGAGAGAGAGAGACAGTGAAAGAAAGAGAGAGAGGGAGAGACAGATGGAGATACAGAGAGAGAGGCAGAGCTGGAAGGAGAGAGAGAGGGAGTGACAGGGAGGGAAAGACAGACGGAGGGACAAAGTGAGAGACAGAGAGAAGGAGAGAGAGAGAGAGACAGAGAGGCACAGACAGATGGAGAGACAGTGATGGAAGGAGAGAGGGAGAGACAGAGATTGAAGGAGAGAGAGGGAGTGACTGGGAGGGAAAGAGATGGAGAGATAGAGAGTGAGAGACAAAGAAAGGAGAGAGATGGGGTGATGGGGTGGGGGTGGGAAGACAGTTTGAGGGACAGAGAGAGAGGCAGAGATGGAAGTAGAGAGAGGGAGTGATGGGGAGGGAAAGACAGATGGAGGGACAGAGAGAGACAGAGAGAGAGACAGAGAGATAGAGAGAGAAGGAGAGATTGGGAGAGACAGAGAGGGAAAGGCAGTTGGAGAGACAGAGAGAAAGAGAGAGGGGCAGAGATGGAAGGAGAGAGGGGGAGTGACAGGGAGGGAAAGACAGATGGAAAGACAGAGAGGGAGAGACAGTGATAGAAGGAGAGAGAGGGAGAGACAGAGATTGAAGGAGAGAGAGGGAGTGTCAGGGAGCGAAAGACAGATGGAGGGACAGAGAGACAGAGACAGAGATAGAAGGAGAGAGATGGAGTGATGGGTGGGGTGGGAAGACAGATGGAGGGACAGGGAGAGAGGCAGAGATGGAACGAGTGAGAGGGAGTGATAGGGAGGGAAATATAGATGGAAAGACAGAGAGACTGACAGAGATAGGAGAGAGAGGGAGTGGCAGGGAGGGAAAGATGGATGGAGGGACAGAGTGAGAGAGAAGGAGAGAGAGGGAGAGACAGAGAAGGAGAGAGGGGGTGACTGAGGGAAAAACAGATGGAGAGACAGAGAGAGATACAGAGATAGAAGGAGAGAGAGGGAGTGTCAGGGAGGCAAAGACAGATAGAGGGACAGTCTGAGAGACAGAGAGCGACGGAGAAAGATGGAGTGACAGGGAGGCAAGGACAGATGGAGGGATCGAGAGAGAGAGAGAGAGATAGAAGGACATAGAGGGAGTGACAGAGAGGGAAAGACAGATGGAGAGACAGAGAGAGGCAGAGATGGAAGGAGAGAGAGACAATGAGAGAAAGGGAAAGACAGATGGAGGGACAGATAGAGAGACAGAGATAGAAGGAGAGAGATGGAGTGACAGGGAGGGAAGGACAGATGGAGTGATAGAGAGTGAGAGGAGAGAGATGGACAGACAGAGAGAGGAAAAGACAGATGTAGAGACAGAGATAGAGAGAGGCAGATATGGACGGAGAGAGAGGGAGTGACAGGGAGAGAAAGACAGATGGAAAGACAGAGAGAGATAGAAAGGGAGAGAAGGAGAGAGATGGAGTGACAGAGAGGGAAGGATAGATGGAGGGATAGAGAGCTAGAGACATAGATAGAAGGAGAGAGAGGGAGTGACAGGTGGTGGGGGGGAGGGGGTGGATACAGATGGAGGGACCGAGAGAGAGAGAAGGAGAGAGAGGGAGAGACAGAGAGAAGGAGAGAGGGATTGGCAAAGAGGGAAAGACAGTTGGAGGAACAGAGAGCGAGACAGAGATCGAAGGAGAGAGAGGGAGTGACAGAGAGGGAAAGACAGATGGAGAGACAGAGATAGAAGGAGAGAGAAGGAGCGACAGAGAGGGGAAGACAGATGGATGGACAGAGATAGAAGGAGAGAGAAGGAGCGACAGAGCGGTAAAGACAGATGGAGTTACAGAGAGAGACCGTGAGAGAGGCAGAGACAGAGATAGAAGCATAAAGACAGAGAGACAGAGAGGGAAAGACCGATGGAGGGACAGAGAGAGAGAGACAGAAAGAGTGGCAGAGACGGAGGGAGAGAGGGAGTGTCAGGAAGGGAAAGACAAATGGAGGGACAGAGTAAGAGACACAGAGAGAAGGAGAGAGATGGAGTGACAGGGAGGGATGGATAGATGGAGTGATAGAGGGAGATAAACAGAGGCAGAATTAGAGAGAGGGAGTGACAGAGAGGGAAAGACAGATGCAGGGACAGAGAGAGGGACGGAGTGAGAGGCAGGGATAGAAGGAGAGAGAGGGAGTGACGGGGAGAGAAAGACAGATGCAGGGACAGAGTGTGAGACAGAGAGAGAAGGAGAGAGAGGGAGTGTCAGGAAGGGAAAGACAGATTTTGGGACAAGGTGAGACACAGAGAGAGAAGGAGAGAGATGGAGTGACATGGAGGGAAGGACAAATGGAGGGATAAAGAGAGAGACAGAGATATAAGGAGAGAGAGGGAGAGACAGAGAGTGAAAGACAGAAGGAGGGACAGAGAGATAGACAGAGAAAGTGGCAGAAACAGGGATAGAAGGAGAGAGAGGGAGTGTCAGGAATGGAATGACATATGGAGGGACAAAGTGAGAGACAGAGAGAGAAGGAGTGACAGAGAGGGAAAGACAGATGGAGGGACAGAGAGAGAGACACAGAGAGAGTGGCAGAGATGGAATGACAGGGAGGGATGGATAGATGGAGTGATAGAGGGAGAAAAACAGAGGCAGAAGGAGGGAGAGGTAGTGACAGGGGGGAAAGACAGATGGTGAGACAGAGAGAGAGAGGCACATTTGGAAGGAGAGAGAGGGAGTGACAGGGAGAGAAAGACAGATGGAGGGACAGAGTGTGAGATAGAGAGAGAAGGAGAGAGAGGGAGTGTCAGGGTGGGAAAGACTGATGGAGGGACAGAGAGAGAGACAGAGAGAGAAGGGGAGAGAAGGAGTGTCAGGGTGGGAAAGACAAATGGAGAGACAGAGAGAGAGAAAGAGATCTCTCCCGATGTTTCTGTCTCCATACCTATCTCGTAAATGTTTGTGCACACAGCAGTGAAGGATTACATCAACTTAAATTCTCTTACATTCTCCCTTTCAATCGACCCCGCAATCTCTCTCTCTCCAACCTTGTCCCTCTCCACAACACTCTCTCTGTCTGCATATCTAACCCTCTCTCCCTCTGTCTCTCTCCCCGTGTCAGAGATAGCAGGAGGGAGAGACAGAGAGAGGAAGACAGAGAAAGAAAGTTGAAGGAACTGTACTCTGTTCCTAAGCTGTGCTGAACCTGCTCTGGGAGTGTTTGATGGGCTACATTAATCGGCCGTGTACAGTCCTGCATCAGGCTGTGATGAAACACAGCTTGTTCAGTGTCCAATGGGTCAAAGGGAACGATTCACTCCTGTCTGCTGCTGGGAAGAGAGACTGACCTTAACATCAAGGCAGCATTTGACCGAGTGTGAGATCGAGGAGCCCGAGTAAAACTGAAGTCAGTGGGAATCCGCTGGTTGGACACATACCGAGCACAAAGGAAGATGGTTGTGGTTGTTAGAGGTCAGTCATCTCAGTCCCAGGACATCACTGCAGGAGTTCCTCAGGGTAGTGTCCGAGGCTCAACCATCTTCAGCTGAGATCACAGGAGAAAATGCTGGAAATACTGAGCAGATCAAGCAGCATCTGTGGAGAGAAAAACAGAGTTAGTGATTCAGCTCGATGCTTTCCAGATTTCCAGCATCCACAGTATTTTGCCTCAGATAATGAAGCAATCCATAGCCACATGCTCCAAGACCCAGACAACATTCAGGTTTGGGCCGACCAGTGGCAAGTAACGGTCACGTCGGACAAGTGCCAGGCAATGACCATCTGCAACAAGAGATAATCCAACCACCTCCCCTTGGCATTCAAAGCATTATCCCATCATTGAATCCCCCAGCGTCAACATCCTGGGGAAACATTGACATCAAACTTAACAGAACGAAACACATCAATAGTTTCTTCACCCAGTGGCTGGTGGGTGTCTGGAACTCACTGCCTGAAGGATTAGTATAAAATGGGTGGTTGATGGCCGGCACAGACTGGGCGGGCCGAAGGGCCTGTATAATTGCTGTATCTCTCTAACACTCTAAAGGATGGTCGAGGCAGAAACCCTCATCAATATAAAAACAATCTCTTGGATATATACTTGAAGGAATAACTTGTCCATATTTAAAATGGGTAAGGATTAATTCTCTTCATCTGCACTGCCCCATCGAACAATCTCAGAGAAGGTACAGCACGGGTTAGATGCAGAGTACAGTTAAGATTTAACATTCCCTGGAGTGTCGGATTAACCCGGGTCACTCACTGTGCCCGGCTCAGCCTCAAGACTCACCTGCCTCAGTCACTGAGACGCTCCTGCATCACTTGCCTTAGCATAAGTGGATGCCGGGTTTGGGAGCAGGACAGGCACACGGGATTAGGACGACTGCTCATGTGGAGGATAAGCATCAGTAATCCCTCAGAGAATCAGAACAGACCATGGAGAATCAGAAAAGGAAACTTGTGTCGAATTTGAGAGTCTTGCATTGTGGAATGCTTTAGTATTTGGTGAGAATGTTGAGCCAGTCAAATTTTGCCCCAGTGGGATGAATAGATACTTTTTGACTTTATTACAACAGTAAGGTACCGTGTGTACTGTAAATATGGACTGAAATAACAATGTAACTGATCAATTTTCAGCTGAATTTTATGACTACAGTTATACCTGCTATCCTGTCAGAATGTACATAAGACATGATGGGATGAAGTCAAAGTGACCACTGTTGAATTTTCGAGCTTGATCTTTGTGGGACACAAGGGTTAAGTAAGTTAAAAATATTAAATGGTCAATTCACTTGTTTAAGTAAACACTGAACAGAAATGGGTCTGGAATGTCCTTTGTGCTGCATTCCTACTCCTACATCTACTCTGTAGGACCCCTCATGATTTTGAACACCTCTATCAAATCTAATCTCAAGTTTCTCTTCTCTATGGAGAACAACACCAGTTTCTCCAATCTATCCACGTAACTGAAGTCCCTCATCCCTGGAACCTTGCTCGTGAATCTTTTCTGCATCCTCTCAAAAACCCCGACATCCTTCCGAAAGTACGGTGTCCAGAATTGGACACAATACTAGTTGAGGATGAAGCAGTGTTTTATAAAGCTTCATCATAACCTCCTTGCTTTTATACTCTCAGACTCCATTTACAAAGCCGAGGATCCCATATGCCTTTTAACCACTTTCTCAACTAGCTCAGCCACCTTCAATTTGTGCACAGACATCCCCAGGTCTCTCTGTTCCTGCACCCACTTCCTTCTGTTCTTAGGTTCCCATGACAGAGAGGGACAGGAGGACAGGGAGGTCTGGAAAGAAGGAAGGGGAGAGAGAGCAAACAAACAGGAAACACGTATGGGAACACCACCACCTGCATGTTTCCCTTAAGTCACACACCATCCTGACTTGGAACTATATCGCTGCCCCTTCACTGGGTCAAAATCCTGGATCTCCCTTCCTAACAGCACTGTGGGTGTACCTACCCCACATGGACTGCAGCGGTTCAAGAAGGAGGCTCAACACCACCTTCTCAAGGGCAATTATGAATGGGCAATAAATGCTGTCCTGGCCACTAACGCACACATCCAACAAATGAATCAAGAAAATTAAAATTTGACACCGAGTCACTTCAGGAGATATTAGACCAGATGACCAAAAACTTGGTCAGAGGTTGGTTTGAGGGAGAATCCACAAAGAGGAAAGAGAGTTAGTGAGATGGAGAGGTTTAGGAAAGGAATTCCAGAGTTAGGGCGTTGGCAGCTTGAAGGCACGGCCACCAATGGTGGATCGATTCAAATTGGGGATGTTCAAGAGGCCAGAATTAGAGGATGGCAGATATTGGTGGATTGTGGAGCTGGAGGAGATTGCAGAGATAGGGAGGGGTCATTTGTGGAAGACAATTCCAAAATTCCACCATACTTTGTGTGTCGAAGTGTTAATAAATTTCACCCTTGAAAGGGTCTTTGACGAATGTTCGATTTTTCGACTGTGCCCCTCGTCCGAGACTCCTCCAGCCAGTGAGAAGAGTTTCTCTCTATCTACCCCATCAGTTTCCAGTATTGTCTTGTAAACTTTGATCAATTCACCCAGCACAGTGGCACTGTGGTTAGCACCGGAGCCTCGCAGCTCCAGCGACCCGGGTTCAGTTCTGGGTCCTACCTGTGTGGAGTTTGCAAGTTCTCCCTGTGTCTACGTGGGTTTCCACCAGGTGCTCCGGTTTCCTCCTACATGCCAAAGACTTGCAGGTTGATAGGTAAATTGGCCATTAGCAATTGCTCCGAGTATAGGTGGGTGGTCGGGAAATATGGGGACAGGTGGGGATGTGGTAGGAATATGGAATTAGTGTAGGATTAGTATTAATGGGTGGTTGATGGTCGGCACAGACTCGGTGGGCCGAAGGGCCTGTTTCAGTGCTGTATCAATAAACTAAACTAAACTTAACACCGCTTACACTTCAAAATTCCAGGGATACAGAGTAAAGCTCCGTCAAAACTGTCCCTTCAAATGCTGCCAAGCCAAGTACAGAATGGAGTTATCTACAGAGCACATCTCTGTCCTCTCTGTTCTATAAAACACTCGCAGGACAGGTACAGTGTGGGGTTAGATACCGAGTAAAGCTGCCTCTATATATGCCTCTCTTTCTCCTCCTCCATCCAGATGGAAAGAGTAACAGTGAGCTAGAGAGGGAAGAACAGGGAGAGGGAAGGATAGCAATGGGGAGAGTTTACCAGATATGAAGAGATTGGGATGGAGAGTGTTGGTCAGTGTTCCTGCAAAGCTGTGTGCAGCAGCCTGGAAGGTACCACGCAGGTCCTGTTCCGTGATAAATAACACATGTCTTCGAAGATTCTTAAAAATTTAAAGGGACTGCACATGGGACAAAAAAAAACTTGCCGTGCACAACAACTAAATTTTCTGGGAACATTGGAGCCAGCTGTAGCTCAGTGGGTAATAATCCTGCCTCTGAGTGATACGTTTGTGGGTTCAGGTCTGAACACTAAATCTAGACTGATGTCACCCAACAGAAAATCAGAACAGACCAGCGAGACACAGAAAAGGAAACTTGTGTTGAATTTGTGAGCCTCGCTTTCTGTAATGTTTTAGTGTTTGGTCAGAATGTTGACCCAGTGAAATTTTACCCCTGTGGCATGAGAGTTATCTGAATAGAGATTATAGCATCTTATTACAACATGAAGGTACCGTGCGCACTGAGTATAACAACATTTGCAGCGTCCCATCATGTAAAATACTTTACTGGGTGTGGGATCAGGGTTTGATATTCCAAAACACTGAGGGAAACTCTAACTTTTAATCAGCCCTGGGAGGAAAGTAAACCTGGAGACTTTCAAACAGTAATCAATGTCAGATTTGATCAATTATTAGGGATTAATCAATTTAGTATACAAAGCAGACAGAATATGCCGTTAAAAAGCGGGATATGGGTTTCCTACCAGCCTGCAGAAGGAAGTGCACCCTCTGCAGTTGTGGTGTCACCAAAAGCAGCCAAATTAAAATAGCAAATTGATGTATGTGGAGTTTTACTGAGGTACTGAGGAGAGAGAAACAGGCATAGACACAGACAGACACACACACACCCACACACAGAGAACCACACAGAGAAACACACACACAGAACCACACACATAGACACACACACACAGACCGACTTCCACAGACACACAGACACACACACACACAGAGATCGACATGCACAGACACATACACAAACGGACTGCCCAAGGGACAGAGAGTGCCAGAAGAATATTTCAATTTCCAAAAGACATTCGGGATGGCCAATCTTAGATTTAAAAATGAACAATTGATTTTGCATCAATGGTTATTTACAGAAGACAGTTCCAAACTAACACCACCTTTAGTCTGTAGACGTGTTTCCTAACTTCACTCCTGAAAGGACTGCCTCTAATTTTCAGACTATGCTCACTAGTCCCAGAATCCCCCAGACATAAAAACATCAAAACGGACTGTAAAAGTTTCAATAGGGACATAAAAAGGAATGGTTTGGCTGAGACAAATGTGGGTCCATTACATGCAGAGTCAGGAGAATTTATAATGGGGAATAGAGAAATGGCAGTGAAGCTGAATGATGACTTTGTGTCTGTCTTCTCTGAGGAAGATACAAGAAATCTCCCAGAAACATAGACTGACAGGGTAACTAAAAGAGAAAGAAGGATACTTCACAGGGGATATTGGAAGAGGAGGATGCAATTCAACCCCACAACTCTGTTCCGGCATCCAATGAGATCAGGGCTGATCTGTGATGTAACTTACACCATATATCCTGCCTTTGCCCCTTATCTCTTAATACCTTTGGTTAACAAGAATCTATCAATCACAGATTTAAAAATTAACCAATAAGCCAGCATGAAATTTCCACAACCAATATCATGACGGTGTGATGGCTCCCACAGTGGAACAGCTTGCTGGATGTTTAAAATGGAGACTAATCCTCCTGGATCATCAAAAGTGTCCACCTGGGCCCCAACTTCATCTACATTACTCCCTGCCCGATCTTTTTTCTCTCCATACCTATCTCTTATATATTTGTGTGGACAGCAGTGAAGGATTAAATCAAGTTAATATATCTTACATTATCCTCTTCATCCACTTCAACAATCTCGCTCTCTACAATTTTGTCCCTCTCTAAAGCCCGATCACAAAGGAAGGTGGCTGTGGTTGTGGTCAATCATCTCAGTCCCAGGCCTTCACTGCAGGAGTTTATCAGGGTCGTGTCCTCAGCCCAAACCATCTTCAGCTGAGATCCCAGCAGAAAATGCTGGATATACTGAGCAGGGCAAGCAGCATCTGTGGAGAGAGAAACATAGGTCGTGATTCAGCTCGATGATTTCCAGATTTCCAGCATCCACAGTATTTTGCCTCAGATAATGAAGCAATCCAGAGCCACATGCACCAAGACCCGGACAACATTCAGGTTTGGGCCGACCAGTGGCAAGTAACATTCACGTCACACAAGTGCCAGGCAATGACCATCTGCAACAAGAGAGAATCCAACAACCTCCCCTTGGCATTCAAAGCATTATCCCATCGCTGAATACCCCAACGTCAACATCCTGGGGAAATATTGACCAGGAACTGAGCTGACGAAATCACATCAATACTGGGCTACAAGTGACTCACCCCCTGACTCCTCAAAGCTTTTCCATCACTTGCAAGACACAAGTTAGGTGTGTGATGGTAATTCTGTGAACCCACACCTGGAGTATTGTGTACAGTCCTGGTCTCAGTACTGAAGGAAGGATATACTTGTCTTAGAGGTGAGGGGGAGAAAGAGAGAGGGAGGGGGTGAGGCAGAGAAAGAGAGAGAGAGAGTGACGGAGTGAAGGAGAAGGTGAGGAATAAAAAATCCCAAAGACGCTGCACAGGGTGCATTATAAAACAAAATCTGACACCAAACCCACATAAATTGAGATTAAGGTTGATGACAAAAAGCTTGGTCAAAGAGGTTAGTTTTAAGGAACGTCTTTAAGCGGGAATGAGAGATAGAGAGACGGAGAGGTTTAGGGAAGGAATTCCCCAGTATTAACAGGCAGTGACATTAATTCCTGATTGCTGGTAGAGATTTGTTCGGAAAGGGTATTAATGTTTTTGGAGCAGAGACAGCTCGATGTGGATAAGGAGCAAATCAGCCATGACCTGAATGAATGGGCAGGACAGTCTCTAGGGGACGAATGGCCTCCTCCTGTCTTCCGAAGTGCTTTATTAATATCCCTGCCAATGCATTGATGGTTTTCTGCTTCAAAAAATGACCAGTTTGGGGTTCTCTCTAAACCCTCCCGCCAGCCTTGGAACGACTCACGGATTCATGTCTAAGGGAACTGATCAATTGTTCTGGTAGAATTTCCCCCTTTGTTGATGGGTTAATAAAGCCGATGGGATCCTGAGCTTTATAAACAGGTATAGAGTGTAAAAGTCAGGAAGTGATGCTAAACATTTATAAAATAATAGTTTGTCCTCAGCTGCAGTATTGTGTCCAATTCTGGAACCACACTTTAGGAAAGACATGGAGGCTTTGGTGAATGTGCAGAAGAGATTTACTGGAACGGTTCCTGGATGAGATTATTACAGTTACACTGATAGACTGGAGAAACTGCAGTTGTTCTCCTTCGAGCAGAGAAGATTAAAAGGAGATTTGATCGAGGTGTATCAAATCATGGAAGCTTTAGATGGAGGAAATAAAGAGAAAGTGTTTCCAATGGCTGAAGAATTGATAACCAGAGAGCACAGATTGAAGGTGATCGGCAAAAACAAACATTGGCGACATGAGGAAAAGGAATTTTTCCACACAAGTGCTTCAGATTTGAAATGCAATACCTGATAGTGGTGCAGACAGATTCAATAGTAGCTTTCAAAAGGAGAATTGGAGAAATCATTGAAAGAGAAAAAAATCAACAGGCACTTGGAGAGGTTTGAGTTAATTAGGGAAAGCCAGCAAGAATTTGATGAAGTAACAGAGAACGTTGATGAAGGGAATGCAATAGATTTCATATGGATTTGAAGAAAGCGTTTGACAAAGTGGCACATAAAATTCTGGCTAACAAAACTGAGGCTCATGGGATAGGAGGGCCAGTGTCAGCTTGGATCAAAAATTGGTGAAAGGACAGAAAACAGCGAGTTGTGGTAAATGGTTGTTTTTCAGACTGGAAGATGGTAGACAGCAGTGTTCCCCAAAAGTCAGTGCTTCTTGTAAAATTTTAGTATTTGCAGTTTACGAACTTGGAGGAAATGCAAACAGTGAAGGTGACACCAATTGACTACAACAGGACATAGATCGGTGAGTGGGATGGGCAGACACGTGGCAGAAGGAATTTAATACAGGGAAATGTGAGATGGGCAGAAGGGATAGGGAGAGGGAATATAGACTTAAGTTATATAGACTTATAGTTCGAGGGAGTGTGCAGGGACAGAGAGACCTGGGGATACATGTACATACATCTTTGAAGGACATATTGAGAAAGTAGGCAGCAAAGCATATGGGATCTTGGGCTTCATAAATAGAGATTTTGAATACAAAAGCATGAAAGTTATGCTGAATGTTTATAAACCTCTTGTTAGGCCTCGACCAGAATACTGCATTAAATTCTGGTGACCACACTTTCAGAAGGATGTGAGAGTCCATTGTAGGGAGCAGAGGGGATGGCGGATCCAGGGATGGGGGATTTTAGCAAAGTGGACTGGAAACAGCTACATGAAGGTCAATCAGTGTCAGAGCAGTGAGAGTAACTGAGGGTTGATATCAAATATGTTCACACAAAGACAAACAGGGTGGGACTCCCAAATCTAGAGCCCCTTGGATGTCAAGGATCAAACGATGTACGATAAGGCACAAGAGGGAAGCTTATGTCGGATACCGAGAGCTCAATACCACAGAGGCCGAGATGAGTGCAGAAAGTACAAGGGTGAAATTAAAAATCAAATTAGGAGAGCAAAGAAATGGCCGGAAAATAATATTACCATTAAATCAAAGAAATCACAAAGATGTTTTATAAATAAATGAAGAGCAAGAGGATAATTAAGGATAGAGTATTAGGGACCAAAAAGGGAATGTGTGTGTGGAGGTGGGAGATGTGGGCATGGTTCTTAATGAATACTTTGTCTCCATCTTTATAAAAGAGGGGGAACAATGTAGATATTGTAGTTAAAGAGGAGGAGTGTGAAATATTGGATGGGATAAACAGAGTGAGAGGGAAATATTAAGGTGTTTGGCAACTTTCAAAGTGGATAAATGGTCAGGCCTGGATGCATTGGAACCAGTTCAGAGAAGGTTCACTCGGCTGATTCCCGGGATGAAGCGGTTGTCTTATGAGGAATGGTTGAACAGGTTGGGCCTATACTCATTGGACTTCAGAAGAATGAGAGGTGATCTTATTGAAACATACTAAATGCTTAAAGGGATAGACAGGTTAGATACAGGTAAGATGTCTCCTTTGGTTCGTGAGTCTAGAACCAGGGGACACAATTTCAAAATAAGGGGGAAGCCACTTAGGTCAGAGATGGGGAGAAATGTCTTTGCTCAGAGGGTTGTGAATCTTTGGAATTCTCTACACCAGTGGGCTGTGGAAACTCAGGCTGGGAAAAAGGCATTGAAGTGGATGATCAGCCATGATTGTATTGAATGGCGGAGCAGGCTCGATGGGCTGAATGGCCTACTCCTGTTCCTATGTTCCCAAGCTGCTGAAATAGTTTCTCCCAAACTTCCCCATCAGTTCCCCTTAATATCTCAACATATTTGATCAAATCACCTTGATCCTCCTAAATTCCAGGCAATAAATCCCTAGTTTGTGTAATATCACCTCGTAATTTAACCCTTGGAGTCCAGTTTTCATTCTGGTAAATCGACAATGCACTCTAATGGACATGGACCCCCCCCCCCCCCCTCCCCCGAAAGTCTCTTTGGACCTCCAGTGTTTCTAGCTTTACACCATTTATAAAGTACTCTGTTCTAGTCTTTTTTTGCTGACATTGAAATCTAACTACCACAGTTTTGCCCATTTATTTAAGATATTAATTTCTCTTTGTAATTTGATGCTTCCAGCTACACTGCTTACAATGCTGCCTATTTTTGTGTCATTGGTAAACTTGGGTATGTTGCATTGTACCTCATCATCTTAAATTGTTAATAAATACAGCAAACTGAGACACACACGGGCTTTGCACGAGTAGACAGGAGTGAATCATTCCATCCTAGAGGCTTTTTAACACCAGGTTTATCTTTTTTTAAAGAAAAAACATAATTCAAATTCACAACAGCCCAGCGTGGGATTTGAACTCCTGATTTTTCAATCATCAGATCAGGCCTTCATTTTAAAACCCGGAAAAAGAGATTCATTTTCCTACTGCTGTTGTCTGACTGACTGAGGTTTTGTCCATTGTTCCCTTCTCCTCTTCTTCCATGTGTTTGAAGTCTTTGAAGTTTCTCAGACATTGGTAAACTACTTCATGTGGTGTTCTGTAAATACCTTCAATTCTGTGTATCTGGAAGGGACACAATTGAAATTCTCACCTCATTGCATCAACTAAAACCTGCAGCTCCATTCAAACAACTCTATTTCCTGTCTCTGCAAAGACAGCTCACACTTCCACAATGCAGGAATGTCTGAATGGAAACAGCTTTTGACACATTTCCAACCACGTTTGCTAACACTTTTCAGGATGAAGCTGAATTCAACTCACAGATTCCAAGCCCCAAATTGATCTTTTGGGTAGAACAGGTAAACATTGATGAAATCCCAGATCTCTCAGTCATGTCATCCATTCTAACATTGTACCATTTAGTTTATATCACTCAGTCTTCCTTCCAAAATGCATCACTTCACATTTCTCAGCATTGAAGGTAACCTAACCTGTGTCTTTCCAATGATAGGTTGGATAGTAAGCTGTCAAGAGGCCATAAAGTGTCTGCAAAGAGATTTCCATCGGTTATGTGAGTGAGCAAAACATTGGAAGATGGAGTACAATGTGGGAAAATGTGAGCTTGTCCACTTTAGCAGGAAGATTAAAAAGCCGTACATTATTGAACTGGTGAGAGACTGCAGAACTGTACGGTACAGAGGGATCTGGGTGTCCTGGTACATGAATCACAAAATGTTACCGTGTAGCTACAGCGAGTGATTAGGAAGGCAAATGGAATGTTGTTGTTTATTGCAAGGTGAATAGAATATAAAAGTAGGGAAGTGTTGTTACAGCTGTACAGGGCATAAGTTAGACGACGTCTGCAGGATTGTGGACACTTTTGGTCTCCTTACTGAAAAAAAATATATCATTGCATTCGAAGTAGTTCAGAGAAGGTTCACTGGGCTGATTCCTGGGATGAAGGGGTTATCTTATGAGGAAAGGTTGAACAGGTTGGGTCTGTACCCACTGTAGTTTGGAAGAATGAGAGGTGATCAGATTGAAACATCTCAGGTCCCAAGGGGACTGGACAGGGTGGATGCTGAGAGGATGTTTCCCCTTGTTGGGGAGACTAGAACTAGGGGACACAGTTTAAAAATTAGGGACGTTCCATTTAAAACTGAGATGAGGAGAAATGTGTTTCTCTCAGAGGGGTGTCAGTCTGTAGAATTCTCTTCCCCAGAGAGCAGTTGAGGCTGGATCATTGAATATATTCAAGGCTGAGTTCGATAGATTTTTGATCAATTAGGGAGTCAACGGTTATGGGACACAGACAGGAAAGTGGAGTTGAGTTCACAATCAGATCAGCCATTGAATGGCAGAGCAGGCTATAGGGGCCGAAATGCCTACTCCTGCTCCTAATTCATTTGTTCTTGTGTGTTCCATTTCACCAGACTGCCTCTATCCTCCTGAAGTCTGCTACTAGTCCCTTCCCAGTTTATTACATTGCAGATGACACAAACATTGGCAAACATTGAAGTTATGCCCTGTAAACACAAGTCCAAGTCTTTAGTATATATCAAAAAGATCAGTGGTCCTAATATAAAGCTCCACTGTATACCTCCCTCCAGTCTGAAACAACCATTGTCCACTCTCTCAGCCAATGTCGTATCCACTCAGCCAATGTCCCTTTCATCCCTGGAGGACCAATATTGCTAACTGGTCAATAAAGAGGCACCATTAAGTCCTCCCCATGAGGACCCTGGTCCCAGACCTCTCTGTTTCCACTCTCCCAAAAACATTCCCCAGACAGGGACAGCATGGATTAGATACTGAGTAATGCTCCTTCTGCACTGTCCCATCCAACAGTCCCAGGACAGGAACATCATGGGGTGGATACAGAGTGAATCTCACTCTACACTGTCCGATAGAGACAGAGAGAGAGACAGAAAGAGAGAAACCGAGAGACATAGACTGACAGGGTGACTGACAGAGAAAGAAGGATATTTCACAGGGGATATTGGAAGAGGAGGATGCAATTTAACCCCACACCTCCGTCCCGGCATTCAATGAGATCATGGCTGATCTGTGATCAAACTTGCACCATGTATCCTACCTTTGCCCCTTATCTCTTAATACATTTGGTTGACAAGAATCTATCAATCACAGATTTAAAAATTAACCAATAAGCCAGCATGAAATTTCCACAAACAATATCATGAGGGTGTGATGACTACCACAGTGGAATAGCTTACTGAATATTTAAAATGGAGGCTATTCCTTCTGGATAATCAAAAGTGTCCGCCTGGGCCCCAACTTCATCTGCATTCCTCCCTCTCCCGATGTTCGTTTTCTCTCCATACCTATCTCAAATATGTTTGTGGACACAGCAGTGAAGGATTTCATCACATTAATATATCTTACATTATACTTTTCATCCGCCTCAACAATCTCTCTCTCTCTCCACGTTTGTCCCTCACTACAGCCCTCTCTATGCCGTCATATCTGACTCTCCCTCCCTCTGTCGCTCTCCTAGTGTCAATGATAGCAGAGAGAGAGACAGAGAGAGAAGGAGTAAGAGGGAGTGTCAGGGATGGAAAGACCGATGGAGGGGCAGAGAGAGAGGCAGAGACAGGGAGAAGTAGAGAGAGGAAGAGACAGAGATGGAAAGACAGATGGACAGACAGAGATAGAAGGAGAGACAGAGAGGGAAAGACCGATGGAGGGGCAGAGAGAGAGACAGAGAGAGAGGCAGAGACAGAGAGAAGTCGAGAGAGGGAGAGACAGAGAGGGAAAGACAGATGGAGGGACAAAGTGAGAGACGGAGAGAGAAGGAGAGAGATGGAGTGACAGGGAGGGAATGTCAGATGGAGGGATAGAGAGAGAGAGACCGAGAGAGAGGGAGTGATGGGGGGTGGAAGACAGATGGAGGGACAGAGAGACAGAGAGAAGGAGAGAGATGTAGTGACAGGAATGGAAGGACAGATGGAGGGATAGAGAGAGGCAGAGACTGAGAGAGAAGGATAGGGTGGGAGAGACAGAGAGGGAAAGGCAGTTGGAGAGACAGAGAGAGAGAGAGGCAGCGATGGAAGGAGAGAGAGGGAGTGACAGGGAGGGAAAGACAGATGGAAAGAGAGAGAATGAGAGAGACAGAGATGGAAGGAGAGTGTGGAGAGACAGAGAGGGACAGACAGATGGAGGGACAGAGAGAGAGACAGGGAGTGAAATGGAGTCACAAGGAGGGAAGGACAGATGAAGGGATAGAGAGAGAGACAGAGATAGGAGAGTGAGGGAGTGACAGAGAGGGAAAGACAGACTGAGGGACAGACAGAGAGACAGAGACAGAGATAGAAGGAGAGAGAGGGAGTAACGGGGGGGGGAGACAGATGGAGGGACAGAGAGAGAGAGACAGAGATGGAAGGAGAGAGAGGGAGTGACAGAGAGTGAAAGACAGATGGAGGGACAGAGAGAGAGACAGAGAGAGAGGCAGAGAGAGAAGGAGAGAGAGGGAGAGACAGAGAGGGAAAGACAGATGGAGAGACAGATAGAAGGAGAGAGAGGGAGAGACAGAGAAGGAAAGACAGATGGTTGGACAGAGAGAGAGAGACAGAGAGAGAGCGGGAGTGACAGAGATCGAAGGAGTGAGACGGAGAGATGGAGAGGAAGACAGAGAGAGTGACAGAGACAGAAAGCGAAGGAGAGAGAGGGAGTGTCAGGAAGGGCAAGCCAGATACAGGGACAAAGTGAGAGACAGAGAGAGAAGGAGAGAGATGGAGTGACAGGGAGGGAAGGAAAGATGGAGGGATAGAGAGAGAGAGACAGAGATAGAACGAGAGAGGAGGAGTGACAGAGAGGGAAAGACAGATGGAGAGACAGAGAGACAGACAGACAGACAGACAGAAAGAGAGACAAAGTGGGAGACAGAGACAAAGACACAGAGCGTGTTCGCAGGATATTGGGCGCAGGACAGAGGAAGAGGAGGAGGCCATTTGGCCCCTCAACCCTGTTCTGTCATTCAATGAGCTCATGGCTGATGTGTGATCTAACTCCATGTACCTATCTTTGCCCCTTAATACCTTTGGTTAACAAAAATCTATCAAACTCAGACTTAAAAATTAACAAGTGTCTCAGCATCAATTGCTGTTTGTGGAAGAGAGTTCCAAACTGATACCACACCTGGTGTGTTGAAGTGTTTCTTCATTTCACTCCTGAAAGGTTTTTAGACTAGGTTTATATTTTTAGACTATGCCCCCATGTTCTAGACTCTGCAGCCAGTGGGAATTGTTACTCTCTGTCTACCACATCAGTTCCCCTTATTATCTTGAAAACAATCATCAAATCTAACCTGAGCTTTCAAAATTCCAGGGATACAGGGTAAATCTCCAGCTACACTGTCCCATTAAACATTCCCAAGCTAAGCACAATGTTGGGTTTGACACAGAGTAAATTTCCCTCTACACTGTCCCATCACACACTTCCAGGGCAGGAACATCATGGGGTGGATACAGAGTGAGTCTCACTCTGCACTGTCCGATAGAGACAGAAAGAGAGAAACAGAGTGACATAGACTGAAAGGGTGACTAAAAGAGAAAGAAGAATATTTAACAGGGGATTTTGGAAGAGGAGGATGCAATTTAACCCCACAATCCTGTTCCGGCATCCAATGTGATCTTGGCTGATCTGTGATGTAACCGACACCATATATCCTGCCTTTGCCCCTTATCTCTTAATACCTTTGGTTAACAAGAATCTATCAATCACAGATTTAAAAATTAACCAATAAGCCAGCATGAAATTTGCACAACCAATATCATTGTGTGGGTATTTCTGTGTGTTTGTGTGTGTGTCTATGCCTGGTTGGGTGTGATGGCTCCCACAGTGGAATAGCTTGCTGGATGTTTAAAATGGAGGCTATTCCTTCTGGATCATCAAACGTATACGCCTGGGCCCCAACATTGTCTGCATTTCCCCCTCTCCTGATGTTTTTTTTTCTCTCCATATCTATCTCTTATATGTTTGTGCACACAGCAGTGAAGGATTACATCTAATTAATATATCTTACATTATCCTTTTCATCCACCTCAACAACCTCTCTCTCTCCAACTTTATCCCTCTCTACAGCCCTCTCTCTGCCTTCATATCTAACCCTCTCTCCCTCTGTCTCTCTGCTAGTGTCTGAGATAGCAGGAGGGAGAGACAGAGAGAGAATGTTGAAAGAACTGTACTCTGTTCCTAAGCTGTGCTGAAACTGCTCTGGGAGTGTTTGATGGGCTACATTAATCGCCCGTGTACAGTCCTGTATCAGGCTGTGCAGAAGCAGAGCATTTTCAGTGCACAATGGGTCAAAGGGAATGATTCACTCCTGTCTGCTGCTGGGAAGAGAGACTGACATTAACATTAAGGCAGTGTTTGACCGAGTGTGGTATCGAGGAGCCCGAGTAAAACGGAAGTCAGTGGGAATCGTGGGAAATCTCTCCACTGGTTGGAATCATACCGAGCACAAAGGAAGATGTTTTGGTTGTTGGAAGTCAATCATCTCAGTCCCAGGCCTTCATTGCTGGAGTTTATCAGGGCAGTGTCCTCAGCCCAACCATCTTCAGCTGAGATCCCAGCAGAAAGTGCTTTAAATACTGAGCAGGTCAGGCAGCATCTGTGGAGAGAGAAACAGAGTTAGTGATTCAGCTCGATGCTTTCCAGATTTCCAGCATCCACAGTATTTTGCCTCAGATAATGAAGCAATCTATAGCCACATGCACCAAGACCCGGACAACATTCAGGCTTGGGCCGACCAGTGGCAAGTAACATTCACGTCACACAAGTGCCAGGCAATGACAATCTGCAACAAGAGAGAAACCAACAACCTCCCCTTGGCATTCAAAGCATTATCCCATCACTGAATCACCCAGCATCAACATCCTGGGGAAACATTGACATCAAACTTAACAGAACGAAACACATCAATAGTTTCTTCACCCAGTGGCTGGTGGGTGTCTGGAACTCACTGCCTGAAAGGGTGGTAGAGGCAGGAACCCTCATCACATTTCAAACATTCTCTTGTATATTCACTTCTCCATGTTTAAAATGGGTAAGGAATAACTCTCCTCGTCTACACTGCCCCATCGAACACTCTCAGAGAAGGTGCACCATGGCTTCGATAGAGAGTAAAGCTCCGTTAAAACATTCCCTCGTGTGTCGGATTAACTCGGGTCACTCACTGTGCCCGGCTCAGCCTCAAGACTCACCTGCCTCAGTCACTGAGACGCTCCTGTATCACTTGTCTTAACATATGTGGTTGCTGGGTTTGGGAGCAGGACAGGCACACGGGATTAGGACGAGTGCTCATGTGGAGGATAAGCTTCAGTAATCCCTCAGAGAATCAGAACAGACCAGCGAGACTCAGAAAAGGAAACTTGTGATGAATTTGTGAGTCTTGCATTGTGGAATGCTTTAGTATTTGGTGAGAATGTTGAGCCAGTGAAATTTTGCCCCAGTGGGATGAGTAGACACTATATGACTTTATTACAACAGTAAGGTAGCGTGTGTACTGTAAATATGGACTGAAATAACAATGTAACTGATCAATTTTCAGCTGAATTTTATGACTACAGTTATCCCTGCAATCCTGTCAGAATGTACATAAGACACGATGGGATGAAGTCAAAGTGGCCACTGTTGAATTTACTAGCTTGATCTTTGTGGGAACACAAGGGTTAAGTAATTTAAAAATATTAAATGGTCAATTCACTTGTTTAAGTAAACACTGAACAGAAATGGGTCTGGAATGTCCTATGTGCTGCATTCCTACTCCTACATCTACTCTGTCAGGACCCCTCATGATTTTGAACACCTCTATCAAATCTAATCTCAAGTTTCTCTTCTCTATGGATAACAACACCAGTTTCTCCACTCTAACCACGTCACTGAAGTCCCTCATCCCTGGAACCTTGCTCGTGAATCTTTTCTGCATCCTCTCTAAAGCCCCCACATCCTTCCGAAAGTACGGTGTCCAGAATTGGACACAATACTACTTGAGGATGAAGCAGTGTTTTATAAAGCTTCATCATAACCTCCTTGCTTTTATACTCGAAGCCTTCATTTACAAAGCCTAGGATCCCATATGCCTTTTAACCACTTTCTTAACTAGCTCTGCCACCTTCAATTTGAGCACAGACATCCCCAGGTCTCTCTGTTCCTGCACCCACTTCCTTCTGTTCTTAGGTTCCCATGACAGAGAGGGACAGAAGGACAGGGAGGTCTAGAAATAATGAGGGGGAGAGAGAGCAATCAAACAGGAAACACATATGGGAACACCACCACCTGCAAGTTTCCCTTCCAGTCTCACACCATCCTGACTTGGAACTATATCACCATTCCTTCACTGTCACTAGGTCAAAATCCTGGATCTCACTTCCTAACAGCACTGTGGGTGTACCCACCCCACATGGACTGCAGCGGTTCAAGAAGTTTCAACGGCAATTGGTGATGGGCAATAAAATGCTGGCATAGCCAGTAATGCACACATCCAACAAATGAATAAAACATAATAACAATTTGGCACCAAGTCACTAAAGGAGATATTGAACTGGACACAAGAACACAAGAAGTAGGAGCAGGAGTAGGCCATTCAGCCCCTCGAGCATGCCCTGCCATTCAATAAGATCATGACTGATCTGTCCCAACACTCAACTCCTCTTTCGGGCCTGCTCTGCAGAACCCTCGACTCCCTGAGAGGGTTGAGAACAAATATTTTCCCACAAAGACAAACAGGGTGAGACTCCCAAATCTAGAGCCCCTTAGATAGCAAGAATCGAACCAGGTAGAATAAGGCACAAAAGGCAAGCTTATGTCAGATACCGAGAGCTCAAAACCACAGAAAGCCGAGAGGAGTGAAGAAAGTGCAGGGGTGAAATTAAAAAGAAAATTAGGAAAGCAAAAAGATAGTGGGAAAATAATATTACCAAGTAAAATCAAGGAAAGCACAAAGATGTTTTATAAATACATGAAGAGCAAGAGGATAACTAAGGATAGATTATTAGGGACCAAAAAGGGAATGTGTGTATGGAGGTGGGAGATGTGGGCACGATTCTGAATGAATACTTTGCATCCGTCTTTATAAAAGAGTGGGAACAATGCAGACATTGTAGTTAAAGAGGAGGAGTGTGATATATTGGAAGGGATAAACAGGGTGAGAGGGAAATATTAAGGTGTTTAGCATCTTTGAAAGTGAATAAATGGTCAGGCCTGGATGCATTGGAATCAGTTCAGAGAAGGGCCACTAGGCTGATTCCTGGGATGAAGGGGTTATCTTATCAGGAATAGTTGAACAGGTTGGGCCTGTACTCATTGGAGTTTAGAAGAATGAGAGGTGATCTTATTGAAACATACAAGATTCTGAGGGGACTTGACAGGGCGGATGTTGGGAGGATGTTTCCCTTGTGGAGGAGTCTTGAACGAGGGGGCACCGTTTAAAAATAAAGGGTCTGCCATTTAAGACTAAGCTAAGGAAGACTTATTTCTCCCAGATGTTGGTTAGGCTTTGGAATTCTCTTCCCCAGAGAGCAGTGGAGTTTGGGTCAATGAATTTACAAGGGAGTCAAGGGTTATGGGGGGCAGGCAGGAAAATGGAGTTAAAGTCACTATCAGATCAATCATGATCATATTGACTGACAGAACAGGCTCAAGAGGCTGAATGGCCTCCTCCTGCTCCTATTTCTTCAGATCTAGTGCATAAATTGGAGGGTTTGCTCTCCACCTTTTAAACCATTTTTATAGCAGAGACAGGTCCATGTGTAATATAAACAGAGACAGGGTCTAGTGCAGACCTAACTGGTGCATTGATAACTGAGACTAGTGTAAAAGGTATCAAGGATGCAGAATTCTAAATATACATTCAGGGGAAGTTTTTTAGGCCAGTACGTAGCAATGTCAACAACAGATGGGTCAGTTTGACACTTCGTTTTCGGGAATGAAGCTGGGCCGGTGGAAGGCGATTTAGAAAAGGTGGACTGGAAAAAGCTACTTGAAGGTAAATCAGTGTCAGAGCAGTGAGATTGAATCATTTCATCCTGGAGGATTTATTATTCCAGAGTTATTTTTTTATTTTCAGAGAAATTCAAATTCACAAGAGCCCAATGTGGGATTTGAACTCCGACTTTTTCAGTCATTAGTTCAGGCTTTCAGATTACAAACTGTAAAAGACATTCACCTTCCTCCTGTTGTGACCTGACTGTCTCAGCTTTTGTATATTGTCTCCAATCTTGTTCTTTCATGTGTCTGAAGACTTTGATGTTATTCAGACATTGGTAAACCACTTCATTCTCTCAGGTCATCGGCTCAAATACCTTCAGGGACACAATCCACAATCTAATTCACACACTATTCAAGCAACCAAAATCTTCAACTCCATTCAGACACCCCGTTATCCTTTCCCTGCACAGATAACTGACAGTTCCACAATGCAGAAATGTCTGAATGAGAAACCACATTTACCTGACACAATCCAAGCTCCAAATTGAATAATTAAGATATCGAAAATACCACAGAAATGTGACTTGTTCCTTGTAACAGTGAGACTGAAACATTTCAGGGTACTATTCAGCCAAGAAGTATTCCGTGAAAAGTCAGGATCAGGATTGAAAGAGGATGAGAGACAGCAAAAAGGGGGGAGTGAGAGAGGGGGTAGAGAGAGAGAGAGAGAGAGAGAGACTGTCAGCTCCTGGATGGGTAAGGATTCTCTGTTCCTTCACCCATTTTAACATTGTACCATTTAGTTTAGACAGAGAGACATAGACTGACAGGGTGACTGACAGAGAAAGAAGGATATTTAACATCGGATATTGGATGTAATTTAACCCCACAACCGTGTTCCGGCATTCAATGAGATCAGGGCTGATCTGTGATCTATCTTACACTATATATCCTGCCTTTGCCCCTTATCTCTTACTATCTTTGCTTAACAAGAATCTATCAATCACAGGTTTAAAAATTAACCAATAATCCAGCATGAAATTTCCACAAACAATATCATGAGGGTGTGATGGCTCCCACAGCTTACTGGATGTTTAAAATGGAGGCTATTTCTTCTGGATTATCAAAAGTATCTGCCTGGGCCCCAACATCATCGACATTTCCCCCTCTCCCGACGTTTTTTTCTCTCCATATCTATCTCTTATATGTTTGTGTCCACAGCAGTGAAGGATTACATCAAATTAAAATATCTTACATTATCCTTTTCATCCACCTCAACAATCTCTCTCTCTCCAACTTTGTCCCTCTCCACAGCCCTCTCTCTGCCTTCATAACTAACCCTCTCTCCCTCTCTCTCGGTCCTAGTGTCAGAGATAGCAGGAGGGAGAGACAGATAGAGAATGTTGAAGGAACTGTACTCTGTTCCTAAGCTGTGCTGAACCTGTTCTGGGAGTGTTTGATGGGCTACATTAATTGGCCGCGTACAGTCCTGTATCAGGCTGTGAAGAAGCAGAGCATGTTCAGTTTACAACGGGTACAACAGGTCACTCCTGTCTGCTGCTGGGAAGAGAGTCTGACCTTAACATCAAGGCAGTGTTTGACCGAGTGTGGCATCGCGGAGCCTGATGGACAGATGGAGGGACAGAGAGAGAGGCAGAGAGAGAGCGAGAAGGAGAGAGACGGAGAGACAGAGAGGGAAAGACAGATGGAGGGGCAAAGAAAGAGTCACAGAGAGGAGAGAGATGGAGAGACAGAGAGGGAAGGACAGATGGAGGGACAGAGGGAGAGCCAGACAGAGATAGAAGGAGAGAGACGGAGTGTCAGGAAGGAAAAGACAGATGGAGGGACAGAGAGAGGCAGAGAGAGAGACAGAGAGAGAGAGACAGAGAGAGAGACAGAGAGAGAAGGAGACACATAGAGGGAAAAACAGATGGAGAGACAGAGATAGAGGGAGAGACAGAGAGGGAAAGACAGATGGAGGGACAGAGAGAGAGGCAGAGAGAGAGAAGGCGAGAGAGAAGGAGAGAGAGAAGGAGAGAGACAGAGAGACAGAGAGGGAAAGACAGATGGAGGGACAAGAGAGAGAGACAGAAAGAGTGGCAGAGACAGAGATGGAAGGAGAGAGAGGGAGTGTCAGGAAGGGAAAGACAGATCGAGGGACAACGTGAGAGACAGAGAGAGAAGGAGAAAGATGGAGTTTCAGGGAGGGTAGGAAAGATGGAGCGATAGAGAGAAAGGGACAGAGATAGAAGGAGAGAGAGGGAGTGACAGGGCAGGGTAAGACAGATGCTGGGACAGAGAGAGAGACAGAGAGAGAGGCAGAGATAGAGTTTGAAGGAGAGAGAGGGAGTGACAGGCAGTGGGGAAGATAGATGGAGAGACAGAGAGAGAGAGACAGAGAGAGAAGGAGAGAGAGTGAGAGACAGAGAGGGAAAGACAGATGGAGGGACAGACAGAGAGAGAGGCAGCAATAGAAGGGGAGAGAGGGAGTGACAGGGAGGGAAAGACAGATGGAGAGACCGAGACAGAGAGACAGAGAGAGAGAGGCAGAGACAGAAGGAGAGAGAGGGAGTGTCAGGGAGGGAAAGGCAGAAGAAGGGACAGAGAGAGAGACAGAGTGAGAAGTAGAGAGATGGAGAGACAGGGAGGGTAAGACAGATGGAGGGAAAGAGAAAGGGAAGGAGAAAGGGAGTGACAGAGAGGGAAAGACAGATGGAGGAACAGAAAGAGAGACAGAGATAGAATTAGAGAGAGGGAGAGTCAGAGAGGGAAAGACAGATGGAGGGACAGAGAGAGAGACAGAGAGGCATAGACAGCGATAGAAGGAGTGAGGGAGTGTCAGTGAGGGAAAGGCAGAAGAAGGGACACAGAGAGAGAGAGACAGAGAGAGAAGGAGAGAGACGGTGTGACAGGGAGGGAAGGACAGATGGAGAGACAGAGAGGGAGAGACAGAGTGGGAAGGAGAGAGATGGAGGGACAGAGATGGAAAGACAGATGGAGAGACAGAGAGAGAAGGAGTGACAGGGAGGGAATGACAGATGGAGGAACAGAAAGAGAGACAGAGATAGAATTAGAGAGAGGGAGAGACAGAGAGGGAAAGACAGATGGAGGGACAGAGAGAGAGACAGAGAGGCAGAGACAGAGATAGAAGGAGTGAGGGAGTGTAAGTGAGGGAAAGGCAGAAGAAGGGACAGAGAGAGAGAGACAGAGTGAGAAGGAGAGAGATGGAGAGACAGGGAGAGTAAGACAGATGGAGGGAAAGAGGAAGAAAAGGAGAAAGGGAGTGACAGAGAGGGAAAGACAGATGGAGGAACAGAAAGAGAGACAGAGATAGAATTAGAGAGAGGGAGAGTCAGAGAGGGAAAGACAGATGGAGGGACAGAGAGAGAGACAGAGAGGCATAGACAGCGATAGAAGGAGTGAGGGAGTGTCAGTGAGGGAAAGGCAGAAGAAGGGACACAGAGAGAGAGAGACAGAGAGAGAAGGAGAGAGACGGTGTGACAGGGAGGGAAGGACAGATGGAGAGACAGAGAGGGAGAGACAGAGTGGGAAGGAGAGAGATGGAGGGACAGAGATGGAAAGACAGATGGAGAGACAGAGAGAGAAGGAGTGACAGGGAGGGAATGACAGATGGAGGGATAGGGAGAGAGAGAGACAGAGATAGAAGGAGAGAGAGGGTGAGGCAGAGAGGGAAAGAATGATGGAGAGACAGAGAGAGAAGGAGTTTCAGGTAGGGTAGGAAAGATGGAGCGACAGAGTGAAAGAGACCGAGATAGAAGGAGAGAGAGGGAGTGACAGGGCAGGGTAAGATAGATGCTGGGACAGAGAGAGACACAGAGAGACGCAGAGATAGAGATTGAAGGAGAGAGAGGGAGTGACAGGCAGTGGGGAAGATAGATGGAGAGACAGAGAGAGAGAGAGACAGAGAGAGAAGGAGAGAGAGTGAGAGACAGAGAGGGAAGGACAGATGGAGGGACAGAGAGAGAGAGAGAGAGGCAGCTATAGAAGGGGAGAGAGGGAGTGACAGGGAGGGAAAGACAGATGGAGAGACAGAGAGAGAGAGACACAGAGAGAGGCAGAGAAAGAAGGAGAGAGAGGGAGTGTCAGGGAGGGAAAGACAGATGGAGGGACAGAGAGAGACAGACAAAGAGAGAGACAGAGATAGAAGGAGAGTAAGGGAGTGTCAGGGAGGGAAAGACAGATGGAGGGACAGAGAGAGAGACAGAGTGAGAAGTAGAGAGATGGAGAGACAGGGAGGGTAAGACAGATGGAGGGAAAGAGAAAGAGAAGGAGAAAGGGAATGACAGAGAGGGAAAGACAGATGGAGGAACAGAAAGAGAGACAGAGACAGAATTAGAGAGAGGGAGAGTCAGAGAGGGAAAGACAGATGGAGGGACAGAGAGAGAGACAGAGAGGCAGAGACAGAGATAGAAGGAGTGAGGGAGTGTAAGTGAGGGAAAGGCAGAAGAAGGGACAGAGAGAGAGAGACAGAGTGAGAAGGAGAGAGATGGAGAGACAGGGAGGGTAAGACAGATGGAGGGAAAGAGGAAGAAAAGGAGAAAGGGAGTGACAGAGAGGGAAAGACAGATGGAGGAACAGAAAGAGAGACAGAGATAGAATTAGAGAGAGGGAGAGTCAGAGAGGGAAAGACAGATGGGGGGACAGAGAGAGAGACAGAGAGGCATAGACAGAGATAGAAGGAGTGAGGGAGTGTCAGTGAGGGAAAGGCAGAAGAAGGGACACAGAGAGAGAGAGACAGAGAGAGACGGTGTGACAGGGAGGGAAGGACAGATGGAGAGACAGAGAGGGAGAGACAGAGTGGGAAGGAGAGAGATGGAGAGACAGAGATGGAAAGACAGATGGAGAGACAGAGAGAGAAGGAGTGACAGGGAGGGAATGACAGATGGAGGGATAGGGAGTGAGAGACAGAGATAGAAGGAGAGAGAGGGTGAGGCAGAGAGGGAAAGAATGATGGAGAGACAGAGAGAGAAGGAGTTTCAGGTAGGGTAGGAAAGATGGAGCGACAGAGTGAAAGAGACCGATATAGAAGGAGAGAGAGGGAGTGACAGGGCAGGGTAAGATAGATGCTGGGACAGAGAGAGACACAGAGAGACGCAGAGATAGAGATTGAAGGAGAGAGAGGGAGTGACAGGCAGTGGGGAAGATAGATGGAGAGACAGAGAGAGAGAGAGACAGAGAGAGAAGGAGAGAGAGTGAGAGACAGAGAGGGAAAGACAGATGGAGGGACAGAGAGAGAGAGAGAGAGGCAGCTATAGAAGGGGAGAGAGGGAGTGACAGGGAGGGAAAGACAGATGGAGAGACAGAGAGAGAGAGACAGAGAGAGAGGCAGAGATAGAAGGAGAGAGAGGGAGTGTCAGGGAGGGAAAGACAGATGGAGGGACAGAGAGAGACAGACAAAGAGAGAGACAGAGATAGAAGGAGAGTAAGGGAGTGTCAGGGAGGGAAAGGCAGAAGAAGGGACAGAGAGAGAGAGACAGAGTGAGAGGGAGAGAGATGGAGATACAGGGAGGGATAGACAGATGGAGAGACAGAGAGAGAAGGAGTGACGGGGAGGGAATGACAGATGGAGGGATAGAGAGAGAGAGACAAAGATAGAAGGAGAGAGAGGGTGAGGCAGAGAGGGAAAGAATGATGGAGAGACAGAGAGAGAGAGGCAGAGATGGATGGAGAGAAAGGGATTGATAGGGAGGGAAAGACAGATGGACAGACAGAAAGAAAGAGAGAGATCGAAGGGGAGATAGGGAGAGACAGAGAGGGAAAGACAGATGGAGAGACAGAGAGAGGAGTGACACGGAGGGAATGACAGATGGAGGGACAGAGAGAGAAGGAGAGAGAGGGAGTGATAGAGGGAAAGACAGATGGAGAGACAAAGAGAGAGACAGAGAGAGAAGGAGAGCGGGGGAGTGACAGGGAGGGAAAGACAGATGGAGAGATAGAGAGAGAGACAGAGATAGAAGGAGAGAGACAGAGAGGGAAAGACAAATGGAGGGACAGAGAGAGAGAGACAGAGAGAGTGGCAGAGAGGGAAAGAAGAGAGAGAGGGAGTGTAAGGAAGGGAAAGACGGATAGAGGGACAGAGTGAGAGACAGGGAGAGAATGAGAGAGAGGTAATGACAGAGATGGAAAGACAGATGGAGGGACAGAGAGAGAAGGAGAGAGAGGGAGTGACAGAGAGGGAAAGGCAGATGTAGGGACAGGGAGAGAGACCGAGAGAGAGGTAGAGTCAGAGAGAGAAGGAGAGAGTGGGAGATACAGATAGGTAAAAGCAGTTGGAGAGAAAGAGAGCGAGACAGAGAGAGAGGCAGAGACAGAGATATAAGGAGAGAGAGGGAGAGACAGAAAGGGAAGGACAGATGGAGGGACACAGAGAGAGGAGGAGACAGAGATAGAAGGAGAGAGAGGGAGTGACTGGGGAGTGGGGGCGAGACAGATGGAGAGACAGAGAGAGAAGAGAGATGGAGAGACAGAGAGGGAACGACAGGTGGTCAGACAGAGAGTGAGAGAATCAGATGGAACGAGAGAGAGGGCGTGACAGGGAGAGAAATACAGATGGAGGGACAGAGTGAGAGACAGAGATAGAAGGAGAGAGTGGTAGTGACAGTGAGGGAAAGACAAATGGAGAGACAGAGAGGGGGACAGAGATAAAAGGAGAGAGATGGAGTAACAGGGAGGGAAGGACAGATCGACTGATAGAAGAGAGACAGAGATAGAAGGAGAGAGAGGGATTGTCACGGGGTGGGGAAGGCAGATGAAGAGACAGAGAGAGAGACAGAGATAGAAGGAGAGAGAGGGAGTGACAGGAAGGGAAAAATTAGATGGAGGGACAGAGAGAGAGACAGAGATGGAAGGAAAGAGAGGGAGAGGCATCCAGGGCAATACAGATGGAGAGACAGAGAGAGAAGCAGAGATGGAAGTAAAGAGAGGGAGTGACAGGGAGGGAAAGACAGATGGAGAGACAGCGAGAAAGACAGAGTTGGAAGGAGAGAGAGGGAGTGTCAGGGAGGGAAAGACAGATGGAGGGACAAAGTGAGAGACAGAGAGAGAATGGGAGAGATGGAGTGACAGGGAGGGAAGGACAGATGGGGGGATAGATGGAGAGAGACAAAGATAGAAGGAGAGAGAGGGAGTGACAGAGAGAGAAAGACAAATGGAGGGATAGAGAGGGAGGCAGAGACTGAGATAGACAGAGAGAGAGGGAGTGACAGGGGAGAAAGACAGATGGAGGGACAGAGAGAGGGAAGGAGCGAGAGGGAGAGGCAGAGAGAAGCAGAGCTGGAGAGATGGAGTGACAGAGAGGGAAGGACAGATGGAGGAACAGAGAGAGAGACAGAGATAGAAGGAGAGAGTGGGAGTGGCAGAGAGGGAAAGGTAAAATGGATACAGAACTGGCTTGTTCATAGAAGACAGAGGGTAACAGTGGAAGGGTGTTTTTCTGAATGGAGGGATGTGACTAGTGGTGTTCCGCAGGGATCACTGCTGGGACCTTTGCTGTTTGTAGGATATATAAATGATTTGGAGGAAAATGTAGCTGGTCTGATTAGTAAGTTTGCGGACGACACAAAGGTTGGTGGAGTTGCGGATAGTGATGAGGATGGTCAGAGGATACAGCAGGATATAGATCGGTTGGAGACTTGGGCGGAGAAATGGCAGATGGAGTTTAATTCGGACAAATGTGAGGTAATCCATTTCTGAAGGTCTAATGCAGGTGGGAAGTAAACAGTAAATGGCAGAACCCTTCGGAGTATTGACAGGCAGAGAGATTTGGGCGTACAGGTCCACAGGTCACTGAAAGTGCAACACAGGTGGATAAGGTCGTCAAGAAGAAATACAGCATGCTTGCCTTCATCGGTCGAGGCATAGCGTATAAAAATAGGCAAGTCATGTTGCAGCTGTACAGAACTTTAGTTCGGGCCACACATAGAATTCTGGTCGCCATACTACCAGAAGGACGTGGAGACTTTGGAGAGGGTACCAAAGAGGTTTACCAGGATGTTGCCTGGTCTGGAGGGCATTAGCGATGAGGAGAGGTTGGATAAACTCGGATTGTTTTCACTGGAACGACGGAGGTGGAGGGGCGACATTTTAGAGGTTTACAAAGTTATAAGTGGCATGGACAGAGTGGATAGTCAGAAGCTTTTTCCCAGGGTCGAAGAGTCAGTTACTACTTGACAGAGGTTTAAGGTGAGAGGGGCAATGTTTAGAGGGGATGTGCGAGGCAAGTTCCTTACACAGAGGGTGGTGAGTGCCTGCAACGTGTTGCTGGGGAGATGGTGGAAGCAGGTACCATAGAGATATTTAAGAGACATCTTGACAAAGACATGAATAGGATGGGAATAGAGGGATACGGACCCCGGAAGTGCAGAAGGTTTTAGTTTAGGCAGGCATCAAGATCGGCGCAGTCTTGGAGGGCCGAATGGCCTTTTCCTGTGCTGTACTGTTCTTTGTTCTTTGACAGATGGAGGGACAGAGAGAGAGAGACAGAGCGAGATGGAGAGAGAGGGAGAGACAGAGAGGGAAAGACACATGGAGGGACAGAGAGAGAAACAGAGAGAGAGAGGCAGAGACAGAGATAGAAGAAGAGAGGCGGAGAGACAGAGAGGGAAAGACAGATGGATGGAGAGAGTGAGAGACAGAGAGAGAAGGAGAGAGATGGAGTGACAGGGAGGGAATGATAGATGGAGGGACAGAGAGAGAGACAGAGAGAGAGGGAGAGACAGAGTTCGAAGGAGAGAGGCAGAGACAGAGATAGAAGAGAGACGGAGAGACAGAGAGGTAAAGACGGATGGAGAGACAGAGAGAAAGACAGAGAGAGAAGGAGTGACAGGGAGGGAAGGACAGATGGATGGATAGAGAGAGAGAGAGAGACAGAGAAAGACGGAGAGAGTGGGCGTGACAGAGAGGGAAAGGCAGATGGAGGGAAAGAGAGAGAGACAGAGAGAGAGGCAGAGAGAGAGGCAGAGAGAGATGCAGAGACAGAGATGGAAGGAGAGAGAGGCATTGTCAGGGGGTTGGGAAGGCAGATGAAGAGACAGAGAGTGAGAGACAGAGATAGAAGGAGAGAGAGGGAGCGACAGGAAGGGAAAGACAGATGGAGAGACGGAGATAGAGACAAAGAGAGAAGGAGAGAGATGGAGTGACAGGGAGGGAAGGATAGATGGAGGGATGGAGGGACAGAGAGAGAGAGATAGGAGGAGAGAGAGGGAGAGACAGAGGGAGGGAAAACAGATGGAGGGACAGAGTGAGAGACAGAGAGAGATGGAGTGACAGGGAGGGACTGACAGATGGAGGGATAGAGAGAGAAGCAGAGATAGGAGGAGAGAGAGGGAGTGATGGGTGGGGAGACTGATGGAGAGAAGGAGAGAGAGAGAGAGAGGCAGAGAGAGAAGCAGAGAGTGAGAGCAACAGAGATGGAAAGGCAGATGGAGAGACAGAGAGAGGCAGAGATGGGAGAAGAGAGAGGGAGTGACAGAGAGGTTTCATAAAAATCTATCAAACGCAGATTTAAAAATTAACAAGTGTCTCAGCATCAATTGCTGATTGTGGAAGAGAGTTCCAAACTGATACCACACCTGGTGTGTTGAAGTGTTTCTTCATTTCACTCCTGAAAGGTTTTTAGACTAGGTTTATATTTTTAGACTTTGCCCCCATGTTCTAGACACTTCAGCCAGTGGGAATTGTTACTCTCTGTCCACCCTATCAGTTTCACTTTTTACCTTGAAAACAATCATCAAATCACACATGAGCCTTCAAAATTCCAGGGATACAGGGTAAATCTCCAGCTACATTGTCCCATTAATTATTCCCAAGCCAAGCACAATGTTGTGTTTGACACAGAGTAAATTTCCCTCTACACTGTCCCATCACACACTCCCAGGGCAGGAACATCATGGGGTGGATACAGAGTGAATCTCACTCGACACTGTCCGATAGAGACAGAGAGAGAGACAGAAAGAGAGAAACAGAGAGACATGGACTGACAGGGTGACTAAAAGAGAAAGAAGGGTACTTCACAGGGGATACTGGAAGAAGAGGATGCAATTTAACCGCACAACTCTGTTCCGGCATCCAATGAGATCTTGGCTGATCTGTGATGTAACTTACACCATGTATGCTGCCTTTGCCCCTTATCTCTTAGTACCTTTGGTTAACAAGAATATATTAATCACAGCTTTAAAAAAATAACCAATATGCCAGCAAGAAATTTGCACAACAAATATCATGAGGGTGTGATGGCTCCCACAGTGGAATAGCTTGCTGGATGTTTAAAATGGAGGCTGTTCCTTCTGGATCATCAAATGTATCTGCCTGTGCTCCAACTTCATCTACATTTCCCTCTCTGCCGATGTGTTTTTCTGCCATATCTATCTCTTTCTGTTTGTGCACACAGCAGTGAAGGATTACATCTAATTAATATATCTTACATTATCCTTTTCATCCACCTCAACAATCTCTCTCTCTCCAACTTTGTCCCTCTCTACAGCCCTCTCTCTGCCTTCATAACTAACCCTCTCTCCCTCTGTCTCTCTCCTCGTGTCAGAAATAGCAGGAGGGAGAGACAGAGAGAGAATGTTGAAGGAACAGTACTCTGTTCCTAAACTGTGCTGAACCTGCTCTGGGAGTGTTTGATGGGTTATATTAATCGGCCGTGTACAGTCGTGTATCAGGCTGTGAAGAAACACAGCTTCTTCAGTGTACAAAGGGTCAAAGGGAACGATTCACTCCTGTCTGCTACTGGGAAGAGAGACTGACCTGAACATCAAGGCAGCGTTTGACCGAATGTGACATCGAGGAGCCCGAGTTAAACTGAAGTCAGTGGGAATCCGCTGGTTGGAGTCATACCGAGAACAAAGGAAGATGGTTGTGGTTGTTGCAGGTCAATCATCTCAGTCCCAGGACATCACTGCAGGAGTTCCTCAGGGTAGTGTCGGGGGCTCAACCATCTTCAGCTGAGATCCAAGGAGAGAATACTGGAAATACTGAGCATGTCAAGCAGCATCTGTGGAGACAAAAACAGAGTTAGTGATTCAGCTCGATGCATTCCAGATTTCCAGCATCCACAGTATTTTGCCTCAGATAATGAAGCAATCCATAGCCACATGCACCAAGACCCGGACAACATTCAGGCTTGAGCCGACCAGTGGCAAGTAACATTCACGTCACACAAGCGCCAGGCAATGACCATCTGCAACAAGAGAGAATCCAACCACCTCCCCTTGGCATTCAAAGCATTATCCCATCGCTGAATCGCCCAGCATCAACATCCTGGGGAAATATTGACATCAAACATAACAGAACGAAACACATCAATAGTTTCTTCACCCAGTGGCTGGTGGGTGTCTGGAACTCACTGCCTGAAAGGATTAGTATAAAATGGGTGGTTGATGGCCGGCACAGACTGGGCGGGCCGAAGGGCCTGTATAAGTGCTGTATCTCTCTATGACTCTAAAGGATGGTAGAGGCAGAAACCCTCATCACATTTAAAACAATCTCTTGGATATTCACTTCTCTATATTTAAAATGGGTAAGGAATAACTCTCCTCGTCTGCACTGCCCCATGAAACAATCTCAGAGAAGGTACAGCACAGGTTAGATACAGAGTAAAACTCCGTTTAAACTGTCCCTCGAGTGTCGGATTAACCCGGGTCACTCACTGTGCCCGGCTCAGCCTCAAGACTCACCTGCCTCAGTCACTGAGACGCTCCAATATCACTTGCCTGAACGTAAGCGGATGCCGGGTTTGGGAGCAGGACAGGCACATGGGATTAGGACGACTGCACATTCGGAGGATGAGCATCAGTAATCCCTCAGAGAATCAGAACAGACCAGCGAGACTCAGAAAAGGAAACTTGTGTTGAATTTGTGAGTCTTGCATTGTGGAATGCTTTAGTATTTGGTGAGAATGTTGAGCCAGTGACATTTTGCCCCAGTGGGATGAATAGATACTATATGACTTTATTACAACAGTAAGGTACCGTGTGTACTGTAAATATGGACTGAAATGACTGAAATAACAATGTAACTGATCAATTTTCAGCTGAATTCTGTGACGACAGTTAGAGTCATAGAGTTATACAGCACAGAAGCAGGCCGTTCGGCCCATCGTGTCTGTGTCCACCATCAAGCACCTACCTATTCTAGTCCCATTTTCCAGCACTTGGCCCGTAGCCTTGGATGCTACGGCATTTCAAGTGCTCATCTAAATACTTCTTAAATGTTGTGAGGGTTCCTGCCTCTACCACCCCTTCAGGCAGAGCGTTCCAGATTCCTAACACCCTCTGTGTGAAAAATCTTTTCCTCAAATCCCCTCTAAACCTCCTGCCTTTTGCCTTCAATCTATGCCCCCTGTTTATTGACCCCTCCGCTAATGGAAAAAGTTTCTTCCTATCTAAACTATCAATGCCCCTCATAATTTTGCACACCTCAATCAGGTCCCCCCTCAGCCTTCTCTGCTCCAAGGAAAACAACTCCAGCCTTTTCAGTCTCTCTTCATAGCTGAAATGCTCCAGCCCAGGCATCATCCTGGTCAATCTCCTCTGCATCCTCTCCAGTGCAATCACATCCTTCCAATAGTGTGGTGCCCAGAACTGTACACAGTGCTCCAGCTGTGGCCTAACCAGTGTTTTATGCAGCTCCATCATAACCTCCCTGCTCTTATATTCTGTGCCTCAACTAATAAAGGCAAATATCCTGCATACCTTCCTAACCACCTTGTCTACCTGCGCTGCAGCCTTCTGTAATCTATGGACAAGTACACCAAGATCCCTCTGACGCTCGGTACTTCCTATGGTCCTACCATTCATTGGATATTCTCTAGCCTTGTTCGTCCTTCCAAAATTCTATGTAGCCTCACCTATGTATAATCTTTCATCTTGCAGTGCATGTGTAATGTTTAATTTCTGAAAGCCAGACAGAGTAAAGCTTAACGTACTCCAAAAAACTCCAGACTTTTGGCATTTATTACCTTATCGGGTCATTTCTGTCGTTAAGTTGGACTAGACTTGTGAATAACTCTTTTTAAGTTGTTTTTCCAACAGTACTAGTGTAAATCGATTTGCAGCATCCCATCATATAATATACACTCCTGTCTATATTGTCTGAATACAGACATAAAATATCCACAAATTTTGCTATTTATTCCGGGGCAGACAGGTGAAGTGTTTATTTTGTCTGTGATTTAACTCAGCCCCCAATGATAACCAACATGGTGGGAGAGAGTGATAAACAGAGAGAGAGGAACAGAGGTAGAGTAACAGAGAGATAGGGAGAGATAGAAATGGAGAGAGAACAGAGAGATAGTGAGGGATAGAGACGAAGCAGAGAGATAGAAAGTGCCAGGAGACCCTGAGACACTTTAGAAGCAGGGGGACGGTGAGACAGGCTGTGTGGAGACCCTGGGGAAATGTTACAGATAGACAGGGTACATGTAGGTAAGATGTTTCTCCTGGTTGAGGAGTCTAGAACCAGGGGACACAATTTCAAAATAAGCGGGAAGCCACTTGGGACAGAGATGAGGTGAAATGTCATTACTCAGAGGGCTGTGAATCTTAGGAATTCTCTATCCCAGAGGGCTGTGGAAGCTCAGTTACTGAGTATGTTTAAAGCAGAGATTGACAGATTGCTGAATACCAATAACATAAAGGGAATAAAGGTAATCTGGGAAAAACACATTGAAGTGGATGATCAGCCATGATCGTATTGAATGGCGGAGCAGGCTAGATGGGCTGAATGGCCTACTCCTGTTCCTATATTCCAAAGCTGCCGAAATAGTTTCTCTCAAACTACGCCATCAGTTCCCTTTAATAACTCAACTTTGATCAAATCACCTTGGTCCTCCTAAATTCCAGGTAATAAATACCTAGTTTGTGTAATATTAGCTCGTAATTTAACCCTTGGAGTCCAGTTATCATTCTGGTAAATCTACACTGCACTCAAATCGACATGGACCCCTCAAGTCTCTTTGGACCTCCAGTGTTTCTGTCTTTACACCATTTATAAAGTACTCTGTTCTAGTCTTTTTAACTGACATGGAAATCTATCTACCACAGTTTTAACCATTCACTTCAGATATCTGTTTGCAATGTTATGCTGCCAGCTACATTGCATACAATGCTGCCTATTTTTGTGTCATTGGTAAACTTGGGTATGTTGCATTCTACCACATCATCTTAAATTGTTAATAAATACAGCAAAACTGAGACACACACGGGCTTTGCACTAGTAGACAGGAGTGAATCATTCCATCCTAGAGGTTTTTTAATTCCAGATTTATGTTTATTTTTGCAAAAAAATAAAATTCAAATTCACAATGCAGGAATGTCTGAATGGAAACAGCTTTTGACACATTTCCCAACACGTTTGCTAACACTTTTCAGGATGAAGCTCAGTTCAAATCACAGATTCCAAGCGCCAGATTGAGCTTTTGGGTAGAACAGGTAACATTGATGAAATCCCAGATCTCTCTGTCCTGTCACCCATTCTAACATTGTACCATTTAGTTTATATCACTCAGTCTTCCTTCCAAAATGCATCACTTCACATTTCTCAGCATTTAAGTTAACCTGCCCTGTGTCTGTCCAATGATAGGTTGGATAGTAAGCTGTCAAGAGGACATAAAGTGTCGACAAAGAGATTTCCATAGGTTAAGTGAGTGAGCAAAAAATTGGAAGATGGAGTACAATGTGGGAAAATGTGAGCTTGTCCACTTTAGCAGGAAGAATAAAAATCCGTATATTATTGAAATGGAGTGAGACTGCAGAACTGCCCAGTACAGAGGGATCTGGGTGTCCTGGTACATGAATCACAAAATGTTACTTGCTACAGCAAGTGATTAGGAAGACAAATGGAATGTTGATGTTCATTGCAAGGTGAATAGAATATCAAAGGAGGGAAGTGTTGTTACAGCTGTACAGGGCATAAGTTAGACGACGTCTGCAGGATTGTGGGCACTTTTGGTCTCCTTACTGAAGAAATTATATAATTGCGTTCGAAGTAGTTCAGAGAAGGTTCACTGGGCTGATTCCTGGGATGAAGGGGTTATCTTATGAGGAAAGGTTGAACAGGTTGGGTCTATACCCATTGGAGTTTAGAAGAATGAGAGGTGATCTGAGTGAAACATCTCAGGTCCCGAGGGGACTGGACAGGGTGGATGCTGAGAGGATGTTTCCCCTTGTTGGGAAGACTAGAACCACGGGACACAGTGTAAAAATTAGGGACGTTCCATTTAAAACTGAGATGAGGAAAAATGTGTTTCTCTCAGATGGGGGTCGGTCTGTGGAATTCTCTTCCCCAGAGAGCAGTGGAGGCTGGATCATTGAATATATTCAATTCTGAGTTAGATAGATTTTTGGTCAATTAGGGAGTCAAGGGTTATGGGACACAGACAGGAAAGTGGAGTTGAGTTCACAATCAGATCAGCCATTGAATGGCAGAGCAGGCTCGAGGGGCCGAATGGCCTACTCCTGCTCCTAATTCATTTGTTCTTGTGTGTTCCATTTCACCAGACTGCCTCTATCCTCCTGAAGTATGCTTCTAGTCCCTTCCCTTTTATTACGTTGCAGATGTCACAAACATTGGCTAACATTGAAGTTATGCCCTGTAAACATAAGCCCAAGTCATTAGTATATAGCAAAAAGATCAGTGGTCCTAATATAAACCTCCACTGTATACCTCCCTCCAGTCTGAAACAACCATTGTCCGCTCTCTCAGCCAATGTCGTATCCACTCTCCCACTGTCCCTTTCATCCCTGCAGCACCAATATTGCTAACTGGTCAATTAGGAGGCACCATTAAGTCCTCCCCATGAGGACCCTGGTCCCAGACCTCTCTGTTTGCACTCTCCCATCAACATTCCCCAGACAGGTACAGCATGGATTAGATACAGAGTGAATCTCACTCTACACTGTCCAAAACAGACAGAGAGAGAGACAGAAAGAGAGAAATAGAGGGAGACACAGACAGACAGGGTTGTCTGAGATTGAAAGAAGGATATAAAACATCAGACATAGGAAGATGAGGAGGCAATTTAACCCCTCGACCCTGTTCCAGCATTCAGTGAGATCAGGGCTGATCTGTGATTTAACTAACACCATATATCCCACCTTTGCCCCTTATCTCTTAATACCTTTGGTTAACAAGAATCTATCAAGCACAGGTTTAAAAATTGACCAATAAGCCAGCATGAAATTTCCACAAACAATATCATGAGGGTGTGATGGTTCCCACAGTGGAATAGCTGGCTGAATATTTAAAATGGAGGCTATTCCTTCTGGATCATCAAAAGTGTCCGCCTGGGCCCCAACTTCATCTGCATTCCTCCCTCTCCCGATGTTTTTTTTCTCTCCATACCTATCTCAAATATGTTTGTGTATGCAGCAGTGAAGGATTAAATCAAGTTAATATATCTTACATTATCCTCTTCATCCAACTCAACAATCTCGCTCTCTCTCCAAGTTTGTCCCTCTCTACTGCCCTCTCTGTGCCTTCATATCTACCCTCCGTCCCTCTTTCTCTCTCCCAGTGTCAGTGATAGCAGAAAGAGAGACAGAGATAGAAATAGAAAGACAGAGAGGGAGTGACAGAGATAGAAGGAGAGGGAGGGAATGACAGAGAGGGAAAGACAGATGGAGGTACAGAGTGAGAGACAGAGAGAGGAGAGAGATGGAGTGACAGTGAAGGAAGGACAGGTGGAGGGATAGAGAGAGAGAGAGACAGAGATAGAAGGAGAGAGATGGAGTGATGGGGGTGGGTGGGAAGACAGATGGAGAGACCAAGAGAGAGACAGAGAGAGAAGGAGAGAGATGGAGTGACAGGAAGGGAAGGACCGATGGACAGATGGAGGGATGGAGAGAGAGAGAGACAGAGACAGAAGGAAGGAGAGGGAGAGACAGAGAGGGAAAGACAGAGAGAGAGAGAGAAGGAGAGATTGGGAGAGACAGAGAGTATAAGGCAGTTGGAGAGACAGAGAGAAAGAGAGAGGGGCAGAGATGGAAGGAGAGAGGGGGAGTGACAGGGAGGGAAAGGCAGATGGAAGGACAGAGAGGGAGAGACAGTGATAGAAGGTGAGAGAGGGAGAGACAGAGATTGAAGGAGAGAGAGGGAGTGACTGGGAGGGAAAGAGAGATGGAGCGATAGAGAGAGAGAGACAGAGATAGAAGGAGAGAGAGGGAGAGACAGAGAGGCAAAGACAGATGGAGGGACACAGAGAGAGAGACAGAGAGAGAGGCAGAGAGAGAGAGAGAGAGAAGGAGAGTTTGGGAGAGACAGAGAGGGATAGGCATTTGGAGAGACAGAGAGAGAAGGAGAGAGAGGGAGTGTCAGGTAGGGAAGGACCGATGGACAGCTGGAGGGATTGAGAGAGAGAGACAGAGATAGAAGGAGAGAGAGGGAGAGAAAGAGAGGGAAAGGCAGATGGATGGACAGAGAGCGAATCAGATAGGCAGAGAATGAGAGAGAAGGAGAGATTGGGAGAGACAGAGGGAAAGACAGATGGAGAGACAGCGAGAGAGGCAGAGATGGAAGTAGAGTGAGGGAGTGATGGGGAGGGAAAGACAGATGGAGTGACAGATGGAGAGACAGTGATAGAAGGAGAGAGAGGGAGAGACAGAGATTGAAGGAGAGAGAGGGAGTGACTGGGAGGGAAAGAGAGATGGAGAGACAGAGAGAGAGAGACAGAGAGGGAAAGACAGATGGAGGGACAGAGAGAGAGACAGAGAGAGAGGCAGAGACAGAGAGAGAAGGAGAGATTGGGAGAGACAGAGAGGGAAAGGCAGTTGGAGACAGAGAGAGAGAGGGGCAGAGATGGAAGGAGAGAGAGGGAGTGACAGAGAGGGAATGACAGATGGAAAGACAGAGAGAGGGAGACAGTGGTAGAAGGAGAGAGAGGGAGAGACAGACAGGGAAAGACAGATGGAGAGACAGAGAGAGGTGCAGAGATGGAAGGAGACAGAGGGAGAGAGAGGGAGGGAAAACAGATGGTTGGACAGAGAGAGAGACAGAGAGAGAAGGAGAGAGAGGGAGTGTCAGGCAGGGAAGGACGGATGGACAGATGGAGGGATTGACAGAGAGAGAAAGAGATAGAAGGAGAGATTGGGAGAGACAGAGAGGGAATGGCAGTTGGAGAGACAGAAAAAGAGAGAGACAGTGATAGAAGGAGAGAGAGGGAGAGACAGAGAGGGAAAGGCAGATGGAGGAACAGAGAGCGAGACAGAGATAGAAGGAGAGAGAGGGAGTGACCGAGATGGAAAGACAGATGGAGGGACAGAGAGAGAGGCAGAGACAGAGAGAGATGGAGAGATTGGGAGAGACAGAAAGGAAAAGACAGATGGAGAGTCAGAGAGAGAGAGACACAGATAGAAGGAGAGAGAGGGAGAGACAGAGAGGAAAAGGCAGATGGAGGGGCAGAGAGAGAGAGATTAAGATAGAGCGACAGAGGGAGAGATAGAAGGAGAAAGACATAGAGAAAGAGAGGGAAAGACAGAAGGAGGGACAGAGAGAGAGACAGAGAGAGTGGCAGAGACAGAGATAGATGGAGAGAGAGTGAGTGTCAGGAGGAGGGGGAGAGGGAGATAGAGGGGGAGAGACTGATAGATGGAGAGAGACAGACAGACAGATGGAGAGACAGACAGATAGAGGGAGAGACAGACAGATAGAGGGGGAGATTGAGATAGAGGGGGAGAGTGAGATAGAGGGGCAGAGTGAGATAGAGGGGCAGAGGGAGAGAGAGGGGCAGAGGGAGAGAGAGGGGCAGAGGGAGAGAGATTGGCAGAGGGAGAGGGATGGGGAGAGAGAGATATAGGGGGCAGAGGGAGAGAGAGGGGGGAAAGGGAGATATCGGGGGAGAGGGAGATATTAGGGGTATGTGAGATAGTGGGGGGAGAGACAGATAGAGGGGACGAGTGAGATAGAGGGGGGAGTGAGATAGAGGGGCAGATGGAGAGAGAGGGGCAAAGGGAGTTAGACGGGGAGAGGGAGATATGGGGGCAGAGGGAGAGAGAGGGGGGAGAGGGAGATATAGGGGGAGGGGGAGATATTGGGGGTGTGTGTGATGGAGGGCGAGAGACAGATCGAGGGGGAGTGGGAGATAGAGGGGGAGAGGGAGATAGGGGGAGAGGGAGAGAGAGCGGGAGAGGGAGAGAGGGAGATAGAGGGGGAGAGACAGATAGAGGGAGAGAGGGAGATAGAGGGCGAGAGTGAGATAGAGGGGGAGAGTGAGATAGAGGGGGAGAGGGAGATAGAGGGGGAGAGGGAGATATTGGGGGTGTGTGAGATAGTGGAGGGAGAGACAGATAGAGGGGACGAGTGTGATAGAGGGGGAGAGTGAGATAGAGGGGAAGAGTGAGGTAGAGGGGGTGTGTGAGATAGAGGGTGTGTGTGAGATAGAGGGGTTGTGTGAGATAGAGGCAGTGTGTGAGATAGAGGGGGTGTGGGAGATAGAGGGGGAGAGGGAGATAGCGGGGGAGAGGTAGATAGAGGGGGAGAGGGAGATAGATGGGGAGAGGGAGATAGAGGGGAGAGGGAGATAGAGGGGGGTGAGACAGATAGAGGGAGAGAGTGAGATAGAAGGTGAGAGTGAGATAGAGGGGATGAGTGAGATAGAGGGGAAGAGTGAAATCGAGGGGATGTGTTAGATCGAGGGGATGTGTGAGATAGAGTGGGAGAGGGAGATAGAGGGGGAGAGGGAGATAGAGGGGGGCGAGGGAGAGAGAGCGGGAGAGGGAGATAGAGGGGGATTGGGAGATAGAGGGGGAGAGGGAAGTAGAGGGGGGAGAGGGAGATAGAGGGCGAGAGTGAGATAGAGGGGGAGAGTGAGATAGAGGTAGAGAGTGAGATAGAGGGGGAGAGGGAGATATTGGGGTTGTGTGAGATAGTGGAGGGAGAGACAGATAGAGGGGACGAGTGAGATAGAGGGGGAGAGTGAGATCGAGGGGAAGAGTGAGATAGAGGGGGTGTGTGAGATAGAGGGTGTGTGTGAGATAGAGGGGTTGTGTGAGATAGAGGCTGTGTGTGAGATAGAGGGGGTGTGGGAGATAGAGGGGGAGAGGGAGATAGAGGGGGAGAGGTAGATAGAGGGGTAGAGGGAGATAGATGGGGAGAGGGAGATAGAGGGGGAGAGGGAGATAGAGGGGGGTGAGACAGATAGAGGGGAAGAGTGAGATAGAGGGTGAGAGTGAGATAGAGGGGATGAGTGAGATAGAGGGGAAGAGTGAGATCGAGGGGATGTGTGAGATCGAGGGGATGTGTGAGATAGAGTGGGAGAGGGAGATAGAGGGGCAGAGGGAGATAGAGGGGGAGAGGGAGATAGAGGGGGGTGAGGGAGAGAGAGCGGGAGAGGGAGATAGAGGGGGATTGGGAGATAGAGGGGGAGAGGGAAGTAGAGGGGGGAGAGGGAGATAGAGGGGAATTGGGAGATGGAGGGGGAGAGGGAGATAAAGGGTGGAGACGGAGATAGAGGGTGGAGACGGAGATAGAGGGGGAGAGATGGATGGGGTAGAGGGTGGTGAACCTATGGAATTCTCTACCGGGAAGGCATTGGAGGCCAAGTCATTAAATATATTCATGGAGGAGAGAGATATATTTCTAAATGTCAAAGGGATCAAGGGGTATGGGGAGAAAGTGGGAACAGGGTACTGAATTAGACCATCGGTCATGATCTTTATTGAATGACGGAGCAGGCCCAAAGGGCCGAATGGCCTGCTCCTGCTCCTATTTTCTATGTTTCTATGAGAGAGGCGGATTGAGAGAGGGAGAGAGAAGGAGAAACAGAGAGAGAAGGAGAGATAGAGATGGAGCGAGGTGACCCTGATATTCTCTCTCTCACACGCACACACATCCAGACACACACAGACACATACATAAAGGGACAGACAGAGACACACACACACACAGACGCACACACACACAGACAGATTTTACAATCCACACTGATGTCAGTAAAAATGACCAACAGAACCTCAGTAACAATCCCCAGTGTCAGCCCAGTCCTGAGAGAGACAGAGAGAGAGATAGGGCAGTGACAGAGAAAGACAGTGAAAGAGGGAGGACAAAACAGCTTGTAGGAGAAATTTTACATTTATTTGTGTTCCACAGATTTTATTAAAAGTTGAAAGGGACTGGACACTGGAAAAGCTGTCAACACACAACAACAACACTGAGAGACTTTAGATGTGAGGGAAGGGGAGACACACTTTAAAATCCACACTGATGTCAGTAAAAATCCCCAAACAATACCTCAGTAACAATCCCCATTATCTGCCCAGTCCTGTATTGTGGGTTTCTTCTTTGGCCTCCTGATCTCGAGAGACAATGGGTAAGTGCCTGGATGTGGTCAGTGGTGTGTAGCAGCGCCTGGAGTGGCTATAAAGGCCAATTCTAGAGTGACAAGCTCTTCTTCCACAGGTGCTGCAGAGAAATGTGATTGTCGGGGCTGTTACACAGTTGGCTCTTCCCTTGCGCCTCTGTCTTTTTTTGTGGGTTTCGTGTGAGGGTTTGAGGGGTGAGGTTTGGATCAGTGTTTGATATTTTGAAACTGCAGGCAAAGAATGAAAGGTTTAAAATGAACTAAGAGATGGCTGAAAGCATTGCTGTGCTGGGATTAACATATCAATGGACTGTAAAAGTCAGGAAGGTCCTGTCCTGGGATTAACATATCAATGGACAGGCCCCCGAGGCAGGAGATTGAGAGACAGCCCAACATGTCAAACGCTCAAGGGGTGGAGTTTGCAAACAGCTCACTCAGGATATAAACTGGGTTTGAAGATCTCAGTTCCAATCACAAAACCCAGCTTTCACTCTCTGTCTGCAGAGAGTGGACACATTCCCCAGTCTGATTCAGTGTGTGTGTCTGTGTATCTGTGTTTGTGCTCTCTCTGTCTCAATCTGGTTTATAACTGTGATTTGATTGTATTCGAATATTGCTGATTGTCTGTGTAACTGAGAGAGGAAACTCTGGGCTCCTGCTATGCAATTTTGATTAAAAATGTCCTCGCTTTGTATTTTAATCCAATTTTCTTCTCCTTCTTTCCCCTGAGGAATTTTCATTCTGAAAACTGCACGGTGAAGGTGAAAAGAGGGAAAGTTTGGGACGAGGAATCCTTGGACAGGAGCTTCCTCCAGAGGGGACGGACTGAGGCCTTGTCCACAGGCTGCGCCCAAAGGGCCCACGTGAGTTGTGTCTGTTTATGAGCCTGAGGTTTAATTTCCTCTCTAGGGCCCTGGGTTAACCATTTCATGTTGGATTGGGGCTCCTGGTGTTTTATACAGATTGAAAGCCTGGGGTTAAAGGAGCAGCCCCAGGAGGGAGTCCCATTTGTCCCTTGCTTCTTCCAGCCCTGTCTGTGAGGTTTGCTGGTGTTTTGGTCAATGCTATGAAGCTAACAGTTAAATAAGATGCACAGTGCCCATTTTAATTCATTTTACTGTAGGTCTGAGCTTTCTCGCTGTCTCCACCTTCTTTCCCTGTGTCTCTATCTCCCCCCATACTTTCTCTTCTCTGTCTCGGTTTCACACTCACCTTCTCCAATTAAACCTTTAATAAATTTTAAAAAAAACATGCCACACACAGCAATGTGATTTGTCGTTATATGAAATGGTAAGACAAAATCAGCAGCTTGTTCCCAGTTTAAAGAGGGAGTTTTGCCCTTTCTGGAGACTGAAATCTAGCTATTATCACATTGCTGCTCGTGGGATCTTGCTGTGCATCTAGTGCCCAGCAGCATTTCCTGCACAGCAATGAGGACACTTTAAAATTCAGCTTCCTGAGGGTGTAGTTTGGATTTCTCTGTTTTCTCTCCATATTCCTCTGCTTTTCTCTCCCCCACACTTTCTCTATTTTAACCATTAATCAATAGGTGCCACAATGTGTGCACAGCAAGATCCCACAGGCAGCAATATGATGATATACAGATAATGTGTTTTCGGTGATGTAAGTTTCGGGATCGCAGAGGGAGGGACTTTCCTGCAGCGGCTAAGTGGTTAGTCCCGCAGCCTCACAGCTCCAGCAACCCACGTTGGGTTCTGGGTACTGCCTGTGCGGAGTTTGCAAGTTCTCCGTGTGGGTTTCCTCCGGGTGCTCTGGTTTCGTGCCACATGCCAAAAACTTGGGGGTTGATAGGTAATTTGGCCATTATAAAAATTGCCCCTCGTGTAGGTAGGTGGTCGGAGAATTGAGGGAAGGTGGGGATGTGAGAGAGGGAAAAATGGCATGAATGTAGGATTAGCATAAATGGGTGGCTGATGGTCAGCGTTGGGCCGAAGGTACTGTTTTAGTGCTGTATCTCTCTATGAATCGAATGTGACGTATGGTTATTTTAAACGGTGACAGAAACATTTCAGCAGACGTTTCAATCTAGATTAAATCCCAGATCGAGAGAAAAAGAAACAGATGTGGATGGGGTGCAGGGGGGAGGGAGCAGGAGAAAGAGCGGTGTTTGAGATTTTCAAACTGCAGGAATGTCCCTCCCTCTGATTTCTCTGAACTTACATCACTGAAAACAGATTATCTGCATATTAGCATATTATTGCCTTTGGGATCTTGCTGTGCACAGATTGCCTACAGGTTTCCTGCATTGCAACAGTGAGGACCACTTTAAAAATTAGTTTGTTGATTCTCAACAGCTACTAAGGGTCAATAATTACAAGAGCTGAACGTGAAGCTGTATAAAGGCTTGTGAAAAGTTTAAAGATGGAGTTCAGCATTTTCAGAGGACTGTGATAGGATATCTGGCTATGATCACATTGTGGGATCCTGCTGTGCATACATTCCCTGCATCAATTCTTACATTACAACAGGTGGAGAGAGTGAAACAGCTGGAGGTGGCAGGTTAAACAGAGAGAGAGGGAGAGACAGGCAGCGTGTGGGTGAGGGAGGAAAGGCAGAGAAAGATGTAGAAAGGCAGAGAGTGAGAGAGAGATAGGAATCCACAATCAAAACTTTGGTAAACTGAATGTTGAAGTGTCACCGTTACTGGGATCTTGCTGTGCACATATCTCTCTGTTTGTCTCTCTCTGAACGAGAGTAACAGGAGAGAGAGAGAGACGGAGGAGAGTGAGGGAGACATGGAGGGAATCAGAGGGGGGATGGGGGAACCAGCTGTTATCACACTGCTGCTTGTGGGATCTTGCTGTGCACAAATGGCTTGTTCCCAGTATAAATAAGTCGTTTCGCCCTTTCTAGGGACTGAAATGTAGCTATTATCACATTGCAGCTTGTGGGATCTTGCTGTGCATCTAGTGCCCTGCAGCATTTCCAACATGACAACAATGAGGACACTTTAAAATTCAGCTTCCTGAGGGTCTGAGTGTGGATTTCTCTGTGCTTTTTTCCCCATCTTCCTCTGCTTTTCTCTCCCCCGCACTTCAACTATTTTAACCATTAATCAATCGGAGCCACAATGTGACGTGTGGTTATTTTAAACGGTAACATAAACACTTCAGATGACGTTTCAATCCAGATTAAATCCCAGATCGAGAGAAAAAGAAACAGATAAGTCCGGAGCTTGAAGCCAGTATAATTCGCAAATAATGCTGGTATTTTGGGCAGTGACGTGAATTTCTCTCTCTCTCTCTCCATCTGTCTCTCTGAATGAGAGTAACAGGAGGGAGAGAGATGCAGGAGAGTGAGGGAATCAGAGGGGGAGAGAGGGGTAGCCGGCTGTAAGCACACTGCTGCTTGTGGGATCTTGCAGTTCATCAATGGCCGACAGCATTTCCAACGTTGCAACAGTGACGACCACTTTAAAAATTGATTCATTGAGTGTCAAATACTTCTGTGAATCAGCAATGAAATGGGTGAAATGTGAAGGTTTGTAAAGGCTTGTTCTCATTCCCGAATATTGCTGGTGTTTTAGGCTGTGGGCTGAAGTTGACAGTGAAATGAAACACCGGGGGACCATTTGAATTCAGATTTTCAGGGATGGGAATGTGGATTTCTCGCTCTGTCCTTCTGCAGGAGAGGGGATGGGGATCACCAGTGTTCGTGTGCTTTTACAATGAGGCAGAAACAGATGTAGAGAGACACTGAGAAATAGAGAGAGAGGGAGAGAGAGACAGCAGGAAATGACAGGGTAAACACATCTACACTTCCCAGTCTCTGGCTCTGTGTCGGGGGATGTGTTTTTAAGTCACTGAGAGATTGTTTTATGTCAGTGAGTTTGAGAGAGAGTCCTGGGCTCTCGCTGTGTTTTATTTCTGTGCAAAAATGCTTTGTTTTGTTTGAATCAATTTTATTTATCTTATTCCCAAGGAGAATCTTTTCGGAAGCTGCAGCTGTGATGATGCAGAGGGAGAATCTTTTGGCCACATGGAATTCACAGACAAGAGCTTTAACGAGAGAGGGAAAGTAATAATAAAAATATATTTGTCATTGTCAAATTAATTTCAAGATCCAGAAAAGAAGACTGTGTGATTTCGGGGCTGATAGAAAAACAAAGTGCTGGAAATGCTCAGTATTTCCAGCACGTTTTTTATTTCAGATTTCCAGCATCCGCAGTATTTTGATTTTGTGTTTTCGGGGGTCTGTGGATTTTTTTTTACCACAAGGGAGGGGGCTGGATGGTGCTCCAAAGGGAATAGTTTGGGAATCGCTGCTCCAGAACAGTCAATGTAATCCCGTAGATTTCCCTCTCTCCATCTCTTGCTGCAACTTGTTCCCTGCACCTTCCTCTTTGTTCCTAACTCTGTTTCTTCACATCTTTAAATCCCTATCTCTGTATCTCTCAACATCCTTTCTATCTCTGCCTCTCTCCGGAGTCTCACAAGTTTCCATTGTCACTCTCTTTCTGCGACTCTCTGTATCTTTATCTGTCTCTCCCTCACTCCATTTCTTCTCTCACTCACTTCCAAATCCCTGAATCTTTTCATCTCTGCTCCTCCTTTCCTGCAAGATTATCTCTGCATTTCCCTCCAACCTGTCCCGGGACACCACTCTCTATTCTGCGACCACATCTTACTTTGTATCTCTGCCCCTCCACTTCTTTCTGTCTCTGCATATTTAGATGGTATTTAGATGGGGGTCTGTCCCCGGGGGGATTTAGATGAGGTTCTGTTCCCGGGGGGCATTTGTAACAGGGGTATTATAAGGGTATAATTAGATTGGGGTCTGTCCCCGGGTGGGCTATCTAAATAGGGGTCTGTCCCCGGGGGGGTATTTAGATGGGGGTCTGTCACCGGGGTTAATATTTAGATGGGGCTCTGTCCCAGGGGTTAGTATTTAGAAGGTGGTCTGTTCCCGTCAGGTATTTGTAACAGGGGTATTATAAAGGTATAATTAGTTGGGGGTCTGTCCCCGGGTGGGCTATCTAAATAGGGGTCTGTCCCCGGGGATTTATTTAGATGGGGGTCTGTATTTAGATGGGGGTCTGTCCCCGGGGTTTTACTTAGTTGTGGGTCTGTCCCCGGGTGGGCTATCTAAATAGGGGTCTGTCCCCGGGGTTTTATTTAGTTGGGGGTCTGTCCCCGGATGGGCTATCTAAATAGGGGTCTGTCCCCGGGGATTTACTTAGGTGGAGGTCTGTCCCCGGGTGGGCTATCTAAATAGGGGTCTGTCCCTGGGGTTTTATTTAGTTGGGGGTCTGTCCCCGGGTGGGCTATCTAAATAGGGGTCTGCCCCCGGGGATGTATTTAGATGGGGGTCTGTCCCCGGGGATTTATTTAGATGGGGCTCTGTCCCCGGGGTTAGTATTGAGATGGGGGTCTGTTCCCGTCAGGTATATGTAACAGGGGTATTATAAGGGTATAATTAGATGGGGGTCTGTCCCCGGGTGGGGTATCTGGATGGGGCTCTGTCCCCGGGGATGTATTTAGATCGGGGTCTGTCCCCGGGGATGTATTTAGATGGGGGTCTGTCCCCGGGGATGTATTTAGATGGTGGTCTGTCCCTGGGGATGTATTTAGATGGCGGTCTGTCCCCGGGGATGTATTTAGATGGGGGTCTGTCCCCGGGGATGTATTTAGATGGCGGTCTGTCCCCGGGGATGTATTTAGATGGGGGTCTGTCCTCGGGGATGTATTTGTAACAGGGGTATTATAAGGGTATAATTAGATGGGGGTCTGTCCCCGGGGGGTAGTTAGTTGGGAGTCTGTCCCCGGGGGGTATCTAGATGGGAGTCTGTCCCCGGGGGGGTATCCAGATGGGAGTCTGTTATTGGCGGGGTATTTAGATGGGAGTCTGTTCCTGGGGGGTATCTAGATGGGAGTCTGTTCCTGGGGGGGTATCTAGATGGGACTCGGTCCTGGGGGGGGGGGGTGATATCTAGATGGGAGTCTGTTCCTGGGGTGGTATCTAGATGGGACTCGGTCCTGGGCGGTTATCTAGATGGGACTAGGTCCTGGTGGGGTATCTAGATGGATTGTCTTGTAACAGGGGGATGGGGATAATTAGATGGGGTCTGTTGATAGTGAGGGTATTAGATGGGGGTCAGTTAACTTGAGATATCAGATAGGGGTCTGTAGATGAGGATTATTTAAATTGGGTGGGGGTCTGTACAAAAGGGGAATGTTATCCGGGGTGGGGGGGGGGGGAAATATTGCAGGGGCTAAAATTTACATCGTGGATATAAATTGCTGTTGGAGGAAATTTTGCAGGTGGGCGGGGGGAGGGGTGAAATTGCAGGGGGAAATTGCGGAGGGGGAAATTGCGGGGGGGTAATTGCCGGGGGGGGGTAAATTGCCGGGTGGTGAAATTGCAGGGTGGGTGTTCGAAAAAGCAAGAGAGAAAAGATAGAAAGAGAGATAAAGAATTAGCAAAAAGATAGATAGAGAAAGAAAGAGCGAAAGGAGAGAGAATAAGAAAAATGCAAAGAAGGGAGAGAAAAAGAATGAGAGAAAAGATAGAAACAGACAGTCAGAAATAGAGAAACGACAGAAAGTCAGAAACACAGAAAAGACAAAGTCAGAAAATCAGAAATAGACAAAAGACAGAAACTCAGAAATAGAGAAAAGACAATGTCAGAAATAGAGAAAAGACAAAGTTGGAAATAGAGAAAAGACAAAGTCAGAAATAGAGAAAAGACAAAGTCGGAAATAGAGAAAAGACAAAGTCGGAAAAAGACAGAAGCTCAGAAATGGAGAAAAGACAAAGTCAGAAAAAGACAGAAAAGTCAAAGTCAGAGAAATACAGAAAAGACAAACTCAGAGAAATACAGAAAAGATAAACTCAGAGAAATACAGAAAAGACAAACTCAGAAATACAGAAAAGACAAAGTCAGAGAAATACAGAAAAGACCAGCGAAATAGAGAAAAGACAAAGTCAGAAATACAGAAAAGACAAAGTCAGAAATACAGAAAAGACAAAGTCAGAGAAATAGAGAAAGGACAAACTCAGAGAAATAGAGAAAAGACAAACTCAGAGAAATAGAGAAAAGACAAAGTCAGAAATACAGAAAAGACAACGTCAGAGAAATACAGAAAAGACAAACTCAGAGAAATACAGAAAAGACAAAGTCAGAAATAGAGAAAAGACAAAGTCAGAAATACAGAAAAGACAAACTCAGAGAAATACAGAAAAGACAAAGTCAGAAAAAGACAGAAAGTCAGAAACACAGAAAAGACAAAGTCAGAAATACAGAAAAGACAAACTCAGAGAAATAGAGAAAAGACAAAGTCAGAAAAAGACAGAAAGTCAGAAACACAGAAAAGACAAAGTCAGAAAAAGACAAATACAGAAAAGACAAAGTCAGAAAAAGACAGAAAGTCAGAAATAGAGAAAAGACAAAGTCAGAAATACAGGAGAAAGAAATTCAGAGGAATAGAGAAAAGACCGAAAGAGACACAGAAAAAGAGGGAAAAAAGTGGAGGAAAAGAACTGAGACACAAAGAAATTGCAGGCAGCAAAGAGACAGACAGAAAGCCAGTGAGAAAGGCACACAGAGAATCACAGAGAGATTGAGAGAGGGAAGGACATAGAAATCCATTGAGACAGAAAGACACACAATCATTCAGAGAGAAACAGAGAGAGAGACAAACACAAAGTGAGAGAGGGAGAGATGGAGTAACACAGAGGGAGAGAGAAACAGAGAGAAAGAGAGAAAAAAGAGAGAGAGAGAGAGAGAAACTGAGAGTGAGAAACAGAGAGCGAGAATCGAAAGAGAGAGAAACACACAGAGAGAGAAACACACAGAGAGAGAAACTGAGAGAGAGAGAGATTGAGGAACAGAGATAGAGAAACAGAGAGAGAGAGAAACACACAGAGAGAGAAACTGAGAGAGAGAGAGATTGAGGAACAGAGAGAGAGAGAAACACACAGAGAGAGACACAGAGAGAGAGAGAGAGAGAGAGAAACACAGAGAGAGAGAGAAACACACAGAGAGATTGAGAGAGAGAGAGAAACACACAGACAGAGAAACTGAGAGAGAGAGAGAGAGAGATTGAGGAACAGAGAGAGAGAAACAGAGAGAGAAACAGAGAGAAATAGACACAGAGAGATTGAAAAAGAGATTGAAAGAGAGAGATTGAGTCAAAAGGAGAGAGAAAGGCAGAGAGGGACAATAAAGATGTGATACTCACCATCCCACACTGTCTGCGCTCCATCATTGGACTCCAACACCTTGCCTCCATCAGCTCCTCCATGGGGAAAAGATCCTGGAGAGGGAGATTGGGGTGGGAATTGGAGACAAGGGTCAGGACTGGGACAGAGAGAGCAGGGGATTCAGACTGGACTCTCTCTCTCTCACACACACACACACTGTAATCAGCTTGCAATTCATCTGGGCACAGAAAAACAGAGACTGAGATACAGAAACTCACCTTCACAAACCAGCCGCATGGAAAGGAAGAATGGAGGCTGATGTTGTCCTAATATATCCCAGAACCTGTCACTGAAAACAGACAGTCCACCCCAAATACAGCTCACCCAACCAGCTCTCAGCTTCCTTCATCTGGACACTGCCTCCCAGGTATGGGACAGTCCAAGGTGAGTCTCTGTGTAAACAGGGAATGGGGGAGAGAGGGATATTCCAGCCATACCCCAAATGGACCATTCCAGACAGAAACCTGTCTGTCTGTCTCTCTCTCTCCCTCCCCCAAAAACCTCATTAACAGAACAGAAAAACTGCTGTCATTTAAAACCTGGAGAGGCTGGTTTGGATAATGGCCTTTTAACACTAATTGTATTAAATGTCTTCCACTATTCATCTCCAGTTAACAGAAAGTTCAGAAAATGACTGAAAATGTCTCACTGCAGTAACCTTGAAATTCTGGCAATCTGTTTTTGCTGGAGAGGCCTGTTTGACTGCAGTATAAACAGGCAGTTTTTATTCAGATTTTCAATTCCACTGTGTTTCAAACTAAACTCGAGCCCGGTTAATGATGCAGCCAAGAGAACTTTAACAACTGGTGACATTTCACACAATTCTCACCCATATTTACAGTTATATTTCTCAATGATACTTTGCACATTCTTTGCTGCTGCTGTATTTATGCATTAGGCTGTGATCAATTAAAAATACCTTCTTAATATTTGCCAGTTTAATGTTACAAGGGTTTACAAAGCTGGGAAATGGACATTTAACACAAATTGAATTAAAGATCTTCCACTTGTCACCTCCAGTTTATATAAAGCTCAGTGAGAACGACCTCCACATTCTGACAAAAAGTTTTTTGCTGCTGTAATAAAGTGACACTTGTTTCCATTTGCTTCCTGACTGTTTCTTTTCCTCTGCTCTCCTGGGGGATTCAGAGGGATTAATGTTCATTGTTTGTCCACATCCAGGAGGTTTCAGCTCCTCTGCAGTTGCTGTCCTGGAGAAATTAATTGTATTCAAAATCTTTCCCTCAGTTTGGAGACGTGAGAAGAGACTGTTTACACTAGCAGAGAGGAGAAACAATTATGCAGGGAATTATTCTGGTCTGAAATTCACTGACAGGTTTCTGAAAGCAGATTCAAAATTAACATTCAAAAGACAATAGAATCAAAACTTCAATTACTCTGAGATATCCGACAGAAGATACCAGCATAGAAAGAGAAGTGAGAGAGAGAGAGAGATGTCATAACGTTAGTGATGAAGAACTCAACACAACTTATTCAGAGAGTTTTTATTTGTAAATGATTGTTTGAGTTTCATTTGATGCGTTTGTTTTATTCATAAATTATCTTTAATCACTAAAAATACGTTTCCAAACAGTTTAATATTACAAGTGTTTGCATAGTAGGAAGATAGCCATTTAACACAAATTGTATTGGAATTCTTTCATTCAGCATCTCAAGTTTACATAAAGTAACCTCCTCAAACTTTTGGAAACTTTCAAACTCAGTCACACATAATCTCCCATCAGCAATGGCTCACCACCTCCATCTGCTGGTGTCCCTGTCTCACTGCAGTTACTGTCCCCCTCTCACCACCTCCATCTGCTGGTGTCCCTGTCTCACTGCAGTTACTGTCCCGCTCTCACCACCTCCATCTGCTGGTCTCCCTGTCTCACTGCAGTTACTGCCCCCTCTCACCATCTCCATCTGCTGGTATCCCTCTCTCAGTGCAGTTACTGTCCCCCTCTCACCATCTCCATCTGCTGGTGTCCCTGTCTCACTGCAGTTACTGTCCCCCGCTCACCATCTCCATCTGCTGATGTCCCTGTCTCACTGCAGTTACTGTCCCCCTCTCACCACCTCCATCTGCTGGTCTCCTTGTCTCACTGCAGTTACTGCCCCCTCTCACCATCTCCATCTGCTGGTGTCCCTCTCTCACTGCAGTTACTGTCCCCCGCTCACCATCTCCATCTGCTGGTGACCCTACCTCACTGCAGTTACTGTCCCTCTCTCACCACCTCCATCTGCTGGTGTCCCTGACTCACTGCAGTTACTGTCCCCCGCTCACCATCTCCATCTGCTGATGTCCCTACCTCACTGCAGTTACTGTCCCTCCCTCACCATCTCCATCTGCTGGTGTCCCTGCCTCACTGCAGTTACTGCCCCTCCCTCACCATGTCCATCTGCTGGTGTCCCTTTCTTCCTGCAGCTACTGGCCCACTCTCACCATCTCCATCTGCTGGTGTCCCTGTCTCACTGCAGTTACTGCCCCCCTCTCACACCACACAATCACTGCGATTTGCAGCTTTGTCCATTGGCGGCGTATTTTGGCATAGCAACCACTAGGTGGCGCTGTACTGGCACATGCGCAAACGTATCCTATTCCCGTTAACCATCAGGGTCTGCACGTTCATTCGCAGCCAGGACTAAAGATGGCGCCGGTCAAATAATCACAGATGCGGGTGGAGGGTGGGAGGTGGGGCTGGGGGTCAGGGGGAGGAGGAGGGGGAATGGGATTTAGTTCCAGTGTTTGAAACCCTACAGCTCTTTCCATGATTTCACTAATTTAACAATGTGAGTGAGAGGGTATTTCACCCCCTTCTTCAGCTCCTGTCTGAATTTAGTCTGGGTCACAATGTAAATACATGTGTTGGTGCAGGAACTGAGAATCTGCAGCATCTTTGATGTTTGTTCTGTGACAAAGAGAGGATCAGTGTAGGAGGAACAATAATAAATATCTGTAATTCGCCTACAAAGGGTAAACACACCCCGGGTCACCCATAACAGGATAAAACTGCCGGATATACTGAAGAGTAAAATAATTTATTTCCTGCGATTCTCCATCTCTGGGTCCTTGTGATTCTCTGCATTGCTGTGTCGCCGGAATCCCCTGCGGACTTTACTGGAGAATAAAATCCGTCTGACAGTCAGAACATTGAGCAGCAAAATCAGAAAGACCGGGACACAAGGGGTTAAAATGAGGTTAAACAATTCAAATGCCCCCCATATGGGGGAATTAAAGAAGCTCAGTTTATTAACACAACCCATGGGAACATTATCAATAATGTATTGTTGTTCCAGTGTAAAGTACCAGGGGAGAGACTCTAAACAGCCCAGCACACTCACTGTTCCCACAACCACAGCCGCCCTTTTCTCGCTGCAATATTTTGTTTTCAGCTTCTCACAACAAATGACCACAAATCGATCAAAGGTGAAAGTGACTGTGAGCCAGACAGAAACAACTGTGGATGCAGAAAGCAGAACGATAATGAGCGAACACACAGGAGTAATTCTCAGGAATGAATATGGGAAATAAATTAAAACAATCCAGTTCAAATGGGTTCAGTGATAACGACCAGGAGATCAGACACTGCCATTCCCACCAGGTAGACACTGATACATTTGGAGAGACCGCACTTTCCTCGGGACAGGATCACAATCGCCACAAAGTTAACTGGAGGAGAGAGAGAAAAGGAAGCAGAGAAATTACTGATCAGACCTGGAGACAAAGCAGCAGTTTGATAGGATCTGGGCTGATATTTCCAGCTTTGTTGCTGCATCGAGCAGTGAAAACTGATTCATTGACCCGCGCAGTGCTTTGTCACAGTGAAATGTTTGAAAACACAATTATTAATAATGAATTGGGAAATTGATGCAGAAAGTGAATAAAGTCAGCACCGGATCTACTGAAAGTACTGAGTGAGGATGCAGTGTCAGTGGGGAAATGAGAAGGGCTTTTACAGAGATGGAATCCAATGGGTTAATTGGGAATTTGTCTCCAGACTGTTGGTTGGGAAGTTTTGGGGAGAGCGGGATGTGCAGCTAGTTTGTTGCTCTGGGTTTAGGGAACAGACAGGGAGTGCTCCCACATGGGAAAAGGCTAAAAACCGCAGCGCTGAGTTTAATTATCAGCCATGATCTAGAATGGTGGAGCTGGTGAGAAGTGCTGAATGGCCTCCTAATACTCCCATGTTACTGTATTCCTATCAGGTTGGACGAGGCAGCTGGAGGTGGAGGCAGTGAGTGAGATTGGGAGGGAAAGAAGGAAAAGGACATGTTGGAGAAGGAAGGGAGACTGGAGCAGATGTTTTGGGAAAGTGGATAAACAGAAGCAAGGGATGAGGAGACTGAGGATTCAATACAGTGAGAGGGGAGGCTGAGATTCACAGGGAGAGACTGCTGCAGAGTGTTAGAGGAAATCTAATCTATAGATCCCAGTAATACAACTCAATTCATACATTCAAACAATAATCCCTGTGGTTATTGGTGTTGGAGAACAGTTCATTGTTTCTACAATATAGTCAATATATTTAGTTTGTACAGGCTATTAAAAATAAATTTAAATATATTTCTGATATCAGCCTCACTCTTCATTGAATTCAGCAGTCACAGAGATTTTAAAGTGCAGTATTTAAATAATGAATTACCATCAGTGAAGAACTGATTCTATTGTGTTTATTCAGTCACTAAGTAAGGAATAGGAGCTTTCTACAAAACAAAATGAGGAGCTGACAGAAATCAACACAGAGGATCAAGTCCAACAGGAAAATGAACACAATCTGACAACAGACAACTTCAACTCACAGTTTCTCTCACTAATTGTTCTGGACATTCCAGCACTTTATGATAGTGAATTATTTACACTGCTGCTTCTTTCTCTTTCCCTTTACTTCTGCTTATCTCTTTCCCTCTGTTTCGTTCTCCCTGCTCCTTTTTTCCTTCCCGATCTCTCCGGAGTACTCACACCCTGCAAACTGTTAGCTCATGCTACTTTTCACAAATGATTTATTCCTAACATTCTGTGTCTGTGTTCTGTTCACCAGCCCCAGGTTCAATGATTCTATTCTCAGAGTCAGTTTGTTCAATGGTGAAACCTCTTTGAATAATTTAATGTATCTACAGAACACTCAAGTCTCGCTGCATCTGATAATCTACAGATAAATGGAAAGAATCTTGATTCCAACTGATAGAGTGAAAACCAATAAATCATCACATCAATAATTTCTGTTTCACAATGTAGTCCAGTGACAGTGAAGGTCCACAGTGAAGCAGAGAAGGAGAAGTGAAAGTGTCAGCAGCAAAGTCAGTTCAGTAGCCAGACCTCTGAAGCAGCGTCAGACACACACAGAGTGAAATAATATTAGATAACTGTGATAATCAATAAATACATTGAAATCCCAGTTCAACTGAGCCATGTTATTGGGGAGGGAGGACATTGTTCTGTCGGCTTGTAACACTGAGATTGGGAGATGTCCCATTATCAATCATTGAAAAAAAAATCATAAAAATATTCCAGGACTGGTTAGATCCATATCATGAAAATGCTAAAAAGTCCTAATGGTCTGATTATTGATCCTAACTGAAACATCTCATTCGAACACATTCGATACACAGAATAATCCAGTAATAATGCCACAGTTACTTAAAACAATACCATTAAATACATAATGCAGTTCCTGCAAGAATGAAAGAGTAGATAATGAGGAGATTCCATCAGTAAATTGCTGGAAAAGAGCAGGTGGCTGTGTAACACACGTAGAGGGAAATAATACCCAGTACAGCAGCACAGTTATCATCGATCTACACCATTAACAGCTGAGATACTGCTTACCAGCAACTACAATTGCTGCAAGTACAGGATAGTAAATGTCTTCTATCTGAAAGTTTACTGGATATCCCATTTCTGTGAGAAGCAGAGACTTCTGTTAGCCTGGAATCCACAGCTCCAGCAGGCACTCTGAGGTGATCCATTCCAATGGGTTCTGATTTATACAGGGGATAAGTCTCCACTGACACGGTTATACCCCTGAACATTGCTATTAGTTACAGTCACCTGAACAACCACATTCCAACAGCAGCTGTAGAACATAGATAGAACATAGAACAGTACAGCACAGTGCAGGCCCTTCGGCCCACGATGTTGTGCCGATCCTTTGACTTACTCTAAGATCAAACTAACTATCTACCCTTCATTCTACTATCATCCATGTACCTATCCAAGAGTCGCTTAAATGTCCCTAATGTATCTGCTTCTACTACCACTGCTGGCCGTGCATTCCACGCACCCACTACTCTCTGTGTAAAGAACCTACCTCTGACATCTCCCCGAAACCTTCCTCCAATCACCTTAAAATTATGCCGCCTGGTGATAGCCCTTTCCGCCATGGGAAAAGGTCTCTGGCTATCCACTCTATCTATGCCTCTCATCATCTTGTACCCCTCTATCAAGTCACCTGTCATCCTTCTTCGCTCCAATGAGAAAAGTCCTAGCTCCCTCAACCTTATTCATAAGACATGCCCTCCAGTTCAGGCAGCATCCTGGTAAATCTCCTCTGCACCCTCGCTAAAGCTTCCTCATCCTTTCTATAATGAGGCGACCAGAAGTGAACACAATTTTCCAAGTGTGGTCGAACCAGGGCCTTATAGAGCTGCAGCAGAACCTCGCGGCTCTTAAACTCAATCCCCCTGTTAATGAAAGCCAACACACCATACGCCTTCTAAACAGCCCTATCAACTTGGGTGGCAACTTTGAGTGATCCATGGGCATGGACCTCAAGATCCCTCTGTTCCTCCACACTACCAAGAATCCTGTCTTTAAGCCTGTATTCCGCATTCAAATTCGACCTTCCAAAATGAATCACTTCACACTTTTCCAGGTTGAACTGCATCTGCCACTTCTCAGCCCAGCTCTGCATCCTGTCAATGTCCCATTGCAACCGAAAACAGCCTTCCACACTATCCACAACTCCAGCAACCTTCGTGTCATCGTCAAACTGGCTAACCCAGCCTTCCACTTCCTCTTCCAAGTCATTTATAAAATCACAAAGAGCGGACGTCCCAGAACAGATCCTTGTGGAACACCACTGGTCACCGAGCTCCATGCTGAATACTTTCCATCCACTAGCACCCTCTGACTTCTGTGGGCCAGCCAATTTTGTATCCAAACATGCAACTTTCCCTGAATCCCATGCCTCCTTACTTTCTGAATGAGCCGACCATGGGGAACCTTGTCAAACGCCTTGCTAAAATCCATATACACCACATCCACTGCTCTTCCTTCATCAATGTGTTTTGTCACATCTTCAAAGAATTCAATAAGGCTTGTGAGGCATGACCTGCCCCTCACAAAGCCATGCTGACGGTCTCTAATCAAACCATGCTTTTTCAAATAATCATAAATCCTGTCTCTCAGAATCCTCTCCAATAATTTGCCCACTACCGACGTAAGACTGGCTGGTCCATAATTCCCAGGGTTATCCCTATTCCCTTTCGTGAACAAGGGAACAACATTTGCCACCCTCCAAACATCCGCACTACTCCAGTGGATAGTGAAGACGCAAAGATCATCGCCAAAGGCGCAGCAATCTCTTCCCTCGCTTCCCGAAATATCCTTGGGTATATCCCGTCTGGCCCCAGGGACTTATCTGTCCTCATATCATTCAAAATCTCCAGCACATCCTCCCTCTTAACCTCAACCTGTTCGAGCATATCAGCCTGTTCCATGCTGTCCTCACAAACGACCAGGTCCCTCTCACTAGTGAATACTGAAGCAAGGTATTCATTTAGTACCTCCCCTACCTTCTCCGACTCCAGGCACAAGTTCCCTCCACTATCCCTGATCGGCCCTACCCTCACTCTGGCCAAACACTTGTTCCTCACATAAGTGTTGAACGCCTTCGGATTTTCCTTAATCCTCCCCACCAAGACTTTTTCATGTCCTCTTCTAGCTCTCCGAAGTCCATTCTTCTGTTCCTTCCTGGCTACCTTGTAACCCTCTAGAGCCCTGTCTGATCCTTTCTTCCTCAACCTTAAGTAAGCTTCCTTCTTCCTCTTGACTAGCTGTTCCACATCTCTTGTCATCCAAGGTTCCTTCACCCTACCATCCCTTCCTTGCCTCATCGGGACAAACCTGTCCAGCAGTTGCAGCAAGTGCTCCCTAAACAACCTCCACACTTCTGTCGTGCATTTCCCTGAGAACATCGGTTCCCAATGTATTCTCCCCAGTTCCTGCCTAATAGCATTGTAATTCCCCCTCCCCCAATTAAATATTTTCCCATCCTGTCTGAATCTATCCCTCTCCATGACTATAGTAAAGGTCAGGGAGTTGTGATCACTATCACCGAAATGCTCTCCCAGCGATAGATCTGCCACCTGGCCTGGTTCGTTGCCAAGCACCAAGTCCAACATAGTCTCCCCTCTAGTTGGCCTATCTACATATTGAGTCAGGAAACCTTCCTGGACACATCTGACAACAACTGCTCGATCCAAACTATTTGCACTAAGGAGGTTCCAATCAATATCTGGGAAGTTGAAGTCACCCATGACAACAACCCTGTTACTTCTGTACCTTTCCAAAATCTGCCTCCCAATCTGTTCCTCCGTGTCTCTGTTGCTATTGAGGGGTCTATAGAAAACTCCCAACAAAGTGACTGCTCCTTTCCTGTTTCTGACTTCCACCCGTAATGACTCAGTAGACAAACCCACCTCGACGACGTCCCTTTCTGCAGCTGTTATACTCTCCCTGAATAGCAATGCCACTCCCCCACCTCTTTTACCTCCCTCCCTATTCCTTTTGAAACATCCAAACCCTGGAACATCCAACATCCATTCCTGCCCCTGTGATATCCATGTCTCCGTAATGGCCACAACATCGTAGCCCCAAGTACTGATCCATGCTCGGGGGAGAGAGTGGGGAGAGCGCGGGGTGTGAGGGAGAGAGCAGGGAGAGAGCAGGTTGTGGGGCAGAGATTGGGGTGTGGGAAGGAAGCGGGAGAGAGAGTGGAGTGTGCGGTGAGAGAGCGGAATGTGGGGGAGAGAATGTGGTATGGGGAGAGACAGTGGGTAGACAGCTTGGTGTGAGAGAGTGGGGAGAGAGTGGCGTGTGAGGGAGAGAGTGGGGAGAGGGCGGCATGGGAGGGCGAGAGCAGGGAGAGAGCGGGGAGTGGGGGAAAGAGTGGGGTGTGGGGGAGAGGGTGGTGTGCAGGGGAGAGAGCGGGGTGTGGGGGAGAGAGCGGGGTGTAGGGGAGAGAGCGGGGTGTGGGGGAGAGATTGGCGTGCAGGGGAGAGAGCGGCATGTGGGAGAATGTTTTGGGGGCGAGAGCACGGTGTGAGGGAGTGTTGGAAGACAGCGGCATGTGAGGGAGAGTGTGGGAAGTCAGCGGCATGTGAGGGATTGGGGGATAGAGCGCGCTGTGGGGGTAAAGAGTGGGGAGAGAGCAGGGTGTGGGGGAGAGAGTGAGGTGTGGGGTAGAGTGTGCCGTGTGGGGGAGAGAGCGGGGTGCAGGGGAGAGAGCGGCATGTGGGGGAAGGTTTTGGGGCGAGAGCGCGGTGTGAGGGAGTGTTGGAAGACAGCGGCATGTGAGGGAGAGAGCAGGGTGAGGGGGATAGAGCGCGCTGTCGGGGAAGAGAGTTGTTCACAGGAAGCGTATTAGTTGGGGGTCTGTTCACAGGAAGGTTATGAGATGGGGGTCTGTTCAAAGGAGGGGTATTAGATGGGGCTCTGTTCGCAGGAAGGTTATTAGATGGGGGTGTGTTCAAAGGAGGGGTATTAGATGGGAGTCTGTTCCCAGCAGGTGTATTTGATGGGATTCTGTTCACTGGAGGGTTTTTAGTTGGGAGTCTGTTCCCAGGAGGTGTATTAGAGGGGATTCTGTTCACAGGAGGGGTATTAGAGGGGAGACAGTTCACAGGAGGGGCATTAGATGGGAGTCTGTTCACAGGAGGGGTTTTAGATGTGATTCAGTTCACAGGTGTTTTGGAGGGGAGCCTGTTCACAGGTTGTGTTTTTTGAGTGGATCTCTTCACAGGATTGTATTCCATGGGGGATGTGTGTCAGTTTGCAGTTGGATTTCAGATATGCGTCTGCAGACGAGAGCTTTTTAGATGGGGTGGGGTCTGTTTGCATGGAGGAATTTTCCAACGGGGGTGATACTGCAGTGGAAATAAATTGCGGGTGCAAATTTTCAGGGGTGTGGGAGTGGAATATGCTGGAGGAAATAATTGGCGGGGGAAGTTTAGCAGGGGGTGTGAATATTTGCCTTCGGAGGGGGACGAGACAAAGAAAGAGAGAAAGTCGGAAAGAGGCAAAGAAAGAGAGAGAAAGCAGAGAAAGTGAAAGAAAGAGAAAGAGAATGTCGGAAAGGGGTAAAGCAAGTGAGAGGAAACAGAGAAAGAGAGAGAGGGAGAGAAAACAGAGAAAGTGAAAGAGAGATGGAAAGCAGAGAAAGAGAGAGGGAAAGTCAGAAAGAGGCAAAGGAAGAGAGCGGGAGAGCAACAGAGAGAGAGAAACACAAAGACTCAGAGAGAAAGAGACTGAGGGGGAGAGACTGCGATTGAGGGAGAGAGAGAGACAATAAAGATGTGATACTCACCATCCAACACGGTCTGTGCTCCATCGTTGGACTCGAACACCTTCCCTCCACCAGCTCGTCCATGGGGAAAAGATCCTGGAGAGCGAGATTGGGGTAGGAATTGAGTAAAGGGTCAGGACTGGGACAGAGAGGGGGATTCAAACTGGACTCTCTCTCACACTTCCAAATCCCTGAATTTTACCATCTCTGCTTCTCCTTTCGTGCAAGATTATCTCTGCATTTCCCCCCTGCCCTGGTATGGCCCTTTCTGTTCTGAATCTACATCTTACTTTGTATCTCTGCCCCTCCACATCTTTCAGTCTCTGCGTTTCTCTCTTTGTCTGGGATCTTTCTCAATCTCTACATCGTTACTGCATTCTCTCTCTCTGCACCTCCAACTCCCTGCCCCCTCTCCACCCTGGTTTGCACAATTGACACCCACCCAGTCAAAGTCCAGTCCAGTGTTTCTTTGTCTCTCTGCGTATCTGCTCCCCGACTGTCTCTGCCTGTCTTCTTGTGTCTCAATGGGGGAAGGGACAGATCAGCCATGAACAAACATGGGTGGGACAGGCACAAAAGGCTGAATGGCCTCCTCCCGTCCCTGTGCCAGTCAGTGTGTGTGTGTGTCTCCCTCTGTTTGTCCCTGAAGCCGATGAGGAGAACAGGTGAAACGCCTTTTTGCAGAGAGGGATGTGTCTGGTGTGGGGATCTTCCTGGGCATTAAAGGCTCAGAATGCCAGTGAGCCTCTGATGGTCTTTGCTCTTTGCCGGGCCCTGCCGTTGACTGGGCATGAGTTAAAGGTGCCGGGGTATGGGAGCCATTTGATAGAATTCCAGTGGCTTATCCCAAATGGAATGGAAGTGAATGAAAGACTGTGGGAGATGGAGCCACACCCAGGAAGGTGATGGAGGTTGAACTAACACAGTGGGGGATTTAACTGTGACGGGAGTTACACAGGGAGTTGCTGTTCACAGGGGAGATGTTACAGAGTGGGATTTCGTAGGGGCTGGGGTTTACAGGACAGGGAGGGTATTTAGTAAGGGGTAGTGTTTACAGTGGCGGCACGGGGGAGTATTAGAGGGTGATATTCACAGAGGGAATTAGTTATGTTAAAAATTGGGAGGAGGATTCTCCAATCTGTTCATGGGGGGTTCAGATGTGGGACTGTTCACGAGGAGGGTGCGGGGCAAATTATAAGGAGATCTGTTCACAGGATGTATATTAGATGGGAGTCTGTTCACTGGAGGGGATTAGATGGGAGTCATCACAGGAGGGGTATTAGGTGGGGGTCAGTTCGCAGGAGGGGTATTCGGTGGGAGTCTGTTCACAGGAGGGGATTAGATGGGAGTCTGCTCACAGGAGGGCTATTCGATGGGAGTCCATTCACAGGAGGGGTATTCGATGGGGTTCTGTTCGCAGGAGGGGTATTAGATGGGAGTCTGTACACAAGAGGGGTATTCGATGGGGGTCTGTTCACAGGAGGGGTATTAGATGGGAGTCTGTTCACAGGAGGTGTATTCGATGGGAGTCCACTCACAGGAGGGGTATTCGATGTGGGTTTGTTTGCAGAAGGGGTATTCGATGGGGTTCTGTACACAGGAGGCGTATTAGATGGGAGTCTGTTCACAGGAGGTGTATTTGATGGGAGTCCGCTCACAGGAGGGGTATTCGATGGGGGTTTGTTTGCAGAAGGGGTATTCGATGGGGTTCTGTACACAGGAGGGGTATTCGATGAAGGTTTGTTTGCAGAAGGGGTATTCGATGTGGGTCTTTAAACAGGAGGGGTATTCGATGGGATTCAGTTCACAGGAGGGCTATTAGATGGGGGACTGTTCACAAGATTTGCTAGTGCTCTTCGGGGGGGGGAGGGTTTAAACTAATTCAGCAGGGGGATGGGAACCTAAATTGTAGTTCCAGTGTGCAGGATGTTGAGAGTAGTGAGGTCAGGGATAAGGTTACAAGGACGCAGGAGGGCACTGGCAAGCAAGAACTTGTTTTAAGTGTGTCTACTTCAACACCAGGAGCATCCGGAATAAGGTGGGTGAGCTTGCAGCATGGGTTGGTACCTGAGATCGCGATGTTGTGGCCATTTCGGAGACATGGGTAGAGCAGGGACAGGAATGGATGTTGCAGGTTCCGGGATTTAGGTGTTTCAGTAAGAACAGAGAAGATGGTAAAGGAGTGGGGTGTGTGGCATTGTTAATCAAGGAGAGTATTACGGCAGCAGAAAGGACGTTTGAGGACTCGTCTACTGAGGTAGTATGGGCCGACGTTAGAAACAGGAGAGGAGAGGTCACCCTGTTGGGAGTTTTCTATAGACCTCCGAATAGTTCCAGAGATGTAGAGGAAAAGATAGCGAAGATGATTCTCAACAGAAGCGAGAGTAACAGGGTAGTTGTTATGGGGGACTTTAACTTTCCAAATATTGACTGGAAATACTATAGTTCGAGTACTTTAGATGGGTCAGTTTTTGTCCAGTTTGTGCAGGAGGGTTTTCTGACACAGTATGCAGACAGGCCAACCAGGGGCGATGCCACATTGGATTTGGTACTGGGTAATGAACCCGGCCAGGTGTTAGATTTAGATATAGGTGAGCACTTTGGTGATAGTGATCACAATTCGGTTAGGTTTACCTTAGCGATGGGCAGGGACAAGTATATACCGCAGGGCAAGAATTATAGCTGGGGGAAAGGAAATTATGATGCGATTAGGCAAGATGCGTAGGATGGGGAAGGAAACTGCAGGGGATGGGCACAATCGAAATGTGGAGCTTATTCAGGGAGCAGCTACTGCTTGTCCTTGATAAGTATGTACCTGTCAGGCAGGGAGGAAGTTGTCGAGCGAGGGAGCCATGGTTTACTAAAGAAGTTGAAGCGCTTGTCAAGAGGAAGAAGGCGGCTTATGTTAGGATGAGACGTGAAGGCTCAGTTAGGGCACTTGAGAGTTACAAGCTAGCCAGGAAGGATCTAAAGGGAGAGCTAAGAAGAGCAAGGAGAGGACACGAGAAGTCATTGGCGGATAGGATCAAGGAAAATCCTAAGGCTTTCTATAGGTATATCAGGAATAAAAGAATGACTAGAGTTAGATTAGGGCCAATCAAGGATAGTAGTGGGAAGTTGTGAGTAGAATCAGAGGAGATAGGGGAAGCGTTAAATGAATATTTTTCGTCACTATTTACAGTAGAGAAAGAAAATGTTGTCGAGGAGAATACTGAGATACAGACTACTAGGCTAGATGGGATTGAGTTTCACAAGGAGGAGGTGTTTGTTATTTTAGAAAGTGTGAAAATAGATAAGTCCCCTGGGCCAGATGGGATTTATCCTAGGATTCTCCGGGAAGCTAGGGAGGAGATTGCAGAGCCTTTGTCCTTGATCTTTATGTCGTCGTTGTCGACAGGAATAGTGCCGGAAGACTGGAGGATAGCAAATGTTGTCCCCTTGTTCAAGAAGGGGAGTAGAGACAGCCCTAGTAATTATAGACCTGTGAGCCTTACTTATGTTGTGGGTAAAATGTTGGAAAAGATTATAAGAGATAGGATTTATAATCATCTTGAAAAGAATATTTCATTAGAGATAGTCTGCACGGTTTTGTGAAGGGTAGGTCGTGCCTCACAAACCTTCTTGAGTTTTTCGAGAAGGTGATCAAACAGGTGGATGAGGGTAAAGCCGTGCATGTGGTATATATGGATTTCAGTAAGGCGTTTGATAAGGTTCCCCGCGGTAGGCTATTGCAGAAAATACGGAAGTATGGGGTTGAAGGTGATTTAGAGATTTGGATCAGAAATTGGCTAGCTGAATGAAGACAGAGGGTGGTGGTTGATGGCAAATGTTCATCCAGGAGTTTAGTTACTAGTGGTGTACCGCAAGGATCTGTTTTGGGGCCACTGCTGTTTGTCATTTTTATAAATGACTTGGATGAGGGTGTAGAAGGGTGGGTTAGTAAATTTGCGGATGACACGAAGGTCGGTGGAGTTGTGGATAGTGCCGAAGGATGTTGTAGATTACAGAGGGACATAGATAGGCTGCAGAGCTGGGCTGAGAGATGGCAAATGGAGTTTAATGCGGAAAAGTGTGAGGTGATTCATTTTGGAAGGGGTAACAGGAATGCAGAGTACTGGGCTAATGGGAAGATTCTTGGTCGTGCAGATGAGCAGAGAGATCTTGGTGTACAGGTACATAAATCCCTGAAAGTTGCCACCCAGCTTCATCGGGCTGTTAAGAAGGCATATGGTGTGTCAGCTTTTATTAGTAGGGGGATCGAGTTTCGGAGCCACGAGGTCATGCTGCAGCTGTACAAAACTCTGGTGCGGCCGCACCTGGAGTATTGCGTGCAGTTCTGGTCACCGCATTATAGGAAGGATGTGGAAGCTTTGGAAAGGGTGCAGAGGAGATTTACTAGGATGTTGCCTGGTATGGAGGGAAGGTCTTGTGAGGAAAGGCTGAGGGACTTGAGGTTGTTTTCGTTTGAGAGAAGGAGGAGGAGAGGTGACTTAATAGAGACATGTAAGATAAACAGAGGGTTAGATCGGGTGGATAGTGAGAGTCTTTTTCCTCGGATGGTGATGGAAAACACGAGGGGACATAGCTTTAAGTTGAGGGGTGATAGATATAGGACAGATGTCAGAGGTAGTTTCTTTACTCAGAGAGTAGTAGGGGCGTGAAACGCCCTGCCAGCATCAGTAGTAGACTCGCCAACTTTAAGGGCATTTAAGTGGTCAATGGCTAGCCATATGGATGAAAATGGAATAGTTTAGGTCAGATGGTTTCACAGGTCGGCGCAACATCGAGGGCCGAAGGGCCTGTACTGTGCTGTAATATTCTATGTTCTATATTCTAAGAGGGGTATTAGATGGGGGTTTGTTGGCAGGAGGGGTATTTGATGGGAATCTGTTCACAGGAGGGTTATTCGACGGGATTCAGTTCAGAGGAGGGGTATGAGATGGCAATCTATTCACAGAAAGGTTATTAGATGGGAATCTGTTCACAGGAGGGATATTAGAGGGGAGGCTGTTCACAGGAGGGGTGTTAGAGGGATGTATGTTCACAGTAGGGGTATTAGAGGGGTGTCTGTTCACAGGAGGGGTATTAGATGGGGGGCTGTTCGCAGAAGGGGTATTAGATGTGTGTGTGTTCACAGGAGGGGTATTAGAGAGGAGTCCGTTCACAGGAGGGTTATTAGAGGGGAGTCTGTTCAAAGGAGGGGTATTAGATGGGGGACTGTTCGGAGAAGGGGTATTCGATGTGAGTCAGTTCACAGGCGGGGTATTAGAGGGGAGTCTGTTCTCAAGAGGGGAATTAGATGGAATTCAGTGCACACGAGGGGTATTCGATGGCAGTCTGTTCACAGTTGGGGTATTAGAGGGGAATGTGTTCACAGGAAGGGGTATTAGTGGGGAGTCTGTTCACGGGAGGTTTATTAGAGGGGGGTCTGTTCATAGGAGGGTTATTAGAGGGGAGTCTGTTCACAGGAGGGTTTTTAGAAGAGATTCTGTACACAGGCGGGATATTAGATGGGAGTCTTTTCACAGGACGGGTAGTGGATGGGGGTCTGTTGACAGCAGGAGTATTAGATGGGGGTCTGTTCACATGAGGGTTATTAGAGGGGAATCTGTTCACAAGTGGGGTATTTGATGGGATTCAGTGCACACGAGGGGGATTAGATGGCAGTCTGTTGACAGGAGGGTTATTAGATGAGGGTCTATTCATAGGAGGGGTATTAGATGGGGGTCTCTTCACAGGAGGGTTTTTAGATGCGGGTCTATTCATAGGAGGGGTATTAGATGGGGGTCTCTTCACAGGCGGGGTATTAGATGGGAGTCTGTTCACAGGAGGTGCAGCAGATGGGGGTCTGTTCACAGGAGGGGTATTAGATGGGGGTCTCTTCACAGGAGGGTTATTAGAGGTGGACTGTTCAGAGGAGCGTTTTAGAGGGCTTTCTGTTCACAGGAGGGTTATTAGAGAGGAGTCTGTTCACAGGAGGTGTATCAGATTGGACACTGTTCGCAGAAGGGGTATTAGATGGGAGTCTGTTGACAGGAGGGGTATTAGAAGGGAGTTTGTTCACAGGCGGTGTATTAGAGGGGAGTCTGTTCACAGGACGGGTAGAGGATGGGGGTCTGTTGACAGCAGGAGTATTAGATGGGCGTCAGTTTACAGGAGGGGTATTTGATGGGAGTCAGTTTACAGGAGGGGTTGGAGATGGGAGTCAGTTCACAGGAGGGGTTGGAGATGGGGGTCTATTCATAGGAGGGGTATTAGATGGGGGTCTGTTCACAGGAGGGTTATTAGAGAGGAGTCTGTTCACAGGAGGTGTATCAGATTGGAGACTGTTTGCAGAAGGGGTATTAGATGGGAGTCTGTTGACAGGAGGGTTATTAGAAGGGAGTTTGTTCACAGGCGGTGTATTAGAGGGGAGTCTGTTCACAGGACGGTTAGAGGATGGGGGTCTGTTGACAGCAGGAGTATTAGATGGGAGTCAGTTTACAGGAGGGGTATTTGATGGGAGTCAGTTTACAGGAGGGGTTGGAGATGGGAGTCAGTTCACAGGAGGGGTTGGAGATGGGGGTCTATTCATAGGAGGGGTATTAGAGGTGGTCTGTTCAGAGGAGGGGTATTAGATGGAGTTCTGCTTGCAGGAGGGGTATTAGGTGGGTGTGTGTTCACAGGAGGTGTATTAGATGGGGGACTGTTCGCAGAAGGGGTATTAGATGGGAGTCGGTCCACAGGCGGGGTATTAGAGGGGAGTCTGTTCCCAAGATGGGTATTAGATGGGATTCAGTTCACAGGAGCGTTATTCGATGGCAGTCTGTTCACAGGAGGGGTATTAGAGAGGAGTCTGTTCACAGGAGGGGTATTAGAGGGGAGTTTACTCACAGTAAGGTTATTAGATGCGAGTCTGTTCACTGGAGGTTCAGTAGATGGGGTCACTTCGCAGGAGGGGTATTTGATGGGAGCCTGTTCGCAGCAGGGATATTAGAGGGAAGTTTGTTCACAGCTGGGGCAGTGGATGGGGGTCTGTTCATAGGAGGGGTATTAGAGGTGGTCTGTTCACCAGAGGGCTTTTAGATGGAAGGCTGTTCGCAGGAGGGGTATTAGGTGGGAGTCAGTTCACAGGTGGGGCAGTAGATGGGGGTCTGTTCATAGGAGGGGTATAAGAGCTGGTCTGTTCACCAGAGGGCTTTTAGATGGGAGGCAGTTCGCAGGAGGGGTATTATGTGATAGCCTGTTCACAGGAGGGGTATTAGATGGGGGTATGTTCACAGGAGGGGTATTAGATGGGAGACTGTTCACAAGAGGGGTATTAGAGGGATGTCTGTTCACAGGAGGGGTATTAGAGGGAAGTCTGCTCACAGCAGGGGTTTTAGAGGGAAGTCTGCTCACAGGAGGTGTATTAGATGGGATTCTCAAAACAGGAGGGATATTAGAGGGAAGTCTGTTCACAGGAGGGGTATTAGATGGGGGTCTGTTCACAGGATGGGTATTACAGAGGAGTCCGTTCACAGGAGGTGTATTAGATAGTAGTCCATTCACAGGAAGGGTATTAGATGCGCGTCTATTCACGGGAGGGGTATTAGAGGAGGGTCTGTTCACAGAAAGGTTATTCGATGGGCATCTGTTCACAGCAGGGATATTAGATGGGAGTCTGTTCACAGGAGGGGTATTAGATGGTTGACTGTTGGCTGGAGGGGTATTATATGGGGGTCTGTTCGTAGAAGGGGTATTAGATGGGAGTCTGTTCACAGGAGGGGTATTAGATGGGAATCTGTTCAAAGGAGGGTTATTAGATGGGAGTCAGTTCACAGTAAGGTATTAGATGAAAGTCAATTCACAAGAGGGGTAATCGATGGGATTCTGCTCACAGGAGTGGTATTAGATGGGAGTCTGTTCACAGGAGGTTTATTAAAGGGAGATCTGTTCACAGGAGGGTTATTAGATGGGTGTGTGTTGACAGGAGTTGTATTAGATGGGAGTCTGTTCACAGGAGGATTATTAAAGGGGGATCTGTTCACAGGAGGGGTATTAGATGGGGCTCTGTTCGCAGGAGGGTTATTAGATGGGAGTCTGTGCACAGGAGGGGTATTAGATGGGGCTCTGTTCGCAGGAGGGTTATTAGATGGGAGTCTGTTCACAGGAGGATTATTAAAGGAGTGTCTGTTCACAGGAGTTGTATTAGATGGGAGTCGGTTCATAGGCGGGGTATTAGAGGGGAGTCTGTTCACAAAAGATGTATTAGATGGGATTCAGTGCACAGGAGGGGTATTCGATGGCACGTTGTTCACAGGCGGGGTATTAGAGGGGAGTCTGTTCACAAAAGGTGTATTAGATGGGATTCAGTGCACAGGAGGGTTATTCGATGGCAGTTTGTTCACAGGTGGGGTATTAGAGGGGAGTCTGTTCACAGGAGGGTTATTAGAGGGGAATCTGTTCACAGGAGAATTATTAGAGGGGAGTCAGTTCACAGGAGGTGTCTCAGATGGGGGACTGTTTGCAGAAGGGGTATTAGATGGGAGTCTGTCCACAGGCGGGGTATTAGAGTGGAGTCTGCTCACAAGTGGGGTATTAGATGGGATTCAGTGCACATGAGGGGTATTAGATGGCAGTCTGTTCACAGGAGGAGTATTAGATGGGAGTCTGTTCACAACAGGTTTATTCGATGGGAGTCAGCTCACAGGAGGGGTATTCGATGGGTGGTTGTTTGCAGGAGGGGTATTCGATAGGGGTCTGTACACAGGAGGGGTATTCGATGGGATTCAGTTCACAGGAGGGCTTTTAAATGGGGGCCCGTTCACAAGAGGGGTATTAGATGGGGTCTGTTCACAGGAGGGTATTAGATGGGAGTCTGTTCACAGGCGGGGTATTAGAGGGTAGTTGTTCACGGGACGGGTAGTGTTGGGGGTCTGTTGACAAGAGGGGTATCAGATGGGGGTCTATTCACAGTAAGGTTATTAGATGGGAGTCTGTTCACAGGCGCGGTATTAGAGGGTAGTTGTTCACGGGAGGGTTAGTGTTGGGGGTCTGCTGACAGGAGGGGTATCAGATGTGGGTCTATTCACAGTAAGGTTATTAGAGTCTGTAAGGAGTCTGTTCACAGGAGGTTCAGCAGATGGGAGGCAGTTCGCAGGAGGGGTATTAGGTGGGAGTCTGTTCACAGGTGGTTTATTAGATGGGGTCTGTTCACAGGAGGGTATTAGATGGGGTACTGTTCAAAGGGGGGGCATTAGAGGGAAGTCTGCTCACAGCAGGGGTATTCTGGGGAGATCTGCTCACAGGATTGATTTTAGAGGGAAGTCTGCTCACAGGAGGGATATTAGATGGGATTCTCTAAACAGGAGGGATATTAGAGGGAAGTCTGTTGACAAGAGGGGTATTAGATGGGGGTCTGTTCACAGGATGGGTATTGGAGAGGAGTCCGTTCACAGGAGGTGTATTAGATAGGAATCCGTTCACAGGAAGGATATTAGATGCGCATCTGTTCACAGGAGGGGTATTAGATGGGAGTCTGTTCACAGGAGGGGTATTAGAAGGGGGTCTGTTCGCAGGAGGGGTATTAGATGGGAGTCTGTTCACAGGAGGGGTATTAGATGGGGGGCTGTTCGCGGGAGGGGTATTAGATGGGGCTGTTCACAAGATAGTTTTTGGATGGGAGTCTGTTTACAGGAAGGGTATTAGATGGGAGTCTGTCCACAGGAGGGGTATTAGATGGGAGTCTGTTCACAGGAGGGTTATTAGATGTGGGTCTGTTCACATGAGGGGTATCAGAGGTGGTCTGTTCGCAGAGGGCCTTTAGATGGGAGGCAGTTCGCAGGAGGGGTATTAGGTGGGAGTCTGTTCACAGGTGGTTTATTAGAGGGGAACCTGTTCACAGGTGGGGTATTAGATGGGGGTCTGTTCACAGGAGGGGTATTAGAGGGAAGTCTGTTCACAAGAGGGGTATTAGAGGGAAGTCTGCTCACAGCAGGGGTATTAGAGGGAAGTCTGCTCACAGCAGGGGTATTCGAGGGAAGTCTGCTCACAGCAGGTGTATTAGATGGGATTCTCTAAACAGGAGGGATATTAGAGGGAAGTCTGTTTACAGGAGGGGTATTAGATGGGGGTCTGTTCACAGGATGGGTATTAGAGAGGAGTCCGTTCACAGGAGGTGTATTAGATAGGAATCCATTCACAGGAAGGGTATTAGATGTGCGTCTGTACACAGGAGGAGTATTCGATGGGGATCTGTTCACAGGAGGGGTGTCAGAGGAGGGTCTGTCCACAGAAAGCCTATTCGATGGGCATCTTTTCACAGCAGGGATATTAGATGGGAGCCTGTTCACAGGAGGGGCATTAGATGGGGGACTGTTCGCTGGAGGGTTATCAGAGGGGAGTCTGTTCACAGGAGAGTTATTAGAAGGGAATCTATTCACAGGCGGGATATTGGAGGGGAATCTGTTCGCAGGACGGCTAGTGGATGGGGGTCTGTTGACAGCAGGAGTATTACATCGGAGTCAGTTCACAGGAGGGTTAGGAGATGGGGTTTTATTCATAGGAGGGGTATAAGATGGGGGTCTGTTCACAGGAGGGGTATTAGATGGAAGTTTGTTCACAGGAGGGTTATTAGAAGTGATTCTGTTCACAGGCGGGGTATTAGATGGGAGTCATTTCACAGGACGGCTTGTGGATAGGGGTCTGTTGACAGCAGGAGTATCAGATGGGAGTCTGTTCACAGGAGGGTTATTCGAGGGGGATCAGTTCAAAGGAGGATTAATAGAGGGGAGTCTGTTCACAGGAGGTGGATCAGATGTGGGACTGTTTGCAGAAGGGGTATTAGATGGGAGTCTGTTCACAGGCGGGTTATTAGAGTGGAGTCTTTTCACAAGTGGGGTATTAGGTGGGATTCAGTGCACAAGAGGGGTATTAGATGGAGGTCTGTTCACAGGAGGGTTATTAGAAGTGATTCTGTTCACAGGCGGGGTATTAGATGGGAGCCTTTTCACAGGACGGGTTGTGGATAGGGGTATCCTGACAACAGGGGTATTAGATGCGAGTCTGTTCACTGGAGGTGCAGCAGATGGGGGTCTGTTCACAGGAGGGGTATTTGATGGTGGCCTGTTCACAGCAGGGGTATTAGATGGGAGTCAGTCCACATGAGGGGTTGTAGAGGTGGTCTGCTCAGAATCAGGGTATTACAGGGGTGTCTGTTCACACGAGGGATATTAAATGCGCGTCTGTTCACAGGAGGTGTATTAGATGGGGGTCTGTTCTCAGGAGGGTATTAGATGGGAGTCAGTTCACAGGAGGGGTATTAGATGGGAGTCTGTTCACTTGAGGTGCAGCAGATGGGGGTCTGTTCACAGGAGGGGTATTTGATGGTGGCCTGTTCACAGCAGGGGTATTAGATGGGAGTCAGTCCACATGAGGGGTTGTAGAGGTGGTCTGCTCAGAATCAGGGTATTACAGGGGTGTCTGTTCACACGAGGGATATTAAATGCGCGTCTGTTCACAGGAGGTGTATTACATAGAACATAGAACATAGAAAAATACAGCACAGAACAGGCCCTTCGGCCCACGATGTTGTGCCGATCCTTTGTCCTCTGTCAAGGACAATTTAATCTATACCCCATCATTCTCCTTTATCCATATACCTATCTAAAAGCCGTTTGAAAGTCCCTAAAGTTTCTGACTCAACAACTTCCCCAGGCAAGGCATTCCATGCCCCGACCACTCTCTGGGTAAAGAACCTTCCCCTGACATCCCCCTTATATCTCCCACCCTTCACCTTAAATTTATGACCCCTTGTAACGCTTTGCTCCACCCGGGGAAAAAGTTTCTGACTGTCTACCCTATCTATTCCCCTGATCATCTTATAAACCTCTATCATGTCACCCCTCATCCTTCTCCGTTCTAATGAGAAGAGGCCTAGAATGTTCAGCCTTTCCTCTTAAGACTTATTCTCCATTCCAGGCAACATCCTGGTAAATCTCCTCTGCACCCTCTCCAAGGCTTCCACATCCTTCCTAAAATGAGGCGACCAGAACTGCACACAGTACTCCAAATGAGGCCTTACCAAGGTCCTGTACAGCTGCATCATCACCTCACGGCTCTTAAATTCAATCCCTCTGCTAATGAACGCTAACACCCCATATGCCTTCTTCACAGCCCTATCCACTTGAGTTGCAACCTTCAACGATCTATGCACATAGACCCCAAGGTCTCTCTGCTCCTCCACATGCCCAAGAACCCTACCGTTAACCCAGTATTTTGCATTCGTGTTTGTCCTTCCAAAATGGACGACCTCACACTTTTCAGGGTTAAACTCCATCTGCCACTTTTCAGCCCAGCACTGCAACCTATCCAAGTCCCTTTGCAGACGACAATAGCCCTCCTCGGTATCCACAACTCCACCAACCTTTGTATCATCTGCAAATTTACTGACCCACCCTTCGACTTCCTCATCTAAGTCGTTAATAAAAATCACAAACAGGAGAGGACCCAGAACTGATCCCTGTGGCACGCCACTGGTAACTGGGCTCCAGGCTGAGTATTTACCATCTAAGACCACTCTCTGCCTTCTATCAGTTAGCCAATTCTTAATCCAACTGGCCACATTCCCCACTATCCCATGCCTCCTGACTTTCTCCATAAGTCTACCATGGGGGACCTTATCAAATGCCTTACTAAAATCCATGTACACCACATCCACTGGTTTACCCTCATCCACTTGCTTGGTCACCTGCTCAAAGAATTCAATCAGGCTTGTGAGGCAAGACCTACCCCTCACAAAACCGTGCTGACTGTCCCGAATCAAGCAGTGTCTTTCCAGATGCTCAGAAATCCTATCCCTCAGCACCTTTTCCATCAACTTGCCTACCACCGAAGTAAGACTAACTGGCCTGTAATTCCCAGGGTTGTTCCTATTCCCTTTCTTGAACAGGGGCACAACATTTGCCACCCTCCAATCACCTGGTGCCACCCCCGTCAACAGTATTAGATGGGGGTCTGTTCTCAGGAGGGTATTAGATGGGAGTCAGTTCACAGGAGGGGTATTAGATGGGAGTCTGTTCACAGGAGGGGTATCAGATGGGGGTCTGTTCGCAGGAGGGGTATTAGATGGGGCTGTTCACAAGATAGTTTTTAGATGGGAATCTGTTCACTGGAGAGGTATTAGATGGGAGTCATTCCACAGGAGGGGTATTAAATGGGGGTCTGTTCACAGGAGGGTTATTCGATGGGGGTCTGTTCGCAGGAGGTGCATTAGATGGGAGTCTGTTCACAGGAGGGTTATTAGATGGGAGTCTGTTCAAAGGAGTGTTATTAGATGGGAGTCTGTTCAAAGGAGGGTTATTAGATGGGAGTCAGTTCACAGGCGGGGTATTAGATGAAAGTCAATTCACAAGAGGGGTAATCGATGGGATTCTGTTCACAGGAGTGGTATTAGATGGGAGTCTGTTCACAGGAGGAGAATTGGATGGGAGTCTGTTCACAGGAGGTTTATTAAAGGGGAGTCTGTTCACAGGAGGGTTACTAGATGGGGCTCTGTTCGCAGGAGGGGTATTAGATGGGTGTGTGTTCACAGGAGTTGTATTAGATGGGAGTCTGTTCACAGGAGGGTTATTCGAGGGGGCTCTGTTCAAAGGAGGTGCATTAGATGGGAGTCGGATCACAAGCGGGATATTAGAGGGGTGTCTGTTCACACGAAGGGGTATTAGAGGTTAGTCTGTTCACAGGAGAGTTATTAGAGGGTAGTCTGTTCACAGGAGAATTATTAGAGGGGAGACTGTTCACAGGAGGTGTATGAGATGTGGGACTGTTTGCAGAAGGGGTATTAGATGGGAGTCTGTTCACAGGCGGGTTATTAGAGTGGAGTCTGTTCATAAGTGGGGTATTAGGTGGGATTCAGTGCACAAGAGGAGTATTAGATGGGAGTCTGTTCACAGGAGGGTTATTAGAAGTGATTCTGTTCACAGGCGGTGTATTAGATGGGAGTCTTTTCACAGGACGGGTTGTGGATAGGGGTCTGTTGACAGCAGGAGTATTAGATGCGAGTCTGTTCACAGGAGGTGTAGCAGATGGGGGTCTGTTCACAGGAGCGGTATTTGATGGGGGCCTTTTCACAGCAGGGGTATTAGATGGGAGGCAGTTCACAGGAGGGGTTGTAGAGGTGGTCTGTTCCGAGTCGGGGTATTAGAGGGGTGTCTGTTCACAGGTGGGTTATTGAGGGGGGTCTGTTCACAGGAGAGTTATTAGATGGGAGTCTGTTCACAGGCGGGATATTGGAGGGGAATCTGTTCGCAGGACGGCTAGTGGATGGGAGTCTGTTGACAGCAGGAGTATTAATTGGGAGTCTGTTCACAGGAGGGTTAGGAGATGGGGTTCTATTCATAGGAGGGGTATTAGATGGGGGTCTGTTCACAGGAGGAGTATTAGACGTGGTCTGTTATGAGGAGGTGTGTTAGAAAGAAGTCTGCTCGCTGGAGGGGTATTAGATGGGGGGCTGTTCGCAGAAGGTGTATTAAATGGGAGTCTGTTCACAGGCGGGTTATTGGAGGGGAGTCTGTTCCCAAGATAGTTGTAGATGGGATTCAGTGCACAGTAGGGTTATTAGAAGGGTGTCTGTTCACAGGAGGGGCAGTATTCCTACCACATCCACACCAGTCCTTATATTTCCCTACCACCTACCTATACTAGGGGCAATTTATAATGGCCAATTTACCTATAAACCTACAAGCCTTTGGCATGTGGGAGTAAACAGCAGCACCCGGAGAAAACCCATGCAGACACAGGGAGAACTTGCAAACTCCACACAGAACTTGAAAACTCCACACAGGCAGTACCCGGAATTGAACCCATGCCGCCGGAGCTGTGAGGCTGCGGTGCTAACCTCTGTGCCACTGTGTCGCTGGGTTTCAGCGGGGACTCTGTTCACAGGAGGGGTATTAGATGGGAAACTGTTTACAGGAAGGGTATTAGGGAGGATTCCGGTCACAGGAGGGGTATTAGATGTGCGTCTGTTCACAGGAGGGTTATTAGATAGGGGTCTGTTCGCAGGAGGTGTATTAGATGGGGGTCTGTTCACAGGAGGGTATTAGATGGGAGTCAGTTCACAGGAGGGGTATTAGATGGGAATCTGTTGACAGGAGGGTTATTAGATGGGGTCTGTTCGCAGGAGCTGTATTAGATGGGTGTCTGTTCACAGGAGGAGAATTGGATGGGAGTCTGTTCACAGGAGGGTTATTAAAGGTGAGTCTGTTCACAGGAGGGTTATTTGATGGGGCTCTGTTCGCAGGAGGGGTAATAGATGGGTGTGTGTTCACAGGAGCTGTATTAGATGGCAGTCTGTTCACAGGAGGGTTATTCGAGGGGGATCAGTTCAAAGGAGGTGCATTAGATGGGAGCCGGTTCACATTCGGGGTATTAGATGGGAGTCTGTTCACAAAAGGTGTATTAGATGGGATTCAGTGCACAGGAGGGGTATTCGATGGCAGTCTGTTCACAGGTGGGGTATTAGAGGTGAGTCTGTTCACAGGAAGGGGTATTAGAGGGGAGTCTGTTCACAGGAGGATTATTAGAGGGGAGTATGTTCACAGGAGGTGTATCAGATGTGGGACTGTTTGCAGAAGGGGTATTAGATGGGAGTCCATTCACAGGCGGGGTAGTAGATTGGAGTCTGTTCACAAGTGGGGTATTAGATGGGATTCAGTGCATAAGTGTGGTAATAGATGGGAGCCTGTTCACAGGAGGGGTATTAGAGGGGAGTCTGTTCACAGGAGGGGTATAAGATGGGAGTCTGTTCACAGGAGGGTTATTAGAAGTAATTCTGTTCACAGGCGGGGTAGTAAATGGGAGTCTTTTCACAGGACGGGTTGTGGATAGGGGTCTGTTGACAGCAGGAGTATTAGATGCGAGTCTGTTCACAGGAGATGTAGCAGATGGGGGTCTGTTCACAGGAGGGGTATTTGATGGGGTCCTGTTCACAGCAGGGATATTGGATGGGAGTCAGTTCACAGGAGGGGTTGTAGAGGTGGACTGTTCAGAGTCGGGGTATTAGAGGGGTGTCTGTTCACAGGAGGTGTATTAGATGGGAGACTGTTCACAGGAGGGTTATTAGATGGGATTCAGTTCACTGGCGGGGTATTAGATGAAAGTCAATTCACAAGAGGGGTATTAGATGGGAGTCTGTTCACAGGAGTAGAATTGGATGGGAGTCTATTCACAGGAGGTTTATTAAAGGGGAGTCTGTTCACTGGAGGGTTACTAGATGGGGCTCTGTTTGCAGGAGGGGTATTAGATGGGAGTCTGTTCACAGGAGGGCTATTAGAAGTGATTCTGTTCACAGGCGGCGTATTAGATGGGAGTCTTTTCACAAGACTGTTTGTGGATAGGGTTCTGTTGACAGCAGGAGTATTGGATGCGAGTCTGTTCACAGGAGGTGTAGCAGATGGGGGCCTGTTTACAGCAGGAGTATTGGATGGGAGTCAGTTCACAGGAGGGGTTGTAGAGGTGGTCTGTTCAGAGTCAGGCTATTAGAGGGGTGTCTGTTCACAGGAGGGGTATTAAATGCGCGTCTGTTCACAGGAGGTGTATTAGATGGGGGTCTGTTCTCAGGTGGGTATTAGATGGGAGTCAGTTCACAGGAGGGGTATCAGTTGGGAGTCTGTTCACAGGAGGTGTATTAGATGGGGCTGTTCACAAGATAGTTTTTAGATGGGAGTCTGATCACTGGAGGGGTATTAGATGGGAGTCAGTTCACAGGAGTGGTATTAGATGAAAGTCAATTCACAAGAGGGGTAATGGGTGTGATTCTGTTCACAGGGGTGGCATTAGATGGGTGTCTGTTCACAGGAGGAGAATTGGATGGGAGTCTGTTCAAAGCAGGTTGATTAAAGGGGAGTCTGTTCACAGGAGGGTTATTAGATGGGGCTGTTCACAAGATAGATTTTAGATGGGAGTCTGTTCATAGGAGGTGTATTAGATGGGAGTCTTTTCAATGGAGGGTTATTAGATGGGGGTCTGTTCGCAGGAGGTGTATTAGATGGGAGTCTGTTCACAGGAGGGTTATTAGATGGGAGTCTGTTCAAAGGAGTGTTATTAGATGGGAGTCAGTTCACAGGAGGGGTATTAGATGAAAGTCAATTCACAAGAGGGGTAATCGATGGGATTCTGTTCACAGGAGTGGTATTAGATGGGGCTCAGTTCGCAGGAGGGGTATTAGATGGGTGTGTGTTCACAGGAGTTGTATTAGATGGGAGTCTGTTCACAGGAGGGTTGTTAGAGGGGAGTCTGCTCACAGAAGTATTATTAGAGGGGTGTCTGTTCACAGGAGGTGTATCAGATGTGGGACTGTTTGCAGAAGGGATATTAGATGGGAGTCTGTTCAGAGGCGGGGTATTAGAGTGGAGTCTGTTTACAGGTGGGGTATTAGATTGAAGTCTGTTCACAGGAAGGGGTATTAGAGGGGAGTCTGTTCACAGGAGGGTTACTAGAGGGGAGTCTGCTCACAGGAGGATTATTAGAGGGAGTCTGTTCGCAGGAGGTGTATTAGATGGGTATCTGTTCACAGGAGGGGTATTAGATGGGAGTCTGTTCACAGGAGGGGTATTAGATGCGCATCTGTTCACAGGAGGTGTATTAGATGGGGGTCTGTTCGCAGGAGGGTTATTAGATGGGTGTCTGTTCGCAGGAGGTGTATTAGATGGGTATCTGTTCACAGGAGGGGTATTAGATGGGAGTCTGTTCACAGGAGGGTTATTAGATGGGGGTCTATTCGCAGGAGGAGTATTAGATGGGGGTCTGTTCGCAGGAGGTGTATTAGATGGGAGTCTTTTCACAGGAGGGGTATTAGATGGGAGTCTGTTCACAGGAGGGTTATTAGATGGGGGTCTGTTCGCAGGAGGAGTATTAGATGGGGGTCTGTTCGCAGGAGGAGTATTAGATGGGAGTCGGTTCACAGGAGGGGTATTAGATGGGAGTCTTTTCACAGGAGTTGTATTAGATGGGACTGTTCACAAGATAGATTTTAGATGGGAGTCTGTTCACAGGAGGGTTAATAGATGGGGGTCTGTTCGCAGGAGGTGTATTAGATGTGAGTCTGTTCACAGGAGGGTTATTAGATGGGAGTCTGTTCAAAGGAGGGTTATTAGATGGGAGTCAGTTCACAGGAGGGGTAATAGATGAAAGTCAATTCACAAGAGGGGTAATCGATGGGATTCTGTTCACAGGAGTGGTATTAGATGGGGCTCAGTTCGCAGGAGGGGAATTGGATGGGTGTGTGTTCACAGGAGTTGTATTAGATGGGAGTCTGTTCACAGGAGGGTTATTCGAGGGGAACAGATCAAAGGAGGTGCATTAGATGGGAGCCGGTTCACAAGCGGGGTATTAGAAGGGATTCAGTGCACAGGAGGGGTATTCGATGGCAGACTGTTCACAGGTGGGGTATTAGATTGAAGTCTGTTCACAGGAAGGGGTATTAGAGGGGAGTCTATTCACAGGAGGGTTATTAGTGGGGAGTCTGCTCACAGGAGGATTATTAGAGGGAGTCTGTTCACAGGAGGTGTATCAGATGTGGGACTGTTTGCAGTAGGGGTATTAGATGGGAGTCTGTTCACAGGCGGGGTATTAGAGTGGAGTCTGTTCACAGGAGGGGTATTAGATGCCCGTCTGTTCACAGGAGGTGTATTAGATGGGAATCTGTTCACAGGAAGGGTATTAGATGGGAGTCTGTTCAAAGGAGTGTTATTAGATGGTAGTCAGTTCACAGGAGGGGTATTAGATGAAAGTCAATTCACAAGAGGGGTAATCGATGGGATTCTGTTCACAGGGGTGGCATTAGATGGGTGTCTGTTCACAGGAGGAGAATTGGATGGGAGTCTGTTCAAAGCAGGTTTATTAAAGGGGTGTCTGTTCACAGGAGGGTTATTAGATGGGGCTGTTCACAAGATAGATTTTAGATGGGAGTCTGTTCACAGGAGGGGTATTAGATGGGAGTCTTTTCAATGGAGGGTTATTAGATGGGGGTCTGTTCGCAGGAGGTGTATTAGATGGGAGTCTGTTCACAGGAGGGTTATTAGATGGGAGTCAGTTCACAGGAGGCGTATTAGATCAAAGTCAATTCACAAGAGGGGTAATCGATGGGATTCTGTTCACAGGAGTGGTATTAGATGGGGCTCAGTTCGCAGGAGGGGTATTAGATGGGTGTGTGTTCACAGGAGTTGTATTAGATGGGAGTCTGTTCACAGGAGGGTTGTTAAAGGGGAATCTGCTCACAGAAGTATTATTGGAGGGGTGTCTGTTCACAGGAGGTGTATCACATGTGGGTCTGTTTGCAGAAGGGGTATTAGATGGGAGTCTGTTCACAGGCGGGGTATTAGAGTGGTGTCTGTTCACAGGTGGGGTATTCGATTGAAGTCTGTTCACAGGAAGGGGTATTAGAGGGGAGTCTGTTCACAGGAGGGTTATTAGAGGGGAGTCTGCTCACAGGAGGATTATTAGAGGGAGTCTGTTCGCAGGAGGTGTATTAGATGGGAGTCTGTTCACAGGAGGGGTATTAGATGTGCGTCTTTTCACAGGAGGTGTATTAGATGGGGGTCTGTTCACAGGCGGGGTATTAGAGTGGATTCTGTTCACAGGAGGGGTATTAGATGTGCATCTGTTCACAGGAGGTGTATTAGATGGGGGTCTGTTCACAGGAGGGTTATTAGATGGGGGTCTGTTCGCAGGAGGTGTATTAGATGGGTATCTAATCACAGGAGGGGTATTAGATGGGAGTCTGTTCACAGGATGGGTATTAGATGCGCATCTGTTCACAGGAGGTGTATTAGATGGGTGTCTGTTCACAGGCGGGGTATTAGAGTGGAGTCTGTTCACAGGAGGGGTATTAGATGCGCATCTGTTCACAGGAGGTGTATTAGATGGGGGTCTGTTCACAGGAGCGTTATTAGATGGGGGTCTGTTCGCAGGAGGTGTATTAGATGGGTATCTGATCACAGGAGGGGTATTAGATGGGAGTCTGTTCACAGGATGGGTATTAGATGCGCATCTGTTCACAGGAGGTGTATTAGATGGGGGTCTGTTCACAGGAGGGTTATTAGATGGGGGTCTGTTCGCAGGAGGTGTATTAGATGGGTATCTGTTCACAGGAGGGGTATTAGATGGGAGTCTGTTCACAGGAGGGTTATTAGATGGGGGTCTGTTCGCAGGAGGTGTATTAGATGGGAGTCTTTTCACAGGAGGGATATTAGATGGGGCTGTTCACAAGATAGATTTTAGATGGGAGTCTGTTCACAGGTGGGTTAATAGATGGGGGTCTGTTCGCAGGAGGCGTATTAGATGGGAGTCTGTTCACAGGAGGGTTATTAGATGGGAGTCTGTTCAAAGGAGGGTTATTAGATGGGAGTCAGTTCACAGGAGGGGTAATAGATGAAAGTCAATTCACAAGAGGGGTAATCGATGGGATTCTGTTCACAGGAGTGGTATTAGATGGGGCTCAGTTCGCAGGAGGGGAATTGGATGGGTGTGTGTTCACAGGAGTTGTATTAGATGGGAGTCTGTTCACAGGAGGGTTATTCGAGGGGGATCAGATCAAAGGAGGTGCATTAGATGGGAGCCGGTTCACAAGCGGGGTATTAGAAGGGATTCAGTGCACAGGAGGGGCATTCGATGGCAGTCTGTTCACAGGTGGGGTATTAGATTGAAGTCTGTTCACAGGAAGGGGTATTAGAGGGGAGTCTGCTCACAGGAGGATTATTAGAGGGAGTCTGTTCACAGGAGGTGTATCAGATGTGGGACTGTTTGCAGTAGGGGTATTAAATGGGAGTCTGTTCACAGGCGGGGTATTAGAGTGGAGTCTGTTCACAGGAGGGGTATTAGATGCCCGTCTGTTCACAGGAGGTGTATTAGATGGGAATCTGTTCACAGGAGGGGTATTAGATGGGAGTCTGTTCAAAGGAGTGTTATTAGATGGTAGTCAGTTCACAGGAGGGGTATTAGATGAAAGTCAATTCACAAGAGGGGTAATCGATGGGATTCTGTTCACATGAGTGGTATTAGATTGGTGTCTGATCACAGGAGGAGAATTGGATGGGAGTCTGTTCACAGGAGGTTTATTAAAGCGGTGTCTGCTCACAGAAGGGTTATTAGATGGGGCTCTGTTCGCAGGAGGGGTATTAGATGGGTGTCTGTTCACAGGAGGAGAATTGGATGGGGTCTGTTCACAGGAGGTTTATTAAAGCGGAGTCTGTTCACAGGAGGGTTATTCGAGGGGGATCAGTTCAAAGGAGGTGCTTTAGATGGGAGCCGTTCACAATCGGGGTACTAGAGGGGAGTCTGTTCACAAAAGGTGTATTAGATGGGATTCAGTGCACAGGAGGGTATTCAATGGCATTCTGTTCACAGGCGGTGTATTAGAGGGGAGTCTGTTCACAGGAAGGGGTATTCGAGGGGATTCTGTTCGCAGGAGGATTATTAGAGTGGAGTCTGTTCACAGGAGGATTATTAGAGGGAAGTCTGTTCACAGGAGGTGTATCAGTTGTGGGACTGTTTGCAGAAGGGGTATTAGATGGGAGTCTGTTCACAGGCGGGGTATTAGAGTGGAGTCTGTTCACAGGAGGGTTATTAGAAGTGATTCTGTTCACAGGCGGGGTATTAGATGGGAGTCTTTTCACAGGACGTGTTGTGGATAGGGGTCTGTCGACAGCAGGAGTATTAGATGCGAGTCTGTTCACAGGAGGTGTAGCTGATGGGGGTCTGATCACTGGAGGGGTATTTGATGTGGGCCTGTTCACAGCAGGGTTATTAGATGGGAGTCAGTTCACAGGAGGGGTTGCAGAGGTGGTCTGTTCAGAGTCGGGGTATGAGAGGGCTGTCTGTTCACAGGAGGGGTATTAGATGGGGGACTGTTCGCAGAAGGGGTATTAGAAGGGAGTCTGTTCACAGGCGGGGTATTAGAGGGGAGTCTGTTCACAGGACAGTTATTAGATGGGAGTCTGTTCACAGGCGGGATATTGGAGGGGAATCTGTTCGCAGGACGGCTAGTGGATGGGGGTCTGTTGACAGCAGGATTACTAGATGGGAGTCAGTTCACAGGAAGGTTAGGAGATGGGGTTATATTCATAGGAGGGGTATTAGATGGGGGTCTGTTCACAGGAGGGGTATTAGAGGTGGTCTGTTCAGAGGAGGGGTATTAGATGGGAGTCAGTCCACTGGAGGGGTATTAGATGGGAGTCTATTCACAGGAGGGTTATTAGATGGGGGACTGTTCGCTGGAGGGGTATTAGATGGGGGTCTGTTCACAGGAGGTGTATTAGATGGGGGTCTGTTCGCAGGAGGTGTATTTGATGGGGGTCTGTTCGCAGGAGGTGTATTAGATGGGGCTGTTCACAAGATAGTTTTTAGATGGGAGTCTGTTCACAGGAGGGGTATTAGATGGGAGTCAATCCACAGGAGGGTTATTAGATGGGGGTCTGTTCGCAGGAGGTGTATTAGATGAGAGAATGTTCACAGGAGGGGTATTAGATGGGTGTCTGTTCACAGGAGGAGAATTGGATGGGAGTCTGTTCACAGGAGGTTTACTAAAGCGGAGTCTGTTCACAGGAGGGGTATTAGATGGGACTCAATCCACAGGAGGGTTATTAGATGGGGGTCTGTTCGCAGGAGGTGTATTAGATGGGAGACTGTTCACAGGAGGGTTATTAGATGGGAGTCTGTTCAAAGGAGTGTTTTTAGATGGGAGTCAGTTCACAGGAGGGGTATTAGATGAAAGTCAACTCACAAGAGGGCTAATCGATGGGATTCTGTTCACAGGAGGGGTATTAGTTGTGTGTCTGTTCACAGGAGGAGAATTGGATGGGAGTCTTTTCACAGGAGGTTTATTAAAGGGGAGTCTGTTCTGAGGAGGGGTATTAGATGGGGGTCTATTCGCAGGAGGGGTATTAGATGGGAGTGTGTTCACAGGAGTTGTATTAGATGGGAGTCTGTTGACAGCAGGATTATTCGAGGGGGATCAGTTCAAAGGAGCTGCATTAGATGGGAGTCGGTTCACAGGTGGGGTATTAGATGGGAGTCTGTTCACAGGAGGATTATTAGAGGGGAGTCTGTTCACAGGAGGTTTATTAGATGTGGGACTGTTCGCTGGAGGGGTATTAGATTTGAGTCTGTTCACAGGAGGTGTAATAGATGGGAGTCTGTACACAGGAGGGGTATTAGATGGGAGTCTGTTCACAGGAGGGGTATTAGATGGGAGTCTGTTCACAGGATGGTTATTAGATGGGAGTCTGTTCACAGAAGGGTTATTAGATGGGAGTCAGTTCAGAGGAGGGGTTGTAGATGGGGAGGGGTCTGTTCACAGGGAGGATTTTGCCAGTGGTGGAAATATTGCAGTGGAAAAATTGCGAGGGTAACTTTTCAGGGGGTTGCGAGTGGAATTTGCAAAGGAAAATAATTGGTGGGGGAGGTTTAGCGGGGGGGAGGATATTTTGTGGAGGTAAGAGAAATATTTTCCGTGTGTTAGGGTGGGGAGACAAAGAAAGATAAAAAGTCGGGAAGAGAGAGAGAGAAAGCAGAGAAAGTGAAAGAGAGAGACAGAGAAATTCGGAAAGGGGCAACAAAGAGAGAGAAAGGAGGGCAAGAGAGGGAGAAAGCGGAGAAAGTGAAAGAGAGAGACAGAGAAAGTCAAGAAGGGGCAGGAAAGAGAGAGATAAGAGGGAAAGAGAAAGAGAGGCAGAAAGGTGCAAAGCGGCAAAAAAGAGAGAGAAAGCAGACAAAGAGAGAGGGAGAAAAAGAGAGAGAAAGCAGAGAAAGAGGGAGAGGGAGAAAAAGCAGAGAAAGGGAGCGAGAGAGAGAGAGAAAGAGAGATAAAGCAGAGAAAGTGAAAGAGAGAGAGAGAAAGTCGGAAAATGGCAAAAGAGAGAGAGAAAGTCGGGAAAGGGAGAGAGAGAGGGAGAAACTTGGAAAGTGCAAAGAAAGAGTGAGAAAGCAGAGAGAGAGAGAGAAAGAGAGAGAAAACAGAGAAAGTGAAAGAGAGAAAGTCGGAAAGAGGCAAAGCAAGAGAGAGAAAGCAGAGAAAGAGAGAGAGAGAGAACGGCTGAGAAAGCAGAGAAAGAGATAGAGAGAGAGAAAGCAGAGAAAGAGAGAGAGAAAGTCAGAAAGAGGCAAAGGAAGAGAGAGGGAAAGCAAGAGAGAGAGAGAAACACAAACACTCAGAGAGATAGAGACTGAGGGGAAGAGACTGCGATTGAGGGAGAGAGCGACAATAAAGATGTGATACTCACCATCCCACATGGTCTGCGATCTATCCTTGGACTCTACCACCTTCCCTCCATCAGCTTGTCCATGGGGAAAAGATCCTGTACAAAAGCATTGGGGTGGGAATTGGAGAAAAGGGTCAGAGCTGGGACAGAGAAAGGAATTCAGTCTGGAGTCTGTCTCACACACACACTGCAATCAGTTCCAATTGGTGGGGGAGGTTTAGCGGGGGGAGGATATTTTGTGGAGGTAAGAGAAATATTTTCCGTGTGTTAGGATGGGGAGACAAAGAAAGATAAAAAGTCGGGAAGAGAGAGAGAGAAAGCAGAGAAAGTGAAGGAGAGAGACAGAGAAAGTCGGAAAGGGGCAGAAAAGAGAGAGGTAAGAGGGAAGGAGAAAGAGAGGGACAAAGTTGCAAAGCGGCAAAAAAGAGAGAGAAAGCAGACAAAGAGAGAGAGAGAGAAAGAAAGAAAGCAGAGAAAGAGAGAGAGGGAGAGAGAGAAAGTCGGAAAGGGGCAGAAGAGAGAGAGAAAGAAGGGAGAGAGAGAGAGGGAGAAAGTTGGAAAGCGACAAAGAGAGGGAGAAAGAGAGAGAAAGCACAGAAAGTGAAAGAGAGGGAGAAAGACGGAAAGTGGCAAAAGAGAGAGAGAAAGTCGGGAAAGGGAGAGAGTGGGAGAAACTTGGAAAGTGGCAAAGAAAAAGTGAGAAAGCAGAGAGAGAGAGACAAAGAGAGAGAAAATGGAGAAAGTGAAAGAAAGAGAGAGAGAAAGTCGGAAAGGGGCAAAGCAAGAGAGAGAAAGCAGAGAAAGAGGGAGAGAAAGCAGGGAACGAGAGAGGGAGAGAAAGTCAGAAAGAGGCAAAGGAAGAGAGGGAGAGCAAGAGAGAAAGAAACACATTCAGAGAGACAGAGACTGAGGGGAAGAGACTGCGATTGAGGGAGAGAAATAATAAAGATGTGATACTCATCATCCCACAACGTCCGTGCTCCAACGTTGGACTCTAACACATTCCTTCCATCTGCTCGTCCATGGAGAAAAGATCCTGGACAGAAGCATTGGGGTGGGAATTGGGGAAATGAGTCAGGACTGGGACAGAGAGATAAATTCAGACTGGCCTCTCTCACTCACACACACACTGCAATCAGTTCCAATTCACCGTGGCACATAGACTGAGACAAAGAAACTCACCTTCACAAACCAGCTGCATGGAAAGAAAGAATGGAGGCTGATGTTGGCCTAATATATCCCAGAACCTGTCACTCAAAACAGACAGTCCACCCAAAATACAGCTCATCCAACCAGCTCTCAGCTTCCTCCATCTGGACACTCCCTCCCAGGTATGGGACAGTCCAAGGTGAGTCACTGTGTCAGCAGGAAATGGGGAGAGAGGGATATTCCAGCCATATACAAAATGTACCATTCCAGACAGAAACCTATCGGTCTGTCTCTCTCTTGCTCCCTCCCCAAAAACCTCATTAACAGAGCAGAAAAGCTGCTGTAATTTAAAACCTGCAGCAGCCGGTTTGGATAACGGCCATTTAACAATAATTGTGTTAAATGTCTTTCATTATTCACCTCCAGTTTACAGAAGGTTCAGAAAATTACTGAAAATGTCTCAATGCACCTTGAAATTCTGGCAAAGAGTTTTTGCTGGGGAGGCCTGTTTGACTGCAGTATGAACAGGCAGTTTTTATTCCTATTGTCAATTCCACTGTGTGCCAAAACCTGAAACTACAGCCAAGTTAATGATGCAGCCAATTGAACTTTTACAACTGGCGACATTTCACACCACAGTTGTGACACATATTTACAGCTTTTTTTTGTCAATGATTCTTTGTACTTTATTTAATGCTGCTGTATTTATTTATTACCCTGTACTCATTGGAAAACAAATCTTTCTTGACATTAACCACTTCTGTGTTACAAGGGTTTACAAAGCTGGGAAATGGCCATTTAACACAAATTTTGTGAACGATCTTCCATGTTTCAACTCCAGTTTATATAAATCTCAGCGATAAAGACCTCCACATTCTGACAAAGAGTTTTTGCTGCTGCAATAAAGTGTCACTTGTTTCCCTTTGCTTCCTGACTGTTTCTTTCCGATGCTCTCCTGGGGGATTCAGAGGGATTTTTGTTCATCGCTTGTCCAAATTAAAAAGGTTCCAGCTCCTCTGCAGCTTCTGTCCTGGAGAAATTGATTGCATTCAAAATCTTTCCCTCAGTTTGGAGTCTTGAGGAGAGACCGTTTAAACGAGCAGAGGGGTGAAACAAATAGGCAGGGGATTATTATGGTCTGGAATTCACCATCTGACAGACCATAATAACTCCCTGCCTATTTGTTTCACCCCTCTACTAATAAACTGTCTGACAGTGAATTCTGAAAGCAGATTTAATATTCATTTTCAAAAGACAATTGGATCAAAACTTCAATTACTCTGAGTTACAGTAGAGAATATACCAGCATAGAAAGAGAAGTGTGAGAGAGAGAGAGATATGTCATAAAGTTAGTGATGAAGAACTCAACACAGCTTATTTAGAGAGACTGTCTGAGTTCAATATGCTGCTGTTGCTTTATTTATGCATTATCTTTAATCACTCAAAATAATTTTCCAAACACGAACCATTTTAATGTTACAAATGCTTACAAAGTAGGAAAATAGCCATTTAACACAAATTGTATTGAAATTATTTTATTCAGCATCTCAAGTTTTCATAAAGTAAATTAATCAAACTTGTGGAAACTTTCAAACTCTCAGGAACACAGAATCTCCCATCAGCAATGGCTCAGTATCCCCATCTGCTGGTGTCCCCGTCTCAGTGCAGTTACTGCGCCCCTCTCACCCTCTCCATCTGCTGTTGTCCATGTCTCTTTGCAGTTACTGTCACCCTCTCACCATCGCCATCTGCTGGTGTCCCTGCCTCACTGTAGTTACTGTGCCCTCTCACCATCTCCATCTGCTGGTGTCCCTGTCTCACTGCAGTTACTGTCCCCCACTCACCATCTCCATCTTCCGGTGTCCCTATCATACTGCAGCTACTGTCCCCCTCTGACCATTTCCATCTGCTGGTGCCCCTGCCTCACTGCAGCTACTGTTCCCCTCTCACCATCTCCATCTGCTGGTACCCCTCTCTCACTGCAGTTACTGTCCCTCTCTCACCAACTCCATCTGCTGGTGTCCCTCTCTCACTGCAGTTACTGCCCCTCTCTCACCATCTCCATCTGCTGGTGTCCCTGCCTCACTGCAGCTGCTGGCCCACTCTCACCATCTCCATCTGCTGGTGTCACTGCCTCACTGCAATTAATGCCCCTCTCACCACCTCAGAATCACTGCGATTTGCAGCTTTGTCCACTGGCCGCGTTTGTTGACATAGCCACCATTAGGTGGCGCTACACTGGCACATGCGCAAACGTATCCTGTTCCACCTGAACGTCAGCGTCTGCACGTTCAGGCAACTGCCAGAACTAAAGATGGCGCCGGTCAAATAATCACAGAGGCGGGTGGAGGGTGGGAGGTGGAGCGGGGGTCTGGGGGGGGGAGGAGGGGGAATGGGATTTAGTTCCAGGGTTTGAAACCCTTCAGCTCTTTCTATGATTTCACTAATTAAACAATGAGATTGAGAGGGTATTTCACCCCCTTCTTCAGCTCCTGTCTGAATTTAGTCTGGGTCACAATGTAAATACATGTGTTGGTGCATGAGAATCTGCAGCATCTTTGATGTGTGATCTGTGATAAAGAGAGGGTCAGTGTAGGAGGAATAATAATAAATATCTGTATTTCGACTGTAAATGATAGACCCAAACCGGGTCACCCATAACAGGATCAGACTGCCGGATATGCTGAAGAGTAAAATAATTGATTTCCTGCGATTCTCCATCTCTGGGTCCTTGTGATTCTCTGCATTGCTGTGGCGCCGGAATCCCCTGCGGACTGTACTGGAGAATAAAATCCGTCTGACAGTCAGAACATTGAGCAGCAAAATCAGAAAGACCGGGACACAAGGGATTAAAATAAGTTTAAACAATTTAAATGCACCCCCCCCCCCATATGGGGGAAGCAGCGAAGCTCGGTTTAGTAACACAACCCATGGGAACATTATCAATAATGTACTGTTGTTTCAGTGTAAAGTACCAGGGGAGAGACTCTGAACAGCCCAGCACACTCACTGTTCCCACAACCACAGCCGCCCTTTTCTCGCTGCAATATTTTGTTTTCAGCTTCTCACAACAAATGGCCAGAAACCGATCAAAGGTGAAAGTGACTGTGAGCCAGACAGAAACAACTGTGGATGCAGAAAGCAGAATGATAATGAGAGAACACACAGGAGTAATTCTCAGGAATTAATATGGGGAATAAATTCCAACAATCCATCTCAATATGGGATCAGTGATAACGACCAGGAGATCAGACACTGCCATTCCCACCAGGTAGACACTGATACATTTGGAGAGACCGCTCTTTCCTCGGGACAGGATCACAATCGCCACCAAGTTAACTGGAAGAGAGAGAGAAAAGGAAGTAGAGAAATTACTGATCAGACCTGGAGACGAAGCAGCAGTTTGACAGGATCTGGGCTGAAATTTCCAGCTTTGTTGCTGCATCGAGCAGTGAAAACTGATTCATTGACCCGGGCAGTGCTTTGTCACAGTGAAATATTTGAAAACACAATTATTAATAATGAATTGGGAAATTGATGCAGAAAGTGAATAAAGTCATTACTGGATCTACTGGAAGTACTGAGTGAGGATGCAGTGCCAGTGGGGGAATGAGAAGGGGTTTTACAGAGATGGAATCCAATGGGTTAATTGGGAGTTTGTCTCCAGACTGTTGGTTGGGAAGGTTTGGGGCGAGCGGGACGTGCAGCTGGTTTGTTGCTCTGGGTTCAGGGAACCGACAGAGACTGTTTTCAAATGGGAAAACTGCAGCGCTGTGTTAGAGTATCAGCAAAGATCCAGAATGGCAGAGCAGGCTCCAAGGGCTGAATGGCCACCTCCAGCTCCCATGTTACTGTATTCCTATCAGGTTGGACAATGGAGCTGGAGGTGGAGCCAGTGAGTGAGATTGAGAGGGAGAGAAGGAAAAGGACATGTTGAAGCAGGAGGGGTGACTGGAGCAGATGGTTTGAGAAAGTGGATAAACAGAAGCAATGGATGAGGAGACTGAGGATTGAATAAGTGAGAGGAGAGGCTGAGATTCACAGGGAGAGACTGCAGCAGAGTGTTAGAGGAAATATAACCTATAGATCCCAGTAATACAACTCAATTAATACATTCAAACAATAATCCCTGTGGTTATTGGAGAACAGTTCATTGTTTCTACAATATAGTCAATATATTTAGTTTGTACAGGCTATTAAATATAAATTTAAATATATTTCTGATGTCAGCCTCACTCTTTATTGAATACAACAGTCGCAGAGATTTTAAAGTGCAGTATTTAAATAATGAATTACCATCAGTGAAGAACTGATTCTATTCTGTTTATTCAGTCACTAAGTAAGGAATAGGAACTCTCTACAAAAGAAAATGAAGTCCTGACAGAAATCAACACAGAGGATCAAGTCCAACAGGAAAATGAACACAATCTGACAACAGACAACTTCAACTCACAGTTTCTCTCACTAATTGTTCTGGACATTCCAGCACTTGATGATAGTGAATTATTTACACTGCTGCTTCTTTCTCTTTCTTTTTACTTCTGCCTATCTCTTTCCCACTGTTTCGTTCTCCCTGCTCCTTTTCTCCTTCCCTATCTCTCCGGAGTACTCACACCCTGCAAACTGTTAGCTAATTCTACTTTTGACATATGATTTATTCCAAACATTTTGCGTCTGTGTTCTGTTCACCAGCCCCAGCTTCAATGATTCTATTCTCAGAGTCAGTTTGTTCAATGGTGAAACCTCTGTGAATAATTTAATGTATCCACAGAACACTCAAATCTCCACCTGTTCAACTGCACTCTTCACTTCATCTACGATACATGGAATAAACAGGATCGAAAGCTACTTCCAGCCAAACCTCACAATCATTGAAATTCCTTCTCCTGGAATTATAAAGTAATCTGTTAGAATGTGGGAGTGTTTAATTAATAAAACAGGAACATCAGCGCTGCAGCTGATAATCTACAGACAAACGGAAAGACTCTTGATTCCAAATGATAGATAAAAAACCAGTAAAATATCACATCAATACTTTCAATTTTCCAATGTAGTCCAGTGACAGTGATGGTCCACAGTGAAGCAGAGAAGGAGATGTGAAAGTGTCAGCAGCAAACTCAGTTCAGTAGCCAGACTTCTGAAGCAGCATCAGACACATAGAATAGAATAATATTTGATTACAGTGATAATCAATAAATGCATTGAAATCCCAGTTAAACTGAGCCATGTTACTGGGGAAGGATAACATTGTGCTGTCCCTTTGTAACACTGAAACCGTGAGATGTCTCATTATCAATCACTGAAAAAAAATCGTAAAAATATTCCAGGACCGGTTAGATCCACATGATGAAAATCTTAAAAATTCCTAATGGTCTGATTATTGATCCTCACTGAAACATCTCATTCCAATACATTCAATACACAGAATAATCCAGTAATAATGCCACAGTTACTTAAAACAATACCATTAAACACATAATACAGTTCCTGTTTTTGGTTTTTCAGTAGATTTGTTGGGAATTTGGAATAGTGGGAATGGAGGTTAAGGCTGTTGTATGTTCCTCCTGCAGAATGTGGGAGGTAAGGGTCGCCAAGAGTGTCCCTGCAGACTGCATCTGTGGGAAGTGCACCCAACTCCAGCTCCTCGGGAACCGCGTTAGGGAACTGGAGCTGGAGCTGGATGAACTTCGGATCATTCGGGTGGTGGAGGAGGTTATTGAGAGGAGTTATGGGGAGGTAGTCACACCTCAGGTAAAAGAAGTAGGTAGATGGGTTACCGTCAGGAGAGGGAACCAGCAGGCAGTGCAGGGATCCCCTGGGGCAGTTTCCCTCAACAACAGGAATACCGTTTTGGATACTGTTGCGGGGGACGACTTGCCAGGGGTAAGCAATGAGACGTGAAGGCTCAGTTAGGGCGCTTGAGAGCTACAAGCTAGCCAGGAAGGATCTAAAGGGAGAGCTAAGAAGAGCAAGGAGAGGACACGAGAAGTCATTGGTGGATAGGATCAGGGAAAACCCTAAGGCTTTCTATAGGTATATCAGGAATAAAAGAATGACGAGCGTTAGATTAGGGCCAATCAAGGATAGTAGTGGGAAGTTGTGAGTGGAATCAGAGGAGATAGGGGAAGTGTTAAATGAATATTTTGCGTCAGTATTTACAGTAGAGAAAGAAAATGTTGTTGAGAACACTGAGATTCAGGCTACTAGGCTAGATGGGATTGAGGTTCACAAGGAGGAGGTGTTAGCAATTTTGGAAAGTGTGAAAATAGATAAGTCCCCTGGGCCAGATGGGATTTATCCTAGGATTCTCTGGGAAGCTAGGGAGGAGATTGCAGAGCCTTTGTCCTTGATCTTTATGTCGTCATTGTCGACAGGAATAGTGCCGGAAGACTGGAGGATAGCAATTGTTGTCCCCTTGTTCAAGAAGGGGAGTAGAGACAGCCCTGGTAATTTTAGACCTGTGAGCCTTACTTCGGTTGTGGGTAAAATGTTGGAAAAGGTTATAAGAGACAGGATTTATAATCATCTTGAAAAGAATAAGTTCATTAGAGATAGTCAGCACGGTTTTGTGAAGGGTAGGTCGTGCCTCACAAACCTTATTGAGTTTTTCGTGAAGGTGACCAAACAGGTGGATGAGGATAAAGCCGTGGATGTGGTGTATATGGATTTCAGTAAGGCGTTTGATAAGCTTCCCCACGGTAGGCTATTGCAGAAAATACGGAAGTATGGGGTTGAAGGTGATTTAGAGCTTTGGATCAGAAATTGGCTAGCTGATTGATGGTTGATGGCAAATGTTCATCCTGGAGTTTAGTTACTAGTGGTGTACCGCAAGGATCTGTTTTGGGGCCACTGCTGTTTGTCATTTTTATAAATGACCTGGAAGAGGGTGCAGAAGGGTGAGTTAGTAAATTTGCAGATGACACTAAGGTCGGTGGAGTTGTGGATAGTGCCGAAGGATGTCGTAGGGTACAGAGGGACATAGATAGGCTGCAGAGCTAGGCTGAGAGATTGCAAATGGAGTTTAATGCGGAAAAGTGTGAGGTGATTCACTTTGGAAGGAGTAACAGGAATGCAGAGTACTGGGCTAATGGGAAGATTCTTGGTAGTGTAGATGAACAGAGAGATCTTGGTGTCCAGGTGCATAAATCCCTGAAGGTTGCTACCCAGGTTAATAGGGCTGTTAAGAAGGCATATGGTGTGTTAGCTTTTATTAGTAGGGGGAACGAGTTTCGGAGCCACGAGGTCATGCTGCAGCTGTACAAAACTCTGGTGAGACCGCACCTGGAGTATTGCGTGCAGTTCTGGTCACCGCATTATAGGAAAGATGTGGAAGCTATGGAAAGGGTGCAGAGGAGATTTACTAGGATGTTGCCTGGTATGGAGGGAAGGTCTTTCGAGGAAAGACTGAGGGACTTGACTTTCGTTGGAGAGAAGGAGGAGGAGAGGTGACTTAATAGAGACATATAAGATAATCAGAGGGTTAGATAGGGTGGATAGTGAGCGTCTTTTCCCTTGGATGGTGATGGCAAACACGAGGGGACATAGCTTCAAGTTGAGGGGTGATAAATATAGGACAGATGTGAGAGGTAGTTTCTTTACTCAGAGAGTAGTAAGGGCGTGGAACGCCCTGCCTGCAGCAGTAGCAGATTCGCCAACTTTAAGGGCATTTAAGTGGTCATTGGAAAGACATATGGATGAAAATGGAATAGTGTAGGTCAGATGGTTTCACAGGTCGGCGCAACATCGAGGGCCGAACGGCCTGTACTGCGCTGTAATGTTCTAATTCTAATTCTAAAAATATAAGAGTTAACAATGATGAGGTTCCATCAGTAAATTGCTGGAAAAGAACAGACTACTGTGTAACACACACAGAGGGAAATAATACTGAGTACAGCAGCACAGTTAACATTGATTTACACCATTAACAGCTGAGATACTGGCTTACCAGGAACTCCAATTGCTGCAGGTACAGGATAGTAAATGAATATGAACTGAACGAATAGTGGATATCCCATTTCTGTGAGAAGCAGAGACATCTATTAGCCTGGATTCCACAGCTCCAGCAGGCACTCTGAGCTGATCCATTCCAATGGGTCCTGATTTATACAGGGGATAAGTCTCCACTGACACGGTTATACCCCTGATCATTGCTATTAGTTACACTCTCCTGAACAAACACATTACATCAGCAGCTTTGACTCTGATGTAAATAATCTGGTGGATAAAACACAATCATTTCAATATCAATGACATTTTCTGAGTAAGACCTCTCTCGACAAGAAACCTGAAATCTGTACTCATACTGGACGGATGCTACAATTATGAAAGGCGTCATTTACATTTTCCATATTATTGTATTGATCTTGTTCACTCCTGGCATTTCTATTGTCAATGTAACTGATCTGTCTGCAGTGGTCACTGAATCCAGGGACAAAAACATTCCCGTTTCACACTGTTCCTGCCTTTTCCCAGTTAAAATGTGAAGTTTGAGTCTCTGATATGGGACCATGTTCAGTGTTACAGCCCAGAACCTACTGTGAGTGATATTATGGGACAGACACAGTACGCTCCAATTGGGCGGCAGTTGGTTAGTGATAATATCACTGGTCATGTAATCCAGAGACCCAACCTGATGGCCTGGGGACAGGGGTTCAAATCCCACTACGGCAGCTATATAAAACAGAGGGAACTCCCTTTCTATGTTTCAAGTAGAGGGAGCTCCGCCTCTACCTCTAAAGTGGAGCGAGCTTCCTCTCCATTTATAAAGTGGAAGGAGCACACTCTCCATTTATAAAGTTGGGCACGATGAAGGAAAGAGGAGGGAGGGAAACGAAAACAAATGGGGAAATGGAGAGATAGAGACAAAGTGGAAGACAGTGAGAGACAGAAGAGAAAGTGAAATGAGACCTTGATGGAAGCCCAGTAACAATCACCATTGTCTGCCCAGTCCGATATTTGGGCTTTAATGTCAGGGTTTTCGGGATGAGTGTTCGATGAGTGTTAGATATTTTCAAACTGTATTGACATTCCCAACAAAAGCAAGACTTAAAGATTCAAAATTAACCAAACAAATGGCTCAAAGCATTGCTGTCCATGCACAGAGGGATGGAGAGATGGAGGGAGTGAGACACAGACGGAGAGAGACACAGGAAGAGTGGGACAGAGACAGAGGTAGAGAGAGAGACGGAGCTGGAATGATAGATGAAAAAGGAGAAACAGAGACAAACGGGGACACTGAGAAAGGGTGTCAGGCAAATGCAGAATGAGACAGACAGAAAGGGAGGCAGGCAGATTCAGACGGAGAGAGACAGGGAGAAAGCGAGTGAGACAGATACAGAGGGAGAGAGACAGATGCAGAGGGAGAAAGGGACAGTGAGAGAGAGAGGGAGAGAGACAAACAGAGGGAGAAACAGAGTCAGAGAGAGACAGACAGACAGGGAGAGAGGGGGATGGCGAGATTATAGGAAAAACTTTATATCTAATAATGTTGACAAAAGATAGAATTAAAAAGTAAAACTGGCTGTGTGCAAGAACTAATTTTGAAAGGAAAGATCAGGGGTTTCATGTGAGTGTTTTGGGGGTGAGTGTTGGATCAATGATTGATATTTTCAAACTGAAGTGACGTTCCCAGCAAGGGCAAGATTTACATTTTCAAAATTAACCAAGAAATGGATAAAAATATTTCTGTCCAAGGAGAAAGAGATGGTGTTAGAGATAGATTCATGCAAAGAGGCAGAGAAAGAGGGAGAGGGTGAGGGAGAGAGAGAGAGAAAGATAGGAGGAAACAGACATGAGAGGGAGAGACAGAGAGAGGATGAGGCAAGTTGTAACAATCATTAACAATCCTCATTATCTGCCCAGTCCTGTTTTTGAAGTTTAGTGTGAGTGTTTTAGGGGTGAATATTGGATCAGTGTTTCATATTTTCAAACTGCAGTGACATTCCCAACAAGGCTGTTAAAGTATATAAGAGCAGGGAGGTTATGCTGGAAGTGTATAACTCATTGCTTAAGCACCATAATGGGACCTCCCACGGCAGGTACAGTGTGAGTTTAGATACAGAGTAAAGCAGTGGATTTGGAGAAGGAGGGAGAGACGGGCAGAAAGAGTGAGGAGATACGGGGAGGCAGTCAGATTGCAGGAGAAACTTTACATCTAACAACGTGAACAAAATAAACAATTAAAAATTTAAATGGACTGCGCACTGAAAATACTTTCCGCACACAAAAGCTAAAGTCACACACCATCCTAACTTGAAACGATATCGCCATTCCTTCACTGTTACTGGGTCAAAATCCTGGAACTCCCTTCCTAACACCACATGGACTGCAGCGGTTCAGGAAGGAAACTCAAAACCACCTTCTCAAGGGCCATTAGGAATGGGCAATAAATGCTGGCCTGGTCAGCAACGCACACATTCAACAAAAAAATAAAGAAAATAAAAAGTTGACACTGAGTCACTTCACTACACGAGACGAACAAAAACCTGGTCAAAGAGGTTGGTTTAGGGAGCGTCTTCAAAGAGGAAAGAAAGTTCGAGAGAGGGAGAGGTTTAGGAAAGGAATCCCAGAGTTAGGGTCCTGGCAACTTGAAGGCACAGACACCAATAGTGGAACAATTCAAATTGAGGATGCTCAAGAGGCCAGAATTCGAGGATCACAGATATTGGTGGACTGCGGAGCTGGAGGTGATTGCAGAGATAGGGAGGGGTCATTTGTGGAAGACAGTTCCAAACTTCTACCACCCTTTGTATGTAGAAGTGTATCTGAATTTCATCTTTGAAAGGGCTTTCGACTAATTTTTGATTTTTAGACAGTCCCCCCCATCTGAGACTGTCCCCATCGAATACTCACAGGGCAGTACGCATGGGGTCAGATACAGAGTAAAGATCCATCTACCAATGCCAGACTCACTGTTCCTCTGTCTCTTTCTCCTCATCTCCCACTGCCTGCAACACCCTTTCTCTGCCTCTCTTTCTCCCTCTTCCCATCCTGAAAGCAAGAGGGAGAGATTGAGATAGTGTACAGACGGAGACAGAGAGAGAGGGAGAAAAGTTGAGAGATAGACTTGGAAAGTGAGTAACAAAGAGAAGAAATAGGGTTTCAGAGAGTAGAAGAGAGGGGAAGAGAGAGATAGAGATGGAGAGAGATTACCAGCAAGAGAGTTTACCACAGATTACCTCCCTCTCAGTCCCGATCACTCCTTTCCAATTTGTTACCATCTCCATCTATTTTTCTCCCTCTACCCCGATGTTTCAAACTCCATGCATCTCGCTCGTATGTCTGTGTGTACTGCAGTGAAGGGTTACATCAAATTATTATGGTTTACATTTGCTCTTTCAATCTAACTGAACTATCTGTCAGACTGTGAACAGAGGGGCCTTGGAGTGACTGTCCACTGATTCCTGAGTGTAACAGGACAGGTGGATAAGGTGGTTAAGAAGGCTTACGGAATACTTTCCTTTATAGGCCGATGTAGAGAATATAAGAGCAGGGAGGTTATGCTAGAACTGTATAAAACACTAGTTAGACCACAGCTAGAGTACTGTGTACAGTTCTTGTCACCACATTACAGGAAGGGTGTGATCATACTAGAGAGGGTACAGAGGGGATTTACAGAGGATGTTGTCAGGAATGGAGAATTTTAATTATGAGTAAAGATTGGATAGGTTGGAATTGTTTTCTTTGGAACAGAGAAGGTTGAAGGGAAGATTTAATTGAGGTGTATAAAATAATGACGGGCCGAGATAGAGTGGATAGGATGGGCCCATTTTCCTTAACAGAGGGTCAATAACCAGGGACATAGATTTCCAGATTTCCACACCAATATCATGAGGGTGTGATGGCTTTCATGGTGGAATACCTTGCTGGATGTTAACAATGGAGAGTTTTCCTTCCTGATCATCAGAACGGGCCGCCTGGGCCCCAACATCATCCACATTTCTCCCACTCTACCAATAGTTCACTCTACATACCCATCTTTCTCTGTTTGTGTGCACAGCAGTGAAGGATTGCATCGGCGGCACAGTGATGCAGTGGTTCGCACTGCAGCCTCACAGCTCCAGCGACCCGGGTTCAATTCTGGGTACTGTGTGGACTTTGCACGTTCTCCCCGTGTCTGTGTGGGTTTCCTCTGGGTGCTCCGGTTTCCGCCTGCAGCCAAAGACTTTCAGGTTGACAGGTAAATTGGCCATTATAAATTGCCCCTCATGTAGGTAGGTGGTAGGGGAATTTAGGAACAGGTAAGGATGTGGTAGGAATATGGGATTGGTGTAGGATTATTCTAAATGGGTGGTTAATGGTCGGCACAGACTCAGCGGGCCGAAGGGACTGTTTCAGTGCTGTATCTCTAAATCAAAATCTAAAAATCAAATCAAATCAAAATATCTTGCATTCTCCCTTTCAATCCACTACAACCATGTCCCTCTCCACTGCCCTCTATCTGCCTGCATATCTCAGCCTCTCTCCCTCTTTGTATCAGAGATAGCAGGAGGGAGAGACACAGAGAGACACAGAGGACAACCATGGCATCTCCAATCTATCCACATAATTGAAGCCCTTCATCCCTGGAACCATTCTGGTGAATTATTTCTGCACCCTCTCTAATGCCCCCACATTCTTCATAAAGTACGGTGTCCAGAATTGGACAATGCTCCAGTTGAAGGCAAACGAGCGTTTTACAAAGGTCACATTTTCATTGCTTTTGTATTCAATGTGTCTATTTATAATCTCAGGACCCCTTATGCCGGTTAACCACTTTCTGAACCTGCCCTGCCACCTTCAGTGATTAGTGCACAAATACCCCCAAAATGTGTCTGTTCCTGCACCTCCTTTAGAATTGCATCATTTACTTTATATCGTCTCTCCTTTTTCCGAACCGTGGTGGCAGAAGATGCGGGCATGGTTCTTAATGAATACATTGCGACTATCTTCACAAAAGAGGGTACGACACAGATATTGTAGTCAATGAGGAGGGGTTTGAAATATTGAATTGGATAAACAGTGAGAGAGGAAATATTCAGGGGTTTGGCATCTTCAAAATCTCATAATTCAACAGGCTCAGACTGTTTAGAGGTGCGAGGGAGGAAATAGCAGAGGTTCTGACCATCATTTTCCAATCCTCTCTGGTTATAGTCGTGCTGCCAGAGGACTGGAGGACTGCACATGTTGTGCTATTGATTTATAAGGGGAAAAAGTAATAGACTGAGTAATTACAGGCTACTCAGCCTGATCACAGTGGAGGGCAAATTATTGGGCAGAAGGGAATGATCAATTCCTTTCTCGTACTGGGTGTCTCAGTCTTTCCGTGTCTATGTCTCTGTCACATTTTAAGCACTACCCTTACATTGGTGAGGAATCGGTCTCTGGAATAAATGTCCCAATGTTGTGGTAACATAAAATGGCCAACGAGAAACAGCCGAAAATGGCTGACTAATGTTTGTGGCTTTCCACAGATGTTTGAGAGAGGAGAGAGAGACAGACAGACAGAAAGAGAGATAAAGAGAGAGACACAGGCCAAGACACAGAGAGTGATAGCAAGATATTTGTCATTGGACAGAGGAAGAGGAGGAGGCCATTTGGCCCCTCAACCCTCTTCTTTCATTCAATGAGCTCATGGCTGATGTGTGATCTAACTAAATGTCCCTATCTTTGCCCCTTAATACCATTGGTTCACAAAAATATATCAAACTCAGATTTAAAAACAAACAAGTGTCTCAGCATCAATTGCCGTTTGTGGAAGAGAGTTCCAAACTGATACCACACCTGGTGTTTTGAAGTGTTTCTTCATTTCACTCCTGAAAGGTTTTTAGACTACGTTTAGATTTTTAGAATATGCCCCCAAGTTCCTGACTCCGCAGCCAGTGGGAATTGTTACTCTCTGTCCACCCGTTCAGTTTCCCTTATTATCTTGAAAACATTCATCAAATCACCCGATAACATTCTAAATTCCAGGGAAAGGACATGTTGGAGCTGGAGGGGAGAGTGGAGCAGATGGTTTGGGAAAGTGGATAAACTGAAGCAATGGATGAGGAGACTGATGATTCAATACAGTGAGAGGATAGGCTGAGATTCACAGGGAGAGACTGCAGCAGAGTGTTAGAGGAAATGTAATCTTTCGATCCCAGTAATACAACTCAATTCATACATTCAAACAATAATCCCTGTGGTTATTGGTGTTGGCGAACAGTTCATTGATTCTACAATATAGTCAATATATTTCGTTTGTACAGGCTATTAAATATAAATTTAAATATATTTCTGATATCAGCCTCGCTCTTCATTGAATTCAGCAGTCACAGAGATTGTAAAGTGCAGTAATTCTAATAATGAATTACCATCAGTGTAGAACTGATTGCATTCAGTTCATTCAGTCACTAAGTGAGGAATAGGAACTTTCTCCAAAACAAAATGAGGACCTGACAGAAATCAACACAAAGGATCGAGTCCAACAGGAAAATGAGCACAATCCGACAACAGACAACTTCAACTCACAGTTTCTCTCAACAATTGTTCTGGACATTCCAGCACTTTATGACAGTGAATTATTTACACTGCTACTTCTTTCTCTTTCTCTTTACTTCTGCCTATCTCTTTCCCTCTGTTTCATTCTCCCTGCTTCTATTCTCCTTCCCGATCTCTCCGGAGTACTCACACCCTGCAAACTGTTAGCTAATGCTACTTTTCACAAATGATTTATTCCTAACATTCTGCGTCTGTGTTCTGTTCACCAGCCCCAGGTTCAATGATTCTATTCTCAGAGTCAGTTTATTCAATGGTGAAACCTCTGTGAATAATTTAATGTATCTACAGACCACCTGTTGACCTACACTCTTCACTTCATCTACAATACATGGAATAAACAGGATCGAAAGCGACTTCCAGAAAAAAGCTCAAAATCATTGAAATTTCTTCTCCTGGAATTATAAAGTAATCTGTTAGAATGTGGGATTGTTTAATTAATAAAACACCAACAGCAGCGCTGCAGCTGATAATCTGCTGATAATGGAAAGACACTTGATTCCAACTGATAGAGTGAAAACCAGTAAAACATCACATCAATACTTTCTATTTTACAATGTAGTCCAGTGACAGTGAAGGTCCACAGTGAAGCAGAGAAGGAGAAGGGAAAGTGTCAGCAGCAAACTCAGTTCAGTACCCAGACCTCTGAAGCAGTGTCAGACACACAGAGAGAGAAATAATATTTGATAACAGTGATAATCAACAAACACATTGAAATCCCAGTTAATCTGAGCCATTTTATTGTGTAGGGAGTACTTTGTTCTGTCCCCTTGCTACACTGAGACCGTGAGATGTCTCATTGTCAATCGCTGAAAAAAAAATCATTAAAATATTCCAGGACCGGTTGGATCCACATCATGAAATTGTTGAAAACTCCTGATGGTCTGGTTTTTGATCCTCACTGAAACATCTACTTCCAATACATTCAATGCGCAGAATAATCCAGTAACAATGCCACAGTTACTTAAAACAATACCATTAAATACATAATGCGGCTCCTGCAGGAATGAACGAGTAGACAATGAGGAGATTCCATCAGTCAATTGCTGAAAAAGAACAGGTGGCTGTGTAACACACACAGTGAGAATTAATACCGAGTACAGTAGCACAGTTAACATCGATTTACGCCATTAAGAGCTGAGATACTGCTCACCAGGAACTCCAATTGCTGCAAGTACAGGATAATAAATGTCTTCTATCTGATAGATTACTGGATATCCCATTTCTGTGAGAAGCAGAGACTTCTATTAGCCTAGAATCCACAGCTCCACCAGGCACTCTGAGCTGATCCATTCCAATGGGTCCTGATTTATACAGGAGATAAGTCTCCACTGACACGGTTATACCCCTGATCATTGCTGTTAGTTACACTCACCTGAACAAACACATTACATCAGCACCTTTAACTCTGAAGTAGAAATGTGGTGGATAACGCACAATCATTGCTCGAGTTGCTCTAAACAGGCTCCAGAAGATGGCCGAGCGTGTCGACCCTGAGGCACAGAGTGGCGTTCTTGCAGAGTGATCGACCTTTGACATGCTGTTCTCCCTTCGTCAGATACAGGAGAAATGCCGTGAAAAACAGGTGCCCCTCTACATTGCTTTCATTGATCTCACCAAAGCCTTTGACCTCGTCAGCAGACGTGGTCTCTTCAGACGACTAGAAAAGATTGGATGTCCACCAAAGCTACTAAGTATCATCACCTCATTCCATGACAATATGAAAGGCACAATTCAACATGGCGGCACCTCATCAGACCCCTTTCCTATCCTGAGTGGAGTGAAACAGGGCTGTGTTATCGCACCCACACTTTTTGGGATTTTCTTCTCTCTGCGGCTTTCACATGCGTTCAAGTCCTCTGAAGACGGAATTTGCCTCCACACAAGATCAGGGGGCTGGTTGTTCAACCTTGCACGTCTAAGAGCGAATTCCAAAGTATGGAAAGTTCTCATCAGGGAACTCCTCTTTGCTGACGTTGCTGCTTTAACATCTCACACTAAAGAGTGCCTGTAGAGTCCCATGACAGGATTGCGTCTGCCTGCAATGCATTTGGCCTAACCATCAGCCTCAAGAAAACGAACATCAAGGGGCAGGACGTCAGAAATGCTCCATCCATCAATATTGGCGACCACGCTCTGGAAGTGGTTCAAGAGTTCACCTACCTAGGCTCAACTATCACCAGTAACCTGTCTCTTGATGCAGAAATCAACAAGCGCACGGGAAAGGCTTCCACTGCGATGTCCAGACTGGCCAAGAGAGTGTGGGAAAATGGCGCACTGACACAGAACACAAAAGTCCGAGTGTATCACGCCTGTGTCCTCAGTACCTTGCTCTATGGCAGTGAGGCCTGGACAATGTATGTCAGCCAAGAGTGACGTCTCAATTCATTCCATCTTCGCTGCCTCCGGAGAATACTTGGCATCAGGTGGCAGGACCGTATCTCCAACACAGAAGTCCTCGAGGCGGCCAACATCCCCAGTTTATACACACTACTGAGTCAGCGGCGCTAGAGATGGCTTGGCCATGTGAGCTGCATGGAAGATGGCAGGATCCCCAAAAACACATTGTGCAGCGAGCTCGCCACTCGTATCAGACCCATTGGCCGTCCATGTCCCCGCTTCAAAGACCTCTGCAAAGCGACATGAAGTCCTGTGACATTGATCACAGGTCGTGGGAGTCAGTTGCCAGCGTTCGCCAGAGCTGGCGGGCAGCCATTAAGGCGGGGCTAAAGTGTGGCGAGTCGAAGAGACTAAGCAGTTGGCAGGAAAAAAGACAGAGGTGCAAGGGGAGAGCCAACTGTGTAACAGTCCCGACAGACAAATTTTTCTGCAATACCTGTGGAAGAGCCTGTCACTCTCGAATTGGCCTTTATAGCTACTCCAGGCGCTGCTCCACAAACCACTTACCACCTCCAGGCGCTTACCCATTGTTTCTCGGGATAAGGAGGCCAAAGAGATTTCAATGGCAATGACATTTTCTGAGTAAGACCTCTCTCGGGAATAAACCTGAAATCTGTACCCATCCTGGACGGATGGCAATTCTGAGAGGCGTCATTTACATTTTCCATATTATTGCTTTGACCTTGTTCACTCTTGGCTTTTCTATTGTAAATGTAACTGATCTGTCTGCAGTGGTCACTCAATCCAGGGACAAATGCAATCCCGTTTCAGTCTGTTCCTGCCTTTTCCCAGTTAAAATGTGAACTTTGAGTCTCTGATTCCGGACCATGTTCAGGGTTACAGTCCAGAAACTACTATGAGTCATATTACGGGACAGACACTGTACGCATCCATTTGGGAGGCAGTTGGGTCGTGATAATATCACTGTTCATGTAATCCAGAGTCCCAGCCTGATGGCCTGGGGACAGGGGTTCAAATCCCACCACGGCAGCTATTTAAAACAAAGGGAGCTCCCTTTCTCGTTTGGCAGGGGGATGGTAACCGGAGCTACGGATCAGTGGATGGGGTAGCTGTTGAACAGGCAGATACAGAGTGCAGAGAGTCCGTGAGGAAGGTTAGACAGCTGACAGGGCAAAGTTGCAGCCAGTATGATGGGTTGAAGTGTGTCTATTTTAACGCAAAAGTGTCAGGAATAAGGGTGATGAACTTAGAGCATGGATCAGTACTTGGAGCTACGATGTTGTGGCCATTCCGGAGACATGGATATCTCAGGGGCAGGAATGGATGTTGGATGTTCCAGGGTTTAGATGTTTCAAAAGGAATAGGGAGGGAGGTAAAAGAGGTGAGCTAGCGGCATTGCTAATCAGGGAGAGTATCACAGCTGCAGAAAGGGAGGTCGTCGAGGAGGTTTTGTCTACTGAGTCATTATGGGGAGAAGTCAGAAACAGGAAAGGAACAGTCACTTTGTTGGGAGTTTTCTATAGACCCCCCAATAGCAGCAGAGACATGGAGGAACAGATTGGGAGGCAGATTTTCGAAAGGTGCAGAAGTAACAGGGTTGTTGTCATGGGTGACTTCAACTTTCCATCTTTTGATTGGAACCTCCTCAGTGCAAATAGTTTGGATGGAGCAGATTTTGTCAGGTGTGTCCAGGAAGGTTTCCTGACTCAATATGTGGATAGGCCGACGAGAGGGGAGACTATTTTGGACTTGGTGCTTGGCAACGAACCAGGCCAGGTGGCAGATCTCTCGATGGGAGAGCATTTCGGTGATCGTGATCATAACTCCCTGACCTTTACGATAGTCATGGAGAGGGACAGGAGCAGATGGGATGGGAAAATATTTAACTAGGGGAGGGGGAATTACAATGCTATTAGGCAGGAACTGGGGAGCATAAATTGGGAACAGATGTTCTCAGGGAAATGCACAACAGAAATGTGGAGGTTGTTTAGGGAGCATTTGCTGCGACTGCTGGATAGGTTTGTCCCGATGAGGCAGGGAAGGGATGGTAGGGTAAAGGAACGTTGGATGACAAGAGATGTGGAACAGCTAGTCAAGAGGATGATGGAAGCTTACTTAAGGTTGAGGAAGCAAGGGTCAGACAGGGCTCTGGAGGGTTACAAGGTAGCCAGGAAGGAACTGAAGAATGGACTTAGGAGAGCTAGAAGGGGACATGAAAAAGTCTTGGCGGGTAGGATTAAGGAACATCCCAAGGCGTTCTACACTTCTGAGAGGAACAAGAGGATGGCCAGAGTGAGGGTAGGGCCGATCAGGGATAGTGGAGGGAACATGTGCCTGGAGTCGGAGGAGGTAGGGGAGGTCCTAAATGAATACTTTGCTTCAGTATTCAGTAGTGAGAGGAACTTGGTCGTTTGTGGGGACAGCGTGGAACAGGCTGATACGCTGGAACAGGTTGAGGTTCAGAGGGAGGATGTGCTGGAAATTTTGAATGATATGAGGACAGATAAGTCCCGGGGCCAGACGGGATATACCCAAGGATATTATGGGAATCGACGGAAGAGATTGCTGCGCATTTGGCAATGATCTCTGCGTCTTCACTGTCCACTGGACTAGTACCGGATGATTGCAGGGTGGCAAATGTTGTTCCCTTCTTCAAGAAAGGGAATAGGGATAACCCTGGGAATTATATACCAGTTAGTCTTACGTCGGTAGTGGGCAAATTATTGGAGAGGATTCTGAGAGACAGGATTTATGATTACTTGGAAAAGCATGGTTTGATTAGAAGCAGTCAGCATGGCTTTGTGAGGGGCAGGTCATGCCTCACAAGCCTTATTGAATTCTTTGAAGATGTGACAAAACACATTGATGAAGGAAGAGCAGTGGATGTGTTGTATATGGATTATAGCAAGGCGTTTGATAAGGTTCCCCATGGTAGGCTCATTCAGAAAGTAAGGAGGCATGGGATTCAGGGAAAGTTGGCTGTCTGGATAAAAATTGGCTGGCCCATCGAAGTCAGAGTGTGGTAGTGAATGGAAAGTATTCAGCATGGAGCTCGGTGACCAGAGGTGTTCCACAAGGATCTGTTCTGGGACCTCTGCTCTTTGTGATTTTTATAAATGACTTGGATGAGGAAGTGAAAGGCTGGGTTAGCAAGTTTTCCGATGACACGAAGGTTGCTGGAGTTGTGGATAGTGTGGAAGGCGTTTGTAGGTTGCAACGGGACATTGACAGGATGCAGAGCTGGGCTGAGAAGTGACAGATGGAGTTCAACCTGGAAAAGTGTGAAGTGATTCATTTTGGAAGATTGAATTTGAATGCGGAATACAGGCTTAAATATAGGATTCTTGGTCGTCTGGAGGAACAGAGGGATCTTGGGGTCCATGTCCATAGATCACTCAAAGTTGCCACCCAAGTTGATAGGTTTGTTAAGAAGGCGTATTGTGTGTTGGCTTTCATTGACAGGGGGGTTGAGTTTAAGAGCCGCGAGGTTATGTTGCAGCTCTATAAAGACCTGGTTCGACCACACTTGGAATATTGTGTTCAGTTCTCGTCGCCTCATTATAGGAAGGATGTGGAAGCTTTAGAGAGAGTGCAGAGGCGATTTACCAGGATGCTGCCTGGACTGGAGGGCATGTCCTCCGAAGAAAGATTGAGGGAGCTCGGGCTTTTCTCATTGGAGCGAAGAAGGATGAGAGGTGACTTGATAGAGGGGTACAAGATGATGAGAGGCATAGATAGATAGTGAGAGACTTTTTCCCAGGGTGGAAAGGGCTATCACCAGGGGGCATAATTTTAAGGTGATTGGAGGAATGTTTCGGGGAGATGTCAGAGTTAGGTTCTTTACACAAAGAGTGGTGGGTGCGTGGAATGCGCCTACTGTGGTGGTTGTAGAAGCAGATACATTAGGGGCATTTAAGCGACTCTTGGATAGGTACATGGATGATAGTAGAATGAAGAGTAGGTAGTTAGTTTGATCTTCGAGTAGGTTAAAGTTTCGGCACAACATCGTGGGCCAAACTGCCTGCACTGCTCGATGTTCTATATTCTTTCTGAGTGACAGTTTTTCCTGTCTCTCAGAATATATTCCAATCATTTGCCCACTACTGAGGTTACACTGACTCCTTCGCTCCCTTTTTAAACAGAGCTACAATGTCAGCTGTTCTCCAATCCTGCAGCACCACACCCGTGTCCAGTGAGCACCCAATCTCCCCATCTCTGTCACCTTCTCCAACCCATAAAACCCTCCCTATTCCTGTAACCTCCTCCATACCCTGCAACCATCCTCGCTCTGTTACCTCCTCGGCACCCCAACTCTCCCTACGTGTTTTACCTCCCCAGCCGCTACAACACTCCCTATGTCTATGACCTCCTCCAGCCCCTACTAACTTCCCTATCTCTGTCACCTCCTCCAGTCGCTCCAACCCTCCCCATCTCTGTTACCTTCTCAGCACATCAACACTCACTACCTCTGTCACCTCCTCCAGCCCGGACAGCACTCCCTTATCTCTGCAACCTGCTCCAGACGCTACAACCATCCCTTGCTCTGTTACCGCCTTAGCCCCCCAACACTCGCCATCTTTGTAACCTCCTCAGCAGCTACAACCTTCCATACATCTGCAAACCTCCCCTCTAACCCTCCTTATCTTTATAACTTCCTCTGGTCCCTACAACTATCCCTATCTTGTCACATCCTCCAGCCCCGACAACCCTCCCTATCTCTATGACCTCTTAATGCACCTACAAACCTCCCTACCCCTGTAACCTCCTCCAGCCCCTACAGCCCTCTCCAGCTCTGTCACCTTCTCAAACCCTGGCAACCCTCTCTAACTCTGTAACCTTCTCATCCCCAACAAACCTCCCTAACCCTGTTACATCTTCCAGCCCCTGCAACCCTCCCTAGCTCTGTCATATCCTCCAGGTCCTACAACCCTACCTACCTCTGTCACATCCTACACCCTCCTCCATCCCTCCCTAGCTCAGTAACCTCTTCCAAACGCTACAACTCTCCCCATCTCTGGCCCCTACTCCAGCCCCAACAACGCTCCCGATCGCTGTAACCTCCTCCAGAGCAACAACTCTGCCTCACACTCTAACCTCCTCCAGCCCCTAAAACTACTCGCAAATCTGAAACATCCTCCAGCATCTAAAACTATTCCTATCTCTGTAAACTCGATTCAGCCTCTACATCCCTTCCTATCTCTCCAAACTTCTCCTGCCCCAACAACCCTCAATATCTCTGTAAACCCCTCTGCCCGCTACAACCCTCCTTATCTCTGTAATCTCCTCCAGCCCCTGCAACCCTCCTTATCTCTGTAATCTCCTCCAGCCCCTACAACCCTCCTTATCTCTGTAATCTCCTCCACCCCATTAACACTCCCCATCCCTGTAACATCGTCCATCCCCTAGAACCCTCCCGGGCTCTGTCACATTTCCCAGCTCTGTCACATTCCCCAGCCCCTACAACTCTCCCTACGTCTGCAACCCCCTCCAGCCCATACAACCCTCCCTTGCTCTGTAACCTCCTCCACCCCATCAATACTCCCCATCCCTGTAACATCGTCCATCCCCTAGAACCCTCCCGGGCTCTGTCACATTCCCCAGCCCCTACAACTCACCCTACTTCTGCAACCCCCTCCAGCCCATACATCCCTTTGAATCTTTGTGACCTCCTGCAGGCCCTCCAAACCTCCCCATCTCTGCAACCTCTTCCAACCGCACAACCCTCCCGAGCTCTGTCACCTATTCCAGCCTCGGCAATCCTCCGTATCTCTGTACCCTCCTCAGCTCCTGCAACCCTCCCTAACTCTGTCGCACCTTCCAGCCCAACAGCCCTCCCCAGGGCTATCACCTTCTCCCGCCTCTGCAGCTCTCCCTATGTCTCAACACCGCCAGCCCCGACAACCCTCCAAATCTTTGTAACCTCTTTCATCCCCTACAACCCTCCATATCTCTGTAACCTCCTCATCCCCTACAACCCTCCCAATTTCTCTAAACCCCTCCAGCCCCGACAACACTCCCTATCTCTGTAATCTCCTCCAGCTGTGACAGCACAACCTTTCTCGGTAACCTCCTCCGGGCCCTACAATCCTCCCTATCTCTGTCACCTCCTCCAGCAACACAACCTTCCTATGTCTGTAACCACCTCCACCCCTACAGCCCTCCCTATCTCTGCTGCCTCCTCCAGCCCCTATAACTTGTCCTATCTCTGTCACCTCCTCCAGGCCCGACAACCTTCCCCCAAATCTGTCACCTACACCAGGCTCTACAACCCTCCCTCTCTCTGCAACGTCCTAAGCCCTACAACCCTCATGATCTCTGTAACCTCCTCCACCCCTACAACCTTCCCTGTCTCATGATTCAGGTCAATGATGAAGGTTCTGATGAGAGTTCACCGTCATGCAAGGTTAACTCTGCTTCTCTCTCCACAGATACTGCCAGACCTGCTCAGTACTTCCTGCATTTCCTGTTTTTGTTTCACTTTACATCTATGACCCCTTGTCACTGACCTCTCTGCGAAGGTAAATAGGCCCATCATGTACACTCCAGCCGGCCCCCTCAAAACTTTGTAAATTTCAATCAAACCTCACCTCAGACTTCTCTGTTCCAGCATAACAGTCCCAGCCTATCCAATATTTCCGCATAGCAGCATTTTTCCAGACCAGGCAACATCCTCGTAAATTTGCTCTGTACCCTCTCTAGTGCAATTAAATCCTTTCTGTAATGTGGTGACCGGAACTGCACAAAGTACTCACGGTGTGGCCCAACCAATGACTTATACACTAACAGCATAACCTCTCTCCTATTCTGCACCTCGGGTAATAAAGGGAACGCATTCCCTATACTTCTTAACTCTCTTAGCGAGCTGTCCTGCTATCTTCATGGATCTGTGAACATTCACTCCAAGATCCCACACTTCTTCTACACCTGGAAGGATTCTCCCATTAATTGTGTATTACTTTGCCGAGCTCGACCTCCCCAAATTCATCACCTCACACGTCTCTGCGTTGAATACCATTTACCACTTGTCTGTCCACCTGGCTAGTCCATTAACATCTTCCTGCAGTCCACAGGTATTCTTCTGTCCGTCAACCAATGTGCCATTTTTTTTGTATCGCCTGAAATCGTTTTGATCATTTCCCCTACATTTACGTCCAAAATCCTAAATATATCGCACAAAAAGCAATGGATCTATTAGCGAGCCCTGTGGAACGTCACTGGAAACAGCCTAACAGTCGATATATCAGCATGAAAAGAGGATTAGCTAAATAATAGGAAGCAGAGAGTCGGGATGAATGGATTATTGTCAGGGTGAAAAGCTGTAACTAGTGGAGTACAACAGGGATCAGTGCTGGAGCCTCAAAGTTTTACAATCAATAATAATGACTTGGATGAAGTCCTGTAGCCAAATTTGTTGCGGAGGCGAAGATTGGTAGGAAAGCAAGTTGTGATGAGGGTAAACATAGTCTGCAAAGGGAAAGAGATAAGTTAAGTGAGTGGGGAAAATGTGGCAGATGGAGTATAACGTGGAGAACGATGTGAGGTTACCACTTCGGTGGGAATCACAGAAGAGAGGACTATTATTTATGTGGTGGGACACGGCAGAATGCTGCGGTATGAGGAACCTGGGTGTCCATGTACAGGAATCAGAAAATGTCAGCATGCAAGTACAGCAAGTAATTCGGATGGTAAATGGATTGTTGGTATTCTTTGCAAAGGGGATGAAGTATAAAAGTAGTGAAACATTGCTCCAATTGTACAGGCCATTTGTGAGAAGGCAGCTGGAGCATTGTCTGCAGTTTTCGTCACCTTATTTAAGGAACGATATACTTGCAATGGAAGCAGATCAGAGAACGTTCACTGGATTGAATCCTGGGAGGATAGGTTTCTCTTCTGAGGAAATGTTAGACCAGTTGTGTCCATACTCAACGGAGTTTGAAGATTGAGAGTTGATCTTTCTGCGAAGTAAAGGATTCTGAGGTGACCTGACAGGGTAGAAGTTGAGAGGAAGCTTCTTCTCGTGGTGGAATCTAGAACTACGGAGCACAATTTCATATTAATGGGTCACCAATTTAAGTCGGACGTGAGGAGGAATTTCCTCTCTCAGACTGTTGTTAATATTTGAAATTCTCCACCCGAGCGAGCAGTGGAGCTGAGTCATCGAATGCATTCAAGGCTGAGATCTACAATTATAGATTAACATGAGAGACAATGGTTATGTTGTGGGGGAAGTGTGGGTGGGGGTTGCATGGAGCAAGTGGACTCAAGGTCGAGATTGGATCATGCATGATCGTATTGACTGGAGGAGCAGGTTGGAAGGGCCGAATGGCCTACTCCTTCTGCTGGAGGGAGCAGTGCAGAGGGACTACTGTACTGTTGGAGGGAGCAGTACTGAAGGAGTGCTGCACTGTTGAAGGGGCAGTCCTGAGAGAGCGATTCACTGTTGAAGGGGCGGTATTGAGGAATCTCTGCATAGCCAGTGTCGCCATAGGGTGGGAAACCACACTGTTGGAGAGGCAGCAATGTGGGAGCGATGCCCTTTTTGAGGTGAATTACTAATAGCATGCTACACAGGTGTAGGGTAAGTACAGAGACAGTACTGTACTGTGGGAAGGTCAGTATTGAAGAGGTACCGGACTGTCGGTGAGATATTACTGGGGGAACTCGGCCCTGTCAGCAGAGACAGTACTGGAGGAATGCTGCACTGTCAGAGGGGCAGTACCTTTGGGGCCCTGCACTGTCAGCGGGGCAATATTCGTGGAGGGCTGCATTATCCGATGTTCAATACTGCGGGAGCGCTGCACAGTCTAAGGGCCGGTACTGATGAAGTGCAGCACTGTTGAAGGTGCATTTTTCAGGATGAGACGTTAAACCGAGCCCCCTCTGCCCTCTCTCTGGAGATACAAGATCCCAAAGTACTATGTGCAAGGAGAGCAGGGGCTTATCTGTGGTGCCCTGGCCAATATTTTGCCCTCGATGATGATCTGTGATGATCTGCTTATTATCACCTTGCTGTTTGTGATATGTTACTGTGTGTCAATTAGCTGCTCTGTTTTCAACATTCCAACAGTGACCCCACATCAGAAACATTTACATTGCTGTCAGGCACTTCGAGACGTCCCGTGGTTCTAAACAACACAATGCAAGTGCAAGCCTTTCCTTCTTTTCTTTCCTTCATGCCACTAAAAATAACTGCAGCAATAATCACTTCAACTGACCACAGCAAATATCTCTTAAAATGGCCACAGCAAGTTTCAAAATATGATTCTAAATGACCAATAGGCATACCACATAAAATGGACTATGGTACATCATTGAAAATTGCCACAGCAAATATCTTGTCATTTCATTGAACTATCTATAATTAAAACAGTCACAGAAAATATCACTTAAAATGGCCTCACCATATGTCACTTAAAATGACCACTATGCCTGTCAGTTGAAATGGCTCCAGGTGATATCACTTAAAATGGCCACAGTACTTATCACTTAATATATGTACCTTGCATGCCACTTAAAATGGCTGCAATGCATATCACATAAAATGGCAGCCATACATAAAACATAAATGACTACTGTGCTTATCATTTCAAAGAACCAATCGGCATATCACATAAAATCACAGCTGCGGTCATAAATCACTTAAATTGGCACGGTGGATCGAACGAATTTTAAAATGGCTGCTGTGCATTTCACTTAACCATGGAACTCATTGCATCGCCCAGAAAACAGGCATTGTCCTGGGATTATTGGGTAGGAAGTGGCGTAGTGGTATTATCACTGGACTAGTAACCCAGAGATACAGGGGATTTCTCTGGGGACATGGGTTCGAATCCTATCACAGCATTAGGTGGAATCTGAATTTAATTAATAAATCTGGAATTAAAAGCTAGTCTAATGATGGCCATGAAACCATTGTCGATTGTTGTAAAAACCCATCTGGTTCACTCATGACCTTTAGGGAAGGAAATCTGGTCTCCTTACCTGGTCTGGTCTACATGTGACTCCAGACCCACAGCAATGTGCTTAACTCTGACATGCCTGCTGAAATGGCCTAGCAAGCCACTCAGTTGTGCCTAACTGCTACGAAGTCAATAAAAAGGAATGAAACCGGACGGACCACCCGCCATCGACCTTGGCACTGGAAACGACAACGGAAAACCCAGCCCTGTCGACCCTGCAAAGTCCTCCTTACTAACATCTGGGGGCTTGTGCCAAAGTTGGGCGAGCTGTCCCACAGACTAGTCAAACAACAGCCTGACATAGTCATACTCACGGAATCATACCTTACAGACAATGTCCCAGAGACTGCCATCACCATCCCCGGGTATGTCCTGTCCCACGGGTAGGACAGACCCACCAGAAGCGGCAGGACCGTGGTATACTGTAAGGAGGGAGTTGCCCTTGGAATCCTCATCATCGACTCCGAACCCCATGAAGTCTCATGGCATCAGGTCAAACATGGGCAAGGTAACCTCCGACTGATTACTAACTACCCCCCTCCCTCAGCTGATGACTCAGTACTCCTCCATGTTGAACACCACTTGGAGGAAGCACTGAGGGTGGTTAGGGCACAAAATGTACTCTGGGTGGGGGACTTCAATGTCCATCACCAAGAGTGGCTCGGTAGCACCACTACTGACCGAGCTGACCGAGTCCTAAATTACATAGCTGCTAGACTTGGTCTGCGGCAGGTGGTGGGGGAAACCAACACGAGGGAAAAACATATTTGACCTCGTCCTCAACAATCTGCCTGCGGATAATGCATCTGTCCATGACAGTATTGGTAGGAGTGACCACCGCACAGTCCTTGTGAAGACGAAGTCCCACCTTCATATTGAGAATACCGTCCATCGTGTTGTGTGGCACTCCCACCGTGCTGATTGGGATAGATTTTGAGACAGCAGGGAGAGAGCGGGGTGTGGGGAGACAGTTGGAAAGGAGCGGGCTGTTGGGGAGAGAGCGGGGTGTGGGGGAGAGAGCGGGGTGTGGGGGAGAGAGCAGGGTGTGGGGGAGAGAGCAGGAAGTGGGGGATGGAGCAGGGTGTGAGGGAGAGAGTGGGGTGTGAGGGAGACAGCGGGGTGTTGGGGAGAGAGCAGGGTGTGGGGGAGAGAGCGGGGTGTGGGGGAGAGAGCAGTGTGTGGGGGAGGGAGCAGGCTGTGAGGGAGAGAGTGGGGTGTGAGGGAGACAGCGGGGTGTTGGGGAGAGAGCAGGGTGTGGGGGAGGGAGCAGGGTGTGATGGAGAGAGTGGGGTGTGAGGGAGACAGCAGGGAGATAACGGGGTGTTGGGAGAGAGTGGGGAGGGAGCGGCCTGTGGGGGAGAGAGCAGGGTGTGGCGCAGAGATCGGGGTGTGAGGGAGACAGCAGGGCGAGAGCAGGGTGTTGGGGAGAGAGCGATGTGTGCGGGAGAGATTGGGGAGAGAGCGGCGTGTGATGGAGTGCGCAGGGAGAGATCGGGGTGTGAGGGAAGGAGTAGGGAGCGAGCGGGGTGTGATGGAGTGAGCAGGGAGAGAGCGGGGTGTGTGTGAGAGAGCGGGGTGCCCGGGAGAGAGTGGGGGCGTGGTCGGAAAAGGGAGCGGCCAATGACCTTTGTGAGTCCGGGTGCGATCTCTTCCTGCTCGCCCCACCCGCTCTCACTGGGCATTCTCCACCCCCACCCCCATGGCACCATGGCCATTCCCCAGTCAGCCGATCTCTCCGTCCTTTGTGAGCTGCCATGTGTTTACGTTGCCTTTGTGTGATTATCTGAGCAGCACCATTTTTTTCCTGGCAGCTGCTTGAACGCCCCTGACTGTGAGGATTTAGTTCAAAAGGCTACATGTGACAGTGCAACGCCACCTCGTGACTGCGTTGTCATCAAACACAGCCGGAATTAAATGCTGGGTCAGTGAATAAGTGTTGGAACATTCATCTCTGTTTAAAGTGAGAATTTCACAGTGTCTGGGAACAGAATGGAGCTGATTGCTGCAAATGTCTGTCTGTAAATTGCAGCAATGTTGTCCACAATGGGGCTTGGAGTGAAAAGTTTGCAGATCATCAGAAAGCAGCTCCTTGTCATGTCTCTGCTCAGAGCTGTCTCTGTTGCCTGGATTAACAGGACAATGTGCAGGTACTCAGCTCCAAAAACCCTGTCTCACATTCCAATCACTTCCCATTCTCTGGCTCTGTGTCGGGGGATGTGTTTGTAAGATGCGGAGTCACTGAGAGATTGTTTTATGTCAGTGAGTGAAAGATCCCTGGGATCTTACTGTGTTTTATTTCTGTTCAAAAATGCTTTTCTTTGTTTGAATCAATGATATTTCTTTTATTCCCAAGGAGAATCTTTTCGGAAGTTGCAGCTGTGATGATGCAGACGGAGAATTTTACTGGCACGTGGAATTCTCAGACAAGAGCTTTAACCAGAGAGGAAAATAATAATAAATATATATGTGTCATTGTCAAATTCAATTCTCGATACAGAAAAGGAGACTGTGTTTTCGGGGCTGATAGAAGAACAAAGTGGTGGAAATGCTCAATATTTTTATTTCAGATTTCCAGCATTCACAGTATTTTGATTGTGTGTTTTCGAGGGTCTGTGGATTTTTTTGCCACAAGGGAGAGGGCTACGAAGCTAATAGTTTGGGAAGCTCCAGAACAGTCAGTGTAATCCCGTAGATTTCCCTCTCTACATCTCTGGCTGCTTATTGTTCCCTGCACCTTCCTCCTTGTTCCTAGCTCTGTTTCTTCACGTCTTTCAATCCCTATCTCTGTATCTCTCAACATCCTTTATATCTCTGCCTCTCTCTACAGTCTCACAAATTTCCATTTTCATTCTCTTTCTGCGATTCTCTGCATGTTTATCTCCCTCTCTCTCTCAGTCCACTTCTTCTCTCACTCACTTCCCAATCCCTGAATCTTTCCATCTCTGTTTCTCCTTTCCTGCAAGATTATCTCTGCATTTCCCCCCGCCCTGGGACACCCCTCTCTATTCTGAATCTACTTCTTACTTTGTATCTCTGCCCCACCACGTCTTTCAGTCTCTGCGTCTCTCTCTTTGTCTGGGATCTTTCTTAATATCTACATTCGCTACTGCTTTCTCTCTCTCTGCACCTCCAACTCCTCACCCCCCTCTCCACCCTGTTTTGTACTATTGACACCCACCCAGTCAAAGTCCAGCCCAGTGTTTCTTTATCTCTCTGTGTATCTGCTCCCCGACTGTCTCTGCCTGTCTTCCTGTGTCTCAAAGGGGGAAGGGACAAATCAGCCATAATCTAACATTGGTGGGACAGGCTCAAAAGACTGAATGGCCTCCTCCTGTCCCTGTGCCAGTCAGTGTGTGTGTGTGTCTCCCTCTGTTTGATTCCATTCCCTGAAGCCGATGAGGAGGACAGGTGAAAGGCATTTTGCAGAGAGGGATGTGTCTGGTCCAGGGATCTTCCTGTGCATTAAAGGCTCAGAACGTGATAGAGGTTGAAATTACACAGCGGGCGCGTGTTAACTGGGACGGGAGTTACACAGTGGGGTACTGTTCACAGGGGAGATGTTACAGAGTGAGATTTATTAGCGGTGGGGGGGGGCGGGTTTACAGGACGACAGGACGGTATTTAGTTTGGGGTAGTGTTTACAGTGGCGGCACGGGGAGAATTAGAGGGTGATATTCACAGAGGGAATTAGTTATGTTAAAAATTGAGGGGTGGGAGTGAGGATTCTCCAGTCTGTTCATGGGGGATTTAGATGGGAGTCTGTTCGCAGGAGGGATATTGGAGGGGAGACTGATCACAGGAGGGACATTAGATGTGAGTCTGTTCACAGGAAGATGATTGATGAGGGAAGGGCGGTGGATGTTGTCTTCATGGCCTTTAGTAAAGCCTTTGACAAGGTCCTGCATGGCAGACTGGTGCAAAAAGTGAAGTCACACGGGTTCACAGGTGAGCTGGCAAGATGGATACAGAACTGGCTCAGTCACAGAAGACAGAGGGTAACATTGGATGGGTGTTTTTCTGAATGGAGGGATGTGACCAGTGGTGTTCCTCAGGGATCAGTGCTGGGACCTTTGCTGTTTGTAGTATATATAAATGATTTGGAGGAAAATGTAGCTGATCTGATTAGTAAGTTTGCGGACGTCACAAAGGTTGGTGGAGTTGCGGATAATGATGAGGATTGTCAGAGGATGCAGCAGGATATAGATCGGTTGGAGACTTGGGTGGAGAAATGGCAGATGGAATTTGATCCGGACAAATGTGAGGCAATGCATATTGGAAGGTCGAATGCAGGTGGAAGATCTACAGTAAATGACAGATCCCTTAGGAGTATTGACAGGCAGAGAGATCTGGGCGTACAGGTCCACAGGTCACTGAAAGTGGCAACGCAGGTGGATAAGGTAGTCAAGAAGGCATACGGCATGCTTGCCTTCATCGGTCGGGGCATAGAGTATACAAATTGATAAGTCATGTTGCAGGTATACAGAACCTTAGTTTGGCCACACTTATAATAGTGCATGCAATTCTGGTCGCCACACTACCAGAAGGACGTGGAGGCTTTGGAGAGGGTACAGAGAAGGTTTACCAGGGTGTTGCCTGGTCTGGAGGGCATTGGCTATGAGGAGAGGTTTGAAAAACTCGGATTGTTTTCACTGGAACGACGGAGGTGGAGGGGTGACATGATAGAGGTTTACAAAGTTGTGAGTGGCATGGACAGAGTGGATAGTCAGAAGCTTTTTCCCAGGGTGGAAAAGTCTGTTACTAGGGGACATAGGTCTAAGGTGCGAGGGGCAAAGTTTAGAGGGGATGTGCGAGGCAAGTTTTTTACACAGAGTGTGGTGAGTGACTGGAACTTGCTGCCTGGGGAGGTGGTGGAAGCAAATACGATAGCGACGTTTAAGAGACAAATCTTGACAAATATATGAATAGGAAGGGAATAGAGGGATATGGGCCCCGGAAGTGCAGAAGGTGTTAGTTTTGGCAGGCATCAAGATCGGCGCAGGCTTGGAGGGCCGAATAGCCTGTTCCTGTGCTGTACTGTTCTTTGTTCTTTGTTGTTTGAAGGGTTTTAGAGGGGGTCTGTTCACAGGATGGTATTACATGGGATATGTGTCAGTTAGCAGTTGGATTTCAGATAGGCATCTGCAGATGAGGGGTATTTAGATGGGGGGGGGGGTCTGTTTGCAGTGGGGAATTTTCAGGGCCCGAATTTTCCAGCGGGGCAAGTATTGCAGTGGACAAAAATTGCGGGGGTAAATTTTCAGTGGGGTAGGAGTGGAATTTGCAAGGGAAAATAATTGTCGGGGAAAGTTTAGCGGGGGGAGGTGGTGGGATATTTTGCGGAGGGGAGAGAAAAATTTGCCGAGTGGGGGGGTGGAGACAAAGAAAGAGAGAAAGTTGGAAAGCGGTAAAGAAAGAGAGAGAAAGCAGAGAAAGAGAGAGAGAATGTTGGAAATCAGCAAAGATAGAGAGAGAAAGCTGAGAAAGCTGGAGAGAGAGAGAGACGGAGAGAGAAAGCAGAGAAAGGGAGAGAAAGCAGAGAAATGGAGAGAGAGAGAAAAAGCAGAGAAAGTGAAAGAGAGAGAGAGAGAAAGTCGGAAAGTGGGAAAAAAGAGAGAGAAAGGAGGGAAAGATGGAGATAGGGAGAAAGTTGGAAAGCGGTAAAGAAAGAGAGAGAAGGCAGGGAAAGAGAGAGGGAGAGACATGAGAGAAAGTGAGAGAGAGAGAGATAAAGCAGTGAAAGGGACAGAGTGAGAGAAAGCAGAGAAAGGGAGAGAGAGAGAAAGTGAAAGAGAGAGAGAGAGAAAGTCGGAAAGTGGCAAAAAAGAGAGAGAAAGGAGTGATAGATGGAAAGAGGGAGAAAGTTGGAAAGCGGCAAAGAAAGAGAGAGAAGGCAGGGAAAGAGAGAGGGAGAGAGATAAAGCAGTGAAAGGGACAGAGTGAGAGAAAGCAGAGAAAGGGAGAGAGAGAGAAAGTGAAAGAGAGAGAGAGAGAAAGTCGGAAAGTGGCAAAAAAGAGAGAGAAAGGAGGGATAGATGCAAAGAGGGAGAAAGTTGGAAAGCGGCAAAGAAAGAGAGAGAGGGAGAGAAAGCAAAGCAAGGGAGAGAGAAAGAGAGAGAAAGCGAAAGAGAGAGAGAGCAAGTCGGAATTCGGAAAAGATAGAGAGAGAAAGAAAGAGAGAGAGAGAGAGAGAATGTCAGAAAGGGGGAAAGAAAGAGAGAGAAAGCAGTGAAAGAGAGAGAGTGAGAGAAAGCAGAGTAAGTGAAAGGAAGAGAGAGAGAGAGAAAGTCGGAAAGGGCAAAGCAGGAGGGAGAAAGCAAAGAAAGAGAGAGAGGGAGAGAAAGCAGAGAAAGGGAGGGAGAGAGAAAGCAGAGAAAGGGGGGGAAAGAGAAAGCAGAGAAAGAGAGAGAGGGAGAGAGAGAAAGCAGGGAAAGTGAAAGACAGAGAGAGAGAGAAATTCAGAAAGGGCAAAGCAAGACAGAGAAAGCAGAGAAAGAGAGAGAGGGAGAGAAATCAGAGAAATGGAGAGATAGAGAGAGAGAAAGCAGAGAAAGAGAGAGAAAGCAGAGAAAGAGAGGGAGAAAGTTGGAAAGCAGCAAAGAAAGGGAGAGAACGCAGAAAAAGGGAGAGAGAGAGAGAGAAAGACAGAGAGAGAGAGAAATTCAGAAAGGGCAAAGCAAGACAGAGAAAGCAGAGAAAGAGAGAGAGGGAGAGAAATCAGAGAAATGGAGAGATAGAGAGAGAGAAAGCAGAGAAAGAGAGAGAAAGCAGAGAAAGAGAGGGAGAAAGTTGGAAAGCAGCAAAGAAAGGGAGAGAACGCAGAAAAAGGGAGAGAGAGAGAGAGAAAGAGAGAGAAAGCAAAGAAAGGGAAAGAGGGAGAGAAAACAGAGGAAGTGAAAGATAGAGAGAGAGAGAAAGTCAAGAAGGGGCAAAACAAGCGAGAGAAAGCAGGGAAAGAGAAAGAGAGAGAAAGCAGAGAAAGAAAGAGAGAAAGTCAGAAAGAGGCAAAGGAAGAGAGGGCAGAGCAAGAATGAGAGAAACAAAAATACTCAGAGAGAAAGAGACTGAGGGGAAGAGACTGCGAATAAGGGAGAGCGAGAAAATAAAGATGTGATACTCACCATCCCACACGGTCTGCGCTCCATCGTTTGACTCTAACACCCTCGCTCCATCTGCTCGTCATGGGGAAAAGATCCTGGAGAGGGGCATTGCGGTGGGATTTGGAGAAAAGCGTCAGGACTGGGACAGAGAGAGCGGGGGATTCAGACTGGACTCTCACACACACACTGCAATCAGCTTGCAATTCACCTGGGCACAGACACTGAGACACAGAAACTTACCTTCACAAAACAGCTGCATGGAAAGAAAGAATGGAGGCTGATGTCCAAATATATCCCGGAAGCTGTCACTCAAAACAGACAGTCCACCCAAAATACAGCTCATCCAACCAGCTATCAGCTTCCTCTACCCGGACACTGCCTCCCAGGTATGGGACAGTCCAATGTGAGTCTTTGAGTAAACAGGGACTTGTGGAGGGAGGGATATTCCAGCCATATCCCAAATGGACTATTCCAGACAGAAACATGTCTGTCTGTCTCTCTCTCTCCCTCCCCCAAACCCTCATTAACAGAGCAGAAAAGCTGCTGTAAATTAAAGCATGGAGGGACCGGTTTGGATAATGTCCATTTAACACTCATTGCACTGAATGTTTTTCACTATTCACCTCCAGTTTACAGAAAGTTCAGAAAATTACTGAAAATCACTGCAGTTACCTTGAAATTCCGGCAAAGAGTTTTTGCTGGAGAGGCCTGTTTGACTGCAGAAAAAACAGGCAGTTTTTATTCGGATTGTCAATTCCACTATGTGACAAAGCCAGAATCGAGAGCCAGGTTAATGAAGCAGCCAAAGAACTTGTACAACTGGTGACATTTCACACAACAATTCTAAAACATATTTACAGTTATATTTGTCAATAATTCTTTGTACTTTATTTAATGCTGCTGTATTTATGCATTACCCTGTACTCATTGGAAAACAAATCTTTCTTGACATTTACCGCTTGAATGTTACAAGGGTTTACAAAGCTGGGAAATGGCTATTTAACACAAACTTGTATTAAAGATCTTCTACTTTCACCTCCAGTTTAAATAAAGCTCCGTGATAAAGATCTCCACATTCTGACAAAGAGTTTTTACTGCTGCAATAAAGTGTCACTTGTTTCCCTTTGCTTCCTGACTGTTTCTATCCTCTGCTCTCCCGGGGGATTCAGAGGGATTTTTGTTCATTGTTTGTCCAAATTCAGGAGGTTCCAGATCATCTGCAGCAGCTGTCCTGCAGAAATTAATTGCATTCAAAATCTTTCCCTCATTTTGAGACATGAGGAGAGACTGTTTACAATAGTAGAGGGGTGAAACAAATAGGCAGGGAGTTATTATGGTCTGGAATTCACTGTCTGGCAGGTTTCTGAAAGTAGATTAAATATTAACTTTCAAAAGACAATTGGATCAAAATTTCAATTACTCTTAGTATCGTAGAGAAGATACCAGCATAGAAAGAGAAGTGTCAGAGAGAGAGATGTCATAACGTAGGTGATCAAGAACTCAACACAACTTATATTGAGAGTTTTTATTTTTTAATGACTGAGTTTTATTTGATCCTGTTGTTTTATTTATACATTACCTTTAATCATTCAATATAACTTTCCAAACAGGAACGAGTTTCATGTTACAAGTGTTCACATAGTAGAAAAATTACCATTTTACAAAAGTTGCATTGAAATTATTTTATTCAGCATCTCAAGTTTACAATAAAGTACATTCCTCAGACTTGTGGGAACTTTCAAACTCAGCAAAGGAATCTCCCATCAGTAATGGCTCAGCATCTCCATCTGCTGGTGTCCCTGTCTCACTGCAGTTAATGTCCCTCTCTCACCATCTCCATCTGCTGGTGTCCCTGTCTTACTGCAGTTACTGTCCCACTCTCACCATCTCGAGATGCTGGTGTCTCTGCCTCACTGCAGTTAATGTCCCTCTCACCATCTCCATCTGCTGGTGTCCCTGTGTCACTTCAGTTACTGTCCCTCTCTCACCATCTCCATCTGCTGGTGTCCCTGTCTGACTGCGGATACTGCCCCCAATCACCATCTCCATCTGCTGGTGTCACTGCCTCACTGCAGTTACTGATCCCCTCTCTCCATCTCCATCTGCTGGTGTCCCTAACTAACAGCAGTTACTGTCCCGCCTCACCATCTCCATCTACTGGTGCCCCTGTCTCACTGCTGGTACTGCCCATCTCACTGCCTCACATTCACTGCGATTTGCAGCTTTGTCCACTGGCTGCGGTTGTTGACAAAGCAACCACAAGGTGGCGCTGTACTGACACATGCTCAAAAGTACACTATTCCAGTTTAACGTCATGTTCTGCCAGTTTCACTCGTTGCCAGGACTAAAGATGGCGCCGGTCAAATAATCACAGAGGCGGGTGGAGGGTGGGGGGTGGGGCTGGGGGTCTGGGGGAGGAGGGGGAATGGGATTTCGTTCCAGTGTTTGAAACTCTTCAGCTCTTTCTATGATTTCATTAATTTAACAATGAGATTGAGAGGGTATTTCACCCCCTTCTTCAGCTCCTGTCTGAAAATAGTCTGGGTCACAATGTAAATACATGTGTTGGTGCAGTAACTGAGAATCTGCAGCACCTTTGATGTGTGATTTGTGATAAAGAGAGGGTCAGTGAAGGAGGAATAATAATAAAGATCTGTAATTCGCCTATAAATGATAAACACAACCCGGGTCACCCATAACAGGATAAAACTGCCGGATATACTGAAGAGTAAAATAATTGATTTCCTGCCATTCTCCATCTCTGGGTCCTTGTGATTCCCTGCATTGCTGTGGTGCCGGAATCCCCTGCGGTCTTTACTGGAGAATAAAATCCGTCTGACAGTCAGAACATTGAGCAGCAAAATCAGAAAGACCGGGACACAAGGGATTAAAATGAGGTCAAACAATTCAAATGCCCCCCATATGGGGGAAGAATAGAAGCTCAGTTTATAAACACAATCCATGGGAACATTATCAATAATGTAATCTTGTTCCAGTGTAAAGTACCAGGGGAGAGACTGTAAACAGCCCAGCACACTCACTGTTCCCACAACCACAGCCGCCCTTTTCTCGCTGCAATATTTTGTTTTCAGCTTCTCACAACAAATGGCCACAAATCGATCAAAGGTGAAAGTGACTGTGAGCCAGACAGAAACAACTGTGGATGCAGAAAGCAGAACGGTAATGAGAAAACACACAGGAGTAATTATCAGGAATGAATATGGGAAATAAATTCCAACTATCCAGTACAACATGGGTTCAGTGATAACGACCAGGAGATCAGACACTGCCATTCCCACCAGGTAGACACTGATACATTTGGAGAGACCGCACTTTCCTCGGGACAGGATCACAATCGCCACCAAGTTAACTGGAAGAGAGAGAGAAAAGGAATCAGAGACAAAACTGATCAGACCTGGAGACAAAGCAGCAGTTTGACAGGATCTGGGCTGAAATTTCCAGCTTTGTTGCTGCATCGAGCAGTGAAAACTGATTCATTGACCCGGGCAGTGCTTTGCCACAGTGAAATGTTTGAAAACACAGTTATTAATAATGAATTGGGAAATTGATGCAGGAAGTGAATAAAGTCACCACCGGGTCTACGGGAAGTACTGAGTGAGGATGCAGTGTCAGTGGGGAATGAGAAGCTGTTTTACAGAGATGGAATCCAATGTGTTAATTGGGAATGTGTCTCCAGACTGTTGGTTGGGAAGGTTTGGGGAGAGCGGGATGTGTAGCTGGTTTGTTGCTCTGGGTTCAAGGAACCGACAGGAAATGTTATCAAATGGGAAAAGGCAGAACACTGCAGCGCTAAGTCTGAGTATCAGCCATGATCTACAATGGTGGAGAAAGCTCGAAGGGCTGAATGGCCTCCTCCAGTTCCCATGTTACTGTATTCCTATCAGGTTGGACAAGGCAGCTGGAGGTGGAGACAGTGAGTGAGATTGGGAGGGAGAGAAGGAAAAGTACATGTTGGAGCAGGACGGGAGACTGGAGCAGATGGTTTGGGAAAGTGGATAAACTGAAGCAATGGATGAGGAGATTGAGGATTGAATACATTGAGAGGAGAGGCTGAGATTCACAGGGAGAGACTGCAGCAGAGTGTTAGAGGAAATCTAATCTATAGATCACAGTCATACAACTCAATTCATACATTCAAACAATAATCCCTGTGGTTATTGGTGTTGGAGAACAGTTCATTGTTTATACAATATAGCCAATATATTTAGTTTGTACAGGCAATTAAATATAAATTTAAATATATTTCTGATATCAGCCTCGCTCTTTATTGAATTCAGTAGTCACAGTGATTTCAATGTGCATTATTTAAATAATGAATTACCATCAGTGATGAACTGATTCTATTCTGTTTATTCAGTCACTCAGTAAGGAATAGGAACTTTCTACAAAACAAAATGAGGACCTGACAGAAATCAACACAGAGGATCAAGTCCAACAGGAAAATGAACACAATCTGACAACAGACAGCTTCAACTCACAGTTTCTCTCACTACTTGTTCTGGACATTCCAAAACTTCATTATCGTGAATTATTTACACTGCTGCTTCTTTCTCTTTCTCTTTACTTCTGCTTATCTCTTTCCATCGGTTTCGTTCTCCCTGCTCCTTTTCTCCTTCCCTATCTCTCTGGAGTACTCACACCTGCAAACAATTACTTAATGCTACTTTTCACATATGCTTTATTGCGAACATTCTGCGTCTGTGTTTTGTTCACCAGCCCCAGGTTCAATGATTCTATTCTCAGAGTCAATTAGTTCAATGGTGAAACCTCTGTGAATAATTTAATGTATCTACAGAACACTCAAGTCTCCACCTTTTCACCTGCACTCTTCACTTCATCTACAATAAATGGAATAAACAGGATCGAAAGCTACTTCCAGACAAACCTCACAGTCATTGAAATTCCTTCTCCTGGAATTAGAAAGTAATCTGTTAGAATGTGGGATTGTTTAATTAATAAAGCAGCAACATCAGCGCTGCAGCTGATAATCTACAGATAAATGGAAAGAATTCCAACTGACAGAGTTGAAACCAATAAATCATCACATCGATACTTTTTATTTTACAGTGTAGTCCAGTGACAGTGAACGTCCACAGTGAAGCAGAGAAGGAGAAGTGAAAGTGTCAGCAGCAAACTCAGTTCAGTAGCTAGACCTCTGAAGCAGTGTCAGACACACACAGAGTGAAATAATATTTGAAAACAGTGATAACCAATAAATACAATGAAATCCCAGTTAAACTGAGCCATGTTATTGGGGAGGGAGGACATTGTTCTGTCCCCTTGTAAGACTGAGACCGTGAGATGTCTCATCATGAATAACCAAAAAAAAGAAAATCATAAAAATATTCCAGGACCGGTTAGATCCGCATCATCAAACTGTAAAAAACTCCTGAGGGTCTGATTATTGATCCTAATGGAGATACTTGATTTGAATGCAGTCAATACACAGAATAATCCTGTAAGAATGCCACGGTTACTGAAACCAATAGAATAAAAGACATGACACAACTCCTGCAAGATGAAAGAGTAGACAATGAGGAGATTCCATCAGTAAATTGCGGGAAAAGAACAGGCGGCTGTGGAACACACAAATTGAGAAATAATACGGAGTGCAGCAGCACAGTTAAAATCGATTTACACCATTAACAGCTGAGATATTGCTTACCAGGGATTCCAATCGCGCTAGTACAGGATAACAAATGATTATGAACTGAACGAATACTGAATGTCCCATTTCTGTCAGAAGCAGAGACTTCTGTTAGACTGGAATCCAGAGCACCACCAGGCACTCTGAGCTGATCCATTCCAATGGGTCCTGATTTATACAGGGGATAAGTCTCCACTGACACGGTTATACCCCTGATCAATGCTATTCGCTATTTGTCTCCCTGTGGAGATACTATAATAACAGACCCACTCATTGACTCTCCCTGTGGAGATACTATAATAACACACCCACTCAGTGACTCTCCCAGTGAAGATACCACAGGAACAGACCAACTCAGTGATTCTCCCTTTGGAGATAGTATAATAACAGACCCACTCAGTGGCACTCCCTGTGGAGATACTATAATAACAGACCCACTCAGATACTCTGCCTGTGGAGATACTATAATACCAGACCCACTCAGTGACTCTCCCTGTGGAGATACCATAATAACAGACCCACTCAGTGACTCTCCCTGTGGAGATACAATAATACCAGACCCACTCAGTGACTCTCCCTGTGGAGATACTATTATAACAGACCCACTCAATGACTCTCCCTGTGGAGATACTATAATAACAGACCCACTCAGTGACTCTCCCTGTGGAGATACTATAATAACAGACCCACTCAGTGACTCTCCCTGTGGAGATATAATAACAAAAGACACACTCAGTGACTCTTCCTCATTAGATACTATAATAACAGACCCACTCAGTGACTCTCCCTGTGGAGATATTATAATAACAGACCCTCTCAGTGACTCTCCCTGTGGAGATACTATAAATACAGACCCACTCAGTGACTCTCCCTGTGGAGATGCTATAATAACAGACCCACTCACTGACTCTCCCTGTGGAGATACTATAATAACAGACCAACTGAGTGACTCTCCCTGTGGAGATACTATAATAACAGACCCACTCAGTGACACTCCGTGTGGAGATAATATACCAACAGACCCACTCAGTGACTCTCCCTGTGGAGATACTATAATAACAGAAACACTCAGTGACACTCACTGTGGAGATACTATAATAACAGACCCACTCAGTGACTCTCCCTCTGGAGATACTCTAACAACAGAATCACTCAGTCACTCTCACTGTAGAAATACTATAATAACAGACCCACTCAGTGACTCTCTCTGTGAAGATACTACAATAACAGACCCACTCAGTGACTCTCCCTGTGGAGATGCTATAATAGCAGACCGACTCAGTGTCTCTCCCTATAGAAATACTACAATAACAGATCCACTCAGTGACTCTCCCTGTTGAGATACTACAACAACAGACCCACTCAGTCACTCTCCCTGTGGAGATATTAGATTAATAGACCCTCTCAGTTACTCAACCTGTGGAGATACTACAATAACAGGCCAACTCAGTGACTCTACCTGTGGAGATTCCATAATAACAGACCCACTCAGTGACACTCCCTGTGGAGATACTATAATATCAGAGCCACTCAGTCACTCTCCCTTTGGAGATACTATAATATCAGACCCACTCAGAGAGTCTCCCTGTGGAGATACTGTGATAACAGACCACTCAGTGACTCTCCCTGTGGAGATACTATAATAACAGACCCACTCAGTGATACTCACTGTGGAGATACTATAATAACAGACCCACTCAGTGACTCTCCCTGTGGAGATACTATAATTACAGAACCGCTCAGTGACTCTCACTGTGGTGATACTATAATAACAGACTCACTCAGTGACTCTCACTGTGGAGATACTCTAATAACAGACCCACTCAGTGACTCTCCCTGTGGAGATACTGTAATAACAGACCCACACAGTGACTCTCCCTGTGGAGATACTATAAATACAGACCCACTCAGTGACTCTCCCTGTGGAGATACTATAATAACAGACCCACTCAGTGACTCTCCATGTGGAGATACCATAATAACAGACCCACTCAGTGACTCTCCCTGTGGAGATACTATAATAACAGACTTACTCAGTGACTCTCCCTGTGGAGATACTATAATAACAGACCCACTCAGTGACTCTCCCTGTGGAGATACTATAAAACAGACCCACTCCGTGACTCTACCTGTGGAGATTCTATAATAACAGACCCACTCAGTGACACTCCCTGTGGAGATACTATAATATCAGACCCACTCAGTCACTCTCCCTTTGGAGATACTATAATATCAGACCCACTCAGAGAGTCTCCCTGTGGACATAGTACAACAGACCCACTCAGCAACTCTCCCTTTGGAGATACTATAATTGCAGAAACAATCATTCCATCTCCCTGTGGTACAATACCAGACACACTCAGTGACTCTCCCACTGGAGATACAATAACATCAGACACCTCAGTGACTCTCCCTGTGGAGATATTATAATAACAGACCCACTCAGTGATTCGCCCATTGGAGACACTACAACAGACCCACTCAGCAACTCTCCATGTGGAAATCCTATAATAACAGACCCACTCAGTGACTCCCCCTGTGGTATACTCCAACAACAGACCCAAACAGTGACTCTCGCTGTGGAGATACCAGAATAACCGACATACTCAGTGACTCGCACTGTGGAGGTATGATAAAATCAGACCCACTCCGTGACTCTCCCTGTGGAGATACTCTAATAACAGTTGCACGCAGTGACTCTCCCTGTCATGATAATGCTAAAACAGACCCACTCAGTGACTCTCCCTGTGGAGATACTAGAATAACAGACCCACTCAGTGACTCTCCCTGTGGAGATACTATAATAACAGACCCACTCAGTGACTCTCCCTGTGGAAATACTTTCATAACAGACACAGTCATTCACTCTGCCTGTGCAGGTACTATAATAACAGAGATACTCAGTGACTGTCCCACTGGAGATATCAGAACAGACCCACTCAGTGACTCTCCCTGTGAAGTTACTATCAGAACAGAAACATTGACTCTCCCAATGGAGATTCGAAAATAACTGACCCACTCAGTGACTCTCCCTATAGAGATACTAGAATGACAGACCCACTCAGAGACTCTCGCTGTGGAGACACTAGAATGACAGACCCACTCAGTGACTCTCCCCGTGCTGGTTATATCATAACAAACTCACTCAGTGAATCTCCCTGTGGAGATACTATAATAAAAGACCAAATCAGTCTCACACCCTGTGGAGATAATATAACAGACCCACTCAGTGACACTGCCGGTGGAGATACTATAATAACAGACCCACTCAGTGACTTTACCTGTGGAGATAATATAATAACAGACCCAATCAGCGACTCTCCCTGTGGATCTACTATATTAACAGATCCACTCAGTGACTATCCCTGTGGAGATGCTTTCATAACAGACTCACTTAGACAATCTCCCTATGGAGATACGACAATAACAGATCCACTCAGGGACTCTCCCTGTGGAGATACTATAATAACAGACCCACTCAGTGGCTCTCCATGTGGAGAATATATACGAACAGACCCACCTCGAGACTATCCGTGTGGAGATACTATACTAACAGAGCCACTCACTGACTCTCCCTGTGGAGATACGATAATACCAGACCCACTCAGTGACTCTCCCTGTCGTGATAGGATATTACCAGACCCACTCAATGACTCTCCCTGGGGAGAGTCTATAATAACAGACCCACTCAGTGACTCTCCCTGGGGAGATTCTATAATAACAGACCCACGCAGTGACTCTCCCTGTGGAGATTCTATAATAACAGACCCACTCTGTGTCTCTCCCTGTGGAGATACGATAAGAACAGACCCACTCAGTGTCTCTCACTGTGGAGATACTATAATACCAGACCCACTCAGTGACTCTCCCTGTGGAGATACTATAATAACAGACCCACTCAGTGCCTCTCCCTGTGGCGATACTATAATAACAGACCCACTCAGAGACTCTCCCTGTGGAGATACTATAATAACAGCTCCATTCATGGGGAGTGTTGCAGTGAGGGCAACTACTGACTGAATCAGTTAGGGAGAGGGGAAGACGGAGATGGAGACAGATTACCAGTAAGAGTAGCTCTCCACTTCTCTCTCCATGCCTATCTCTCCCTTTCCCATTGTTACACTCTCTCCATCTATATTTATCCCTCTCTCCTCATGTTTCACACTCTATGCCTATGTCTTGTACCTCTTTGTACTCAGGTTTACATCAAACTCTCATGTTGGGTCCCTTTAAGAGATTGGGACAGTTCTGCCGGTGCAGGGTCCCTTTGGAGTCGAGTGCTGGCCCCTCCCCCACCCCGGGTGGTCACATGCCGCCCAAACGGCGACTGCGCAGAGGCTGCAGGCAGCTTTTCACCCCTGCGACCTCCAAACACGTGGAGTGACGCAGCCAATCAGGGCTCAGTGAGGCGCGTGGAGGGACAGCGGCGTCATCAGCCGCCATGTTTGCGTGACCTCCCGCCGGCTGTTTATTTTCATCAGAAAGCAGCTGCAAGGAAAAGGACAAGCGGCTTCAGTTGTCGATCTCAATGGAGGAAACTTGAAAGTCTGAGCCGCGGGAGAATGTAAAAAGCGGCAGTTAACGGGCTTGTCGAAATGCGCATGTGCAGAGCTTCCTCCCAGGGTGCAGTGCGGCCCGTACCACAGGTCGGGGCTTTTTCCAGCCGCGCGGCCTTGTGGGAGCCGCAGGACGCCATTGCCCCCTCATTAACTCAGTCAAAATCAACTCATTCCGTCTCAGCTCCCGCTCTCTCCTTTTCATACTGCAGGCTGAAATAGGCTTTGTTGGCAACAACACCATCCAGGATGTTATCAGATACTCTGTCCCTTCGTAAACGATTTCCTGTCCCTCCAACAGCTTGTGCCATTGCCCTATTTATCGGTGTTTTTCTCCCCCTTCTGATGTTATAGAATTTGTTAGTGGCTTTTATGCTGCTGAAATGGCTGCTAAATTTGTTGGTCTTTTTCTCCTGGCTTCATATCCAACCCTCTCTCCGTCTGTCTCAGTCCGAGTGTCAGAGATAGCAGGAGGGAGAGACAGAGAGAGGAAGACAGAGATGGAGAGATAGATAACAACCCCAGCTTCTCCAATCTATCCACGTAAATACGCCTCATCAAAGAACAAAGAACAGTACAGCACAGGAACAGGCCATTCAGCCCTACAAGTCTGCGCCGATCTTGATGCCTGCCGAAACTAACACCTTCTATACTTCCGGGGCCCATATCCCTCTATTCCCTTCCTATTCATGTATTTGTCAAGATGTCTCTTCAACGTCGCTATCGTGTCTGCTTCCACCACCTCCTCTGGCAGGAAGTTCCAGGCCCTCACCACCCTTTGTGTAAAAAACCTGCCTCGCACATCCCCTCTAAACTTTGCCCCTCGCACCTTAAACCTATGTCCCCCAGTAACTGACTCTTCCACCTGGGAAAAAGCTTCTGACTAGCCACTCTGTCCATGCTGCTATTAACTTTGTAAACCTCTATCATGTCGCCCCTCCACCTCCGTCGTTCCAGTGAAAACAATCCGAGTTTATCCAACCTCTCCTCATAGCTAATGCCCTCCAGACCAGGCAACATCCTCGTCAAACTCCTCTGTACCCTCTCCAAAGCCTCCAGGTCCTTCTGGTAGTGTGGCGACCAGAATTTCATGCAATATTCTAAGTGTGGCCTAACTAAGGCTCTGTACAGCTGCAACATGACTTGCCAATGTTTATACTCGATGCCCCGACCGATGAAGGTCAGCATGCCGTATGCCTTTTTGACTACCTTATCCACCTGCGTTGCCACTTTCAGTGACCTGTGGACCTGTACGCCCAGATCTCTCTGCCTGTCAATACTCCTAAGGGTTCTGCCATTTACTGTATAGCACCCACCTGCATTAGACCTTCAGAAATGTATTACCTCACATTTGTCCGAATTTCACTCCATCTGCCATTTCTCCACCCAAGTCTCCAATCGATCTATATCCTGCTGTATCCACTGACAGTCCTCATCATTATCCGCAACTCCACCAACGTTTGTGTCGTCCACAAACTTACTAATCAGACCAGCTACATTTTCCTCCAAATCATTTATTTATACGACAAACAGCAACGGTCCCAGCACTGATCCCTGCAGACCAGCACTAGTCACATCCCTCCATTCAGAAAAATTACCCATCCACTGATACCCTCTGTCTTCTGTGACTGAGCCAGTTCTGTATCCATCTTGCCAGCTCACCTCTGATCCCATGTGACTTCACCTTTTGCACCAGTCTGCCATGCGGGACCTTGTCAAAGGCTTTACTAAAGTCCCTATAGACAACGTCTACCGCCCTTCCCTCATCAATCCTCTTCGTCACTTCCTCAAAAAACTCAATCAAATTAGTAAGACACGACGTCCCCTTCACAAAACCATGCTGTCTCTCGCTAATAAGTTTGTTTGTTTTCAAATGGGAGTAAATCCTGTCCCGAAGAATCCTCTCTAATATATTCCCTGCCACTGACGTAAGGCTCACCGACCTATAATTTCCTGGATTATCCTTACCACCCTTCTTAAAAAAGGAACATCATTGGCTATTCTCCAGTCCTCTGGGATCTCACCTGTAGCCAAAGCCGATGCAAAGCTTTCTCTCAAGGCCCCAGCAATTTCTTCCCATTCCTCCCTCAGTATTCTAGGGTAGATCCCATCAGGCCCTGAGGACTTATCTACCTTAATGCTTTGCAAGACACCTAACACCTCCTCCTTTTTGATAATGAGATAACTGAGACGATCTGCACTCCCTTCCCTAGGCTCATCATCCACCAAGTCCTTCTCTTTGGTGAATACTGATGCAAAGTACCCATTTAGCACCTCGCCCATTTCCTCTGGCTCCACACATAGATTCCCATCTCTGTCCTTGAGTGGGCCAACCCTTTCCCTGGTTACCCTCTTGCTCTTTGTATATGTATAAAAAGCCTTGGGATTTTCCTTAATCCTGTTTGCCAATGACTTTTCATGACCCCTTTTAGCCCTCCTAACTCCTTGCTTAAGTTCCTTCCTACTGTCTTTAAATTCCTCAAGTGCTTAATCTGTTCCTAGCCTTCCAGCCCTCACAAATGCTTTCTTTTTCTTTTTGACTAGGCTCACAATATCCCGTGTTATCCAAGCTTCCCGAAACTTGCCAAACTTGTCTTTCTTTCTTCTTCTTTCCGAAGAAGGGTCACTGACCCGAAACGTTAACTCTGCTTCTCTTTCCACAGATGCTGCCAGACCTGCTGAGTGAATCCAGCATTTCTTGTTTTGGTTCTCTTTCTTTCTCACAGGAACATGCTGGTCCTGGATTCTAATCAGCTGACGTTTGAAAGACTCCCACATGTCAGATGTTGATTTATCCTCAAACAGCTGCCCCCAATCTAAATTCTTCAGTTCCTGTCTAATATTGTGATAATTAGCCTTCCCCCAATTTAGCACCTTCACCCGAGGACTACTCTTATCCACATCCAAAAGTACCTTAAAATTTATGGAATTATGGTCACTGCTCCTGAAATGCTGCCCCACTGAATCTTAGACCACCTGGCCGGGCTCATTCCCTAATACCAGGCCCAGAATGGCCCCATCCCTAGTTGGACTATCTACATACTGTGTCAAGAAGCCCTCCTAGATGCTCCTCACAAATTCTGCCCCATCCAATCCCCAGTCAATATTGGGGAATTTAAAATCACCCACCACTACAACCCTGTTACCTTTACATCTTTCCAAAATCTGTCTGCATATCTGCTCCTCTACCTCCCACTGGCTGTTGGGAGCCCTGTAGTAAACCCCAACATCGTGACTGCACCCTTCCTATTCCTGAGCTCCACCCATATTGCCTCGCTGCATAACCCCTCTGAGGTGTACTCCCGCATTACAGCTGTGATATTCTCCTTAACCAGTAATGCAACTCCCCCACCCCTTTTACATCCCCCTCTATCCCGCCTGAAGCTTCTAAATTCTGGAACATTTAGCTGATAATCCTGCCCTTCCCTGAACCAAGTCTCTGTAATTGCAGCAGCATCATATTTCCAAGTACTAATCCAAGCTCTAAGTTCATCTGCCTTACCTGTTATACTTCTCGCATTGAAACAAATGCACTTCAGACCACCAGTCCCGCTGTGCTCAGCAACATCTCCCTGCCTGCTCTTCCTGTTAGTCCTACTGGCCTTATTTACGATGTCCTCCTCATTTATTTCACTGGCTGTCCTACTGCTCTGGTTCCCACGGCCCTGCCACACTAGTTTAAACCCTCCCGAGTGACGCTAGCAAACCTTGCAGCCAGGATATTAGTGCCCTTCCAGTTTAGATGGGAGTCTGTTAGCAGGATGGGTATTAGATGGGAGTCTGTTCACAGGAGAGTGTACTAGATGGCAGTCTATTCACAGGAGGGTTTTTAGATGGGAGTCTGTTCTCAGGAGGCGTATTAAAAGGGTATTCAGTTCACAGGAGGGGTATTAGAGGTAAGTCTGTTTACAGGAGGGGTAATAGATGGGGGTCTGTTCACAGGAGGGGTTTTAGATGGGAGTCTGTTCACAGGAGGGATATTAGAGGGGAGTCTGTTCACAGGAGGGATATTAGAGGGGAGTCTGTTCACAGGAGGGATATTAGAGGGGAGTCTGTTCACAGGAGGGGTATTAGATGGGGGTCCGTTCGCAGGAGGGGTATTAGACGGGGGTCCGTTCACAGAAAGGTTAATAGATGGAGATCTGTTCGCAGGAGGGGTATTAGATGGGGGTCTGTTCACAGGAGGGGTATTAAATGGGAGTCAGTTCACAGGAGGGGTATTAAATGGGAGTCAGATCACAGGAGGGGTATTAGAGAGGAGTCTGTTCACAGGAGGGGTATTAGAGAGGTGTCTGTTCACAGGAGGGGTATTAGATGATATTCTGTTCACAGGAGGGTATTAGAGGGACGTCCGTTCACAGGAGGGGCATCAGAGGGGTGTCTGTTCACAGGAGGGCTATTAGATGATATTCTGTTCACAGGAGGGGTATTAGAGGGGAGTCTGTTCACAGGAGGGTTATTAGATGGCAGACTGTTCACAGGAGGGGTATTAGATGGGAGTCTGTTCACAGGAGGGATATTAGATGGGGTTCTGTTCACAGGAGGAGTATTAGATGGGGTTCTGTTCACAGGAGGAGTATTAGATGGCAGTCTGTTCGCAGCAGGGGTATTAGATGGGGTTCTGTTCACAGGAGGGGTATAAGAGGGAAGTCTGTTCACAGGAGGTGCATTAGAGGTAGGTCGGTTAACAGGAGGGGTATTAGATGATATTCTGTTCTCTGGAGGGGTATCAGAGGGTAGTCTGTTCACAGGAGGGGTAGTAGAGGAAAGTCCATTCACAGGAGGGTATTGGAGGGAGGTCGGTTCACAGGAGAGGTATTGGAGTGATGTCTGTTCACAGGAGTGGTATTAGAGTGAGGTCTGTTCACAGGAGGGGTATTAGAGTGAGGTCTGTTCACAGGAGGGGTATTAGATGATATTCTGTTCACAGGAGGGTTATTAGAGGGGAGTTTGTTCACAGCAGGGGTATGAGAGGGGAGTCTGTTCACAGCAGGGGGATTAGATGATATTCTGTGCACAGGAGGGTATTAGAGGGAAGTCTGTTCACAGGAGGGGTATTAGAGGGGAGTCTGTTCACAGGAGGGCTATTAGATGATATTCTGTTCACAGGAGGTCTATTAGATGATATTCTGTTCACAGGAGGGGTATTAGAGGGGAGTCTGTTCACAGGAGGGCTATTAGATGATATTCTGTTCACAGGAGGTATATTAGATGATATTCTGTTCACAGGAGGGTATTAGAGGGAAGTCTGTTCACAGGAGGGTATTAGAGGAGGGTCTGTTCACAGGAGGGCTATTAGATGATATTCTGTTCACAGGAGGTATATTAGATGATATTCTGTTCACAGGAGGTATATTAGAGGGAAGTCTGTTCACAGGAGGTATATTAGAGGGGAGTCTGTTCACAGGAGGGCTATTAGATGATATTCTGTTCACAGGAGGTATATTAGATTATATTCTGTTCACAGGAGGGGTATTAGAAGGAAGTCTGTTCCGAGGAGGGGTATTAGATGGGAGTCTGTTCACAGGAAGGCTATTAGATGATATTCTGTTCACAGGAGGGTTTTTAGAGGGGTGTCTGTTCACAGGAGGGCTATTAGATGATATGCTGTTCACAGGAGGGGTATTAGAGGGGAGTCTGTTCACAGGAGGGCTATTAGATGATATTCTGTTCACAGGAGGTATATTAGATGATATTCTGTTCACAGTAGGGGTATTACAGGGAGGTCTGTTCACAGTAGGGCTAGTAGATGATATTCGGTTCAGAGGAGGGTATTAGAGGGAAGTCTGTTCACAGGAGGGGTATTAGAGGGGAGGCTGTTCACAGGAGGGCTATTAGATGATATTCTGTTCACAGGAGGGTATTTGAGGGAAGTCTGTTCACAGGAGGGGTATTAGAGGGGAGTCTGTTCACAGGAGGGCTATTAGATGATATTCTGTTCACAGGAGGCTTATTAGAGGGGAGCCTGTTCACAGGAGGGCTACTGGATGATATTCTGTTCACAGGAGGGCTATTAGATGATATTCTGTTCACAGGAGGGGTATTACAGGGAAGTCTGTTCACAGGAGGGCTGTCAGATAATATTCTGTTCACAGGAGGGGTATTACAGGGGGGTCTGTTCACAGGAGGGCTATTAGATGATATTCTGTTCACAGGAGGTATATTAGATGATATTCTGTTCACAGGAGGGGTATTACAGGGTAGTCTGTTCATAGGAGGGCTATTAGATGGGGGGTATCTTCACAGGAGGGGTATTGGAGGTTGTCATTTCGCTGGAGGGCTATTAGCTGGGGGTCTCGTCACATGAGGGGTATTAGAGGTTGACAGTTCGCAGGAGGGCTGTTAGCTGGGGGTCTCTTCACAGGAGGGTTATTAGAGGTTGTCAGTTCGCTGGAGGGCTAGTAGCTGGGGGTCTCTTCTCAGGAGGGGTATTAGAGGTTGTCAATTCGCTGGAGGGCTATTAGCTGGGGGTCAGTTCACAGGAGGGTATTAGAGGGGACTCAGTTCACAGGCGGGGTATAAGATGGGAGTCTGTTCACAGGATGGGTATTAGATGGGGGTCTGTTCGCAGGAGGGGCGTTCGATGGGGGTCAGTTCACAGGAGGGGTATTAGAGGGGAGTCTGTTCACAGGAGGTGTATTAGAGGGGACTCTGTTCACATGAGGGGTATTAAATGGGAGTCAGTTCACAGGATTGGTATTAGATGGGGGTCCATTCTCATGAGGGGTATTAAATGGGAGTCAGTTCACAGGATGGGTATTAGATGGATGTCCGTTCACAGGAGGGGTGTTAGATGGGGGTCCTTTCACATGAGGGGTATTAAATGGGAGTCAGTTCACAGGATGGGTATTAGATGGGTGTCCGTTCACAGGAGGGGTATTAGATTTGTGTCCGTTCACAGGAGGCGTATTAGATGGAGTTCTGCACTCAGGAGGGGTATTAGATGGGGGTCTGCTCGCAGGAGGGGTATTTGATGGGGATCTGTTCGCAGGAGGGGTATTAGATGGGTGTCCGTTCGCAGGAGGGGTATCAGATGGGGGTCTGTTCATACGAGGGGTATTAGATGGGGGTCTGTTCTCAGGAGGGGTATTAGATGGGGGTCTGTTCGCAGGAGGGTTCTTTGATGGGAGTCTGTTCTCAGGAGGGTTATTAGATGGGGGTCTGTTCGCAGGAGGGTTAATAGATGGGGGTCTGTTCACAGGAGGGGTATGAGATGGGGGTCTGTTCACAGGAGGGGTATTAGATGGGAGTCTGTTCGCAGGAGGGTTATTAGATGGGAATCAGTACACATGAGGGGTATTAGATGGGGAGGGGTCTGTTTGCAGGGACGAATTTACACGGTTGGGGCAATATTGCAGTGGAAAAATATTGTGGGGTATCTTTTCAGGGGGTGGGAGTGGAATTTGCAAAGGGAAATAATTGGTGGGGGTGGTTTAGCGGGGGCGGGGGATATTTTGCGGAGGGAAGAGAAATATTTGCCGTGTGGTGTGGGGGGGGCAGACAAAGAAAGAGGGAAAGTGAAAGAGAGAGAGAGACCGCGAAAACAGAGAAAGTGAAGGAGAGAGACAGAGAAAGTCGGAAAGGGGCAGAAAAGAGAGAGGTAAGAGGGAAGGAGAAAGAGAGGGACAAAGTTGCAAAGCGGCAAAAAAGAGAGAGAAAGCAGACAAAGAGAGAGAGAGAGAAAGAAAGAAAGCAGAGAAAGAGAGAGAGGGAGAGAGAGAAAGTCGGAAAGGGGCAGAAGAGAGAGAGAAAGAAGGGAGAGAGAGAGAGGGAGAAAGTTGGAAAGCGACAAAGAGAGGGAGAAAGAGAGAGAAAGCACAGAAAGTGAAAGAGAGGGAGAAAGACGGAAAGTGGCAAAAGAGAGAGAGAAAGTCGGGAAAGGGAGAGAGTGGGAGAAACTTGGAAAGTGGCAAAGAAAAAGTGAGAAAGCAGAGAGAGAGAGACAAAGAGAGAGAAAATGGAGAAAGTGAAAGAAAGAGAGAGAGAAAGTCGGAAAGGGGCAAAGCAAGAGAGAGAAAGCAGAGAAAGATGGAGAGAAAGCAGGGAACGAGAGAGGGAGAGAAAGTCAGAAAGAGGCAAAGGAAGAGAGGGAGAGCAAGAGAGAAAGAAACACATTCAGAGAGACAGAGACTGAGGGGAAGAGACTGCGATTGAGGGAGAGAAATAATAAAGATGTGATACTCATCATCCCACAACGTCCGTGCTCCAACGTTGGACTCTAACACATTCCTTCCATCTGCTCGTCCATGGAGAAAAGATCCTGGACAGAAGCATTGGGGTGGGAATTGGGGAAATGTGTCAGGACTGGGACAGAGAGATAAATTCAGACTGGCCTCTCTCACTCACACACACACTGTAATCAGTTCCAATTCACCTGGGCACAGAGACAGAGACACAAAAACTCACCTTCACAAACCAGCTGCATGGAAAGAAAGAATGGAGGCTGATGTTGTCCTAATATATCCCAGAACCTGTCACTCAAAACATCCATTCCACCCAAAATACAGCTCATCCAACCAGCTCTCAGCTTCCTCCATCTGGACACTCCCTCCCAGGTATGGGACAGTCCAAGTTGAGTCTCTCTGTAAACAGGGAATGGGGGAAAGAGGGATATTCCAGCCATATCCCAAATGGACCATTCCAGACAGAAACCTGTCTGTCTGACTCTCTCTCTCTCTCTCCTTCCCCCAAACCCTCATTAACAGAGCAGAAAAGCGGCTGTAATTTAAAACATGGAGAGGCCGGTTTGGATAATGACCATTTAACACTAATTGTATTAAATGTCTTTCACTATTCACCTCCAGTTCACAGAAAGCTCAGAAAATTACTGAAAATGTCTGACTGCAGTTACCTTGAAATTCTGGCAAAGAGTTTTTGCTGGAGAGGCCTATTTGCCTGCAGTATAAACAGGCAGTTTTTATTCGGATTGTCAATTCCACTGTGTGACAAAGCCAGAAATTGCAGCCAAGTTAATGATGCAGCCAAAGGAACTTTTACAACTGGTGACATTTCACACAACAGTTGTGACCCATATTTACAGCTATATTTGTCAATAATTCTTTGTACTTTATTTAATGCTGCTGTATTTATGTATTACCCTTTACTCATTGGAAAACAAATCGTTCTTGACATTTACCACTTTAATGTTACAAAGGTTTACAAACTGGGAAATGGCCATTTAACACAAATTGTATGAAAGATCTTCCACTTTTCAACTCCAGTTTATATAACGCACAGTGATAAAGACCTCCACATTCTGACAAAGAGTTTTTACTGCTGCAATAAAGTGTCACTTGTTTCCCTTTGCTTCCTGACTGTTTCTATCCTCTGCTCTCCTGGGGGATTCAGAGGGATTTTTGTTCATCGCTTGTCCAAATTAAGAAGGTTCCAGCTCCTCTGCAGCAGCTGTCTGGGATAAATTAATTGCAGATAAAATCTTTCCCTCAGTTTGGAGTCTTGAGGAGAGACTGTTTACACTAGCAGAGGGGTGAAACAAATAGGCAGGGAGTTATTATGGTCTGGAATTCACTGTCTGACAGTAAATTCTGAAAGCAGATTTAATATTCATTATCAAAAGACAATTGGATCAAAACTTCAATTACTCTGAGTTATAGTAGAGAAGATACCAGCATAGAAAGAGAAGTGTGTGAGAGAGAGAGATATGTCATAAAGTTAGTGATGAAGAACTCAACACAGCTTATTTAGAGAGACTTTCTTTGCAAATGATTGCCTGAGTTCAATTTGTTGCTGTTGCTTTCTTTATGCATTACCTTTAATCACTCAAAATAATTTACCAAACAGGAACCATTTCAATGTTACAAATGCTTACATAGTCGGAAAGTAACCATTTAACACAAATTGTATTGAAATTATTTTATTCAGCGTCTCAAGTTTTCATAAAGGAAATTAATCAAACTTGTGGAAACTTTCAAACTCTCAGAAACAGAGAATCTCACATCAGCAATGGCTCAGCATCGCCATCTGCTGGTGTCCCTGTCTCAGTGCAGCTAATGCGCCGCTCTCACCATCACCATCTGCTGTTGTCCTTATCTCATTGCAGTTACAGTCCACCTCTCACCATCTCCATCTGCTGGTGTCCCTGTCTCACTGCAGTTACTGTCCCACTCTCACCATCTCCATCTGCTGGTGCCCCTGCCTCACTGCTGTTCCTGTCGCCTCTCACCATCTCCATCTGCTGGTGTCCATGTTTCATTGCACTTACTGTGCCCTCTCACCATCTCCATCTGCTGGTGTCCCAGCCTCACTGCAGTTACTGTCCCACTTTCACCATCTCCATCTGCTGGTATCCCCGCTTCACTGCAGTTACTGTCCCTCCCACACCATCCCCATCTGCTGGTGCCCCTGTCTTACTGCAGCATCTGTACCACTCTCACCGTCTCCATCTGCTGGTGTCCCTGCCTCACTGCAGTTTCTGCCCCTGATCACCACCTCACAATCACTGCGTTTTGCAGCTTTGTCCACTGGCGGCGTTTGTTGACAGAGCAAACAATATGTGGCGCTGTACTGGCACATGCGCAAACGTTCACTATTCCAGTTAAACGTCAGGGTCTGCCCACGCTCAGGGAGCTGCCACGACGAAAGATGGCGCCGGTCTAATAATCAGAGAGGCGGGTGGAGGGTGGGAGGTGGAGCTGGTGGTCTGGGGGAGGAGGGGGAATGGGATTTAATTCCAGTGTTTGAAACCCTTCAGCTCTTTCTATGATTTCACTAATTTAACAATGAGATTGAGAGGGTATTTCACCCCCTTCTTCAGCTCCTGTCTGAATTTAGTCTGGATCACAATGTAAATACACGTGTTGGTGCAGGAGCTGAGAAGCTGCAGCATCTTTGATGTTTGAACTGTGATATAGAGAGGGTCAGTGGAGGAGAAATAATAATAAATATCTGTAATTCGACTAGAAATGTTATACACAACCCGGGTCACCCATAACAGGATAAAACTGCTGGATATACTGAAGAGTAAAATAATTGATTTCCTGCGATTCTCCATCTCTGGGTCCTTGTGATTCTCTGCATTGCTGTGGCGCCGGAATTCCCTGCGGACTTTACTGGAGAATAAAATCCGCCTGACAGTCAGAACATTGATCAGCAAAATCAGAAAGACCGGGACACAAGGGGTTAAAATGAGGTTAAACAATTCAAATGCCCCCCATATGGGGGAAGTATAGAAGCTCAGTTTAGTAACACAACTCATGGGAACATTATCAATAATGTATTGCTGTTTCAGTGTAAAGTACCAGGGGAGAGACTCTAAACAGCCCAGCACACTCACTGTTCCCACAACCACAGCCGCCGTTTTCTCGCTGCAATATTTTGTTTTCAGCTTCTCACAACAAATGGCCACAAATCGATCAAATGTGAAAGTGACTGTGAGCCAGACAGAAACAACTGTGGATGCAGAAAGCAGAACGATAATGAGAGAACACACAGGAGTAATTCTCAGGAATGAATCTGGGAAATAAATTAAAACAATCCATCTCAATATGGGATCAGTGATAATGACCAGGAGATCAGAAACTGCCATTCCCACCAGGTATACACTGATACATTTGGAGAGACCGCACTTTCCTCGGGACAGGATCACAATCGCCTCCAAGTTAACTGGAAGAGAGAGAGAAAAGGAAGCAGAGAAATTACTGATCAGACCTGGAGACAAAGCAACAGTTTGACAGGATCTGGGCTGAAATTTGCAGCTTTGTTGCTGCATCGAGCAGTGAAAACTGATTCATTGACCCGGGCAGTGCTTTGTCACAGTGAAATGTTTGAATGCACAATTATTAATAATGAATTGGGAAATTGATGCAGAAATTGAATAAAGTCAGCACCGGATCGACTGGAAGCACTGAGTGAGGATGCAGTGCCAGTGGGGGAATGAGAAGGAGATTTGCAGAGATGGAATCCAATGGGTTAATTGGGAATGTGTCTCCAGACTGTTGGTTGGGTAGGGTTGGGGAGAGCGGGATGTGTAGCTGGTTTGTTGCTCTGGGTTCAGTGAACAGACAGAGACTGTTCCCACATGGGAAACGGCAGAAACCTGCAGCGTTGCGTCTGATTATCAGTCATGATCTGGAATGGCGGAGCAGGCTAGAAGGGCTGAATGGCCACCTCCTGCTCCAATGTTCCTGTATTCCTATCAGGTTGGACAAGACAGCTGGACGTGGAGCCAGTGAGTGAGATTGAGAGGGAAAGAAGCAAAACGACATGTTGAAGCAGGAGGGGAGACTGGAGCAGATGGTTTGGGAAAGTGGATAAACTGAAGCAGTGGATGAGGAGACTGAGTATTCAATACAGTGTGAGGAGAGGCTGAGATACACAGGGAGAGACTGAAGCAGAGTGTTAGAGGAAATCTAATCTATCGATCCCAGTGATACAACTCAATTCATACATTCAAACAATAATCCCTCTGGTTATTGGTGCTGGAGAACAGTTCATTGTTTCTGCAATATAGTCAATATATTTAGTTTCTACAGGCAATTAAATATAAATTTAAATATATTTCTGATATCAGCCTCGCTCTTTATTGAATTCAGCAGTCACAGAGATTTTAAAGTGCAGTATTTAAATAATGAATTACCATCAGTGAAGAACTGACTTTATTCTTTTTATTCAGTCACTAAGGAAGGAATAGGAACTTTCTACAAAACAAAATGAAGTCCTGACAGAAATCAACACAGAGGATCAAGTCCAACAGGAAAATGAGCACAATCTGACAACAGACAACTTCAACTCACAGTTTCTCTCACTAATTGTTCTGGACATTCCAGCACTTTATGATAGTGAATTATTTACACTGCTGCTTCTTTCTCTTTCTCTTTACTTCTGCTTTTCTTTTCCCGTCGGTTTCGTTCTCCCTGCTCCTTTTCTCGTCCACTATCTCTCTGGACCACTCACACCCTGTAAATTGTTACTTCATGCTGATTTTCACATTTGATTTATTCCTAACATTCTGCATCTGTGTTCCGTTCGCCGGCCCCAGGTTCAATGATTCGATTCTCAGAGTCAGTTAGTTCAATGGTGAAACCTCTGTGAATAACTTAATGTATCTGCAGGACACTCAAGTCTCCACCTTTTCACCGACACTCTTCACTTCATCTACAATACATGGAATAAACAGTTTCGAAAGCTACTTCCAGACAAACCTCACAATCATTGAAATTCCTTCTCCTGGAATTATAAAGTAATGTGTTAGAATGTGGGATTGTTTAATTAATAAAATACCAACATCAGCGCTGCAGCAGATAATCTGCAGATAAATGGAAAGTCTCTTGTTTCCAACTGATAGAGTGTAAACCAATAAAACATCATATCAAAACTTTCTATTTTACAATGTAGTCCAGTGACAGTGAAGGTCCACAGTGAAGCAGAGAAGGAGAAGTGAAAGAGTCAGCAGCAAATTCAGTTCAGTAGCCAGACATCTGAAGCAGCTTCAGGCACACACACAATGGAATAATATTTGATAACACTGATAATTAATAAACACATTGAAATCGCAGTTAAACTGAGCCATGTTATTGGGGAGGGAGGATATTGTTCTGTCCCCTTGTAACACTGCGACCGTGAGATGTCTCATTATCAATCACTGAAAAAATATCATTAAAATATTCCAGGCCCCGTTAGATCCACATCATGAAACTGTTAAAAACTCCTAATGGTCTGATTATTGATCCTAACTGAAATATCTCATTCCAATACATTCAATACAAAGAATAATCCAGTAATAATGCCACAGTTACTTGAAACAATACCATTAAATACATAATGCAGTTCCTACAAGAATGAAAGAGTAGACAGTGAGGAGATTCCATCAGTAAATTGCTGGAAATGAACAGGCGGCTGTCTAACAAACACAGAGGGAAAATATACCAAGTACAGCAGCTCAGGTAACATCGATTTACACCATTAACAGCTGAGATACTGGCTTACCAGTAACTCCAATTGCTGCAAGTACAGGATAATAGATGTCTTCTATCTGATAGATTACTGAATATCCCATTTCTGTGAGAAGCAGAGACTTCTATTAGCCTGGAATCCACTGCTCCACCAGGCACTCTGAGCTGATCCATTCCAATAGGTCCTGATTTATACAGGGGAAAAGTCTCCACTGACACGGTTATACCCCTGATCATTGCTATTAGTTACAGTCACCTGAACAAACACATTACATCATCAGCTTTGACTCTGATGTATATAATATGGTGGATAAAACATAATCATTTCAATGTCAATGACATTTTCTGTGTAAGACGTCTCTCGGGAATAAACTTGCAATCTGTACCCGTACTGGATGGATGGCAATTATGAGAGGCATCATTTACATTTTCCATATTATTGCATTGACCTTGTTCACTCCTTCCTTTTCTATTGTAAATGTAACTGAACTGTCTGCAGTGGACACTGAATCCAGGCAATAAAGCAATCCCGTTTCACTCTGTTCCTGCCTGTTCCCAGTTAAAATGTGAACTTTGAGTGTCTGATTCAGGACTATGTTCAGGTTGACAGCCCAGAAACTACTGTGAATGATATTACGGGACAGACACTGTACGCATCCATTTGGGAGGCAGTTGTGTAGTGATAATATCAATGGTCACGTAATCAAGAGGCCCAACCTGATGGCCTGGGGACAGGGGTTCAAATCCCACCACGGCAGCAATTGAAAACAGAGGGAGCTCCCTCTCTATGGATAAAGTAGAGGGAACTCCCTCTCTATGTATAGAGTGGAGGGAGCTCCCTCTTTATTTGTAAAGTTTGGGGCGATGAAGGAAAGAGGAGAAGAGGGAAACGAAAAGAAATGGGGAAATGGAGAGAGAGGGACAAAGTGGAAGACAGTGAGAGACAGAAGAGATAGTGAAATGAGAATTTGACGATACCCCAGTAACAATCCCCATTGTCTGCCCAGTCCGGTATTTGGAGTTTAGTGTGAGTGTTTTAGGGATGAGTGTTGGATGAGTGTTTGATATTTTCAAACTGCATTGATATTCCCAACAAAAGCAAGAGTTAAAGATTCAAAATTAACCAAACAAATGGCTCAAAGCATTGCTGTCCATGGACAGAGGGACGGAGAGATGGAGGGAGTGAGACACAGATGGAGAGAAACACAGACAGAGTGGGACAGAGACAAAGGGAGAGAGAGAGACAGAGGTAGAATGATAGAGAAAAAAAGGAGAAACAGAGACAGAGGGGATTAGACAGAAAGGGAGGCAGGCAAATACAGAGGGAGAGAGACAGATGCAGAGGGAGAGACAGACAGAGAGGGAGAGGGAGGGCGAGATTATCGGAAAAACTTTAGATCTAATAACGTTGACAAAAGATAGAATTAAAAAGTAAAACTGGCTGTGTGCAAGACCTAATTTTGAAAGGAAAGATCAGAGGTTTAGTGTGAGTGTTTTGGGGGTGACTGTTGGATCATATTTTCAAACTGAAGTGACATTTAATATTATTTAAAAAAATATTATTAAACACTGACAAACTTTAGAAGCAGGGGAAATCGGATACAGTGTATGAGTGGGCCTTGACAGAACCTCAGTAACAATCCCGTTTATCTGCACAGTCCTGTATTGGGGGTTTGGTGTGAGAGTTTAGGGGGCGAGTGTTGAAAAGTGTTTGATATTTTCAAACTGCAGTGACGTTCTCAGCAAGGGCAAGATTTACAGGTTCACAATTAACCAAGAAATGGATAGAATCATTAACAATCCTTATTATTTGCCCAGTCCTGTTTTGGAGGTTAGTGTGAGTGTTTTAGGGGTGCATGTTGGATCATTGTTTCATATTTTCAAACTGCAGTGCCATTCCCAACAAGGCTGTTAATGTACATAAGAGCAGAGAGGTTATGCTGGAACTGTAACTCATTACTTGAGCACCATAATGAGACCTCCCAGGGCAGGTACAGTGGGAGTTTAGATACAGAGTAAAGCAGTGGATTTAGAGAAGGAGGGAGAGACGGGCCGAAAGAGTGAGGAAATACGAGGAGGCAGGCAGATTATAGGAGAAACTTTGCATCTAAATACGTGAAAAAAATAAATAATTAAAAACATAAATGGACTGCGCACTGAAAATACTGTCCGCACACAACAACTAAAGTCACACACCATCCTAATTTGAAATTATATCGCCATTCCTTCACTGTTACTGGGTCAAAATCCTGGAACTCCCTTCCCAACAGCACTGTGGGTGCACCTACCCCACATGGACTGCAGCGGTTCAAGAAGGAGGCTCAACACCACCTTCTCAAGGGCCATTACGGATGGGCAATAAATGCTGGCCTGGCCAGTAACGCACACATCCAACAAATAAATAAGGCAAATAAAAAGTTGACACCGAGTCACTTAAGGAGATATTACAAGAGACGAACAAAAACCTGGTCAAAGAGGTTGGTATGAGGAAGCGTCTTCAAAGAGGAAAGAGAGTTAGCGAGACGGAGAGGTTTAGGAAAGGAATTCCAGAGTTAGGGCCTTGGCAGCTTGAAGGTATGGCCACCAATGTTGGAACACTTCAAATTGGGGATGCTCAAGAGGCCAGAATTAGAGGATTGCAGATATTGGTGGATTGTGCAGCTGGAGGAGATTGCAGAGATAGGGAGGGGTCATTTGTGGAAGGCATTTCCAAACTTCTACCACCCTTTGTATGCAGAAGTGTTTCTAAATTTCATCTTTGAAAGGGCTTTCGACTAATGTTTGATTTTTAGACAGTCCGCCCCGTCCGAAACTGTCCCCATCGAATACTCACAGGGCAGGTATGCACGGGATTAGATACAAAGTACAGATCCATCTCCCAATGCAAGACTCGCTGTTCCTCTGTCTCTTTCTCCTCATCTCTCACTGCCTGCAACACCCTTTCTCTGCCTCTCTTTCTCCCGCTTCCCATCCTGAGAGCAAGAGGGAGAGATTGCGATAGTGTGCAGAGTGAGATAGAGATGGAGGGAGAAAAATGGAGAGATAAAGTTGGAAAGTGAGTAACAGAGAGAAGAAATATGTTTTCAGAGAGCAGAAGAAATTGGAAGAGAGAGATAGAGATGGAGAGAGATTACCAGCAAGAGAGTTTACCAGAGATTTCCTCTCTCTCAGTCCCTATCACTCCTTTCCAATTTGTTACCTTCTCCATCTATTATTCTCCTTCTCCCCCGATGTTTCACACTCCATGCCTCTCGCTCGTATGTCTGTGTATACTGCAATGAAGGATTACATCAAATTATTATGTTTTACTTTTGCTCTTTCAATCAAACTGAACAATCTCTCAGATTGTGAACAGAGGGGCCTTGGAGTGACTGTCCACTGTTTCCTGAGGGTAACAGGACAGGTGGATAAGGAGGTGAAGAAGGATAACAGAATACTTTCCTTTATTCGCCGATGTGGAGAATATAACAGCAGGGAGGTTATGCTAGAACTGTATAAAACACTAGTTCGACCACAACTAGAGTACAGTGTACAGTTCTGGTCACCACATTACAGGAAGGATGTGATCACACAAGGGAGGGTACAGAGGAGATTTGCAGAGGATGTTGTCAGGAACGGAGAATTTTAACTATGAGTAAAGATTGGATAGGCTGGAATGGTTTTCTTTGGAACAGAGAAGATTGACGGGAAGATTTAATTGAAGTGTATAAAATAATGACGGGCCTAGATAGAGTGGCTTGGAAGGAACCATTTCCCTTAACAGAGGGGTCAATAACCATGGGCATAGATTACAAGATTCCCACACCAATATCATGAGGGTGTGATGGCTTCCATGGTGGAATACCTGGTTGGATGTTTACAATGGAGAGTTTTCCTTCCTGATCATTATAAATGGCAGCCTGGGCCCCAACTTCATCCACATTTCTCCCACTCTGCCAGTATTTCACTCGACATACCTATCTTTCTCTGCTTGCGTACACAGCAGTGAAGAATTACATCAAATGAATATATCTTACATTCTCCCTTTCAATCCACCCCAACAATCTCTCTCTCTCCAACCTTGTCCCTCTCGTTAGCCCTCTCTCTGCCTGCATATCTAAGCCTCTCTCCCTTTGTCTCCCTCTTAGTGTCAGAGATAGCAGGAGGGAGAGATAGAGAGAGGAAGACAGAGAGAGACCTGGAGAACAACCTCGCCTTCTCCAATCTCTCCACGGAACTGAAGCCCCTCATCTTTGGAACCATTCTTGTGAACCTTTGCTGCACCCTCTCTACTGCCCCCACATTCTTCCTAAAGTATGGTGTCCAGAATTCGACAATGCTCCAGTTGAAGGCAAACCAGCGTTTTAGAAAGGTCATATTTTCCTTGCTTTTCTATTCAAAGTCTCTATTTATAATCTCACGATCCCTTCTGCCGTTTAACCACTTTCTGAACCTGCCCTGGCACCTTCAGTGATTGGTGCACAAATACACCCCACATGTGTCTGTTCCTGCACCTCCTTCAGAATTCTATCCTTTACTTGATATCGTCTCTCCCACTTTTTCCTAACTGTGGAGGCGGAAGATGCGGGCATGGTTCTTAATGAATACATCGCAACTGTCTTCACAAATTAGGGGACAACACAGACATTGTCGTCAATGAGGAGGGGTTTGAAATATTGAACGGGATAAACAGTGAGAGAGGAAATATTCAGGGATTCAGCATCTTTGAAAGCTGAAAATTCACCAGGCTCAGACTGTTAAGAGGTGCAAGGGTGGAAATAGCAGAGGCTCTGACCATCAGTTTCCAATCCTCTCTGGTTATAGTCGTGCTGCCAGAGGACTGGAGGACCGCACATGTTGTACTGTTGATTAACAAAGGTGAAAGTAATAGACTGAGTAATAACAGGCCATCCAGCCTAATCACAGTGGAGGGAATAACTCTCCTCATCTGCACTGACCGATCAAACAATTTCAGAGAAGGTACAGCAAAGGTTAGATGCAGAGTACAGTTCACTTTAAACTGTCCCTCGAGTGTCGGATTAACCCGGGTCACTCACTGTGCCCGGCTCAGCCTCAAGACTCACCTGCCTCAGTCACTGAGACGCTCCAGTATCACTTGCCTTAATTTAAGTGGATGCCGGGTTTGGAAGCAGGACAGGCACACGGGATTAGGACGACTGCTCATGTGGAGGATAAGCATCAGTAATCCCTCAGAGAATCAGAACAGACCATCGAGACTCATAAAAGGAAACTTGTGTTGAATTTGTGAGTCTTGCATTGTGGAATGCTTTAATATTTGGTGAGAATGTTGAGCCAGTGATATTTTGCCCCAGTGGGATGAATAGACACAATATGACTTTATTACAACAGTAAGGTACCATGTGTACTGTAAATATGGACTGAAATGACTGAAATAACAATGTAACTGATCAATTTTCAGCTGAATTCTATGACGACAGTTAGAGTCATCGAGTTAGACAGCACAGAAACAGGCCGTTCGGCCCATCGTGTCTGTGTCCACCATCAAGCACCTACCTATTCAAGTCCCATTTTCCAGCACTTGGCCCGTAGCCTTGTATGCTACGGCATTTCAAGTGCTCATCTGAATACTTCTTAAATGTTGAGGGTCCCTGCCTCTACCAACCCTTCAGGCAGAGCGTTCCAAATTCCAACCACCCTCTGCGTGAAAAATCTTTTCCTCAAATCCCCACTAAACCTCCTGCCCCATACCTTCAATGTATGCCCCCTTGTTATTGACCTCTCCGCGACAGGAAAATGTTTCTTCCTATCTCACCCAGCAATGCCCCTCATAATTTTGTATAACTCAATCAGGTCCCCCCGTGGCCTTCTCTGATCCAAGGAAAACAACTCCAGCCTTTTCAGTCTCTCTTCATAGCTGAAATGCTCCAGCCCAGGCAACATCCTGGTCAATCTCCTCTGCAACCTCTCCAGTGCAATCACATCCTTCCTATAGTGTGGTGCCCAGAACTGTACACAGTACTCCAGCTGTGGCCTAACCAGTGTTTTATACAGATCCATCATAACCTCCCTGCTCTTATATTCTGTGCCTCAACTAATAAAGGCAAGTATCCCATCTACCTTCCCAACCACCTTGTCTACCTGCGCTGCAGCCTTCAGTGATCTATGGACAAGTACACCAAGATCCTTCTGATGCTCGGTACTTCCGATGCTCCTACCATTCATTGGATATTCCCTAGCCTTGTTAGTCCTTCCAAAATTCTTTGTAACCTAACCTATGTATAATCTTTAATCTTGCAGTGCATGTGTAATGTTTAATTTCTGAAAGCCAGACAGAGGAAAGCTTAACGTACTCCAAAAACTCCAGACTTTTGGCATTTATTACCTTATCGGGTCAAATCTGACATTAAGTTGGACGAGACTTGTGAATAATTCTTTTTAAGTTGTTTTTCCGACAGTACGAGTGTAAATCGATGTGCAGCATCCCATCAGATAATATACACTCCTGTCTATATTGTCTGAATACAGACATAAAATATCCCCACATTTTGCTATTTATTTCGGGGCAGAGAGGTGAAGTGTTTATTTTGTCTGTGACTCAACTCGATCCCCAATGAAACCCAACATGTTGGGAGAGAGTGATAGACAGAGAGAGAGGAACAGAGGTAGAGTATCAGAGATATAGGGAGATATAGAAATGGAGAGAGAACAGAGAGATAATGAGGGATAGAGACAGAAACAGAGAAATAGAAAGTGCCAGGAGACCCTGAGAGACTTTCGAAGCAGGGGGACGGGGAGACAGGCTGTGTGGACACCCTGTGGTCACGTTACAGATAGACAGGGCAGATGCAGGTACGATGTTTCTCCTGGTTGAGGAGTCTAGAACCAGGGGACACAATTTCAAAATAAGGGGGACGCCACTTGGGACAGAGATGAGGAGAAATGTCATTAGTCATAGGGTAGTGAATCTTAAGAATTCTCTATCCCAGAGGGCTGTGGAAGCTCAGTCATTGAGTATGTTTAAAGCATATATTCCAAAGCTGCCGAATTAGTTTGTCCCAAACTACCCCATCAGGACCCCTTAATATCCCAGCAGCTTTGATCAAATCACCTTGATCCTCCTAAATTCCAGGGAATAAATCCCCAGTTTGCGTAATATCACCACGTAACTTAACCCTTGGAGTCCAGTTATCATTCTGGTAAATCGACACTGCACTCAAATGGACACGGACCCCTCAAGTCTCTTTGGAACTCCAGTGTTTCTAGCTTTTCACCATTTATAAAGTACTCTGTTCTGGTGTTTTTTACTGACATGGAAATCCATCTACCACAGTTTTAGCCATTCACTTCAGATATCTCTTTGTATTGTTCTGCTTCCAGCTACATTGCTTACAATGCTGCCTATTTTTGTGTCATTGGTAAACTTGGGTATGTTGCATTCTACCACATCATCTTAAATCGTTAATAAATACAGCAAAACTGAGACACACACGGGCTTTGCACTAGTAGACAGGAGTGAATCATTCCATCCGAGAGCTTTTCAAATTCCAGATTTATGTTTATTTTTGGAAAAAAAAATTTAAATTCACAACAGCCCAGCGTGGGATTTGAACTCCTACTTTTTCAATCATCAGCTCAGGCCTTCAAATTAAAACCCATAAAAAGAGATTCATTTTCCTACTGCTGTTGTGTGACTGACTGAGGTTTCGTATATTGTTCCCTTCTCCTCTTCTTCCATGTGTTTGAAGTCTTTGAAGTTTGTCAGAAATTGGTAAACTACTTCATGTGGTGTTCTGTAAATGCCTTCAATTCTGTGTATCTGGAAGGGACACAATTCAAATTCTCACCTTATTGCATCAACCAAAACCTGCAGGTCCATTCAAACAACTCTATTTCCTGTCTCTGCAAAGATAGCTCTCACTTCCACCGTGCAGGAATGTCTGAATGGAAACAGCTTTTGACACATTTCCAAACACGTTTGCTAACACTTTTCAGGATGAAGCTAAATTCAACTCACAGATTCCAAGCGCCAAATTGAGCTTTAGGGTAGAACAGGTAGCATTGATGAAATCCCAGATCTCTCTGTCCTGTCACCCATTCTAACATTGTACCATTTAGTTTATATCACTCAGTCTTCCTTCCAAAATGCATCACTTCACATTTCTCAGCATTGAAGTTAACCTGCCCTGTGTCTGTCGAATGATAGGTTGGATAGTAAGCTGTCAAGAGGACATAAAGTGTCTGCAAAGAGATTTCCAGAGGTTAAGTGAGTGAGCAAAAAATTGGGAGATGGAGTACAATGTGGGAAAATGTGATCTTGTCCACTTTAGCAGGAAGAATAAAAATCAGTATATTATTGTAATGGAGAGAGACTGCAGAACTGTACGGTACAGAGGGATCTGGGTGTCCTGGTACATGAATCACAAAATGTTACCGTGGAGCGACAGCGAGTGATTAGGAAGGCAAATGGAATGTTGTTGTTTATTGCAAGGTGAATAGAATATCAAAGTAGGGAAGTGTTGTTACATCTGTACAAGGCATAAGTTGGACGACGTATGCAGGATTGTGGACACTTTTGGTCTCCTTCCTGAAGAAATTATATAATTGCATTCGAAGTTGTTCAGAGAAGGTGCACAGGGCTGATTCCTGGGATGAAGGGGTTATCTGATGAGGAAAGTTTGAACAGGTTGGGTCTGTCCCCACTGGAGATAAGAAGAATGAGAGGTGATCTGACTGAAACATCTCAGGTCCCGAGTGGACTGGACAGGGTGAATGCTGAGAGGATGTTTCCCCTTGTTGGGGAGAATAGAACTAGAGGACACAGTTTAAAAATTAGGGACGTCCCATTTAAAACCGGGATGAGGAGACATGTTTTTCTCTCAGAGGGGGGTCAGTCTGTGGAATTCCCTTCCCCAGAGACCAGTGGAGGCTGGATCATTGAATATATTCAAGGCTGAGTTAGATAGATTTTTATCAGTTAGGGAGGAAAGGGTTATGGGACGCAGACAGGAAAGTTGAGTTGAGTTCACAATCGGATTACCCATTGAATGGCAGAGCAGTCTCGAGGGGCCGAATGGCCTACTCCTGCTCCTAATTCGTTAGTTCCTGTGTGTTCCATTTCACCAGACTGCCTCTATCCTCCTGAAGTCTGCTACTAGTCTCTTCCCTGTTTATTACATTGCAGATGACACAAACATTGGCAAACATTGAAGTTATGCCCTGTAAACACAAGTCCAAGTCATTAGTATATATCAAAAAGAGCAGTGGTCCTAATATAAACCTCCACTGTATACCTCCCTCCAGTCTGAAACAACCATTGTCCACTCTCTCAGCCAATGTCGTATCCCCTCAGCCAATGTCCCTTTCATCCCTGGAGCACCAATATTGCTAACTGGCCAATTAGGAGGCACCATTAAGTCCACCCCATGAGGACCCTGGTCCCAGACCTCTCTGTTTCCACTCTCCCATCTGCAGTCCCCAGACAGGTACAGCATGGATTAGAGACAGAGTAATGCTCCTTCTGCACTCTCCCATCCAACAGTCCCAGGACAGGAACAGCATGGGGTGGATACAGAGTGAATCTCACGCTACACTGTCTGAAGCAGACACATTGAGAGATAGAAAGAGAGAAACAGACTGACAGAGTGACTGAGAGAGAAAGAAGGATGTTTAACATCAGACATAGGAAGATGAGGAGGCAATTTAACCCCTCGACCCTGTTCCAGCATTCAGTGAGATCAGGGCTGATCTGTGATCTCACGAACACCATATAGCCCACCTTTGCCCCTTATCTCTTAACACTTTTGGTTAACAAAAATCTATCAATCTCAGATTTAAAAATTTACAAGTGGCTCAGCATCAATTGCTGTTTGTGGAAGAGACTTCCAAACTGATACCACACCTGGTGTGTTGAAGTGCTTCTTCATTTCACTCCTGAAAGGCTTTGAGACGAAATTTAGATTTTTAGACTATGCCCACAAGTTCCATCCTCCACAGCCAGTGGGAATAGTTACTCTCTGTCTACCCAATCAGAATCTCCTTGTCTGCACTGCCTCATCGAGCAATCTCAGAGAAGGTACAGCACGTGTTAGATCCAGAGTAAAGCTCCATTTAAACTGTCCCTGGAGTGTCGGATTAACCCGGGTCACTCACTGTGCCCGGCTCAGCCTCAAGACTCACGTGCCTCAGTCACTGAGATGCTCCTGTGTCACTTGCCTTAATGTAAGTGGATGCCGGGTTTGGGAGAGGGACAGGCACACGGGATTAGGACGACTGCTCATGTGGAAGATAAGCATCAGTAATCCCTCAGAGAATCAGAACAGACCAGCGAAATTCAGAAAAGGAAACTTGTGTTGAATTTGTGAGTCTTGCATTGTGGAATGTTTTAGTATTTGGTGAGAATGTTGAGCCAGTGAAATGTTGCCCCTTTGGGATGAATAGACACCATATGACATTATTACAACAGTAAGGTGCCATGTGTATTGTAAATATGGACTGAATGACTGAAATAACAATGTAACTGATCAATTTTCAGCTGAATGCTATGACTACAGTTCTACCTGCTATCCTGTTACATATGTGCTGCTATACCTGCTTTATGTGAGAATGTACACACGACACAATGGGATGAAGTCAAAGTGGCCACTCTTTATTCTTTTAGACTATGCCCCAAGTTCCTGACTCCGCAGCCAGTGGGAATTGTTACTCTCTGCCCACCCTATCAGTTTCCCTTATTATCTTAAAAACATTCATCGAATCAACCCATAACCTTCTAAATTCCAGGGATACAGAGTAAATCTCCAGCTACACTGTCCCATTAAATATTCTCAAGCTAAGCACAATGTTGGGTTTGACACAGAGTAAATTTCCGTCTACACTGTCCCATCACACACTCCGAGGGCAGGAACATCATGGGTTGGACACAGAGTGAATCTCACTCTACAGTGTCCGATAGAGACAGATAGAGAGACAGAAGGAGAGAAACAGAGAGACATAGACTGACAGGGTGACTGACAGAGAAAGAAGGATATTTAACAGGGGATATTGGAAGAGGAGGATGCAATTTAACCCCACAACTCTGTTCCTGCATTCAATGAGATCATGGCTGATCTGTGACGTAACTTACACCATATATCCTGCCTTTGCCCTTTATCTCTTATTACCTTTGGTTAACAAGAACCTATCAATCACAGGTTTAAAAATTAACCAATAAGCCAGCATGAAATTTCCACAAACAATATCATGAGGGTGTGATGGTTCCCACAGTGGAATAGCTGGCTGAATATTTAAAATGGAGGCTATTCCTTCTGGATCAACAAAAGTGTCTACCTGGATCCCAACTTCATCTGCATTCTTCCCTCTCCCGATGTTTTTCTTCTCTCCATATCTAACTCTGATATGTTTGTGCACAGCAGTGAAGGATTAAATCAAGTTAATATATCTTACATTATCCTCTTCAACCAACTCAACAATCTCTTCCTCTCTCCAAGTTTGTCCCTCTCTACAGCCCTCTCTATGCCTTCATATTTCACCCTCCGTCCCTCTGTCTCTCTCCTCGTGTCAGTGATATCAGAGAGAGAGGCAGAGATAGAAGGAGAGGGAGGGAGTGACAGAGAGGGAAAGACAGATGGAGGGACAGAGAGAGAGACAGAGAGAGAAGCAGAGAGTGGGAGACACAGTTAGGGAAAGACAAATGGAGAGAGAGAGAGAGGCACAGATAGAAGGACAGAGAGGGAGTGACAGAGAAGGAAAGACAGATGGAAAGACAGAGAGAGAGAGAAAGATAGGGCAGAGAGGAAGAGACAGAGAGGGAAAGACAGATGGAGAGACAGAGAGAGAGACAGAGAGAGAAGCAGAGTGGGAGAGACAGAGAGGGAAAGACAGATGGAGGGACAGAGAGAGAGACAGAGAGAGATGGTGAGAGTGGGAGAGACAGAGAGGGAAAGACAAATGGAGAGAGAGAGAGACAGAGAGAGATGGAGAGAGTGGGAGAGACAGAGAGGGAAAGACAGATGGAGAGACAGAGAGAGAGGCACAGATAGAAGAACAGAGAGGGAGTGACAGAGAAGGAAAGACAGATGGAAAGACAGAGAGAGAGAGAACGATAGGACAGAGAGGAAGAGACAGAGAGGGAAAGACAGATGGAGAGACAGAGAGAGAGACAGAGAGAGAAGCAGAGAGTGGGAGAGACAGAGAGGGAAAGACAGATGGAGGGACAGAGAGAGAGACAGAGAGAGATGGTGAGAGTGGGAGAGACAGAGAGGGAAAGACAAATGGAGGCACAGAGAGAGAGAGAGACAGAGATGGAAGGAGAGACAGGGAGTGACAGGGAGGGAAAGAGATAGAGGGACAGAGAGAGAGAGAAACAGAGATAGAAGGAGAGAAAGGGAGTGTCAGGGAGGGAAAGACAGATGGAAAGACAGAGAGAGAGACAAAGATAGGAGAGAGAGGAAGAGACAGAGAGGGAAAGACAGATGGAGTGACAGTGAGGGAAGGAAAGTTGGAGAGACAGAGAGAGAGGCAAAGATAGAAGGACAGAGAGGGAGTGACAGAGAGGGAAAGACAGATGGAAAGACAGAGAGAGAGAGAGACTGTGATAGAATGAGAGAGAGGGAGAGACTGGGAGGGAAAGACAGATGGAGGGACAGAGAGAGAGACAGAGAGAGATCGAAGAAGAGACAGGGAGTGACAGGGAGGGAAAGAGATGGAGGGACAGAGAGAGAGAGAAACAGAGATAGAAGGAGAGAAAGGGAGGGTCAGGGAGGGAAAGACAGATGGAGGGACAGAGAGAGAGACAAAGATAGGAGAGAGAGGGAGTGACAGAGGGGGAAAGACAGATGGAGAGAGAGAGAGAGATGGAGAGAGTGGGAGAGACAGAGAGCGAAAGACAAATGGAGGCACATAGAGAGACAGACAGAGATTGAAGGAGAGACAGGGAGTGACAGGGAGGGAAAGAGATGGAGGGACAGAGAGAGAGAGAAACAGAGATAGAAGGAGAGAAAGGGAGGGTCAGGGAGGGAAAGACAGATGGAGGGACAGAGAGAGAGAGACAAAGATAGGAGAGAGAGGGAGTGACAGAGGGGGAAAGACAGATGGAGAGACAGAGAGAGTGGCATCGATGGAAGGAGAGAGATGGAGTGACAGGGAGGGAAGGACAGATGGAGGGATAGAAAGAGAGACAGAGATAGAAGGAGAGAGAGGGAGTGACAGAGTGGGAAAGACAGATGGAGGGACGGGGAGAGAGACAGAGAGACAGGCAGAGACAGCGAGAGAAGGAGAGATTGGGAGAGACAGAGAGGGAAAGGCAGTTGGGGAGACAGAGAGAGAGAGAGGCAGCGATGGAAGGGGAGAGAGGGAGTGACAGGGAGGGAAGGACAGATGGAAAGACAGAGAGAGATAGACAGAGATAGAAGGAGAGAGATGGAGTGATGGGGGGGATGGAAAGACTGATGGAGGGACTAAGTGAGAGACAGAGAGTGAAGGAGAGAGATGGAGTGACAGAGAGGGAAAGACGGATGGATGGACAGAGAGGGCGACAGAGGCAGAAGCAGAGAGATGGAGAAACAGGGAAGGAAGGACAGATGGAGGGGTCGACGGAGATAGACAGAGATAGAAGGAGAAAGACGGAGAGACAGAGAGGGAAAGACTGATGGAGGGACAAAGAGAGAGACAGAGTGAGTGGCAGAGACAGAGATAGAGTGGAAGGCAGTGAGAGACAGAAGATAAATCGAAATGAGACCTTGACGGAACCCCAGTAACAATCACCATTGTCTGCCCAGTCGGGATTTGTTGTTTGATGTGAGTGCTTGAAGGATAAGTGTTAGATGAGTGTTTGATATTTTGCATTGACATTCCCAACAAAAGCAAGAGTTAAAGATTCAAAATTAACCAAACAAATGGCTCGAAGCATTGCTGTCCATGCACAGAGGGACGGAGAGATGGAGGGAGTGAGACACAGACGGAGAGAGACACTGACAGACTGGGACAGAGACAGAGGGAGAGAGAGAGAGACAGAGAACAAAGAACAAAGAACAAAGAAAATTACAGCACAGGAACAGGCCATTCGGCCCTCCAAGCCTACACCGATACAAATCCTCTATCTAAACAAGTCACCTATTTTCTAAGGGTCTGTATCTCTTTACTTCCTGCCCATTCATGTATCTGTCTAGATACATCTTAAAAGACGCTATCGTGCCCGCGTCTACCACCTACGCTGGTAATGCGTTCCATGCACCCACCACCCTCTGCGTAAAGAACTTTCCATGCATATCCCCCCTAAACTTTTCCCCTTTCACTTTGAACTCGTGTCCCCTTGTAATTGAATCCCCCACTCTGGGAAAAAGCTTCTTGCCATCCACCCTGTCTTTACCTCTCATGATTTTGTACACCTCAATCAGGTCCCCTCTCAACCTCCGTCTTTCTAATGAAAATAATCCTAATCTACTCAACCTCTCTTCATAGCTAGCGCCCTCCATACCAGGCAACATCCTGGTGAACCTCCTGTGCACCCTCTCCAAAGCATCCACATCCTTTTGGTAATGTGGCGACCAGAACTGCACACAGTATTCCAAATGTGGCCGAACCAAAGTCCTGTACAACTGTAATATGACCTGCCATCTCTTGTACTCAATACCCCGTCCGATGAAGGATAGCATGCCGTATGCCTTCCTGACCACTCTATTGACCTGCGTTGCCACCTTCAGGGAACAATGGACCTGAACACCCAAATCTCTCTGGACATCAATTTTCCCCAGGACTTTTCCATTTACTGTATAGTTCACTCTTGAATTGGATCTTCCAAGATGCATCACCTCGCATTCGCCCTGATTGAACTCCATCTGCCATTTCTCTGCCCAACTCTCCAGTCTATCTATATTCTGCTGTATTCTCTGACAGTCCCCTTCACTATCTGCTACTCCACCAATCTTAGTGTCGTCTGCAAACTTGCTAATCAGACCACCTATACTTTCCTCCAAATCATTTATGTATATCACAAACAACAGTGGTCCCAGCACGGATCCCTGTGGAATACCACTGGTCACACGTCTCCATTTTGAGAAACTCCCTTCCACTGCTACTCTCTGTCTCCTGTTGCCCAGCCAGTTCTTTATCCATCTAGCTGGTACACCTTGGATCCCATGCGCCTTCACTTTCTCCATCAGCCTTCCATGGGGAACCTTATCAAACGCCTTACTGAAGTCCATGTCTATGACATCTACAGCCCTTCCCTCATCAATCAACTTTGTCACTTCCTCAAATAATTCTATTAAGTTGGTAAGACATGACCTTCCCTGCACAAAACCATGTTGCCTATCACTGATAAGCCCATTTTCTTCCAGATGGGAATAGATCCTATCCCTCAGTATCTTCTCCAGCAGCTTCCCTACCACTGACGTCAGGCTCACCGGTCTATAATTACCTCGATTTTCCCTGCTCCCTTTCTTAAGCAAGGGGACAACATTAGCAATTCTCCAGTCCTCCGGGACCTCACCCGTGTTCAAGGATGTTGCTAAGATACCTGTTAAGGACCCAACTATTTCCTCTCTCGCTTCCCTCAGTAACCTGGGATTGATACCATCCGGACCTGTGGACTTGTCCACCTTAATGCCTTTTAGAATACCCAACACTTCCTCCCTCCTTATGCCGACTTGACCTAGAGTAATCAAACACCTGTCCCTAACCTCAACATCCGTCATGTCCCTCTCCTCGGTGAATACCGATGCAAAGTACTCATTTAGAATCTCACCCATTTTCTCTGACTCCACACATAACTTTCCTCCTTTGTCCTTGAGTGGGCCAATCCTTTCTCTAGTTACCCTCTTGCTCCTAATATATGAATAAAAGGCTTTGGGATTTTCCTTAACCCTGTTTGCTAAAGAAATTTCATGACCCCTTTTAGCCCTCTTAATTCCTCGTTTCAGATTGCGCCAACAATCCCGATATTCTTTCAAAGCTTCGTCTTTCTTCAGCCACCGAGACCTTATGTGTGCTTCCTTTTGCCTCTGAGCTAGTCTCACAATTTCACCTGACATCCATGGTTCCCTAATCTTGCCATTTCTACCCCTCATTTTCACAGGAACATGTATCTCCTGCACGCTAAAATGATAGAGATAAAAGGAGAAACAGAGACAGAGGGAGAGAGACAGAAAGGGAGGCAGGCAAATGCAGAGTGGGACAGACAGAAAGGGAGGGAGAAAGGGAGAGAGAGAGAGAGAGGAAGAGAGACAAACAGACGGAGAAACAGAGACAGAGGGAGAGACTCACAGATAGAGAGAGGGAGGGCGAGGTTACTGGAAAAACTTTACATCTAATAATGATGAAAAAAGATAGAATTAAAAAGTAAAACTGGCTGTGTGCAAGAACTAATCCTGAAAGGAAAGATCAGGGGTTTAGTGTGAGTGTTTTGGGGGCAAGTGTTGGATCAGTGATTGATATTTTCAAACTGAAGTGACATTTAATATTATTGAAACAAATTTATTAAACACTGACAATCTTTAGAAGCAGGGGAAATGGGATACAGTGTGTGAGGGAACTTTGAAAGAATCTCAGTAACAATCCCCATTATCTGCACAGTCCTGTATTGGGGGTTTAGAGTGAGAGTTTAGGGGGCGAGTGTTGAACAGTGTTTGATATTTTCAAACGGCAGTGACGTTCCCAGCAAGGGCAAGATTTACTGGTTCAAAATTAACCAAGAAATGGATAAATCATTTTTTCCAAGGAGAGAGAGATGGTGTTAGAGTCAGAGTCATGGAAAGAGGCAGAGAAAGAGGGAGAGGACGAGGGTGAGAGAGAGATAGAGAGAGAGAGAGAGATGGGAAGAAATAGACATTCGAGGGAGAGACAGAGAGAGGATGAGACAAGTTGTAACAATCAATAACAATCCTCATTATCTGCCCAGTCCTGTTTTTGGAGGTTAGTGTGAGTGTTTTATGGGTGAATGTTGGATCAGTGTTTCATATTTTCAAGCTGCAGTGAGATTCCCAACAAGGCTGTTAATGTATTTTAGAGCAGGGAGGTTATGCTGTAACTTTATAACTCATTGCTTAAGCACCATAATGAGGTCTCCCAGGGCAGGTACAGTGTGAGTTTAGAAACAGAGTAAAGCAGTGGATTTAGAGAAGGAGGGAGAGACGGGCAGAAAGAGTGAGGAGATACGGGGAGACAGGCAGATTGTAGGAGAAACTTTACATCTAACCACATGAAAAAATAAATAATTAAAAATATAAATGGACTGCGCACTGAAAATACTGTCCGCACACAACTGAAGTCACACACCATCCTAACTTGAAACTATATCACCATTCCTTCACTGTTACTGGGTCAAAATCCTGGAACTCAATTCCTAACAGCACTGTGGGTATCCCTACACCACATGGACTGCAGCGGTTCAATAACGAGGCTCAACACCACCTTCTCAAGGGCAATTAGGAATGGGTAGTAAATGCTGGACTGGCCTGTAATGTACATATCCAACAAATAAATAAGGCAAATAAAAAGTTGACACCGAGTCACTTAAGGGGATATTGCACGAGACGAACAAAGATATGGTCAAACAGGTTGGTTTGAGGGAATGTCTTCAAAGAGGAAAGAGAGCTGGTGAGATGGAGAGGCTTAAGAAAGGAATTCCAGAATTAGTGTCTTGGCAGTTTGAAGGCACAGACACCAATGTTGGAACAATTCAAATTGGGGATGGTCAAGAGGCCAGAATTGGAGGTTCACAGATATTGGTGGATTGTGGAGCTGGAGGAGATTGCAGAGATAGGGAGGGGTCATTTGTGGAAGACAGTTCCCAACTTCTCCCCCTCTTTGTATGTCGATGTGTTTCTAGATTTCATCTTTGAAGGGCTTTTGACTAATTTTTGATTTTGTGACAGCTCCCCCGGTCCGAGACTGTCCCCATCGAATACTCACAGGGCAGGTACGCACGGGGTTAGATACAGAATAAAGATCCATCTATGAATGCCAGACTCACTGTTCCTCTGTCTCTTTCTCCTCATCTCTCACTGCCTGCAACACCCTTTCTCTGCCTCTCTTTCTCTCTCTTCCCATCCTGAGAGCAAGAGTGAGAGATTGAGATAATGTACAGAGGGAGATAGAGACAGAGGGAGAAAAGTAGAGAGATAGACTTGGAAAGTGAGTAACAGAGTGAATAGTGTTTCAGAGAGTAGAGGAGTGGGGAAGAGAGAGATAGAGATGGAGAGAGTTACCAGCAAGAGAGTTTACCAGTGATTACCTCTCTCTCAGTCCCTATCACTCCTTTCCAATTTGTTACCATCTCCATCTATTTTTCTCCCTCTACCCCGATGTTTCACACTCCATGCCTCTTGCTCGTATGTCTGTGTATACTGCAGTGAAGGATTACATCAAATTATAATGTTTTACATTTGCTCTTTCAATCTAACTGAACAATCGCTCTGTCTGGGAACAGAGGGGCCTTGGAGTGAATGTCCACTGATTCCTGAGGGTAACAGGACAGGTGGATAAGGTGGTTAAGAAGGCTTTCGGAATACTTTCCTTTATTGGCCGATGTAGAGAATATAAGAGCAGGGAGGTTATGCTCGAACTGTATAAAACACTAGTTAGACCACAGCTAGAGTACTGTGTACAGTTCTGGTCACCACATTACAGGAAGGAGGTGATCACACTAGGGAGGGTACAGAGGAGATTGACAGAGGATGTTGTAAGGAATGGAGAATTTTAACTATGAGGAAAGGTTGGATAGGCTGGAATTGTTTTCTTTGGAACACTGAAGGTTGAAGGGAAGATTTAATTGAGGTGTACAAACTAATGACGGGCCTGGATAGAGTGGATAGGAGGGACACATTTACCATAACAGAAGTGTCAATAACCATGGGCATAGATTACACGATTTCCACAATAATATCATGAGGGTGTGGTGGATTCCATGGTGGAATACCTTGCTGGATGTTTACAATGGAACGTTTTCCTTCCTGGTCATCAAAACTGGCCGCCTGGGCCCCAACGTCATCCACATTTCCCCCACTCTACCGATATTTCACTCTACATACCTATCTTTCTCTGTTTGCGTGCACAGCAGTGAAGGATGACATCAAATGAACATACCTTACATTCTCCCTTTCAATCCACGCCAACAATCTGTCTGTCTCCAAACTTGTCCCTCTCAACAGCCCTCTCTCTGCCTGCATATCTAAGCCTCTATCCCTCTGTCTCCCTCTTAGTGTCAGAGATAGCAGGAGGGAGAGATAGAGAGAGGAAGGCAGAGAGAGACAGAGAGAACAACCCCAGCTTCTCCAATCTATCCACGTAACTGAAGCCCCTCATCCCTGGAACCATTCTTGTGAATCTTTTCTGCACCCTCTCTAATGCCCCCACATTTTTCCTGAAGCACGGTGTCCAGATTTGGACAATGCTCCAGTTGAAGGCAAACCAGCTAATTACAAAGGTCCCATTTTCCTTGCTTTTCTATTCAAAATCTGTATTTTCAATCTCAGGACCACTTCTGCCGTTTAACCACTTTCTGAACCTGCCCTGCCACCTTCAGTGATTGGAGCACAAATACCCCCACATGTGTCTGTACCTGCACCTCCTTTAGAATTCTATCCTTTACTTTGTATCGTCTCTCCTCCTTTTTCCTAACCGTGGATGCAGAAGATGCGGGCATGGTTCTTGATGAATACATATTGGCTGTCTTCACAAAAGAGGGGACGATGCTGATATTGCAGTCAATGAGGAGGGATTTGAAATATCGAATGGGATAAACAGTGAGAGAGCAAATATTCAGGGGTTTAGCATCTTTGAAAGCTGATAATTCAACAGGCTCAGACTGTTTAGAGGTGCAAGGGCGAAAATATCAGAGGCTCTGACAATCATTTTCCAATCCTCTCTGGTTACAGTCGTGCTGCCAGAGGACTGGAGGACTGCGTATGTTGTAATGTTGATTAACAAGGGAGAAAGAAACAGACTGAGTAATTACAGGCCACCCAGCCTAATCACAGTGGAGGGCAAATTATTGGGCAAAAGTGATTGATTAATTCCTTTCTAGTTCTGTGTGTCTCAGTGTCTCCATGTCTGTGTCTCTGTCACAATTTGAGCACTACCCTCACATTGGTGAGGAGTCGGTCTTTGGAATATATGTCCCAGTGTTGTGGAAACATAAAATGGCCACCGAGAACCAGCCTAAAATGGCTGACTAATGTTTGTGGATTTCCACAGATATTTGAGAGAGGAGAGAGAGACAGACAGTCAGACAGACAGAAAGAGAGACAAAGAGAGAGGCACAGACCAAGACACAGAGAGTGATAGCAAGATATTTGTCATTGACAGAGGAAGAGGAGGAGACCATTTGGCCCCTCAACCCTCTTCTGTCATTCAATGAGATCATGGCTGATGTGTGATCTCACTCCATGTACCTTTCTTTGCCCCTTAATACCTTTGGTTGACAAAAATCTATCAAACTCAGATTTAAAAACTAACAAGTGTCTCAGCATCAATTGCCGTTTGTGGAAGAGAGTTCCAAATTGATACCACACCAGGTGTGTTCATAAGAATATAAAGACTAGGAGCAGGAGTTGGCCACGCGGCCCCTCGAGCCTGCTCCGCCATTCAATAAGATCATGGCTGATCTTTTTGTGGACTCAGATCCACTTACCCGCATTTTCACCGTCTCCCTTAATTCCTTTATTGTTCAAAAAGATATCTACCTTAGCTTTAAGAACGTTTACTGAAGAAGCGTCAACTACCTCACTGGGCAAGGAATTCCATAGATTAACAACCCTCTGGATGAAGAATTTCCTTCTTAATTCAGTCCTAAATCTGCTCCTTCTAATCATGAGGCTATGCCCTCTTGTCCTAGCTTCACCTGCCAGTGGAAACAACCTCTCTCTTTGTATCTTATCTATTCCCTTCATAATTTTATATGTTTGTATAAGATTCCCCCTCAGTCTTCTGAATTCTCATGAATATAATCCCAATCTACTCAGTCTCTCCTCATAAGCCAACCCCCTCAACTCCGGAATCAACGAAGTGAAGCTCCTCTGCACCCTCTCCAGTGCCTGTACATCCTTTCTCAAGTAAGGAGACGAAAACTGCACACAGTACTCCAGGTGCGGCCTCACCAGTACCTTATCCAGCTGCAACATAACCTCTCTGCTTTTCAACTCAATCCCTTTAGCAATGAAGGACAAAATTCCATTTGCCTTCCTCGTTACTTGCTGTACCTGCAGACCAACCTTCTGCGATTCATGCACAAGGACACCCAGGTCCCTCTGCAAAGCAGCATGCTGCAACTTTTTACCATTCAAGGAATAATCCTTTTTACTGTTACTCCTACCGAAATGAATGACTTCCAAATTTTCAATATTGTATTCCATCTGCCAGACCTATGCCCACTCACTCAATGTATCTATGTTCCTCGGCAAAGTTTCACAGTCATCTGCACACTTTGCTCTGCCACTCATCTTAGTGTCATCTGCAAAATTTGACACCCTACAAGTGGTCCCCAACTCCAAATCATCTACATAAATTGTAAATAATTGCAGACCCCAGCACTGATCCCTGAGGCACACCACTGATTGCCACCCAGACTAGCACTCATTTATCCCCACTCTCTGTTGAAGTGTTTCTTCATTTCACTACTGAAAGGTTGTTAGACTGCGTTTAGATTTTTACACTATGCCCCCAAGTTCCTGACTCCGCAGCAAGTGGGAATTGTTACTTTCTGTCCACCCTTTCAGTTTCCCTTATTTTCTTGAAAACATTCATCAAATCACCCCATGACCTTATAAATTCCAGGGAAGTGACATGTTGGAGCAGGAGGGGAGACTGGAGCAGATGGTTTGGGAAAGTGGATAAACTGAAGCAATGGATGAGGAGACTGAGGATTCAATACAGTGAGAGGAGAGGTTGTGATTCACAGGGAGAGACTGCAGCAGAGTGTTAGAGGAAATCTAATCTATAGATCCCAGTAATACAACTCAATTCATACATTCAAACAATAATCCCTGTGGTTATTGGTGTTGGAGAACAGTTCATTGTTTCTACAATATCGTCAATATATTTAGTTTGCACAGGCAATTAAATATAAATTTGTATATATTTCTGATATCAGCCTCGCTCTTTATTGAATTCAGCAGTCACAGATATTTTAAAGTGCAGAATTTAAATAATGAATTACCATCAGTGATGAACTGATTATATTCTGTTTATTCAGTCACTAAGTAAGGAATAGGAACTTTCTGCAAAACAAAATGAGGACCTGACAGAAATCAACACAGAGGATCAAGTCCAACAGGAAAATGAACACAATCTGACAACAGACAACTTCAACTCACAGTTTCGCCACTAATTGTTCTTGAAATTCCAGCACTTTATGATAGAGAATTATTTACACTGCTGCTTCTTTCTCTTTCTCTTTACTTCTGCTTTTCTTTTTCAATCGGTTTCGTTCTCCCTGCTCCATTTCTCCTTCCCCATCTCTCTGGAGTACTCACACCCTGTAAATTGTTACTTAATGCTGATTTTCACATATGATTTATTCCTAACATTCTGCGTCTGTGTTTTGTTCACCAGCCCCAGATTCAATAATTCTATTCTCAGAGTCAATTTGTTCAATGGTGAAACCTCTGTGAATAATTTAATGCATCTACAAAACTCTCAAGTCTCCACCTGTTCACCTACACTCTTCACTTCATCTACAATACATTGAATAAACAGGATCGAAAGCTACTTCCAGACAAACCTCACAATCATTGAAATTCCTTCTCCTGGAATTATAAAGTAATCTGTGAGAATGTGGGATTGTTTAATTAATAAAACAGCAACATCAGCGCTGCAGCTGATAATCTACAGATAAATGGAAAGACTCTTGATTACAACTGATTGAGTGAAAACCAGTAAAACATCACATCACTTCTTTCTATTTTACAATGTAGTCCAGTGACAGTGAAGGTCAACAGTGAAGCAGAGAAGGAGAAGTGGAAGTGTCAGCAGCAAACTCAGTTCAGTAGACAGACTTCTGAAGCAGCGTCAGACACACACACAATGAAATAATATTTGATAACAGTTATAATCAATAAATACATTGAAATCCCAGTTGAACTGAGCCATGTTATTGGGGAGGGAGGACATTGTTTTGTCCCCTTGTAACACTGAGACTGTGAGATGTCTCATTATTAATCAAATAAAAAGAATCATTAAATTATTCCAGGACCGGTTAGATCCACATCATGAAAATGTTAAAAGCTGCTGATGGTCTGATTATTCATTCTAACTGAAACATCTCATTCCAATACATTCAATACACAGAATAATCCAGTAATAATGCCACAGTTACTTAAAGCAATACCATAAAATACATAATACAGTTCCTGCAAGAATGAAAGAGTAGAAAATGAGGAGATTCCATCAGAAAATTGCTGGAAAAGAACAAGTGGCTGTGCAACACACACAGAGGGAAATAATACCCAGGACAGCAGCACAGTTAACATCGATTTACACCATTAACAGCTGAGATACTGGCTTACCAGCAACTCCAATTGCTGCAAGTACAGGATAGTAAATGTCTTCTATCTGATACATTACTGGATATCCCATTTCTGTCAGAAGCAGAGACTTCTATTAGCCTGGAATCCACAGCTCCACCAGGCACTGAGCTGATCCATTCCAATGGGTTCTGATTTATACAGGGGATAAGTCTCCACTGACACGGTTATACCCCTGATCATTGTTATTAGTTACACTCTCCTGAACAAACACATTACATCAGCAGTTTTGACTCTGATGTAAATAACGTGGTGGATAAAACACAATCATTTCAATATCAATGACATTTTCTGAGTAAGACCTCTCTCGGAATAAACCTGAAATCTATCCTCATCCTGGACGGATGCTACAATTAAGAGAGGCGTCATTTACATTTTCAATATTATTGTACTGACATTGTTCACTTCTGGCTTTTCTATTTTAAATGTAACTGATCTGCGTGCAGTGGACACAGAATCCAGGGGAAAAACAATCCCGTTTCACTCTGTTCCTGCCTTTTTCCAGTTAAAATGTGAACTTTGAGTCTCTGATTCGGGAACATGTTCGAGGTTACATTCCAGAAACTACTGTGAGTGATATTACGGGACAGACTCTGGACGCATCGATTTGGGAGGCAGTTGGTTCGTGATAATATCAATGGTCATGTAATCCAGAGGCCCAACCTGATGGTCTGGGGACAGGGGTTCTTATACCACCACGGCAGTCATATAAAACAAAGGGAGCTCCCTTTCTATGTATAAAGAGGAGGGAGCTCCTTCTTTATTTATAAAGTGGAAGGAGCTCCCTCTCTCAGCATAAGTTCAAGGAGCACCCTCTCTATGTATAAGTGCAAGGAGCACCCTCTCTATGTATAAGTGGAGGGAGCACCCTCTCTATGTATAAAATGGAGGGAGCTCCCTCTCTATGTATAAAGTGGAGAGAGCTCCCTCTCTATGTATAAAGTGGATGGAGCTCCCTCTCGACGTATAAGTGGAAGGAGCTCCCTCTCTATGCATCAATGGAGGAAGCACCCTCTCCATGTATAAGAGCAAGGAGCACCCTCTCTATGTATAAGTACAAGGAGCATCCTCTCCATGTGTAAGTGCTAGGAGCACCATCTCTATGTATAAGTGGAAGGAGCACCCTCTCTATGTATAAGTGCAAGGAGCAACCTCTCTATGTATCAAGTGCAAGGAGCATCCTCTCTATGTATAAGTGCAAGGAGCACCCTCTCTATGTTTAAAGCGGAGGGAGCACCCTCTCTCTGTATCAAGAGGAAGGAGTACCCTCTCTGTGAATAAGTGGAAGGAAAACCGTCACTATGTATAAGTGCAAGGAGCACCCTCTCTATGTATAAGTGGAACGAGATCCCTCTCTAACTATAAGTGGAAGGAGCACCCTCTCAATGTATAAGTGAAAGGAGCTCCCTCTCTATGTATAAGTGGAAGGAGCACCCTCTCTATGTTCAAGTGGATGGAGCACCCTCTCTATGTATAAGTGCAAGGAGCACCCTCTCTATGTATAAGAGCAAGGAGCATCCTCTCTATGTATAAGTGCAAGGAGCACCCTCTCTATGCATAAGTGGAAGGAGCACCCTCTCAATGTATAAGAGCAAGGAGCACCCTCTCTATGTATAAGTGCAAGGAGCACCCTCTCTATGTATAAGTGGAAGGAGCTCCCTCTATATGTATCAAGTGGAAGGAGTACCCTCTCTATGTATAAGTGCAAGGAGCACCCTCTCTATGCATAAAGTGGAGGGAGATCCCTCTCTATGTATCAAGTGCAAGGAGCACACTCTCTATGTACAAGTGGAAGGAGCACCCTCTCTATGTAAAAGTTTGACAGATCTCCCTCTCTATGTATAAAGTGGACGGAGCTCCCTCTCTGTGTATCAAGTGGAAGGAGCTCCCTCTCTATGTATCAAGTGGAAGGAGCACCCTCTCTATGTATAAAGTGGAAGGAGCTCCCCCTCTATGTATAAAGTGGACGGAGCTCCCTCTCTCTGTATAAAGTGGACGGAGCTCCCTCTCTGTGTATCAGGTGGAAGGAGCACCCTCTCTATGTATAAAATGGACGGATCCACCTCTCTATGTATCAAGTGGAGGGAGCACCCGCTCTATGTATAAGTGGAAGGAGCTCACTCACTATGTATCAAGTGGAACGAGCACCCTCTCTATGTTTAAGTGGAAGGAACTCCCTCTCTATGTATAAGTGGAAGGAGCTCCCCCTCTATGTATCAAGTGGAAGGAGCACCCTCTCTATGTATATGTGCAAGGAGCACCCTCTCTATGTATAAGTGGAAGGACCTCCCTCTCTATGTACAAGTGCAAGTAGCACCCTCTCTATGTATAAGTGGAGGGAGCTCCCTCTCGATGTATAAAGAGGACGGAGCTCCCTCTCTGTGTAAACAGTGGAAGGAGCTCCCTCTCTATGTATAAGTTGAGGGAGCTCCCTCTCTATGTATAAGTGGAAGGAGCACCCTCTCTATGTATGATGTGGAAGGAGCACCCTCTCTATGTATAAGTGGAAGGAGCACCCTCTCTATGTATGAAGTGGAAGGAGCACCCTCTCTATGTATAAGTGGAAGGAGCTCCCTCTCTATGTGTTAGTGGAAGGAGCACCCTCTCCATGTATAAAGTGGAAGGAGCTCCATCTCTATGTATAAGTGGAAGGAGCTCCCGGTCCATGTGTTAGTGGAAGGAGCACCCTCTCTATGTATAAAATGGGGGGAGCTCCCTCTCTATGTATAAGTGGAAGGAGCTCCCTCTCGATGTGTTAGTGGAAGGAGAACCCTCTCTATGTATAAGTATAGGGAGCTCTCTCTCTGTGTATAAGTGGAAGGAGTTTCCTCTCTATTTACTAAGTGGAGGGAGCTCCCTCTCTATGTATAAGTGGAAGGAGCTCCCCCTCTATGTATCAAGTGGAAGGAGCACCCTCTCTATGTATATGTGCAAGGAGCACCCTCTCTATGTATAAGTGGAAGGACCTCCCTCTCTATGTACAAGTGCAAGTAGCACCCTCTCTATGTATAAGTGGAGGGAGCTCCCTCTCGATGTATAAAGAGGACGGAGCTCCCTCTCTGTGTAAACAGTGGAAGGAGCTCCCTCTCTATGTATAAGTTGAGGGAGCTCCCTCTCTATGTATAAGTGGAAGGAGCACCCTCTCTATGTATGATGTGGAAGGAGCACCCTCTCTATGTATAAGTGGAAGGAGCACCCTCTCTATGTATGAAGTGGAAGGAGCACCCTCTCTATGTATAAGTGGAAGGAGCTCCCTCTCTATGTGTTAGTGGAAGGAGCACCCTCTCCATGTATAAAGTGGAAGGAGCTCCATCTCTATGTATAAGTGGAAGGAGCTCCCGGTCCATGTGTTAGTGGAAGGAGCACCCTCTCTATGTATAAAATGGGGGGAGCTCCCTCTCTATGTATAAGTGGAAGGAGCTCCCTCTCGATGTGTTAGTGGAAGGAGAACCCTCTCTATGTATAAGTATAGGGAGCTCTCTCTCTGTGTATAAGTGGAAGGAGTTTCCTCTCTATTTACTAAGTGGAGGGAGCTCCCTCTCTATGTATAAGTGGAAGGAGCTCCCTCTCTATGTGTAACGAGGCGCGGGCACCCTCTCTATGTATAAGTGGAAGGAGCACCTTCTCTATGTATATGTGCAAGGAGCACCCTCTCTATGTATAAGTGGAAGGAGCTCCCTCTCTGTGTATAAGTGGAAGGAGCTCCCTCTCTATGTACAAGTGCAAGTAGCACCCTCTCTATGTATAAGTGGAGGGAGCTCCCTCTCGATGTATAAAGAGGACGGAGCTCCCTCTCTGTGTAAACAGTGGAAGGAGCTCCCTCTCTATGTATAAGTTGAGAGAGATCCCTCTCTATGTGTAAGTGGAAGGAGCACCCTCTCTATGTATGATGTGGAAGGAGCACCCTCTCTATGTATAAGTGGAAGGAGCTCCCTCTCTATGTATAAGTGGAAGGAGCACCCTCTCTATGTATGAAGTGGAAGGAGCACCCTCTTTATGTATAAGTGGAAGGAGCTCCCTCTCTATGTGTTAGTGGAAGGAGCACCCTCTCCATGTATAAAGTGGAAGGAGCTCCCTCTCTATGTATAAGTGGAAGGAGCTCCCGCTCCATGTGTTAGTGGAAGGAGCACCCTCTCCATGTTTAAAATGGGGGGATCTCCCTCTCTAAGTATAAGTGGAAGGAGCTCCCTCTCGATGTGTTAGTGGAAGGAGAACCCTCTCTATGTATAAGTATAGGGAGCTGTCTCTCTGTGTATAAGTGGAAGGAGCTTCCTCTCTATTTATTAAGTGGAGTGAGCTCCCTCTCCATGTATAAGTGGAAGGAGCTCCCTCTCTATGTGTAAAGTGGCGCGGGCACCCTCTCTATGTATAAGTGGAAGGAGCACCCTCTCTATGTATAAGGGGAAGGAGCACCCTCTCTATGTATCAAGTGGAGGGAGCACCCTCTCCATGTATAAAGTGGAAGGAGCTCCCTCTCCATGTATAAAGTAGAGGGAGCTCCATCTCTATGTATAAAGTGGAGGGAGATCCCTCTCCATGTATAAAGTGGAGGGAGCTCCATCTCTATGTGTATGTGGAAGGAGCACCCTCTCTATGTATAAGTGAAAGGAGCACCCTCTCTATGTATAAAGTGGAAGGAGCACCCTCAATATGTATAAAGTGGAGGGATCATCCTCTCTATGTATCAAGTGGAAGGAGCACCCTCTCTATGTATAAGTGGAATGAGAACCCTCCCTATGTATGAAGTGGAGGGAGCACCCTCTCTATGTCTAACTGCAAAGAGAACCCTCTCATTGTATAAAGTAGAGGGAGCACCCTCTCTATGTATAAGTGGAACCAGCACCCTCTCCATGTATAAAGTGGAGGGAGCTCCCTCTCGATGTCTAAGTGGAGGGAGCAACCTGTCTATGTATAAGTGGAAGGAGCACCGTCTCTATGTATAAGTGGAAGGAGCACCCTCTCGATGTATCAAGTGGAAGGAGCACCCTCTCTATGTATAAGTGGAAGGAGCACCCTCTCTATGTATAAGTGGAAGGAGCACCCTCTCTATGTTGAAGTGAAGGGAGCACCCTCTCTATGTATCAAGTGGAAGGAGCACCTTCTCTATGAGTAAGTGGAAGGAGCACCCTCTCTATGAATAAGTGCAAGGAGCTCCCTCTCTCTGTATAAGTGGAAGGAGCAGCCTCTCTATGTATAACTGGAAGGAGCTCCCTCTCTATGTATAAGTGGAAGGAGCTCCCTCTCTATGTATAAGTGGAAGGAACATCCTCTCCATTTATCAAGTGGAAGGAGCACCCTCTCTATGTATAAGTGCCAGGAGCACCCTCTCTATGAATAAGTGGAAGGTGCTCCCACTCTATGTATAAGTGGAAGGAGCACCCTCACTATGTATCAAGTGGAAGGAGCACCCTCTCTATGTTTAAGTGGAAGGTGCACCATCTCTATGTATAAGTGGAAGGAGTTCCCTCTCTATTTATAAGTGGAAGGAGCTCCCTCTCTATGTATAAGGGGAAGGAGCACCCTCTCTCTGTATAAGTGGAGGGAGCTCCCTCTCTATGAAGAAAGTGGAAGGAGCACCCTCTCTATGTATAAGTGGAAGGAGCTCCCTCTCTATGTATAAGTGGAAGGAGCTCCCTCTCTATGTATAAAGTGGAGGGAGCTCCCTCTCGATGTCTCAAGTGGACGGAGCAACCTCTCTGTGTTTCAAGTGGAAGGAGCACCCTCTCTATGTATAAAAGGAGGGAGCTCCCTCTCGATGCATAAGTGGAAGGAGCACCCTCTCGATGTATAAAGTGGACGGAGCACCCTCTCTATGTATAAGTGGAAGGAGCACCCTCACTATGTATCAAGTGGAAGGAGCACCCTCTCAGTGTATAAGTGGAAGGAGCACCCTCTCTATGAATAAGTGGAAGGAGCTCCCTCTCTATGTATAAGTGGAAGGAGCTCCCTCTCTGTGTATAAGTGGAAGGAGCTCCCTCTCTATGTATAAGTGGAAGGAGCTCCCTTTCTTTGTATAAAGTGGAAGGAGCACCCTCTCTATGTATAAGGGGAAGGAGCACCCTCTCTATGTATAAAGTGGAGGGAGCACCCTCTCTATGTATAAAGTGGAAGGTGCTCCCTCTCCATGTATAAAGTAGAGGGAGCTCCCTCTCTATGTTTCAAGTTGAAGGACCACCCTCTCTATGTATCAAGTTCAAGGAGCTCCCTCTCTATGTATAAAGTGGAGGGAGCACCCTCTCTATGTATAAAGTGGAGGGAGATCCCTCTCCATGTATAAAGTGGAGGGAGCTCCATCTCTATGTGTAAGTGGAAGGAGCACCCTCTCTATGTATAAGTCGAAGGAGCACCCTCTCTATGTATAAAGTGGAAGGAGCACCCTCTATATGTGTAAAGTGGAAGGAGCACCCTCTCTATGTATAAGTGGAATGAGAACCCTTCCTATGTATCAAGTGGAGGGAGCACCCTCTCTATGTCTAAGTGCAAGGAGAATCCTCTCTTTGTATAAAGTAGAGGGAGCACACTCTCTATGTATAAAGTGGAAGGAGCACCCTCTCCATGTATAAAGTAGAGGGAGCTCCCTCTTTATGTTTCAAGTTGAAGGACCACCCTCTCTATGTATCAAGTGGAAGGAGCTCCCTCTCTATGTATAAAGTGGAGGGAGCACCCTCTCTATGTATAAAGTGGAGGGAGATCCCTCTCCATGTATAAAGTGGAGGGAGCTCCATCTCTATGTGTAAGTGGAAGGAGCTCCCTCTCTATGTATAAGTGGAAGGAGCTCCCTCTCTATGTATAAGTGGAAGGAGCTCCCTCTCTATGTATAAGTGGAAGGAGCTCCCTTTCTTTGTATAAAGTGGTAGGAGCTCCCTCTCTATGTATAAGGGGAAGGAGCTCCCTCTCTATGTATAAGTGGAAGGAGCTCCCTCTCTATGTATAAGTAGAAGGAGCACCCTCTCTATGTGTAAGTGGAAGGAGCTCCCTCTCTATGTATAAAGTGGAGGGAGCACCCTCTCTATGTATAAAGTGGAGGGAGATCCCTCTCCATGTATAAAGTGGAGGGAGCTCCATCTCTATGTGTAAGTGGAAGGAGCACCCTCTCTATGTATAAGTCGAAGGAGCACCCTCTCTATGTATAAAGTGGAAGGAGCACCCTCTATATGTGTAAAGTGGAAGGAGCACCTTCTCGATGTATAAGTGGAATGAGAACCCTCCCTATGCATCAAGTGGAGGGAGCACCCTCTCTATGTCTAAGTGCAAGGAGAATCCTCTCTTTGTATAAAGTGGAGGGAGCACCCTCTCTATGTATAAAGTGGAGGAAGATCCCTCTCCATGTATAAAGTGGAGGGAGCTCCATCTCTATGTGTAAGTGGAAGGAGCACCCTCTCTATGTATAAGTGGAAGGAGCACCCTCTCTATGGATAAAGTGGAAGGAGCACCCTCTATATGTATAAAGTGGAAGGAGCACCCTCTATATGTATAAAGTGGAAGGAGCACCCTCTCTATGTATAAGTGGAATGAGAACCCTCCCTATGTATAACGTGGAGGGAGCACCCTCTCTATGTCTAAGTGCAAGGAGAACCCTCTCTTTGTATAAAGTAGAGGGAGCACCCTCTCTATGTATAAGTGGAACCAGCACCCTCTCCATGTATAAAGTGGAGGGAGCTCCCTCTCGATGTCTAAGTTGAGGGAGCACCCTCTCTATGTATAAAGTGGAGGGTGCAACCTGTCTATGTATAAGTGGAAGGAGCACCGTCTCTATGTATAAGTGGAAGGAGCACCCTCTCTGTGTATCAAGTGGAAGGAGCACCCTCTCTATGTATAAGTGGAAGAAGCACCCTCTCTATGTAGAAGTGGAAGGAGCACCCTCTCTATGTTTAAGTGGAGGGAGCACCCTCTCTATGTATCAAGTGGAAGGAGCACCCTCTCTATGTATCAAGTGGAAGGAGCACCTTATCTATGTATAAGTGGAAGGAGCACCCTCTCTATGAATAAGTGCAAGGAGCACCCTCTCTATGTATAAGTGGAGGGAGCACCCTCTCCATGTCTACGTGCAAGGAGCACCCTCTCTATGTATAAGTGGAGGGAGTTCCCTCATTATGTATAAGTGCAAGGAGCTCCCTCTCTCTGTATAAGTGGAAGGAGCACCCTCTCGATGTATAACTGGAAGGAGCTCCCACTCTATGTATAAGTGGAAGGAGCTCCCTCTCTAAGTATAAGTGGAAGGAGCTCCCTCTCTATGTATAAGTGGAAGGAACATCCTCTCCATTTATCAAGTGCCAGGAGCACCCTCTCTATGAATAAGTGGAAGGAGCTCCCACTCTATGTATAAGTGGAAGGATCACCCTCACTATGTATCAAGTGGAAGGAGCACCCTCTCTATGTTTAAGTGGAAGGTGCACCCTCTCTATGTATAAGTGAAAGGAGCTCCCTCTCTATGTATAAGTGGAAGGAGCTCCCTCTCTGTGTCTAAGTGGAAGGAGCTCCCTCTCTCTGTATAAGTGGAAGGAGCTCCCTCTCGATGCATAAAGTGGAAGGAGCACCCTCTCTATGTATAAGTGGAAGGAGCTCCCTCTCTATGTACAAGTGGAAGGAGCTCCTTCTCTATGTATAAAGTGGAGGGAGCTCCCTCTCGATGTATAAAGTGGACGGAGCAACCGCTCTGTGTTTCAAGTGTAAGGAGCACCCTCTCTATGTATAAAAGGAGGGAGCTACCTCTCTATGTATAAGTGGAAGGAGCTCCCTCTCTATGTGTAAAGTGGACGGAGCACCCTCTCTATGTATAAGTGGAAGGAGCACCCTCACTATGTATCAAGTGGAAGGAGCACCCTCTCAGTGTATAAGTGGAAGGAGCACCATCTCTTAGAATAAGTGGAATTAGCTCCCTCTCGATGTATATGTGGAAGGAACTCCCTCTCTATGTATAAGTGGAAGGAGCTCCCTCTCTATGTATAAGTGGAAGGAGCTCCCTCTCTTTGTATAAAGTGGAAGGAGCACCCTCTCTATGTATAAAGTGGACGGAGCAACCTCTCTGTGTATAAAGTGGAAGGAGCACCCTCTCTATGTATAAGAGGAGGGAGCTCCCTCTCTATGTATAAGTGGAAGGAGCACCCTCTCTATGTATAAAGTGGACGGAGCACCCTCTCTATGTATAAGTGGAAGGAGCACCCTCACTATGTATCAAGTGGAAGGAGCACCCTCTCAATGTATAAGTGGAAGGAGCACCCTCTCTATGTATAAGTGGAAGGAGCTCTCTCTCTATGTACAAGTGGAAGAAGCTCCCTCCCTATGTATAAGTGGAAGGAGCTCCCTCTCTATGTATAAGTGGAAGGAGCTCCCTTTCTTTGTATAAAGTGGAAGGAGCACCCTCTCTATGTATAAGTGGAAGGAGCTCCCTCTCTATGTATAAAGTGGAGGGAGCTCCCTCTCGATGTATAAAGTTTTCGGAGCTCCCTTTCTGTGTATAAAGTGGAAGGAGCTATCTCTCCATGCATAAGTGGAGGGATCTCCCTCTCTATGTCTAAGTTGAAGGAGCACCCTCTCTCTGTATAAAGTAGACGGAGCACCCTCTCTATGTATAAGTGGAAGGAGCTCCCTCTCCATGTGTTAGAGGAAGGAGCACCCTCTCTATGTATCAAGTGGAGGGAGCTCCCTCTCTATGTACAAAGTTTACGGAGCTCCCTCTCGATGTATAAGTGGAAGGAGCACCCTCTCTATGTATACGTGGAAGGAGCACCTCTCTATGTATAAAGTGGAGAGAGCTCCCTCTCTATGTTTAAGTGGAAGGAGCAACGTCTCTATGTATAACTGGAGGGAGCTGCCTCTCTATGTATAAGTGGAAGGAGCTCCCTCTCTATGTATAAAGTGGAGGGAGATCCCTCTCTATGTATAAGTCCAAGAAGCTCCCTCTCTATGTATAAAGTGGAGGGAGCACCCTCACTATGTATAAGAGGAAGGAGCACCCTCTCTATTTATAAGTGGAAGGAGCACCCTCTCTATGCATAAAGTGGAGGGAGCCCCCTCTCTATGTATAAAGTGGAAGGAGCTCCCTCTCTATGTATAAAGTGGATGGAGCTCCATCTCTGTGTATCAAGTGGAAGGAGCACCCTCTCTATGTATCAAGTGGACGGAGCACCCTCTCTATGTATAAGTGGAAGGAGCACCCTCACTATGTATCACGTTGAAGGAGCAACCTCTCAATGTATAAAGTGGAAGGAGCTCCTTCTCTATGTATAAGTGGAAGGAGCTCCCTCTCCATGTATCAAGTGGAGGGAGCTCCCTCTCTATGTATAAGTGGAAGGAGCTCCCTCTCTATGTATCAGGTGGACGGAGCACCCTCTCTATGAATAGGTGCAAGGAGCACCCTCTCTATGTATAAGTGCCAGGAGCACCCTCTCTATGTATAAGTGAAAGGAGCTCCCTCTCTACGTATAAGTGCAATGAGCACCCTCTCTGTGTATAAGTGGAAGGAGCACCCTCTCTGTATAAATGGAAGGAGCTCCCTCTCCATGTATAAGTGGACGGAGCTCCCTCTCTATGTATCAGGTGGAAGGAGCACCCTCTCTATGTATAAGTGCAAGGAGCTCCCTTTATATGTATAAGTGGAAGGAGCTCCCTCTCTATGTATCAGGTGGACGGAGCACCCTCTCTATGAATAGGTGCAAGGAGCACCCTCTCTATGTATAAGTGCCAGGAGCACCCTCTCTATGTATAAGTGAAAGGAGCTCCCTCTCTACGTATAAGTGCAATGAGCACCCTCTCTGTGTATAAGTGGAAGGAGCTCCCTCTCTGTATAAATGGAAGGAGCTCCCTCTCCATGTATAAGTGGACGGAGCTCCCTCTCTATGTATCAGGTGGAAGGAGCACCCTCTCTATGTATAAGTGCAAGGAGCTCCCTCTATATGTATAAGTGCAAGGAGCAACCACTCTATGTATAAGCGCAAGGAGCTACCTCTCTGTGTATAAGTGGAAGGAGCTCCCTCTCTCTGTGTAAGTGCAAGGAGCACCCTCTCTATGTATAAGTGGAAGAAGCACCCTCTCTATGTTTAAGTGGAAGGAGCTCCCTCTCTATGTATAAGTGCAAGGAGCAACCACTCTATGTATAAGCGCAAGGAGCTACCTCTCTGTGTATAAGTGGAAGGAGCTCCCTCTCTCTGTGTAAGTGCAAGGAGCACCCTCTCTATGTATAAGTGGAAGAAGCTCCCTCTCTATGTTTAAGTGGAAGGAGCTCCCTCTCTATGTATAAAGTGGAGGGAGCTCCCTCTCGATGTATAAAGTGGACGGAGCTCCCTCTCTGTGGATAAAGTGATGGGAGATCTCTCCACTTATACATAGAGAGCTCCCTCTCTATGTATAAAATGGAGGGAGCACCCTCTCTATGTATAAGTGGAAGGAGCACCCTCTCTATGTATAAGTGGAAGGAGCACCCTCTCTATGTATAAGTGCAAGGAGCACCCTCTCTCTGTATCAGTGGAGGGACCACCCTCTCTATGTATCAGTGGAAGGAGCACCCTCTCTTTGTATAAGTGGAAGGAGCACAGTCTCTATGTATAATTGCAAGGAGCACCCTCTCTATGTATAAGTGGAAGGAGCACCCTCTCTACGTATCACGTTGAAGGAGCAACCTCTCAATGTATAAAGTGGAAGGAGCTCTTTCTCTATGTATAAGTGGAAGGAGCTCCCTCTCCATGTATCAAGTGGAGGGAGCTCCCTCTCTATGTATAAGTGGAAGGAGCTCCCTCTCTATGTATCAGGTGGACGGAGCACCCTCTCTATGAATAGGTGCAAGGAGCACCCTCTCTATGTATAAGTGCCAGGAGCACCCTCTCTATGTATAAGTGAAAGGAGCTCCCTCTCTACGTATAAGTGCAATGAGCACCCTCTCTGTGTATAAGTGGAAGGAGCTCCCTCTCTGTATAAATGGAAGGAGCTCCCTCTCCATGTATAAGTGGACGGAGCTCCCTCTCTATGTATCAGGTGGAAGGAGCACCCTCTCTATGTATAAGTGCAAGGAGCTCCCTCTATATGTATAAGTGCAAGGAGCAACCACTCTATGTATAAGCGCAAGGAGCTACCTCTCTGTGTATAAGTGGAAGGAGCTCCCTCTCTCTGTGTAAGTGCAAGGAGCACCCTCTCTATGTATAAGTGGAAGAAGCACCCTCTCTATGTTTAAGTGGAAGGAGCTCCCTCTCTATGTATAAGTGCAAGGAGCAACCACTCTATGTATAAGCGCAAGGAGCTACCTCTCTGTGTATAAGTGGAAGGAGCTCCCTCTCTCTGTGTAAGTGCAAGGAGCACCCTCTCTATGTATAAGTGGAAGAAGCTCCCTCTCTATGTTTAAGTGGAAGGAGCTCCCTCTCTATGTATAAAGTGGAGGGAGCTCCCTCTCGATGTATAAAGTGGACGGAGCTCCCTCTCTGTGGATAAAGTGATGGGAGATCTCTCCACGTATACATAGAGAGCTCCCTCTCTATGTATAAAATGGAGGGAGCACCCTCTCTATGTATAAGTGGAAGGAGCACCCTCTCTATGTATAAGTGGAAGGAGCACCCTCTCTATGTATAAGTGCAAGGAGCACCCTCTCTCTGTATCAGTGGAGGGACCACCCTCTCTATGTATCAGTGGAAGGAGCACCCTTTCTTTGTATAAGTGGAAGGAGCACAGTCTCTATGTATAATTGCAAGGAGCACCTTCTCTATGTATAAGTGGAAGGAGCACCCTCTCTCCGTATAAGTGCAAGTAGCTCCCTCTCTATGTATAAGTGGAAGGAGCACCCTCTCTATGTATAAATGGAAGGAGCACCCTCTCTATGTATAAGTGGAAGGAGCTCCCTCTCTTTGTATAAGTGGAAGGAGCACCCTCTCTATGTATCAAGTGGAAGGAGCACCCTCTCCATGTATAAGTGGAAGGAGCACCCTTTCTATGGATAAGTGGAAGGAGCACGCTCTCTATGTATAAGTGCAAGGAGCAACCACTCTATGTATAAGCGCAAGGAGCTACCTCTCTGTGTATAAGTGGAAGGAGCTCCCTCTCTCTGTGTAAGTGCAAGGAGCACCCTCTCTATGTATAAGTGGAAGAAGCTCCCTCTCTATGTTTAAGTGGAAGGAGCTCCCTCTCTATGTATAAAGTGGAGGGAGCTCCCTCTCGATGTATAAAGTGGACGGAGCTCCCTCTCTGTGGATAAAGTGATGGGAGATCTCTCCACGTATACATAGAGAGCTCCCTCTCTATGTATAAAATGGAGGGAGCACCCTCTCTATGTATAAGTGGAAGGAGCACCCTCTCTATGTATAAGTGGAAGGAGCACCCTCTCTATGTATAAGTGCAAGGAGCACCCTCTCTCTGTATCAGTGGAGGGACCACCCTCTCTATGTATCAGTGGAAGGAGCACCCTCTCTTTGTATAAGTGGAAGGAGCACAGTCTCTATGTATAATTGCAAGGAGCACCCTCTCTATGTATAAGTGGAAGGAGCACCCTCTCTACGTATAAGTGCAAGTAGCTCCCTCTCTATGTATAAGTGGAAGGAGCACCCTCTCTATGTATAAATGGAAGGAGCACCCTCTCTATGTATAAGTGGAAGGAGCTCCCGCTCTTTGTATAAGTGGAAGGAGCACCCTCTCTATGTATCAAGTGGAAGGAGCACCCTCTCCATGTATAAGTGGAAGGAGCACCCTTTCTATGGATAAGTGGAAGGAGCACGCTCTCTATGTATAAGTGGAAGGAGTTCCCTCTATCTGTATAAGTGAAAGGAGCACCCTCTCTATGTATCAAGTGCAAGGAGCACCCTCTCTATGTATAAGTGCAAGGAGCACCCTCTCTATGTGTAAGTGGAAGGAGCTCCCTCTCTATGTGTACTTGGAAGGAGCTCCCTCTCTATGTATCAAGTGCAAGGAGCACCCTCTCTATGTATAAGTGCAAGGAGCACCCTTTCTATGTGTACTTGGAAGGAGCTCCCTCTCTATGTATCAAGTGGAAGGAGCACCCTCTCTATGTATAAAGTGGACGGAGCTCCCTCTCTATGTATAAGTGGAGGGAGCACCCTCTCTATGTATACGTGCAAGGAGCACCCTCTCTATGTATAAGTGGAAGGAACTCCCACTCTATGTATCAGTGGAGGGAGCACCCTCTCTATGTATAAGTGCAAGGAGCACCCTCTCTATGTATAAGTGCAAGGAGCACCCTCTCTATGTATAAGTGGAAGGAGCTCCCTCTCTATGTATAAGTGGAAGGAGCTCCCTCTCTATGTATAAGTGGAAGGAGCTCCCTCTCTATGTATAAGTGGAAGGAACTCCCTCTCTATGTATCAAGTGGAAGGAGCACCCTCTCTATGTATAAGTGCAAGGAGCTCCCTCTCTATGTGTAAGTGCAAGGAGCACCCTCTCTATGTATAAGTGGAAGGAGCACCCTCTCTATGTATAAGTGGAAGGAGCTCCCTCTCTATGTATAAGTGGAAGGAGCTCCCTCTCTATGTATAAGTGGAAGGAGCTCCCTCTCTATGTATCAAGTGGAAGGAGCACCCTCTCTATGTATAAGTGCAAGGAGCTCCCTCTCTATGTGTAAGTGCAAGGAACGCCCTCTCTATGTATAAGTGGAAGGAACATCCTCTCCATTTATCAAGTGCCAGGAGCACCCTCTCTATGAATAAGTGGAAGGAGCTCCCACTCTATGTATAAGTGGAAGGATCACCCTCACTATGTATCAAGTGGAAGGAGCACCCTCTCTATGTTTAAGTGGAAGGTGCACCCTCTCTATGTATAAGTGAAAGGAGCTCCCTCTCTATGTATAAGTGGAAGGAGCTCCCTCTCTATGTCTAAGTGGAAGGAGCTCCCTCTCTCTGTATAAGTGGAAGGAGCTCCCTCTCGATGCATAAAGTGGAAGGAGCACCCTCTCTATGTATAAGTGGAAGGAGCTCCCTCTCTATGTACAAGTGGAAGGAGCTCCTTCTCTATGTATAAAGTGGAGGGAGCTCCCTCTCGATGTATAAATTGGACGGAGCAACCGCTCTGTGTTTCAAGTGTAAGGAGCACCCTCTCTATGTATAAAAGGAGGGAGCTACCTCTCTATGTATAAGTGGAAGGAGCTCCCTCTCTATGTGTAAAGTGGACGGAGCACCCTCTCTCTGTATAAGTGGAAGGAGCACCCTCACTATGTATCAAGTGGAAGGAGCACCCTCTCAGTGTATAAATGGAAGGAGCACCATCTCTTTGAATAAGTGGAAGGAGCTCCCTCTCGATGTATAAGTGGAAGGAACTCCCTCTCTATGTATAAGTGGAAGGAGCTCCCTCTCTATGTATAAGTGGAAGGAGCTCCCTCTCTTTGTATAAAGTGGAAGGAGCACCCTCTCTATGTATAAAGTGGACGGAGCAACCTCTCTGTGTATAAAGTGGAAGGAGCACCCTCTCTATGTATAAGAGGAGGGAGCTCCCTCTCTATGTATAAGTGGAAGGAGCACCCTCTCTATGTATAAAGTGGACGGAGCACCCTCTCTATGTATAAGTGGAAGGAGCACCCTCACTATGTATCAAGTGGAAGGAGCACCCTCTCAATGTATAAGTGGAAGGAGCACCCTCTCTATGTATAAGTGGAAGGAGCTCTCTCTCTATGTACAAGTGGAAGAAGCTCCCTCCCTATGTATAAGTGGAAGGAGCTCCCTCTCTATGTATAAGTGGAAGGAGCTCCCTTTCTTTGTATAAAGTGGAAGGAGCACCCTCTCTATGTATAAGTGGAAGGAGCTCCCTCTCTATGTATAAAGTGGAGGGAGCTCCCTCTCGATTTATAAAGTTTTCGGAGCTCCCTTTCTGTGTATAAAGTGGAAGGAGCTATCTCTCCATGCATAAGTGGAGGGATCTCCCTCTCTATGTCTAAGTTGAAGGAGCACCCTCTCTCTGTATAAAGTAGACGGAGCACCCTCTCTATGTATAAGTGGAAGGAGCTCCCTCTCCATGTGTTAGAGGAAGGAGCACGCTCTCTATGTATCAAGTGGAGGGAGCTCCCTCTCTATGTACAAAGTTTACGGAGCTCACTCTCGATGTATAAGTGGAAGGAGCACCCTCTCTATGTATACGTGGAAGGAGCACCTCTCTATGTATAAAGTGGAGGGAGCTCCCTCTCTATGTTTAAGTGGAAGGAGCAACCTCTCTATGTATAACTGGAGGGAGCTGCCTCTCTATGTATAAGTGGAAGGAGCTCCCTCTCTATGTATAAAGTGGAGGGAGATCCCTCTCTATGTATAAGTGGAAGGAGCTCCCTCTCTATGTATAAAGTGGAGGGAGCACCCTCACTATGTATAAGAGGAAGGAGCACCCTCTCTATTTATAAGTGGAAGGAGCACCCTCTCTATGCATAAAGTGGAGGGAGCCCCCTCTCTATGTATAAAGTGGAAGGAGCTCCCTCTCTATGTATAAAGTGGATGGAGCTCCATCTCTGTGTATCAAGTGGAAGGAGCACCCTCTCTATGTATCAAGTGGACGGAGCACCCTCTCTATGTATAAGTGGAAGGAGCACCCTCACTATGTATCACGTTGAAGGAGCAACCTCTCAATGTATAAAGTGGAAGGAGCTCCTTCTCTATGTATAAGTGGAAGGAGCTCCCTCTCTATGTATCAGGTGGACGGAGCACCCTCTCTATGAATAGGTGCAAGGAGCACCCTCTCTATGTATAAGTGCCAGGAGCACCCTCTCTATGTATAAGTGAAAGGAGCTCCCTCTCTACGTATAAGTGCAATGAGCACCCTCTCTGTGTATAAGTGGAAGGAGCTCCCTCTCTGTATAAATGGAAGGAGCTCCCCCTCCATGTATAAGTGGACGGAGCTCCCTCTCTATGTATCAGGTGGAAGGAGCACCCTCTCTATGTATAAGTGCAAGGAGCTCCCTCTCTATGTATAAGTGCAAGGAGCAACCACTCTATGTATAAGCGCAAGGAGCTACCTCTCTGTGTATAAGTGGAAGGAGCTCCCTCTCTCTGTGTAAGTGCAAGGAGCACCCTCTCTATGTATAAGTGGAAGAAGCACCCTCTCTATGTTTAAGTGGAAGGAGCTCCCTCTCTATGTATAAGTGCAAGGAGCAACCACTCTATGTATAAGCGCAAGGAGCTACCTCTCTGTGTATAAGTGGAAGGAGCTCCCTCTCTCTGTGTAAGTGCAAGGAGCACCCTCTCTATGTATAAGTGGAAGAAGCTCCCTCTCTATGTTTAAGTGGAAGGAGCTCCCTCTCTATGTATAAAGTGGAGGGAGCTCCCTCTCGATGTATAAAGTGGACGGAGCTCCCTCTCTGTGGATAAAGTGATGGGAGCTCTCTCCACTTATACATGGAGAGCTCCCTCTCTATGTATAAAATGGAGGGAGCACCCTCTCTATGTATAAGTGGAAGGAGCACCCTCTCTATGTATAAGTGGAAGGAGCACCCTCTCTATGTATAAGTGCAAGGAGCACCCTCTCTCTGTATCAGTGGAGGGACCACCCTCTCTATGTATCAGTGGAAGGAGCACCCTCTCTTTGTATAAGTGGAAGGAGCACCGTCTCTATGTATAATTGCAAGGAGCACCCTCTCTATGTATAAGTGGAAGGAGCACCCTCTCTACGTATAAGTGCAAGTAGCTCCCTCTCTATGTATAAGTGGAAGGAGCACCCTCTCTATGTATAAATGGAAGGAGCACCCTCTCTATGTATAAGTGGAAGGAGCTCCCTCTCTTTGTATAAGTGGAAGGAGCACCCTCGCTATTTATCGAGTGGAAGGAGCACCCTCTCCATGTATAAGTGGAAGGAGCACCCTTTCTATGGATAAGTGGAAGGAGCACGCTCTCTATGTATAAGTGGAAGGAGTTCCCTCTATCTGTATAAGTGAAAGGAGCACCCTCTCTATGTATCAAGTGGAAGGAGCACCCTCTCTATGTATAAGTGCAAGGAGCACCCTCTCTATGTGTAAGTGGAAGGAGCTCCCTCTCTATGTGTACTTGGAAGGAGCTCCCTCTCTATGTATCAAGTGCAAGGAGCACCCTCTCTATGTATAAGTGCAAGGAGCACCCTCTCTATGTGTACTTGGAAGGAGCTCCCTCTCTATGTATCAAGTGGAAGGAGCACCCTCTCTATGTATAAAGTGGACGGAGCTCCCTCTCTATGTATAAGTGGAGGGAGCACCCTCTCTATGTATACGTGCAAGGAGCACCCTCTCTATGTATAAGTGCAAGGAGCACCCTCTCTATGTATAAGTGGAAGGAGCTCCCTCTCTATGTATAAGTGGAAGGAGCTCCCTCTCTATGTATAAGTGGAAGGAGCTCCCTCTCTATGTATAAGTGCAAGGAGCACCCTCTCTATGTATAAGTGGAAGGAGCTCCCTCTCTATGTGTACTTGGAAGGAGCTCCCTCTCTATGTATCAAGTGCAAGGAGCACCCTCTCTATGTATAAGTGCAAGGAGCACCCTCTCTATGTGTACTTGGAAGGAGCTCCCTCTCTATGTATCAAGTGGAAGGAGCACCCTCTCTATGTATAAAGTGGACGGAGCTCCCTCTCTATGTATAAGTGGAGGGAGCACCCTCTCTATGTATACGTGCAAGGAGCACCCTCTCTATGTATAAGTGGAAGGAACTCCCACTCTATGTATCAGTGGAGGGAGCACCCTCTCTATGTATAAGTGCAAGGAGCACCCTCTCTATGTATAAGTGCAAGGAGCATCCTCTCTATGTATAAGTGGAAGGAGCTCCCTCTCTATGTATAAGTGGAAGGAGCTCCCTCTCTATGTATAAGTGGAAGGAGCTCCCTCTCTATGTATAAGTGGAAGGAGCTCCCTCTCTATGTATAAGTGGAAGGAGCTCCCTCTCTATGTATCAAGTGGAAGGAGCACCCTCTCTATGTATAAGTGCAAGGAGCTCCCTCTCTATGTGTAAGTGCAAGGAGCACCCTCTCTATGTATAAGTGGAAGGAGCACCCTCTCTATGTATAAGTGGAAGGAGCTCCCTCTCTATGTATAAGTGGAAGGAGCTCCCTCTCTATGCATAAGTGGAAGGAGCTCCCTCTCTATGTATCAAGTGGAAGGAGCACCCTCTCTATGTATAAGTGCAAGGAGCTCCCTCTCTATGTGTAAGTGCAAGGAGCGCCCTCTCTATGTATAAGTGGAAGGAGCTCCCTCGCTGTATATAAGTGGAAGAAGCTCCCTCTCGATGTATCAAGTGTAAGGAGCACACTCTCTATGTATAAGTGCAAGGACCACCCTCTCTGTGCGTAGGTGGAAGGAGCTCCCTCTCTATGTATAAGTGCAAGGAGCGCCCTCTCTATGTATAAGTGGAGGGAGCACCCTCTCTGTGTATAAGTGGAAGGAGCTCCCTCTCTATGTCTCAGTGGAACGCGCTCCCTCTCTCTGTATAATTGGAAGGAGCTCCCTCTCTATATATAAGTGGAATGAGCTCCCACTCTTTGTATAAAGTGGAAGGAGCTCCCTCTCTATGTATAAAGTGGAAGGAGCTCCCTCTCTATGTATAAGTGGAATGCGTACCCTCTCTATGTATAACTGGAGGGAGCTCCCTCTTTATATATAAAGTTGGGGGCGATGAAGGAAAGATGAGAGACGGAAGCGAAAACAAATGGTGAAATGGAGAGAGAGGGACAAAGTGGATGACAATGAGGGACAGAAGATAGAGCGAAATGAGACCTTGACGGAACCCCAGTAACAATCCCCATTGTCTGCCCAGTCCAGTATTTGTTGTTTAATGTGTGGGTTTTACGAATGAGTGTTCGATGAGTGTTTCATATTTTCAAACTACATTGACATTTCCAACAAAAGCAAGAGTTAAAGATTCAAAATGAACCAAACAAATGGAAAAGCATTGCTGTCCTTGTACAGAGGGATGGAGAGATGGAGGGTGTGAGACACAGATGGAGGGAGAAACAGACAGAGTGGGACAGAGACAGAGGGAGAGAGACAGAAAGGGAGGCAGGCAAATTCAGAGGGAGAGAGACAGAACGGGCGGCAGTCAAATTCAGAGGGCGAGAGACAGAAAGGGAGCCAGGCAGATGCGGAGGGAAAGACAGGGATAAAGCGAGGATGACAGATACAGAGGGAGAGAGACAGATGCACAAAGAGAAAGGGACATGGAGAGAGGGAGGGAGACAAACAGAGGGAGAAATAGAGAGAGAGAGAAATAGAGAGAGAAAGATGGGAAGGAACAGACTTGAGAGGGTGAGACAGCGAGAGGATGAGACAAGTTGAAACAATCATTAACAATCCTCATTATCTGTCCAGTCCTATTTTTGGAGGTTAGTGTGATTGTTTTCGGGGTGAATGTTGGATCAGTGTTTCATATTTTCAAACTGCAGTGCCATTCCCAACAAGCCTGTTAAAGTATATGAGAGCAGGGAGATTATGCTGGAAGTGTATAACTCATTGCTTAAGCACCATAATGAGACCTCCCAGGGCAGGTACAGTGGGAGTTTAGATACAGAGTAAAGCAGTGGCTTTAGAGAAGGAGGGAGAGACGGGCAGAAAGAGTGAGGAGATACGGGGAGGCAGTCAGATTGTAGAAGAACCTTTACATCTAACCACGTCAAAAAATAAATAATTAAAAATATAAATGGACTGCTCACTGAAAATACTGTCCGCACACAACAAATAAAGTCACACACCATCCTAACTTGAAACTATATCGCCATTCCTTCACTGTTACTAGGTCCCACAAATGGGAAGTTGTGTGTGGAATCGGAGGAGATAGGGGAAGTTTTAAATGAATATTTTACGTCAGTCTTTACAGTGGAGAAAGAAACTGTTGTCGAGGAGAATACTGAGATACAGACTACTAGGCTAGATGGGATTGAGGTTCACAAGGAGGAGGTGTTAGCAATTTTGGAAAGTGTGAAAATAGATAAGTCCCCTGGGCCAGATGGGATTTATCCTAGGATTCTCTGGGAAGCCAGGGAGGAGATTGCAGAGCCTTTGTCCTTGATTTTTATGTCGTCATTGTCGACAGGAATAGTGCCGGAAGACTGGATGATAGCAAATGTTGTCCCCTTGTTCAAGAAGGGGAGTTGAGACAGCCCTGGTAATTATAGACCTGTGAGCCTTACTTCGGTTGTGGGTAAAATGTTGGAAAATGTTATAAGAGATAGGATTTATAATCATCTTGAAAAGAATAAGTTCATTAGAGATAGTCAGCACGGTTTTGTGATGGGTAGGTCGTGCCTGACAAACCTTATTGAGTTTTTTGACATGTTGGCCAAACAGATGGATGAGGGTAAAGCCGTGGATGTGGTCTATATTGATTTCAGTAAGGCGTTTGATAAAGTTCCCCACGGTAGGCTATTGCAGAAAATACAGAAGGTGAATTAGTGCTTTGGATCAGAATTTGGCCAGCTGAAAGAAGACAGAGGGTGGTGGTTGATGTTAAATTTTCATCCTGGAGTATAGATTATAGTGGTGTACCGCAAGGATCTGTTTTGGGGCCACTGCTGTTTGTCATTTTTATAAATGACCTGGATGAAGGTGTAGAAGGGTGGGTTAGTAAATTTGCGGATGACACGAAGGTCGGTGGAGTTGTGGATACTGCCGAAGGATGTTGTAGGTTACAGAGGGACATAGATAGGCTGCAGAGCTGGGCTGAGAGATGGCAAATGGAGTTTAATGCGGAAAAGTGTGAGGTGATTCACTTCGGAAGGAGTAACAGGATTGCAGAATACAGGGCTAATGGGAAGATTCTTGGTCGTGTAGATGAGCAGAGAGATCTTGGTGTCCAGGTACACAAATCCTTGAAAGTTGCCACCCAGGTTAATAGAGCTGTTAAGAAGTCATATGGTGTGTTCGCTTTTATTAGCAGGGGGATCGAGTTTAGGAGCCACGAGGTCGTGCTGCAGCTGTACAGAACTCTGGTGTGGCCGCACCTGGAATATTGCGTGCAGTTCTGGTCACCGCATTTTCGGAAGGATGTGGAAGCTTTGGAAAGGGTGCAGAGGAGATTTACTAGGATGTTGCCTGGTATGGAGGGAAGGTCTTACGAGGAAAGGCTGAGAGACTTGAGGCTGTTTTCGTTAGAGAGAAGGAGGAGAAGAGGTGACTTAATAGAGACATATAAGATAATCAGAGGGTTGGACAGGGTGGATAGTGAGAGCCTTTTTCCTCGGATGGTGATGGCAAACACGAGAGGTCATAGCTTTAAGTTGAGGGGTGATAGATTTAGGACAGATGTCAGTGGTAGTTTCTTTACACAGAGAGTAGTAGGGGCGTGGAACGCCCTGCCTGCAACAGTAGTAGACTCGCCAACTTTAAGGGCACTTAAGTGGTCATTGGATAGACATATGGATGAAAATGGAATAGTGTAGGTCAGATGGTTTCACAGGTCGGCGCAACATCGAGTGCTGAAGGGCCTGTACTGCGCTTTGATGTTCTATGTTCTGTGTTCTAAATCCTGGATCTCCCTTCCGAACAGCACTGTGGGTGTACCTACTCCATGGGGCGGCACAGTGGTGCAGTGGTTAGCACTGAAGCCTCACAGCTCCAGCGACCCGGGTTCAATTCTGGGTCCTGCCTGTGTGGAGTTTGCAAGTTCTCCCTGTGCGGGTGCTCCGGTTTCCTCCCACAAGCCAAAAGACTTGCAGTTTGGTAGGTAAATTGGCCATTATAAATTGCCCCTAATATTGGTAGGTGGTCCGGAAATATAGGGACAGGTGGGGATGTGGTAGGAATATGGGATTAGTGTCGGATTAGTAAAAACGGGTTTTTGATGGTCGGCACAGACTCGGTGAGCCGAAGGGCCTGTTTCAGTGCAGCATCTCTAAACTAAACACATGGACTGCAGCGGTTCAAGAAGGAGGCTCAACACCACCTTCACAAATGCCATTAGGAATGGGCAATAAATGCTGGCCTGGCCACTAACGCACACATTCAACAAATAAATAAGGCAAATAAAAAGTTGACACTGAGTCACTTAAGGGGATATTACACTAGACGAGCAAAAACCTGGTCAAAGAGGTTGGTCTGAGGGAGCGTCTTCAAAGAGGAAAGAGAGTTCGTGAGACGGAGAGGTTTAGGAAAGGAATTCCAGAGTTAGGGTCCTGGCAGCTTGAAGGCACTGACACCAATGGTGGGACCATTCAAATTGGGGATGTTCAAGAGGCCAGAATTAGAGGATCACAGATATTGGTGGATTGCGGATCAGGGGGAGATTGCTGAGATAGGGAGGGGTAATTTGTGGAAGACTGTTCCAAACTTCTACCCCACTTTGTCTGCAGAAGTGTTTCTGAATTTCATCTTTGAAAGGGCTTTCGAATAATTTTTGAATTTTAGACAGTCTCCCCCGTCTGAGAGTGTCCCCATCGAATACTCACAGGGCAGTACGCATGGGGTCAGATACACAGTAAAGATCCATCTACCAATGCCAGACACACTGTTCCTCTGTCTCTTTCTCCTCATCTCTCACTGCCTGCAACACCCTTTCTCTGCCTCTCTTTCTCCCTCTTCCCATCCTGAAAGCAAGAGGGAGAGATTGAGATAGTGTACAGACGGAGACAGAGATAGAGGGTGAAAAGTTGAGAGATAGACTTGGAAAGTGAGTAACAAAGAGAAGAAATAGGTTTTCAGAGTGTCGAAGAGAGGGGAAGAGAAAGTTTGAGATGGAGAGAGATTACCAGCAAGAGAGTTTACCAGAGATTACCTCTCTCTCAGTCCCTATCACTCCTTTCCAATTTGTTACCATCTCCATCTATTTTTCTCCCTCTTCCCCGATGTTTCAAACTCCATGCATCTCGCTCGTATGTCTGTGTATACTGCAGTGAAGGATTACATCAAATTATTATGTTTTACATTTGCTCTTTCAATCTAACTGAACAATCCCTCTGTCTGGGATTGGAGTGAATGTCCACTGCTTCCTGAGGGTAACAGGATAGGTGGATAAGGTGGTTAAGAAGGCTTACGTAATACTTTCCTTTATTGGCCGATGCAGAGAATATAATAGCAGGGAGGTTATGCTAGAACGGTATAAAACACTAGTTAGACCACAGCTAGAGTACTGTGTACAGTTCTGGTCACCACATTACAGGAAGGATGTGATCATACTGGAGAGGGTACAGAGGGGATTTACAGAGGATGTTGTCAGGAATGGAGAATTTTAACTATGAATAAAGATTGGATAGGCTGGAATTGTTTTCTTTGGAACAGAGAAGGTTGAAGGGAAGATTTAATTGAGATGTATAAAAGAATGACGGGCCTGGATAGAGTGGATAGGAAGGACCATTTCCCTTAACAGAGGGGTCAATAACCATGGGCATAGATTACAAGATTTCCACACAAATATCATGAGGGTGTGATGGCTTCCATGGTGGAATACCTTGCTGGATGTTTACAAAGGAGCGTTTTCCTTCCTGATCATCAAAACTGGCCGCCGGGGCCCCAACTTCATCCACATTTCTCCCACTCGACCAACATTTCACTCTACATACCTATCCTTCTCTGCTTGCGTACACAGCAATGAAGGATTACATCAAATGAATATGACTTAAATTCTCCCTTTCAATCCACCCCAACAATCTCTCTGTCTCCAATCTTGTCCCTCTCAACAACCCTCTCTCTGCCTGCATATCTAAGCCTCTATCCCTCTGTCTCCCTCTTAGTGTCAGAGATAACAGGAGGGAGAGACAGAGAGAGGAAGGCAGAGAGAGACACAGAGAACAACCCCAGCTTCTCCAATCTATCCACGTAACTGAAGTTCCTCACACCTGGAAACATTCTTGTGAATCTTTTCTGCACCCTCTCTAATGCCCCCACATTCTTCCTGAAGTACGGTGTCCAGAATTGGACCATGCTCCAGTTGAAGGCAAACCAGCGTTTTACAAAGGTCACATTTTCCTTGCTTTTGTATTCAATGTCTCTATTTATAATCTCAGGACCCCTTCTGCCATTTAACCACTTTCTGAACATGTCCTACCTCCTTCATATATTGGTGCACAAATACTCCCCAGATGTGTCTGTTCCTGCACCTCCTTTAGAATTGTATCCCTTACTTTATATCGTCTCTCCTCCTTTTTCCTAACCGTGGAGGCGGAAGATGTGGGCATGGTTCTTAATGACTACATAGCGACTGTCTTCACAAAAGAGGGGACAACACAGACATTGTAGTCAATGAGGAGGGGTTTGAAATATTGAATGGGATAAACGGTGAGAGAAAAAATATTAAGGGGTTTAGCATCTTTGAAAGCTGGTAGTACTCCAGGCTCAGACTGTTTACATGTGCAAAGGATGAAATAGCAGAGGCTCTGACCATCATTTTCCAATCCTCACTGGTTATCGTCGTGCTGCCAGAGGACTGGAGGACTGCGGATGTTGTACTGTTGATTAACAAGGGAGAAAGTAATAGACTGAGTAATTACAGGCCACCCAGCCTAATCACAGTGGAGTGCACTTTATTGGGCACAAGGGAATGAATAATTCTTTTCGAGTACTGTGTGTCTCAGTGTCTCCATGAGTGTGTCTCTGTCACGATTTGAGCACCACCCTTACATTGGCGAGGAGTCGGTCTCTGGAATAAATGTCCCAGTGTTGTGGTAACACAGAATGGCCACCGAGAACCAGCCGAAAATGGCTGTGTAATGTTTGTGGATTTCCACAGATATTTGAGAGAGGAGAGTGACAGACAGACAGACAGAAAGAGAGACAAAGAGAGAGACACAGACCAAGACATAGAGAGTGATAGCAAGATATTTGTCATTGGACAGAGGAAGAGGAGGAGGCCATTTGGCCCCTCAACCCTCTTCTGTCATTCAATGAGCTCGTGGCTGATGTGTGATCTAACTCCATGTACCTATCTTTGCCCCTTAATTCCTTTGGTTAACCAAAATCTTATTATCTTGAAAACATTCATCAAATAACCTCATAATCTTCTAAATTCCATGGAAAGGCCATGTTGGAGCAGGATGGGAGACTGGAGCAGATGGTTTGGGAAGGTGGACAAACACAAGCAATGGATGAGGAGACTGAGGATTCAATACAGTGAGAGGAGAGGCTGAGATTCACAGGGAGAGACTGCAGCAGAGTGTTAGAGGAAATCTAATCTCTAGATCCCAGTAATACAACTCAATTCATACATTCAAACAATAATCCCTGTGTTTATTGGTGTTGGAGAACAGTTCATTGTTTATACAATATAGTCAATATATTTAGTTTGTACAGGCTATTAAATATAAATTAAAAATATTCTGATATCAGCTTCGCTCATTTTTGAATTCAGTATTCACAGAGATTTTAAAGTGCATTATTTAAATAATGAATTACCATCAGTGAAGAACTGATTCTATTCTGTTTATTCAGTCACTAAGTAAGGAATAGGAACTTTCTGCAAAACAAAATGAGGAGCAGACAGAAATCAACACAGAGGATCAAGTCCAACAGGAAAATGAACACAATCTGACAACAGACAACTTCACCTCACAGTTTCTCTGACTAATTGTTCTGGACATTCCAGCACTTTATGAGAGTGAATTATTTACATTGCTGCTTCTTTCTCTTTCTCTTTACTTCTGCCTTTCTTTTCCGTCGGTTTCATTCTCCCTGCTCCTTTTCTCCTTCCCTATCTCTTCGGATTAGTCACACCCTGCAAACTGTTAGCTAATGCTACTTTTCGCATATGATTTATTCCTAACATTCTGCATCTGTGTTCTGTTCACCAGCCCTAGGTTCAATGATTCTATTACTACAGAATATACTGTTATACTGCAGAAGATACCAGCAGAGAAGGAGAAGTGAGAGAGAGATGTCATAACGTTAGTGATGAAGAAATCAACACAACTTATTCAGAGAGATGTTATTTGTAAATGATTGTTTGAGTTTAATTTGATGCTGTTGTTTTATTTATAAATTATCTTTAATCACTAAAAATACGCTTCCAAACAGGAACCAGTTTAATGTTACAAGTGTTTACATAGTAGGAAGATAGCCATTTAACACAAATTGTATTGAAATTATTACATTCAGCATCTCAAGTTTACAGAAAGTAACCTCCTCAAACTTTTGGAAACTTTCAAACTCAGTCACACATCATCTCCCATCAGCAATGGCTCAGCATCTCCAACTGCTGGTATCCCTCTCTCACTGCAGTTACGTTCACCCCTCTCACCATCTCCATTTGCTGGTGTCCCTGTCTCACTGCAGTTACTGTCCCCCTCTCACCACCTCCATCTGCTGGTGTCCCTGTCTCATTGCAGTTACTGTTCCCCGCTCACCATCTCCATCTGCTGGTGTCCCTGCCTCACTGCAGTTACTGCCCCCTCTCAGCATCCCCATCTGCTGGTGTCCCTGCCTCACTGCAGTTACTGCCCCCTCTCACCATCTCCATCTGCTGGTGTCCCTGCCTCACTGCAGTTACGGTCCCATCTCACCATCTCCATCTGCTGGTGTCCTTGCCTCACTGCAGTTACTGTCCCTCCCTCACCATGTCCATCGGCTGGTGTCCCTCTCTCACTGCAGTTACTGCCCTGCTCACCATCTCTGCCTGCTGGTGTCCCTGCCTCACTGCAGTTACTGCCCCCTCTCACCATCTCCATCTGCTTGTGTCCCTGCCTCACTGCAGTTACTGCACCCTCTCACCATCTCCATCTGCTGGTGCCCCGGTCTCACTGCAGTTACTGCCCCTCTCTCATCATCTCCATCTGCTGGTGTCCCTGTCTCACTGCAGTTACTGCCCCTCTCACCACCTCGCAATCACTGCGATTTGCAGCTTTGTCCACTGGCTGCGTTTGTTGACTAAAGCAACCACAAGGTGGCGCTGTACCGGCACATGCGCAAACGCACACTATTCCAGTTAAAGGTCAGGGTCTGCCCACACTCAGGAAGCTGCCAGGACTAAAGATGGCGCCGGCCAAATTATCACGGAGGCGGGTGGAGGGTGGGAGGTGGAACTGGGGGTCTGGGTGGGACGAGGTGGAATGGGATATAGTTCCAGCGTTTGAAACCCTTCAGCTCTTTCTATGATTTCACTAATTTAACAATGAGATTGAAAGGGTATTTCACCGCCTTCTTCAGCTCCTGTCTGAATTTAGTCTGGGTCACAGTGTAAATACATGTGTTGGTGCAGGAACTGAGAATCTGCAGCATCTTTGATGTTTGATCTGTGATAAAGAGAGGGTCAGTGGAGGAGGAATAATAATAAATATCTGCAATTCTCCTCCAAATGTTATACACAACCCGGGTCACCCACAACAATATAAAACTGCCGGATATACTGAAGAGTAAAATAATTGATTTCCTGCGATTCTCCATCTCTGGGTCCTTGTGATTCTCTGCATTGCTGTGGCGCCGGAATCCCCTGCGGACTTTACTGGAGAATAAAATCCGTCTGACAGTCAGAACATTGAACAGCAAAATCAGAAAGACCGGGACACAAGGGGTTAAAATGCGGTTAAACAATTCAAATGCCCCCCATATGGGGGAAGTGAAGTAGCTCAGTTTATAATCACAACCCACGGGAACATTATCAATAATGTATTCTTGTTCCAGTGTAAAGTACCAGGGGAGAGACTCTAAACAGCCCAGCACACTCACTGTTCCCACAACCACAGCCGCTGTTTTCTCGCTGCAATATTTTGTTTTCAGCTTCTCACAACAAATGGCCACAAATCGATCAAAGGTGAAAGTGACTGTGAGCCAGACAGAAACAACTGTGGATGCAGAAAGCAGAACGCCAATGAGAGAACAGACAGGAGTAATTCGCAGGAATGAATATGGGAAATAAATTCCAACAATCCATCTCAATATGGGATCAGTGATAACGACCAGGAGATCAGACACTGCCATTCCCACCAGGTAGACACTGATACATTTGGAGAGACCGCACTTTCCTCGGGACAGGATCACAATCGCCACCAAGTTAACTGGAAGAGAGAGAGAAAAAGAAGCAGAGAAATTACTGATCAGACCTGGAGACAAAGCAACAGTTTGACAGGATCTGGGCTGAAATTTCCAGCTTTGTTGCTGCATCGAGCAGTGAAAACTGATTCATTAACCTGGGCAGTGCTTTGTCACAGTGAAATGTTTGAAAACACAGTTATTAATAATGAATTGGGAAATTGATGCAGAAAGTGAATAAAGTTTGCACCGGATCTACTGGAAGTACTGAGTGAGGATGCAGTGTCAGTGGGGAAATGAGAAGGGGTTTTAAAGAGATGGAATCCAATGGGTTAATTGGGAGTTTGTCTAAAGACTGTTAGTTGGGAAGGTTTGGGGAGAGCGGGATGTGTGGCTGGTTTGCTGCTCTGGGTTCAGGGAACCGACAGGGACTGTTACCAAGTGGGAAAACTGCAGCGCTGTGTTGGAGAATCAGCAAAGATCTCGAATGGCATAGCAGGCTCGAAGGGCTGAATGGCCTCCTCCTTCTCCGATGTTACTGTATTCCAATCAGGTTGGACAAGGGACCTGGAGGTGGAAACAGTGAGTGAGACTGGGAGGGAGAGAAGGAAAAGGACATGTTGGAGCAGGAGGGGAGTGTGGAGCAGATGGTTTGGGAAAGTGGATATACTGAAGCAATGGATGAGGAGACTGAGGATTCAATACAGTGAGAGGAGAGGCTGAGATTCACAGGGAGAAACTGCAGTGGAGTGTTAGACGAAATCTAATCTATATATCCCAGTAAAACACCTCAATTAATACATTCAAACAATACTCCCTGTGGTTATTGGTGTTGGAGAGCAGTTCATTGATTATACAATATAGCCCATATATTTAGTTTGTACAAGCAATTAAATATTAATTTAAATATATTTCTGATATCAGCCTTGCTCTTTATTGAATTCAGCAATTCCCTGCTCCTTTTCTCCTTCCCTATCTCTCCGGAGTACTCACACGTGTAAATTGTTACGTAATGCTGCTTTTCACATATGATTTCTTCCTAAAATTCTGCGTGTGTGTTCTGTTCACCAGCCCCAGGTTCAATGATTCTATTCTCAGAGTCAGTTGTTCAATGGTGAAACCTCTGTGAATAATTTAATGTATCTACGGAACAACCAAGTCTCCACCTGTTTACCTACACTCTTCACTTCATCTACAATACATGGAATAAACAGGATCGAAAGCTACTTCCAGACAAACCTCACAATCATTGAAATTCCTTCTCCTGGAATTCTAAAGTAATCTGTTAGAATGTGGGACTGTTTAATTAATAAAACACCAACATCAGCGCTGCAGATCATAATCTGCAGATAAATGGAAAGAGTCTTGATTCCAACTGATAGAGTGAAAACCAGTACAACATCACATCAATACATTCTATTTTACAATGCAGTCCAGTGACAGTGAAGGTCCACCGTGAAGCAGAGAAGGACAAGTGAAAGAGTCAGCAGCAAACTCAGTTCAGTCGCCAGACCAGTAACCTGTCTGAAGCAGTATCAGACACACACACAGTGTGAAATAATATTTGATAACAGTGATAATCAATAAACACATTGAAATTCCAGTTAAACTAAGCCATGTTATTGGGGAGGGAGGACATTGTTCTGTCCCCTTGTAACATTGAGACCGTGAGATGTCTCATTATCAATCACTAAAAAAATTCGTAGAAATATTCCAGGACCAGTTAGATCCACATCATGAAAATGGTAAAAACTCCTAATGGTCTGTTAATTGATCCTCACTGAAACATCTCATTCCAATACATTCAATACACCGAATCGTCCAGTAACAATGCCACAGTTACTTAAAACAATACCATTAGATGCATAATACATTCGCTGCAAGAATGAAAGACTAGACAATGAGGAGATTCCATCAGTAAATTGCTGGAAAAGAACAGGCAGCTGTGTAACACACACAGAGGGAAATAATACCCAGTACAGCAGCACAGTTAACATCGATTTACACCATTAACAGCTGAGATACTGCTTACCAGCAACTCCAATTGCTGCAAGTACCAAATAGTAAGTGTCTTCTATCTGATAGATTACTGGATATCCCACTTCTGTGAGAAGCAGGGACTTCGATTAGCCTGGAATCCACAGCTCCAGCAGGCACTCTGAGCTGATTCATTCCAATGGGTCCTGATTTATAAAGGGGATAAGTCTCCACTGACACTTTTATACCCCTGTTCATTGCTATTACCCAACATTGACTGGGATTCACTTAGTGTTAGAGGTCTAGATGGAGCAGAATTTGTAAGGAGCATCCAGGAGGGTTTTCTAGAGCAGCCTGTAAATAGTCCAATTCCGGAAGGTGCCATACTGGACCTGGTGTTGGGGAATGAGCCCTGCCAGGTGGTTGAAGTTTCAGTAGGGGACTACTTTGCGAATTGTGATCACAATTCCGTAAGTTTTAAAATACACATGGACAAAGACAAGAGTGGTCCTAAAGGTAGAGTGCGAAATTGGGGGAAGGCCAACGATACCAAAATTCGGCAGTAGCTGGAGAATGTAGATTGGGAGCAGCTGTTTGATGGTAAATCCACATGTGCGATGTGGGAGGCTTTTAAAGAGAGGTTGATTAGCGTGCAGGAGAGACATGTTCCTGTGAAAATGAGTAATAGAAATGGCAAGATGAGAGAACCATGGATGGCAGGTGAAATTGTGAGACGAGCTAAGAGGAAAAAGAAAGCAAACATAAGGTCTAGGCTGCTGAAGAAAGACGAAGCTTTGAAAGAATATCGGGAATGTAGGACCAATCTGAAACGAGGAATTAAGAGGGCTAAAAGGAGTCATGAAATATCTTTAGCAAATAGGGTTAAGGAAAATTCCAAAGCCTTTTATTCATATATAAGGAGCAAGAGGGTTACAAGAGAAAGGATTGGCACACTCAAGGACAAAGGAGGAAAGTTATGCGTGGAGTCAGAGAAAATTGGTGAGATTCTAAACGAGTACTTTGCATTGGTATTCACCGAGGAGAGGGACATGACGGATGTTGAGGTGAGGAACAGATGTTTAATTACTCTAGGTCAAGTCGGCAGAGGGAGGGAGGAAGTGTTGGGTGTTCGAAAAGGCATTTAGATGGACAAGTCCCCAAGTCCGGATGGGATCTATCCCAGGTTACTGTGGGAAGCGAGAGAGGAAATAGCTGGGGCCGAAACAGATATCTTTGCAGCATTCTTAAACACGGGTGAGGTCTCGGAGGACTGGAGAATTGCTAATGTTGCCCCCTTGTTTAAGAAGGATAGCAGGGATAATCCAGGTAATTATAGACCGGTGAGCCTGAAGTCAGTGGTAGGGAAGCTGCTGGAGAAGATACTGAGGGATAGGATCTATTCCCATTTGGAAGAAAATGGGCTTATCAGTGATAGGCAACATGGTTTTGTGCAGGGAAGGTCATGTCTTACCAACTTAATAGAATTCATTGAGGAAGTGACAAAGTTGATTGATGAGGGAAGGGCGGTAGATGTAATATACATGGACTTCAGTAAGGCGTTTGATAAGGTTCCCCATGGCAGGCTGATGGAGAAAGTGAAGGAGCATGGGGTCCAATGTGTACTAGCTAGATGGATAAAGAACTGGCTGGGCACCAGGAGACAGAGAGTAGCAGTGAAAGGGAGTTTCGCAAAATGGAGACGTGTAACCATTGGTGTTCCACAGGGATCCGTGTTGGAACCACTGTTGTTTGTGATATACATAAATGATTTGGAGGAAAGTACAGGTGGTCTGATTAGCAAGTTTGCAGATGACACTAAGATTGGTGGAATAGCAGATAGTGAAGGGGACTGTCAGAGAATACAGCAGAATATAGATAGATTGGAGAGTTGGGCAGAGAAATGGCAGATGGAGTTCAATCAGGGCAAATGCGAGGTGATGCATTTTGGAAGATCCAATTCAAGAATGAACTATACAGTAAATGGAAACGTCCTGGGGAAAATTGATGTACAGAGCGATTTGGGTGTTCAGGAGCATTGTTCCCTGAAGGTGGCAACGAAGGTCAATGGAGTGGTCAAGAAGGCATACGGCATGCTTTCCTTCATCGGACGGGGTATTGAGTGCAAGAGTTGGCAGGTCATGTTACTGTTGTAGAGGACTTTGGTTCGGCCACATTTGGAAGACTGTGTGCTGTTCTGGTCGCCACATTACCAAAAGGATGTAGATGCTTTGGAAAGGGTGCAGAGGAGGTTCACCAGTCTGTTGCCTGGTATGGAGGGCGCTAGCTGTGAAGAGAGGTCGAGCAGATTAGGATTATTTTCATTAGAAAAATGAAGGTTGAGGAGGGACCTGATTGAGGTGTACAAAATCATGAGAGGCATAGACATGTTGGAGAGCAAGAAGCTTTCTCCTAGAGTGGGGGATTCAATTACTAGGGGTCACAAGTTCAAAGTGAAAGGGGACAGGTATAGGGGGGATATGCGTGGAAATTTCTTTACGCAGAGGGTGGTGGGTGCCTGCAACGCGTTGCCAGTGGAGGTGGTAGACGCGGGCACGATAGCATCCTTTAAGATGTATCTAGACAGATACATGAATGGGCAGGAAGTAAAGAGATACAGACCCTTAGAAAATAGGCGACATGTTTAGATCAAGGATCTGGATCGGCGCCGGCTTGGAGGGCCGAAGGGCCTGTTCCTGTTCTGTAATTTTCTTTGTTCTTTGCTCTTTGTACTCACCTGAACAAACACATTACATTAGTAGTTTTGACTCTGATGTACATAATGTGGTGGATAAAACACAATCATTTCAATATCAATCAGAGACTCAAACTTAACATTTTCTGAGTAAGACCTGTCTCGGGAATAAACTTGAAATCTGTACTCATACTGGACGGATGCTTCAATTATGAGTGACGTCACTTACATTTTCCATGTTATTGTTTTGACCTTGATCACTCCTGGCTTTTCGATTGTAAATGTAACTGAACTGTCTGCAGTGGACACTGAATCCAGGGAGAAAAGCAATCCCGTTTCACTCTGTTCCTGCCTTTTCCCAGTTAAAATGCTAACTTTGAGTCTCTGATTCGGGACCATGTTCAGGGTTCCAGCCCTGAAACTACTGTGAGTGATATTACGGGACAGACACTTTTTGCATCCATTTGGGAGACAGTTCGTTAATGATAATTTCACTGCTCACGTAATCCAGAGGCCCAACCGGATGGCCTGGGGGCAGGGGTTCAAATCCCACCATGGCAGCTGTATAAAACAGAGGGAGCTCCCTTTCTGTGTACAAAGTAGAGGGAGCTCCGACTCGATCTATAAAGTAGAGAGAGCGGCCTCTCCATGAATAAAGTGGAGGAACCTGCCTCTTTCTTTATAAAGTGGAAAGAGCACCCTCTCCATTTATAAAGTTGGGGATGATGAAGGAAAGAGGAGAAGAGGGAAACGAAAACAAATGGGGAAATGGAGAGAGAGGGACAAAGTGGAAGACAGTGAGAGACAGAAGAGATAGCGAAATGAGACCTTGACGGAACCGCAGGAACAACCCCCATTGTCGGCCCAGACCAGTATTTGGGGTTTAATGTGAGGGTTTTAGGGATGAGTGTTAGATGAGTGTTTGATATTTTCAAACTGCATTGTTATTTCCAACAAAAGCAAGAGTTAAAGATTCAAAATTAACCAAACAAATGGCTCAAAACATTGCTGTCCATGTACAGAGGGACGGAGAGATGGAGGGAGAGAGAAACAGATGGAGAGAGACACAGACAGAGTGGGACAGAGACAGAGGCAGAGAGAGAGAGACAGAGCTGTAATGATAGAGAAAAAAGAAGAAACAGAGACAGAGGCGGACATACAGAAAGGGAGGTAGGCAAATGCAGAGTGAGACAGACAGAAAGGGAGGCAGGCAGATGCAGAGGGAGAGAGACAGGTAGAAAACGAGGGAGACAGATAGAGAGGGAGAAAGGGACAGACGGAGAGACAGACAGAGAGAGAGGGAGGGCGATATTATCGGAAAATCTTTACATCCAATAATGTTGAAAATAGATAGAATTAAAACGTAAAACTGGCTGTGTGCAAAAACTAATTTTGAAAGGAAAGATCACGGGTTTAGTGTGAGTGCTTTGGGGGCAAGTGTTGGATCAATGATTGATATTTTCAAACAGAAGTGAGATTTAATATTATTGAAAAAAAATTATTAAACACTGACAAACTTTAGAAGCAGGGGAATTGGGATACAGTGTGTGAGGGGACCATGGCAGAACGTCAGTAACAATCCACATTATCTGCCCAGTCAGTACTGGGGGTAAAGTGTGATAGTTTAGGGGGCGAATGTTGGATCAGTGCTTCATATTTTCAAACTGCAGTGCCATTCCCAACAAGGCTGTGAAAGTATATAAGAGCAGGGAAAGTTATGCTGGAACTGTATAACTCATTGCTTAAGCACCATAATGAGAGCTCCCAGGGCAGGTACAGTGTGAGTTAAGATACAGAGTAAAGCAGTCGATTTAGAGAAGGAGGAAGAGACGGGCAGAAAGAGTGAGCAGATACGGGGAGGCAGGCAGATTATAGGAGAAAATTTACATCTAACCACATGAAAAAATAAATAATTAAAAATTTAAATGGATTGCGCACTGAAAGCACTGTCCGCACACAACAACTAAAGTCACACACCATCCTAATTTGAAACTATATCACCATTCCTTCACTGTTACTGGGTCAAAATCCTGGAACTCCCTTCCTAACAGCACTGTGGGTGTACCTACCCCACATGGACTGCAGTGGTTCAAGAAGGAGGCTCAACACCACCTTCTCAAGGGCCATTAGGAATGGGCAATAAATGCTGGCCTGGCCACTAACGCACACATCCAACAAATAAATAAGGCAATTAAAAAGTTGACATCAAGTTACTTAAGGGGATATTAGACCAGACGAACAAAAACTTGGTCAAAGAGCTTGGTTTGAGGGAGCGTCTTCAAAGAGGATATTGAGTTATTGAGACGGAGAGGTTTAGGAAAGGAATTCCAGATTGAGGGTCTTGGAAGCTTGAAGGCACGGCCACCAATGTTGGAACGGTTCAAATTGGGGATGCTCAAAAGGCCAAAATTATAGGATCATAGATATTGGTGGATTGTGGAGCTGGAGGAGACTGCAGAGATTGGGTGGGGTCATTTGTGGAAGACAGTTCCCAACTTCTCCCCCTCTTTGTATGTCGATGTGTTTCTAGATTTCATCTTTGAATGGCTTTTGACTAATTTTTGATTTTGTGACAGCTCCCCCGGTCCGAGACTGTCCCCATCGAATACTCACAGGGCAGGTACGCACGGGGTTAGATACAGAATAAAGATCCATCTATGAATGCCAGACTCACTGTTCCTCTGTCTCTTTCTCCTCATCTCTCACTGCCTGCAACACCCTTTCTCTGCCTCTCTTTCTCTCTCTTCCCATCCTGAGAGCAAGAGTGAGAGATTGAGATAATGTACAGAGGGAGATAGAGACAGAGGGAGAAAAGTAGAGAGATAGACTTGGAAAGTGAGTAACAGAGTGAATAGTGTTTCAGAGAGTAGAGGAGTGGGGAAGAGAGAGATAGAGATGGAGAGAGATGACCAGCAAGAGAGTTTACCAGAGATTACCTCTCTCAGTCCCTATCACTCCTTTCCAATTGGTTACCACCTCCATCTATTTTTCTCCCTCCACCCCGATGTTTCACACTCCAAGCCTCTCGCTCGTATGTCTGTGTATACTGCAGTGAAGGATTACATCAAATTATTATGTTTTACATTTGCTCTTTCAATCTAACTGAACCATCTCTCAGCCTGTGAACAGAGGGTCCTTGGAGGGACTGTCCACTGATTCCTGAGGGTAACAGGACAGGTGGATAAGGTGGTTAAGAAGGCTTACGGAATACTTTTCTTTATTGGCCGATGTAGAGAACAGAAAAGCAGGGAGGTTATGCTCGAACTGTTTAAAACACTAGTTAGACCACAGATAGAGTACTGTGTGCAGTTCTGGTCACCACATTACAGGAATGATGTGATCATACTGGAGAAGGCACCGAGGAGATTTACAGAGGATGTTGTCAGGAATGGAGAATTTAAACTGTGAGGAAAGATTGGATTGGCTGGAATTGTTTTCTTTGGAACAGAGAAGATTGAAGGAAAGATTTAATAGAGGTGTATAAAATAATGACGGGCCGAGATAGAAAGGATAGGCAGGACCCATTTCCCTTAACAGAGGGGTCAATAACCATGTGCATAGATTTCAAGATTTCCACACCAATATCATGACGGCGCGATGGCTTCCATGGTGGAATAACTTGCTGGATGATTACAACGGAGCGTTTTCCTTCCTGATCATCAAAATTGGCCGCCTGGGCCCCAACTTCATCCACATTTCTCCCACTCTACCAATATTTAACTCGACATAGCTATATTTCTCTGTTTGCATACACAGCAGTGAAGGATTGCATCAAATGAATATATCTTACATTCTCCCTTTCAATCCACCCCAACAATGTCTCTCTCTCCAACCATGTCCCTCTCCACAGCCCTCTCTCTGCCTGCATATCTATGCCTCTTTCCCTCTGTCTCCCTCTTAGTGTCAGAGATAGCAGGAGGGAGAGATAGAGAGAGGACGACAGAGAGAGACACAGAGTACAACCCCAGCGTCTCCAATCTATCCACGTATCTGAGGCCCCTCATCCTTGGAACCATTCTTGTGAATCTTTTCTGCAGCTTCTCCAATGCTCCCACATTCTTCCTAAAGTACAATATCCAGAATTGGACAATGCTCCAGTTGAAGGCAAACCAGCGTTTTACAATGGTCATATCTTCCTTATAATCTCAGGACCCCTTCTGCCAATGAACCACTTTCTGAACCTGCCCTGCCACCTTCAGTGATTAGTGCACAAATACCCCCCTGTGTGTCTGTTCCTGCACCTCCTTTAGAATTGTATCCTTTACTTTATATCGTCTCTCCTCTTTTTTCCGAACCGTGGAGGCGGAAGATGCGGGCATGGTTCTTAATGAATGCATATCGAATGTCTCCACAAAAGAGGGGACGAAACAGACATTGTAGTCAATGAGGAGGGGTTTGAAATATTGAATGGGATAAACAGTGAGAGAGGAAATATTCAGGGGTTTTGCATCTTTCAAAGCTGATAATTCACCAGGCTCAGACTGTTTAGTGGTGCAAGGGAGGAAATAGCAGAGGCTCTGACCATCATTTTCCAATCCTCTCTGGTTCTAGTCGTGCTGCCAGAGGACTGGAGGACTGCGTATGTTGTACTGTTGGTTAACAAGGGAGAAAGTAATAGACGGAGTAATTGCAGGCCACCCAGCCTAATCACAGTGGAGGGAAAATTATTGGGCACAAGGGAATGATTAGTTCCTTTTTATTACTGAGTGGCTCAGTGTCTCCATGTTCATGTCTCTGTCACAATTTGAGCACTACCTTCACATTGGTGAGGAGTCGGTCTCTGGAATAAATGTCCCAGTGTTGTGGTAACATAAAATGGTCACCGAGAACTAGCCTAAAATGGCTAAAATGGATTTCCACAGATGTTTGAAAGAGGAGAGAGACAGACAGACAGACAGAAAGAGAGACAAAGAGAGAGACACAGACCAAGGCACAGAGAGTGACAGCATTGGGCAGAGGAAGAGGAGGAGGGCATTGGGCCCCTCAAACCTCCTGTGTCATTTGATGAGCTCATGACTGATGTGTGATCGAACTCCATGTACCGATCTTTGCCCCTTAATACCTTTGGTTAACAAAAAGCTATCAAACACAGATTTAAAAACTATCAAGTGTCTCAGCATCAATTGGTGTTTGTAGAAGAGAGTGCCAAACTGATACCACACCTGGTGTGTTGAAGTGTTTCTTCATTTGACTCCTGAAAGGTTTAAAGGCTGCGTTTATATTTTTAGACTATGCCCCCAAGTTCTTGACTCCGCAGCCAGTTGGAATTGTTACTCTCTGTCTCCCCTATCACTTTCCCTTCTTATCTTGAAAACATTTATCAAATAACCTCATAATCTTCTAAATTCCATGGAAAGGCCATGTTGGAGCAGGATGGGGAGACTGGAGCAGATGGTTTGGGAAGGTGGAGAAACACAAGCAATGGATGAGGAGACTGAGGATTCAATACAGTGAGAGGAGAGGCTGAGATTCACAGGGAGAGACTGCAGCAGAGTGTTAGAGGAAATCTAATCTATAGATCCCAGTAATGCAACTAAATTAATACAGTCAAACAATAATCCCTGTGGTTATTGGTGTTGGAGAACAGTTTATTGTTTATACAATATAGTCAATATATTTAGTTTGTACAGGCTATTAAATATAAATTAAAAATATTTCTGATATCAGCTTCGCTCATTTTTGAATTCAGTATTCACAGAGATTTTAAAGTGCATTATTTAAATAATGAATTACCATCAGTGAAGAACTGATTCTATTCTGTTTATTCAGTCACTAAGTAAGGAATAGGAACTTTCTACAAAAGAAAATGAGGACCAGAGAGAAATCAACACAGAGGATCAAGTCCAACAGGAAAATGAACACAATCTGACAACAGAAAACTTCAACTCACAGTTACTCTCACGAATTGTTCTGGACATTCCAGTACTTTATGATAGTGAATTATTTACACTGTTTCTTCTTTCTCTTTCTCTTTACTTCTGCTTTTCTTTTTCCATCGGTTTCGTTCTCCCTGCTCCTTTTCTCCTTCCCTATCTCTCAACAGTCAATCGGTGCAACAGCCACGACAATCAAATTTCTCTGCAGAGCCTGTCACTCCAGAATTGGCCTTTATAGCCGCTCCAGGCGCTGCTTCACAAACCACTGACCACCTCCACGCGCATATCCATTGTCTCTCGAGATAAGGAGGCCCAAAAGGAAGGATCTCTCTGGAGTACTCACACCCTGTAAATTGTTACTTAATGCTGCTTTTCACATGTGTCTTATTCCTAACATTATACACCTGTATTCTGTTCACCTGCCCCAAGTTCAATGATTCTGTTCTCAGAGTCAGTTTGTTCAATGGTGAAACCTCTGTGAATAATTTAATGTCTCTACTGAACACCCAAGTCTCCACCTGTTCACCTACACTCTTCACTTCATCGAAAATACATGGAATAAACAGGATCGAAAGCTTCTTCCAGACAAACCTCACAATCAGTGAAATTCCCTTTCCTGGAATTATAAAGTAATCTGTTAGAATGTGAGATTGTTTAATTAATAAAGCTCCAACATCAGCGCTGCAGCTGATAATCTACAGATAAATGGAAAGACTCTTGATTCCAACTGATAGAGTGAAAACCAGTAAAACATCACATCAATACTTTCTATTTTACAATGTAGTCCAGTGACAGTGAAGGTCCACAGTGAAGCAGAGAAGGAGAAATGAAAGTGTCAGCAGCAAACTCAGTTGAGTAGCCAGACCTCTGAAGCAGCGTCAGACACACACGGAATTAAATAAAATATGATAACAGTGATGATCAATAAATACTTTGAAATCCAAGTTAAACTGAGCCATGTTATTGGGGAGGGAGCTTCTGTCCCCTTGTAACACTGAGACCGTGAGATGTCTCATTATGAATCACCGAAAAAAGCAAAAATATTCTCGGACCGGTTAGATCCACATCATGAAAATGTTAAAAACTCCTAATGGTCTGATTATTGATCCTCACTGAAACATCTCATTCCAATACATTCAATACACAGAATAATCCAGTAACAATGCCACAGTTACTTAAAACAATACCATTAAATACATAATACAGTCCCTGCAAGAATGAAAGAGTAGACAAAGAGGAGATTCCATCAGTAAATTGCTGGAAAAGAACAGGCGGCTGTGTAACACACACAGAGGGAAATAATACCCAGTACAGCAGCACAGTTAATATCTATTTATCATTAACATATGAGATACTGCTTACCAGGGACTCCAATTGCTGCAAGTACAGCAGAGTAAATGGATATGAACTGAAAGGTAACTGGATATCCCATTTCTGTGAGAAGCAGGGAATTCTATTAGCCAGGAATCCACAGCTCCAGCAAGCACTCTGAGCTGATCCATTCCAACGGGTCCTGATTTATCCAGTGCATAAGTCTCCACTGACATGGTTATACCCTTAATCATTGCTATTAGTTCCACTCACCTTAACAAACACATTACATCAGCAGCTTTGACTTTCATGTAAATAATGTGTTGGATAAAACACCATCATTTCACTGTCAATGACATTTTCTGCGTTAGACCTCTCTCGGGAATAACCCTGAAATCTGTACACATACTGGACGGATGCTTCAATTATGAGTGGCGTCATTTACATTTTCCATATTATTGCATTGACCTTGTTCACTCCTGGCTTTTCTATTGTAAATGCAACTGATCTGTCCGCAGTGGACACTGACTCCAGGGACAAAAGCAATCCCGTTTCACTTTGTTCCTGCCTTTTCCCAGTTAAAATGTGAACTTTGAGGATCTGATTATGGAACATGTTACAGCCCACAAAATATTGTGGGTGATATTGGGGGACAGACTTTGCCTACATCCATTAGGGAGGCTGTCGCATAATAATAACATCACTGGTCAAGTAATCCAGAGGCCCGACCTGATGGGCTGGGGACAGGGGTTCAAAGCCCACCATGGCAACTGTAGAAATTGGAGGGTGCTCTCTCTCTACATATAAACTGAATGGAGTACCCTCTCTTGTATAAACTGGAGCAAGCTCCATCTCCGCGCAGAAGCTGGAGTGAGCTCCCTCTCTGTGTATAAGCTGGATGGAGCTCCCTCTCTTTTTATAAAGTGGATGGACCTCCCTCTCTACGTATAAAGTGGAGGGAGCTCCCCTTCTATGTAGAAAGTGGAGGGAGCTCCCCTTCTATATATAAAGTGGAGGGAGCTACCCCTGTACGTGTAAAGTTGAGGGAGCTCCCTCTCTGCATATAATGTGGAGGGCGATTAAGGACAAAGAAGGGATGGAAATGTAAACAAATGGAGAAATGGAGAGAGGGACGAGATGAAAGGCAATGAGAGAGAGAAGAGATAGTTAAGTGAGAGCTTGACAGAACCCCAGTAACCATCCCTTTGTCTGACCATTCCGGTATTGGGGATTTAGTGCGAGTGTTTTAGGGCTGACTGCTGACACAGTGTTTGATATTTTCAAATGTGACATTCCCAACATGCACAAGAGTTACTGTCAAGGGAGAGAGGGAGTTAGAGATGGAGGGAGACAGACACATACAGAGAGGGACAAAGATAGAGGGAGAGAAAGAGAGAGTGAGAGGAAGAAAGACAAAGTGAGAAACAGAAACAGACAGAGATGAGGAGAGAGAAAGACAGAGGGTGAAACAGAGACTAAGGGAGAGACAGACAGAGAGAGTGTGTGGCAGGGCGAGATTATGGGAGAAACTTCAGATCTAATAATGTTTGAAAAAAGATAAAATTAAAAACTGAAATTGGCTGTGCGCAAGAACTAAATTTGAAAGGAAACATTTGGGGTTTAGTGGGAGTATTTTGGAGGCAGCTGTTGGAACAGTGTTTCATATTTTCAAACTGCAGGGACATTTATTGTTGTTGAAAATATATTATCAAAAATTTACAAACTTTAGAAGTACGGGAAAGGGGAGAGAGGGTGTGAGGGGACCTTGACGGAACCTCAGTAACAATCCCTATTATCTCCATAGTCCTGTATTGGGGATCTAGTGTGAGAGTTTAGGTGGCGGGTGTTGCATCAGTGTTTGATATTTTCAAACTGCAGGGACGTTCCAAGCAAGGGCAAGAATTGAAGGCTCAAAATTAACCAAGAAATTGATAAAAACATTTCTGTCCAGGGAGAGAGAGTTGGAGAGATGGTGTGAGAGAGGCACAGGCGCAGTCATGGACTGCGGTGGAGAAGGAGGGAGAAGGAGATAGAGGGAGAGAGAGAAAGAGATGGAGAGAGACAGACATGAGAGGCAGAGACAGATAGAGGATGAGACAAGATGTAACAGTCAGTAACAATCCTCATTATATGCCCAGTCATGTGTTGGGAGTTTAGTGTGAATGATTTATGAGTGAGTCTTGGATGAGTTTTTGATATTTTCAAACTGCAGTGAACTTTCCAACAAGGCAGGGATAGAATAGAAGCGCAGGGAGGTTACGCTGAAACTGTATAACCCATTGGTTAGACCACAACTTGAGTACTGTGTGCAGTTCTGGTCACATCATTACAGAAAGGATGCAATTGCACTGGAGAGGGTACAGAGGAGATTTACGAGGATGTTGCCAGGTCTGGAAAAATGTAGCTATGAGGAAATATTAGATCGGCTAGGCTTGTTATAGAACATTACAGCGCAGTACAGGCACTTCGGCCCTCGATGTTGCGTCGACCTGTGAAACCATCTGACCTACACTATTCCATTTTCATCCAGATGTCGATCCAATGACCACTTAAATGCCCTTCAAGTTGGCGAGTCTTCTGCTGTTGCAGGCAGGGCGTTCCACACCCCTACTACTTGCTGATGAAAGAGACTACCTCTGACATCTGTCCTATATCGATCACCCCTCAACTTAAAGCTATGTCCCCTCGTGTTTGCCACCGAGGAAAAAGGCTCTCACTATCCACCCGATCTAACCCTCTGATTATCTTATATGTCTCTATTAAGTCACCTTTCCTCCTCCTTCTCTCTAACGAAAACAACCTCAAGTCCCTCAGCCTTTCCTCATAAGACCTTCCCTCCATACCAGGCAACATCCTTGTAAATCTCCACTGCACCCTTTCCAAAGCTTCCACATCCTTCCTGTAATGCGGTGAACAGAGAAGTCTGAGGGGAGATCTGATTGAAATGTGAAGGTCTTGGATAGAGTGGAGGTGAATGGTCTATTCACCTCAGCAGAGAGCTCAGTGACGAAGGGGCATCGACTTCAAGTGATTGGTAGAAATATTGGAAGGGAGATGAGGAAAATATTTTTCACCCAGACGGTGGTGAGGGTCTGGAACAGACGGCCTGAAAGGGTAATTGAGGCGTAAAAACTCAACTCATTCAAAACGAGTCTGGATATGCACCGAAAGTGCCGGAATCTACAGGGTGACAGACCAAATGGTGGCAGGTAGGATTAGAATAGGTGAATCGTTTTTCGGCCAGCACAGACACGATGGGCCAAGTGGCCTCTTTATTTGCATTACATTTTCTATGATTCCAAAGGAAAGAGTTACTGGTACAAAATTAACCAAGAAATGTCTGAAAGCATTGCTTTCCTGGGACAGAGAGACGATTGGAGAGATGAAAGGAGGGAGAGAGAGACAGAGTGAGGCAAAGAGGGAGATCCAGAGAGAGAGGGACAGACAGAGAGAGGGGGAGAGACAGAGAGAGGGGGAGAGTGGGGACACAGGGACAGAGCGAGACGGGGAAACAGACAATTAGGAGGGGGAGAGAAAGAAACAGGGGCGAGAGAGAGACAGGGAAGGCAGAGGGGAGTGAAAGACAGTCAGAGAGGGAGTGGCACAGAGAGATAGATAGAGGGAGCGGTAGAGGGAGAGAGAGGGAAGGACAGAGGGAGAGGGAAAGACAGACAGAGGGACAGATGGAGATGGAGAGACAGAGAGGGAGAGAACGAATGGGACAGACAGGGATTGGAGGAGACAGGAATAGAGGGAGAGAAAGACAGACAGAGAGAGAGACAGACAGATGGAGAGGCAGAGAGAGAGATGGAGGAAGGGACAGGAGGTAGGGCAGAGGCAGGGACAAAGAGAGAGACGGGGACACCGAGAGAGAGAGGTAGGACAAAGAGAGAGAAAGAGAGAGAGAGAAAGAAAGGGAGTAAAGATGGAAACGGAGAGAGAGAGAGTGACAGAGCGTGGGGGAGACGACAACAGCAACTTTAGGTCAGTATTTTAACTTTGGTGGTGTGAAAACCTCTAGAGAAAATAATTCGGGTCAATATCAATAGTCACATGGACAAATACGAGTTAATTAAGGTAAGACAGTATGGATTTCATAAGGGAAAATCATGTTTAACGAACTGGCTGGATATTTTTGAGGAGGTAAGAGAGAGGGTTGATGAGGGCAATGTTGTTGATGTGGTGTACATGGAGTTTCAAAAGACGTTTGATACAATGCCACACAACAGACGTGAGAGCAAACTTATAGCTCATAGAATAAATACGACGGTAGCAACCTGGATACGGCATTGGCTGAGTGGCAGGAAACAAGGAGTAGTGATGAATGGATGTTTTTGAAGCTGGAGGAAGGTTTGTAGTGGAATTCCCCAGCGGTCAGTGTTGGGACCCTTGAGTTTCTTGATATATATTAATGACCGAGACATCGGTGTACAGGGCACAATTTCAAAGTTTGCAGATGATATGAAACTTGGAAGCATTGTGAACTGTGAGGAGGATAGTGACGACTTTCAAAAGGACATAGACAAGTTGGTGGAATGGGCAGGCAGGTGGCAGATGAAGTTCAATGCATAGAAATGTGAAGTGATTCATTATGGTAGGAAGAACATGGAGTGACAATATAGAAAAAAGGGAACAATTCTAAAGGGGGAGCAGGAGCAGAGCGACCTGGATGTATATGAGCACAAGTCATTGAAGTTTTTCGGACAGGTTGAGAGAGCAGTTAATAAAGCATCCTGGGATTTATGAATAGGCGCATAGAGTGCAAGAGCAAGGAGGTAATGTTGAACTTGTATAAGACACTAGTTCGTCCTCTGCTGGAGTATTGCTTCGATTTCTGAGTGCAGCACGAGGGAACGACGTGAGGGCATTGGAGAGAGTACAGAAGAGATTCACGAGAATGGTTCCAGGGATGAGGAATTTCAGTTATGAAGATAGATTGGAGAAGTTAGGTCTGTTTTCCTTGGAGACAAGAAGGCTGAGAGGTGATTTGATAGAGGTTTTCAAAATTATCAGGGATCTGGACAGAGGAGATGGGGAGAAACTGCTCCCACTTGTGAACGGATCGAGAACGAGATGATACAGACAGAAAATATTTGGTAAGAGAAGCAAAAGTGAGATGAGGAAAAACTTTTTCATGCAGTGAGTCGTTGAGGTCTGAAATGTGCTGCCTGAGAACGTGGTGGAGACAGGTTCAAATGAAGCATTCAAAAGGAAATTAGACAGTGATATGAAAAGGAAGAATGTGCAGGGTTATGGGGAGAAGGCAGGGGTAATGGAAATGAGTGAAATGCAATCTCGGAAAACCAGTGCAGACATGATGGCCCGAATGGCCTCATGAAGCACTGCTACACCTCTGTGACAGAGGCAGAGAGAGAGAGGGGGAGAGACAGAGAGAGAGAGGGAGAGGGAGAGGGAGCATATGAGAGAAACAGAGACAGAGAGGGTGAGAGACAGAGAAATAGAGACAGAGAGGGAGGGAGAGAGGGGGAGAGACAGAGAGAGAGAGGGAGAGGCAGCGGCAAAGTGTGGGAGGGAGAGGCAGAGAGAAAGAGACAGACAGACAGACAGATGGAGACAGAGAGACAGAGAGGGAGAGAGACAGAGAAATAGAGACAGAGAGGGAGGGAGAAAGAGAGAGAGAGGGAGAGAGAGAGAGAGAGAGAGAATGACAGATAGTGAAGTAGAGAAAGACAGAGTGGGAGGGAGAGATGATAGGAGAGAAAATCAGTTATGAATAGAGACAGAATAAGAGCGAGAGAGGGAGTGAGAGAGAGGGACAGAGAGAGGCAGAAAGAGAGACAAGAGACATAAAGAGAGGAGAGGCAGGGAAAGGGAGAGCGAGAAAGAGAGAGAGAGAATCTCACGGTGAACATTTACTAATATCAGACCCTGACAGGAACACTCCGTGCGGAGATACTATAATAACAGACCCACTCAGTGACTCTCCCTGTGGAGACACTATAATAAAAGAACCACTCAGCGACACTCCCTGTGAAGATACTATAATAGCAGACCCACTCAGTGACTCTCCCTGTGGAGATACTATAATATCAGACCCACACAGTGACTCTCCCTGTGGAGATACTATAATAACAGACCCACTCAGTGACTCTCCCTGTGGAGACACTATAATAAAAGAACCACTCAGCGACACTCCCTGTGGAGATACTATAATAACAGACCCACTCAGTGCCTCTCCATGTGGAGATACTATAATAATAGACCCACTCAGTGACTATCCCTGTGGTGATACTATAATAACAGACCCACTCAGTGACTCGCACTGTGGAGATACTATAATAACAGACCCACTCAGTGACTCTCCCTGTGGAGATACTATAATAACAGACACACTCAGTGACACTGCCTGTGGAGATACTGTAATAACAGACCCACTCAGTGCCTCTCCCTGTGGAGATACTGTAATAACAGACCCATTCATTGACTCTCCTTGTGGAGATACCATAATAACAGATCCACTCAGTGACTCTCCCTGTGGAGATACTATAATAACAGAAGCACTCAGTGACTCTCCCTGTGGAGATACTATAATAACAGACCCACGCAGTGACTCTCCCGGGGGAGATTCTATAACAACAGACCCTCTCAGTGACTCTCCCTGTGGAGATACTATAATAACAGACTCACTCAGTGACTCTGCCTGTGGAGACACTATAATAACAGACCCACTCAGTGACTCTCCCTGTGGAGATACTACCATAACAGACCCACTCAGTGACTCTCCCTGTGGAGATACTTTAATAACAGACCGACTCAGTGACTCTCTCTGTGGAGATACTATAATAGCAGACACACTCAGAGACGCTCTCTGTGGAGATACTATAATAGCAGACACACTCAGTGACTCTCCCTGTGGAGATACTATAATAGCAGACCCACTCAGTGACTCTCCCTGTGGAGATACTATAATAACAACCCCACTCAGAGACTCTCCCTGTGGAGATACGATAATAACAGACCCACTCAGTCACCCTCCCTGTGGAGATTACGTAGTAACAGACCTACTCAGTGATTCTCCCTGCGGCGATTCGACAATAACAGACGCACTCAGTCACCCTCCCTGTGGAGATACTATAATAACAGACCCACTCAATCGCTCTCCCTGTGGAGATACTACAATAACAGACCAACTCGGTCACCCTCCCTGTGGAGATACTATAGTAACAGACTCACTCAGTGACTCTCCCTGTGGCGATTCGACAATAACAGACCCACTCAGTCGCTCTCCCTGTGGAGATACTAAAATAACAGACCCAGTCAGTCACCCTCCCTGTGGAGATACTAAAATAATAGACCCACTCAGTCGCTCTCCCTGTGGAGATACTAAAATAACAGACCCACTCAGTCACCCTCCCTGTGGAGATACTATAATAACAGACTCACTCAGAGACTCTCCCTGTGGCGATTCGACAATAACAGACCCACTCAGTCGCTCTCCCTGTGGAGATACTAAAATAACAGACTCACACGGTGACAAACACATTGCAGATATTATGATCAAAGAGCCACTATGTGACTCTCCCTGTGGAGATAGCAGTGAGTGAGAGAAAGGGGGTGAGAGAGTGTTTTTTGAGGATGAAACTAGCGGAATAGATAAGGGGAACCGGTGGATGTGGGAGATTTAGATTTTCAGCAAGTTTTTGTTAAGGCACCACACAAGAGTTTAGTAATTAAAATTAGAGCACATGGGATTGTGGGGAATATACTGGCATGGATTAAGAACTGGTTAATGGACAGGAAACCGAGGGTATTGATAAATGGGTCATTTTCAGTTTGGCAGGCTCTGACTAGTGGGGTACTGCAAAAAGTGAGAGAGGGGAGACAGATAGAGAGGAGAGACAGAGACAGAGAGAGGCAGAGATAGAGGGAGACAGAGATCGAGGAAGAGACAGAGACATAGAGAGAGAGAGACAGAGAAAGAGCCAAAGAGAGAGAGAGATGGAGAGGCAGAGAGAGATGGAGAGACATCGAGAGAGGGAGAGATGGTGAGAGCGAGACACAGAATAATGTACAAAGGCAAAGGAAGAGAGAGGGAGAGACCGTGAAAGGGAGAGACAGAGAGAGAGAGAGAGACAGAAACTGAGATGGAGGAGGGAGAGAGAAAAAGAGATAGGGAGAAACAGAGAGAGAGAGAGAGAAAAACATAGGGGGGAGAGAGAAAGAGAGAGAGGGAAGGAGAGAGAGACAAAGAGAAGGAGTTTGAGAGATGGCGAGACCAGTGAGAATGAAAGAAGGAAAGTACTGGAGGACTGCTAACGTTGTACCATTGATTAAAAAGGGAGAAAGGGATAGACTGAGTAATTAGAGGCCACTCAGTCTAACTTCAGTGGAGGGCAAATGATTGAGATAAATTCTGATAAACAGTAGTAATGGTCATTTAGAAAGGTGCCGATTAATCAAGCTCAGTCAGCATGGATTTGTGAAGTGAAGATCGTGTCAGACTAGCTTGACTGTATTTTTTGTGGGGATAAATAGGAGGGTCAATGAGGGGAGCAGCTCATCGCCATCTTCTCAGGGAAATTAGGCAATAAATGCTGGTCTCGTCAGTGATGCTCAAATCCCGGGAATGAATTTAATACAGTGTCAGCGCCTGTACACATACAGTACACAATGGGTACAAGGGAATGATTCACTCCTGTCTGGTACTGTATGTCTCAGTGTCTCCGTGTCTGTGTCTCTGTCACGTTTAAAGCACTAACACTACATTAGTGAGGAATCAGTCTCTGAAATAAATGTCCCACTGTTGTGGTAACATAAAATGGCCACCGTGAACAAACATAAAATGGCTGACTGTTGTTTGTCGATATCCACAGATGTTCTAAGAGAGGAGGGAGAGAGAGACAGAGAGACAAAGAGGGCGACACAGACCGAGAGGGTGACCCAGACACAGAGAGTGACAGCAGGATATTTGTCGGAGGACATTGTAAGAGGAGGAGGCCATTTGGCCCCTCAACCCTGTTCTGTCATTCAAAACGATCATGGCTGATCTGTGATCTAACTCCATATACCCATCTTTACCCCATATCTCTTCATACCTTTAACAAGAAAAATCTATCAATGTCAGATTTAAAAATTAACAAGTGTCTCAGCATCAATTGCTGTTTGTGGAAGAGAGTTCCAAAGTGATACCACGCTACACATGTAGTGTCTCCCACCCATCCTCCTCCTCTAACCTAATAATAAGACCCTTTTTACCCTCCTCCTCTAACCAAAAAGGACTGAACAGGTAAGCTATTTCACTGTTTTTGTTAATATCTATATTTGTACTTAATTAAGGGGTAATTGAGTAAAAGAAATGGCAGCCAGGGGAGTGCAGTGCTCCTCCTGCAGTATGTTCGAGGTGAGGGGAACCTCCGGTGACCCTGCCGACTTCACCTGCTGGAAGTGCATCCGTCTCCAGCTCCTATCAGACCGTGTTAGGGAACTGGAGCTGGAGCTGGATGAACTGAGGATCATTCGGGAAGCTGAGGGGGTGATAGATAGAAGCTACAGGGATGTCGTTACTCCACAAAACAAAGGCAGCTGGGTAACAGTTAGAGGTGGGAAGAGGTCAGTGCAGGGATCTCCTGTGGTCGTTCCCCTCAACAACAAGTATACAGTTTTAGATACTGTTGGGGGAGACGGCCTATCGGGGGCAGGCTGCAGTGAACGGGCCTCTGGCACGGGGTCCTGCACTGTGGCTCAGAAGGGAAGGAGGGAGAACGGGAGAGCACTAGTCATCGGGGACTCGATGGTGAGGAGTACCGACAGGCGGTTCTGTGGGCGCAAGCGAGACGCACGGATGGTTTGTTGCCTCCCTGGTGCCAGGGTCCGTGATGTTTGTGATCGCGTCTTCAGGATCCTTAAAGGGGAGGGGGAGCAGCCAGAGGTCGTGGTGCACATTGGCACCAACGACGTAGGAAGGAAGGGTGGCACAGATGTTAGAAGTGAGTTTAGGGAGTTAGGCTGGAAGCTGAAAGCTCGGACGGACAGAGTTGTTATCTCTGGTTTGTTGCCGGCGCCACGTGATAGTGAGGCTAGGAATAGGGAGAGAGCACAGCTGAACACGTGGCTGCAGGAATGGTGTAGGAGGGAGGGCTTCCAGTTCTTGGATAATTGGACTGCATTCTGGGGAAGATGGGACCTGTTCAAACAGGACGGGCTGCATCTGAACCAGAGGGGCACCAATATCCTGGGAGGGAGGTTTGCTAGTACTGTTCGGGAGGGTTTAAACTAGTTTGGGAGGGGGATGGGAACCGGACTTGTAGTCCAGGGACCAGTGGGTCCACTCAGAAAGACAAAGAGTGTAGTGAGGTATTGGGGAAGGTAGCACTGTCGCAGAGGACAGATGGGCACGGAGAAGGGTTAAAGTGCGTATACTTCAACGCAAGAAGCATCAGGAATAAGGTGAGTGAATTGAAGGCGTGGATGGGCACTTGGGACTACGATGTTGTGGCCATCACTGAAACGTGGATAGGTGAGGGGGAGGAATGGTTCTTGGAGGTACCTGGTTATAGATGTTTTCATAAGATTAGGAATGGTGGTAAAAGAGGTGGGGGGGTGGCATTGTTAGTTAGAAATAGTGTAACAACTGCTGAAAGAATTTTCGAGGAGGATCTGCCGACTGAGGCACTGTGGGTTGAGGTCAGGAACAGGAAAGGAGCAGTCACCTTGATGGGAGTTTTCTATCGGCCCCCCAATAGCAGCAGGGAGGTGGAAGAGCAGATTGGGAAACAGATTTTGGAAAGGAGCAGAAGTCACAGGGTAGTAATTATGGGGGATTTCAACTTCCCAAATATTGATTGGCAACTCTTTAGATCGAATAGTTTGGATGGGGTAGTGTTTGTGCAGTATGTCCAGGAAGCTTTTCTGACTCAGTATGTAGACTGCCCGACCAGAGGGGAGGCAATATTGGATTTGGTACTAGGTAATGAACCAGGGCAAGTGATAGAGCTGTTGGTGGGCGAGCACTTTGGAGATAGTGATCACAATTCTGTAGCATTCACTGTGGTAATGGAGAGGGATAGGTATGTGCAACAGGGCAAGGTTTACAATTGGGGGAAGGGTAGATATGATGCTGTCAGGCAGGAACTGAGGAGCATAAGTTGGGAGCATATGCTGGCAGGGAAGGGCACGGTCGAAATGTGGAACTTTTTCAAGGAGCAGATAGTAGGGGCCATTGATAAGCATGTCCCTGTCAGACAGGGAAGGGGTGGTCATGTGAGGGAACCGTGGTTGACAAGAGAGGTTGAGAGTCTTGTTAGGAAGAAGAAGGATGCGTATATAAGGTTGAGGAAAAAGGGCACAGGCATAGCTCTGGAGGGATACAAGATGGCCAGGAAGGATCTGAAGAAAGGGATTAGGAGAGCTAAGAGAGGGCATGAAAAATGCTTGGCGGGTAGGATAAAAGAAAACCCCAAGGCCTTTTACGCGTATGTCAGAAATATGAGGATGACTAGGGGGACCGTAGGTCCGGTCAAGGACAATAGCGGGAGACTGTGTGTTGAGCCGGAAGAGATAAGTGAGGTTTTGAATGAGTACTTCTCTTCGGTATTTACGAATGAGAAGGGGTGTATTACTGAAGAGGACGGTGTGAAACAGACTGGTAAGCTCGAGGAAGTGCTCGTTAGGAGGGAAGATGTGTTGGGGTTTTTGAATAACTTGAAGATAGACAAGTCTCCCGGGCCTGACGGGGTATATCCAAGGATGTTATGGGAAGCAAGGGATGAAATTGCAGAGCCGCTGGCAATGATCTTTTCATCTTCTCTGTTGACGGGGGTGGTACCAGGTGAATGGAGGGTGGCAAATGTTGTGCCCCTGTTCAAGAAAGGGAATAGGAACAACCCTGGGAATTACAGGCCAGTTAGTCTTACTTCGGTGGTAGGCAAGTTGATGGAAAAGGTGCTGAGGGATAGGATTTCTGAGCATCTGGAAAGACACTGCTTGATTCGGGACAGTCAGCACGGTTTTGTGAGGGGTAGGTCTTGCCTCACAAGCCTGATTGAATTCTTTGAGCAGGTGACCAAGCAAGTGGATGAGGGTAAACCAGTGGATGTGGTGTACATGGATTTTAGTAAGGCATTTGATAAGGTCCCCCATGGTAGACTTATGGAGAAAGTCAGGAGGCATGGGATAGTGGGGAATGTGGCCAGTTGGATGAAGAATTGGCTAACTGATAGAAGGCAGAGAGTGGTCTTAGATGGTAAATACTCAGCCTGGAGCCCAGTTACCAGTGGCGTGCCACAGGGATCAGTTCTGGGTCCTCTCCTGTTTGTGATTTTTATTAACGACTTGGATGAGGAAGTCGAAGGGTGGGTCAGTAAATTTGCAGATGATACAAAGGTTGGTGGAGTTGTGGATACCGAGGAGGGCTATTGTCGTCTGCAAAGGGACTTGGATAGGTTGCAGTGCTGGGCTGAGAAGTGGCAGATGGAGTTTAACCCGGAAAAGTGTGAGGTCGTCCATTTTGGAAGGACAAACACGAATGCAAAATACTGGGTTAACGGTAGGGTTCTTGGGCATGTGGAGGAGCAGAGAGACCTTGGGGTCTATGTGCATAGATCGTTGAAAGTTGCAACTCAAGTGGATAGGGCTGTGAAGAAGGCATATGGGGTGTTAGCGTTCATTAGCAGAGGGATTGAATTTAAGAGCCGTGAGGTGATGATGCAGCTGTACAGGACCTTGGTAAGGCCTCATTTGGAGTACTGTGTGCAGTTCTGGTCGCCTCATTTTAGGAAGGATGTGGAAGCCTTGGAGAGGGTGCAGAGGAGATTTACCAGGATGTTGCCTGGAATGGAGAATAAGTCTTACGAGGAAAGGCTGAACATTCTAGGCCTCTTCTCATTAGAACGGAGAAGGATGAGGGGTGACATGATAGAGGTTTATAAGATGATCAGGGGAATAGATAGGGTAGACAGTCAGAAACTTTTTCCCCGGGTGGAGCAAAGCGTTACAAGGGGTCATAAATTTAAGGTGAAGGGTGGGAGATATAAGGGGGATGTCAGGGGAAGGTTCTTTACCCAGAGAGTGGTCGGGGCATGGAATGCCTTGCCTGGGGAAGTTGTTGAGTCAGAAACTTTAGGGACTTTCAAACGGCTTTTAGATAGGTATATGGATAAAGGAGAATGATGGGGTATAGATTAAATTGTCCTTGACAGAGGACAAAGGATCGGCACAACATCGTGGGCCGAAGGGCCTGTTCTGTGCTGTATTTTCTATGTTCTATGTTCTATGTACCTGTTGTGTTGAAATGCTTCTTCACTTCACTCCTGAAAGGTTGTGAGACTATGTTTAGATTTTTAGACTATGCCCACAAGTTCTAGACTCTGTAGCCAGTGGGAATAGTTACTCTCTGTCCACCCTATCAGTTTCCTTTATTATTCTGAAAACTTTGATCAAATCACCCCTAAATCTTCTAAATTCCAGGGATACAGAGTAAAGCTCCATCAACACTGTCCCATTAAACATTCCCAAGCCAAGCACAGTGTGGGTTTGACACAGAGTAAATTTCCCTCTGCACTGTCCCATCACACACTCCCAGGGCAGGAGTAGCATGGGGTGAGATACAGAGTAAAGACAGGGCTTATTGTATTATAAACAGAGAAATGGTCTTGTGCAGTACAAACTGAGACCGGGTGAAATACAGCATAAGCAGAGATGACTCCCAGGGCAAGAGCATCATGGGGTGGATACAGAATGAATCTCGTTCTACGCTGTCCGAAACAGAGAGAGAGAGAGATAGAAAGAGAAACATAGAGAGACACAGACCGACAGGATGACTGAGAGTGAAAGAAGGATATTTAACATCGGGAATAGGAAGAGGAGGAGGCAATTTAACCCCTTAACCCTGTTGTAGCATTCAGTAAGATCAGTGCTGATCTGTGATCTAACTAACAACACCTTTGCCCCTTATCTATCAAAACATTTGATGAACAAGAATCTATCAATCCCAGATTTAAAAATTAACAATGAAGCCAGCATGAATTCCTATTTGCAGAAGAGAGTTCCAAAATTGTAAAGAAATCCAAAGGAATGATTGGACAAGCTGGGGTTGTTTTCTTCAGGACAGAGGAGGCTGAAGGGAGATTGAGTTGAGTTGTATAGAATTATGAGGAGCCTCGATAGAGTGGATAGAAAGGACCTATTTCCCTTAGCTCAGAGGTCCATAAGCGGGGACATAGATTTCAAGTTGTCCACAACCAATAAGATGACGGTGTGATGGCTCCCACAGTGGAATAGCTTGCTGGTTGCTAAAAATGGAGGATATTCCCTTTGAATCGCTCCTGATGTTTCTCTCTCCATATGTATCTCTTTTAAGTCTCTGCACACAGCAGTGAAGGATTATATCAAATTAATGCATCTTCCATTCTCCCTTTCATTCCATCCCATCAATCTCTCTCTCTCCAACCTTGTCCCTCTCTGGTGCCCTCTCTCTGTCTGCATATCAAACCCTTTCTCCCTCTGTCTCTCTCCTAGTGTCAGAGTTAGCAGGAGGGAGAGACGGAGAGAGGAAGACAGAGAGAGAATGTTGAAGGAACTGTACTCTGTTCCTGTGCTGTTCTGAACCTGCTCTCGGTGTGTTTGATGGGCTGCAGTAATCGGCCGAGTACAATCCTGTATCAGGCTATGAAGAAGCAGAGCATATTCTGTACACAACAGGTCCATGGGAAAGATTCACTCCTGTCTGCTCCTGGGAAGGGAGACTGACCTTAACATCAAAGCAGTATTTGACTGAATGTGGCATCGAGGAGCCCGAGTAAAACTGAAGTCAGTGGGAATCCGCTGGTTGGACTCATACCGAGCACAAAGGAAGATGGTTGTGGTTGTTGGAGGTCAATCATCTCAGTCCCAGGACATCACTGCAGGAGTTCATCAGGGTAGTGTCCCAGGCCCAACCATCTTCAGCTGCTTCATCAGTGACCTGCCCTCCATCGGAAGGTCAGAAGTAGGGATGTTCACTGATGATTGCACAGTGTTCAGTTCCATTCGCACCTCCTCAGATAATGAAATCCCAGCAGGAAATGCTGGAATTATTGAGAATGTCAGGCAGCATCTGCGGAGAGAGAAACAGAGTTAATGATTCAGCTCAAGGGTTTCCAGATTTACAGTATCCACCGTATGTTGCCTCAGATAATAAAGCAATCCATAGCCACATGCACCAAGAACCGGACAACATTCAGGCTTGGGTCGACCAGTGACAAGTAACATTCACGTCACACAAGTGCCAGACAATGACCATCTGCAACAAGAGAGAATCCAACCACCTCCCCTTGGCATTCAAAGCATTATCCCATCGCTGAATCACCCAGCATCAACATCCTGGGGAAAGATTGACATCAAACTTAACTGAACGAAACATATCAATAGTTTCTTCACCCAGTGGCTGGTGGTTGTCTGGAACTCACTGCCTGAAAGGGTTAGTTTAAAATGGGTGGTTGATGGCCGGCACAGACTGGGTGGGACGAAGGCCCTGTTTCAGTGCTGTATCTCTCTCTGCCTCTGTGACTCGAAAGGATGGTAGAGGCAGAAACCCTCATCACACTTAAAACAATCTCTTGGATATTCACTTCCCTATATTTAAAATGGGTAAGGAATAACACTCCTCGTCTGCACTGCCCCATCGAACAATCTCAGAGAAGGTACACCACGGGTTAGATACAGAGTGAAGCTCCGTTTAAACAGTCCCTGGAGTGTCGGATTAACCCGGGTCACTCACTGTGCCCGGCTCAGCCTCCAGACTCACCTGCCTCAGTCACTGAGACGCTCCTGTATCACTTGCCTTAATGTAAGCGGATTCCGGGTTTGGGAGCAGAACAGGGACACGGGATTAGGACGACTGCTCATGTGGAGGATAAGCATCAGTAATCCCTCAGAGAATCAGAACAGACGAGTGAGACTCAGAGAAGGAAACTTGTGTTGAATTTGAGAGTCTTGCATTGTGGAATGTATTTGGTGAGAATGTTGAGCCAGTGAAATGTTGCCCCAGTGCGATGAATAGATACTGGATGACTTGATTACAACAGTAAGGTATCGTGTGTATTGCAAATATGGACTGAAATAGCAATGTAACTGATCAATTTTCAGCTGAATACTATGACGACAGATAGAGTCATAGGGTTCTACAGCACAGAAACAGGCCCTTCGGCCCATCGTGTCCTTGCCCACCATCAAGCACCTAACTATTCCAGTCCCATTATCCAGCACTTGGCCCGTAGCCTTGTATGCTACGGCATTTCAAGTGCTCATCTAAATACTTCTTAAATGTTGTGAGGGTCCCTGCATCTCCCACCCCTTCAGGCAGAGCGTTGCAGATTCCAACCAACCTCTGGGTTAAAAATATTTTCCTCAAATCCCCTCTAAACCTCCTGCCCCTTACCCTTAAATCTATGCCCACTTGTGATAGACCCCTCCGCTAAGGGATAAAGTTTCTTGCTATCTCACTTATCAATTCCCCTCATAATTTTGTATACCTCAATCATTTGCCCCCTCAGCCTTCTCTGCTCCAAGGAAAACAACATCAGCTTATTCAGCATCTCTTCATAGCTGAAATGCTCCAGCCCAGGCAACATCCTGGTGAATCTCCTATGCACCCTCTCCAGTGCAATCACATCCTTCCTATAGTGTGGTGCCCAGAACTGTACACAGTACTCCAGCTGTGGCCGAACTAGTGTTTTACACAGCTCCATCATAACCTCCTTGCTCTTATACTCTATACCTCGGCTAATAAAGGCAAGTATCACAGTTGCCTTCCGAACCACCTTATCTGCCTGTGCTGCTGCCTTCAGCGATCTATGGACAAGTACACCAAGGTCCCTCTGACACTCTGTACTTCCTATGGTCCTGCCATCCATTATATATTCCCTTGCCTTGTTAGTCCTCCCAAAGTGCATCACCTCACACTTCTAAGAATTAAATTCCATTTGCCACTGCTCCACCCATCCTACCAGCCCATCTATATCGTCCTGCAATCGAAAGCTTTCCTCCTCACTATTTACAATGCCACCAATTTTCGTGTCATCTGCAAAATTAATGATCATGCCTCCTATATTCACATCAAATCATTAATGTACACGACAAACAGCAAGGGTCCCAGCACCCTTCCGAAGAAGGGTCACTGACCCGAAACGTTAACTCTGCTTCTCTTTCCACAGATGCTGCCAGACCTGCTGAGTGAATCCAGCATTTCTTGTTTTTGTCCCAGCACTGATCCCTGCAGTACACCACTGGTCAGTTATACCTGCTATCCTGTGAGAATGTACATCAGACACGATGGGATGAAGTCATAGTGGACACTGTTGAATTTGCGAGCTTGATCTTTGTGGGAACACAAGGGTTAAGTAAGTTAAAAATATTAAATGGGCAATTCACTTGTACAAGTAAACACTCAACAGAAATGGGTCTGGAATTTCTTTTGTGCTGCATTCCTAAGACAAGATATGGACAGTGAATGACCAAAGGCCTGGAATTACAAGAAGGCAGGATATGGAGAATAAAATGGAGTCTTTTAATGACAAGAAATCAGGTGCGGGTGAGGTTTGGAATGCAGAAGCAAATGCAATGTGTGTTTGGGGTGGTCCAGGCAGTATAGGAAAATATATTGATCACACACAGGGATTGATCATGCAGGGAAAGACCCGAACACTGAGCCCAGTGACATGGTGCACAAGGGGAGAGTGAAGGTCAGTCCTGGATATAAGGGTGTCCCTTTCCTTTATCTGACACTGCAGTCCAGATAGCCGGGCCAGCTATTGGAAGAAGATCCCTCCTGAACGACTGATCATTGGTCAGTGTGCCTTGGTGAAATTGAAGACACATACTAGGTGAGAGTCTGTGGGGAACCTTTGCAGCATTGATTTTTCCAGGAATATTCACTGGGATTTTAGTGCTAATTTACTGGAATTCTATGTAACCTAACCGACGTGTAACCTTTAATCTTGTAGTGCATGTGTAATGTTTAATTTCTGAAAGCCATACAGAGTAAAGCTTAAGGTACTCCAACAAACTCAGGAGTGTTGGCATTTATTACCTTTCGGGGTCTAATCTGTAGTTAAGTTGGACTAGACTTGTGAATAATTGTTTTTAAGTTGCTTTTCCCACCGTACTGCAGCATCCCACCATATAATATTCTTTGCTGTCGATATTGTCAGAATACAGACATAAAATATCCACGCATTTTGCTATTTATGCTGGGGCAGACAGGTGAAGTGTTTGTTTTGCCTGTGATTTGACTCTCCCCCGGATGATAACTAACTCATTTTGTTCAGCACGATTGACTCACATTTTCTGTTGGGTTTTTGTTTCTTCGAGGAATGTACATTTGCTGTCAAGCGTGAAATAACTTCTTTAACTACTAGCCATTGTCTGGCTACTGTCAAATCGTTTCATGGCTTTTCCCAATACACCATAGGCAACTTGCCATTCATATCTTCATAGTTTCCTTTGTTCATATTTCAAAGCCTCGTTTCAGAATGAACGATATATTTTTTTCAAATGTAAAATTCGATCATATTGTGGTCATGATTTCATAATGGCTCCTTTGCAGCAAGGTTATTAATTAGCCCTTTCTCATTAAAAAATACTAAATCTGAAATAGCTCAATCCCCAGTTGGTTCTTCAACATTCTGCTCCAGTCATCCATCTCATACACATACTAGCAATTCATCCTCCACAGAATTAGTGCTAATTAGGATGAAACAATCTATCTGTAAATTGAAGATGTCCATTGTTACTGTGTTGCCCATGTTACATGCAGATGGAATTTCCTGATGTTTACCGTGTTCAACATTACCACTGTAGTTTGGTGGTCGACAACACATCTCCCATCAATGTTTGTTGCTCCTTCCTGTTTCTTAGCTCCACCCAAACTGATTCGACATCTTGTTCCATCGATCTAAGATACTGTCTCACTAATGTACTGTCTCGTCCTTCATTAACAGCACTATCACACCTCCTTTTCCCCTCCACCTATCCTTCCTAAACGACAGCATCGAGGATTGACACGTCCATGTCTGAATGATGGGCTAGGCCTAAATTAACCAAAACTTTAATCCATTTTAAAAAACAAGGACCACCACCCAACAGGCACATGTTGAAATGAGAGATCAAAAGCCAGACACAAATGCAGGAAGAAACATGGAATCCTGCCTCTGGGTGAAGGACACTGTCCAAGGTGGATGGGCAGCCTGTCCAATAACATTCCTCATCCCAAAACTCTCTCACTCTCTTCATTTATTGTCATTATAGTTTTCAAAGTAAAACAGATGCCCCCAGGAGCAGAGCAGTAAAATAAATTAAATTGGATAAATCAAAGCAAACGATTCTCAGGAATAGGTGCTGCAAGATCCCAAAACTGTTTTCTCTCAGTTGTACTGACAATCTCTCAGTAACATCCCAATTCAAACAAATTCTGGTTAGAAAGCAAAGGATCAAAAGTGATATCGATTGAGCTCACAATGCGAGCACACAACCCACACACACCAGACTGAGAGAAATATCCCTTCCACTGGAAAGAGAGGGAGGGAGAGGGTTTGGAATTTGAACTGGGACTCCTTTCCACCCAGACACAACCCAGCTCAGCAGTTTGCTTCACCAGTGAATATGTTTTAATTTGAAGCTAGTCTAATGATGGCCATGAAACCATTGTTAATTGTTGTAAAAACCCATCTGGTTCACTAATGTCCTTTAGGGAAGGAAATCTGCTGTCCTTTCCTGGTCTGGCCGACGTGTGACTCCTTCTTCTTTTGGGCCTCCTTATCTCGAGAGACAATGGATACGCGCCTGGAGGTGGTCAGTGGTTTGTGAAGCAGCGCCTGGAGTGGCTATAAAGGCCAATTCTGGAGTGACAGGCTCTTCCACAGGTGCTGCAGATAAATTTTTTTGTCGGGGCTGTTGCACAGTTGGCTCTCCCCTTGCGCCTCTGTCTTTTATCCTGCCATCTACTAAGTCTCTTCGACTCGCCACAATTTAGCCCTGTCTTTATGGCTGCCCGCCAGCTCTGGCGAATGCTGGCAACTGACTCCCACGACTTGTGATCAATGCCACACGATTTCATGTCGCGTTTGCAGACGTCTTTATAGCGGAGACATGGACGGCCGGTGGGTCTGATATAAGTGGCGAGCTCGCTGTACAATGTGTCTTTGGGGGTCCTGCCATCTTCCATGCGGCTCACATGGCCAAGTCTTCTCAAGCGCCGCTGACTCAGTAGTGTGTATAAGCTGGGGGTGTTGGCCGCTTCAAGGACTTCTGTGTTGGAGATATAGTCCTTCCACCTGTTGCCAAGTATTCTCCGAAGGCAGCGAAGATGGAATGAATTGAGACGTCGCTCTTGGCTGGCATACGTTGTCCAGGCCTCGCTGCCGTAGAGCAAAGTACTGAGGACACAGGCCTGATACACTCGGACTTTTGTGTTCCGTGTCAGTGCGCCATTTTCCCACACTCTCTTGGCCAGTCTGGACATAGCAGTGGAAGCCTTACCCATGCGCTTGTTGATTTCTGCATCAAGAGACAGGTTACTGGTGATAGTTGAGCCAAGGTAGGTGAACTCTTGAACCACTTCCAGAGCGTGGTCGCCAATATTGATGGATGGAGCATTTCTGACATCCTGCCCCATGATGTTCGTTTTCTTGAGGCTGATGGTTAGGCCAAATTCATTGCAGGCAGACGCAAACCTTTCGATGAGACTCTGCAGGCACTCTTCAGTGTGAGATGTTAAAGCAGCATCGTCAGCAAAGAGGAGTTCTCTGATGAGGACTTTCCGTACTTTGGACTTCGCTCTTCGACGGGCAAGGTTGAACAACCTGCCCCCTGATCTTGTGTGGAGGAAAATTCCTTCTTCAGAGGATTTGAACGCATGTGAAAGCAGCAGGGAGAAGAAAATCCCAAAAAGTGTGGGTGCGAGAACACAGCGCTGTTTCACACCACTCAGGATAGGAAAGGGCTCTGATGAGGAGCCACCATGTTGAATTGTGCCTTTCGTATTGTCATGGAATGAGGTGATGATATTTAGTAGCTTTGGTGGACATCCGATCTTTTCTAGTAGTCAGAAGAGACCACGTCTGCTGACGAGGTCAAAGGCTTTGGTGAGATCAATGAAAGCAATGTAGAGGGGCATCTGTTGTTCACGGCATTTCTCCTGTATCTGACGAAGGGAGAACAGCATGTCAATGGTCGATCTCTCTGCACGAAAGCCACACTGTGCCTCAGGGTAGATGCGCTCGGCCAGCTTCTGGAGCCTGTTCAGAGCGACTCGAGCAAAGACTTTCCCCACTATGCTGAGCAGGGAGATTCCACGGTAGTTGTTGCAGTCACCGCAGTCACCTTTGTTTTTATGGAGGGTGTTGATGTTGGCATCGCGCATGTCCTGGGGTAATGCTCCCTCGTCCCAGCACAGGCATAGCAGTTCATGTAGTGCTGAGAGTATAGCAGGCTTGGCACTCTTGATTATTTCAGGGGTAATGCTCTCCTTCCCAGGGGCTTTTCCGCTGGCTAGGGAATCAATGGCATCACTGAGTTCCGATTTGGTTGGCTGTATGTCCAGCTCATCCATCACTGGTAGAGGCTGGGCTGCATTGAGGGCAGTCTCAGTGACAGCATTCTCCCTGGAGCACAGTTCTAGGTAGTGATCAACCCAGCGGTCCATCTGTTTGCGTTTGTCATTGATTATGTCCCCCGATTTAGATTTGAGGGGGGCGATCTTCTTGATGGTTGGCCCAAGAGCTCTCTTCATGCCATCATACATTCCTCTGGCCATTATAAATTGTCACCAGTCTTGGTAGGTGGTAGGGAAATATAGGGACAGGTGGGGATGTTTGTTGGGAATATGGGATTAGTGTAGGAATAGTATAAATGGGTGGTTGATGTTCGGCACAGACGCGGTGGGCCGAAGGGCCTGTTTCAGTGCTGTATCTCTAATCTAATCTAATCTGATGTTTCCGGTGGCTGAGGCCAGCTGAATATGACTGCATAGGTGTTGCCAGTAGTCGTTTGCGCAACGCCTAGCTGTTCTTTGTGCAGTACTTCTGGCTGCTTTAACTGCTGCGGATGTTAAATCGCTGGGGGCTTTCTTGTAGTTCAACAGTGCAATGCGCTTAGCGGCTTTGACAGGTTCCAGCACTTCATTATGAGATTGAAACCAGTCTGCATTTCTCTTCGCACTTTTGCCGGAGGTGGTCAAAGCTGACTCATAGATGGCGTCTCTGATGTGGGCCCACTTGGTCTCAGCATCCCCTGTGGGAGTGTTTTGAAGGGCTGTTACAAGTGAATTTAGAAATTTTTGTAACAGCTGTGGGTGAGAAATTCTGCTCGTGTTGATGCGCGGGTGGCCCTTCTGCTTGGAATGATGCAACTTCTTTGGTCTGAGTCTAACCTTGCTGCACACCAGGGAGTGGTCGGTGTCGCAGTCCGCACTGTGGAAGCTGCGTGTGATTTGAACACTGTTTAAGGCGGCTCGCCTTGTGACAATGAGGTCTAGCTGGTGCCAACGACGTGATCTTGGGCCCCAATCCTGGCATTAAAGTCCCCCAGCAGGAATAGGTGTTCGGTGTTGGGGATGCTGCTAATGATGTTATGGAGTTGTTCATAGAACTGGTCTTTAGCTTCATGTGGGGAGCAGAGTGTTGGTGCATAGATGCTGAGTAGTTGTACTGGACCAGAGGTGGTAAGCAGTCGGATGGACAGTATGCGTTCCGAGCCATTTGAGGGAGGCTCTATCATGCTGAGCAAGGAGTTTCTGATGGCGAAGCCCACTCCATGCTGTCTTGGTTCTTCAGGTTCTGCCCTGCCAGAAGAAGGTGTAGTCTAGCTCTGCTAGAGAGCCACTCGCGGGGAGGCGAGTCTCCTGAAGTGCTGCAATGTCCACATTGAATCTACTGAGCTCGTTGTTAATGATGGCGGTCTTCCGAGAATCGTTGATTTGTGTAAGGTCTTCCGACAGGCCAGGACACATAGTTCTGACGTTCCAGCTTGCAAAGCGAAGGGCTGGTACCTTCTTTCCTTTTTTCATGTTGTTTGGTGCGTTGGATCAGTCCACCATTCGGGCAATGACCCTGAGCTCCAAGCACACATTGAAGCAGGCAGACTGTGGCGGGACAGAACCTTATTGACCGGGGGATGCCCGGTTTGAGGCGGGCTGCAGCTGTCCAGTGAGGTGCAATAACCTCTCCCACCGACAAAGGCAACCCGTGGCGCCCAGTTTCTACGCCAATTTATCTGGACTTATAACCCGTAACTGCTGCCTTCCGTGTTGTTTTAGTCGCTGTGAGGCAACTATGGAGTCACCTCTCCATGGCGCATGCCTGGGCAAATTTATGGAGGTTGACAGTTGCCCAGTCGTCAAAACCCCCCTATCGGCCTTTCTGATGGGGTCCAAAGGAGTGCAGGACACGACGTTTGGCACCAGTATGGCTGCAGGAACTGCCGGGAACATGCCAAAGGTGACACATGACCGCCTACGGGGTTCTGCTCCGGATTTTCTGTTAGGGTTTACTCCCTTAGCCTTGGTCTCTCCCCAGACGCCCACAAGGCAGTGGGGTTGTTGGGGCCCCTGCACAGGTGTAGGATGGTGTCGGTGGGAGGAGGGGATGCAAGGGGGAGGTGTAGAGGGAGGGGGTGTGGGGGTGCAGGGGAAGGGGGTGCGGGGTGAAGATGGTGCGAGGGGGGGCGGGCTGGGACGGGGTTGTGAGGGGGTGAGCGGAGAGGGTGGAGCAGGGAAGGGGACGGGGGTGGGGGGATGGAAGGGGGGTAAAGGGGTGGATGGGGGGAAGCTGGTGCAGGTAAAAAGCCATTTCCTCAGTGCCCACCATTGACGTCCGAAAAGCTCATCCACGTCCTTCGGGAGGTGAAGCATCATTTGGCAGACTTAGAGGTGATTACATTTGCTAAGGGTTTCTTTTTGTTGCAGTGGTTTAAATAAAGGCATGCAGCATTGCCGACAGTGCGCTGCAGATGCTCTCCGAGCCATCTCCCGCGGGCTCTTTGAAGTTGCGGCCGGGGGGCCCGTTCATGGATTTTTTGGGTGTTCGGGGCACCTTTTCTCAGGACTTCTCTCGGGTCCCGCAGCTCCTTCTTCACCTCAACAGACTTACCACATGCCGTGGCTGCAGATACTCTGGACTGTGAAGACAGCAGGATCGGAGATTGAAGTATCGGCAGCTGTGCTCGTCAGTTTCATCCGGATCAATTTCATTGAGAAGACGTGTGACTCCAGATCCACAGCAATGTGGTTATCTCTTACATGGTCTCGAAATGGCCTCACAAGCCACTCTGTTCAAGGGCAATTAGGGATGGGCAATAAATGCTGGCCTGGCCTGCGACGCCCTCATCCTATGAAAGAATTTTTAAAAATGTTACTCGTTGTGATGTTGTTCAATATGTTCCTTGGGGTCCTGTCCATTGACATGTTAGTTCAGCACAATGAGAACAGAACCAGTTTGACCAGGGGAGCTGTTTTGTTGATGTAAAACATTTAACTCTAAGCCCTTGTCGGGAACATTACTGCAGTTTGAAAATGTCTGATCCCCCTTACAGGTCCCACACAGGGATTGGAAAATGTTCGGGAGTCAGTGACACATGTCAATTCCAACCTCAGCTCAAAACTCACGTTGAACAAATTCAGATCCATCTGTCTGACTTTCTCTCTGTGTCTGTCTGTCTCTCTCCCATGCTCTGTCTGTCTCATTGTCACTCCCCCTCTCTCTCACTCGTTCTATGTCTGTCTCTCTCCGTGTCTGATTTACTCTCTCATTCCATGTCAGTCTCTTTCTCTTTATTTCATGCTCTACCTGTCCAACTTTCGTTCGCCCTTTTTTGTTCACTCTCTCTCTCTATCTATCTCTTGGTTTTGTGCTCTGTCTGACTCACTGTAACTTCCCGTCTCTCCCCCTCCTCGTCTCCGCCCCCCTCCCCCCTCCCCCCACCCACTGTCTCCCCAATGTCTCTCCCTCACCGTTTGGTGCTCTGTACTTTTCTACTCTCTCTCTTTTTCATCAATCCTTTCTCTCACTCCCTGTCTGTATTTCTATATCAATCTGTCTGCTTCCTTTAACTCACTCTCTGTCACCTCGCCTCTTTCGTTCATGTGGTCTGGCAACCTGTCTCCTTCGTCCATACGGTCTGGCACCGCGTCTGTCTTTCTCTCTCTCTCATTTTTTTGTCATCCATACATTGTCACATTGTAGTTCTGCCTTTTATCTGGGCCAGAGAGAGGATCTCCCATTGTACAATACACACTGTAGACTTTTGTCATTTATCTTTTGGAACTGCGTGTTTTCTGGGCCAGAGAGAGCAGGTTGCAGAGTTAAATGGAGTTTTGATATATGTTCATTATCACATTGCAGAATTGCCCTGTTACTGGGCAAGAGAGAGAGAGAGAGAGAAGCTGGGGTTGATCATTGGAAATGGGGAAGTTCTGAGTTGTTCATTCCCGAATTGTGGAACTGTCTGTTATCTGGACCAGAGAGAGGAGCTGGAACTGATCATTCGAATTCGATGCAACGTTTATTGTAGCAAAGGTATTATTCTGGCTGGAGGGCTAAATATTAATCAGTGATCGCCAGTTCTGGGCTAATTGATCTGAAACGTTGAATCATAGAAATAGAATCATAGAAAGTTTAATGCACAGAAAGAGGCCACTTGGCCCATTGTGTCTGTGCCAGCCCAAAAAACTATCCACCTATTCTAATCCCACCTTCCAGCATTTGGTTCGTAACCTTGCAGCTTACAGCACTTGATATGCATATCCAGACTCCTTTTGAATGAGGTGAGGGTGTCTGCCTCAACTACCTTTTCAGGCAGCGAGTTCCAGGCCCACATCAGCCTCTGGGTGAAAACATTTTGCCTCATCTCCCCTCTGATTATTTTGGAAATCACTTTACATCTATTCCCCCTAGTCAATGAATTCTCTGCTGAGGAGAATTGAACCTTCACCTCCACTCAACATCCTGTACATTTCAATCAGATCTGTTCCAAGGAGAACAAACCCAGCCTATCCAATCTTTCCTCATAGCTACATTTTTCCTGTCCTGACAACATCCTCGTAAATTCCCTTTGTACCCTCTCCAGTGCAGTTACATCCTTTCTTTGTGACGTGACCAGAACTGCACACAGTAATCAAGTTGTGACCTAACCAATGAATTATACTGTTCCAGCATAACCTCCCTGCTCTTATAATCTCTTCCTCGGCTAATAAAGGAAAGGATTCCATATGCCTTCTTAACCACTTTATCGACCTGTCCTTCTACCTTCAGGGATCTGTTGACATTCACTCCAAGGTCACTCACTCCATCTGTACTTCTCAGTATTTCCCCATTAATTGTACATTCAGTTGTCTTGTTTGACCTCCCGAAATGCATCACCTCACAATTCTCTGAGTTGAACTCCATTTGCCACTTTTCTGCCCATCTTACCAGATCATCAATATCTTCCTGCAGCCTACAACTATACTGCTCGCTCTCTACTACAAGGCCAATCTTTGTGTTGTCTGCAAACTTCTTGATCATGCCCCCTACATTTCCATCCAAAACTTTAATATATACCACAAAAAGCAGGGGACTCAGTACTGAGGCGTGCAGAAGGCCACTGGAAGCATCCCTCCATTCGCTAAATCGCCCGCCAACAATTACACTTTGTGTCCTGCCACTGAGACACTTCTGTATCCACCTTGCTGCATTTCCCTCGATCCCATGGGATTTTATTTTTTTAACCAGTCTGTCCTGTGGGACCTTATCAAAAGCCTTGCTAAAATTCCTGTAGACCACATCAACTGCACTACCTTCATCTATCTTTCTTGTTATTTCTTCAAAAGAATCAATCAAGATCTTCCCTTAACGAATCCATGCTGACTACCCTGCATTTACTTGTGACAGTTTATCCTGTCTCCCAGAAAATATTTCAATAATTTGTCCACTATTGAGGTTATATTGACTGGTCTGCAATCCTTCACTCCCTTTTTAAACAGAGGTACAATGTCAGCTGCTCTCCAATCCTCCAGCACCACACCTGTATCCAGTGAGCACCTAAACTCCCCATCTCTGTCACCTCCTCCAGCTCCTATAATTATCCCTATATCTGTAACCTCCTCTGCCATTACAACCCTCCCTATCTATGTCACCTCCTCCCGCCCCTACAACCCTCCCCAGCTCTGTCACCTGCTGCAGGCCCTACAAGGATCCCTATCTCAGAGACCTCCTCAGCCCGTGCAACCCTCCCTAACTATGTTACCTCTTCCAGCCCCGACAGCCCTCTCTAGCTCGGTATCTTTCTCCTGCCCCGACATCCCTTCCTTTCTCTGTAACCAACTCCAGTCCAACAGCCTTCCCTAGTTCTGTAACCTCCTCCATCCCCTGCAACACTTCCTCTCTCACTAAAATCCTCCAGACCCTATAGACTTCCCTAGTTCTGTCACCTTCTCAAACTCTGGCAACCCTCCCTAACTCTGTAACCTTCGCTGCCCCAACAAACCTCCCTAACCCTGTTACTTATTCCTGCCCCGACAACCTTCCCTAGCTCTGTCATATCCTCCAGCCACTGCAACCCGACCTATCTCTGTAACTTCCTCCAACCCTTATCTCTGTAACCAACTCAAGTCAAACAGCCCTCCCTAGCTCTGTAACCTTCTCCTGCCCCTACAACCCTTCCTAGCTCTGTCACCTCCTCCAGCCCAGACAAACCTCCCTATCTCTGTAACCTCCTACTGCCCAGATCACCCTCCCTATCACTGTAAACGCCTCCATCCCTCCCTATCTCTGTAACCTCCTCCAACCGCTACAACTCTCCACATCTCTGGCCACTACTCCGGCCCCTACAACGCTCCCTATTGCTGTAACCTCGCCCAGAGCTACAACCCTCCCGAACACAGTAACCTCCTCTAAAATTATCCCCAACTCTGTAACAAGCTCCGGCTTCTAAAATCATCCCTATCTCTGTAAACTCCTCCAGCCTCTACATCCCTTCCTGTCTCTCAAAACTTCTCCTGCCCCAACAACCCTCAATATCTCTGTAAACCCCTCCACCCGCTACAACCCTCCTAATCTCTGTAATCTCCTCCAGCCCGACAACCCTCCCTAAAACTGTAGCCTCCTCCAGATCCTAAAAAACCTCCTTATCTCTGTAACCTCCTCCACCCCAACAACACTCGCCATCCTTGCAACATGCTCCATCCCCTAGAACCCTCCCTTGCTCTGTCACATTCTCCATCTCCTACAAACGTCCCTACTTCTGCAACCTCCTCCAGTCCCTACAACCTTCTGTCGCTAAATCACCTGCTCCAGCCCCTACAACCCTCCCAATCTTTGTGTCCTCCTCGAGGCCCTCCAAAACTCCCTATCTCTGAAACCCCTTCCCGCCCCACAACATTCCCTAGCTCTATTACCTAGTTCAGCCCCTCCGACCCTCCCTATCCCTGTAACCTCCTCCAGCCGCTACAACCCTCCCGATCTCTCCAACATCCTCCAACCCCTACAATCTTCACTATCTCTGAAACCTCCTCCAGCCCCTTCAACCATCCCTACCTCTGTCACCTTTTCCAGCCTCGGCAATCCTCCGTATCTCTGTACTCTCCTCAGCCCCTGCAACGCTCCCTAACTCTGTTGCATCTTCCAGCCCAACAGCCCTCCCCAGCTCGATCACCTTCTCCCGCCTCTACAGCCCTCCCTATCTCTCTCACTACCTCTAGCCCCTACAGCTCTCCAAATATCTGTAACCTCTTCCATCCCCTACAACCCTCCATATCTCTGTCACCTCCTCAGCCCCGACAACCCTCCCAATCTCTCTAACCTCCTCCAGCCCCGGCAACACCCCCTATCTCTTTAACCTCCTCCAGCCGCGACAGCACACCCTTTCTCTGTAATCTCCTCCGGACCCTACAACCCTCCCTATCTATGTCACCTCCTCCAGCACCACAAATTTCCTATCTCTGTAACCACCTCCACCCCCTGCAGCCGTCCCTATCTCTGCTGCCTCCTCCAGTCTCTGTAACATATCCTATCTCTGTCATCTCCTCCAGGCCCGACAACCTTCCCCAACACAGGCACCTACTCCAGGCTCTACAACCCTCGCTCTCTCTGAATCGTCCTCAGCGCTACAAACCTCCCCATCTCTGTAAACTCCTCCACCCCTACAACCTTCCCTGAAACATGGGTCTCATGTTTCATGTCAATGATGAAGGTTCTGATGAGGGGTCACCATCATGTAAAGTTAACTCTGCTTCTCTCTCCACAGATGCTGCCAGACCGGCTGTGTATTTCCAGCATTTCCTGTTTTTATTTCACTTTACATCGATGCCCCCTTGTCACTGACCTCTCTGAGAAGGTTAATAGGCCCATCACGTACACTCTATCCAGGCCCGTCAAAACTTATGACATTTCAATCTAACCTCACCTCAGTCTTCTCTGTTCCAAGCACAACAGTCCCAGCCTATCCAATATTTCTTCACAGCAAAATTATTTTCCAGACCTGGCAACATCCTCGCAAATTAGTTCTGTACCCTCTCTAGTGCAATTAAATCCTTTCTGTAATGTTGAGACCGGAACGGCACAAAGTACTCACGGTTCGGCCCAACCAATGACTTAAATAGTAACAGCATAACCTCTCTCCTATTCTGCACCTCAGCTAATAAAGGAAACGTATTCCCGATGTCTTCTTAACTCACATAGCGACCAGTCCTGCTATCTTCATGGATCTCTGAATATTCACTCCAATATTCACTTCTTCTACACCTGGAAGGATTCTCCCATTAATTGTGCGTTCCTTTGCCTCGCTCGACCTCCCCAAATTCATCACCTCACACGTCTCTGCGTTGAATACCATTTACCACTTGTCTGCCCACCTGACTAGTCCATTAACATCTTTCTGCAGTCTACAGCTATTCTGCTCTCTCTCAACCACACAACCATTTGTTTTTGTATCGCCTGCAATCTTTCAGATCATGTCCCCTACATTTATGCCCAAATTCTAAATATATAGCACAAAAAGTAGTGGATCTATCAGCGAGCCCTGTGGAACGCACTGGAAACAGCCTTACAGTCGATATATCAGCATAAAAGAGAATTGGCTGGATAACAGGAAGCAGAGAGTCGGGATTAATGGGTTATTTTCAGGGTGAAAAGCTGTAATTAGTGGAGTACAACAGGGATCAGTGCTGGAACCTCAAAGTTTTACAATCAAAATTAATGACTTAGATGAAGTGACATACAGTCCTGTAGCCAAATTTGTTGAGGAGGTGACGATTGGTAGGAAAGCAAGTTGTGATGAGGGTAAACATACTCTGAAAAGGGAAATCTATAAGTTAAGTGAGTGGAGAAAATGTGGCAGATGGAATATAACGTGGAGTACGATGTGAGGTTTTCACTTCGGTGGGAATCACAGAAGAGAGGACTATTATTTATGTGGTGGGAGACGGCAGAATGCTGCGGTATGAGGAACCTGGGTGTCCATGTACAGGAATCAGAAAATGTCAGCATGTAAGTACAGCAAGTAATTCGGATGGTAAATGGATTGTTGGTATTCTTTGCAAAGGGGATGAAGTATAAAAGTCGTGAAGCATTGCTGCAATTGTACAGGCCACATGTGAGAAGACAGCTGGAGCATTGTCTGCAGTTTTGGTCACCTTATTTAAGGAACGATATACTTGCAATGGAAGCAGATCAGAGAAAGTTCACTAGGTTGAATCCTGGGATGAGAAGTTTCTCTTATGAGGAGATGTGAGAACAGTTGTGTCCATACTCAACGGAGTTTGAAGATTGAGAGTTGATACTACTGCGAAGTATTGGATTCTGAGGAGACCTGACAGTGTCGAAGTTGAGAGGAAGCTTCTTCTCGAGGGGGAATCTAGAACTACGGAGCACAATTTCATATTAATGGGCCACCAATTTAAGTCGGACGTGAGGAGGAATTTCCTCTCAGACTGTTGTTAGTATTTGAAATTCTCCACCCGAGCGAGCAGTGGAACTGAGTCATTGAATGTATTCAAGGCTGAGATCGACAAATATCGATTAACATGAGAGACAACAGTTATGTTGTGGGGGAGAGTGCGGGTGGGGGTTGCAAGGAGGGAATTGGACTCAAGGTCGAGATTAGATCATGCATGATCTTATTGACTGGAGGAGCAGGTTGGAAGGGCCGAATGGCCTACTCCTTCTGCTGGAGGGAGCAGTGCAGAGGGACTACTGTACTGTTGGAGGGAGCAGTACTGAAGGAGTGCTGCACTGTTGAAGGGGCATTACTGAGAGAGCGTTTCACTGTTGAAGGGGCAGTATTGAGGAATCACTGCATCGCCAGTGGGGCAATAGGGTGGGAAACCACACTGTTGGAGGGGCAGCAATGTGGGAGTGATGCCCTGTTTGAGGTGAATTACTAATAGCATGCTACACAGTTGTTGGGTAAGTACAGAGACAGTACTGTACTGTGGGAAGGTCAGTATTGAAGAGGTACCGGACTGTCGGTGAGATATTACTGGGGGAACTCGGCCCTATCAGCAGAGAAAGTGCTGGAGGAATGCTGCACTGTCAGAGGGGCAGTACCTTTGGGGCCCTGCACTGTCAGCGGGGCAATATTAGTGTAGGGCTGCATTATCCGATCTTCAATACTACGGGAGCGCTGCACTGTTGAAGGGCCAGTACTGATGAAGTGCTGCACTATCAAAGGTGCATTTTTGGGGATGACACGTTAAATTGAACCCCCTTTGCCTTTTTGCAGATAAAAGATTACAAAATACTATTTGGAAGGAGAGCGCGGCCTTATCTGCGGTGTCCCAGCCAATATGTTGCCCTCAATGATGATCTGTGATGATCTGTTTATTATCACCTTGCTGTTTGTGATATATTACTGTGTGTCAATTAACTGCTCTGTTTTCCACATTCCAGCAGTGACCCCACATCAGAAACATTTACATGGCTGTGAGGCACTGCGATACGTCCCGTGGTGCTAAACAACGCAATGCAAGTGCAAGCCTTTCCTTCTTTTCTTTCCTTCATGCCACTAAAGATAACTGCAGCAAATATCACTTCAACTGACCACCGCAAATATCTCTTAAAATTGCCACAGCAAACATCAAAATATGATTTTAAATTACCAATAGGCATATCACATAAAATGGACTCAGGGCACATCACTGAAAATTGCCAGAGCAAATATCTTGTCATTTCATTGACCGATATATAATGAAAACAGTCACCGAAAATATCACTTTAAATGACCTCAGCATATTTCACTTAAAATGACCACTATACCTGTCAATTGAAATGGCGACAGGTGATATCACTTAAAATGGCCGCAGTGCTTATCACTTAATATATGTACCTTGTATGCCACTTAAAATGGCTGCAACGCATATAACATAAAATGGCAGCCATACAAGAAACTTAAATGACAACTGTGCTTGTCATTTAAAAGAACCAATCGGCATATCACATAAAATCACAGCATAAATCACTTAAAATGGTACGGTGGATCAAACGAATTTAAAATGGCTGCTGTGCATTTCACTTAACCATGGAATTCATTGCATTGCCCAGAAAACAGGCATTGTCCTGGAATTATCAGAAATATTCACACTTCTCATTGATCGCTCATAGGATTACAGGAAATAGGAGCAGGAGTATGCAATTCGGCTGGCGAGCCTGCTCTGTCATTCTAACAGTGTCGTTCAAACAGATCATGGCTGATCATCTACCTCTACACCATTTTTACCCACTATCTCCATATCCCTAAATGTCATTAATATCCAGAAATCTATAGATTTCTGTCTTGAACATGCTCAGTGATTGAGCTTCCTCATCCCTATGGGGTTCGGAATTCAACAAATTCACCACCATCTGAGGAAAGAAATTCCTCCTCATCTCAGTCTCAAATGGCCTGTCCCTTATTCTGAGACTGTGTCGCTTGGTTCCAGATTCACCAGCCAGAGAAACATCCGACCCACATCTACCCTGTCACACCCTGTAAGAATGCAGTAACTTTCAATTAGATCAACTTTCATTCTTCAAAACGCAAGCGAATACAGGCCCAGTTTCTGCAATATCTCCCAATAAGATAATCCCGCCATTCCAGGGTTAATGTGCTGAACCTCTATTGCACTCTCTCTATGGCAAGTATACACATCTTTTCAGGAGACCACAACTGTATAGGATACTCCAGGTGAGTCTCACCAAGGCTTTTGACAACTGCAGCAACATATCTTTGTCACCTGTATTCAAATGCCGTTGCAATGAAGGCCAGCAAACCATTTGACTTCCTAAATGCTCATTGCATCTGCGTACTAACTTTTAGTGACTGATGAACCAGGACACCCAGATCCCTTTGGACATCAACACTTCACAGCCTCTCACCATTTAAGAAATACTCTGCCTTTCTGTTTTTCTACCAAAGTCGATCACTCTCTGGAACTGGTTCAAGAGTTCACCTGCCTAGGCTCAACTATCACCGGTAACCTGTCTCTCGAAGCAGAAATCAAGAAGCGCATTGGAAAGGCGCCCGCAGCAATGTACAGACTGGGCAAGAGAGTGTGGGAAAATGGTGCACTGACACGGAACACAAAAGTCCGAGTGCATCAAGCCTGTGTCCTCAATACCTTGCTCTATGGCAGCCAGGCCTGGACAACTTATGTCAGCCAAGAGTGATGTCTCAATTCATTCCATCTTCACTGCCTCCAAAGAATCCTAACAATCAGGCGGCAGGACCGTATCTCCAATGCAGAAGTCCTCGAGGCAGCCAAAATCCCCAGCATATATACCCTACTGAGCCAGTGGTGCTTGAGATGGCTTGGCCATGTGAGCCACATGGAAGATGGTAGGATCCCCAAGGACACATTGTACAGCGAGCCCGTCACTGTTATCAGACCCACCGGCCGTCCATTTCTCCGCTTTAAAGACGTCTGCAAATGCGACATGAAGTCCTGTGACATTGATCACAAGTCGTGGGAGTAAGTTGCTGATGATCGCCAGAGCTAGGGAACAGCCATAAAGGTGGAGCTAAAGTGTTGCGAGTGGAAGAGACTTAGCAGTTTACAGGAAAAAAGACATAAACGCAAGGGGAGAGCCAACTGTGTAACAGCCCCGACAACCAGCGCCGGTGGAGGAGTCTGTCACTCTAGAATCGGACTTTCGAGCCACACCAGGCGCTGCTTCACAAACCACTGACCACCTCCAGGCACTTATCCATTGTCTCTCGAGACAAGGAGACGAAAGAAAGAAAGAACGAGAAAGAAAGAAAGAAGGAAGGATCACTCCACACTTACTCACATTATATTCCATCTGCCATGTTCTTGCACATTCACTAAGCCTGTCCAAATCCCCTTGAAGCCTCCTTGCATCCTCCTTACAACTTAATTTCCCAGCTAGTTTTGTGTCATCAGCAAATTTGGAAATATTCCCTTTGACCCCCACGTCCAAACCATTTTATTTTATATTTGTTTAGAGATACAGCACTGAATCAGGCCATTCGGTCCACCCAGTCTGTGCCGATCAACAACCACCCATTTACACTAATCCTACATTAACCCCATATTCCCTACCACATCCCCACCATTATAATGGCCAATTTACCTATCAACCTTCAAGTCTTTGGCTGTGGGAGGAAAGCGGAGCACCCGGCGGAAAACCACATGGTCATTGGGAGAATTTGCAAATCTCGGACAGGCAGTACCCAGAACTGAACCCGGGTGGTTGCAGCTGTAAGGCTAACCACTGAACCACTGTGCCACCCATTTAGATAGATTGTGAACAGCTGTGGCTGAAGCACTGATCCTTGTGGTACCCTATGACTAACAGACTGCCATCTTGGCAATGACTCATTTATCCCGACTCTCTGCTTTCTTTCTGTTAACCAGTTCTCAGTCCATAGTAGTATGTTATTCCCAATCCCATGTGCTCTAATTCTGTTTATTCATCTCCTGTGCGGCATCTTATCAAAAGCCGTCTTAAAATCCAAAGACAGCACATCCACTGGTTTTCCTTTCTCAATGCTACAAGGAACATCCTCAAAAAATAAACTCCAACAGGTTTGTCAAACATGATTTTCGTTTCATAAATCCACATTGACTGAGCCCGATCACATCATTTGTTCCAAGTGCTGTGATATCTCATTCTTCTTCATAGATTCTAACATTTTCACTACTACGGACATCAAATTAACAGGTTTATAGTTCTCTGTTTCTCTTTCACTCTCTTCTTAAAAATTGGGGTGACATTTGTTAATTTGCAGTGTGCAGGAACCCTTCCAGAATCTATACAATTTTGAAAGATAACCACGGATGCATCTACTATTTTATAGCCACTTCCTTCAATACTCTGGGATGTAGCTCATCTAGTCCAGGTGATTTATTCATTTACAATACAATTATTTTTTCAATAACTACCTCTTTATTTATACTAATTGATTTCAGTTCCTCATTTTTACAAGTCCCATGTTTCCCTAGAATTACTTGAGGGTTTTCTGTGTCTTCCTCCGTGAAGATAGATACAAACTAATTGTTTAGTCTCTCCGCCATTTCCTCATTCTCCATCACAAACTCTCCTATCGCCGCTTGCAATGGACCCACATCCGTCCTTGCTAGTCTAATCCTTTTCAAATACATAAAGAAGCATAAGTTTCTAGCTATTTTACATGCCAGATTTATTTTCCCTTTCCCGATTAGTTTATGGTTCTCCTTTGTTGGTTTCTAAATCGCTCCCAATCCTCGGGCTTGCCACGTTTCCTGGTGACCTTGCAAGGCTTGCAAGTTTGACCGAATGCAATCTTGTTTCGCCAGGGATGATTCACCTTTCCTGTTGGGTTTTAGGTCCTTCGAGGAATGTACATTTCTTGTCAACCGTGAAATAACTTCTTTAACTGCAGCTATTGTCTGTCAACTGTCAAATCGTTCAATGCATTTATCCAATACACCATAGGCAATTTGCCATTCATATCTTCATAGTTTCCTTTGTTCAGATTTACAAGCATCGTTTCAGAATGAACTATAACATTTTTTCAAATGTAAAATACTATCATATTGTGGTCACGATTTCATAATGGCTCCTTTACAGAAAGGTTATTAATTAGCCCTTTCTCATTATAAAATACAAAACCTGAAATAACTCAATCCCTATTTGGTTCTTCAACATACTGCTCCAGTCAGCCATCTCATACACATACGCGGAATTCATCCTCCACAGAATTAGTGCTAATTAGGATGAGACAATCTATCTGTAAATTGAAGATGCCCATTGTTACTGTCTTGCCCATGTTACATACAGCTGTAAATTCCTGATGTTTCCCATGTCCAACATTACCACTGTAGTTTGGTGGTCTACAAAACATCTCCCACCGATGTTTGCTGCCTCTTGCTGTTTCTTAACTCCACCCAAACTGATTCTATATCTTGCTCCTTTGATCTAAGATGCTGTCTCACTAATGTACTGTCTCGTCCTGTATTAACAGCACTATCACACATCCTTTTCCCCTCCACCTATCCTTCCTAAATGACTGCATCGAGGATGAACATGTTCGTGTCGTAATGACGGGCCAGGCCTAAATTAACCAAAACTTTAATCCATTTTAAAAATCAAGGACGACAATCCAACAGGCACATGTTGAAATGAGGGATCAAAAGACTGACACAAATGTAGGTGGACACATTGAATCCTGCCTCTGGGTGAAGGACACTGTCCAAGGCGGATGGACAGTCTGTCCAATAATATTCCTCATCCTAAAACTCTCTGGGACTCCTTTCCACCCAGACACAACCCAGCTCAGCAGTTTGTTTCACCAATGATTATGTTTTAATTAAAAGCTCGTCTAATGATGGTCATGAAACCATTGTTAATTGTTGTAAAAAACCCATCTGATTCACAAATGTCCTTTAGAGAAGGAAATTTGCTGTCCTTACCTGGTCTGGCCTACATGTAACTCCAGATCCACAGCAATGTGGTTATCTCTTACATGCCCTTGAAATGGCCTCGCACGCCACTCAGTTCAAGGGCAATTAGGATTCGACAATAAATGCTGGCCTGGCCTGCGACGCCCACATCCCATGAAAGAATTTTTAAAATTTTACCGTTGTGATGTTGTTCAATATGTTCCTCGGGGTCCTGTCCATTGACATGTTAATTCAGCACAATGAGGACAGAACCAGTTTGACCAGTGGACCTGTTTACTTGCTGTGTAACATTTAAATCAAAACCCTTGTCGGGAACATTACTGTAGTTTGAAAATGTCTGATCCCCCTTACAGGTCCCACACAGGGATTGAAAAATGTTCGGGAGGCAGCGACACATGTCAATTCCAACCTCAGCTCAAAACTCACGTTGAACAAATTCAGATGCATCTGTCTGACTTTCTCTCTGTGTCTGTCTGTCTCTCAGCCCTGCTCTGTCTGTCTCACTGTCACTCCCCCTCTCTCTCACTCGTTCTATGTCTGTCTCTCTCCGTGTCTGATTTACTCTCTCATTCCACGTTAATCTCTTTCTCTTTATTTCATGCTGTACCTGTCCAACTTTCGTTCACCCTCTTTCTCTCCCTCTCATTCTCTCTCACTCTTTCTCTCCCTCTCTTTCTCATTTTCTTTGCCAACCTGTCTCTCTCAAACTATGACTGTCCCTACTGTCAGTCTGGCTCATTCCAAGTCAGCCCCTCTCTTTCTCTGTCTCATTCTCTCTCACTTTTCCTCTTTCTCTGTCTCATTCTCTCTCACTCGCCTTCTCTTTCTCTCTCGCACTCTATCTAGCTGTTGTGCTAGCCACTGCGCCACTCTGCCGCCCACAAGTAAAGTTTTGTGGGACAGTAAGCTGTGAGGAGGTCACAAAGAGACTGCAAAGAGAGATTGACAGGTTAAGTGAATGGGCAAGAAAGTGGCAGCTGGAATATCATGTGCAGAGATGTGAGGTTCTTCACTTTGGCAGGAAGAAGAGAAACACAGAACATTTTTCAAATGGTGAGAAACTATTACATGTTGGCATTCAGAGGGATTTGGGTGTCCTTGTACACAAATCACAGAAAGTTAACATGCAGGTACAGCAAATGCCTTTATTGCAAGGGGGTTAGAGTACAATAGTGAGGAAGTCTTGCTTTAATGGTACAGGGTTTGGTGAGCCCACACCTGGAGAGCGACAGAGTGAAGGAGAAGGCAAGGAATAAGAAGTCCCAAAGATGCTACACATGGTGCATTATAAAACAAAATCTGACACCAAACCCACATAAGGAGAGATTAAGGCTGATGACCAAACGCTTTGTCAAAGAGGTCAGTATGAAGGAACGTCTTTAAGCAGGATGAGAGTTAGAGAGACGGAGAGGTTTCGGGAAGGAATTCCCCAGTGTTAACAGGCAGTGATATTAATTCCTGCTTGCAGGTAGAGATTCGTTAGGAAAGGGTATTAAGGTTTAGGGAGCCGAGAGAGCTCGATGTGGAGAAGGAGCAAATCAGTTAATGACCTGAGTGAATGGACGGGACAGACTCGAGGGGCCGAATGGCCTCCTCCTGTCTTCGTAAGGGCTTTATTAATATCCCTGCCATTGCATTGATGGTTTTCTGTTTAAAAAAAAAATGACCAGTTTCCGGTTTCCTCTGAAACCTCCCGCCAGCCTTGCAACGACTCACGGATTCATGTCTCAGGGGTGAAATTAAAAATCAAATTACGAGAGCAAAGAAATTGCTGGAAAATAATATTACCAGGTAAAAGCAATGAAATCACAAAGATGTTTTATTAATACATTAAGAGCAAGAGGTTAACTAAGGATAGAGTATGAGGGATCAAAATTGAATGTGTGTATGGAGGTGGGAGATGTGGCCAGGGTTCTTAATGAATACTTTGTGTCTGTCTTTATAAGAGGGGGAACGATACAGACATTGTCGTTAAAGAGGAGTAGTGTGAAATATTGGATGGGATAAACAGAGTGAGAGGGAAATATTAAGGTGTTTGGCATCTTTCAAAGTGGATAAATGGTCAGGCCCGGATGCATTGGAACCAGTTCAGAGAAGGTTCACTCGGCTGATTCCTGGGATGAAGGGGTTGTCTTATGAGGAATGGTTGAACAGGTTGGGCCTATACTCATTGGACTTTAGAAGAATGAGAGGTGATCTTATTGAAACATACTAAATACTTAAAGGGAAAGACAGGTTAGATGCAGGTAAGATGCCTCGTTTGGTTCGGGAGTTTATAACCAGGGGACACAATTTCAAAATAAGGGGGAAGCCACTTAGGTCAGAGATGGGGAGTAATTTCTTTGCTCAGAGGGTTGTGAATCTTTGCAATTCTCTACCCCAGTGGGCTGTGGAAGCTCAGTTAGGGAAAAAATATTGAAGTGGATGATCAGCCACGATAGTATTGATAGGCTGAATGGCCTACTGCTGTTCCGATGTTGCCAAGCCGCTGAAATAGTTTCTCCCAAACTACCCCAACAGTTCCCCTTAATATCTCAACATGGTTGAACAAATCACTTTGACCCTCCTAAATTCCAGGGAAAAAATCCCGAGTTTGTGTAATATCACCTCGTAATTTGAACCTTGGAGTCCAGTTATCATTCTGGTAAATCTGCACTAAAATTCAAATGGACACAGACCCCCCAACCACCCCCAAGTCTCTTTGGACCCCCAGCGTTTCTCGCTTTTCACCATTTATAAAGTACTCCATTCTAGTCTTTTTTGCTGACATTGAAATCTATCGACCACAGTTTTGCCCATTTATTTTAGATATTAATATCTCTTTGTAATTTGATGCTTCCAACTACACTGCTCACAATGCTGCCTATTTTTGTGTCATTGGCAAGCTTGGGTATGTTGCATTCTACCACATCATCTTAAATCGTTAATAAATACAGCAAAACTGAGACACACATGGGCTTTGCACTCGTAGGCAGGAGTGAATCATTCCATCCTAGAGGTTTTAATTCCAGATTTCTGTTTTTTTAAGAAAAAACAGAATTCAAATTCACAACAGCCCAGTATGGGATTTGAACTCCTGCTTTTTCAATCATCAGCTCAGGCCTTCAAATTCAAACCCATAAAAACAGATTCATTTTCCTACTGCTGTTGTCTTACTGTCTCAGGTTTTGTATATTGTTCCCTTCTCCTCTTCTTCCATGTGTCTGAAGTCTTTGAAGTTTGTCAGACATTTGTAAATACTTCATGTGGTGTTCTGTAAATACCTTCAATTCTGTGGTTCTGCAAGGGACACAATTCAAATTATCACCTTCTTGCATCAACCAAAACCTGCAGGTCCATTCAAACACCCCTATTTCCTGTCTCTGCAAAGATAGCTCACACTTCTACAATGCATGAATGTCTGAATGGAAACAGCTTTTGACACATTTCCCGACACGATTGCTAACACTTTTCAGGATGAAGCTAAATTCAATTTACAGACTGCAAGCCCCAAATAGAATCTTTCAGATATAAAAAGTGACACAAATGAAATCCCAGATCTGTCTGTTCCTGCACCCATTTTAACATGTACCATTTAGTTTATATCACTTCTGCTCAGCCTTCCTTCCAAAATGCATCATTTTACATTTCTCAGCATTGAATTTAACCTGCCATGTGTCTGACCATTTCACCACACTGCCGCTATCCTCCTGAAGTCTACGACTATTCCCTTCCCTGTTTATTACATTGCAGATGGCACAATGTTGAAGTTATGTCCTGTAAACCCAAGTCCAAGTCATTAATATATATCAAAAAGATCAATGGCCCTAATCCAAACCCCTGGGGAATACCACTGCACCACAATGTACACTGTATACAGTGAATACAAAAGCAGGGAGGGTGTGCTGAATAAAGCTCTAATTCGGCCCCAACTGAAGAACAGTGTCCAGTTCCGGTCACCACACTTTATGAAGGAGGTGTGGTCCTTGAGAGGGTGCAGAGATTTACCAGAATGGTTTCAGAGATGGGGGATTTTAGCCACAAAGTTAGGTTGGAAATGCTGGGTTTGGTCTCCTTAGAACAAAGGAGATTGAGGGGAGATTGAAAAGAAGTGTTTAAGATTATGTCAGGCATAGATACCGTCCTCCAGTCTGAAGCAGCCATTCACCACTACTCTCTGTGTTCTGTCCCTTAGCCAATGTTGTATCCACTCTGTTCCTGACCCATTCACTCCACAAGCATTCATTTCGCGAACTCATAAATCATGACACAGCATTACGACTTCCCCATGAAGAAATTGGTCCCAGAGCACAGAAAAACACACACAGACAGGCAATGACCATCTGCAACAAGAGAGAATCCAACCACCTCCCCATGGCATTCAAAGCATTATCCCATCGCTGAATCCCCCAGCATCAACATCCTGGGGAAACATTCACCAGGAACTGAACTGAAGAAATCACATCAATACTGTGGCTACAAGTGACTCACCCCCTGACTCCCCAAAACCTTTCAGCCACCTGCAAGACACAAGTCAGGTGTCCGATGGTATCTCTCCTCTTGCCTGGATGAGTGCAGCACCGACAACACCCCAGATGCTCGACAACACCTAGGACAAAGCAGCCCACTGACTGGCACCCCATCCACCACTTTAAACTTTGATCAGATCACCCCTTAACCTTGTAAATTGCAGGGATATAGAGTAAAGCTCCGTCTACACTGTCCCCTCAAATGCTGCCAAGCGTTTCGTTAGCTATTGAGTAAATATCTGTCCTCACTGTTCTATGAAACACTCCCAAGGCAGGTACAGTGTGGGGGTTAGATACAGAGTAAAGCTGCTTCTATATATGCCTCTCTTTCCCCTCCTCCATCCAGATGGAGAGAGTAACTGTGAGAAAAACAGAGATAGATATAGAGAGGCAAGAACAGAGAGAGAGAAGCATAGCAATGGGGAGGTGTACCAGGGAGAAAGAGGAAGAGATTGGGATGGAGAGTGTCGGTCAGTGTTCCTGCGAAGCTGTGTGCAGCATCATTGAAGGTACGATGCTGTGCGAGATTGAGATTAAGAGGGTACAGAGGGAGATAGATAGAAAAGAGGAGAGAGATAACAAGGAGAGAGTAGCAGAGGGAAACTAGCGAATGAGTGAGTAAGGGAGAGGGGAAGACGGAGATGGAGAGAGATTACCAGTAAGAGTAGCTCTCCACTTCTCTCACCGTGCCTGTCTCTCCCTTTCTCACTGTTCCACACTCTCCTTCTATAATTCTCCCTCTGTCCTGATCGTTCACACTCTATGCCTAATCCTCTGCGTACACAGGATTACATCAAACTATGATTATATTTGACATTTGCCCTTTCGATCGAACCTAACAACGTGACGTCTACAACATTCACTTTGTGTCTGTGAACAGCGGGACCTTGCAGTAAATGTTCACTGATTCCTGAGGCTGACAGGACAGGTGGATAAGCTGGTTCGGAAGGGATAAGGGAGACTTTCATTTCCCGACCAGCTGAAATAATCTCTCAGTGTCGACCCTATCCAGTCCCTTTAGAATCTGATATGTTTCAATGAGATCACCTCTCATTCTTCTAAACTGCAGAGAATACAAGCCCAATTTACTCAGCCTCTCATCATCGGACAAAGGCAGAGAAGCTAAACAAATACTTTGTGTCTGTCTGCATTGAGGAAAACACTAAAAACCTCCCAGAAATAATGGAGAATCAAGGACCTAGTGTAAATGACGAACTGCAAGATATCAATATGAGTAAAAAACAGTACTTGACAAATGAATGGGTCTTAAAGTAAATAAATCCCCTGGACCTGATGATTTACATCCCAGAGTGTTGAAAGAGGTGGCTGTAGAGATAGTTGATGCATTGCTGGTCATCTTTCAACATTTGATAGACTCTGGAATGGTTCCTGCAGATTGGAAGGTAGCAAATGTAACTCCACTATTTACAAAATGAGGGAGAGAGAAAATGGGAAACTACGGACCTGTTCATCTAACATCAGTCATAGGGAAAATGCTCGAATCTGAAATAAAGGATGAGATTGCCAGGCACTTGGAAAACAATGGTAGGATTGGGCAGGGTAAACATGGATTTATGAAAGGGAAATCATCTTTATGAAACCTGTTGGAGTTTTTTGAGCATGTAACTAGCGGAATAGATAAGGGGAACCGGTGGATGTGGTAGATTTAGATTTTCAGAAAGCTTTTGTTCAGGTCCCATACAAGAGGTTAGCAAGCAAAATTAGAGCACATGGGATTGGGGGAATATACTGGCAGGGAGATAGAGAGAAACAGATCGGGAGAGACAGAGAGAGAGAGAGACAGAGAGGGAGGGAGAGAGAAAGACAGAGAGGGAAGGAGAGAGAGACAAAGAGAGGGGGTATGAGAGAGAAGGAGAGACCAGTGAGAATTAAAGAAGGGAAGTACTGGAGGACTGCTAAAGCTGTACCACTGATTAAAAAAGGAGAAAGGGATAGACTGAGTAACTACATGCCACTCAGCCTAACTTCTGTTGAGGGCAAATGATTGGGATAAATTCTGATAAATAGTAGTAATGGTCATTTAGAAAGTGAAAATTAAGGTTATTCGTTCTCGATCCTCACAGGTGTCTGCCTGGGCCCCACCTACATCTACATGTCTCCCTCTCCCGATGTTTTTTCTCTCCATACCTGTCTCTTACATGTTTATGTACACAGCAGTGAAGGATTAAATTAAATTAATATATCTTGCATTGTCCTTTTCAATCTACTCCAAAAATCTCTCTCTCTCCAACCTTGTTCCTCTCTGCAGCCCTCTCTCTGTCTGCATATCTAACCCCCTCTCCCTATGACTCTCTCCTAGTGTAAGAGATAGCAGGAGGGAGAGACGGAGCGAGGAAGACAGAGAGAGAATGTTGAAGGAACTGCACTCTGTTCCTAAGCTGTGCTGAACCTGCACTGGCAGTGTTTTATGGGCTACATTAATCGGCTGTGTACAGTCCTGCATCAGGCTGTGAAGAAGCATAGCTTGTCAAGTATCAAACCGGGTCGGATAAGGCACAAAATGGAAGCTTATGTCAGATACTGAGAGCTCAATACCACAGAAATCTGAGGGGAGTGTATAAAATTCAGGGGTGAAAATAAACAGCAAATTAGGGGAGCAAAGAGAGGACTGGAAGAAATATAATCAAGTAAGAGCAAGGAAACCCCAAATATGCTACTTAAATGCATAAAAAGCAAGCGAACAACTAAGGATAGATTATTGGACAAACTGGATTCCTCGTCAAAAGATCCAGCAGAGATTCAATGGGCCGAATAGCCTGCAACAGTGCTGTACTATTGTATGATGCCATTGGCCTCCTCCGTTCACTATTATTTACACCAACACACACTTGCTCCGATACAGTTTGTGATTAAAACATACCTCGCTCCCCACAAATCCCCTCAGACTTTTCACTCTGCTCCCTCCAGACGATATTGGCTACAAGACAGCAAGAAACAAACAGTAAACACGGATTTCAGGAGAGAAAGGTTTCATCTGATGTTCTTGTCGGTGGATTCTCTGTCACGGGAGAAGTCATCGCATGTCCTACAGAAAAAAACAACATCATATCAGTCAGAGAATTTGAGTGAAATAGAGACAAGACAGATGAAAGCTTTGTGTTCCTAATAAAAAAGTGAAATGGTCGAACAATGTCCTTATGGGAGAGGCCTGGCCTACATTTGACTCCATTCACACAGTTCGATAGATAGAGAAAGAGATAGATAGATATTCATATAAATAAAGACATATATTTGTCTGGGTTAGAGCTGGAAGATTGAACATTCCCTTCAGTCTTGTTACGAGCTATCAGCAGCTGTGTACAATTTCTAATTGCTCTGGTTTGATGTGGGCAATATTTATGTTTGGAAGGATGGGGCGAGTCTTATAACAATCTCCCAGAGATGAAGTGGGATTGAGGGACTGGAGTAAAGGTCAGTAACAGTGCAATGCACTTTACACGACTGAGTAACAATTCTGTTGGGTTAAAGTTCAATAAATCACACTTGTGTTGCACTGTCACAATTGCTGATAGGTTTTTTTTAATGAGAAGGATTGTTTAGCTTGCAGGATTTTCGATTGTACTTTCCTTAATTTGGCTGATGTATAGAATATAAGGGCAGGGAGGTTATGCTGGAACTGCATAAAACACGAGTTAGACCACAGCTAGGGTATTGAGCACAGTCCTGGTCAGCACATGACAGGAAGGATGTGATCACACAAGAGAGGATACAAGGAGATATTGACAGACTATGTGAATGGGCAAAACTGTGGCAGATGGATTTCAATGTGGGCAAGTGTGAGGCTATCCATTTTGGACCACAAAAGGATAGAGCAAGGTATTTCTAAATGGGAAGAGGTTAAGTACAGTGGATGTCCAACGAGACTTGGGGGTTCAGGTGCATAGATCTTTAAAATGCCACGAGCAAGTGCAGAAAATAATCAAAAAGGCTAATGGAATGCTAGCCTTTATATCTTGAGGATGGGATTATTAAGACACAGAGGTGATGCTGCAGCTGTACAAAACCCTGGTTAGCCCCCACTTGGAATGCTAAGAGCAGTTCTGGGCACCTCACCTTCGGAAGGATATATTGGCCTTGGCGAGAGTGCAACGTAGGTTTACAAAAATGATACCTGGACTACAGGGGTTAAGTTATGAGGAGAGATTACACAAATTAGGATTGTTCTCACCAGCATTTAGAAGGTTAAGGGGTGTTCCGATCCAAGTCTTCAAGATATTAACAGGAAAAGACAGGCTATATAAAGATAAACTAATTCCACTCTTTGAAGATTCTAAAACTAGGGGACATAGTCTAAATATTGGGGCCAGACCATTCAGGAGAGATGTTAGGAAGCACTTCTTCATGCAAAGAGTGGTAGAGGTTTGGAACTCTCTCCCACAAAAGGCAGTTGAAGCTGTAACAGTCGGTTGCTTAACAAAAACTTATCTCAGATTTAAAATTAAGATGATAAGGGATATGGGCCAAAGACAGGTAGATCGAGTTAGGCTGTGGATCAGATGATCTCATTGAATAGTGAGATAGGCTATAGGGGCTGAATGGCCTACTCCTGTTCCTATCTTCCTATGTTCCTATAATCTCTTATTAAAGATATTTCATCTTAACAACTCCGATGAACAGACAGAAATATCCTCCACAAAATATCAAGCAGTTGTATCTTAAAGCTTGTCAGGACAGAAGTGCCTCTCTCAAACACGGCCTATGTTAGGTTTATGTGGGCTGATGATATAAAGTTAGGTAGGACAGTAAGCTGTGAGCAGGGCACAAAGCGACTGCAAAGGGAGATTGACAGGTTAAGTGAGTGGGCAAGAAAGTGGAAGCTCGAATATCATGTGGAGAGATGTGAGGTTCTTCACTTTAACAGGAAGAATAGAAACACAGAACATTTTTCAAATGGTGAGAAACTGTTAAATGTTGGTGTTCAGGAAGGATATTCTTGTCTTAGATGTTAGGGGAGAGAAAGAGAGAGAGACGGGGTGAGAGGGAGAAAGAAAAAGACAGATGTGGTGCGGGAGAAGGCGAGTAATAAATTGTCCCAAAGATACTGCGCAGGGTGCATTATACAACAAAACTGGCACCAAACCCACATCAGGAGCGATTAAGGCTGATGACCAAAAGCTTGGTCAAAGAGGTTCATTTTAAGGAATATATTTAAGCAGTTACGAGAGGTAGAGAGGCAGAGAGGTTGAGGGAAGGAATTCCCCAGTGTTAACAGGCTGTGATATTCATTCCTGATTGCCAGTAGAGATTTGTTAGGAAAGGGTATTTATGTTTAGGGAGCCTAGAGAGCTCGATGTGGGGAAGGAACAAATCAGCCGTGACCTGAGTGAATGGGCGGGATAAGCTCGAGGGGCTGAACGGCCTCCTCCTGTGTTCCTAAGGGTTTTATTAATATCACTGCCAATGCATTGATGGATTTCTGTTTGAAAAAAGCTGGCCTGGTCAGGGTTTTCTCTGGTCTCCCCTAAACCCTCCCGCCAGCCTTGAAACAACTCATTGATTCATGTCTAAGGGAACTGGTCAATGGTCCTGGTAGAATTTCCCTCTTTGTTGATGGGTTAATAAAGCAGATGGGATCCTGAGTTTACAAACAGGTACAGAGTATAAAAGTCAAGAAGTGATGCTCAACTTGTATAAAATAATAATTTGTCCCCAGCTGGAGTATTGTGTCCAATTCTGGGACCACACTTTAGAAAGGACATGGAGACTTTGGTGAATGTATAGAAGAGATTTACTGAAACCATTCCTAGATGAGATTATTACAGTTGCACTGATAGACTGGAGAAGCTGGACTTGTTCTACTTCGAGCAGAGAAGATTAAAAGGAGATTTCCCTTTTGTGAAACCATGTCACGTTTGTTTGAATACATATTACACAATGACATATTTCTCAAGAGTGTGCAGGGACAGAGGGAGCTGGAGGTTCACGATCACTGATCTTTGAAGGCGGTAGGACATATTAAGAGAGTAATTAGTAAAACATATGCCATCTTGGTCTTCAGAGAGACAAAGAGAGAGGGGGAGGGAGAGACAGGCAGAAAGAGGGAAGGAGAGATGGGGAACGACAGGCAGATTGGAGGGGAAATTTTACATCTTACCGCGTTAAAAAATTAAAAAAATTTAAAGGGACTGTGCACTGAAAAAGATGGCCACAGACAACAACTGAAGTCACTCACAATCCTGACTTTAAACGATATTGCAATTCCTTCACTGTCACTGGGTCAAAATGCTGGAACTCCCTTCCTAACAACACTGTGGGCGTACCTACCACTCATGGGCTTCAGTGGTTCAAGAACATGGCTCACCACCACCCTCTCAAAGGGAAATTAGGGATGGACAATAAATGCTGGCCTTGCCAGCGACACGCACGTCACTCGAATCAATTTAAAAGTAATCACAAAAGCACAGACGTTATGCTGAACCTTTACAAAGCTCTGGTTAGGCCACAACTAAAATATTGCATTCAGTTCTGGTTACCACACATTAGGAAGGATGTGAGAGTCCTTCAGGGGGATTAGAGGAGATGGTAGTTCCAGGGAGGGGTGGGTTTCGCCAAGTGGATTAGAAACAGCTACTTGAACGTAAATGAGTGTCAATTCAGTGAGAGTTACTGAGGGTTGAGAACAAATATTTTCCTACAAAGACAAACAGGGTGATACTCCCAAATCTAGAGCTCCTTGGATGTCAAGGATCAAAGCGCGTGGGATAAGGCACAAAAGCGAAGCTTATGTCAGTTACCGAGCGCTCAATACCACGGAATGCCGAGAGGAATGAAGAAAGTGCAGGGGTGAAATTAAAATCAAATTAGGAAAGCAAAGAGATAGTCGGAAAATAATATTACCAAGTAAAAGTAAAGAAATCACAATTATGTTTTTTAAATACATGAAGAGCAAGAGGATAACTAAAGGATAGAGTATTAGGAACCAAAAAGGGAATGTGTGTGTGGAGGTGGGAGATGTGGGCATGGTTCCGAATGAATACTTTGTCTCTGTCTTCATAAAAGAGGGGGAACGATGTCGACATTGTAGTTAAAGAGGAGGAGAGTGAAATATTGGATGGGATAAACAGAGTGCAAGGAAAATATGAAGGTGTTTGGCAACTTTGAAAGTGGATAAATGGTCAGGCCTGGATGCATTGGAACTAGTTCAGAGAAGATTCAAACGGCTGATTCCTGGGATGAAGGGGTTGTCTTATGATGAATTGTTGAACGGGTTGGGCCGATATTCATTGGAATTCAGAAGAATGAGAGGTGTTCTTATTGAAACATACAAGATTCTGAGGGGACTTTCCAGGGCGGATGCTGAGAGGATGTTCCCCTTGTGGGGGAGTCTAGAACTAGGGGGCACAGTTTAAAAATAAAGGGTCTCCCATTTAAGACTGAGCTAAGAAGGATTTTATTCCTCTTAGCGGGTGGTTAGAATTTGGAATTCTCTTCCCCAGAGAGCAGTGGAGGTTGGGTCATTGAATATATTCAAGGCTGAGTTCGATAAATTTATGATCGACAAGGGAGTCAAGGGTTATGGGGGCAGACAGGAAAGTGGAGTTCAGGTCACTATCAGAGCAGTCATGATCTTATAGAATGGCAGAACAGGCTCGATGGACTGAATGGCCTACTCCTGTTCCGATGTTCCCAAACTGCTGAAATAGTTCACAACAGCCCCGTGTGGGATTTGAACTCCTGCTTTTAAAATCACCAGCTCAGGTCTTCAAATTAAAACCCATAAAAAGATATTAATTTTCCTACTTCTGTTGTCTGACTGTCTCAGGTTTTGTATATTGTTCCCTTCTCCTCTTCTTCCATGTGCCTGAAGTCTTTGAAGTTTGTCAGACATTGGTAAACTACTTCATGTGGTGTTCTGTAAATACCTTCAATTCTGAGTATCTGCAAGGGACACAATTCAAATTCTCACCTTCTTGCATCAACCAAAACCTGCGGGTCCATTCAAACACCCCTATTTCCTGTTTCTGCAAAGATAGCTCACACTTCCACAATACAGAAATGTCTGAATGGAAACAGCTTTTGACAAATCACCCAACACGTTTGCTAACACTTTTCAGGATGAGATGCTGCATTCAACTGAATCCCATGATCAGTTTCTCTGTCAAGTTTAAAGTACTAACCTTACATTAGTGAGGAGTTAGTCTCTGAAATAAATGTCCCAGTGCTGTGGTAACATAAAATGGCCACTGAAAACAAACTGAAAAAAGCTGACTGATGTTCTGAGAGAGGAAGGATAGAGAGAGACAGACAGACAGAAAAAGAGACAAAGAGGGAGACACAGTCCGAGAGGGTCTCCCAGACACAGAATGATAGCAGGATATTTGTCGGAGGACATTGGAAGAGGAGGCCACCATTTGGCCCCTCAACCCTGTTCATTCATTCAACGAGATCAGGGCTGATCTGTGATCTAACTCCACATACCCGCCTTCGCCCCATATCACTTTATACCTTTTGTTCACAAAAATCTATCAATCTCAGATTTAAAAATTACCAAGTGTCTCAGCATCAATTGCTGTTTGTGGAAGAGAGTTCCAAACTGATACCACACCTGGTGTGTTGAAGTCTTTCTTCATTTCACTCCTGAATGGTTTTAGACTATGTTTAGATTTTTAGACGATGCCCACAAGTTCCTGTCTCCGCATCCCGTGGGAATTGTTACTCTCTGTCCACCCTATCAGTTTCTCTTATTATACTGAAAACTTTGATCAAATCACCCCATAACCTTCTAAATTGCAGGGATACAGAGTAAAGTTCCATTTACACTCTCCCATTAAACACTCCCAAGCCAAGCAAAGTATGGAGTTATACACAGAGTAAATTTGCCTCTGAACTGTCCCATCACTCACTCCCAGGGCAGGGGCAGAATGGCGTGAGATACAGAGTAAAGACAGGACCTATTGTATTATAAACAGAGAAATGGTCTTGAGCAGTACAAACAGAGATCGGCGAAATGCAACATAAGCAAGGACCACTCCCAGGGCAGGAGCATCATGGGGTGGATACAGAGTGAATCTCGCACTACACTGTCTGAAACAGACAAAGAGAGAGATAGAAAGAGAAATAGAGGACACAGACAGATAGGGTGACTGAGAGTGAAAGAAGGATATTTAACATCTGACATAGGAAGAGGAGGAGGCAATTTAACCCCTCAACCCTGTTCCAGCATTCATTGAGATCAGGGCTGATCTGTGATCTAACTATCACAATATACCCCAACTTTGCCACTTATCTCTACATACCTTTGGTTAACGAGAATCTAACAATCCCAGATTTAAAAATTAACAGTTAAGCCAGCATGAACTCCTGTTTGCAGAAGAGAGTTCCAAAACTGCAAAGAACTCCAAAGGAACGATTGGACAGGCTGGGGTTGTTTTCTTTGGAACAGAGGAGGCTGAAGGGAGATTGAGTTGAGGTGTATAAAATTATGAGGGGCCTCGATAGAGTGGATAGGAAGGACCTATTTCCATTCGCACAGAGGTCCATAAGCGGGGATATAGATTTCAAATTGTCTACAACCAATATCATGATGGTGTGATGGCTCCCACAGTGGAATAGCTTGATGGATGTTTAAAATTGAAGATATTCCCTCTGGTTCTCTCCTGATTTTTCTCTCTCCATACCTATCTCTTTTCTGTCTGTGCACACAGCAGTGAAGGATCATATCAAATTAATATATCTTACATTCTCCCTTCAATCCATCCCATCAATCTCTCTCTCTCCAACTTGTCTCTCTCTACAGCCCTCTCTCTGTCTGCATATCTAACCCTCTCTCCCTCTGTCTCTCTCCTAGTGCCAGAAATAGCAGGAGGGAGAGACAGAGAGAGGAAGACAGAGAGAGAATGTTGACGGAACTGTACTCTGTTCCTAAGCTGTGTTGAACCTGCGCTCGGAGTGTTTGATGGGCTACATTAATCGGCCGTGTTCACTCCTGTACCAGGCTGCGAAGAAGCAGACCATGTTCAGTACACAACGACTCAAAGGGACCGAGTCACTCCTGTCTGCTACTGGGAAGATAGACTGACCTTAACATCAAGACAGTGTTTGACCGAGTTTGGCATCGAGGAGCCCGAGTAAAACTGAAGTCATTCGGAATCCGCTGTTTGGAGTCAGACCCCGGACAAAGGAAGATGGTTGTGTTTGTTGGAGGTCAAACATCTCAGACCCAGGACATCACTGCAGGAGTTCATCAGGGTAATGTCCGAGGCCCAACCATCTTCTGCTGCTTCATCAATGACCTGCCCTCCATCATACGGTCAGATGTAGGGATGTTCACTGATGATTGCACTTCCATTCTCACCTCCTCAGATCATGAAATCCCAGCAGGAAATGCTGGAAAAGCAGAGCAGTTCAGGCAGCGTCTGTGGAGAGAGAAACAGAATTAGTGATTCAACTCGATGGTTTCCAGATTTCCAGCATCCACAGTATTCTGCCTCAGATAATGAAGCAATCCATAGCCACATGGACCAAGACCCAGACAACATTCAGGCTTGGGCCGACCAGTGACAAGTAACATTCACGTCACACAAGTGCCAGGCAATTACCATCTGCAACAGGAGAGAATCCAACCACCTCCCCTTGGCATTGAAAGTATTATCCCATCGCTGAATCCCCCAGCCTCAACATCCTGGGGAAACATTGACATCAAACTTAACTGAAAGAAACACATCAATATTTTCTTCACCCAGTGGCTTGTGGGTGTCTGGAACTCACTACCTGAAAGAATGTTGGAGTCAGAAACCCTCATCACATTTAAAACAATCTCTTGGAAATGTACTTGAAGGAATAACTTCTCCATATTTAAAGTGGGTAAGGAATAATTCTCCTCGTCTGCACTGCCCCATCTAACACTCTCAGAGAAGGTACAGCACGGGTTAGATACAGAGTAAAGCTCCGTTTAAACTGTCCCTGGAGTGTCAGATTAACATGGGTCAATCACTGTCCCAGGCTGAGCCTCAAGACTCACCTGCCTCAGTCACGGAGACGCTCCTGTATCACTTGCCTTAACGTAAGTGGATGCCGGGTTTGGGAGCAGGACAGACACACGGGTGTAGGACGACTGCTTATGTGGAGGATAAGCATCAGTAATCGCTCAAAGAATCAGAACAGACCATCGAGACTCAGAAAAGGAAACTTGTGTTGAATTTGAGAGTCTTGCATTGTGGAATGCTTTCTTATTTGGTGAGAATTTTGAGCCAGTGAAATTTTGCCCCAGTGAGATGAATAGATACTATCTGACTTTATTCCAACAGTAAGGTACCGTGTGTACTGTAAATATGGACTGAAATAACAATGTAACTGATCAATTTTCAGCTGAATTCTATGACGACGGTTATAGAGTCTTAGATTCAGACAGCACAGAAACAGGCCCTTAGGCCCATCGTGTTCCTGCCCACCATCAAGCACTACCTATTCTAGTCCAATTTTCCAGCACTTGGCCCGTAGCCTTGTATGCCATGGCATTTCAAGCGATCATCTAAATACTTCTTAAATGTTGTGAGAGTTCCTGCCTCTACCACCCCTTCAGGCAGAGCTTTACAGCTTCCAACCACCCGGAGAGTGAAAGAAATTGTCCTCAAATCCCCTCTAAACCTCCTGCCCCTTCCCCTTAAATCGAAGCCCCCTGGTAATTGTCCCCTCCGCTGAGGAAAAAAGTTTCTTCCTATCTAACCTATCAATTCCCCTCATAATTTTGAACGCCTCAATCATGTCCCCCCTCAGCCTTCTCTGCTCTGAGGAAAGCAACGCCAGCCTATCCAGCCTCTCTTCATAGCTGAAATGCTTCAGCCCAGGCAACATCCTGGTGAATCTCCTTTGCACCCTCTTCAGTGCAATCACACCCTTCCTATCATGTGGCACCCAGAACTGTACACAATACTCCAGCTGTGGCTGAACTAGTGTTTTACACAGCTCTATCATAACCTCCCTGCTCTTATACTCGGCTAATAAAGGCAAGTATCCCATATGCCTTCTTAACCACCTTATCGACCTGTGCTGCTGCCTTCAGTGTTCTGTGGACAAGTGCACCAAGGTCCCTCTGACAATCTGTACTTCCTATGTTCCTACCTTCCATTATATATTCCCTTGCCTTGTTAGTCCTCCCAAAGTGCATCACCTCGCACTTCTCAGGATTAAATTCCATTTGCCACTGCTCCGCCCGTCTTACCAGCCAATCTATATAGTCCTGTAATCTAAGGCATTGCTCCTCACTATTTACGACACCACCAATTTTCGTCTCAGCTGAAAACTTACTGATCATACCTGCTATATTCACATCGAAATCATTCATGTACACTACAAACAGCAAGGGTCCCAGCACCGATCCCTGCAGTACACCACTGGTCAGTTATATCTGCTATCCTGTGAGAATGTACATAAGACACGATGGGATGAAGTCAAAGTGGACACTGTTGAATTTGTGAGCTTGATCTGTCTGGGAACACAAGCGTTAATTTAGTTTAAAATATTAAATGTTCAATTCACTTGTACAAGTAAACACTCAACAGAAATGGGTCTGGAATGTCCTTTGTGCTGCTTTCCTAAGAAACGATATGGACAGTAAATGAACAAAGGACTGGAATTACAAGAAGGCAGGATATGGAGAATAAAATGGAGTCTTATAATGAGAAGAAATGAGGTACGGGTGAGGCTTGGAATGTAGAAGCAAATGCAATGTGTGTTTGGGGTGATCCAGGCATGATAGGAAAAGATATTGATAACACACCGGGATTGATCATGCAGGGAAAGACCCTAACACTGAGCCCAGTGACATGGTGCACGAGGGGAGAGTGAGGGTCAGCCCTGGATATAAGGGGGTCCCTTTCCTTTATTTGTCACTGCAGTCCAGATAGCTTGGCCAGCTATTGGAAGAAGATCCCTCCTGAACGACTGATCATTGGTCAGTGGGAACTTGGTGAAATTAAAAACGCAGACGAGGTGAGAGTCTGTGGGGATCATTTCCAGCATTGATTTTTCCAGGGATATTCACTGGGATTTTAGTGCAATTTTCCTGGAATTCCATGTATCCCAACCTCCGTGTAACCTTTAATCTTGTAGTACATGTGTAATGTTTAATTTCTGAAAGCCATATAGAGTAGAGCTTAAGGTAGTCCAACAAGGTCAAGATTGTTGGCATTTATTAACTTATCGTGTCGAAGCTGCAGTTAAGTTGGACTAGACTTGTGAACAATTGTTTTTAAGTTGCTTTTCCTACCGTACTGCAGAATCCCACCATATAATATACTTTGTGGTTCACCTTGTCTGAATACAGACTTAAAATAGCCACACATTTTGCTATTTATGCCGACGGTGAAGTGTTTATTTTGTCTGTGATTTAACTGGACCCCTAATGATAATCAACTCATTTTGTTAGCCACGATTGATTCACATTTTCTGTTGGGTTTTTGTTTCTGAGAGGAATGTACATTTGCTGTCAACCGTGAAATAATTTCTTGAAACTACTATCCGTTGCCTGGCTACTGTCAAATCGTTCAATGCATTTTCCCAATGCACCATCGGCAACTTGCCCTTCATATCTTCATAGCTTCCTTCGTTCAGATTTAAAAGCCTAGATTCAGAAAGAACTATATCTGTTTTCTCAAATGTAAAATTCAATCATATTGTGGTCACGATTTCATAATGGCTCGTTTACAACAAGGTTGTTAATTAGCCCTTTCTCTTTACAAAATACTGAATCTGAAATAGCTCAATCCCTAGTTGGTTCTTCAACATACTGCTCCAGTCATCCATCTCATACACATACTGGGAATTCATCCACCACAGAATTAGTGCTAATTAGGATGAGACAATCTATCTGTAAATTGAAGATGCCCATTGTTACTGTCTTGCCCATGTTACATGCAGCTGTAATTTCCTGATGTTTCCCGTGGTCCAACATTACCACTGTAGTTTGGTGGTCTACTAAACATCTCCCACCAATATTTGCTGCCTCTTGCTGTTTATTAGTTCCACCCAAACTGATTCTACATCTTGCTCCTTCGATCTAAGATACTGTCTCACTAATGTACTGTCTCATCCTGCATCAACAGCACTATCACACCTCATTTTCCCCTCCACCTATCCTTCCTAAATGACTGCAACGAGGATTAACACGTTCGTGTCGTAATGATGAGCCAGGCCTAAAGTAACCAAAACTTTAATCCATTTTAAAAATCAAGGACCACAATCCAACAGGCGCATGTTGAAATGAGTGATCAAAAGCCAGACACAAATGCAGGTAGACACATTGAATTCTGCCTCTGGGTGAAGGACACTGTCCAAGGCAGATGGACAGTCTGTGCAATAATATTCCTCATCCCAAAGCTCTCTCACTCTCTTCACTTGTTGTCAATATAGTTTTCAAAGTAAAACAAATGCCCCCAGGAGCAGAGCAGTAAAATAAATTAAATTGGATAAATCAAAGCAAAAGATTCTCAGGAATAGTTGCAGCAAGATCCAAAATCTGTTTTCTCTCAGTTGTACTGACAATCTCTCAGTAACATCCCAATTCAAACAAATGCTGGTTAGAAAGCAAAGGATCAAAAGTGATATCGATTGAGGCCACAATGCGAGCACACAACCCACACACACCAGACTGAGAGAAATACCCGTTCCACTGGAGAGAGAGGGAGGGAGAGGGTTTGGGATTTGAACTGGGACTCCTTTCCACCGAGATACAACCCATCTCAGCAGTTTGCTTCACCAGTGAATATGTTTTAATTTAAAGCTAGTCTAATGATGGCCATGAAACCATTGTCAATTGTTGTAAAAACCCATCTGGTTCACTAATGTCCTTTAGAGAAGGAAATCTGCTGTCCTTACCTGGTCTGGCCAGACTCCAGATCCACAGCAATGTGGTTAAATCTTACATGCCCTCGAAATGGCCTTGCAAGCCACTCAGTTCAAGGGCAATTCGTGATGGGCAATAAATGCTGGCCTGGCCTGCGACGTCCACATCCTATGAAATAATTTTTTAAAAATGTTACTCGTTGGGATGTTGTTCAATATGTTCCTCGGGGTCCTTTCCATTGACATCGAACAAAGAAAATTACAGCACAGGAACAGGCCCTTCGGCCCTCCAAGCCTCCGCCGATCCAAATCCTCTATCTAAACCTGTCGCCTATTTTCTAAGTGTCTGTATCTCTTTACTTCCTGCCCATTCATGTAACTGTCTCGATACATCTCAAAAGACGCTATCGTGCCCGCGTCTACCACCTCTGCTGGCAATGTGTTGCAGGCACCCACCACCCTCTGCGTAAAGAATTTTCCACGCATATCCCCCCTAAACTTTTCCCCTTTCACTTTGAACTCGTGTCCCCTTGTAATTGAATCCCCGACTCTGGGAAAAAGCTTCTTGCTATCCACCCTGACATGTTAATTCAGCACAATGAGGATATAACCAGTTTGACCAGTGGACCTGTTTTGTTGATGTAAAACATTCAACTCCAAGTCCTTGTCGGGAACATTACTGCAGTTTGAAAATGTCTGATCCCCCTGACAGGCCCCACACAGCGATTGGAAAATGTTCAGGAGGCAGTGACACATGTCAATTGCAACCTCAGCTCAAAACTCACGTTGAACCAATTCAGATCCAACTGTCTGACTTTCTCTCTGTGTCTGTCTGTCTCTCTCCCATGCTCTGTCTGTCTCATTGTCACTCCCCCTCTCTCTCACTCGTTCTATGTCTGTCTCTCTCCGTGTCTGATTTACTCTCTCATTCCACGTCAGTCTCTTTCTCTTTATTTCATGCTCTACCTGTCTAACTTTCGCTCTCGCTCTCCATATCTCTATCTCTATCTATCTATCTCTCTCTCTTGGCTTTGTGCTCTGTCTGACTCACTCTCACTTCCGTTCTCGTTTTTTCTCTCTCTCTCTCTCATTCCATGTCTGTCTCTCGTACACATTCCGTCTGCCTAACTGTCTTTTTCATTCCTCTCCCCTCGTCTCTATCTCACTCTGTTTGATGTTCTGTACTTTTCTTCTATCTCTATCTCTCTCTTCAATCCTCTCTCTCACTCTCGGTCTGTATTCTGTATCAATCTGTCTGCTTCCTTTATCTCACTCTCTGTCACCTCGTCTCTTTCGTTCGATGCTACGTTTATGGGAGCAAAGGTATTATTCTGGCTGGAGGGCTAAATATTAACAAGAGAACGTCAGTTCTGGGCTAATTGATCTGAAACGTTGAATCATAGAAATAGAATTATAGAAAGTTTAACGCACAGAAAGAGGCCACTTGGCCCATTGTGTCTGTGCCAGCCCAAAAACAGTCCACCTCTTCTAATCCCACCTTCCAGCATTTGATCCGTAGCCCTGCAGATTACAGCACTTGAGGTGCATATCCAGACTCCTTTTGAATGAGTTGAGGGTCTCTGCCTCAACTACCTTTTCAGGCAGCGAGTTCCAGACCCACATCAGCCTCTGGGTGAGAACATTTTTCCTCATCTCCCCTCTGATTATTTTGGCAATCACTTTACATCTATTCCCCCTAGTCACAGAACTCTCTGCTGAGGGCAATAGAACCTTCACCTCCACTCTCCAGGCCCCTCAACATTCTGTACATTTCTATCGGATCTGTTCCAATGAGAACAAACCCAGCCTATCCAATCTTTCCTCATAGCTGCATTTTTCCTGTCCTGGCAACATCCTCGTAAATTCCCTCTGTACCCTCTCCAGTGCAGTTACATCCTTTCTTAGTGACACGACCAGAACTGCACAGAGTACTCAAGTTGTGACCTAACTAATGAATTACACAGTTCCAACATAACCTCCGTGCTATATCTCGGCTAATAAAGGAAAGGATTCCATATGCCTTCTTAACCACCTTATCAACCTGTCCTGCTACCTTCAGGTATCTGTGGACTTTCACTACAAGGTCCCACACTCCCTCTGTACTTCTCAATATCTCCCCATTAATCGTACATACAGTTGTCTTGTTTGACCTCCCCAAATGCATCACCTCACAATTCTCTGAGTTGAACTCCATTTGCCACTTTTCTGCCCATCTAACCATATCATCAATATCTTCCTGCAGCCTGCAACTATACTCCTCGCTATCTACTACATGGCCAATCTTTGTGTTGTCTGCAAACTTCTTGATCATGCCCCCAGCATTTACATCCAAAACGTTCATATGGACCACAGAAAGCAGGGGACTCAGTACTGAGGCCTGCAGAAGGCCAGTGGAAACAGCCATCCAGTCGCTAAACACCCGTCAACAATTACCCTTTGTGTCCTGCCACTGAGATACTTGGATGCACATTGCTGCATTTCCCTCAATCCCAGGGATTTTATTTTTTTTAACCAGTCTGTCCTCAAAAGCCTTGCTAAAATCCATGCAGACAACATCAACTGAACTGCCCTCATCTATCTTTCTTGTTATTTCTTCAAAAAAATCAATCAAGTTGGTCAAACAAGACCTTCCCTTAACGAATCAATGCTGACTGCCCTTCATTTACTTGTGCCTTTCGAAGTGACAGTTTATCCTGTCTCTCAGAAAATATTCCAATCATTTTCCTACGACTGAGGTTATACTGACTGGTCTGCAATCCTTCGCTTCATTTTTAAACAGAGGTACAATGTCAGCTGTTCTCCAATCTTCCAGTATCACACCTGTGTCCAGTGAGCACCCAATCCCCCCATCTCTGTCACCTCCTCCAACCCAAAAAACCCTCCATATTTCTATAACCTCCTCCATCCCCTACAACATTCCCTATTTCTGTAACCTCCTCCATCCCCTACAACCCTCCCTATTTCTGTAACCTCTTCCATCCCCTACAACCCTCCCTATTTCTGTAACCTCCTCCATCCCCTACAACCCTCCCTATTTCTGTAACCTCCTCCATCCCCTACAACCCTCCCTATTTCTGTAACCACCTCCATCCCCGACAACCCTCCCTATTTCTGTAACCTCTTCCATCCCCGACAACAATTCCTATTTCTGGAACCTCCTCCATCCCCTACAACCTTCCATATTTCTGTAACCTCCTCCATCCCCTACAACCCTCCCTATTTCTGTAACCTCCTCCATCCCCTACAACCCTCCTAGCTTTGTTACCTCCTCGGCACCCCAACACTCCCGATCTGTGTTACCTCCTCAGCAGCTACAACCTTCGATACGTCTGTAAACTCCTGCCTCCCCTGTGACCCGCCCTATCTTGTCACATCCTCCATCCCCAACAACCCTCCCTATTTCTGTAACCTCCTCCATCCCCTACAGCCCTCCCTATTTCTGTAACCTCTTCCATCCCCTGCAACACTTCCTATTTCTGGAACCTCCTCCATCCCCTACAACCTTCCCTATTTCTGTAACCTCCTCCATCCCCTACAACCCTCCCTATTTCTGTAACCTCCTCCATCCCCTACAACCCTCCTAGCTTTGTTACATCCTCGGCACCCCAACACTCCCGATCTCTGTTACCTCCTCAGCAGCTACAACCTTCGATACGTCTGTTAACTCCTGCCTCCCCTATGACCCGTCCTATCTTGTCACATCCTCCAGCCCCTACAAACCGCCCTATCTCAATGACCTACTACTGCACCTAGAACCCTCCCGAACTCTATCACCTATTGCAAACCTGACAACCCTCCCTATCTCTGTAACCTCCTCAGCACCTCCAACTATTCCTATCTCTGCCATTTCCTCCAGTCCCTACAACACTCCCTATCTCTGTGACCTCCTCCTGCACCTACAACCCTCCCTATCTCTGTAACCTCCTCAGCCCCAACAACTATCCCTATCTCTGTCATTTCCTCCAGCCCCTGCAACAATCCCTATCTCAGTGACTATCTCCAGCCCCTACAACCCTCCCTGTTCCAGTAATTTCCTCCAGCCTCAACAACCCTCTCTTGCTCAGTTGCGTCCTCTGCCCCACAACACTCCATACTGCTGTGACCTCCTCCAGACCCTACAACTCTTCCTATCTCTGTCACCTCCTCAAGTCCCTACAACCCTCCGTTTTTCTGTAACCCCCTCCATCCACTACAACCCTCCCTATCTCTGTTATCTCCTCAGTCCCACAACATTCCCTATCTCTGTTATCTCCTCCAGCCCCTCAAACTCTCCCTATTTCAGTGACATCCTCCAGCCCCGACAACCCTCCCGAGCTCAGTTGCCCCTTCAGCGCCACAGCACCCCCGATCTCGGTGGCTTCCACCAGCCTCTACAACCTTCGCTTTCTCTCTACCCTCCTCCAGCTCTTATAAACGTCCCTATCTCTGTCACTTTCTCCAGCCCCTACATCTATCCCTATCCTGTCACATCTGCCAGACCCGACAACCCACCCTACCTCTGTCACCTACTCCAATCCCTAGATCCCTCACTACCTCTGTCACCTACTCCAGCCCCTACAAGCTTCCCGATCACTGTAACCTCCACAAGCCCCGACAACCCTCCCTAGCTCTGTCACCTGCTCCAGGCCCGACAACCCTCCCTATCTCCTTAACCAACACCAGTCCAACAGCCTTCCCTAGTTCTGTAACCGTCTCCATCCCCCACAACACTTCCCATCTCACTAAACTCCTCCAGCCCCGACAGCCCTCCCCAGCTCTGTCACCTTCTCAAACGCTGGAAACTCTCCCTAACTCTGTAACCTTCTCAGCCCCGACAACTCTCCTTAACCCTGTTACATCTTCCAGACCATACAATCCTCCCTAGCTCTGTCACATCCTCCAGCCCCTACAAACCGACCTATCTCTGCAACCTTCTCCAGCCCCTACAACCCTCCTTAACCCTGTTACATCTTCCAGCCCATATATTCCTCCCCAGCTCTGTCACATCCTCCAGCCCCTACAAACCTACCTATCTCTGCAACCTTCTCCAGCCCCTACAACCCTCGCTAGCTCTGTCACCTCCTCCAGCCCCGACAACCCTCCCTATTTCTGTAACCTCCGACTGCCCAGATCACCCTCCCTATCACTGTAACCTCCTCCAGCCGTAACAGCGCAACTTTTCTCTGTAACCACCTCCGAGCCCTACAATCCTCCCGATCTCTGTCACCTCCTGCAGAACCACAACCTTCCCTATCTCTGTAACCACCTCCACCCCCGTACAGAGCTCCCTATCTCTGCTGCCTCCTCCAGCCCCGATAACATGTCCTGTCTCTGTAACCTCCTCTGGGCCCGACAATCCTCCCTATCTCTGTCACCTCCTCCAGTACCATAACCTTCCCTATCTCTGTCACTAACTCCAGGCTCTACAACCCTCCCTCTCTCTCTCTAACGTCCTCAGCGCGACAACCCTCCTGATCTCTGTAACCTCCTCCACCTCTACAACCTTCCCTGTGTCATGTTTCAGGTCAGTGATGAAGGTTCTGATGAGGGGTCACCGTCATGCAAAGTTAACTCTGCTTCGCTCTCCACACATGCTGCCAGACCGGCTGAGTATTTCCTGCGTTTCCTGTTTTTATCTCACTTTACATCGATGCCCCCTTGTCATTGACCTCTCTGCGAAGGTAAATAGGCCCATCACGTACACTCTATCCAGGCCCCTCAAAACAACATTTCAATCTAACCTCACCTCAGACTTCTCTGTTCCAAACACAACAGCCCCAGTCTATCCAATATTTCCTCACAGCAACATTTTTTCCAGACCTGGCAACATCCTCGTAAATGTGCTCTTTACCCTCTCTACTGCAATTAAATCCTTTCTGTAATGTGGTCACCGGAACTGCACAAAGTACTCACGGTGTGGCCCAACCAATGACTTATATAGTTACAGCATAACCTCTCCCCTTTTTCTGCACCTCGGCTAATAAAGGAAACGTATTCCCTATACTTCTAAACTCACTTAGCGACCTGTCCTGCTATCTTCATGGATCTGTGAACATTCACTCCAAGGTCCCACACTTCTTCTACACCTGGAAGGATTCTCCCATCAATTGTGCATTCCTTTGCCTCGCTCGACTTCCCCAAATTCATCACCTCACACATCTCTGTGTTGAACACCATTTGCCACATTTCTGCCCACCTGACTGGTCCATTATCATCTTCCTGCAGTCTGCAGGTATTCCTCTGTCCATCAACCAATGTGCATTTTCTTTGTATTGCCTGAAATCTTTTTGATCATGCCCCCGACATTAACTTCCAAATCCCAAATATATAGCACAAAAAGTAGTGGATCGATCAGCGAGCCCTGTGGAACGCCACTGGAAACAGCCTGACAGTCGATATATCAGCAGAAAAAGAGAATTGGCTAAATAACAGGAAGCAGAGAGTCGGGATTAATGGATTATTTTCAGGGTGAAAAGCTGTAACTAGTGGATTACAACAGGGATCAGTGCTGGAGCCTCAAAGTTTTACAATCAATATTAATGACTTCGATGATGTGACATACAGACTTGTAGCAAAATTTGTTGAGGAGGCGAAGATTGGTGGGATAGCAAGTTGTGATGAGGGTAAACATAGTCTGCAAAGGGAAATATATAAGTTAAGAGATTGGTGAAAATGTGGCAGATGGCATATAACGTGGAGGACGATGTGAGGTTTTCTCTTCGGTGGGAATCACAGAAAAGAGGACTATTATTTATGTGGTGGGAGACGGCAGAATGCTGCGGTTTGAGGAAACTGGGTGTCCATGTACAGGAATCAGAAAATGTCAGCATGCAAGTACAGCAAGTAATTCGGATGGTCAATGGATTGTTGGTATTCTGTGCAAGGAGGGTGAAGTATAAAAGTAGTGAAGCATTGCACAAATTGTACAGGTCATTTATGAGAAGGCAGCTGGAGCATTGTCTGTAGTTTTGGTCACCTTATTTAAGGAGCGATATACTTGTAATGGAAGCAGATCAGAGAAGGTTCATTGGGTTAAATCCTGGGATGAGAGGTTTCTCTAATGAGGAAATGTTAGACCAGTTGTATCCATACTCAACGGAGTTTGAAGATTGAGAGTTGATCTTACTGCGAAGTCAGGATTCTGAGGAGACCTGACAGGGTAGAAGTTGAGAGGAAACTTCTTAGATTAGATTTTAGATTAGAGATACAGCACTGAAACACGCCCTTCGTCCCACCGAGTCTGTGCCGAACATCAACCACCCATTTATACTAATCCTACACTAATCCCATAATCCTACCAAACATCCCCACCTGTCCCTATATTTCCCTACCACCTACCTATACTAGTGACAATTTATAATGGCCAATTTACCTATCAACCTGCAAGTCTTTTGGCTTGTGGGAGGAAACCGGAGCACCCGGAGAAAACCCACGCAGACACAGGGAGAACTTGCAAACTCCACACAGGCAGTACCCGTAATCGAACCCGGGTCCCTGGAGCTGTGAGGCTGCGGTGCTAACCACTGCGCCACTGTGCCGCCCTTCTACTCGTGGGGAAATCTAGAACTAGGGAGCACAGTTTCATATTAATGTGTCTCCCATTTCAGTCAGACGTGAGGAGGAATTTCCTCTCAGACTGTTGTTAATATTTGAAATTCTCCACCCGAGCGAGCAGTGGAGCTGAGTCATTGAATATATTCAAGGCTGAGATCGACAAATATCGATTGACAAGAGAGACAACGGTTATGTTGAGGGGGAGAGTGTGGGTGGGTTTGCAAGGAGGGAAGTGGACTCAAGGTCGCGATTAGATCATGCATGATCTTATTGAATGGAGTAGCAGTTTCGAAGGGCCGAATGGCCTACTCCTACTGCTGGATGGAGCTGTACAGAGGGAGTGCTGTACTGTTGGATGGGCAGTACTGAGAGAGCGATTCACTGTTGAAGGGGCAGTATTGAGGAATCACTGCATCGCCAGTGGGGCAATAGGGTGGGAAACCACACTGTTGGAGGGGCAGCAATGTGGGAGTGATGACCTGTTTGAGGTGAATTACTAATAGCATGCTGCACAGTTGTTGGGTAAGTACAGAGACAGAACTGTACTGTGGGAAGGTCAGTATTGAAGAGGTACCGGACTGTCGGTGAGATATTACTGGGAGAACTGTGCCCTGTCAGCAGAGACAGTACTGGAGGAATGCTGCATTGTCAGAGGGGCAGTACCTTTGGGGCCCTGCACTGTCAGCGGGGCAATATTAGTGGAGGGCTGCATTATCCGATCTTCAATAGTACGGGAGCGCTGCACTGTTGAAGGGCCAGTACTAATGAAGTGCTGCGCTATCAAAGGTGCATTTTTGGGGATGACACGTTAAATTGAACCCCCTTTGCCTTCTTTTTGCAGATAAAAGATTACAAAGTACTATTTGGAAGGAGAGCGGGGCCTTATCTGTGGTGTCCCAGCCAATATTTTGCCCTCAATGATGATCTGTGATGATCTGTTTATTATCACCTTGCTGTTTGTGATATGTTACTGTGTGTCAATTAACTGCTCTGTTTTCCACATTCCAGCAGTGACCCCACATCAGAAACATTTACATTGCTGTCAGGCACTTCGATACGTCCCGTGGTGCTAAACAACGGAATACAAGTGCAAGCCTTTCCTTCTTTTCTTTCCTTCATGCCACTTAAGATAACTGCAGCAAATATCACTTCAACTGACCACCGCAAATATCTCTTAAAATTTCCACAGCAAACATCAAAATCTGATTTTAAATTACCAATAGGCATATCACATAAAATGGACTCAGGGCACATCACTGAAAATTGCCAGAGCAAATATCTTGTCATTTCATATATAATGAAAACAGTCACAGAAAATATCACTTCAAATGACCTCAGCATATTTCACTTAAAATGACCACTATACCTGTCAATTGAAATGGCGACAGGTGATATCACTTAAAATGGCCGCAGTGCTTATCACTTAACATATGTACCTTGTATGCCACTTAAAATGGTTGCAACGCATATAACATAAAATGGCAGCCATACAAGAAACTTAAATGACAACTGTGCTTGTCATTTAAAAGAACCAATCGGCATATCACATAAAATCACAGCTGCAGTCATAAATCACTTAAAATGGCTATGTGGATCAAACGAATTTAAAATGGCTGCTGTGCATTTCACTTAACCATGGAATTCATTGCATTGCCCGGAAAACAGGCATTGTCCTGGAATTATCAGAAATATTCGCACTTCTCATTGATCGCTCATTGGATTACAGGAAATAGGAGCAGGAGTATGTAATTCGGCTGGCGAGCCTGCTCTGTCATTCTAACAGTGTCGTTCAAACAGATCATGGCTGATCATCTACCTCTACACCATTTTTACCCACTATCTCCATATCCCTAAATGTCATTAATATCCAGAAATCTATAGATTTCTGTCTTGAACATGCTCAGTGATTGAGCTTCCTCATCCCTATGGGGTTCGGAATTCAACAAATTCACCACCATCTGAGGAAAGAAATTCCTCCTCATCTCAGTCTCAAATGGCCTGTCCCTTATTCTGAGACTGTGTCGCTTGGTTCCAGACTCACCAGCCAGAGAAACATCTGACCCACATCGACCCTGTCACACCCTGCAAGAATGCAGTAACTTTCAATGAGATCAACTTTCATTCTTCAAAACTCTAGCGAATACAGGCCCAGTTTCTGCAATATCTCCCAATAAGATAATCCCGCCATTCCAGGGTTAATGTGCTGAACCTCTATTGCACTCTCTCTATGGCAAGTATACACGTCTTAACATCAGGAGACCACAACTGTATAGAATACTCCAAGTGAGTCTCACCAAGGCTTTTTACAATTGCAGCAACATATCTTTACAACATGTATTCAAATGCCGTTGCAATGAAGGCCAGCAGACCATTTGACTTCCTAACTGCTTATTGCATCTGCGTACTAGCTTTTAGTGACTGATGAACCAGGACACCCAGATCCCTTTGGACATCAACACTTCACAGCCTCTCACCATTTAAGAAATACTCTGCCTTTCTGTTTTTCTACCAAAGTAGATCACTCTCTGGAACTGGGTCAGGAGTTCACCTACCTCGGCTCAACTATCACCGGTAACCTGTCTCTCGATGCAGAAATCAAGAAGCGCATTGGATAGGCGCCCGCAGCTATGTACAGACTGGGCAAGAGAGTGTGGGAAAATGGTGCACTGACACGGAACACAAAAGTCCGAGTGCATCAAGCCTGTGTCCTCAATACCTTGCTCTATGGCAGCCAGGCCTGGACAACTTATGTCAGCCAAGAGTGACGTCTCAATTCATTCCATCTTCGCTGCCTCCAAAGAATCCTAGACATCAGGCGGCAGGACCGTATCTCCAATGCAGAAGTCCTCGTGGCAGCATATACACCCTACTGAGCCAGTGGTGCTTGAGATGGCTTGGCCATGTGAGCCAAATGGGAGATGGTAGGATCCCCAAGGACACATGGTACAGCGAGCTCGTCACTGTTATCAGACCCACCGGCCGTCCATGTCTCCGCTTTAAAGACGTCTGCAAATGCGACATGAAGTCCTGTGACATTGATCGCAAGTCGTGGGAGTCAGTTGCTGCTGATCGCCAGAGCTAGGGGACAGCCATAAAGGTGGGGCTAAAGAGTGGAAGAGACTTAGCAGTTGGCAGGAAAAAAGACAAAAGCGCAAGGGGAGAGCCACCTGTGTAACAGCCTCGACAATCAGCGCCGGTGGAAGAGTCTGTCACTCTGGAATCGGACTTTAGAGCAACACCAGGCGCTGCTTCACAAACCACTGACCACCTCCAGGCACTTATCCATTGTCTCTCGAGACAAGGAGACGAAAGAAAGAAAGAACAAGAAAGAAAGAAAGAAGGAAGGATCACTCCACACTTACTCACATTATATTCCATCTGCCATGTACTTGTACATTCACTGAGCCTGTCCAAATCCCCTTAAAGCCTCCTTGCATCCTCCTTACAACTTAATTTCCCAGCTAGTTTTGTGTCATCAGCAAATTTGGAAATATTCCATTTGACCCACACGCCCAAACCATTTTATTTTATATTTGTTTAGAGATACAGCACTGAATCAGGCCCTTCGGTCCACCGAGTCTGTGCCGAGCAACAACCACCCATTTATACTAATCCTACATTAAACCCATATTCCCTACCACATCCCCACTATTATTATGGCCAATTTACCTATCAACCTTCGAGTCTTTGGCTGTGGGAGGAAAGCGGAGCACCCAGCGGAAAACCACATGGTCATTGGGAGAACTTGCAAATCTCGGACAGGCAGTACCCAGAACTGAACCCGGGTCGTTGCAGCTGTAAGGCTAACCACTGAGCCACTGTGCCACCCATTTAGATAGATTGTGAACAGCTGTGGCTGAAGCACTGATCCTTGTGGTTCCCGATGACTAACAGACTGCCATCTTGGCAATGACTCATTTATTCCTACTCTCTGCTTTCTTTCTGTTAACCAGTTCTCAATCCATAGTAGTATGTTATTCCCAATCCCATGTGCTCTAATTCTGTTTATTCATCTCCTGTGCGGCGTCTTATCAAAAGCCGTCTTAAAATCCAAAGACAGCACATCCACTGGTTTTCCTTTCTCGATGCTACAAAGAACATCCTCAAAAAATAAACTCCAACAGGTTTGTCAAACATGATTTCCGTTTCATAAATCCACATTGACTGAGCCGATCATATCATTTGTTCCAAGTGCTGTGATATCTCATTCTTCTTAATAGATTCTAACATTTTCACTACTACTGACATCAAATTAACAGGTTTATAGTTCTCTGCTCCTCTTTCGCTCTCTTCTTAAAAATTGGGGTGACATTTGCTAATTTGCAGTGTGCAGGAACCCTTCCAGAATCTATAGAATTTTGAAAGACAACCACGGATGCATCTACTATTTTATCGCCACTTCCTTCAATACTCTGGGATGCAGCTCATCTAGTCCAGGGGATTTATTAATTTACAATACAATGATTTTTTTCAATAACTACCTCTTTATTTATACTAATTGATTTCAGTTCCTCATTTTTACAAGTCCCATATTTCCCGAGAATTACTTAAGGATTTTCTGTATCTTCCTCCGTGAAGATAGATACAAAGTAATTGTTTAGTCTCTCCGCCATTTCCTCATTCTCCATCACAAACTCTCGTATCACCGCTTGCAATGGACCCACATCCGTCCTTGCTAATCTATTCCTTTTCAAATACATAAAGAAGCATTAAGTTTCTAGCTAGTTTACATTCCAGATTTATTTTCCCTTTCCCGATTAGTTTATTGGTTCTCCTTTGTTGGTTTCTAAATCGCTCCCAATCCTCGGGCTTGCCACGTTTCCTGGTGACCTTGCAAGGCTTCCAAGTTTGACTGAATGCAATCTTGTTTCGCCAGGGATGATTCACCTTTCCTGTTGGGTTTTAGGTCCTTCGAGGAATGTACATTGCTTGTCAACCGTGAAATAACATCTTTAACTGCAGCCATTGTCTGTCAACTGTCAAATCGTTCAATGCATTTTCCCAATACACCATAGGCAATTTGCCATTGATATCTTCATAGTTTCCTTTGTTCAGATTTACAAGCCTCGTTTCAGAATGAACTATAACATTTTTTCAAATGTAAAATACTATCATATTGTGGTCACGATTTCATAATGGCTCCTTTACAGAAAGGTTATTAAATAGCCCTTTCTCATTACAAAATACAAAACCTGAAATAGCTCAATCCCTGGTTGTTTCTTCAACATACTGCACCAGGCATCCATCTCATAGATGGGGGTCTGTTCCCGGGGTGGGGTGGGTGTTTAGTTGGGGGTCTGTTCCCGGGATTAGTATTTAGATGGGTATCTGTTCCCGGGGGGGGGTGGTATTTAGTTGGGGGTCTGTCCCCGGGGTTAGTATTTCGATGGGGGACTGTTCAGGTCAGGTATTTGTAACAGGGGTATTATAAGGGTATAGATAGATGGGGGTCTGTCCCCGGGTGGGGTATTTAGATGGGGGTCCATTCCCGGGCATGTATATAGATGGGGGTCTGTTCCCGTGATTAGTATTTAGATGGGGGTCTGTCCCCCCATATGTATTTAGATGGGGGTCTGTCCCTGGGGATGTATTTCGAAGGGGGTCTGTCCCCAGGTGGGGTATCAAGATGGGGGTCTGTCCCCGGGTGGGGTATTTGGATGGGGTTCTGTCTCCGGGGGGGGGGGTAGTTAGATGGGGTTCTTTCCCCAGGTGAGGTATCTAGATGGGGGTCTGTCCCCGGGGATGTATTTAGATGGGGTCTGTTCCCGGGATTAGTATTTAGATGGGAGTCTGTCCCAGGGGGGTATTTAGATGGGGGTCTGTCCCGGGGGGTATTTAGATAGGGATCTGTTCCCGGGGGGCGGGTATTTGGTTGGGGATCTGTCCGCGGGGTTAGTATTTAGATGGGGGTCTGTTCCCGTCAGTTATTTGAAACGGGGTATTATAAGGGTATAATTAGATGGGGGTCTGTCCCTGGGGTTAGTATTTAGATGGGCGTCTGTCACCGAGGGGGAGATAGATGGGGGTCTGTCTCCGGGGCGGGGGTATTTAGTTGGCGATCTGTCCCCGGAGTTAGTATTTAGATGGGGGTCTGTTCCCGTCAGGTATTTGTAACAGGGGTATCATAAGGGTATAATTAGATGGGGGTCTGTCCCCGGGTGGGGTATTTAGATGGGGTCTGTTCCCGGGATTAGTATTTAGATGGGAGTCTGTCCCAGGAGGGGTATTTAGATGGTGGTCTGTCCCGGGGGGGGTATTTAGATAGGGATCTGTTCTCGGGGGCGGGTATTTAGTTGGGGGTCTGTCCGCGGGGTTAGTATTTAGATGGGGGTCTGTTCCCGTCAGGTATTTGTAACAGGGGTATTATAAGGGTATAATTAGACGGGGGTCTGTCCCTGGGGTTTGTATTTAGATGGGGGTCTGTCACCGGGGGGTAGATAGATGGGGGTCTGTCTCCGGGGGGGTATTAAGTTGGCGGTCTGTCCCCGGAGTTAGTATTCAGATATGGGTCTGTTCCCGTCAGGTATTTGTAACAGGGGTATCATCAGGATATAATTAGATGGGGGTCTGTCCCCGGCTGGGGTATTTAGATGGGGGTCTGTTACCGGGCTTGAATTTAGATGGGGGTCTGTCCCCGTGATTGGTATTTAGATGGGGGTCTGTCCCAGGGGGGAGTGGTATTTAGATGGGGGTCTGTTCCCGGGGTGGGGGGGGGTGGGTATTTAGTTGGGAGTCTGTTCCCGCGATTAGTATTTAGATGGGGGTCTGTTCCCGGGTGGGGGGGGTGGTATTTAGTTGGGGGTCTGTCCCTGGGGTTAGTATTTAGATGGGGGTCTGTTCCCGTCAGGTATATGTAACAGGGGTATTACAAGGGTATAGTTAGATGGGATCTGTCCCCGGGTGGGGTATTTAGATGGGGGTCCATTCGCGGGCATGTATTTAGATGGGGGTCTGTTCCCGTGATTAGTATTTAGATGGGGCTCTGTCCCCGGGGATGTATTTGGATGGGGGACTGATCCGGGGATGTATTTAGATCGGGGTCTGTTCCCGGGATTAGTATTTAGATCGGGGTCTATTCCCGGGATTAGTATTTAGATGGGGGTCTGTCCCAGGAGGGGTATTTTGATGGGGGTCTGTCCCCGGGGTTAGTATTTAGAAGGGGGTCTGTCCCCGGGTGGGGTATCAAGATGGGTGTCTGTCCCCGGGTGGGGTATCTAGATGGGGTTCTGTCTCCGGGGGCGGGGGTAGTTAGATGGGGTTCTGTCCCCGGGTGGGGTATCTAGATGGGGGTCTGTCCCGGGGGGGTATTTAGATGGGGGTCTGTCCCGGGGGGGGTATTTAGATAGGGATCTGTTCCCGGGGGGCGGGTATTTAGTTGGGGATCTGTCCGCGGGGTTAGTATTTAGATGGAGGTCTGTTCCCGTCAGGTATTTGTAACAGGGGTATTATAAGGGTATAATTAGATGGGGGTCTGTCCCTGGGGTTAGTATTAAGATGGGGGTCTGCACCGAGGGGTAGATAGATGGGGGTCTGTCTCCGGGGGGGGGTATTTAGTTGGCGGTCTGTCCCCGGAGTTAGTATTTAGATGGGGGTCTGTTCCCGTCAGGTATTTGTAACAGGGGTATCATAAGGGTAAAATTAGATGGGGGTCTGTCCCCGGGTGGGGTATTTAGATGGGGGTCTGTTACCGGGCTTGTATTTAGATGGGGGTCTGTCCCCAAGATAAGTACTTAGATGGGGGTCTGTCCCGCGGGGGAGTGGTATTTAGATGGGGGTCTGTTCCCGGGGTGGGGGGAGTGGTATTTAGTTGGGGGTCTGTCCCTGGGGTTTGTATTCAGATGGGGGTCTGTTCCCGTCAGGTATTTGTAACAGGGGTATTATGAGGGTATTGTGAGATGGGGTCTGTCCCCGGGTGGGGTATTTAAATGGGGGTTCATTCCCGGGCATGTATGTGGATGGGGGTCTGTTGCCGTGATTATTATTTAGATGGGGGTTTGTCCACGGGGATGTATTTAGATGGGGGTCTGTCCCCGGGGATGTATCTAGATGGGGGTCTGTCCCCGGGTGGGGTATCTAGATGAGGGTCTGTCCCGGGGGGGATTTAGTTGAGGGTCTGTCCCCGGGGTTAGTATTTAGATGGGGGTCTATTCCCGGGATTAGTATTTAGATGGGGGTCTGTCCCAGGAGGGGTATTTAGATGGGGGTCTGTCCCGGGGGGATTTAGTTGAGGGTCTGTCCCCGGGGTTAGTATTTAGATGGGGGTCGGTTCCCGGGATTAGTATTTAGATGCGGGTCTGTCCCGGGGGGTGGGATTTAGTTGGGGGTCTGTCCCGGTGGGGTATTTGGTTGGGGGTCTGGCCCCGGGGTTAGTATTTAGATGGGGGTCTGTTCCCATCAGGTATTTGTAACAGGGGTATTATAAGGGTATAATTAGATGTGGGTCTGTCTCTGGGGTTAGTATTTAGATGGGGGTCTGTCCCCGGGGGGGTGGGGTATTTAGTTGGCAGTCTGTCCCCGGAGTAAGTAATCAGATGGGGGTCTGTTCCCGTCAGGTATTTGAAACAGGGGTATTATAAGGGTATAATTAGATGGGGGTCTGTCCCCGGGTGGGGTATTTAGATGGGGGTCAGTTCCCGTGGGGGGTTATTTAGATGGGTGTCTGTCCCTGGGGATGTATTTAGATGGGGCTCTGTACCCGGGATTAGTATTTAGATGGGGGTCTGTTCCCGGGCATGCATTTAGATGGGGGTCTGTCCCCGTGATTAGCATTTAGATGGGGGTCTGTCCCGGGGGGGGGTTATTTAGATTGGGGTCTGTTCTGTGGGGGGGTATTTAGATAGGGGTCTGATCCCGGGGGGGGGTGTATTTAGTTGGGGGTCTGTCCCCGGGGGTAGTATTTAGATGGGGGTATGTTCCCGTCAGGTATTTGTAACAGGGGTATTATAAGGGTATAATTAGATGGCCGTCTGTCCCCGGGTGGGGTATTTAGATGGGGGTCAATTCCCGGGCATGTATGTAGATGGGGGTCTGTCGCCGTGATTAGTATTTAGTTGGGGGTCTGTCCCCGGGGATGTATTTAGATGGGGGTCTGTCTCCAGGGGGGTTAGTTAGATGGGGGTCTGTCCCTGGGTGGGGTATCTAGATGGGGGTCTGTCCACGGCGGGGTATCTAGAAGGGAGTCTGTTAATGGCGGATATTTAGATGGGAGTCTGCTCCTGGGGGGGTATTTAGATGGGGGTCTGTACCCGGGTGGGGTATCTAGATGGGGGTCTGTCCCCGGGTGGGGTATCTAGATGGTGGTCTGTCTCCGGGGGCGGGGGTAGTTAGATGGGGGTCTGTCCCCGGGTGGGGTATCTAGATGGGGGTCTGTCCCCGGGGATGTATTTAGATGGGGGTCTGTTCCCGGGATTAGTATTTAGATGGGAGTCTGTCGCCGGGTGGGGTATCTAGATGGGGGTCTGTCCCGGGGGGGTATTTAGTTGGGGGTCTGTCCCCGGGGTTAGTATTTAGAAGGGGGTCTGTTCCCGGGCATGTATGTAGATGGGGGTCTGGTGCCGTGATTAGTATTTAGATGGGGGTCTGTCCCCGGAGATGTATTTAGATGGGGGTCTGTCCCTGGGGAAGTATTTAGATGGGGTTCTGTCCCCGGGTGGAGTATTTAGATGGGGGTCTGTCTCCGGGGGGGTAGTTAGATGGGGGTCTGTCTCCGGGGGGGTAGTTAGATGGGGGTTTGTACCCGGGTGGGGTATCTAGATTGGGGTCTGTCCCCGGGGATGTATTTAGATGGGGGTCTGTCTCCCAGGGGGTTAGTTAGATGGGGGTCTGTCCCCGGGTGGGGTATCTAGATGGGGGTCTGCCCCGGGGATGTATTTAGATGGGGGTCTGTCCCCAGGGATGTATTTAGATGGGTGTCTGTCCCCGGCGGGGTATCTAGATGGCAGTCTGTTATTGGCGGGTATTTAGATGGGAGTCTGCTCCTGGGGGGGTATTTTGATGGGGGTCTGTACCCGGTTGGGGTATCTAGATGGGGGTCTGTCCACGGGTGGGGTATCTAGATGGTGGTCTGTCTCCGGGGGCGGGGGTAGTTAGATGGGGGTCTGTCCCCGGGTGGGGTATCTAGATGGGGGTCTGTCCCGGGGGGGTACTTAGATAGGGATCTATTCCCGGGGGTGGGTATTTAGTTGGGGGTCTGTCCCCGGGGATGTATTCAGATGGGGGTCTGTCCCCAGGGTTAGTATTTAGATGGGGGTCTGTTCCCGTCACGTATTTGTAACAGGGGTATTATAAGGGTATATTTAGTTGGGGGTCTGTCCCCGGGTGGGGTATTTAGATGGGGGTCTGTTCCTGGGCATGTATTTAGATGGGGGTCTGTCCCCGTGATTAGTATTTAGATGGGGGTTTGTCCCAGGGGGGATATTTAGATGGGGGTCTGTTCCCGGGGTGGGTATTTTGTTGGGGGTCTGTTCCCTAGATTAGTATTTAGATGCGGGTCTGTTCCCGGGGGTGATGGTATTTAGTTGGGGGTCTGTACCCGGGGTTAGTATTTAGATGGGGGTCTGTTCCCGGAATTAGTATTTAGATGGGAGTCTGTCCCCGGGTGGGGTATCTAGATGGGGGTCTGTCCCGGGGGGTATTTTAGATAGGGAACTGTTCCCGGGGGGCGGGTATTTAGTTGGGGGTCTGTCCCCGGGGTTAGTATTTAGATGGGGGTCTGTTCCCGTCACGTATTTGTAACAGGGGTATTATAAGGGTATATTTAGTTGGCGGTCTGTCCCCGGGTGGGGTATTTAGATGGGGGTCTGTTCCCGGGCATGTATTTAGATGGGGGTCTGTCACCGTGATTAGTATTTAGATGGGGGTCTGTTGGCGAGGGGGGGGGTTGGTATTTAGTTGGGGATCTGTCCTCGGGGTTAGTATTTAGATGGGGGTCTGTTCCCGTCAAGTATTTTTAACAGGGGTATTATAAGGGTATAGTTAGATGGGGGTCTGTCCCCGGGTGGGGTATTTAGATGGGGGTCCATTCCCAGGATTAGTATTTAGATGGGGGTCTGTTCCAGTGATTAGTATTTAGATGGGGGTCTGTCCCCGGGGATGTATTTAGATGGGGGTCTTTCCCCGGGGATGTATTTAGATGGGTGTCTGTTCCCGGGATTAGTATTTAGATGGAGGTCTATTCCCGGGATTAGTATTTAGATGGGGGTCTGTTCCCAGGGGGGGTATTTAAATGGGGGTCTGACCCGGGGGGGATTTAGTTGGGGGTCTGTCCCCGGCGTTAGTATTTAGATGGGGGTCTGTTCCCGGGATTAGTATTTAGATGGGGTTCTGTCCCCGGGGATGTATTTGGATGGGGGACTGATCCCGGGGATGTATTTAGATGGGGGTCTGTTCCCGGGATTAGTATTTAGATGGGGGTCTATTACCGGGATAGGTATTTAGATGGGGGTCTGTCCCAGGGGGGGGGTTTAGATGGGGGTCTGTCCCCGGGGATGTATGTAGAAGGGGGTCTGTCCCCGGGTGGGGTATCAAGATGGGGGTCTGTCCCCGGGTGGGGTATCTAGATGGGGTTCTGTCTCCAGGGGCGGGGGTAGTTAGATGGGGGTCTGTCCCCGGGTGGGGTATCTAGATGGGGGTCTGTCCCCGGGGATGTATTTAGATGGGGGTCCGTTCCCGGGATTAGTATTTAGATGGGAGTCTGTCGCCGGGTGGGGTATCTAGATGGGGGTCTGTCCCGGGGGGGTATTTAGTTGGGGGTCTGTCCCCGGGGTTAGTATTTAGAAGGGGGTCTGTTCCCGGGCATGTATGTAGATGGGGGTCTGGTGCCGTGATTAGTATTTAGATGGGGGTCTGTCCCCGGAGATGTATTTAGATGGGGGTCTGTCCCTGAGGAAGTATTTAGATGGGGTTCTGTCCCCGGGTGGAGTATCTAGATGGGGGTCTGTCTCCGGGGGGGTAGTTAGATGGGGGTCTGTCTCCGGGGGGGTAGTTAGATGGGGGTTTGTACCCGGGTGGGGTATCTAGATGGGGGTCTGTCCCCGGGGATGTATTTAGATGGGGGTCTGTCTCCCAGGGGGTTAGTTAGATGGGGGTCTGTCCCCGGGTGGGGTATCTAGATGGGGGTCTGCCCCGGGGATGTATTTAGATGGGGGTCTGTCCCAAGGGATGTATTTAGATGGGTGTCTGGCCCCGGCGGGGTATCTAGATGGGAGTCTGTTATTGGCGGGTATTTAGATGGGAGTCTGCTCCTGGGGGGGTATTTTGATGGGGGTCTGTACCCGGTTGGGGTATCTAGATGGGGGTCTGTCCACGGGTGGGGTATCTAGATGGTGGTCTGTCTCCGGGGGCGGGGGTAGTTAGATGGGGGTCTGTCCCCGGGTGGGGTATCTAGATGGGGGTCTGTCCCGGGGAGGTACTTAGATAGGGATCTGTTCCCGGGGGGTGGGTATTTAGTTGGGGGTCTGTCCCGGGTTTGTATTTAGATGGGGGTCTGTTCCCGGGGGGCGGGTATTTAGTTGGGGGTCTGTCCCCGGGGTTAGTATTTAGATGGGGGTCTGTTCCCGTCACGCATTTGTAACAGGGGTATTAAAAGGGTATATTTAGTTGGGGGTCTGTCCCCGGGTGGGGTAATTAGATGGGGGTCTGTTCCCGGGCATGTATTTAGATGGGGGTCTGTCCCCGTGATTAGTATTTAGATGGGGGTTTGTCCCAGGGGGGATATTTAGATGGGGGTCTGTTCCCGGGGTGGGTATTTTGTTGGGGGTCTGTTCCCGGGATTAGTATATAGATGGGGGTCTGTTCCAGGGGGGGTGGTATTTAGTTGGGAGTCTGTCCCCGGGTGGGGTATCTAGATGGGGGTCTGTCCCGGGTTTGTATTTAGATAGGGATCTGTTCCCGGGGGGCGGGTATTTAGTTGGGGGTCTGTCCCCGGGGTTAGTATTTAGATGGGGGTCTGTTCCCGTCACGTATTTGTAACAGGGGTATTATAAGGGTATATTTAGTTGGCGGTCTGTCCCCGGAGATAGTAATTAGATGGGGGTCTGTTCCCATCAGGTATTTGTAACAGGGGTATTATAAGGGTATAATTAGATGGGGGTCTGTCCCCGGGTGGGGTATTTAGATGGGGGTCTGTTCCCGGGCATGTATTTAGATGTGGGTCTGTCCCCGTGATTAGTATTTAGATGGGGGTATGTCCCAGGGGGGGTATTTAGATGGGGTTCTGTTCCCGGGATTAGTATTTAGATGGGGGTCTGTTCCCGGGTGGGGTGGTATTTAGTTGGGGGTCTGTCCCCGGGGTTAGTATTTAGATGGGGGTCTGTTCCCGTCAGGTATTTGTAACAGGGGTATTATAAGGGTATAGTTAGTTGGGGGTCTGTCCCCGGGTGGGGTATTTAGATGGGGGTCCATTCCCAGGATTAGTATTTAGATGGGGGTCTGTTCCCCTGATTAGTATTTAGATGGGGGTCTATTCCCGGGATTAGTATTTAGATGGGGGTCTGTCCCAGAGGGGGAATTTAAATGGGGGTCTGTCCCGGGTTTCGGGTATTTAGTTGGGGATCTGTCCCCGGCGTTAGTATTTAGATGGGGGTCTGTTCCCGGGATTAGTATTGAGATGGGGGTCTGTCCGGGGGGGGCGGATTTAGTTGGGGCTCTGTCCCCGGCGTTAGTATTTAGATGGGGGTCTGTTCCCGGGATTAGTATTTAGATGGGGGTCTGTCCCGGGGGGGGGGGATTTAGTTGGGGCTCTGTCCCAGGTGGGGTATTTAGTTGGGGGTCTGTCCCCGGGGTTAATATTTAGATGGGGGTCTGTTCCCTTCATGTATTTTTAACAGAGGTATTATAAGGGTATAATTAGATGGGGGTCTGTCCCTGTGGTTAGTGTTTAGATGGGGGACTGTCCCCGTGGGGGGGGGGGGGTATTTAGTTGGCTGTCTGTCCCCGGAGTTAGTATTTAGATGGGGGTCTGTTCCCGTCAGGTATTTGTAACAGGGGTATTATAAGGGTAAAATTAGATGAGTGTCTGTCCCCGGGTGGGGTATTTAGATGGGAGTCCATTCCCGGGCATGTATGTGGATGGGGGTCTGTTGCCGTGATTAGTATTTAGATGGGGGTCTATTCCCGGGATTAGTATTTAGATGGGGGTCTATTCCCGGGATTAGTATTTAGATGGGGGTCTGTCCCGGGGGGGGGATTTAGTTGGGGCTCTGTCCCAGGTGGGGTATTTAGTTGGGGGTCTGTCCCCGGGGTTAATATTTAGATGGGGGTCTGTTCCCTTCATGTATTTTTAACAGAGGTATTATAAGGGTATAATTAGATGGGGGTCTGTCCCTGTGGTTAGTGTTTAGATGGGGGACTGTCCCCGTGGGGGGGGGGGGGTATTTAGTTGGCTGTCTGTCCCCGGAGTTAGTATTTAGATGGGGGTCTGTTCCCGTCAGGTATTTGTAACAGGGGTATTATAAGGGTAAAATTAGATGAGTGTCTGTCCCCGGGTGGGGTATTTAGATGGGAGTCCATTCCCGGGCATGTATGTGGATGGGGGTCTGTTGCCGTGATTAGTATTTAGATGGGGGTCTATTCCCGGGATTAGTAATTAGATGAGGTCTGTCCCAGGGGGGGTATTTAGATGGGGGTCTGTCCCGGGGAGGATTTAGTTGGGGGTCTGTCCCCGGGGTTAGTATTTAGATGGGGGTCTGTTCCCGGGGGGGTATTTAGATGGGGGTCCATTCCCGGGCATGTATTTAGATGGGGGTCTGTTCCCGGGGATGTATTTATATGGGGGTCTGTTCCCGGGATTAGTATTTAGATTGTGGTCTATTCCCGGGATTAGTATTTAGATGGGGGTCTTTCCTGGGGGGGATTTAGTTGGGGGTCTATCCCCGGGGTTAGTATTTAGATGGCGGTCTGTTCCCGGGATTAGTATTTAGATGGGGGTCTGTCCCGGGGAGGGGATTTAGTTGGGTGTCTGTCCCGGGGGGGGTATTTAGTTGGGGGTCTGACCCGGGGTTAGTATTTAGATGGGGGTCTGTCCCCATCAGGTATTTGTAACAGGGGTATTATAAGGGTATAATTAGATGGGGGTCTGTCCCCGGGTGGGGTATTTAGATGGGGGTCTGTTCCCTTGGGGTGGTATTTAGCTGGGGGTCTGTCCCCGGGATTAGAATTTAGATGGGGGTCTGTCCCCGTGGATGTATTTAGATGGGGGTCTGTCTCCGGGTGGGGTATTTAGATGGGGGTCTGTCCCCGGGGTTAGTATTTAGATGGGGGTCTGTCCCCGTGATTAGTTTTTAGTTGTGGTTCTGTCCTGGGCGGGGTGGATTTATTTGGATGTCTGTCCAGGGGGGATATTTAGTTGGGGGTCTGTCCCCGGGGTTAGTATTTAGATGGGGGTCTGTTCCCGTCAGGTATTTGTCACAGGGGTATTATCAGGGTATAATTAGATGGGGGTCTGTCTCTGGGGTTAGTGTTTAGATGGGGGTCTGACCCCGGGGGGGTGGGGTATTTAGTTGGTGGTCTGTCCACGGAGTTAGAATTTAGATGGGGGTCTGTTCCCGTCAGGTATTTTTAACAGGGGTATTATAAGGGTATAATTAGATGGGGGTCTGTCCCCGGGTGGGGTATTTAGATGGGGGTCTGTTCCCGTGGGGGGGTATTTAGTTGGGGGTCTGTCAACGGGGTTAGTATTTAGATGGGAGTCTGTCCCCGGGTGGGGTATCTAGATGGGGGTCTGTCTCCGGGGTGTGTAGTTAGATGGGGGTCTGTCTCCGGGGGGGTAGTTAGATGGGTGTCTGTCCCCGGGTGGGCTTTCTAGATGGGGGTCTGTCCCCGGGGATGTATGTAGATGGGGGTCTGTCCCCGGGGATGTATTTAGATGGGGGTCTATTCCCGGGATTAGTATTTAGATGGGGCTCTGTCCCAGTGGGGGCATTTAGATGGGGGTCTGACCCGGGGCAGATTTAGTTGGGGGTCTGTCCCCGGGGTTAGTCTTTAGATAGGGGTCTGTTCCCGGGGGGGTGGTATTTAGTTGGGGGTCTGTCCCCGGGGTTTTTATTTAGATGTGGGTCTGTTCCCGTCAGGTATTTGTAACAGGGGTATTATAAGGGTATAGTTAGATGGGGGTCTGTCCCCGGGTGGGGTATTTCGATGGCGGTCCATCCCCGGGCATGTATTTAGATGGGGGTCTTTTCCCATGGTTAGTATTTATCCCGATCGAGGAGGGCGGTCAGTCGCTGGTGTGCGTCCGCACCCAGGCTGCGACTCTCCGCCTTCGGACCCTGCAGAGATACCTGTACGTCGAGCGTCCTCCCAGATGGTGTGCGCTGGCGACGTATTTTTTCCGCCAGTGTCACTGCCTTCAAGACGACACGCAGCTCCCGGTGGAGTCCGTTAGCCGCGCCTCTCTGAGGGAGTTGCCTGTCTTTTACCGGGATCTTTTCCGAGTCTGGAACATGGTCGCCTCCAGTCAGGGCGCTCCCCCGCCGGCGGAGGAGAGCGCCTCGGCTGTCCGGGCGGCCGACTCCGGGGATGGTCCGGCGGGCGGAGGAGTAGCCGAAACCCCCGGGACGCCCCTCACTGCGGGTGGCGAGGGGGCTCGGGAGTGCGGAGCGATCCCGGCCGAGCTGACCCCCGCTCGGCCGGAACTGCTCATCGGACCCAGGCCCCGAAACCCTCCTCGGGAGCCGGTCCCGCACAACCCGAGCCGCCTCTCGGAAATGCCCTCCGTGCCATTCCAATCGGCGCGGAGGGGTTTCCTGTACGGGCTGCTCCTGCACACTCTCCACTTCCTCGCCCTCGTCAGCCGGCCGGACACGCCCTGGCGGTCCGCGTTGCCATCTGGTGGCGAGGGGAAACCCCGATGGAGGTCTCTCTACGCGGGAGTCTTCCCCCTTTACATCGGGGACCTGGGGTGGAGGGTGCTGCACAGAGCAGTCCCGTGCAATAGGCTTTTAAGTAGGTTCACGGACTCCCAGGCCACCTGTACTTTCTGCGGCCTGGACGAGTCCGTGTTCCACGTTTATACGGAGTGTGCGAGGTTGCAGCCCCTATTTGAGTATCTGAAGGGGCTGCTCCTCAAATTCTGGCTGCACTTCAGTCCCACGCTCCTGATCTTTGGGCACCCGGTGCGGAGGGGCTTGGGCCGGGAGGAGGATCTCCTCATCGGTCTGCTCCTGGGCCTGGCCAAGGTGGCAATTCACAGGTCCAGGTTGCGGGCCGTTGGGGGGTCCGTCCTCCCCGATTGCCTGCCCCTCTTCCGCGGTTACGTTCGCGCCCGGGTGTCCCTGGAAAAGGAGCATGCGGTGTCCGCCGGTACGCTTGAGGCCTTCCGCGACCGGTGGGCACCGCAGGGACTGGAGTGCATCGTCGACGCCGAGAATGGCATTTTAATTTGAGTTTTTTGTTTATTTATCTGTTTTAATAAAGTTATTTTAAAAATATAAGTGTGTATATAAAGGGGGCCTGAGGAATAAAGGCCCCCTCGACATAAAAAATGTATAAAGGGGGCCTGAGGAATAAAGGCCCCCTCGATTAAAAAAAAAAAAAAAAAAAAAAAAAAAAAAAAAAAAAAAAAAAAAAAAAAAAACGGGGGTTACATACAGAGTAAAGCTCCCTCTACACTGTCCCCATCAAACACTCCCCAGGACAGGTGGAGAATTGGTTTAGATCATTTTAAAAAGGGAGAAAGGGATTGACTGGGTAGTAAAAAAAAAAAAAAAAAAAAAAAAAAAAAAAAAATGGTTAGTATTTACATGGGTGTCTGTCCCCGGGGATGCATTTAGATGGGCGTCTATCCCCGGGGATGTATTTAGATGGGCGTCTGTTCCCGGGGATGTATTTAGATGGGGGTCTGATCCCGGGATTAGTATTTAGATGAGCGTCTGTTCTCGGGATTAGTATTTAGATAGGGGTCTATTCCCGGGATTAGTACTTAGATGGGGGTCTGTCCCGGGGGGGATTCAGTTGGGGTCTGTCCCCGGGGTTAGTATTTAGATGGGGGTCTGTTCCCGGGATTCATATTTAGATGGGGGTCTGTCCCGGGGGGGTGGGATTTAGTTGAGTGTCTGTCCCCGGGGTTAGTATTTAGATGGGTGTCTGTCCCCGGGGATGTATTTAGATGGGGGTCTGTCCCCGGGTGGGGTGTTTAGATGGGGGTCTGTTCCCGGGCACGTATTTAGATGGTGGTCTGTCCCCGTGATTACTATTTAGATGGGGGTATGTCCGGGGGGGGGGGGTATTTAGATGGGGTCTGTTCCCGTCAGGTATTTGTAACAGGGGTATTATAAGGGTATAATTAGAAGGGGGTCTGTCCTCGGGTGGGGTAATTAGATGGGGGTCCATTCCCGGTCATGTATGTAGATGGGGGTCTGTTGCCGTGATTAGTATTTAGATGGGGGTCTGTCCACGGGGATGTATTTAGATGGGGGTCTGTTCCCGGGGATGTATTTAGATGGGGGTCTGTCCCCGGGAGGGGTATCTAGATGAGGGTCTGTCCCCGGGTTGGGTATCTAGATGGGGGTCTGTCTCCGGGGGTGGTAGTTAGATGGGGGTCTGTCTCCGGGGGGAGGGTAGTTAGATGTGGGTCTGTCCCCGGGTGGGGTATCTAGATGGGGGTCTGTCCCCGGGGATGTATTTAGATGGGGGTCTGTCTCCGGGGGGGTTAGTTAGATGGGGGTCTGTCGCCGGGTGGGTTATGTAGATGAGGGTCTGTCCCCGGGGATGTATTTAGATGGGGGTCTGTACCCGGGGATGTATTTAGATGGGTGTCTGTCCCCGGCGGGGTATCTAGATGGGAGTCTGTTATTGGCGGGGTATTTAGATGGGAGTCTGCTCCTGGGGACTTATTTAGATGGGAGTCTGTCCCTGGGGGGGTGGAGTCTGATTCTGGGGTGGGGTACTGATGGGAGTCTGTCCCTTTGGGTGGGTATCTAGATGGGACTCGGTCCTGGGGGGGTATCTAAATGGGTTGTCTTGTAACAGGGGGATGGGGGTCTGTTCCTGGGTCTGTTGATAGTGAGGGTATTAGATGGGGGTCAGTTAACAGGAGATATTAGATAGGGAGGGAGACAGACAGAGGGAGAAACAGAGACAGAGGGAGAGACAGACAGAGAGAGAGGGAGGGCGAGATGAAAGGAAAACGTTTACATCTAATAATGTTGAAAAATGATCGAATTAAAAAGTAAAACTGGCTGTGTGCAAGAAATAATTTTGAAAGAAGAGATCAGGGGTTTTGTGTGTGTTTTGGGGGCAATTGTTGGATCAGTGATTGATATTGTCAAACTGAAGTGACATTTTATATTATTGAAAACATATTACTAAACACTGACAAACTTTAGAAGCAGGGGGAATGGGATATAGTCTGTGAGGGGACCTTGACAGAACATCAGTAACAATTCTCATTATCTGCACAGTCCTGCATTGGGGGTTTAGTGTGAGAGTTTAGGGGGCGAGTGTTGATCAGTGTTTGATATTTTCAAACTGCAGTGACGTTCCCAGCAAGGGCAAGATTTACAGGTTCAAAATTAACCAAGAAATGGATAAGAACATTTCTGTCCAAGGAGAGAGAGATGGTGTTCGAGACAGAGTCATGGAAAGAGGCAGAGAAAGAGGGAGAGGACGAGGGAGAGAGAGAAAGTTGGGAAGAAACAGACATGAGAGGGAGAGACAGAGAGAGGATGAGACAAGTTGTAACAATCATTAACAATCCTCATTATCTGCCCAGTCCTGTTTTTGGAGGTTAGTGTAAGTGTTTTAAGGTTGAATGTTGAACCAGTGTTTCATATTTTCAAGCTGCAGTGAGATTCCCAACAAAGCTGTTAAAGTATGTAAGAGCATGGAGGTTATGTTGGAACTGTATAACTCATTGCTTAAGCACCATAATGAGACCTCCCAGGGCAGGTACAGTGTGAGTTTAGATACAGAGTAAAGAAGTGGATTTAGAGAAGGAGGGAGAGATGGGCAGAAAGAGTGAGGAGATACGGGGAGGCAGTCAGATTGTAGGAGAAACTTTCCATCTAACCACGTGAAAAAATAAATAATTAAAAATATAAATGGACTGCGCACTGAAAATACTGTCCGCACACAACAGCTAAAGTCACACACCATCCTAACTTGAAACTATATCGCCATTCCTTCACTGTTACTGGGTCAAAATCCTGGAACTCGCTTCCTAACAGCACTGTGGGTGCACCTACCCCACATGGACTGCAGCGGTTCAAGAAGGAGGCTCAACACCACCTCCTCAAGGGCAATTAGGGATGGGTAATAAATAATGGCCAAGCCAGTAACGCACACATCCAACAAATAAATAAGGCAAATAAAAAGTTGACACCGAGTCACTTAAGGAGATATTACACGGGACGAACAAAAACCTGGTCAAAGAGATTGGTTTGAGGGAGCGTCTTCAAAGAGGAAAGAGTTAGTGAGATGGAGAGGTTTAGGAAAGGAATTCCAGAGTTAGGGCCTTGGCAGCTTGAAGGCACGGACACCAATGTTGGAACAATTCAAGTTGGGGATGCTCAAGAGGGCAGAATTAGAGGATCGCAGATATTTGTGGATTGCGGAGCTGGAGGAGATTGCAAAGATAGGGAGGGGTCATTTGTGGAAGACTGTTCCAAACTTCGAATACCCTTTGTATGTAGAAGTGTTTCGAAATTTCATCTTTGAAAGGGCTTTCGACTAATTTTTGGTTTTTAGACAGTCCCCCCGGTCCTATACTGTCCCCATCGAATACTCACAGGACAGGTACGCACGGGGTTAGATACAAAGTAAATATCCATCTACCAATGCCAGACTCACTGTTCGTCTGTCTCTTTCTCCTCATCTCTCACTGCCTGCAAGACCCTTTCTCTGCCTCTCTTTCTCCCTCTTCCCATCCTGAGAGCAAGAGGGAGAGATTGAGATAGTGTACAGAGGGAGATAGAGATAGAGGTAGAAAAGTAGAGAGATAGACTTGGAAAGTGAGTAACAGGGAGAAGAAACAGGGTTTCAGAGAGCAGAAGAGAGGGGAAGAGAGAGATAGAGATGGAGAGAGATTACCAGCAAGAGAGTTTACCAGAGATTACCTCTCTCTCAGTCCCTATCGCTCCTTTCCAATTTGTTACCATCTCCAATAAGTTTTCTCCTTCTAACCCGATGTTTCACACTCCATGCCTCTCGCTCGTATGCCTGTGCATACTGCAGTGAAGGATTACATCAAATTATTATGTTTTACATTTATCCTTTCAATCTAACTGAACAATCTGTCAGACTGTGAACAGAGGTGCCTTGGAGTGAATGGCCACTGATTCCTCAGAGTAACAGGACAGGTGCATGAAGTGGTTAAGAATGCTGACGGAATACTTCCCTTTATTGGCCGATGTGGAGAATATAAGAGCAGGGAGGTTATGTCAGAACTGCATAAAACACTAGTTAGACCACAGCGAGAGTACTGTGTGCAGTTCTGGTCACCAAATTACAGGAAGGATGTGATCACACTAGAGAGGGTGCAGAGGAGATTTACAGAGGATGTTGTCAGGAATGGAGAATATTAAGTATAAGTAAAGATTGGATAGAAAGGAATTGTTTTCTTTGGAACAGAGAAGGTTGAAAGGAAGATTTAATTGAGATGTTTAAAATAAAGACGGGCCCAGATAGAGTGGATAGGAAGGACCCATTTCCCTTAACAGAGGGGTCAATAACCGTGGCCATTGATTACAAGATTTCCACACCAATATCATGAAGGTGTGATGGCTTCCATTGGGGAATACCTTGCTGGATGTTTACAATGGAGCGTTTTCCTTCCTGATCATTAACACTCGCCGCTTGGGCTCCAACTTCATCCACATTTCTCCCACTTTCCCAATATTTCACTCTACATACCTATCTTTCTCTGTTAGTACACACAGCAGTGAAGGATAACATCAAATTAATATATCTTACATTATCCCTTTCAATCCACCGCAACAGTCTCTCTGTCTCCAACCTTGTCCTTCTCCACAACCCTCTCTCTGCCTGCACATCTAAGCCTCTCTCCCTCTGTCTCCCTCTTAGTGTCAGAGATAGCAGGAGGGATAGACAGAGAGAGAAAGGCAGAGAGAGACACAGAGAACAACCCCAGCTTCTCCAATCTATCCACGGAACTGAAGTCACTCATCCCTGGAACCATTCTTGTGAATCTTTGCTGCACCCTCTCTAATGTCCCCACTTTCTTCCTGAAGTACGGTGTCCAGAATTGGACAATGCTCCAGTTGAAGGCAAACCAGCGTTTTACAAAGGTCATATTTTCCTTGCTTTTGTATTCAATGTCTCTATTTATAATGTCAGGACCCCTTCTGCCATTTAAACACTTTCTGAACCTGTCCTGCCTCCTTCCGATATTGGTGCACAAATACTCCCCAGATGTGTCTGTTCCTGCACCTCCTTTCGAATTATATCCCTTACTTTATATCGCCTCTCCTCCTTTTTCCGAACCATGGAGGCGTAAGATGTGGGCATGGTTCTTAATGAATACATAGCGACTGTCTTCACAAAAGAGGGGACGACGCAGACATTGTAGTCAGTGAGGAGGGGTTTGAAATATTGAATGGGATAAATTGTGGGAGAGGAAATATTAAGGGGTTTAGCATCTTTGAAAGCTTATAATTCACCAGGCTCAGACTGTTTACAGGTGCAAAGGAGGAAATATCAGAGGCTCTGACCATCATTTTCCAAATCCTCTCTGGTTACAGTCGTGCTGCCAGAGGACTGGAGGACTACGCGTGTTGTACTATTGATTAACAAGGGAGAAAGTAATAGACTGAGGAATTACAGGCCACCCAGCCGAATCACAGTGGAGGGCAAATCATTGGGCTCATGGGAATGATTAATTCCTTTCTAGTATTGTGTGTCTCAGTGTCTCCATGTCTGTGCGTCTCTCATTGATGAGGAGTCGGTCTCTGGAATAAATGTCCCAGTGCTGTGGTAACATAAAATGGCCACCGAGTACCATCCTAAAATGGCTGACTAATGTTTGTGGATTTCCTCAGATGTTTGAGAGAGGAGAGAGAGAGAGACAGACAGACAGACAGAAAGAGAGAGAAAGAGAGAGACACAGACCAAGACACAGAGAGTGATAGCAAGATGTTTGACAGAGGAAGAGGAGGAGGCTATTTGGCCAATCAAACATCTTCTGTCATTCAATGAGCTCATGGCTGATGTGTGATCGAACTCCATGCACCTATCTTTGCCCCTTAATACCTTTGGTTAACAAAAATCTTATTATCTTTAAAACATTCATTAAATCACCCCATAATCTTCTAAATTCCAGGGAAAGGACATGTTGGAGCAGGAGGGGAGACTGGAGCAGATGGTTTGGGAAAGTGGATAAACTGAAGCAATGGATGAGGAGACTGAGGATTCAATACAGTGAGAGGAGAGGATGAGATTCACAGAGAGAGACTGCAGCAGAGTGTTCGAGGAAATCTAATCTACAGATCCCAGTAACACAACTCATTTCATACATTCAAACAATAATCCCTGTGGTTATTGGTGTTGGAGAACAGTTCATTGTTTATACAATATAGTCAATATATTAAGTTTGTACAGGCAATTGAATATAAATTTAAATATATTTCTGATATTAGCCTCGCTCTTTATTGAATTCAGTAGTCACAGAGATTTTAAAGTGCAGTATTTAAATAATGAATTACCATCAGTGAGGAACTGATTCTATTCTGTTTATTCAGTCACTAAGGAAGGAATAGGAACTTTCTACAAAACAAAATGAGGTCCTGGCAGAAATCAACACAGAGGATCAAGTCCAACAGGAAAATGAGCACAATCTGACAACAGACAACTTCAACTCACAGTTTCTCTCACTAATTGTTCTGGACATTCCAGCACTTTATGAGAGTGAATTAGTTACACTGCTGCTTCTTTCTCTTTCACTTTACTTCTGCTTATCTCTTTCCCTCTGTTTCGTTCTCCCTGCTCCTTTTTTCCTTCCCTATCTCTCTGGTGTACTCACACACTTTAAATTGTTACTTCATGCTGCTTTTCACATATGATTTATTCCTAACATTCTGCGTGTGTGTTCTGATCAGCAGCCCCAGGTACAATGATTCTATTCTCAGAGTCAGTTTATTCAATGGTGAAACCTCTGTGAATAATTTAATGTATCTACAGAACACTCAAGTCTCCACCTGTTCACCTGCACTCTTCACTTCATCTACAATACATGGAATAAACAGGATCGAAAGCTACTTCCAGACGGACCTCACAATTATTGAAATTCCTTCTCCTGGAATTATGAAGTAATCTGTTAGAATGTGGGATTGTTTCATTAATAAAACAGCAACATCAGCGCTGCAGCTGATAATCTACAGATAAATGGAAAGACTCTTGATACCAACTGATAGAGTGTAAACCAATAAAACATCACATCAATACTTTCTATTTTACAATGTATTCCAGTGACAGTGAAGGTCCACACTGAAGCAGAGAAGGAGAAGTGAAAGTGTCAGCAGCAAACTCAGTTCAGTAGCCAGACCTCTGAAGCAGCATCAGACACACACAGAATGAAATAATATTTGATAGCAGTGATAATCAATAAATACATTGAAATCCCAGTTAAACTGAGCCATGTTATTGGGGAGGTAGGACATTGTTCTGTCCCCTTGTAACACTGAGACCGTGAGATGTCCCATTATCAATCACCAAAATAAAAATATTTATATAAATATTCCAGGACGGATTTGGTCCACATCATGAAACTGTTAAAATCTCCTGATGCTTCGATCTTTGATCCTCACTGAAACATATCATACAAAAGCCTTCGCTGCACAGAATAATCCAGTAAGAATGCTCCGGCTACCGAAACCAATACCATTAAAGACATGATACAATGCCTGCAAGAATGAAGGAGTGGACAATGAGGGGATTCCATCAATAAATTGCTGGCAAATAACAGGCCGCTGTGTAACACACACAGTGAGAAGTAATACTGAGTACAGCAGTACAGTTAACATTGATTTACACCATTAACAGCTGAGATACTGGCTTACCAGCAACTCCAATTGCTGCAAGTACAGGATAGTAAATGTCTTGTATCTGATACATTACTGGATATCCCATTTCTGTGAGAAGCAGAGACTTCTGTTAGCCTGTCATGCACAGCTCCAGCAGGCACTCTGAGCTGATCCATTCCAATGGATCCTGATTTATACAGGGGATAAGTCTCCACTGACACGGTTATACCCCTGATCATTGCTGTTAGTTACACTCTCCTGAACAAACACATTACATCAGAAGCTTTAACTCTGATGTAAATAATGTGGTGGATAAAACACAATCATTTCAACATCAATGACATTTTCTTCGTAAGGCCACTCTCGGGAATAAACCTGAAAACTGTACTCATACTGGACGGATCCAACAATTATGCGTGGCGTCATTTACGTTTTCCATATTATTGCATTGACCTTGTTCACTCCTGGCGTTTCTATTGGAAATGTAACTGATCTGTCTGCAGTGGACACAGAATCCAGGGACAAAAGCAAACCTGTTTCACTCTGTTCCTGTCTTTTCCCATTTAAAATGTGAACTTTGAGTCTCTGATTTGGGACCATGTTCAGGGTTACAGCCCAGAAACTACTGTGATTGATATTGCGGGACAGACACTGTACGCATCCATTTGGGAGACAGTAGGGCAGTGATAATATCAATGGTCACGTAATCCAGAGGCCCAATCTGATGGCTTGGGGACAGGGGTTCAAATCCCACCACGGCAGCTATATAAAACAGAGGGACCTCCGCCTCTAGGTATAAAGTGGAGAGAGCGCCCTTTCTACGTATAAAGTGGAGGGAGCACAATCTTAATGTATAAAGTGGAGGGAGCACTCTCTCTGTTATAAAGTTGGGGGTGATAAAGGAAAGAGGAGAAAGGGAAACAGAAACAAATGGGGAAATGGAGAGAGAGGGACAAAGTGGAAGACATTGAGAGACAGAAGAGATAGTGAAATGAGACCTTGACGGAACCCCAGTCACAATCCCCATTGTCTCCCCGGTCCGGTATTTAGGGTTTATTGTGAATGTTTTAGGGATGAGTGTCAGATGCGTGTTTGATATTTTCAAACTGCATTTATATTCCCAACAAAAGCAAGAGTTAAAGATTCAAAAATTAACAAACAAATGGCTCAAAGCATTGCTGTCCATGTCGAGAGGGACGGAGAGATGGAGCGAGTGAGACACAGATGGAGAGAGGCACAGACAGAGTGGGACAGAGACAGAGGAAGAGAGAGAGACAGAGCTAGAATGACAGAGAAAAAAGAGAAACAGAGACAGAGGGGGACAGACAGAAAGGGAGGCAGGCAGATGCAGTGTGAGACAGACAGAAAGAGAGGCAGGCAGATGCAGAGGGAGAGAGACAGGGAGAAAGCGAGTGAGACAAATACAGAGGGAGAGAGACAGATGCAGAGGTAGAAAGGGACACAGAGAGAGAGGGAGAGAGACAAACAGAGGGAGAAAAAGAGACAGAGGGCGAGGCAGACAGAGAGAGAGAAGGAGGGCGAGATTAGAGGAAGAAATTTTCATCTAATAATGTTGAAAAAAGATAGAATTCAAAAGTAAAACTGGCCGTGTACAAGAACTAATTTTGAAAGGCAAGATCAGGGATTTAGTGTGAGTGTTTTGGGGCAAGTGTTGGATCAGTGATTGATATTTTCAAACTGAAGTGACATTTAATATTATTGAAAAAAATATTATTAAACACTGACAAACTTTAGAAGCAGGGGAAATGGGATACAGTGTGTGAGGGGACCTTGACAGAATCTCAGTAACAATCCCCATTATCTGCACAGTCCTGTATTGGGGGTTTAGTGTGAGAGTTTAGGGGGCGAGTGTTGTGCAGTGTTTGGTATTTTCAAACTGCAGTGACGTTCCCAGCAAGGGCAAGATTGACAGATTCAAAATTAACCAAGAAATGGATAAAAACATTTCTGTCTAAGGAGAGAGAGAGATGGTGCTTGAGACAGAGTCATGGAAAGGGGCAGAGAAAGAGGGAGAGGGCGAGGGAGAGAGAGAGAGAGAGAGAGAGAGAGAAAGATGGGAAGAAACAGACATGAGAGGGAGAGACAGAGAGAGGATGAGACAAGTTGTAACAATCATTAACAATTCGCATTATTTGCCCAGTCCTGTTTTTGGAGGTTAGTGTGAGTTTTAGGGGTGAATGTGGGATCAGTGTTTCATATTTTCAAACTGCAGTGCCATTCCCAACAAGGCTGTTAAAGTATGTAAGAGCAGGGAGGTTATGCTGGAACTGTATAACTCATTGCTTAAGCACCATAATTGGACCTCCCAGGGCAGGTACAGTGTGAGTTTCGATACAGAGTAAAGCAGTGGATTTAGAGAAGGAGGGAGAGACGGGCAGAAAGAGTGAGGAGATACGGGGAGGCAGTCAGATTGTAGGAGAAACTTTACATCTAACCACGTGAAAAAAAATAAATAATTACAAATATAAACGGACTGCGCACTGAAAATACTGTCCGCAATCAACAGCTAAAGTGACGCACCATCCTAACTTGAAATTCCATCACTGTTAATGGGTCAAAATCCTGGAACTCCCTTCCTCACAGCACTGTGGGTCGAACTACCCCACATAGACTGCAGCGGTTCAAGAAGGAGGCTCAAAACCAACTTCTCAAAGGCAATTAGGGATGGGCAATAAATGCTGGTCTGGCCAGTAACGCACACATCCAACAAATAAATAAGGCAAATAAAAAGTTGACACCGAGTCACGTAAGGAGATATTAGATGAGACGAACAAAACCTGGTCAAAGAGGTTGGTTTGAGGGAGCGTCTTCAAATAGGAAACAGAATTAGTGAGACGGAGAGGTTTAGGAAAGGAATTCCAGAGTTAGGGTGTTGGCAGCTTGAAGGCACGGCTACCAATGTTGGAATAATTCAAATTGGGGATGCTCAAGAGCCCAGAATTAGTGGATCACAGATATTGGCGGATTGTGGAGCTGGAGGAGATTGCAGAGATAGTGAGGGTGCATTTGTGGAAGACAGTTCCAAACTTCTACCACGCTTTGTGTGTAGAAGTGTTTCTGAATTTCATCTTTGAAAGGGCTTTCGACTAATGTTTCATTTTCAGACTGTCCCCCCCGTCCGAGAATCTCCCCATCGGATACTCACAGGGCAGGTACGCACGGGGTTAGATACAGAGTAAAGATCTATCTACCAATGCCAGACTCACTGTTCCTCTGTCTCTTTCTCCTCATCTCTCACTGCCCACGACGCCCTTTCTCTGCCTCTCTTTCTCCCTTTTCCCATCCTGAGAGCAAGAGGGAGAGATTGAGATAGTTTGCAGAGGGAGATAGAGAGCGAAAAGAGAGAGATAGACTTGGAAAGTGAGTAACAGAGAGAAGAAATAGGGTTTCAGAGTGTCGACGAGAGCGGAAGCGAGAGATAGACATGGAGAGAGATTACCAGCAAGATAGTTTACCAGAGCTTACCTCTCTCTCTTTAGGGTGGCACAGCTTCGCAGTGGTGAGCACCGCAGCCTCACAGCTCCAGCGACCCGGGTTCAATTCTGGGTACTGCCTGTGCGGAGCTGGGAAGTTCTCCCTGTGTCTGCGTGGGTTTTCTCCGGGTGCTCCGGTTTCCTCCCACAAGCGAAACGACTTGCAGGTTGGTCGGTAAATTGGCCATTATAAATTGCCAATGGTATAGGTAGGTGGTAGGGAAATATAGGGACAGGTGGGGATGTGGTAGGAATATGGGATGAGTGTATGATCAGTATAAAATGGTTGGTTGATGGTCGGCACAGACTCGGTGGGCTGAAGGGCCTGTTTCAGTGCTGTATCTCTAAAACTAAAACTAAAACCCTCTGTGCCTATCACTCCTTTCCCGTTTGTCACCATCTCCATCTATTTTTTCCCTCTGCCCCGATGTTTCACATTCCATGCCTCTCGCTCGTATGTCTGTGTACACTGCAGTGAAAGATTACATCAAATTATTATGTTTTACATTTGCTCTTTCAATCTAACCGAACAATCGCACTGTCTGGGAACAGAGGGGCGTTGCAGTGAATGTCCACTGATTCCTGAGGGTAACAGGACAGGTGGTTAAGAAGGCTTATGGAATACTTTAAAATAAAAACAAGAAATGCTGGAACCACTCAGCAGGTCTGGCAGCATCTGCGAAAAGAGAAGCAGAGTTAACGTTTAGGGTCAGTGACCCTTCTTCGGAACTCTTTCCTGTATTGGCCGATGTATAGAATATAAGAGCAGGGAGGTTATGCGAGAACTGTATAAAACACTAGTCAGACCACAGCTAGAGTACTGTGTACAGTTATGGTGAACACATTACAGGAATGATGTGATCACACCAGAGAGGGTACAGAGGACATTTACAGAGGATTTTGTCAGGAATTGAGAAATTTAACGATGAGTAAAGATTGGATAGGCTGGAATTGTTTTCTTTGGAACAAAGAAGGTTGAAGGGAAGATTTAAGTGAGGTGCATAAAATAATGACGGGCCTAGATAGAGTGGATAGGAAGGACCCATTTCCCATAACAGAGGCGTCAATAACCATGGGCATAGATTACAAGATTTCCACACCAATATCATGTGGGTGTGATGGCTTCCATGGTGGAATAACTGGCTGGATGTTTACAATGGAGCGTTTTCCTTCCTGATCATCAAAACTGGCCGCCTCGGCCCCAACGTCATCCACATTTCTCCCACTCCACCAATATTTCACTCGACATACCTATCTTTCTTTGTTTGCATACACAACAGTACAGGATTACATTAAATGAATATATCTTACATTGTGCCTTTCAATCCACCTCAACAATCTCTCTCTCTCCAACCTTGTCCCTCTCAACAGCACTCTCTCTATCTGCATATCTAAGCCTCTCTCCCTCTGTCTCCCTCTCAGTGTCAGAGATAGCAGGAGCGAGAGACAGTGAAAGACACAGAGAACAATCCCAGCTTCTCCAATCTATCCACGTAACTGCAGACCCTCATCCCTGGAACCATTCTTGTAAATATTTTTTGCACCCTCTCTAATGCCCCCACATTCTTCCTAAAGTACAGTGTCCAGAATTGGACAATGCTCCAGTTGAAGGCAAACCAGCGTTTTACAAAGGTCATAACTTCCTTTCTTTTGTATTCAATGTCTCTATTTATAATCTCAGGACCCCTTCTGCCATTTAACCACTTTCTGAACCTGCCCTGCCACCTTCAGTGATTAGTGCACAAATACTCCCCAGATGTTTCTGTTCCGGCACCTCCTTCAGAATTCTATCCCTTACTTCATATCATCTCTCCTCCTTTTTACTAACCATGGAGGCGGATGATGCGGGCATGGTTCTTAATGAATATAAGGCGACAGTCTCCACAAAAGAGGGGACGACACAGACATTGTAGTCAATGAGGAGGTGTTTGAAATATTGAATGGGATAAACAGTGAGAGTGGAAATATTCAGGGGTTTGGCATCTTTGAAAACTGATAATTCACCAGGCTCAGACTGTTCACAGGTGCAAAGGAGGAAATAGCAGAGGCTCTGACCATCATTTTCCAATCCTCACTGGTTATAGTCGTGCTGCCAGAGGACTGGAGGACTGTGTATGTTGTACTGTTGATAAACAAGGGAGAAAGTAATAGACTGAGTAATTACAGGCCACCCAGCCTAATCACAGTGGAGTGCACTTTATTGGGCACAAGGGAATGAATAATTCTTTTCTAGTACTGTGTGCATCAGTGTCTCCATGTGTGTGTTCCTGTCACAATTTGAGCACTATCCTTACATTGGTGAGGAGTCGGTCTCTGGAATAAATGTCCCAGTGTTGTGGTAACATAAAATGGCCACCGAGAACCAACCTAAAATGGCTGACTAATGTTGGTGGATTTCCACAGATATTTGAGAGAGGAGAGACAGACAGACAGACAGACAGAAAGAAAGACAAAGAGAGAGACACAGACCAAGACACCGATAATGATAGCAAGATATTTGTCATTGGACAGAGGAAGAGGAGGAGGCCATTTGGCCCCTCAACCCTCTTCTGTCATTCAATGAGCTCATGGCTGATGTGTGATCTAACTCCATGTACCTATCTTTGCCCCTTAATACCTTTGGTTAACAAAAATCTATCAAACTCAGATTTAAAAACTAACAAGTGTCTCAGCATGAATTGCCGTTTGTGGGAGAGATTTCCAAACTGATACTCCACCTGGTGTGTTGAAGTGTTTCTTCATTTCACTCCTGAAAGGTTTGTCGACTGCGTTTAGATTTTAAGACTATGCCCCCAAGTTCCTGACTCCGCAGCCAGTGGGAATTGTTACTCTCTGTCCACCCTTTCAGTTTCCGTTATTATCTTGAATACATTCATCAAATCACCCCATAACCTTCTAAATTCCAGGGAAAGGACATGTTGGAGAAGGAGGGGAGACTGGAGCAGATGGTTTGGGAAAGTTGATAAACTGAAACAATGGATAAGGAGACTGAGGATTCAATACAGAGAGAGGAGAGGCTGGGATTCACAGGGAGAGACTGCAGCAGAGTGTTAGAGGAAATCTAATCTGTAGATCCCAGTAATACAACTCAATTCATACATTCAAACAATAATCCCTGTGGTTATTGGTGTTGGAGAACAGTTCATTGCTTATACATTATAGTCAATATATTAAGTTTGTACATTCAATTGAATATAAATTTAAATATATTTCTGATATTAGCCTCGCTCTTTATTGAATTCAGTAGTCACAGAGATTTTAAAGTGCAGTATTTAAATAATGAATTACCATCAGTGAAGAACTGATTCTATTCTGTTTATTCAGTCACTAAGTAAGGAATAGGAACTTTCTACAAAACAAAATGAGGTCCTGGCAGAAATCAACACAGAGGAACAAGTCCAACAGTAAAATGAACACAATCTGACAACAGACAAATTCAACTCACAGTTTCTCTCACTAATTGTTCTGGACATTCCAGCACTTAAAGATAGTGAATTATTTACACTGCTGCTTCTTTCTCTTTCTCTTTACTTCTGCTTATCTCTTTCCCTCGGTTTCGTTCTCCCTGCTCCTTTTCTCCTTCCCTATCTCTCTGGAGTACTCACACACTTTAAATTGTTACTTCATGCTGCTTTTCACATATGATTTATTCCTAACATTCTGCGTGTGTGTTCTGATCAGCAGCCCCAGGTACAATGATTCTATTCTCAGAGTCAGTTTATTCAATGGTGAAACCTCTGTGAATAATTTAATGTATCTACAGAACACTCAAGTCTCCACCTGTTCACCTGCACTCTTCACTTCATCTACAATACATGGAATAAACAGGATCGAAAGCTACTTCCAGACGGACCTCACAATTATTGAAATTCCTTCTCCTGGAATTATAAAGTAATCCGTGAGAATGTGGGATTGTTTAGTTAAAAAAGCACCAACATCAGCACTGCAGCTGATAATCTACAGATAAATGGAAAGACTCGTGATTCAAATTGATAGAGTGAAAACCAGTAAAACATCACATCAATACTTTCTATTTTACAATGTAGTCCAGTGACAGTGACGGTCCACAGTGAAACAGAGAAGGAGAAGTGAAAGTGTCAGCAGCAAACTCAGTTCAGTAGCCTGACTTCTGAAACTGTGTCAGACACACACAGAGTGAAATAATATTTGATAACAGTGATAATCAATAAACACATTGAAATTCCAGTTAAACTGAGCCATGTTATTGGTGAGGGAGGACATTGTTCTGTCCCCTTGTAACTCTGAGAACATGAGATGTCTCATTATCAATCACTGAAAACAAAATCATAAAAATATTCCAGAACCGGTTAGATCCACATCATAAAACTGTCAAAAACTCCTAATGGTCTGATTATTGATCCTCACTGAAACATCTCATTCAAATACATTCAATACACAGAATAATCTAGTAACAATGCCACAGTTACTTAAAACAATACCATTAAATACATAGTGCAGTTCCTGCAGGAATGAAAGAGGAGTCAATGAGGAGATTCCATCAGTAAATTGCTGGAAAAGAACAGGCGACTGTTTAACACACACAGAGGGAAAATATACCAAGTACAGCAGCTCAGTTAACATCGAATTACACCATTAACAGCTGAGATACTGGCTTACCAGGAACTCCAATTGCTGCAAGTGCAGGATAATAAATGTCTTGTATCTGAAAGATTACTGGATATCCCATTTCATGAGAAGCAGAGACTTCTGTTAGCCTGGAATCCACAGCTCCAGCAGGCACTCTGAGCTGATCCATTCCTATGGGTCCTGATTAATAGAGGGGATAAGTCCCCACTGACACGGTTATACCCCTGATCATTGCTATAAGTTACACTCACCTGAACAAACACATTACATCAGCAGCTTTAGAACATAGATAGAACATAGAACAGTACGGCACAGTACAGGCCCTGCGGCCCACGATGCTGTGCCGTACCTTTAACCTACTCTCAGATCAAACTAACTACCAACCCTTCATTCTACTATCATCCATGTACCTATCCAAGAGTCGCTTAAATATCCCTAATGTATCTGCTTCTACTACCACCACTGGCAGCGCATTCCACGCACCCACCACTCTCTGGGGAAAGAACCTACCTCTGACATCACCCCGAAACCTTCCTCCAGTCACTTTAAAATTATGCCCCCTGGTGATAGCCCTTTCCAACGTGGTAAAAGGTCTCTGGCTGTCCACTCTATCTATGCCTCTCATCATCTTGTAGCCCTCAATCAAGTCACCTCTCATCCTTCTTCGCTCCAATGAGAAAAGCCGTGGCTCCCTCAATCTTTCTTCGTAGGACATGCCCTCCAGTCCAGGCAGCATCCTCAAGATCCCTCTGTTCCTCCACACTACCAAGAATCCTCTCTTTCAGCCTGTATTCCGCATTCAAATTCGACTTTCCAAAATGAATCACTTCACACTTTTACATGTTGAACTCGATCTGCCACTTCTCAGCCCAGCTCTGCATCCTGTAAATCTCCCGTTGCAACCTACAACAAAAATCCACACTATCCACAACACCAGCAATCTATGTGTCATCGGCAAACTTGCTAACCCAGCCTTCCGCTTCCTCATCCAAGTCATTTATAAAAATCACAAAGAGCAGAGTTCCCAGAACAGATCCCCACGGGACACCACTGGTCACCGAGCTCCAGGCTGAATACTTTTCATCTACTACCACCCTCTGTCTTCTATGGGCCACCCAATTTTGTATCCGGACAGCCAACTTTCCCTGTATCCCGTGCCTCCTTACTTTCTGAATGAGCCTACCATGGGGATACTTATCAAACGCTTTGATAAAATCCATATATACCACATCCACTGCTCTTCCTTCATCAATGTGTTTTGTCACATCTTCAAAGAATTCAATAAGGCTTGTGAGGCATGATCTGCCCCTCACAAAGCCATGCTGACTGTCTCTAATCAAACCATGCTTTTCCAAATAATCATAAATCCTGTCTCTCAGAATCCTCTCCAATAATTTGCCCACTACCGACGAAAGACTAACTGGTCTATAATTCCCAGGGTTATCCCTATTCCCTTTCTTGAACAAGGGAACAACTTTTGCCACCCTCCAATCATCTGGTACTACTCCAGTGGACAGTGAGGACGCAAAGATCATCGGCAAAGGGGCGGCAATCTCTTCCCTCGCTTCCCGTAATATCCTTGGGTATATCCCGTCTGGCCCCGGGGACTTATCTGTCCTCATATCATTCAAAATTTCCAGCACATCCTCCTTCTTAACCTCACCCTGTTCGAGCATATCAGCCTGTTCCACGCTATCCTCACAAACGACCAGGTCCCTCTCAGTAGTGAATACTGAAGCAAAGTATTCATTTAGGACCTCCACTACCTCCTCCGACTCCAGGCACAAGTTCCCTCCACTATCCCTGATCGGCCCTACCCTCACTCTGGCCATCCTCTTGTTCCTCACATAAGTGTCGAACGCCTTGGGATTTTCCTTAATCCTACCCGCCAAGACTTTTTCATGTCCCCTTCTAGCTCTCCTAAGTTCATTTATCAGTTCCTTCCTGGCTATCTTGTAACCCTCCAGAGCTCTGTCTGATCCTTGCTTCCTCAACCTTAAGTAAGCTTCCTTCTTTCTCGTGACTAGCTGTTCCACATCTCTTGTCATCCAAGGTTCCTTCACCTTCCCATCCCTTCCTTGCCTCATCGGGACAAACCTAACCAGCAGTCGCAGCAAGCGCTCCCTAAACAACCTCCACATTTCTGTCGTGTATTTCCCGAAGAGCATCTGTTCCCAATTAATGCTCTCCAGTTCCTGCCTAATAGCATTGTAATTCCCCCTCCCCCAATTAAATATTTTCCCATCCCGTCTGCTCCTGTCCCTCTCCATGACTACAGTAAAGGTCAGGAAGTTGTGATCACTATCACCGAAATGCTCTCCCACCGAGAGATATGCCACCTGGCCTGGTTCGTTGCCAAGCACCAAGTCCAACATCGTCTCCCCTCTAGTCGGCCTCCCTCCATATTGAGTCAGGAAACCTTCCTGGACACACCTGACAAAAAACTGCTCCATCCAAACTATTTGCACTAAGGAGGTTCCAATCAATATTAGGGAAGTTGAAGTCACCCATGACAACAACCCTGTTACTTCTGCACCTTTCCAAAATCTGCCTCCCAATCTGTTCCTCCGTGTCTCTGTTGCTATTGGGGGGTCTATAGAAAACTCCCAATAAAGTGATTGCTCCTTTCCTGTTTCTGACATCCACCCATAATGACTCAGTAGACAAACCCTCCTCGACGACCTCCCTTTCTGCAGCTGTGATACTATCCCTGATTAGCAATGCCACTTCCCACCTCTTTTACCTCATTCCCTATTCCTTTTGAAACATCTAAACCCCGGAACATCCAACATCCATTCCTGTCCCATGATATCCAAGTCTCCATCATCGCCACAACATCGTAGCTCCAAGTACTGATCTATGCTCTAAGTTCATCACCCTTATTCCTGACACTTCTTGCGTTAAAATAGCTTTGACTCTGATGTAAATAAAGTGGTGGATAAAACACAATCATTTCAATGTCAATGACATTTTCTGAGTAAGACCTCTCTCGGGAATAAACCTGAATTCTGTACTCATGCTGGATGGATGGCAATTATGAGAGGCGTCATTTACATTTTCCATATTATTGTATTGAGCTTGTTCACTCCTGGCGTTTCTATTGTAAATGCAACTGATCTGTCTGCAGTGGAAACTGAATCCAGGGACCAAAGCAATCCTGTGTCACTTTGTTCCTGCCTTTTCCCAGTTAAAATGTGAACTTTGAGTCTCTGATTCGGGACCATGTTCAGGGTTACAGCCCAGAAACTACTGTGAGTGATATTTCGGGACAAACACTGTACACATCCATTTGGGAGGCAGTTCGGCAGTGATAATATCAATGGTCACGTAATCCAGAGGCCCAACTTGATGGCCTGGTGACAGGGGTTCAAATCCCACCATGGCAGCTATAAAAAACAGAGGGAGCTCCCTTTCTTTGTATAAAGTAGAGGGAGCTCCACCTCTTCGTATAAAGTGGAGAGAGCGCCCTCTCTATTTATAAAGTTGGGGGCGATGAAGGAAAGAGGTGAAGTGGGAAACGGAAACAAATGGGGAAATGGAGAGAGAGGGACAAAGTGGAAGTCAGTGAGAGACAGAAGAGATAGTGAAATGAGACCTTGATGGAACCCCATTAACAATCCCCATTGTCTGCCCATTCGGTATTTGGGGTTTAATGTGAGGGTTTTCGGGATGAGTGTTAGATGCGTGTTCGATATTTTCAAACTGTATTGACATTCCCAACAAAGGCAAGAGTTAAAGATTGAAAATTAACCAAACATATGGCTCAAATCATTGCTGTCCATGTCCAGAGGGACGGAGAGATGGAGGGAGTGAGACACAGACGGAGAGAGACACAGACAGAGTGGGACAGAGACAGAGGTAGAGAGAGAGACGGAGCTAGAATGATAGAGGAAAAAGGAGAAACAGAGACAGACGGGGACAGAGAGAAAGGGTGTCAGGCAAATGCAGAATGAGACAGACAGAAAGGGAGGCAGGCAGATGCAGAGGGAGAGAGACAGGGAGAAAGGGAGTGAGACAGATACAGAGGGAGAGAGACAGATGCAGAGGGAGAAAGGGACAGTGAGGGAGTGAGGGATAGAGACAAACAGATTTAGAAACAGAGACAGAGAGAGAGAGAGACAGACAGGAAGAGAAGGGGATGGCGAGATTATAGGCAAAACTGTATATCTAATAATGTTGACAAAAGATAGAATTAAAAAGAAAAACTGGCTGTGTGCAAGAACTAATTTTGAAAGGAAAGATCAGGGGTTTCGTGTGAGTGTTTTGAGGGTGAGTGTTGGATCAATGATTGATATTTTCAAACTGAAGTGACATTTAATATTATTGAAAAAGATATTATTAAACACTGACAAACTTTGGAAGCAGGTGAAATTGGATATAGTGTGTGAGGGGACCTTGACAGAACCTCAGTAAACAATCCCCAATCTGCACAGTCCTGCATTGGGGATTTAGTGAGAGAGTTTAGGGGGCGAGTGTTGATCAATGTTTGATATTTTCAAACTGCAGTGATGTTCCCAGCAAGGGCAAGATTGACAGGTTCAAAATTAACTAAGAAATGGATAAAAACATTTCTGTCCAAGGAGAGAGAGATGGTGTTAGAGACAGAGTCATGGAAAGAGGCAGAGAAAGAGGGAGAGGGTGAGGGAGAGAGAGAGAGAAAGATGGGAGGAAACAGACATGAGAGGGAAAGACAGAGAGAGGATGAGGCAAGTTGTAACAATCATTAACAATTCTCATTATCTGCCCAGTCCTGTTTTTGGAGGTTAGTGTAAGTGTTTTAGGGGTGAATGTTGGATCAGTGTTTCATATTTTCAAACTGCAGTGACATTCCCAACAAGGCTGTTAAATTATGTAAGAGTAGGGAGGTTATGCTGAAAGTGTATAACTCATTGCTTAAGCACCAGAATGAGACCTCCCAGGGCAGGTACAGTGTGAGTTTAGATACAGAGTAAAGCAGTGGCTTTAGAGAAGGAGGGAGAGAGGAGCAGAACGAGTTAGGAGATACGGCGAGGCAGGCAGATTGTAGGAGAATCTTTACATCTAACCACCTGAAAAAAATAAATAATTAAAAATTTTAATGGACTGCGCACTGAAAATACTGTCCGCACACAACAACTAAAGTCACACAAAATCCTAACTTGAAACTATATCGCCATTCCTTCACTGTTCCTGGGTCAAAATCCTTGGACCCCCTTCCTAACAGCACTGTGGGTGTACATACCCCACATGGACTGCAGCGGTTCAAGAAGGAAGCTCAACACCACCTTCTCAAGGGCAATTAGGAATGGGTAATAAATGCTGGCCTGGCCAGTAACGCACACATCCAACAAACAAATAAGGCAAATAAAAAGTTGACACCGAGTCACGTTAGGAGATATTACACTAGACGTACAAAAACTTGGTCAAACAGGTTGGTTTGAGGGAGCATCTTCAAAGAGGAAAGTGAGTTAGTGAGACGGAGAGGTTTAGGAAAAGAGTTCCAGAGTTAGCAGCTTGGCAGCTTGAAGGCACGGCCACCAATGTTGGAACAATTCAAATTGGGGATGCTCAAGAGGCCGGAATTAGAGGATCACAGATATTGGTGGATTGCGGAGATGGAGGAGATTGCAGAGATATGGAGGGGTCATTTGTGGAAGTCAGGTCCAAACTTCTACCACCCTTTGTATGTCGAAGAGTTTCTAAATTTCATCTTTGAAAGGGCTTTCGACTAATTTTTGATTTTTAGACAGTCCCCCCCGTCCGAGACTGTCCCCATCGAATACTCGCAGGGCAGGTACAGCACGGGGTTAGATACAGAGTAAAGATCTATCTACCAATGCCAGACTCACTGTTCCTCTGTCTCTTTCTCCTCATCTCTCACTGCCTGCAACAACCTTTCTCTGCCTCTCTTTCTCCCTCTTCCCATCCTGAGAGCAAGAGGGAGAGATTGGGATTGTGTGCAGAGGGTGATTGAGAGAGAAAAGGGAGAGATAGACTTGGAAAGTGAGTAACACAGAGAAGAAATAGGGCTTCAGAGTTTCGAAGAGAGGGGAAGAGAGAGATAGAGATGGAGAGAGATTACCAGCAAGAGAGTTTACCAGAGCTTACCTCTCTCTCTGTGCCTATCACTCCTTTCCAATTTGTTACCAACTCCATCTATTTTTCTGCCTCTACCCCGATGTTTCACACTCGATGCCGCTCGCTCGTATGTCTGTGTGTACTGAAGTGAAGGATTACACCAAATTATTTTGTTTTACATTTGCTCTTTCAATCTAACCAAACAATCACTCTGTCTGGGAACAGAGGGGCCTTGGAGTGACTGTCCACTAATTCCTGATGGTAAAAGGACAGGTGGATAAGGTGGTTAAGAAGGCTTATGGAATACTTCCCTTTATTGGCCGATGTAGAGAATATAAGAGCTGAGGGGTTATGTTAGAACTGTATAAAACACCAGTTAGACCACAGCTAGAGAACTGTGTACAGTTCTGGTCACCACATTGCAGGAAGGATGTGATCACACTGGAGAGGGTACAGAGGAGATTTACAGAGGATGTTGTCAGGAATGGAGAATTTTAAATATGAGTAAAGATTGGATAGGCTGGAATTGTTTTCTTTGGAACAGAGAAGGTTGAAGGGAAGATTTAATTGAGGTGTATAAAATAATGACGGTCTTTGATGGCTTGGATAGGAAGGACCCATTTCCCTTAACAGAGGGGTCAATAACCATGGGCATAGATTACAAATTTCAGGCGTGAAATTAAATATCAAATTAGGAGAGCAAAGAGAGGGCTGTTACTGCATTACCAAGTAAAATGAAGGAAAACACAAAGATGTTTTATAAATACATGAAGAGCAAGAGGATAACTAACGAGAGAGTATTAGGGACCAAAAAGGGAATGTGTGTGTGGAGGTGGGAGATGTGGGCATGGTTCATAATGAATACTTTGTGTCTGTCTTTAAAAAAGAGAGGGAACGATGCAGACATTGTAGTTAAGGAGGAGGAGTTTGAAATATTGGATGGGATACACAGAGTGAGGGGGAAATATTAAGGTGTTTGGTATCTTTGAAAGTGGAGAAATGGTCAGGCTTGAATGCATTGGAATCAGTTCAGAGAAGGTTCACTCGGCTGATTCCTGGGATGAAGGGGCTGTCTTATGAGGAATGGTCGAACAGGTTGGGCCTAAAATCATTGGAGTTCAGAAGAATGAGAGGTGATCTTATTGAAACAATCAAGATTCTGAGGGGACTTTAGAGGGCGGATGCTGAGAGGATGTTCCCCTTGTGGGGGAGTCTAGAACTAGGGGGCTCAGTTTAAAAATAAAGGGTCTGCCATTTATGACAAAGATGAGGAGGGAGTCTTTTCCTCTTCGCTGGTGGTTAGACTGTGGAATTCTCTCTCCCAGGGAGCAGTGGAGCTTGGGTCATTGAATATATTCAAGGCTGAGTTAGATAGATTTATGATCGACAATGGAGTCAAGGGTTATGGGGGGCATGCAGGAAAGTGGAGTTAAGAACACTATCAGATCAGCAGATCAGTCATGAGCGTATTGAATAGCTGAACACGCTCGATGGGCTGAATGGCCTACTCCTGCTCCTATTTCATAGAATCTTGTGTATAAATTGGAGGGTTTTCTCTCCATTCTTTAAGTCATTTTTATAGCAGAGACAGGGCCATGTGTAATCTCAACAGAGACAGGGTCTAGTGCAGACCTAACTAGTGCATCGATAACTGAGACTAGTGTAAAAGGTATTGAGGATACAGAATTCTAATCATGCATTTAGGGGAACTTTTTCAGACCAGTACTTGGCAAGGCCAACAAGAGATGGGTCAGTTTTATATTTAGTTTCAGGGAATGAAGCTGGGCCGGTGGAAGGTGATTTAGAAAAAGTGGAGTGGAAAAAGTTACTTGAAGGTAAATCAGTGTCAGAGCAGTGAGAGGGAATCATTTCATCTTGGAGGAATTATTATTCCAGATTTATTTTTTATTTTCAGAGTAATTCATATTCACAAGAGCCCAATGTTGGATTTGAACTCCTGCTTTTTCAGTCATTAGCTCAGGCTTTCAGATTACAAACTGTAAAAGACATTCACCTTCCTCCTGTTGTTATCTGACTGTCTCAGCTTTTGTATATTGTCCCCAATCTTGTTCTTTCATGTTTCTAAAGTCTTTGATGCTATTCAGACATTGGTAAACCACTTCATTCTCTCAGGACATCGGCTTAAAGACCTTCAGGGATGCAATCCACAATCTAATTCACACCCTATTCAAGCAACCAAAACCTTCAACTGCATTCAAACACCCCTATATCCTGTCCCTGCACAGATAACTGACAGTTCCACAATGCAGGAATGTCTGAATGAGAAACCACATTTACCTGACACAATCCAAGCTCCAAATTGAATCAGTAAGATGTAGAAAATACCACAGAAATGTGACTTGTTCCTTGTAACAGTGAGACTGAAACATTTCAGGGTACTATTCAACCAAGAAGGATTCCGAGAAAAGTCAAGATCGGTGTTGAAAGAGAAAGAGAGAGAGTTAAATGGGGAGAGAGAGAGAGAGAGAGACACTGTCAGCTCCTGTATGTGTAAGGCCTCTCTGTTCCTGCACCCATTTTAACATTGTACCATTTAGTTTAGATTGCCTCTCCCACATCTTCCTTCCAAAATCCATCACTTCACATTTCTCAGCATTGAAGTTAACCTGCCATGTGTCTGTCCAATTCACCAGGCTGCCAATAGTTCCTGAAGTCTGATACTATTCTCTTCCCTCTTTACTACATTTGCAAAGTTTTGTGTCGTCTGCAAACTTTGAAGTTCTGCTCTGTAAACACAAGTCAGGTCATTAATAGACATCAAAAACAGCAGTGGTCCCAATACAAACCTCTGGGTGACACCACTCTTTACTCCCTCCAGTCTGAAACAACCGTTCACCACAACTCTCTGTGTTCTGTCTCTTACCCAATGCTGTAACCCCTCTGTCACTGTCCCTTTAATCACAGGAGCAACAATCTTGTGAAATAGTCATAAAAGAGGGGGATGATACAGGCATTGTGGTTAAGGAGGAGTGTGAAATATTGGATGGTATAAAGAGAGTAGAATGATACCTGGACTCCAAGGGTTAAGCGAAGAGGGAGAATCACAAACCGGAGGAAATAGTTTTGAAATGTGATCGAGGACAGTCTGCTGTGAACTCACTGAATCACAGACTGCTCCAGCACAGAAAGAGGCCAGTCACCCATCGTGCCCGTGTGGGCTCAATGAACTTCTCTCTGGTGTCCTGGCCAATATTTATAACACAACCAAAATCACTAAAACAAGATTCTGTTCATTATCACATTGCTGTTTGTGGGAGCTTGCTGTGTACGATTGGATGTACCGCTGTACATCTCTACCCACTTTGAGAAACAACCGTTCACAACTATTCTCTGCTTTCTGTGTCTTGGTCAATGTTCGATACAGAGTAAAGCTCTCTCTGCACTGTCCCCCATCAAACACACCCCAGGACAGGTACAGCACGGGGGGTTAGATGCACAGTAAAGCTCCCTCTACACTCCCCCATCAAACATTCCCCAGGACAGGTACAGTACGGGGTTAGATACAGTGTAAAGCTCCCTCGATGCTGTCCCCATCAAACACTCCCAGTACAGGTGCAGCACTGGGATTGGCTGGGCAATTTGGAGCACTTCCTGTGTATGATTAGTCGAATCAGCTGCACATGAGCAAGCTGGAACTGCAGAGGAAACAGCAGAGTGGAGAGAGCTGTATTTCCTGCTTCAACTGTGCAACTGTTGTACTTTTACAAGGACAAAGGAGAACTGCAAGTAATTTTGGAGAGGTAGGTGTTGGAGCGCCAGAGAACTGGTTGTTGTTTGGACTGTTGTGGGAGGGAGAAGGCACCAGAAGATCCAGGGGTGGGGCTGCCAAATTCTATAGGGAGCCCTTGTATTGCTCCTGTGTTTATCTGCCATCCCGCACAAAAGGGGCTCCCCCGCCCACCCCCAACTGTGTGGCTCGGGACGGCTGGAGCTGCCCGGGTGAAGAAAGTCTTGACAGAAAAGCGGAAAGGAGAGAACCGGGCGACTCTAGCCGACCCGGGCGAAGAACCCGCCCCTAACTGTAGGACAGGACTGTGAACGCTGAAGGAAGGTGTTCCAACCACCAAACCACCGAAACATCCTCACAGCTCATCTCTCCCACCCATCACCCAGCTGTCTATCCACTCCTCTCCTTGTTCTTTTCCTTTGCACCCCTATTACCCACTACCCCTACCCGTCCCATCATATTGCTTACGTTTAAAAGCTGTTAGTTTACTTCTTAAGGGTGGGCGTGGCTCTGTGTCCCATGGCAAGTCCCTCTGCACCGGTGGCGGGGCCGTCTCGCAAGTATGCTGCTGCAGCTGTACCTCAATTCCCGTCACCGTTTGCACTAATAACAGCAAAGCATGGGGTCAAAAGCTACGTCCATCCGAACATGACGATAGAGGCATGTGTTAAGGCAAGGCCGAGGTTGTTGGCCCTTCGGCCATTGTAGCAGCCTCTAAAATGTACGGGAAGGCAGTGTTTCTCCTGAAGACCGAGTAGGCTGAGTCCCTGGTTCTGAGCCAGGGACTCACCGTGGGCGGGACCATTCTGCCAGTGGACCCCCTGGAGGCCACTGTGCAAAGGGTCATTTTTTCCAACGGCCCGCCCTTCATTCCTAGTGGGCTCGTCCTTCGCCACCTGCACTATCTGGGAGAAGTAAAGACGGGGCTCACCCCAGTCCCGCTCGGTCTTCGGGAGAACAGCCTCCGGCATGTGTACTCCTTCCGCCGCCAGCTATTCATGCAGCTGGTGTGGCAGGACGTCACAGATGGCCACTTCAATGTAAAGTTCGAAGGGACGGCCTACCGCGTCTTCTGGACCTCGGAATGGGCATGTTGCCATGTCTGCAAGGGGATGGGGCATGTTCGCACGAACTGCCCCAACCTCCCGGCCGCCAACTCCACCTCGGCGGCACGCGGTGGTTCCACAGCACCTCCTTCCACGCCCCCCATACATCCAACAGACACCGCTCCGTCGGTTCTGCAAGCTATGGTTTTCACAGCCTCCGGCGGGGAGAGGATTGCCCGTCCGAGTGGAAGGAAGATGCGGAGGAAAAAGAAACATCAAGAGGCGCATCCGCTGGACACATTGACACAACCCGAGCCTGAGCTCAGCCCAAAGCCCATTCCCACAGACTACACCTGTCCCAGGGTTGGGCTCAGGCCCAGGGTGACTAAAAAATAAAGGAGGGTGCGGAGGCGGAGGCCTCTGATGACATGGAGGTCTCCGAGCCTCCGCGCCCAAGTGGGAAAAAGAGGAGAAGGCACCCCTCCACAGATGTAACAAGAGGCCCTGAGGTGCCGGGTCCATCTGTTGGAGGGGAGCTGTCTCCTGTTTCGGGTCCTCACGGTTCCCCCTACCACCACCACCAACATCAAGGCTGTAAAGTTTGGGCAGGAGCTCTCTGTTCCTCAGGATGGAGGGGAGGGGGAGACACCTGGACATGTGGCCCCTCCAGGGGAAGCCAGTGGAGCCCTGCTTGTGGTGGGGGAGCTTGGGGACGCCGCCCATTCTGCCACTGGGTCGGATGCCCTGAGTGAAGTGTAGGGCGAGGCCCCAGAGGGTCGGTCCTCCCAGCCGGAGTCCACCACCAACCAGGACACAACCGACCCGGTTATAACCGAGAATGCTGCCCAATCTGCTGGGCCTGTTAGTGCTGGCGGAACGGGAGATGGCCTTCTCTCTCCGCCTCCGGTCTCAGCTCCCGGCTCCGGCTGGATTTCCAGAGTTGGGAACTCCCGTCTCCCCTGGACCACTGATTGGCCTGGGGTCGGAGGTGGTGGGGGGGGGTGGGGGGGTGCGGGTCCTGAACTGCTGGCGTCCACAGGCTGCACTTCCATCTTAGAACCCAGAGAGGACCCAGAGAGGTTAGCTTTCTCTCTGTCTCCACATTCTTTCCCTGTGTCTCTATCTCCCCCCATGCTTTCTCTTCTCTGACTCTGTTTCACACTCGTCTTCTCCATTTAAGCCTTTAAGAAATAAAAAGCATGCCACACACAGCAATGCGATTTGTCGTTATTTGAAATGGTGAGACAGAATCAGCAGCTTGTTCCCAGTTTCAAGAGGGATTCGCTCTTTCTGGGGTCTGAAATCTGGCTATTATCACATTGCTGCTTGTGGGATCGTGCTGTGCATCTAGTGCCCTGCAGCATTTCCTCCATGACAACAGTTTAAAATTCAGTTTCTTGAGGGTCTGAGTGTGGATTTCTTTGTGTTTTTACAATAATGACAAGAACTGAACGTGAAGCTGTATAAAGACTTGTTATCAGTTTGAATATGGAGTTTGGCATTTTCTGAGGACTGTGATGGGATATTTGGCTATGATCACATTGTGGGATCCTGCTGTGCATACATTCCCTGCACTAATTCCTACACTACACCACTGAGGCAGAAACAGATGGAGAGAAAAAGATGGAGAGTGAGAAACAGCTGGAGGTGGCTGGTTAAACAGAAAGAGAGAGAGACAGAGAAACAGGCGGAGTGGGTGTGAGGGAGGGAAGGCAGAGAAAGATGGAGAAAGAGAGAGAGAGAGAGAGAAATCCACACTCAAAGCTTGTTACACTGAATATTGAACTGTCACCATTTCTGGGATCTTGCTGTGCACTAAAACAGATTTTCTGCATATTTGCATTATCTGAAGCCTTGGAACAAAAGTCCTGAGCTTGAAGCCCGTATAATTCCCGAGTAATGTTGGTGTTTTGGGCAGTGTCGTGAATTTGAGGGTGAAATGAAATTGTGGAATCTTGCTGTGCACAAATGGCACGCAGTGTTTCCAACATTGCAATAGTGACGAACACTTTAACAATCAATTCACTGAATGTCAAATGTTCCCGATTCATTTCAGTTCATTTGACTGAAGTTCTGAGTTTCGATTTCTCTCTCTATCTCTCTGCAGCTTTCCTTTCCCTCTGTCTTTCTATTTAAACCTTTAACAGTTAAAAACACACAGCAGTGTGATTGTTGTTGTTTTAAATGGTGAGGCACAAATATTTCACAGCTATTTGCAGTCAACATTACATATGAGATAGAGGGACAAAAACAGATCTGGACAGAGACAGAGAGAGACAGGGGATGAATGAGATAGGAACAGAGAGAGATGCAGAGACAGGAGAGAGAGAGATAGAGAGACAGACACACACACACACACGCACACACATTGCTGTCACAATCCTTTTATCCTTTGGTTTATTAACTGTGATTTGTTTGCATTTGGGTGTTGCTGAGAGAGTGTCTGTGTAACCGAGGGAAATTCCTGGGCTCTTGCTGTGCTGTTTTGTTTAACAGTGCCTTTTCATCAATTTTCTCTCCCTCCCTCTTGCCTTAGGAATTTCATTCTGAAAGCTGCATTGTGAAGATGAAAAGAGGGAAAGTCTGGGACGAGGAATCCTTGGACAGGAGCTTCCTCCAGAGGGGACGGACTGAGGCCTTGTCCACAGGCTGCACCCAAAGGCTCCACGTGAGTTGTGTCATTTCATTAGCCTGAGGTTTAATTTCCTCTCCGGGGCCCTGGGTTAACGAGTTCCTGTCGGATTGGGGCCCTGTAATTTTAAACAGGTTGAAAGCCTGGGGTTAAAGGAACAGTCCCAGGAGGGAGTCCCATTTGCCAGTTGCTCCTTCCATCCCTGTCTGTGAGGTTTGCTGCTGTTTTGGGCAATGCTATGAAGCTAACAGTTAAATAAGATGCACGGTATCCATTTTAATTTATTTTACTGTAGTTGTGAGGTTAGCTTTCTCTCTGTCTCCACATTCATTCCCTGTGTCTCTATCATCCCCCATGCTTTCACTTCTCTGTCTCAGTTTCACACTCACCTTCTCCATTTAAAGCTTTCATCAATAAAAAAAACATGCCACACACAGCAATGTGATTTGTCGTTATTTGAAATGGTGAGACAGAATCAACAGCTTGTTCCCAGTTTCAAGAGGGAGTTTCCCCCTTTCTGGGGACTGGAATGTGGCGATTATCATATTGCTGCTTGTGCGATCTTGCTGTGCATCTAATGCGCTGCAGCTTTCCTACATGACAACAATGAGGACACTTTAAAATTCAGCTTCCTGAGGGTCTGAGTGTGGATTTCTCTGTGTTTTACAAGAACTTTACAATACTTACAAGAGCTGAATGTGAAGCTGTATAAAGACTTGTTCTAAGTTTAAAGATAGAGTTTAGCATTTTCTGAGGACTGTGATGGGATATCTGGCTATGATCACATTGTGGGATCCTGCTGTGCATACATTCCCTGCATCAATTTCTACATTACAACACTGAGGCAGAAACAGATGGAGAGAAAAAGAGGGAGAGTGAGAAACAGCTGGAGGTGGCAGGTGAAACGCAGAGAGAGAGAGAGAGAGAGAGACAGGCGGAGTGTGGATGAGCGAGGGAAGGAAGTGAAAGATGGAGAAAAACAGAGAGAGTGAGAGAGAGAAAGAAATCAACTCAAAACCTTGGTAAACTGAATTTTGAAGTTTCACCATTTCTGGGATCTTGCTGTGTGCAGCTTCCCTGCAGAATTCCCTGCATTGTAACAGTGACTGCATTTTAGAATTGAATTCATTGTGTGTGAAGCTCTCCTGAAGGCCTGGAATTAAAGTACGGAGCTTGAAGCCGGTATAATTCCCGAATAATGCTGGTGTTTTGGGCAGTGCTGTAAATTTGAGGGTGGAATGAAATGTGCAGCAGCCATTTGAATTGAGAATGAGGTCTCTCTAAATGAGAGTACCAGTAAGGAGAAAGATGCAGGAGAGTGCGGGAAACATGGAGGGAATGAGAGGCATAGCCAGTTGTTATCACACTGCTGCTTGTGGGATCTTGCTGTGCACAAATGGCTTGTTCCCATTTTAAAGAGCGAGCTTCTCCCTTTCCAGGGACAGAAATCTGGCTGTTACCACATTGCTGCTTGAGAGATCTTGCTGTGCATCTAATGCCCTGCAGCATTTCCTACATTCCAACAATGAGGACACTTTAAAATTCAGCTTCCTGAAGGTCTGAGTGTGGATTTCTCTATGGTTTCTCTCCATCTTCCTCTGCTTTTCTCTCCCCCCGCACTTTCTCTGTTTTAACCATTAATCAATAGGAGCCACAATGTGACGTGTGGTCATCTTAAACGGTGACAGAAACATTTCAGAGGACGTTTCAATCCAGAATAAATCCCAGATCGAGAGAAAAAGAAACAGATGTGGATGGGCTGTGGGGGAGGGAGCAGGAGAAAGGCAGGGAGAGGGGTGTTTGAGATTTTCAAACTGCAGGAATGTTCCTCTCTCTGGGATCTCTAAACTTACATCACTAAAAACAGATTACCTGCATTTTATCATATTGCTGCCTGTGGGATCTTGCTGTGCACAAATTGCCTGCAGGTTTCCTACATTGCAACAGTGAGGACCACTTTCAAAATTAGTTCATTTAGTGTCAAACGCTAGGAATTAAGTCACAAATGTGATAGTTTCTAAAGGCTTATTATAATTCTAGAATAATCCGTGTCCTTTGGGCAATGTTATGAAGCATTACTGTTAACTAAGATGTACGGAGCCCATTTCAATTTATTTAACTGAAGTTCTGAGTTGAGATTTTTCTCTCTGTCTCTCTCCAGCTTTCTTTCCCTCTGTCTCTCTATTTAAACCTTTATCGTTAAAAACATACCACATACTGCAATATGAGTTGTTTCTGTTTGAACTGGTGAGACAGAAATATTTCATAGCTCATTTCAATAAAGATTAGATATGAAATAGAGGGCAAAAAGTCCGAAATGGACAAAGAGAGAGAGCAAGAGAGAGGGTCACAGGGACGACTGATATAGCAACAGAGAGCGAGAGAGAGAGATACAGAGACTGGGAAAGAGATAAAGGGACTGACACACAGACACACACTGGTAGGGGAACTGTCTGAACCCTTTTAGCTTCTGCTTTGTTAACTGTGATTTGTTTGTATGTGGGTGTTGCTGAGAGAGCGTCTGTGTAACTGAGGGCACTTCCTGGGCTCTTGTTGTGCTATTTTGTTTCGCAATGCCTTTTAATCTGGCTATTGTCACAAAGAACAAAGAATAGTACAGCACAGGAACAGGCCATTCGGCCCTCCAAGCCTGCGCCGATCTTGATGCCTGCCTGAACTAACAGCTTCTGCACTTCCGGGGTCCGTATCCCTCTATTCCCTTCCTATTCATATATTTGTCAAGATGTCTCTTAAACGTCGCTATCATATCTGCTTCCACCACCTCCCCTGGCAGCAAGTTCCAGGCACTCACCACACTCTGTGTAAAAAAAGTTGCCTCGCACATCCCCTTTAAACTTTGCCCCTCGCACCTTAAACCTATGTCCCCTAGTAACTGACTCTTCCACCCTGGGAAAAAGCTTCTGACTATCCACTCTGTCCATGCCGATCATAAATTTGTAAACCTCTATCATGTCGCCCCTCCACTTCCGTCGTTCCAGTGAAAACAATCCGAGTTTTTCCAACCTCTTCTCATAGCTAATGCCCTCCAGACCAGGCAACATCCTGGTAAACCTCCGCTGTACCCTCTCCAAAGCCTCCACGTCCTTCTGGTAGTGTGGCGACCAGAATTGCACGCAAAATTCGAAGTGTGGCCGAACTAAGGTTCTGTACACCTGCAACATGACTTGCCAATTTTTATACTCTATGTCCCGACCGATGAAAGCAAGCATGCCGAATGCCTTCTTGGCTACCTTATCCACCTGCGTTGCCACTTTCAGTGACCTGTCGACCTGTACTCCCAGATCTCTATGCCTGTCAATACTCCTCAGGGTTCTGCCATTTACTGTACACCTCCCACCTGCATTATACCTTCCAAAATGCATTACCTCACATTTGTCTGGATTAAACTCCATCAGCAATTTCTCCGCCCAAGTCTCCAACTGATCTATATCCTGCTGTATCCTCTGACAATCCTCATCATTATCCGCAACTCCACCAACCTTTGTGTCATCTGCATACTTACAAATCAGAAGAGAGAGAGAGAGAGAGAGAGGTGTGGGGGTGTGGGGGTGTTATACATTGAGAGGGGGATTCAGACTGGACTCTCTCTCACACACACTGTAATCAGCTTGTAATTCACCTGGGCACAGAGACACAGAAACTGAGACACATAAACTCACCTTCACAATCCAGCCGCATGGCAAGAAAGAATGGAGGCTGATGTTGTCCCAATATATTCCAGAACCTGTCACTCAAAACAGACAGTCCACCCAAAATGCAGCTCATCCAACCAGCTCTCAGCTTCCTCCATCTGGACACTCCCTCCCAGGTATGGGGCAGTCCAAGGCGAGTCTCTTTGTGAACAAGGAATGGGGGAGAGAGGGATAGTCCAGCCATATCCCAAATGGACCATTCCAGACAGAAACCTGCCTGTCTGTCTCTCTCTCTCCCTCCCTCAAAAACCTCATTAACAGAACAGAAAAGCTGCTGTAATTTAAAACCTGGAGGGGCCGGTTTGGATAATGTCCATTTAACAATGATTGTGTTAAATGTCTTTCACTACAGAAAGTTCAGAAAATGACTCATTGCAATTACCTTGAAATTCTGACAAAGTGTTATTGCTGGAGAGGCCTGTTTGACTGCAGTATAAACATGCGGTTTTTATTCGGTTTTTCATTGCCACTGTGTGACAAAGACTGAAACTAGAGCCAGGTTAATGATGCAGCCAAGAGAACGTTTATAACCAGTGACATTTCACACAATAATTCTTACCCATATTTACAGTTATATTTGTCAATGATTCTTTGCCCTGTATTTGATGCTGCTGTATTTATGTATTAGCTGTAATGAATCAATAAAACCTTCTTAACATTCACCAGTTTAATGTTACAAGTGTTCACAAAGCTGGGAATTAGCCATTTAACACAAATGGTATTAAAGATCTTCCACTTTTCACCTCCAGTTTATATAAAGTTCAGCAATAAAGACCTCTACATTCTGAGAAAGAGTATTTACTGCTGTAATAAATTGTCACTTATTTCCCTTTGCTTTCTGACTGTTTCTTTCCTCTGCTCTCCCGGGGGATGCAGAGGGATTTTTGTTCATTGTTTGTCCAAGTTAAGGAGGTTCGAGATCCTCTGCAGCTGCTGTCCTGGAGAAATTAATTGCATTGCATACAAAATCTTTCCCTCATTTTGGTGATATGAGGAGAGACTGCTTACACGAGTAGAGGGATGAAACAAATAGGCAGGGAGTTATTATGGTCTGGAATTCACGGTATGACAGGTTTCTGAAAGCAGATTCAATATTAAATTTCAAAGGACAATTGGAGTAAAATTTCAACTACTCTTAGTTATAGTAGAGAAGTTACCAGCATAGAAAGAGAAGTGTGAGAGAGAGAGATGTCATAACGTAAGTGATCAAGAACTCAACACAACTTATATTGAGAGTTTTTATTTATAAATGACTGTTTAAGTTTTATTTGATCCTGTTGTTTCATTTATACACTACCTTAAATCACTCAATATAACTTTCCAAACAGGAACGAGTTTCATGTTACAAGTGTTCACACAGTAGAAAAATAGCCATTTTACAAAAATTGCATTGAAATTGTTTTATTCAGCATCTCAAGTTTACAATTAAGTAAATTCTTCAGACTTGTGGAAACTTTCAAACTCAGCAAGGGAATCTCCCATGAGTAATGGCTCAGCATCTCCATCTGCTGGTGCCCCTGCTCACTGCAGTTAATGTTTCAATCTCACCATATCCATCTGTTGGTGTCCCTGTCTTACTGCAGTTACTGTCCCACTCTCACCATCTCGAAATGCTGGTCCCCCTGCCTCACTGCCGTGACAGCCCACTCTCACCATCTCCATCTGCTGGTGCCCCTGTCTCACTGCAGTTACTGTCCCACACTCACCATCTCCATCTGCTGGTGTCCCTGTCTTACTGCAGCTGCTGTCCTCCTCTCACCATCTCCATCTGCTGGTATCGCTGTCTTACTGCAGCTACTGTCCCCTTCTCACCATCTCCATCTGCTGGTGTCCCTGTCTCACTGCAGTTAATGTCCCTCTCACCATCTCGATCTGCTGGTGTCCCTGTCTCACTGCAGCTACTGTCCCCTTCTCACCATCTCCATCTGCTGGTGTCCCTGCTTCACTGCAGTAACTGTCCCACTCACCACCTCACAATCACTGCGATTTGCAGCTTTGTCCACTGGCGGCGTTTGTTGGCAAAAGCAACCACAAGGTGGCGCTGTACTCGCACATGCGCAAACGTACACTATTCCAGTGAAACGTCAGGGTCTGCCCACGCTCAGGCAGCTGCCAGGACTAAAGATGGCGCCGGTCAAATAATCACAGATGCGGGTGGAGGGTAGGAGGTGGAGCTGGGGTTCGGAGGGGGGGAGGGGAATGCGATTTAGTTCCAGTGTTTGAAACCCTTCAGCTCTTTCTATGATTTTTACTAATTTAATAATGAGATTGAGAAGGTATTTCACCCCCTTCCTCAGCTCCTGTCTGAATTTAGTCTGGGTCACAATGTAAATACATGTGTTGGTGCAGGAACTGAGAATCTGCAGCATCTTTGATGTTTGATCTGTGATAAAGAGAGGGTCAGTGTAGGAGGAATAATAATAAATATCTGTAATTCTACTATAAATCATAAACACAACCAGTGTCACCCATAACAGGATAAAACTGCCGGATATACTGAAGAGTAAAATAATTGATTTCCTGCGATTCTCCATCTCTGGGTCCTTGTGATTCTCTGCATTGCTGTGGCGCCGGAATCCCCTGCGGACTTTACTGGAGAATAAAATCCGTCTGACAGTCAGAACATTGAGCAGCAACATCAGAAAGACCGGGACACAAGGGGTTAAAATTAGGTCAAACAATTCAAATGCACCCCATATGGGGGAAGTAAAGAAGCTCAGTTTATAATCACAACCCATGGGAACATTATCAATAATGTATTGTTGTTCCCGTGTAAAGTACCAGGGGAGAGACTCTAAACAGCCCAGCACACTCACTGTTCCCACAACCACAGCCGCCCTTTTCTCGCTGCAATATTTTGTTTTCAGCTTCTCACAACAAATGGCCACAAATCGATCAAAGGTGAAAGTGACTGTGAGCCAGACAGAAACAACTGTGGATGCAGAAAGCAGAACGATAATGAGAGAACACACAGGAGTAATGTTCAGGAATGAATATGGAAAATAAATTAAAACAATCCAGTACAATATGGGATCAGTGATAACGACCAGGAGATCAGACACTGCCATTCCCACCAGGTGGACACTGATACATTTGGAGAGACCGCACTTTCCTCGGGACAGGATCACAATCGCCACCAAGTTAACTGGAAGAGAGAGAGAAAAGGAAGCAGAGAAATTACTGATCAGACCTGGAGACAAAGCAGCAGTTTGACAGGATCTGGGCTGAAATTTCCAGCTTTGTTGCTGCATCGAGCAGTGAAAACTGATTCATTGACCCGGGCAGTGCTTTGTCACAGTGAAATGTTTGTAAACACAGTTATAAATAATGAATTGGGAAATTGATGCAGAAAGTGAATAAAGTCAGCACCGGATCTATTGGAAGTACTGAGTGAGGATGCAGTGTCAGTGGGGAATGAGAAGCTGTTTTACAGAGATGGAATCCAATGTGTTAATTAGGAAAGTGTCACCAGACTGTTGGTTGGGAAGGTTTGGGGAGATCGGGATGTGTAGCTCGTTTGTTGCTCTGGGTTCAGGGAACGGACAGGAAATGTTATCAAATGGGAAAAGGGCGGCACGGTGGCGCAGTGGTTAGCACCGCAGCCTCACAGCTCCAGGGACCCGGGTTCGATTCTGGGTACTGCCTGTGTGGAGTTTGCAAGTTCTCCATATGTCTGCGTGGGTTTTCTCCGGGTGCTCCGGATTCCTCCCACAAGCCAAAAGACTTGCAGGTTGCCAGGTAAATTGGCCATTATAAATTGTCACTGGTATTGGTAGGTAGGTGTTCGGGAAATATAGGGACAGGTGGGGATGTTTGTTGGGAATATGGGATTAGTGTAGGATTAGTATAAATGGGTGGTTGATGTTCGGCACAGACTCGGTGGGCTGAAGGACCTGTTTCAGTGCTGTATCTCTAATCTAATCTAATCTAATCAAAACTGCAGCACTGAGTTTGAGTATCAGCCATGATCTAGAATGGTGGAGCAAGCTCGAAGGGCTGAATGGCCTCCTCCAGCTCCCATGTTACTGCATTCCTATCAGGTTGGACGAGGCAGCTGGAGGTGGAGACAGTGAGTGAGATTGGGAGGGAGAGAAGGAAAAGGACATGTTGGAGCAGGAGGGCAGACTGGAGCAGATGGTTTGGGAAAGTGGATAATCTGAAGCAATGGATGAGGAGACTGAGGATTCAATACAGTGAGAGGAGAGGCTGAGATTCACAGAGAGAGACTGCAGCAGAGTGTTAGAGGAAATCTAATCTATAGATCCCAGTAATACAAGTCAATTCATACAATCAAACAATAATCCCTGTGGTTATGGCTGTTGGAGAACAGTTCATTGTTTATACTACATATTCAATATATTTAGTTTGTACAGGCTATTAAATATAAATTTAAATATATTTCTGATATCAGCCTCGCTCTTTATTGAAGCAGTCACAGAGATTTTAAAGGGCATTATTTAAATAATGAATTACCATCAGTGAAGAACTGATTCTATTCTGTTTATTCAGTCACTAAGTAAGGAATAGGAATTTTCTACAAAACAAAATGAGGACCTGTCAGAAATCAACACAGAGGATCAAGTCCAACAGGAAAATGAACACAATCTGACAGCAGGCAATTTCACCTCACTGTTTCTCCCACTAATTGCTCTGGCCATTCCAGCATTTATGACAGTGAATTATTTACACTGTTGCTTCTTTCTCTTTCTCTTTACTTCTGCTTTTCTTTTCCCATCGGTTTCATTCTCCCTGCTCCTTTTCTCCTTCCCTATCTCTCTGAAGTATTCACACCCTGTAAATTGTTACTTAATGCTACTTTTCACATTTGATTTATTTCTAACATTCTGCCTCTGTGTTCTGTTCACCTGCCCCAGCTTCAATGGTTCTATCCTCAGAGTCAGTTTGTTCAATGGTGAAACCTCTGTGAATAATTTAATGCATCCACAGAACACTGAAGTCTCCACCTGTTCACCTACACTCTTCACTTCAGCTACAATACATGGAATAAACAGGATCGAAAGCTACTTCCAGACAAACCTCACAATCATTGAAATTCCTTCTCCTGGAATTATGAAGTAATCTGTTAGAATGTGGGATTGTTTAATTAATAAAACACCAACATCAGCGCTGCAGCTGATAATCTACGGATAAATGGAAAGACTCTTGATTCCAACTGACAGAGTGAAAACCAGTAAAACATCACATTGATTCTTTCTATTTTACAATGTAGTCCAGTGACAGTGAAGTGTCCACAGTGAAGCAAAGAAGGAGAAGCAAAAGGGTCAGCAGCAAACTCAGTTCAGTAGCCAGACTTCTGAAGCAGTGTCAGACACACACACAGAGTGAAATAATATTTGATAACAGTGATAATCAATAAATACATTGAAATCCCAGTTAAACTGAGCCATGTTATTGTGGAGGGAGGACATTGTTCTGTCCCCTTGTAACACTGAAACTGTGAAATGTCTCATTATCAATCACTGAATAAAAATCATAAAATTATTCCAGGAGCGTTTAGATCCACCTCATGAAAATGTTAAAAACTCCTAATGGTCTGGTTATTGATCCTAATTGAAACATCTCATTCCAATACATTCAATACACAGAATGATCCAGTAGCAATTCCACAGTTACTTAAAACAATACCATTGAATAGACAATGCAGTTGACGCAAGAATGAAAGAGTCGACAATGAGGAGATACCATCAGTAAATTTCTGGAAATGAACAGGTTGCTGTGTAACACACACACAGTGAGAAATAATACTCAATACAGCAGCACAGTTAACATCGATTTACACCATTAACAGCTGAAATACTGGCTTACCAGCAACTCCAATTGCTGCATGTACAGGATAGTAAATGTCTTCTATCTGAAAGATTGCTGGATATCCCATTTCTGAGAGAAGCAGGGACTTCTGTTAGCCGGGAATCCACAGCTCACCCAGGCACTTTGAGCTGATCCATTCCAATGGGTACTGACTTATACAGGGGATAAGTCTCCACTGACATGGTTATACCCCTGATCATTGTTATTAGTTACACTCACCAGAACAAACAAATTACATCAGCAGCTTTGACTCTGATGTAAATAATGTGGTGGATAAATCGCAATCAATTCAATATCAATGATATTTTCAGAGTAAGACCTCTCTCGGAATAAATCTGAAATCTGTCCTCATACTGGATGCATGGCAATTATGAGTGGCATCATTTACATTTCCATATTATTGCATTGACCTTGTTCACTCCTGGCTTCTCTATTGTAAATGTAACTGATCTGTCTGCAGTGGACACTGAATACAGGGACAAAAGCAATCCCGTTTCACTCCGTTCCTGCCTTTTCCCAGTTAAAATGTGAACTTTGAGTCTCTGATTCGGGACCATGTTCAGGGTTACAGCCCAGAAACTACCGTGAGTGATATTACGGGACAGACACTGCACGCATCCATTTGGGAGGCAGCAGGGTAGTGATAATATCACTGGTCACGGAAACCAGAGGCCCAACCTGATGGCCTGGGTACAGGTGTTCAAATCCCACCACGGCAGCTTTATAAACCAGAGGGAGCTCCCTTTCTATGTATAAAGTAGAGGGAGCTCCGCCTCGACGTAAAAAGTGAAGAGAGCGCCCTCTCTATGCATAAAGTGGAGGGAGCTCCATCTTTATTTATAATGTGGAAGGGGCACCCTCTCTATTTATAAAGTTGGGGGCGATGAAGGAAAGAGGAGAAGAGGGAAACGAAAACAAATGGGGAAATGGAGAGAGAGGGACAAAGTGGAAGACAGTGAGAGACAGAAGAGATAGTGAAATGAGATCTTGACGAAACCACAGCAACAATCCCCATTGTCTGGCCAGTCGGTATTTGGGGTTTGATGTGAGTGTTTTAGGGATGAGTGTCAGATGAGTGTTTGATATTTTCAAACTGCATTGACATTCCCAACAAAGGCAAGAGTTAAAGATTCAAAATTAACCAAACGAATGGCTCAAAGCATTGCTGTCCATGTACAGAGGGATGGAGAGATGGAGGGAGTGAGACACAGACGGAGAGAGACACTGACAGAGTGGGACAGAGACAGAGCGAGAGAGAGAGAGAGACAGAGCGAGAATCATAGAGAAAAAAGGAGAAACAGAGACAGAGGGAGAGAGACAGAAAGGGAGGCAGACAAATGCAGAGTGAGACAGACAGAAAGGGAGGCAGGCAGATGCAGAGCGAGAGAGACAGATGCAGAGGGAGAAAGGGACAGAGAGAGAGAGAGGAAGAGAGACAAACAGAGGGGGAAACAGAGAGAGTCACAGAGAGAGAGAGGGAGAGTGAGATTATAGGAAAAGCTTTACATCTAATTATGTTGAAAAAAGATAGAATTAAAAAGTAAAAGTGGCTGTGAGTAAGAACTAATTTTGAAAGGAAAGATCAGGGGTTTAGTGTGAGTGTTTTGGGGGCAAGTGTTGGATCAGTGATTGATATTTTCAAACTGAAGTGACATTTAATATTATTGAAAAAAATTATGAAACATTGACCATCTTTCGAAACAGGGGAAATGGGATACAATGTGTGAGTGGAGCTTGACAGAACTTCAGAAACAATCCCCATTATCTGCACAGTCCTGTATTGGGGGTTTTAGTGTGTGAGTTTAGGGGGCGAGTGTTGATCAGTGTTTGATATTTTCAAACTGCAGTGACGATCCCAGCAAGAGCATGATTTACAGGTCCAAAATTAACCAAGAAAGGGTTAAAAACATTTCTGTCCAAGGAGAGAGATGGTGTCAGAGACAGAGTCATGGATAGAGGCAGAGAAAGAGGGAAAGGGCGAGGGGGAGAGAGAGAGAGAGAAAGATGGGATTGAACAGACATGAGAGGGAGAGACAGAGAGAGGATGAGGCAAGTTGTAACAATCATTAACAATCCTCATTATCTGCCCAGTCCTGATTTTGGAGGTTAGTGTGAGTGTTTTAGGGGTGAATGTGGGATCAGTGTTTTATATTTTCAAGCTGCTGTGAGATTCCCAACAAGGCTGTTAAAGTATGTAACAGCAGGGAGGTTATGCTGGAAGTGTATAACTCATTGCTTAAGCACCATAATGAGACCTCCCAGGGCAGGTACAGTGTGAGTTTAGATACAGACTAAAGCAGTGGATTTAGAGAAGGAGGGAGAGACGGGTAGAAAGAGTGAGGAGATACGGGGAGGCAGGCAGATTGTAGGAAAAACTTTATATCTAACCACATGAAAAAAGTAAATAATTACAAATTTCAGTGGACTACGCACTGAAAATACTCTCGGCACGCAACAACTGAAGTCACACACCATCCTAACTTGAAACTATATCGCCGTTCCTTCACTGTTACTGGGTCAAAATCCTGGAACTCCCTTCCAAACAGCACTGTGGGTCGACCTACACCACATGGACTACAGTGGTTCAAGAAGGAGGCTCAACACTACCTTCTCAAGGGCAATTAGGAATGGGTAATAAATGCTGGCCTGGTCAATAACGCACACATCCAACAAATAAATAAGGCAAATGAAATGTTGACACTGAGTCACTTCAGGAGATATTGCACGAGACGAACAAAAACTTGGTTAAAGAGGTTGGTTTGAGGGAGCGTCTTCAAAGAGGAAAGAGCGTTAGTGAGATGGAGAGTTTTGGAATGGAATTCCAGAGTTAGGGTCTTGGCAGCTTGAAGGCACGGCCACCAATGGTGGAACGATTCAAATGGGGTATACTCAAGAGGCCAGAATTAGAGGATCGCGGATATTGGTGGATTGTGGAGCTGGAGGAGATTGCAGAGTTCGGGAGGGGTCATTCGGTCGGCACAGTGGCGCAGTGGTTAGCACCGCAGCCTCAAATTTCCAGCGGGTTCAATTCCGGGTAGTGCCGGTGTGGAGTTTGCAAGTTCTCCCTGTGTCTGCGTGGGTTTCCTCCGGGTGCTCCGGTTTCCTCCCACATGCCAAAGCCATGCAGGTTGATAGGTAAATTGGCCCTTATAAATTGCCCCTAGTATAGGTAGGTGGGAGGGGAATATAGGGATAGGTGGTGATGTGGTAGGAATATGGAATTAATGTCGGAATAGTATAACTGGGTGGTTGATGGTCGGCACAGACTCGGTGGGCCGAAGGGCCTGTTTCAGTGCTGTATCTCTAAATCAACTCAAAAAAAAAATTGTGAATGACAGTTCCAAACTTCTACCACCCTTTGTATGTAGAAGTGTTTCTAAATTTCATCTCAGAAAGGGCTTTCGACTAATGCTTGATTCATAGACAGTACCCCCCGTCCGAGACTGTCCCCATCGAATACTCACAGGGCAGCGACGCACGGGGTTAGATACAGAGTAAAGATCCATCTACCAATGCCAGACTCACTGTTCCTCTTTCTCTTTCTCCTCATCTGTCACTGCCTGCAACATCTTTTCTGTGCCTCTCTTTCTCCCTCTTCCCATCCTGAGAGCAAGGGGGAGAGATTGAGATAGTGTACAGAGGGAGATAGAGATAGAGGGAGAAAAGTAAAGAGATAGACTTGTAAAGTGAGCAACAGAGAGAAGAAATACGGTTTCAGAGAGTAGAAGAGAGGGGAAGAGAGAGATAGAGATGGAGGCAGATTACCAGCAAGAGAGTTTACCAGAGATTACCTTTCTCTCAGTCCCTATCACTCCTTTCCAATTTGTTACCATCTCCTTCTACCCCGATGTTTCACACTCCATGCCTCTCGCTCATATGTCTGTGAATACTGCAGTGAAGGATTACATCAAATTACAATGTTTTACATTTGCTCTTTCAATCTGGCTGGATGTTTACAATCGAGCGTTTTCCTTCCTGATAATCAAAACTGGCCGCCTGGGCCCCAACTTCATCCACATATCTCCCACTCTCCCAATATCTCACTCTGCATCCCTATCTTTCTCTGTTTGCGTACACAACAGTGAATACATTGAATAAATAGATCTTACATTCTGCCTTTCAATCCACCCTAACAATCTCTCTCTCTCCAACCTTGTCCCTCTCAACAGCACTCTCTCTATCTGCATATCTAAGATTCTCTCCCTCTGTCTCCCTCTTAGTGTCAGAGATAGCAGGAGGGAGAGACAGAGAGCGACACAGAGAACAACCCCAGCTTCTCCAATCTGTCCACGTAACTGAAGTCCCTCATCCCTGGAACCATTCTTGTGAAGCTTTTTTGCACCCTCTCTAATTCTTCATTCTTCCATTCTTCATTCACATTCTTCCTGAAGTACGGTGTCCAGAATTGGACAATGCTACAGTTGAAGGCAAACCAGCGTTTTACAAAGGTCATAATTTCCTTGCTTTTGTATTCAATGTCTCTATTTATAATCTCCGGACCCCTTCTGCCGTTTAACCACTTTCTGAACCTGCCCTGCCACCTTCAGTGATTGGTGCACAAATACCCCCCAGATGTTTCTGTTCCTGCATCTCCTTTAGATTTCTATCTTTTACTTTATAGTGTCTCTCCTCCTTTTTTCCTAAACGTGGAGGCGAAAGATGCGGGCATGTTTCTTAATGAATACATTGCGACTGTCTTCACAAAAGAGGGGACACAGACATTGTAGTCAATGAGGAGGGGTTTGAAATATTGAATGGGATAAACAATGAGGGAGGAAATATGAAGGGATTTAGCATCTTTGAAAGCTGATAATTCACCAGGCTCAGCCTGTTAAGAGGTACAAGGGAGGAAATATCAGTGCCTCTGACCATCATTTACCAATCTTCTCTGTTTCTTGTCATGCTGCCAGAGGACTGGAGGACTGTGTATGTTGTACTATTGATTAACATGGGAGAAAGTAAAAGACTGAGTAAT